>NW_026695201.1:0-1200000 GCF_021218885.2 Marmota monax | reverse complement strand
GAAATCTGGGGATGCTCAAATGGAGGGGAGATGGCTTCCCACTGTGGATCAAGGAAGGACCCCTGGAGGATGTGACAGCTGAAATACATCTGATGATCCATTTTATTCATCCAGGCTGACACTGCTAACATCCTGTTCCATTCAGAGTTGAAGCCACAGAAGCCAGGTCAGAACAACAAATCCTGCAAGATTACATTGAGCACATATTGGTAAATGATCATGGAGCAGAAATGAATTGCAAAGTTTTAACAAGGAGAGTAGAAGTGATGTCATCACCCTGTGGTGTTCAGATGTAGACTGGGTCCTCACTTCAGAGGGCCAGAACTTCAGGGAGCTTCACAGTGTGTCCTAAGTGAACAAAAATATAACAGACCTTCATAAGGTGGAGTGAGAACTGAGGAGAAAATAGAAATGTGGCCAGGAGGAGAAGGAAAAGTGAGGAAAAAGTCAAAAAAAAAAAAAAGGGAAGACCATTGGGGAGAAGGAATGAACAGAATAGATGGATACAAAGAACTCACCAGCGTTTTCTAAACCAAAATCCAAGACCTGTCAGAAGAGCCAGGGCCACTATCATGGCAAAGAGGATCAAGCCCAGGGCACTCTGAGGTGCTGCAGATTCAAATGGATACCAGGAAGATGTGTCAATCTACATCTATAGATCCCTCATTTTAAATTTATCCATTCATTGAATTACATATTTTTCTTCTTTTTGGGTCTGGAATTTGTAAATCCCAATTTTTTACCTGGTCCTCATGCTCTCCTAGAAGATATCCCCCCATCTCCAGCCTGGGTCCCACTATTACCACCCCAGTGGAGGACGAGGTCCTGCCCTCCTAGGCTGCTGTGCTTCACCCTGCAGGCCAGGCCAGCCGCCTCCCCAGCTGTCACATCCAGGGTTGCTTGGAGATACCACGTCCCACCTGCATTAGGCAGGATGTCACCTCTCTGAGTGCCCCGTTGCTCCTGGTCACCCCGCATCCACATCACCCACACGGGCTTTGGGTAGAATCCAGACACATGACACACCAGCAGCAGATGGCCAGGCCCAGGGCTGTGACCTCTGGACAGCCAGGCCTCAGGCTTCACTGCAAACAACAGAAAGGACATCCAGACACAGACTGTAACAGATTTAGAAGTTTAGAACTCCCCATAAGTCTACAGAGACACATGTTTCCCACTCTGGAAAGGTCACACATTATCCTTTTCTCTATTTATCCTGAATTTGACTTTAAAATTGAAAAATTCTTGAAGATTGGGTACAAGACTGACCTAGTTGCTGGAGATGAGCCTTCCCTGCTTCTAGAAGACCCAAGGTGAAACGCGGGCAGGTGTCACTGAGGAGCCTATATAACCTCTGTGTGTAGGCTTCATTGAAATTGAGCAGTTTGCAGGCTTTCTGGGCCTTTTCTCCACCCTTTGGAGATGGTAAGAATGTTTCATTCTGGAAGCTCATGAAGTCATGTCCTTGGATAGCTACCTGCTTGAAGCCTAGGAAGCCCTTCCCAGAATGCAGTTCACAGCCTTCGGTCACCTGCAGATCAAAGGGATCTGGGGAAGAAGAGTAAAGAATTAGAGGAGAAAAGAAAAAAAAAATGGAGAAAATGGAATGAGTGGAGGCAAAAGAAAACACAAGCAGAAGGGGGTTTGGGGAGTTTAAGAGAAAGAACCCAAGTGTGGTCTGATCAGAGGTTCACAGAAAGGCTACTGGTAGGAGCTAGAGGTGGAGGAAAAGATGACAATATCAGGAGGGGAGGGAATTGTTTGAAAGTGATAATGATGGTGTGGGAGAGAAAAGCCTTAATGTGAGAGAGCTGAGACTCTAACAAACAGCCAGCTGCCATCTGGGAGATTGTATCCATGGTCACTCTGACAGTTTACACAAGGATGACTGAAGAGATTAAATGGGAGAGAAAATCACCCTTTAAGGAGTCACCCAACAAGTGAGGAAGCTGAAGGTACCTTATTGTAGATTGGGGAGAGTGGCCACAGGCTGCCTCTGAGGTGAGTTAGTAAAACACAGCCCTGCAGCCAATAAGAGAACAGTTAATAAGTGGTAAAAACAGACGTTTTTATCTGGTTGTTTATTGTACGTGCCCAGAGTGTGATTGCAGTTTTATGCTGAAGAGAGTAGAATAAGTTTCAGAGCAGAGAAGGCTGTTTCCCTGAGGAATAAAAGTTCCCTGAGATGCCCCACCCTCATCCCTTTATTCTCCCCAACAATGAAAGGGAACTCACCTTTAAACATTAATTGAGAAATATAAAAGTCCTGATGTTCATTGAAGTATAACTGGAACAACCTTTCCACATCCATCAACTCCTTGTTACTGAAGTTGCCCCTGGACCAGGGATACAGGTAAATGATGGTATTAGAGCTGCTGTTCCATCTGTGAGTCTGCAGCTCCCCCAACCAGCCTGAGCCCACATGTACCCAGGAGTGGTTGTGAAAGGATGAGGTTTGCATGAGATGGTACGAGATAGACTCCTCAAACCCTGTGGCAAAAGAATAGATAGAATGGGGAGAAATGTGACATTGGGAGAGAGAGACTTGAGAAAGTACGTGCCCCCATGGGAAGACTCAGAATCTGGAAAAGTGGAGAGCCACCGTTACCTTAGCTGACATCTGCTGGCCCCCAGGGTCCCATGCTCTACCAACAGCCTCCATGAGAGCACAGAGGGCTTGAGTAAGAACATGCAGAATGGGGCCAACTTGGCACTCGTTCTCTCCAGGTGTGTGCAGGGGAAACTACCATCACCACACACACACACACACAAACTGGTCAGTTGCCCCTGTTCTTACCACTGTCACCTCCTGGGAAGAGAGCAGCGAGCAAGGGGAGTAGCAGAAACAGCATGACCCTTGCAGATGCTACTTCTTTCTCTCAGAGAAGTCGTCCTTTGATTTCTGTTCTAAATAAACCTACCCCACAGACCACTCTTCTGACTTCCTTATTCAACCAAAAGACAAAACTTTTCTGCCTGAAACAAAGACAATCTGCTCCCTCCCAAAACCCTGAGCACCTACTCTGTTTCCCATTTCCCCTGCTATTCTGACTCTCTGCCCAGTGTTCTAACTTCTCTCACTGTCACAATTTCCATCCTGGTCATCTTCCCCTAGTTCAACTGCTAAGGAACAAGTCACATGTGACTCTGAAAAGTCCCTTACCACAAGGGGTACTTCTTTTATTGCTGAGTATGGAACTCAGGATCTTAAGTATTTTCTCTTATTGTAATAACTTTGAATTATCCCCCATGTGTCGTCTTCCCTGCCCCACCCCGACTGCACCTCATTCATATCTCTGACATCACTGGTTACTTTATTTCCTTTTTCAGAAGCCCCTATGATTATTCTCTGAAACAGTGTCATCTACTGAGTCTGTGGATCATGTATCCAGGGCTGGCTCTTTGGGGCATGCAGCCACTTGAGTAATACACTCAAAGTTCCATGATTAGCACCTTGAATTCATAGTAATTTTATTGAATTAGTGTTTCATAGTGAAGTTCAAGGAACCTTGCATGGGAGCTCATAGGAGCCTCCTCAGCTTATGAAGGGTTCTTCCTCCCACAACCTCACCTGCATCCTTAGCACTCCTCCACCTGCTCCCCACTGTCTGGGGCCTTGGCAACTCTATACTCTGCCTCTCCACCTCCATCCTGCCACCACAGCACTGACCACGTCTCACTGAAGGCCCCTTATGTCATTAGCCCTGTCAC
The DNA here is from genome assembly GCF_021218885.2 of Marmota monax. Lineage (NCBI taxonomy): Eukaryota > Metazoa > Chordata > Mammalia > Rodentia > Sciuridae > Marmota > Marmota monax. The sequence continues at coordinate 1,196,289 of NW_026695201.1, read as the reverse complement.
TATCTCATGCCTTGCAGGCACAAACAGAGAAAGGGACATACACCGAATAGTGTGTGGGCCAAATATAGGTGCAGCTATCCCCTCCAGAGTTTGCACCAAGTAGTTTTGTAACTGGTCAGGGTGAGCCTCTTGCCCACTCTTGTTCCAAGTACCACACGCATCTCCACATAATTTCGTTCCAGTTTCTCAGTGGTTACCCATGTGCCAAGAGTTGGAGTAACCATTGAGGAAAGGGAGATTAACTTCCCCTTCAGTTCAGCAAAGGCAAAGATCATTAGAACAACTAGGGAAGGAGGAACCAGGCAACCAGTGGGTGGCTTGCATGAAGTCATGAAGTGGGGCCCCCAAGTGCCTAAGAGTCCTGCGATCATCCTGTGAGTGTCCCTGTGCCCAAGGGTTGCAACATTAGGAAGCAAAATAAAAGCTCAGAGACATACCTTCCATAGAAATGAAACAGTTTTGTACATTAGTCATTAAGAGCACTCCCTGAAAGAGTATCTTGAACACAAACCTGCTATGATCTGAATCTGTATGTCTTCCATAAATTCATATGCTGGAATCCTAATCACCCATGTGATGATATTAGGCAGTGGGACCTTTGATGAGTGATTAAGTCATGTTGTTTCAACCCTCAGAAATGAGATCAGTGCCTCATTTATACAAGGGACTCCAGAGAGATCGAATAATCCTTCCACCGTGTGTAGACATTCTGAAAGTGCCTTTGATGAATCAAAATATAGGTTCAACTACAAACCAAATCTACCTTGATCTTGAACTGTCCAAAAATATTTTGAAAAATAATTTTTATAAATGTTTTTTTAAAGAGAGAGTAAGAGAGAGAGAATTTTTAATATTTATTTTTTAGTTTTCAGCAGACACAACATCTTTGTTTGTATGTGGTGCTGAGGATCAAACCTGGGCCACATGCATGCCAGACGAGCTCACTACCACTTGAGCCAAATCCCCATCCTGAAAAATAATTTTTAAAATAATGTGAAAAATAATTTTCTAGTTGTTATAAATTGCCCAGTGTCATGAAGGAGCAAAATTGTGATGTATGCAGTCGAGGGGAGAAATAAACATACTTCTGCCCCTTTCAATACTTTATTCACTCAAATTACTCAATACAATTTCACTCTATAGGTTCTTAATCTAGAAAATGACAATTCTTAATGCTAGTCACTGCAATAGACATAATCAATTTACAGCAAACAATTCTACATTAATTAATTCACAGAAAATGATTCTAGATTAATTCTAAGCACTGCAAACACTTAATTATGACAGGCTAATGACAGACATTTCTTCTACATGCTAAGTTCAAAAGTCTCAAGCCTTAGGCTTTATGTCCAGCAGATGCACACTCACTTAGACTGCAGTAACCAAGTCCAGAACCAGGACAGGCTTTTCTTGGCGTGGAGTGGATGACTGATTGAGGAGAGGGTCATAGGGAGGAGTTGCGGTGCTCACTGAGGTCCAGATGAGGTGGTAGAGTTTAAGAGCGGTGAGGATAACACAGAGGATTAGGAAATAATGACAAGTGATGGGGTGTCAGGTCCTCATCAAGCCCTCCAGCTCGGCTGGCTGAATCTCTGTTCATTTGCTCTATTATTTATACTAAATTTTGGGAATTTTGACCCCCCTTTTCAATTCTTATCAGCTACCACCAGATTTCTCAGTAACATCATTTGCCCTGGGGTCAGAAACATCTGGTCTGGTGAGCTCCACTCTGATCTTCTTGCCTTTCCCTCTTATCAGTTGAAGACAGCTTGCCAGGGGCTTCACTCTGTTTATCAGGGTGAGGGCTCTGAGGGTGTGCCTGGGGAGACTGCAGGTTTCAAACTGGAATTTTTAAAATGGAGTTGCTTAGGCTCAGGCCTCAGGCCATCCTTACACCCAGTCTATGGCATGCTCTAATAGCAGCTAGAATGGCTAAGACAATGCTCCACATTTTCACTTTTCCCTGGATCACACAAAATATATGACTGCTGCTCTTGCGTGTAGGGTGGGGAAAGCAAGGAGAAGATAGTTGATTTGGGGTAGGAAAGAGAGGGAAGAAAATTAACTAAATAATGAATAAGGTTTGAGGACCAAAATGTTGTGAACCAATAATGGAAACAGAGGACATATTAGACGCAGGAGAAGGAGGATGAGGTGTGTTTTAGTGAGCGTTTTTTCTCCTGTAACCAAAGGACCTGACAAGAACAATTTGAAGGAGAAAAAGTTTATTTTGGTCTCACAGTTTCAAAGCTCTTAGTCCATAGATGTCCACCTTCACTCCTCAGGTCCCAAGGTGAGGCAGGACATTGTGGCAGAAGAATGTGGCAGAGGAAAGCAACTCTGGACATGGCCCAAAAAGCAGAGGGAGAGAGAGAGAGAGAGAGAGAGAGAGAGAGAGAGAGAGAGAGAGAGAGAGAGAGCGAGCGCTCCACTCATCAAGGACAAAATATATGCCCCAAAGGCACACCCCCAGGAACCCACCTCCCCAGCCACACCTACCAGCCCACAGTTACACTCAGATAGTCCCTGTCTGGGGATTTATGTACTGATAGGGTTAAGGCTTTCATGACCCAGTCATTTCACCTCCAAACCTTCTTGTACTGCCTCACACATGAGCATTTGGGGGACACCTCATACCTAAAACATAACAAGGGAGGCATAAAGGGAATGGAAGAGGAATTCAAAGTTTATTCTCCCCTCAACTTTCCCCTGACAGAGTGGCTCCTGGTGAGGATGCAGGTAGCAGCTGGTGCTTGGGTCAGAGTCCCACTGAGGATCTGCAGCTCCCCAGTCCACTGCACCCCTGAGTGAGCTCTCAGCTGTGGAGGGGGAAAGACAAGGTCTGAGGAGGAGAAAGGAAAGGATGGAGACCATTGGGAGCTGCCTGGGGGATGCTGAGAGCTGGGGAAGCTGAGAAAGAGCAACACTGTTGAAGTGGCCCCCCTTTCTCCAGAGAAAATCCCTCTTCACCATGGCTGATTTTAGGACTGTCAGCAAAAGAGTCTCTGTGAAAGAGTCCAATGTAGATAAACTTCCTATTTTCATGTCACCCTGTTTTACTTGGCCACTGGCCGGGAAGATACCAGCACTCCAGGTGCTGGACACCCCCTTATTAGTTTTTCACAAACATATCCAGTATAGTACTTTGTAGAAATGTGCAAACAAGGCCTTTGGCTTTGAGCTGGGCTTCACACAGTTGTCTACATTTTTAAGATAAGTTACAATTGGAATCCATGGTAACAGCTGGCAGGGGGAGGAAAGAAAGGGGAGAAGAAGCTCTCCCCTTCTCAGGTGTTGTCCTTGAAGGGTTAACTTGCCCAGAACAGTGAAAGAAAAAGCTACTTTTATGTGAAATTCTGCAGACTGGGAATTTATGAGCCCTTCCCCTTACATGCTGGGTATAAAACTCTGAAACTGCCTGAACTCGGGGTTCAGGGGATTAATTGATTACAGCAAAAGCTGTGTCACCCGAACCTAGAAGTAGCCAAGCAAAACTGTTTCCTGCTGTCTTCGGTGCCCTTCCTCATTTGTCCCTACAACACTGTAAGAGAAAGTCAAGAGACAAAATAGGTGGGAAGTGACAAGGATCAGAAAATAAGAGAACACCTTTGACAGAGGAGATGTTATACAGATCACTGAGAGTGGTGTGCTCCCTGGTCACAGGAAAACATGAGGAAAATCCAGGTGATTAAGAAATATGCCAAATAGAACTCAACAAGGTGAGATTTGCACCTATCTCAGGGGTATCCAGGATTCTTCCCTTTGTCAAAAGCCCTTTCCTCAGGGTTCCTCTTCTTGAATCACCATTGCTTAGGGAACAAGCATGCTTATGTTCTTCCTAAAATGCCTCATGGTTGCTCCCCTGCACACCACCACATCTCCTGATTTTCTCCTTCCCCACACAGCTTTCCTCAGACCCAGACATGAACTCCCCTCTCCCACAATATCACTTTGCCATCTGACTGCTCCCACCTCACCAACACAAATCTCAGCTTCCCTCCCTGAGAAACCCCCTTTCTGTCAAACCCTTTGTAAGGTCATTACTTAGCATCTGCATAGCCATCTTAAGTGATAGCCACCATTTTTCTACTCAAGAGACTTTCCAGGAAAAGCTCACCACTCCTTCATACCAACCCCACCCTTAACTGTCCACATTAAAACACACTGACTCTAATCCCTGAGCCTCCCCCAGAGAATTCTTGAACCCCAAGTCTGTGTTTCCTCTCTCAGTCTATGGAGAGATGGCCTTTTTTTGTCAGCTCTGACAAATAAACTCTCCTGTGTATCTCTGCCTGGTCTCCATTTTTCCTTTCTGGCTCCCCTGTCTCCTGGTTCTTCATTTTCCTTTCATTGTTGCCAAAACTTGGGATCATGTTCCCCGGTGTGCTTGCTCCCCTCTTTGAGGTTCACAGAGCATCCCCAGGCCCTGATCCAAACTCCATTGTGAAACCAGGCCCTCCATTCTGCCCAATGCCCTCTCTACACCCACCACTTGACATTTCAGGTAAGACTCCTGTCTTCAGTTGACTTAAACAAGCAGAGGACTGATGAGGCCTAGGTCTCCACCACCAGACCACTACCATCACTTTGCGGGAACCCAGGGTAACTCAGCATCTTTCAGGTAGGCCTATCTCCTACCTCCTAGATACCAGGGCTACATATTCAGTCCTCAAGGAGTTCTGGGGGCCTACAACTTGTTCCATGAAACCTTACCAGCAGTGAAAACATCTAGCCTTGTTGTTGCCTTTGGTTTTCTAGTTTTTACTCTCTCCATTTTGGTCATTCCACAATGCCCTGTCCCCATTATGGGAAGCGACATCCTCACAAAGTTGGGAGCCACACTTTCCTGCTCCCCTCATATATGCTTCCATCTAGATACACCCTTGATACTTACCCTTACCTTGGAACAAACCCCTGTGTTCCATCTGCCAGTGCCTTCCCCCATTACCCCCTGCCAAGGTGGACTCTACTGTCTGGAATGTTTCAAGTCCTTCTATTGCCTGACCCCATGAGCTCATTTACATCAATCTTAAAAACCCCTTCCATTTTCTGGCCCAATCACAATACCCACTCTCCTGACAAACACTCCTACCCTGACAGCCTATCATTCAAGCCCTTTTGCAAAAGGGATTCTTTAGACCTACTCATTCCCCTTGCTTTCCCTTCCTCTGCATAGAGCAGCCCCTCAGACTTCTGCTTAGCCCAGTTATATGTGTGATTAGTTCTTTGCCATCTGTCCTTCATTGATATCCAGGCCCAAGCCCTCCCATTGGACTTGCTCTCCCCTCTGGGAATTTGAGCTGCTTTGGGACCCTGTCCTGAGGGCCCAGGATAATCATTACATACCTTCCTCCATTCACCATGGGCTCTTATTGGGAGTTTTTCCAGGCTTCTTCCCCCTATGCCTTCTGCCCCTCCAGGCCAGGTGACCAAGTGGCTCTCTCCTCCCTTCCGGGCACCCAAGTGCCTCTAGAGGAGTTGCCCCTGATATCTGACCATGGCTTCTCATCCATCCCTTCCCTTTGGCAAGTTCACTCTCTGGGCTTGGTTCTCACCTCAGCAGAGCTCTTGAAAGCCCTGGCCAGGCAACCAGGACACTTTACTGGGCAAAGCTTGGGACTATGGAAGTAGCAGGTGTGACCCCCTTCTCTTAGTCCCTATTAGGAGTCACTCAGGCCCCAAAGACTGCGCTCGCTGTGCTTCACTTCCTGCCTTAGCATTTGGCACGAGTGGGAACCAGCCTCAGCATTTGGCGCTGGCTGGAAACCTGCCAGGTGCCAGTGGGAAAAATGCCAACCAATGGTTAGCCTTGTTGACTCCCATGACCTTCCTCCACCAATCAGGGAACACTCCATACTCATACCAGGCTCTTTTGAATTTCTTGGACTCCATAAATATACGCTGTAATGTTCCAATAAAGGAGCATTTTCTCCGATGACAAGCCTTGTTCGGTCTTTCTTTCAGTCCCCACCAGGCTTCAGCCTCAGGACCAGTAAATCCTATGGTGATGACCACTTTTCACTCTTGTCCCCTCTACAGCTTTGGCCCCCTACTCTGATTTGGCCTAGAGATGATAACGCCTGCTTCTAGCGACTCCAACATGCTACCTCACTATGGGGAACTCCCAACCCAAAATTCTATCTCCAATTTCTGCCCAACTGTCTTCTTTTTTTTTTGGCCTCCCCTCCCTACTCCAGTCTAATCCTTCCCATGTTCAAGGTCTGTAGCTAAGACCCTCAACGTTTCCTGGAATTTTCATATCCCTTACCATCCCTAGTCCTCTGGCAAGGTGGAGATTTAGATTGGACTAAACTCCTTCCCTTGGCCTTTCTTAGATTACAGGCCCTCCAAAGAAGCCACTCAATATCTCTCCTTTTGAGCTTCTATATGGATGGCCTATATGTCTGCTCAGCTCACCACCCTCTGATTCTCCACTATCTCTAGTTTCTCATCTTTTCTGGCCCCTTCTTGCATACATTAAGAACCTTCTTTGTCAATACAGTGATGCTAGTCTGACAAAGCCAAGTTCTGCATCTTCTTTTTCTCCCACTGTGTCTCCTGGTGTCCTGGTACCTTTTTACACCCCCCCCCAACAGGCCCTCCCTCCTCCTCTCAACTCTCTGCAAAATGGACTGGACTCTATCAGATCATTCTTACCACTCCCTTGGTGTCCCACCTTGAGAGCATCTCATATTGGGTTCATAATTTCCATTTAAAATAGTTTTCTCTTCCATTTACACAATGGCATTCACAGGTCCTCTCAAGCTGCATTTCTCCAAGGCCAGAACCCCCAATCTTCCTTCAGTCTCTACGAGCCAAGAGGGCACTGCAGAACCATGAGTTCCCTGCTTCCCTTTTATTGTGTTTGCCCTCCTCCCTCATTCTAACCATACAATCCCAGCTTCATTCTTTAGCTTCTGCAGAATCAAAGGGGCCTTGATCTTCTTATTGCTGAAAAAGGAAGACTTTGTCTGGAGGGCTATTTTTATGTCAATAAATCTGGTATAATAAAGGACAAGATAAAACAACTCTAACAGGATCTTGAACACCTGAAATAACAGCTCTCCTCTGCTGAAGAATGGTAGCTAAGTAACCCACTTCTCCATTGGGCACTTTATGTCCTGACCTCTCTCCTTGTCATAGACCTTCTGTTAATGGTTTCCCCCTTCATCATTAGACTTATTGAAGACCACATTAAAAGGTTTTGTACCATGAACCAGCTTCTGTTATAGGACTTTCAAACCCTCACCAAAATCGGTCCACACAGAGTCAACATCACTGGGCACCTCCTGACAATCACCAATGCCTAAATGACACCTGGAACCCATAACAAGGGTCCAGACTCTGCCACTTCCCAGGAGGAAGAAGCTACAGAAGATTGATGTACACCCACCCTTCACTGCCCACATTCTTTTCTGCCCAAGGGTGAATCCACTGTCTCATACCAAGGCCACCCTTAAAATACCTACCTTAGGACCCACCAGGCTCTGATCCCTGAGCCTGGCACAAAAAGCCCCCAAATTCAAGCCTGTATTGCCAGTCTTTCTCTATGGAGAGGTGGCCTTTATTTGTCAGTTCTGACAATTAAACTCTCATTTGTATCTCTTCCTGGTCTCCCTCTTTCATTTATTGCTCGCCTGTCTCCCAGTTTTTCCCTTTTTGTCATCCTTCCCTCCTGTACTGGGCTTCTCCTTTCCCCTCCCACACTTCCTCATGTTTCTCCTTTGCACTTCTGACTTCCCTACATATGGCCTGTGTTTTTTGTTTGTTTGTTTGTTTGTTTTTTCTTTCATAGCAAATGTCTTGCAGTAAAAGGGCATTCAGTCTGAGACTCATGGTGATCTCCTAAATGGGACACCTGCATTGAGTTACCCTGGCCTCAGTGTCCTTATATTTAAAATGACTAGAGAGAACTAAATACTCGCTATTATCCCTTGTGACTCTGATGTTCCCTGTGACTTGCTGTCCTCCTGTCTCTTCCCATGGGAGTGTTCTCTCTCCTCCCTCTGCTCCTCTCTCCTTTCTTCTCCCTCCTACTTCTTCACTTAACTCTTATTTCTTTTTTTATTTTTAATTTTAAATTAGTTGTTGTAGAAGAGATTGAAAACTGGGTAACATAAAAATAAAATCTGTAGTTAGAGTGAAAACTATTCATTCAGGTTAAAGGATGTGCTTAAGAATAACTTAACTTTTAATATAAATCCAGATTTAGGAGACTACTGAGTATAGCACAAGAATTAAAACCAAGAATCAACAAATGGGATGGATTCAAACTAAAACGTTTTTTATCAGCAAAAGAAATAATATGTGGGGTGAATAGGGAGCCTACATCATGGGAACAAATTTTTATCCCTCACACATCAGATAGAGCTCTAATCTCTAGGGTCTATAAAGAGCTCAACAAGATAAGCACCAAAAACACAAATAACCCAATCGATAAATGGGCCAAGGACCTGAATGCACACGTCTCAGAAGAGGATGTACAATCAATCAACAATATATGAAAAAATGCTCATCATCTCTAGCAATCAGAGAAATGCAAATCAAAACTACTCTAAGATACAATCTCATTCCAGTATGAATGGCAGCCAACTTTTTACATTGGTGTTGATTGTATATTTGTTCTATTAATTTTATATATTTGCTTTATACCTTACCTGTTTCTATGTTTGCACAGTAAAATAATTTGTAAAGTAGCACCACCACCACTGTTAGGTCAGTGGGGGTGGCTGAGGAACAAAACACCAAGCAATCTGCGTGTGCAAATGGACCACCAACTAGGCCCCCACGGAACTGCCTGTCAATCAGTAAATTTCCTGGTCAATCCTGGGTCTTAGCCAGCTCTCCCAACCAACCCCAGTAGGACAAGGGACTGTGAAATCCCGCTTTTCCCGTACCAAGCCATCCCTTCCTGCCTAAGCCCAATAAAAATTCCAAATTGTTCCAGCCCTGCACATTTATCCTTGGACCCACCCTGTTGGTCTGAGGATCTTGCCCAGGAGCGAAATCTAAATGAAGCCATTTCAGCAGCCTTTGAAATCTACCTCCCTTTGGTCACTACTGCCTGACCTTACATCTGGTGACAAAATCTGAGAGAGTTTTGGGGCCTCTCCCATAACTTACATCTGGGGAAGAGGTCCACCCTCTCCTTCAAACAAACCAGGAAACTCCTAAGCTGCTCCTTCTTTCCTTCTCCCTTTATCCAGGCCCACAGGAGTTGGGTAAGTTCCCTCATTTCCCCTTCCCTTCCAGCCCCTTTCTGTCAGGGGGGTCTATCCATAAGTCATGCGTGAGCCATAGGCCCCCTCCATCCCCGCCCCACTCATTCTGTTCAAGGTCCTTGGTCCTTGTGTGAGACATTCTGATACATTTGAGTCCCCAGTGAGTTTTAGTGATACCTAAACAGATACCATCATCTGTTCCTCGAGTGAATGCAGTCAGAATTTGGGGTGACTTTTTCTGTACCCACACACCCCCAAAGGTGCCAGAAGGTCATGGAAAACACTGAGCTCTCCTTAGACCCCAAAACTCTTTTGTGGTGTCTTTTGACAAGTTAGGGCTCACTCAAGACCTATACCATAACCACCTGGTCTTTTACTCCACTGTGGCCTGGTCCCAGTGTGACTTAGATCATGGGGCACAATGGCCCCCAGAAAGAACTTTTGATTTTTAAATAATCACTGAATTGGACAATTTCTGTCACCAAACAGCGAAGTGGGCAGAAGTCCCTTACATCCGGAGGCACATTCAGGCTTTTTGAGGTTTGCTCCTATCCCCCCCTCTGCTCTACCTATTCTATTGCTAAAGTTTTTCTTGCTAGGGAACCTATTTTCCATTGTTCTTCTACTTCTCCTTCCTCATTCTCAGATCCACCCGAGCTGCTCCCAGCTCCTCCTTCCTGTCTTCCCCCTCCCTACCCAGGTCAAACCTCTCCTTCTTCCCCTCCCACACCTACACCCTCCCCTCCTCCTTCTCCTGCTACTCTTCCCCTCCATCCCTCTCCCCTTCTCTCTGTCTTCCTCTCCTGCAGCCATAATTCCCTGCCCACCTCTTCTATTCATACAACCCTTCCCCCTCTCCCCTCAAAGGAAACCTCCACCCACTCACTTCTCTTTTCTTCTGTCAGTGCCCACATCCGGTCCCACTAGGCCCTTTTGCCAGCAACCCAGAGCCCATTTGTCCTCTCAGGGAAGTGGCTGGTGCCAAAGGGATTGTCCAAGTATATGTCTCATTCTCCCTTTAGATCTTTCCCAGATCAAAAAGCACATTGGGTCCTTCTCTGCTGACATTTCTACTCATATTATGGAATTCAAATACCACTCTCAGACTTAGGATCTTACCTGGCATCACATCTATATGGTTCTCTCCTCCACCTTTACCCCCCATGAGTGAGCCCTCATCCAGCAAGCTGCATTAGATCATGCTGATTAAATTCGTCTAACAGATATGATTCTCCCCACAGGTGAAGCAGCCATTCCCCTAACTGAACCCAACTGAGACTATCAAGATAGCCAACAAGGTCATCATCACTGTGCTCTCAGGTTCCAATAACTTATAGCAGGCATGTGGGTGGTTTCCAATAAGGTGGTTAACTCTGACAAGCTGAGAGAAATTACCCAGGATCCAGATGAGAATCCAGCCTTATTTCTCAACCACCTTAAAGAGGCCCTCACCAAATATGTGGAGTCTCTATCCAGAGCTACAGTGTTAGCAACCCATTTCATTACTAAATTGGCCCATGATATTAGAAATAAAGCTCAAAGGAGCTGAGGAGGGCCCTCAGAACCCTATCCAAGATCTGGTGAAAATGGTACACAATGCCTGGGAGGAGTCAGCTGAACAAGCCAGGCGGGCTCAATTGCAGATAAAGGTAACACTCCAAACCCATGCCTTGGCAGCAGCTCTGAGGCCAGCAGCTCTGAGGCCTACAGCTCTGGCAAGAGCTTGACAGTGAACCAGCATTTCTCTTCACCAGGGGCTTGCTTCAAATGTGTATGCGAAGTTCACTGCACTTGCCAATGCCCAAACCCACAACCCCCATCCAGGCTGTGCCCCACCTGTAAGCAGACAGGACATGGGAAGAGTGACTGCCCCATGGCTGGCCCTTCCTCATCACCTCCACGTGGGGGTATGACCAGCCAGGTGGTCCCTTCACTTGAACTATTGGGGTTCAAAGAAGACTGAAGAACCTTGGGCTTGAGGACCCTTATCACCCTCACAGAGTCCAGGGTACCACTCGAGGTAGTGGGTAAGTCCATAACCTTCCTTGTGGACAAGGGGGCTACCTATTGCCTGCTCACTCAGGGTCTCTGTTTCCTTCCCAGGTCTCAGTTATGGGGATTTTTGGCAAACCCTCCTTTCCAAACTGAACTGCTAAGCTGGCCTGTGCCCTGGAGGGACATCCTTTCACACATTCTTTCTGCTTATTCCAACCTCTCTGGTTCTTCTCCTAAGCAGAGATGATCTCCAACTACTAGGAACCACCCTCCAACTACATCCCAAGAATAATACCACCCACCTTCTTCTGCTTCTAATCCTTAATCTCTCTAATAACCTGAAAGTACCTACTGTGCCAATCATTGTCCCCTGATCTAGTTGATCCCCAGGTCTGGGACACCTCCAAACCAGTTATAGCCTCCCACCACAAGCCAGTTCTTATCCAGCTGAAACCCCAAAATAAATTTTTTTGCGTGTCCCAGTTTACCATCTCCAAAACTTACATAGATAAATTTAAACCCATCGTAGACTGGCTACTTGCCCTGGGACTCCTCAACCCTACTGACTCTCCCCGCAACACTACCATATTGCCAGTACGCAAACCCTCAGGAGCCTATGGCTTAGTCCAAGACCTCTGTCTAATTAATAAGGCAGTTATTCCCATCCATCGAGTGGTTCCCAACACATACACCCTTCTTTCTCATATCTCCCCTTCAACCATTCACTTTGATGTCCTGGATCTTAAAGCTGCCTTCTTTACAGTGCCCCCCTCAATCCTGACTCTTATTACCTCTTTGACTTCACATGGGAAGATCCTATATCCTTTAGGTCTCAACAGCTGACATGGACAGTCCTATCCCAAGACTCCAGGAACAGTCCCCACCTCTTTGGGCAACCCTTGACTCAGGATGTAATTGCTTGTACTTGGGGGATACCACTCTCTTACAGTTGGATTAAAGTCTTCCCTACCTCCAGGGAAACTGCTGACACCATAGCCTCTATCCTCACTGAGCAGATCTGAGCCCAATCTGCTGGTGTCATGTCCAAGTTGGTAATGGATTCGACCATGCTTACAGTGAAGGGTGCTTGGGGACCATAGGTTGTACAGCCTCCTTTAACTGCTTCACTGTTTTGAAATCTAAAGCATGTGAATTCGCTGCCCTTCTGCCTGCTCAAGTATAGGGCATGCTAATCTTTGAGGTCCTGTCTCAGGATCCCAACTATCAACTACGGGGGTTGAGGGCCACTCAGCTGTCTCCATAGGTGGAGCTGTTGGTTGAATTATGCCCTCTGGTGATAGAACAGAGTTAGTAGCAGCCTCCTGTTGTAGCTTCCCCCCTGATAGCTGTTTCTCCTCTAATCTTTCTTCCTTTAAATTTTCTTCCTCTATCTGACTAGCTCGAGAGACCTTCTCTTTTGCTTCATCTAACATGTTTTCTACCATAGTCTGGACCTCTAACAGTTTACTTAACACTCTTTTTTTTTCCATCTTTTTGTTACTTTTTATTTTGAAAAAAATTCCAACTACACAAAAGCCGTGATAATAGTACAATAAATTCCTGTATACCTTTCTTCTAGATTCGCCAATTGTTTGTTAAAATTTTACTACATTTCTCCTCTTTTATATATATTGGGAGGGGGATTTTGAAACTTTTAAGACTATATTGTAGATATTATAAACTTTAATCCCAAAATATTTTCATGCATATTCCTTAAAAATAAGAATAGTCTTTTACACAGCTAAGAAATTTCACATTGATAAAGGACTACTACTAGAACACAGGTCGTACGCACATCTTATGACTTGCCCCAAAGCTGTCTATAGTAGTGCTTCTGTCTTTTTTTTTTATTGGTTGTTCAAAACATTACAAAGCTCATGACATAACATCTTCCATACATTTGATTCAAGTGGGTTATGAACTCCCATTTTTTACCCCAAATACAAGTTGCAGAATCACATCGGTTACACATCCACATTTTTACATAATACCATGTTAATGACTGTTGTATTCTGCTACCTTTCCTGTCCCCTACTATCCCCCCTCCCCTTCCCTCTCATCTTCCCTCTCTACCCCATCTGCTGTTGTTTAATTCTCTCCCTTGTTTTTTTTTCCCTCTCCCCTAACAAACTCTTATATGTAATTTTGTGTAACAATGAGGGTCTCCTTCCATTTCCATACAGTTTACCTTCTCTCTCCCTTTCTCTCCCCCCACTCGTCTCTGTTTAATGTTAATATTTTCCTCATGCTCTTCTTCCCTGTTCTGATCTTAGTTGCTCTCTTTATATCAAAGAAGACATTTGGCATTTGTTTTTTAAGGATTGGCTAGCTTCACTTAGCATAATCTGCTCTAATGCCATCCATTTCCCTGCAAAATCCATGATTTTGTCATTTTTTAGTGCTGCGTAATACTCCATTGTGTATAAATGCCACAGTTTTTTAATCCATTCATCTATTGAAGGGCATCTAGGTTGATTCCAAAGTCTAGCTATTGTGAATTGTGCTGCCATGATCATTGATGTGGCAGTATCCCTATAGTATGCTCTATTAAGGTACTCAGGGAATAGACCGAGTAGGGCGATAGCTGGGTCAAATGGTGGTTCCATTCCCAGCTTTCCTAGGAATCTCCATACTGCTTTCCATATTGGCCGCACCAATTTGCAGTTCCACCAGAAATGTACAAGTGTACCCTTTTCCTCGCCAGCACTTATTGTTGCTTGACTTCATAATGGCTGCCAATCTTACTGGAGTGAGATGGTATCTTAGGGTGGTTTTGATTTGCATTTCTCTGACTGCTAGAGATGGTGAGCATTTTTTCATGTACTTATTGATTGATTGTATGTCCTCCTCTGAGAAGTGTCTGTTCAGATCCTTGGCCCATTCGTTGATTGGGTTATTGATTGGGTTATGCTTACTTAACACTCTTTCAGTTTGTTTTTTACTAATTTCTAATCTACTATAAAGATAATGCAACCCAACAAGATAACACAAAACAAAACCGAAACAGAATGAAACAAAAATGGAACAAAAAATCGTTGCATCAGTTTTCCTATTTTCTTGACATGTGCATTTGTGATCTATTTCTATCTCTTCCTCAGGGGTGAACAACTTCAAACCTTGAACCAACCATTTTTCCCAATTTGCCTGAGAAAGTTCTAAGGATAGGCACCTTGAAACAAAAACAAAACAAATCAAAAAAAGAACACATTGTTTTTTGAAATGGTCACCCATTCTCTCGCCTTCCCTCAGGGGCGAGCAATTTCACTTACCTCCGAGCTTCAGGCGTTCCCCATACGGGCCACCAAATGCCACAGTCTTGCTGGGCACAAATTACGAGCCACTGAAGCAGGAACAAACTTTATTTCTGTACTCTACCAGCACACTCCACACACGCTCCCTGGAAATCTGCCGAACGCCACACGGCTCCTCCAGGAACCACCAACCAGAATCCCTCCTCCGGTACTTCCCCAACCAATGTGAACTCTCCAGGATTCCCCCCGAGAACTCCAAAGTAGCCCGAGAACTCCAAAGTAGCAGGCCGAGGTGGAGAATAATGGCTCGCCTCTCAACCAATACTGATGGCAAAATGCCAGGGGCCATTCCGACTCAGCTGTGGCTCTCAGCACATGATGAATTACTTGTAAATATATATTAAATACGATTTTTAAACAAAATACACAAAACCAAGAACAACATGGATAGATGCCACAGAAATAATGTTCAGCAAAAAAGGCAGGTATATCAGAGTACTTACCATTAAGATTTCAGAAAGTGAGTTTCAAAAAATTAAATAAAAATCTAGTCTAGGTTGTTAGAGATCAGAATATTGGTTGCCTTTAAGAGGTTACTAACTGGAAAGAGAAGCCATGAGGGAAACTTCTAAGTGCTGAAAATATTCTTTATAAGAGTAGTGGATCATGCTTGGGTTTTTTTTTGTTGTTGTTGTTTTTTGTTTTTTCATAGTGGAGATCCTAAAACAGAAGAGAAAACCAAAATAGTCTATATTGGCTTTGGGAGTTTTAAAGATAAAACTTTATTTGGGGACAAGATAACAAGGACCATGAGTGGGACACTAGGAAGTATAAAACAGGAAAGGAGGGAAAGCCAATTCATGATGTTATCAAGCTTCTCACTGGTACAAAAAACTGGGATCTGATCTTGCTGGGGGCTTCTGATTCTTTATACTGATTTTGTCTCTGAATTATTTACCTGAGAAATAAGAAAAGTACATATTCAAGACCTCCCATCCATTAATTGTCAAGGATTGTCCAAGGTGTGTTACACCTTGACACTTGCAGTTCTGAGCATTGAGAAATTCTAAGTAGCTTCTCTCAGGTGTCCCAATCACATTGCAGGAAAAGTCTAGGGCAAAGGCACAGAGGATATGACATGCAACTGAAGTGAGCCTCTGCCACAATTGCTTTAGTAGAATTGTACAGAGGTGTCTTTTGCTGTAGTGTTATGTTGTCACACATGTACACAGAATTCAAAAATCAATCTTTTTGTTTATTCCTAAGAAAGCCTCAATAATCTATAGCCTTATAGCCTTGGTTAACTGTTTAGCTCTCCACGCCACCTAGTGGTGTGATATAAACATTTTACAAGTGTCAGCAGGATTTTAAAAGAAAATTTGCTGTTTCTCTCTGTTCCAAATTGAGATGCTGGTGCCTGATGTAGAATGCTCACCTGCAGTGACAGCTGTTTGTCTGTTGGAAATATTTTTCTTTACCCACTACTTTAAGATGAACAGCCAAACCCAATTTGGTGCTTTTAAGTAAAATATATTGGTGTAGGGAGCTTTGTAGATGAAACTTTGCTGTACATGGAGGGTTTTATCTGAATCTGGGAAATTTCCCCTATATTTTCCCCAAGTTATGGTCAGCTTTAAATAAGATCTGCACACTGCATTTGTAATCTAATCAAGCATAAATTCATTTTGAAACTATTCTCAGTGAATATGTTTCCATACAAATAGTAAAAACTAGATGTGTGATGAATGAAGAAAGGACAAGAGAATGCAGGGATGAATTCTCAGGAGGAAATCCATGGGACAATTTCTTACAGGTGCTATGTCACCTGCACCTGGTCTGTCTAGATGTTGCCCTTTCCTGGGTTCCCTCTTCTCAGCTGCCTAAGCAAAATAAAGCTAAGTCCCTTTCCCCAAATTCATTTCAAGTAAGTCTTTCCAGAAAGATAAAAGAAGAAAAAAATCAATGAAAATACTAAACTGCACAATCAAATTGGGTAGTCAAAATTTTCAAGCTGAGAATACAGTGATGATCTTTTATCCGTTCAATACTTTATACTTAATATGCACCTGCTGCACAGTAAGTATATAGTATGTGCCTAAGAACTGTTTGTTACATCAGCTTATGGATTTTAAAGTAACTGAAGTCTGGTCATAGATGACGTACCTCTCACTGTAAGTTGGGTTCATTAGTCTATCCCCATTAGTCAGGATTTCTAATTTGTCAACCTGTGGAAACTTTTATAACCCCAAATTAAGTACTGACAGTGCTTTTGCAGTCATTCATAGATATGTACAGAGTGGTACAAAATGGGAGTCAAATGAAGAACACATTCCCTATGAAAGTCAAAAAAGTGAAGCTCTGTCTTCAGGTTTCCCTTCTCACTGCAGGACAAGCATCCTTTGTGTGGCCTAGGGAGTGCCATGTTTTTCACACTTTTGTGCTCTTTGTCACTGATATTGTCAATTAAAATGACCCCAAACACATCTCTAACATGCTATCTAATGTTCATAAACTGAAGAAGGCTGTGATGTGTATTACACAGGAAGAAGGTATTTTAGATCAGATTTATTATAGTTATACTGCTGTTGTCTGAGAGTTCAATGTTAATAAGCAATGCAATGCGCTGGTAAAAGAAAGATAAAATTTCATGATTGGTAGATGACATAATTTATAAAGTGAGTACTATAATACTATGATAAAGCTATGACAAACAGAGAAACAACCATATTTGTGTTTCCATGAGATGACAACAGTTTTTTTTTTTTTTTAACATATGGTAGACATCAATGTAGGAAGGTTGAAAGGCTAGGAAATTTGTGATCACATCAATCAGGGTCAGGAAACTGTTAAATACTTCTCTGATAATGTTTCTGTTTAAAGAAATATGGCATACAATTAATTTCTTGTAAATATATATTAAATATGATTTTCAAAAAAAAATACACAAAACCAAGATTATGTATTCATCAGGTAACAAAAATATTGTGCCAGAAACTCAAAGGTACCTAACCGTCTATTTACCCTAGGAACATGGCTCAGTGTTCACTATTCACATTACTTATCTGGACCTACTTCAATCTTGAAGAGCAGCACTTTCACTACTCATTTTTGATTCCCTCTTCAGTGATTCCCTTGGGCCATATTTCAGGTATCACCACCATGCTGTCCCTCTCAACCTTTAATGTATCTGCGAGTCTTCTGATGATTTTGTTGAAATGAAAACTGGAATTCAGTAAGTCTGAGACCAGGCCACAGAGTCTACATTTCTACCAAACTCCCATGTAATGAATCTGCTATTTGACCATAAACCACACTGAATATGGAGGACCTTCATCCTTCCCTGCTCTTTTTGTTTAGAGCACTTGAAACAATGGTTTTATGCTAATATTTCCCAAAATTGAATAACAGAATTGTTAAGTGGCAAAACTGTGTTTCTCCTCAGAGACTCAGAAGAAATAAATAAATAAAACCAGGAATGCATGAAGTCTCCTGGCAAAGCAAGACTTTGAACAAGAAGAGCATCAAATATCTCAACTATACCAAAGGTATAAAAATAGAATTTAAAAAACAAAACAAACAACAACAAAAACTACAAACCTTACATAATTCAACACAGGTTTTATTGAAAATATGTTGTATTCAGGCCAGACACTTCACCAAAGATGCAGATATTCATAAAGCATGTGCTTTGCTCTCAAAATTTTAAAAACTTAAAAGAAGAAACAAACCTACACACCTGCCACAGATGCTAGGCAGTGAGGGGCACAGCTGAAATGTGGAGATGCTCAGATGGAGGAGAGATGGCTTCCCACTGTGGATCAAGGAAGGACCCCTGGAGGGTGTGACAGCTGAAATGCATCTGATGATCCATTACATTTAACCAGGCTGACACTGCTAACATCCTGTTCCATTCAGAGTTAAACCCACAGAAACCAGGTCAGAACAACAAATCCTGCAAGATTACTTTGAGCACATATTGGTAAATGATCATGGAGCAGAAATGAATAGCAAAGTTTTAACAAGGAGAGTTGAAGTAATGTCATCACCCTGTGGTGTTCATGTGTAGACTGGGCACCTGGGTAGCTGGGTCCTCACTTCAGAGAGAGCAAACACTGTAGGGAGCTTCACAGTGTGTCCTACATGAACAAAAAAAGAACAGAACTTTAGAAGGTGGAGGTGAGAATTGAGCAGAAAGTGGGAGTGGGGCTAAAGGGAGAAGGAAAAGTGAGGAAAAAGTCAAAAAAAGGGAAGACCATTGGGGAGGAGGGACGAACAGGAAAGATGGACACAAAGGACTCACCAGCATTTCCAAAACCAAAATCCAAGACCTGTCAGAAGAGCCAGGGCCACTATCACAGCAAAGAGGATCAAGCCCAGGGCACTCTGAGGTGCTGCAGATTCAAGTGGACACCAGGATGATGTTTCAATCTGCATCTATAGATCCCTCATTTTAAATTTATCCATTCTTTGAATTACATATTTTTCTTCTTTTTAGGTCTGGAATTTGTAAATCCCAATTTTTTACCTGGTCCTCGTGCTCTGCTAGAAGTTCCCTTCATCCCATCTCCAGCCTGGGTCAAGCTCTTACCACCCCAGTGGAGGACGAGGTCCTGCCCTCCTAGGCTGCTGTGCTTCACCCTGCAGGCCAGGCCAGCCGCCTCCCCAGCTGCCACACCCAGGGTTGCTCGGAGATACCACGTCCCATCAGCATTGGGCAGGATGTCACCTCTCTGAGTGCCCTGCTGCTCCTGTTCCCCTCGCATCCACATCACCCACACGGGCTTTGGGTAGAAGCCAGACACATGGCACACCAGCAGCTGATGGCCAGGTCCAGGGCTGTGACCACTGGACAGCCAGGCCTCAGGGTTCACTGAAAACACCAGAAAAGACATTTAGACACTAACATAGACTGAGAACTTTAGAATTCCACATAAGCCTACAAATACATATCATTCCTAGTTCTGTATTTTCACTCATCAGTCTCTTTTTATCCTGAATTTCATTTTAAAATATGAAAATTCTTCGAGACTGGATATAAGACTGACCTTGTCGCTGGAGATGAGCTTTCCCTCCATCTAGAAGATCCGAGATTAAACGTGGGCAGGCATAACTGAGGAGCCAATGTTTCCTATTTGTGTAGGCTTGGTTCAGATTGAGTAGATTGCAGGCTTTCTGGGCCTTTCTTCCCCCCATGGGAGATGGTGACCATGTTTCATTCTGGAAGCTTATGAAGTCATATCCTTGGATAGCTACCTGCACAAAGCCTAGGAAGCCCTTCCCAGAGTGCCGTTCACAGTCTGCTGCCACCTGTAGATCAAAGGGATCTGAGGAAGAAGAGTAATGAATTAGAGGAGAAATGGAAGAAAAGGGACAAAAATAAATGAGATGAAAGCAATAGAAGCAGAAGGGAGTTTGGGGAGTTTAAGGGAATGGACCCCAGTATGGTTTGGTCAGAGTTTCACAGAAAAGGGAACTGGTAGGAGCTGGAATTGGAGGAAGAGATGATAATATGAGGAAGGGAGGGAATTGTTCAAAGGTGATAGCGATGGTATGGGGAGAATGACTTAATGGTTTCTATGACAGTTTAGACAGTTTAGAAGATTGAAGAGATTAAACGGGAGAGAAAATCACAGTTTAAGGAGTCAACCAAAGAGTGGGGTAGCAGAAGGTACCTAACTGAAGATTAAAGAAAAGGGTGGCCACAGCATTCCTCTAAGGGCAGATAATAAAACACAGCCCTGCAGGCAATGAGAGAGAGCAGTTCATAAGTAGCAAAAACTGAAGTTTTTGAAAATCTGGTTGTGTTTATCGCATGTGCCCAGGGTGTGATTGTAATTTTATGCTGAAGAGAGCAGAGTAAGATTCAGAGAAGAATAGGCTGTCTCCCTGAGGAATAAAAGTTCACGGAGATGCCCCACTCTCATCCCTTTATTCTCCCCAACAAGGGACGGGAACTCACCTTTAAACATTAATTGAGAAATATAAAAGTCCTGATGGTTCATGAAGTATAACTGGACCAACCTTTCCAGATCCATCAACTCCTTGTTGATGAAGAAGAAGGGGACATGCACCTATGAGTGTGGGAGCAGAATGAAGGTGCAGCTATCCCATCCAGAGTCCTCACCAAATTATTTTGAACTTGGTCAGGGTGAGCCACTTGCCCACTCTTGTTCCAACTGTCACATGAATCTCCACATAATTTGGTTCTAGTTTCTCTGTGGTTACCTATGTGCAAAGTATTGAGGTGACCATTTGGGAAAGGGAGATTAACTTCCCCCTTCAGTCCAGCACAGGCAGAGATCACTAGAACAGCTGGGGCAGCAGAAACCAGGCAGCCAGTGGGTAGCTTGCATGTCATCATGAAGTGAGCCCCACTCCTCAGTTGCCTAAGAGTTCCTGCAATCATCCTGACAGTATCCCTGTGCCCAAGGGATGCAAAAATAGGAAACTAAATAAAAACAGCCATATAACTTTTCATAGAAATGAAGAAGTTTTGCATGTTAGTAACTTTAAGAGAACTCCATTTAAGAGCAATTTGAGCACAAACCTGCTATGATCTGAATCTTTGTGTCTTCCCCAAGTTCATACATTGGAAACCTAACCACCCATATGATGGTATTAGGAGGGGGAGGATTTGGGAGGTGATTAGGTCATGCAGTTTCAACCTCAGCAATCAGATTAGTGCCTAATAAAGGGGACCCCAGGGAGGCCCCATAGCATTTCCACCATGAGAAGAAATATTCTGAAGGTGTCTTTCATGAACCTAAATGCAGGTCCCACCACAATCAAAATCTACCTTGATCTTGAACTGTCCAGACTCTATAAAAATAATTTCCTAGTGGTTATAAACCACCCAGTCTATGGCATGCTGTGATAGCAGCAGGAATGACTAGGACAGGGCTCCACGTTTTCATTTTTCCCTGGATCGCACAAAATATATGACTGCTGCTCTTGAGTGTGGGGTGAAGAAACCAAGGAGAGGACACTTGGTTTTGGGTAAGAAAGAGAAGAAAGAAAATTAACTAATTAAGGAATGTGGTTCTGGGACCAAAATGTTGTGAGCAGATAAGAGAAACAAAGGATATAACAGATGCAGGAGAAGGAGGAAGAGGGTGTTTTCATGAGCGTTTTTGCTTCTGTGACCAAAGGACATGACAAGAACAATTTTAAGGAGAAAAAAAGTTTATTTCAGGTCTCAGTTTCTGAGCTCTTAGTCCATAGATGGCCAACTAACTCCTCAGGGCCCAAGGTGAGGCAGGACATCATGGCAGAAGAATGTGGCAGAGGAAAGCAGCTCTGGACATGGCTACCAAGAATGAGAGAGAGAGAGAGAGAGAGAGAGAGAGAGAGAGAGAGAGAGGGAGCGCTCCACTCATCAAGGCCAAAATATATACCCCAAAATCACACCACCAGGAACCCACCTCCCCAGCCACACCTACCACCCCACAGTTACACTCAGCACCTGTCTGGTGATTCATGCACTGATTGGGTTAAGGCTCTCATGACCCAGTCATTTCACCTCCAAACCTTCTTGCACTGCCTCACACATGAGCATTTGGGGGACATCTCACACCTAAACCATAACAAGGGAGGCATAAAGGGAGTGGAACAAGAATTCAAAGTTTCTTTCCCCCTGACTTTCCTCTGGCAGAGTGGCTCCTGGTGAGGATGCAGGTAGCAGCTGGTGCTTGGGTCAGAGTCCCACTGAGGATCTGCAGCTCCCCAGTCCACTGCACCCCTGAGTGAGCTCTCAGCTGTGGAGGGGGAAAGACAAGGTCTGAGGAGGAGAGAGGAAAGGATGGAGACCATTGGGAGCTGCCTGGGGGATGCTGAGAGTGGGGGGAGCTGAGAGAG
Organism: Marmota monax; assembly: GCF_021218885.2. Lineage (NCBI taxonomy): Eukaryota > Metazoa > Chordata > Mammalia > Rodentia > Sciuridae > Marmota > Marmota monax. Next base: position 1,173,968 of record NW_026695201.1, on the reverse strand, counting down.
AAACACTGTAGGAGAAAGTCAAGAAATGAAATAGGTGGGAAGTGACCCGGACCAGAATGAAAGAGAACACCTTTGACAGAGGAGATGGTTATAGAGATCACTGATAGTGGTGTGCTCTCTGGTCACAGGAAAATGAGGAAAATCCAGGTGATTAGGACACATGCCAAATAGAACTCAGCAAGTCAGGTCTTTCACCTATCCCAGGGGCATCCAGATTCTTCCCTTTGTACAAGCCCTACTCAGACTCCTCTTCTTGAATCATCGTTGCTTAGGGAACAAGCATGCTTATGCTCTTCCTAAAATGCCTCATGGTTTCTCCCCTCCATGCCACCACATCTCCTGATTTTGTCCATCCCCACACAGCCTTCCTCAGACCCAGACATGAACTCTCCTCGCCCACAATCTCACTTTGCCACCTGACAGTTCCCACCTCATCAACACCAACCTCAGCTTCCCTCCTGAGAAACCCCCTTTCTGTCATACCCTTTATACGGTCATTGCTTAGCATCTGGGCAGCCATTTTAAGGGACAGCTGCCATTTTCCCACCCAAGGGCCTTTCCAGGAAAAGCTCACCACTCCCTCACACAAAACCCATCCTTGACTGTCCACATTAGAACCCACCTGGCTCTAATCCCTGAGCCTCCCCCATAAAAGTCTTGAACCCCAAGTCTGTGTTGTCTCTCTCAGTCTATGGAGAGAGGGCCTTTATTTGTCAGCTCTGACAAATAAACTCTCCTGTGTATCTCTGCCTAGTCTCCATCTTTCATTTCTCACTCACTAGGCTCCCAGTTTCTCACTTTCCTTTCATTGTTGCCAAAACCTGGGATCAGGTTCCCCTATGTGCCCACTCCCTTCTTTGAGATTCACAGAGCATCCCGAGGTCCTGATCCAAACTCCATCTTGAAACCAGGCCCTCCATTCAACCCAATTCCCTCTCTACACTCACCTCCAGATATTTCACATAAGACCCCTGTCTCCGATCGACTTAAAAGACCTATGGGTCCCAGGAAGTGAACCATCGATTATCTGGCACTCCCAGGGTTACCATGTGGTTGAAGGGATGCCCAGCCATGGTGTTCACAGCTATGGCTGATCCCTACTGTCAACTGGGTCTATACGGGTTCTTTTATTTGGATCCTGGGTTTTGACAAAAATCAGTAAGGGTGATTGGGAGTTTTTCCTGGGAGACCTCTTGGCCTTAAGTTACATCTCACCAAGGTCAGCTCCTCATCCATTCCCTCCCATAGTCTCTCAGGCTGCCTCCTGGCTATCCTAGGGACTCTCTCTCTCACCCCAGAATTAAGCTCTTCAAAACTTACCTGTCTGTGCAATCAGATCTGGCCTCAATGTTCTTTGGATAGTGATACTAAATGGCCACTAAATGGCACTCTAGATCCCAGTATTATCTAGGATCTTTTCAACTATTGTGAGTGTTTGGGAAAACGGAAAAAGATCATACATTCAGGCTTTCTGGTCTCTCTCAGCACTCTGCAACTCTTGTTCTCTGCACAAGCCTCTTAGCTCTCACTGTCGGGTTTCTGTTCTCGTGACTAAAAGGCTCAGGGGTCACTCCAGATGAACTGAGCTAATTGGGCTGCACAAAATAACCCCACAAGAGACACAGATACCTTTTTCTTTGGGGGTCACTGTGATGGCTTCTCTGACCTTAAGGGTCTGCAGGAAGAGAGAGAGAAAGAGAGAGAGAGAGAGAGAGAGAGAGAGAGAGAGAGAGAACACACTGACCCCTTTTATTGAGGAGAAGCTATTCAAATGAGGCAAGGGGTTGGGTTTCAGGGGGCTGAGTTTATCTTCATGATGTCCACTGTCATCAGGTTGACTGACATCTTGCTAGACCACACCCAAGGACACAATAACAGAAGGGGACACACACAAGGCACTTCCATGGAAGATTCTTTCCTAAATAGGGCAAGGGGTTATATTACAAAGGAACAGGTGAGCATAGCTTCACCCATGGGGTTATAGTAAGACACACCCATGCATGAGACACTGACCCTCGAACCCCAAAAGGGTGGGGAAAGCTCTGCCACATTTCTGTAACTGAGTGCCTCAGCATCCAGCCGGGGAGTGTGATTCAGTCACATGCAAGGTTGGTCTCCCACATCTCACCTTTCCTCTCTTTCTAAGGAATCCTCTGCAGCAGAGGCTGGGCCCCTCCACCCTTCTCTCCTCCTGCCACATGCTCATGGGCTGCCACTGCCCAACCTGCCTCTCTGGGTCCTCTCCGCAAGGAGGCTTGGTACATGGCGTAATTCACGTGTCTTTCTCTTTGTCAGAACTTTCACAGATAGAAAACCAGCTTGGTCCTATCTTGTTTAACATCCTCCTGCCTGAGGAATGTAGGTGAGTTTGGGAGTAAGCTAGAAATTATGCTGATGAAGTAAAACCCTTCATCATTTTTAGATCACCTGACCAAGACTTTATTACAGTACACTAATCTGTACCCTGAGACTCCAGATAGGAGACCTACTTTTACTCCAAGAATTTCCTCAATATTAAGGCAAAACTAGGGCACCTTGATAGGGGTCCCCTAACTCCCCAAGCTGAGGTTCTAGAAGTGACTTTTAAGGTGTATAAGCAAAGAGATGAGAAGGCCCAAAAGCAGAAATATCACATGTTTATTCAGCCTCAGCATCTTTCCCTGGTTCCATTGGGCCATGGAAGTTTCCCTCAGGATCACCCTAACCCTGTTAGAGGTGTGGTCAGATGGGTCACTAGGCTTGTCATGTCCCAAGCCTCTGGGCCCTTGTCCTAAATGACATCAGGAGAGACAATGGGCTGTTGACAGTCCCTGAGTTCACAGCAGACCCTCGTCATTCAGCCTTTCTGGTTCCCCTTTCCAATGCTTGAGACTGGCTACAGAGGACACATGAAGTCAAGGTCCCCATCACTGTACCACTATCATCACTTCACAAAAACCCAGGGTAATTCAGTATATTTCAGGTAGGCCTGTCTCCTTCCTCCTAACACAGGGGCTACATATTCAGTCCTCAAGGAGTTCATGGAGCCTACTACTTATCCTATGAAACCTTACTAGCCGTGCAAACAACTAGCCTTGTTTGTGCCTTTGGTTCTCTAGTTTTTATTCACTCCTTTTTGATCATTCCACAGTGCTCTCTTCCCCTTATGTCAAGGTACATCCTCACAAAGTTGAGAGCCATGCTTTCCTTCTCCCCTCATATATGCTTCCATCTAGACTCACCTGCTGCTCCCTTGATCCTCACCCTTACCTTGTAACAAACTCCTGTGTTCCATCTGCCAGTGCCTTCCCATTCCCCCTGCCAAGGTGGACCCTACTGTCTTGGATGTCTCAAGTCCTTCTATTGCCTGACATCATGAGCCCATTCACATCCGTCTCAAAACCCCCTTCCATTTCCTGGCCCAATCACAATACCCACTCTCCTGACAAACATTCCTAGGCTGACAGCCTATCATTCAAGCCCTCTTGTAAAATGGATTCCTCAGACCTACTCATTCCCCTTGCTTTCCCTTCCTTTGCATAGAGCAGCCCCTCAGACTTCTGCTTACCCCAGGTATATGTGTGATTAGTCCTGGTCACCTTTCTTTCATTGGTATCTAGACTCCCATCCCCACTGGTCTTTTCTCCCCTCTGGAAATTTGAGCTGCTTTGGAACCCTGGCCTGAGGGCCAAGTATAATTATCACCTACCTTTCTCCATTCACCAAGGGCTCTTATTGGGTGTTGATCATGGCTTCTGCCCCCTATGCCTTCTGCCCCGCTGGGTAAGGCACCCAAATGGCTCTCCTCTCCCTTCTGGGAACACAAGTGCCGCTACAGGTGCTGCCCCTAATGTCTGACCATGAGTGGCTTCTCTTCCATCCCTTCCCTTTGGCAAGTTCACTCTCTGGTCTTGGTTCTCAGCTCCTCAGCAGAGCTCATGAAAGCCCTGGTCAGGCAAGCAAGATGCTCTACTGGGCAAAAACTGGGACTACAGAAGTAGCCAGTGATGACCCCCTTCTCTCAGTTCCTTCAAGACTTCAGCCCTGGGGCCAGTGAATCCTGTGGTGATGACCACTTTTTACTCTTGTCCCCTTTACAGCTTCTGCCCCCTACTCTGCTTTGGCCTAGAGATGAGAACTCCTGCTTCTAGCCACTCCAACATGCCAACTCACCATGGGGAACTCCCAATCAAAAATCTCACCTTCAATCTCCACCTACCTGTCTTCTCTTTATTCAGCCTCCCCACCCCATTCCAGTCTAATTCTTCCAGTGCCTCAAAGTCTGTAGCTAAGGCACTCATCTCTTGGCATTTTCATATCCATTACCATCCCCAGTTATCTGGCAAGGAGGACATTTAGATTGGACTAAACTCCTTCCCTTGGCTCTTAGATTATGGGCCCTCCCAAAGAAGCCACTCAACATCTCCCCTTTTGAGCTTTTGTATGGATGGCCTATCTTCCTGCTCAGCTCACCACCCTCTGATTCTCCACTACCTGTACTTCCTCATCTTTTCTGGCCCCTTCTTGCATACATTAAGAACATTCTTTGTCAATACAGCAATGCTATTCTGGCAAAGCCCAGTTCTGCCTCTTTCCCTTCTCACACTGATTCTCCTGGTGCCCTGGTATCTTTTTACCCCCCAACAGGCCCTCCCTCCTCCTCTCAACTCTCCACTAAATGGACTGAACCCTATCAGGTCATTTTTACAACTCCTTTGGGGCCTGCCTTGAGAGCATCTCATATTGGGTTCATAATTCCCATTTAAAATGGTTTTCTCTGTGCTTTATGCAATGACACTCATAGGTCCTCCCAAGCTGCATTTCTCCAAGGCCAGAACCCCCAATCTTCCTTCAATCTCTGAGAGCCATGAGGACACTCCAGAACCATGACTGCCCTCCTTCCCTTTTTTTGTATTTTTGCCCTCCTCCCTCATTCTAACCATACAACCCCAGCTTGATTATTTATCTTCTGCATAATCAAAGGGGCCTTGATCTTTGTATGGATGAAAAAAAGACAAACTTTGTCTGGATGGCTGTTTTTGTATCAATCAATCTGGTATAATAAAGGACAAGATAAAATAACCCCAACAGGCCCTTGAACACTGGAAACAACAGCTCTCCTCTGCTGAAGAATGGCAGCTAAGTAACCCCCTTCTTCAGTGGGGGTTTCCAGACCTCTTTCCTGACCTCTCTCCTTGCCATAGACTTCTGTTAATGCTTTCTCCCTGCATCACTAGATTTACTCAAGACCACATTCAAAGTATTTCTAACCAAACCATGAACCAGCTTCTGTTACAGGACTTCCAACCCCTCACCAAAATTGAGCTATCCAGAGTCAACATCGCTGAGCACCTCATGACCATCACCAATGCCTCAAGGACACCTGGAGCCCATAACAAGGGTCCAGACTCTGTCCTTTTCCAGCAGAAAGAAACTTACAGAAGATTGATCTACACCCACCCTTCACTGCCCACATTCTTTTCTGCCCAAGTGTGAATCACCACTCTCTCATACCAACCCCACCCTTAAACCATCTGAATTAAGACCCGCCTGGCTCTGATCCCTGAGCCTAGCACAGAAAAGCCCCCAAATTCAGGCTTGCATTGCCTCTCTCCATCTATGGAGAGGTGGCCTTTATTTGTCAGCTCTGACAAGTAAACTCTCATGTGTATCTCTGCCTTGTCTCCATCTTTCATTTATCACTCACCTGTCTCCCAGTTCTTCACTTTACTGTCACCCTTTCTGCATGCAGTGAGCTTCTACTTTCCCCTCCCACACTTACTCAAGTTTCTCTCTTGACCTTCTGACTTCCCAACATATGGCCTGTTTTTTTTTTTTTTCCCACAGCAAATTCCTTGCAGTAAAAAGACATTCAGACTGAGCTTCATGGTGATCTCCTGAATGGGACACCTGCATTGTATAACCCTGGCCTCAGTGTCCTTGTATGTAAAATGACTTGAAAGCACTGAATATTAGCTATTATCCTGTGTGAGTCTGACCTTCTATGTGACTTGCTGTCCTCCCATCTCTTTGTATCCAAGTGTACTCTCTTCCCCCTCTGTTTCTCTCTCCTTTCTTCTTCCTCTGCTTCTTCACTTACCTTTAATCTCATTCTTCACTTAGCTTCCATCTCGGCTCTCAAGGTCTCATCTCTGTTCTCTTACTCCTATTCATTCAGTCTAACCTCAATCCTTCCTCCTTGATCCCTTTCGAATCCTAGGACAATAATTCATCACAAAGCCCTGGAAATCCTCTGTGTAAAGACAGCACACATAGTTATGCAGTTGTTTCTGTCAAAATAACCCAGGACATAGCTTAACAAGACCTGCCAGTAGAAAACACCCAGAAATGTGAGACTAGTTTGTAAACTGTTTTAAATGCAGAGCTGCATTTACAATAAAATAAGGGGAGTTTTTTTGTTTTTTTTTTGAGGTAAAAAATACAAAGAAATGCAAAACTGAATGGGAAAACAGCATCTGGCCTCAGTGTACACAAGGTATTCTTAAGCCCCATTTCCATAGTGGTTGGGCTACTGTGTTCTCCTGGATCTGAAGATAAGGTCTTACTGGGCAAAGAGAGTCAGAGTTTAAATGCAGGCTTCTTCTATATCCTCAATTCTATGACTGAATAATCTAGAAAATGAGAAGGAAGCCATCTATCTACCCTCTAAATATTCGTTGCCTTTGCTTTTGCTTTTATCATTCTGAGAAATACAAATCACTAGTCTGAGACAGAATTAACAAATATCTACTTACATGATCCTAGAGTGAATGCAAAATAACACAAAAGTAAATTAAAATGCTTAGTAACTCTGTGTAACCTGGTAAAATTTAAAGCAAAGTTAATCAAGAGAACCTCCTCAAACAAGCTCTGAAGGATACACAAACAAAAGCCTTTCTTAATGTAAGGTCAGGCAATGACAGCAACCAAAAGGAGGAAGGTTTTAAAATGCCACTGAATGAGGCTTTATTGAGATTCCACTCCCAGCTAGAACTCTCAGTGCAGGAGAGCAAGAAGAGGGTCTGAGGAGAGATCACTGAGGGCTTGAACAGACTGCAATTTTTATGGAACTTAGGGCATGAAGGGAGGGCTTGGGAGAGAAAAGGGGGAGTTAAGAGGTCCCTTGTCCCACTGGGGTTGGTCAGGGGGAGCAGGCTGAGATTCAGGATTGGCCAGGAGACCGTGCTGATTTACAGGTGGTTTCATTGGTGCCTGATTGGTGGTTCTTTTGTGGGCGTGGGTTCCTTAGTGCTTTGTTTATAAGTCACCTTCATCATCTTGGCATTCCAGCCTTTTTGATGATATAGGGCAGAAAGTTTCATCTGGCTACTTCCTGCTGGCTAGGGGCACTGGAGGAAGGGATGGCTCAGGTGATGGTTCAGTGGGAGAGGTGACTGTAGGAGTGTAAGAACATCTGGATGTAAGTCACTGGCAATTTCACCCATGTGCTTTCAGAGGAACCTGAGGAGGCAGGAAAAATTATTAATAGAAGTCCTATTACTAATATAGGAGTGAGAATGGGAGTCAGGATTGAGTGTCGCCAGCCTGGCTAAGGGTAGCATTGCTGCACATATGCGGGACAAGGTGGCTCGGTTAAATCCGGCAATGTTAAGGGTGACCACGCAACTGCAGCCAGTGGGAGGGCAATCACCTTCACCCATAAACTGAGAGCAAGTGGTGCCATTCTTGTGCCATGTGGCTTGGACGTAGAAGCACCATCTGTGGGTTGGGATAGAAGCTTGAGGGAGACTTTTGATTAGTAAAAGAAAAAGAGGGTTGGTGAGAAATATTGAGTTTGGTGGGCCCCAGCATGGTAGAAGTTCAGGACAGGACTTTTTGGAGCAGGCAATTTTTTAAGGTGGGAGATATGGTACCAGGAGGAGTGGCCCAAAACCTTGGCCATCATTGGGGTAGTAAGTATGACTGTATGGGGTTCCATACAGTGAGGTACCAATGATTGAGGGTGCAGCTCTCAAAGTAAGAGTGGGTCACCTGGTTAAAAGGGGTCAAATTCAGTTTGTGGTTGTGCTGGGATTGAGGCAACGGATGGTGCAGGAAGTTACCAGTCTGTGTGTTCCCTTAGAACTTTGTGTAGAAGTGTGAGATAGGGCAGGTAGAAATCAAGGGGAGGAGGAGTGACTAGAAAGCTTTTGTTGATTAAGAAACAGTGCCCATAAATTAGCTTAAAGGGGCTAAGGCCAGAGGGGGCTTTAGGAGCTGCCTGAATTAGGGTGAGGGCCAATGGCAGGAGATTGGGCCAGGACATCCTGAGTTCAATAGCAAGTTTATTGGGGTCTGTAGGGGATATGAAGCCTCCAAATGATATTGAGATCTTTGGATACAAGTTGAACAACCTGAGAAGTGAAGGCTGGACTGTTGTCTGACTGGATGGAGGCGGGAAGTCCAAACCCAGAAATGATCTGCTCAATGAGAATGGAGGTGACAGTATCAGTAGTTTTCCTGGAGGTAGGAAAGGCTTCTATCCAATTGTAAAAGAGTGTTATCCCCCAAGTCACAAGCAGTTAGATCCTGTGCCAAAGGTTGTCCAAAGAGGTAGGGACTGTCCCTGAAGCCTTGAGGTAGGACTGTTCATGTCAGCTGTTGAGACCTAAAGGATGTAGGTCTTCCCATGTGAAGGCTGTGAAGGCAAAGAGGTAATAAGATTCAGGATGGAGAGGCACTGTAAAGAAGGCATCATTAAAATTTAGGACAGCAAATTGAGTGGTCAAAGTGGGCAATATGAGAAAGAAGAGTGTAAAAGTTGGGAACCACTGGGTGGATGGGAATAACTGCCTCATTAATTAGGCAGAGATCCTGGACTACATGATAGGTTCCAGAGGGTTTGTGTACTGGCAATATGGAAGTGTTGCAAGGGGAGTCAATAGGAATGAGGAGTCCCTGGGAAAGTAACTGGTCTATTTTGGGTTTAAGTCCCTCTCTGTGGGTTTTGGAGATGGGAAATTGAGGACACAAAGGAAATTTAGTTTGGAGTTTCAACTAGATATAAACTGGCTTGTGTTGGGAGATTATGACCAGCTTGGAGATATCCCAGACCTGGGGTTCAACTAGGTCAGAGGGCAATGGCACAGTAGGTACTGTCGGGTTATTAGAGAGTGAAAAGATTAGAGGTGGAAGAAGTTGGGTGGTATTCTTGGGGTGTAGTTGGAGGGTGGCTTCTAGTAATTGGGGAACATCTCTGCCTAGGAGAGGAATCAGAAAGGATGGAATGACCAGAAAAGGGTGTGTGAAAGGGCATCTCTACAGGGCACAGGCCAGCTTAACAGTTTGGTTTGGGAAGAGGTTTTGCTGTCAGTCCCCATAACTGAGACCTGGAAAGGAAACAGAGGCCAGAGTGCGCAGGCAAGACAGAATAGGTAGTTCCCATGTCCATAAGGAAGGTAATGGACTTACCCACTACCTGGAGTATTATCTGGGCTCAGAAAGGGTGGTGGGGGCCCTTGAGTCTGGGCTTCTTCAGTCTTCTTCACACTCCAATAGTTCAAGGGAAGGGACTGCCTGGCTGGTCATAAACCTGTGTGGAGGATCCTAGGAAGGGCCAGCCATGGGACAGTCACTCTTCCAATGTCCTGTCTGCTTATAGGTGGGGCAGAGCCTGGAGTTGGGGGCTGTGAACTTGGGCATTGGTGAGTCCAGTGACCTTCTCATCCACATGTGAAGCAACTCCCTGGTGGAGAGGAATGCTGGATCCCCAGTGAAGATTTCACTGGAGCTAAAAGCTTCAGGGCCACTGTCTAGGCCTGGATTTGGAGTGTTACCTTTTTCTGCAATGAAGCCTGCTTTAAAGGCATTTTCATCAGATCTCAGATAGGGGTCTGAGGGCCCTCCTCAGCTTGATTGAGTTTTTATTTTTTATTTATTTTTCCTAATATCTTGGGCCAATTGAGTAATGAAATCATTGGCTAACACTGTAGCCCTGGAGGGAGACTTAGGATCCAGCTTGATATATTTGGTGAGGGTCTCTGTAAGGTAGTTAAGAAATAAAGCTTTAATCTGAATCTTGGGTGATCTCTTTCAGTTTATTAAAGTTAACTACCTTATTGGAAACCACCTGCATTCCTACTATAAGATATTGGACCACGCGAGTGCAGTGACAGCGACCTTATTGGCCATCTTGATAGTCCCAGTTGGTTCAGTTAGGGGAATGGCTGCTTCACCTGTGGGGAGAGTTATATCTGTTAGACAAATTTGATCAGCATGATCTCATGTGGCCTGCTGGATGCAGGCTCACTCAATAGTGGGTAAGGTTGAGGTGAGAATGATATAGATGTCATGCCAGGTAAGATTGTAAGTATGAGAGAGGTATTGGAATTCCTTAATATAAGTAGATGAGTCAGCATAGAAGTACACAAGGTGCTTTTCAAACTGGGAAAGATCTTGAAGTGAGAATGGGACTTGTACTTGGAAAATCCCTTTGGCATCAGCCACTTCCCTGAGAGGAAAAAGGAACTTTGGGTTATCTGATAAGAGGGTCTGGTGGGACTGAGTGTGGACACTGACAGAAGAAGCCAGGGGTAAGTGGGTGGAGGTAATCATGATTGCCAGAGAGGAGAAAGGAGAGGAGGGGGAGAGAGATGGAAGGGGAGGGGGAAGTGTTATATGAGTAGAAGAGATGGGCAGAGAAATCATGGCTGCAGGAGAGGAGGAAGGAGTGGAGGCGAAGAGGGATGAAGGGGAAGGAGAAACTGTCATATCAGTAGAAGAGGTGGCAGAGGAGTCATGGCTGCAGGAGAAGAGGGAGTTGAAGGGACCAGGGCAGGAGGAACTGTGTTGGCAGGAGGAGGGGGAAAGGGGCGGAGGTGTGAAAGGGGTGGTAGGAGCAGATTGGTGTGGGTAGGGTGGAAGAAGACAGGAAGTAGTGCTGAAAGCAAATTGGGTGATTCTGAGAATGTAGAAGGAGAAGTTGAATGATGGAAGAGAGATTTGGGATTTTCCCCAGCAAGGAAGACTTGAGCAGTAGAACAGATAGAACAGACAGTGGGATGGGAGCAGATATCCCAAAAATCCTGCACATAAGGGACTTAGATATATAGATATAGATATAAATACAGATATAATTATATAGATATATAGATACATAGATTTATAAATACATATAGGTACACAATGGATCAACAATTATATAAAAAAAAATTCTGGCGACAGAAATTATCTAAATCAGTGAGGACTGAGGACTTGGAAGTCAAAAATTCTTTGTGGGGGCCATTTTGACACATTGCCCAGTTCATATTGGGGCCAGGCCACAGTTGAATAAAAAACCAAGCATTTATGGCATAGATCTTGAGTGAGTTTGGCAGAATTTTAGTATAAAGAGCCCAGAGGAGTTTTGATGTCTAAAGAGGACTTGTGTTTCCCATGACTTTCTGGCCCCCTCAGAGGTGAATGGGAACAGAAAAAAGTGTTCCAAATTGTGTTCACTATCACCTGAGGAAAGGAGAAGTGCCACGTGGGGGTTGAAAGATTCCTGCAACCCACCAGGGGCCCAAAAGGATTGGAGTGGCTCCCAGAAGGACTGGGATATTTCCACAGTTCCCAGAGTCTTAAATGGAATGGGCGGGGTCTATGGCATGCACATGACTTATGGATAGACCCTATGAATGGAAAGGGGCTGGTAAGCCAGAGGAAATGGGAACTTACCCCACTCCTGTCTCCCCGGATGAAGGGAGAAGGGAAGAGGCAATTTAGGAATTTCCTAGTTCATTTGACAGGACAGTGGACTTCAATCCCTTATGAGAATAGCCCGAAAATCCCTCCTAGGTTCCTGCACCGGATGTAAGGTCAGGCAGTGGTCATCAAAAGGAGGCAGATTTTAAAAGACTACTAAATGAGATTTGTTGAGATTCTGCTCCCAGGCAGAATTCTCAACCAGGAGTGCAAGAAGAGAATCTGAGGAGACCAGACTGGAATTTTTATGGGCTTAGGGCAGGAAGGGAGGACTTGGAACAGAAAGGGGGGTTTATAGAGTCTCTTATCCTACTGGGGTTGGTTGGGGAGAGCTGGCTGAGATCCAGGATTGGCCAGGAGACCCGGCTGATTGACAGGTAGTTCCATTGGTGCCTGATTGGTGGAGTGGTTTGGTGCTTTGTTCCTAAGTCACTTTCATTGACTTGACACTTAGCATTAGCTATAGTCTAAAACTAGAGGACAGAGATAGAAATATTCCATCATGAATGGAAGTTGTCAGACAAACCAAATAGTTTACTTCTCCCCAGTAAAATCACACAGAAAGTAAATTATATTTGAATTGCTGAGAGTTATGAAAATATACAAGAAACAAAAGAGAAATAATTAAAAAATAAAATAATATATTAGGCACATTGTTAAAGCAAATTTAACCTCTAAAATAACATTATTGCTATGATTATATAAAAATTCAAAAATTGGGTTAAACAAGAGAAAGTGAAAGAATTTTTTAATATTTTCAAGACAGAAGACCTGAAAATTTTCTTCTAAGGCAATGCAGAGATAAAAGCTATTGAAAATGAAAAAAAAAAAAAAAAAAACGTTCAAAAATAGAAAGCCTAGCTGGGTGAAGTGGCTCCCATCATTAATTCCAGAGACTCAGGAGACTGAGGAAGCAGGTTTGAATGTTAGGCCAACGTATGCAACAGTGAGATACTGTGTCAAAAGAAATAAAACTAAAATGTGGCTCAGTGATTGAATGACTCTGACTTAAATTCCAGTAAAAATTATATATATATAATTTGCACCACTTTATTAGTGTACCTTTTTACCCATATCCTCACCAAAACTTATTGTTGCTTGTAGTCTTGATAATTGCCATTCTGACTGGAATGAGACGAAATCTTAGAGTAGTTTGGATTTGCATTTCTCTAATTGCTAGGGATGTTGAATTTTTTTATATGACTGTTGATCAATTGTGTATATAGATAGATAGATAGATAGATAGATAGATAGATAGATAGATGATATAGATATATTATAGATATAGATATATAGAGATATATTATCCCAATATGTTCCTATGGAAATTAAAAAAATATATATTTTTTTCTAATTAGTTATACATGAAAGGAGAATGCATTCTGATTCATCATACACAAATGGAGAACAAAATTTTATTTCTCTGGTTTTATATGATGGAGAGTCACCCTATTTGTGCAATCATACATCTACATAGGTTAATTATGTGTGTCTCATTCCCACCCCCATACTACCTCTTCTGCTCTCACATCCTTCTGGCCCATCCAAAGTTTCTCCATTCTTCCCTTGCCACCCTCCCATTATGAATCAGCATCCATATGTTAGAGAAAATATATAGCCTTTGTTTTCTGGGGAGATTGGCTTATTTGGCTTAGCATGATATTCTCCAACTTCATCCATTTACCTGAAAATGCCATAATTTGGTATTAAGGCTAATATTCATATCATATATATATATATATATGGTATTAAGGCTAATATTCATATATATATTTATATATATATATATATATATATATATATATATATATATATATATCACAGATTATTTATTCATTCATCTGTTGAAGAACATCTAGGTTGGTTCCACAGTTTATCTGTTGTGAATTGAGCTGCTATTGACATCAAATTGGCTGTGATACTATAGTATGTTGATATTAAATCCTCTGGGTATAGAATGAGGACTGGGATAATTGGGTCAAATGGTGGTTCCATTCCAAATTATTTGAGAAACCTCCATATTGTTTCCCAGACCATTTCAAAGTCCCACCAGAAGTGTATTGGTGTACCTTTTCCCCAACATTCTCACCAACACTTATTGTTACTTGTAGTCTTAATAATAATTGCCATTCTGACTGAAGCGAGATTAAATCTTCAAATAGTTTTGATTTGCATTTCTCTAATTGCTAAGGATGTTGAACTTTTTAATGTATATAATTGTTGATCAATTGTATATCTTGTTCTGTAAAGTGTATCTTCAGTTCCTTAGCCCATTGATTGATTTTTCTTGTTTTTGTTGTTTCATTTTGGTTTGGTTTTTATTTGTGGTTAAGTTTTTCAAGTTCTTTATATATCCTAGAGAATAGTGCTTTACCTGATGTGTGTGTGGTAAAAAAAATTTTCACATTCTGTAGACCCTATCTTCATGTTATTAATTGTTACCTTATCTGAGAAGAAGCCTTTTATTTTGAATCCATACCATTAATTGATTTTCATTTTATTGCTTGAACGTTAAGTGTCTTATTAAGAAAGCCAAGTCCTTATCATACATGATGAACATTTGGGCCTACTTTTTCTTCTAATAGGCCCAGGGTCTCTGGTCTAATTTTTAAGTTTTTTGAATTGAGTTTTTTGCAATGTGAAAGATAGGAATTTAATTTCATTTCCTGACATTTGTTGAAGCGACTATCTTTTCTCCAATTTATGTTTTTGGTGATTTTGTCTAGTATGAGATAACTGTATTTATGGGATTTTGTATCTGTGTCTTCTATTCTGTACCATTGGTCTACACGTACATTTTGGTGCCAATACCATGCCATTTTTGTTACTATAGCTCTGTAGTGTAGTTCAAGGTCTGGTATTGTGTTGCCTCCTGCTTCATTCTTCTTGCTAAGTATGGCTTTCCTTATTCTGGGTCCCTTATTTTTCCAAATTACTTTCACAATTGCTTTTTCTATCTCTATGAGAAGTGTTTTTGGAATTTTAATTGCAATTGCATAATAACTGTACAACACTTTTTGTAGTATGGCCATTTTGACAATATTAATTCTGCCTATTCAAGACCATGAGATCTTTCCATCTTCTAAGGTCTTCTGAAATTTCTTTTTTATTATTCTGTAGATTTCATTGTAGAATTCCTTCACTTCATTTGTTATATAGATTTCAATGGAAATCTTATATGGAGGAAAAACACATAATGGGGAGAGGATATATTTAAAGCAATTGTGGCTGAGAATTTTCTGGAATTATTAAAACATATGACTATCATGATAGAAAAAAAGACAAAAGCTCCACAGTAGAGTTAATGAGTCTGACAAATTGTTTTTATTTTCCAAAGTGAAGAAAGTCAAGAGATCTAGGAATCTAGGAACATAAAAATAAGTAAAACAAACTTTTATTTGTATATTTGTTATTTCCTTAATAAGCATTCAATCTACTCAATACCAAGGGTTAAATTCAACACTAGTACTACAAAGAATAGAATAATAAAGGCTGAAACTCTAGAGAAAAGTACATATTAACCAACCATAAATATAGAGTGTCAGAAAAGGTAGAGAAAAAAGAATGAGCTTTATTAAATATATTTTATTGTCATTAGCACTGAATACATGGCCTTGTTCACTGTGAGCACCAGAAGTTTGCTGAAGTCATCAGGTATGAGAAAGGCAGTGAGAACACATACCCAGGAGATGATCTCAACTGGTTTTTAATTTAGAATTTTTTTAGATGTCAGAAAGGATTGAAGTTGAACCTACCTTCTAAATACCACATATGATAGCTTCAGAGTTCAGATATGAACTTTCCTAACTCCTCAGTAGAAAGCTGAATAATAAGGGTAGTGTCCTGTATTAGCCAGTTTCCCATCACTCTAATGAAATATCTGAGATAATTAACTTTCCGAGGAAAAAAAGGAAAAGTTTTATTTGGCTCAAAGTCTTAGAGGTTGCAGTCCACAATCATGTGTCCCCATTATTTTGGTCTTTTGGCATGGCTGCACATCATACTGGGAGAACATGGCAGAGCAAAATTTCTTGCATTTCAATCCAGGGAGCAAAGAGGTGGAAGACAGAAAAGAGAAAGAGCCAGAGGTCCTACAATCCCTTTCAAGGGCAAACTTTCAATGATCCAAGAACTTTAACTCCTAAAGGTCCCATCACTTCCCATTAAACCCACCCTGATAACCAAATATTTAACACATGAGCCTTTGAGGACATTCACCATCAAAACTATGGTGTGACCCCCAGGACCTGATCACCTTCCACTAAGACTCACCTCTTTAAAATTTCCAACCTCTCAATATTGGATTCCAAGATTCCAGCACATAAACTTTTGCAGGAAAAAACACACAAAATCACAGCACCGCAGTGTTCTGTTTCTTGACTTAATCTCAAGAAACTAACCTTTTTTACATTGGTGTTGATTGCATATTTGTTGTATAAGTTTTATATATTTGCTCTATGCTTTATTTGCTTTTATGTTTCACAGTAAAATAATTTGTGAAGTAGCACCACCACCACCACTAGAAAAAAAGAAAAAAGAAATTTTCAGTTTGCATCTGTCCTGCACTTTTACTTTCTGGAAACCTATTTTCTGTTCTTATCTCAAATAGGTCTCTTCTAGTCAGGCTTTCTATCATATTCCTGGACTTTCAAGATGAAATACAGAGGGGTCCTTAGCAGTTCCTGTGCACTTGTTCAAAGTGTTGCATAGATTCATATTTCTGAGAAGGCTTTCCTTGACTCCAAATGTACTGTAGAAAATTTCTGACCCTTGGTTTCACTTATTTTGTAATTCTTACTAGAATTTGTGCCTTGAATTGTTTCAGGCATGGTGTTAAAGATACTGTTTTCTCAGGAATAAAATACATAAGTGCCTGAATATTTCTATGTATTCTATGCCTTTAGCCTTTAGAAAAAATTTTCAATGATTTCACATGGAAACCATACAGGTTTCTTAAAAAAGTCAATATTACAGACATTTAAGTCTCCTCAAATTAAACTAGATATCTATGCAATTTAAAAGAAATTTAGTAGGTATTTCCATGGAAGTTGACACTTCTATAAATAATTATTAGTAAGAAATGAACCAAGAATACCCAAGATGTACTGGAAAAATACAAAGTAGGAAAGATATACTATAATTATTAAGATTTCTTATAAATTTTAAGGAACTGAAACAGGGTTATATCAACACAAGGATAAATATATAAAAAAGTGAAGTGAATAGGAGTCCAGACCATAGACATAGATAGATGATATATGATAAATAGATAAATGGATACACAGATAGATACATGTGTATAGATATGATATACTATGTTTGGGGTGTATGAGTTTTATAGAAAATATGTCCAATCAAAAGCTGTTACAGTGAGTCCATGGTGGGTCTCCAGTATACTTCTTTTTTTTTTTTTTTTTTTTTTTTTTTTTTTTTTTTTTTTCATAAACAGAGGTCTGTCTTGCCTCTGAGCCACTTCAGGTGGGACAGAAATACATTTTACTTTCTCCAGTCCCTATGATCTAGGCTGCTATATCTGCATTCCATCTTAGAACTGGACCAAAAATTTGCTAGAGTTTTTCCTGCCCTATGGCCTAGTAGCTACAGGGTATTGCTATTTTTTTTTTATTTTTTCCAACATTTCCCCATGATCACTAAGGTGGCTACAACACCACAATCCCAACTACTTGGAGACCATGCCAAGCAGAAAGTCCAAGATTCAGGCTTTCAAGCCCAGGTGGCAACATGTAACCCAGAGAGCAAGTAGCTTTGAAATTAAAGGAAAAAAAAAGAAAGAAAGACCATTTATGATCATGGAGTAGAAGAACTGATGTTGTTAAAATGTACATACTGTTCAAAGTAATCTATGGATTCAAAGTAATCCCCATCAAAATACAAATGGACAATCTTCACAGAGCTAGGAAAAGAGGTCCTAAAATTCATATGTAAGCACAAAAGACCCCACAAAGTCAAAGCAATCTTGAACATGAAGAAGAAAGCTGTAAGCATCACAATACTTGATTTCAGGACAAACAATAGAACTGTAGGAACAAAAACAGATTGATATTGGCATAAAAACAGACACCCAGACCAACAGAACAGAAGACAGATCCCACATAACTACATCCAACTGATTCTCAACAAAGGACCCTAAAACATATATTGACTAAGTGATGGTCTCTTAAATTAATAGTGCTGGAAAAAATCTATATCCACATATAGAACACAGAAACTGTACCCCTATCTCTGACCCTATAAAAACTCACCTGAAAATAGAAAAAAGACCTGAAATCTTAAAATTAGAGAAAACAGGGGAAGTATCTCAAGACATTGACAGAGACAATGATTTCATGGACAAAACCCCCCAAATCATATAAAAGAAAAGCAAAAATTGAAAAATGAAATAAAAATTGATAAATGAAATAAAATCTAAAAAGCTACAAAAATAAAATAATACTGAAAATCTTCTGTACAGAAAAGGGGACAATTAACAAAGCAGAGAGACAATATACAGAATGGAAGAAAATTCTTGCCAACTATGTATCTCATGTAGGGTTAATATCAAGAGCTATAGTAACAAACATGGCATGGTATTGGCAACAAAATGTACAGAATAGAAGAAACAAAGAAACCACATAAATATGGTTAGGTCATACTAGACAAAGGTGCCAAAAACATTCACTGGAAAAAAAAGATAGCCTATTCAACAAATGGTGCTGGCAAAACTGGAAATCCATATGCAGCAAAATGAAATTATATTTATCTCTCTCACCCTGCACAAAACTCAACTAGAAGTAGATCAAAGACTTAGGCACTAGAACAGAGTCCCTGCACCTAATAGAAGAAAAAAATAGGCTTAAACCTTCACCATGTCAACCTAGAATCAGACTTCCTTAACAAGACTCCTAAAGAATAAGAAGTAAAATCAAGAATCAATAAATGGTATGGATTCAAATTAAAAACATTTTTCTCAGCAAAGGAAACAATCAATAAAATGAGGAGAGAGCCTACAGATTGGGATAAAATCTTTACCACATGCACCCCTGATAAAGCATTAATCTCTAGGGTATATAAATCACTCAAAAAGCTTAACACCAAAAAAAAAATATCCCAATCAAAAATGGGCTATGGAACTCAACAGACACTTCATAGAAGAAGAAATATAATTGATCAACAAACACATAAAAAAGTGTTCAACATCTCTAGCAATTATAGAAAAACAAATCAAAACTACACTAAGATCCCATCTCACTTTTGTCAGAATAGCAAAAATACAGGCAACACTAAATGTTGGTGAGAATGTGGGGAAAAAGGCACACTCATGTGTTGCTGGTGGGACTGTGAATTGGTGCAAACACTATGGAAAGCAGTGTGGAGATTCCTCAGAAAACCACCATTTCACCCAGCTATCCAACTCCTTAGTCTATACCCAAAGGAATTAAAATCAGCATACTACAGTGATGCAGCCATATCAATGTTTACAGCAGCTGTATTCACTATGGAACCAATCTAGATGTCCTTCAAGAGATGAATGGATAAAGAAAATGTGGTGTATATGTTCAATGAAATATTACTCATCTTTAAAGAAGAATGAAATTATGGCATTTACCAGTAAATGAAGGGAGTTGGAGAATATCATGCTAAGCGAAATTAGGTAATTCCCCAAAACCAAATGCTGAATGTTTTCTCTAATATGCAGATGTTAATTCACAATAAAGCAGGGGGCACTAGAGAAGAATAGTATTACCTTAGATTAAGTAGAGAGAAGGAAAGGGAGGAGAGAAGAGGGGATGTGGGAATAGGAAAGACAGTAGAATAAAACAGATATTATTACTGAATATATGGCTACATGACCAATATGATTATACAATCTGTATACTCAGAAAAATGAAAAATTATATCCCATCTACGTATGATGTAGCAAAGTACATAAATGCATTCTTCTGTCATATATAACTAAGTCAAACAAATAAAAATAATAAAAAATATATACTAATGAAATTAAAAGCAAAAAGTAGTCCACTTAAAAATGGGCAAGTGATCTAAAAAGACACTTCTCAAAAAAATACCAATAAGTAAATGAAGAAATACCCAATATAATGAGTCATCAGGGAAATGCAAATCAAAACTATAATGAGATATCATCTCACCCTATTTATAATGACTGATTTAGTGCAGTGTTACACTCTCTTAATCTCTGACTCAAAAGGAGTTCAAGTTCAAGGTCAACGTGGGCAATTTATCAGGACTTGTCTTAAAATTTAAAAAAAAAGAAAGAAAGAAGGAAAAAGAACTGGAGATCTAACTCAGTGGTAAAATTTCCCTGGATTAAATCCCCAGAACCAAATATACGTATATATAAAGATAGATAGATAAATAGATAAAAATAGATAGATAGATAAA
This sequence comes from Marmota monax, assembly GCF_021218885.2. Classification (NCBI taxonomy): domain Eukaryota; kingdom Metazoa; phylum Chordata; class Mammalia; order Rodentia; family Sciuridae; genus Marmota; species Marmota monax. The sequence goes on along the minus strand of NW_026695201.1, from coordinate 1,153,907 downwards.
TAACCTGTTAGTGCTGGTGAAAATAAGGAACTCTTACACACTGCAGGTGAGAATGTAAATTAGTGCAGTCACCATGGAGAACAGTATAGAATGGAGTTTCCTCAAACAAACTGAAAATAGATCTACCACATGATTTAGCCATTTCAATTCTGGGTGTTTCTCAAAAGAACGCAAATCATCATGCAAAACAGAAAGCTAGGCATTCATGTTTGTTCAATGTTTTCCATAAGAGCTAAAATACAAAATAGGCACAGTTATCAACAGATGGAAGAATTTATAATTTATATATACACAATGGACTATTAGTAGAACATAAAGAAAGTCCTATTTGCAGCAAAATGTATGGTTCTGGAGGACATTATATTAAGTGAAAGAAGCACAGAAACTGAAAGACAAGTAGTATATATTTCCTCTCATATGTAAAAGCTAAAAACGTTAAACCTGAAGATAGAATAGTAATCAATAGCAGTTGTGAAGGAAGGGGGCAGTGGATAAAGAAAAATGAGACTGGATCCTGGCATGTTATATGCATGTGTAGATATGTCACACCAAACACCATTAATATGTGCAGTTAGTATGAGTTAATAAGTAAAAATAAAATGTAAAATAGAGAAATTAAAAAATAAAACACATCATCTCTGATTCAGAAATCTCATTTCTATGTGTATTCTCAAGAGAAACAAGTGCTTGCGTTCATAAAGACACACACAAGCCAGTAATCCCAGCTATTTGGATAGCTGAGGCAGGAGGATCACAAGTTTCTGGTCACCCTGTGCAACTTAGTAAGACTCTATCTAAAAATAAAATTTAAAAATAAAAGAATATGTGGCTCAGAAATAGAATTCTACTGGATTAAATCTCCAGTACCATCAAAAAGGGGGAGATATATATATACCTGTGTGTGTGTTTGTGTGTGTACAAAAATTCTAAAAGTGGTATGGTTCAAAATAGCTAAAATCTGGCAAAAAATTCAAATATCTATTTACAGAAGAATGGAAAAAAATATTCTACAATCATGTGACATAACAGTACACAGCATTGAAAAGGTTGAACTACTGCCGTAGAAAAACATGGATAACTGAAACAGAAATAATGTTCAGCAAAAAAAGACAGGCATATCATAGTACTTACCATTAAGATTTCAGAATGTGAGTTTCAAAAAATTGAATCAAAACTACTCTAGGTTGGTAGAGATCAGAGTATTGGTTGCCTTTAAGAGGTTATTAACTGGAATGAGAAGCCATGATGGAAACTTCTAAGTGCTGAAAATATTCTGTATAAGAGTAGTGGATCATGCTTGTTTTTTTTTTTTTTTTCACAGTGGAGATCCTAAAAGAGAAAAGAAGAGAAAACCAAAGTAGTCTATATTGGCATTGGGAGCTTTAAAAATAAAACTTTATTTAGGGACATGATAACAGAGACCATGAGTGGGACACTAGGAAGGGTAAAACAGGAAAGGAGGGAAGGCCATTTCATGATGTTATCAGGCTTCTCACTGCTACAAAAAAAACTGGGATCTGATCTTGCTGGGGGCTTCTGATTCTTTATACTGATTTTGCCTCTGAATTATCTACCTGAAAAATAAGAAAAGTACATATTCATGACCTCCCATCCATTAATTGTCAAGGATTGTCCACTGAGTGTTACAGCTTGACATTTGCAGTTCTGAGCATTGACAAATGCTAAGTAGCTTCTCTCAGGTGTCCCAATCACATTGCAGGAAAAGTCTAGGGACAAAGGCACAGAGGATATGACATGCAACTGAAGTGAGCCTCTGTCACAATTGCTTCAAGAAAATGGCACAGAGATGTATGCTACTGTCATGTTATGTTGTCACACATGTACACAAAATTCAAAAATCAATCTTTTTGTTTATTCCTAAGAAAGTCTCAATTATCTACAGCCTTACAGCCTTGGTTAACTGTTTAGCTCTCTACGCCACCTAGTGGTGTGATATAAACATTTTACAAGTGTCAGCAGGATTTCAAAAAGAAAATTTGCTGTTTCTCTCTGTTCCAAATTGAGATGCTGGTGCCTGATGTAGAATGCTCACTGCAGTGACAGCTGTTTGTCTGTTGGAAATATTTTTCTTTACCTTCTACTTTGAGATGAACAGGCAAATCCATTTGGCACTTTTAAGTAAAATATATTCATGTAGGGAGCTTTGTAGATGAAACTTTGCTGTAAATGGAGGGTTTTATCTGCATCTGGGCTACTTCCTGTATATTTTCCTTAAGTTATGATCAGCTTTGGGGCTGGGGATGTGGCTCAAGTGGTAGCGCGCTTGCCTGGCATGCGTTTGGCCCTGGTTGGATCCTCAGCACCACATACAAACAAAGATGTTGTGTCCGCCGATAACTAAAAAATAAATATTAAAAAATTCTCTCTCTCTCTCCCTCTCTCTCTCTCTCTCTTTCTCTCTCTCTCTCTCTCTCTCTCTCTCTCTCTCTCTCTCTCCCCCCCCCCACTTCCCTCTCTCTTTAAAAAAAAAGTTATGATCAGCTTTAAATAACATCTGCACACTGCATTTGTAATCTAAAGAAGCCAACTTTTGTTTTGGAACTATTGTCAGTTAATATATTTGCCATTCAAAGAGTAAAAACTATTATGTGTTGAAAGAAGGAAGGACAAATGAATGCAGGAATGAATTTTTCAGAATGAAATCTTTGGGTGTGGGGACAAGTGCATGGAGTACTGCATACATCGCATATCTTAAGGGCGTCTGAGTGGCAGGCAACTCTTCCAAGCGAGGCATGTGAGCGGCAAACCACTTACTCTCTGGTCACAGCCCTGGGCATGAGGCTGCGTGTTGCAGTCTCTGTGCTTGCTCCATGGCCCACTCCTCAATTGGTTGCTGCTAGGACAGTAGCAGAAATTGCATTGGTGGCAAACTGTAATCTGCTTAGCTACTGACTAAGTACATACACATGGTAACTGCACAATAAAATAAGACCTGCTTCCTGCTTGGTCTCCAGAGGTCTTGATTAGCAACTCCACAGCCACACACTCCTCTACCCTGTTCCATGGACTTCCTCACTTAATGAGAGAGTATATGAGCATAGAAAAATTTCTTACACATGCTGTCACCTGCACCTGGTCTCTCTAGATGTTCCTGTTTTCCTGGGTTGCCTCTTCTCAAATGTCTAAGCAAATTAAGGCTAAGTCACTTTCCTAGAATTCATTTCAAGCAAGTCCTTCCAGGAAGCTAAGGACAAAAAAAAAACAATGAAAATAATAAACTGCAGAATCAAATTGGGTAGACAAAAATTTCAAGCTCAGAACACAGTGATGATCTTTTTTCCTCCCAATACTTTATACTCAATATGTACCTGATGCATAGTAAGTGTATAGTAGGTGCCTAAGAACTGTTTTGTTACATCAGTTTATGGATTTTAAAGTAACTAAAGTCTGGTCATGCATGTCTTAACTCTCACTGTCAGTTGGGGTCATTAGTCAATCCCCATTAGTTAGGACTTCTGAATTTCTAATTTGTCTACCTATGGAAACTTTTATCACCTCAAATTAAGTACTCTCAGTGCTTTTGCAGACATTCATAGATATGTAGAGAGTGGTGCATAATGTGAGTTAAATGAAGAACGCATTTCCTATGAAAGTTAAAAAAAAATTGAAGCTCTGTCTTGAGGTTTCACTTCCCACTACAGGATGAGCATCCTTTGTGTGGGCTGGTGAGTACCATGATTTTCATACTTTGTGCTCTTTGTTACTGATTTTGTCAATTAAAATGACCCCAAACACATCTCTAACATGCTATCAAATGTTCATAAACTGAAGAAGGCTGTGATGTGTATAACAGAAGATGGTTTTTTTAGATCAGCTTTATTATAATTATAATGCTATTGCCTGATAGTTCAATGTTAATGAACAATGCAATACACTGGAAAAAGAAAGATAAAATTTGGTCATTGGTAGATGAAGTTATGTTATAAAGTAACAACTATGATAAAGCTATGACAAACAACCATATGTGTGGCTTCCTGAGATGACAACAAATTTTCTTTTTCTTTTTTTTTTTACATATGGTAGATAGCATTGTAGAAAGGTTGGAAGCCTAGGAAATTTGTGGTCACATTAAACAGGTTCAAAAAATTGTTAAACACTTCTCAAATAATGTTTTTGTTTAAAGATATACTGCATAAATTCTTAATTTTAATTCTTATGCCATAGGAATCTTATTAAGGAAGTTGGGGCCATTGCCACATGATGGAAATTAGGGCCTAATTTTTCTTCTATTAGACACAGGGTATCTGGTTGTATTCTTAATTCCTTGATCTATTTTGAGTTGAGTTTTATGCATGATGAGAGTTGGGGTTTAATTTCATTTTGTTGCACATGGATTTCCAGTTTTCTTAGCACCATTTGTTGAAGAGGCTATCTTTTTTCCAATGCATGTTCTTGGCACCTTTGTCCAATATAAGATAATTGTAGTTTTGAGGGTTAGTCTCTGTGTCCTCTATTCTGTACCATTGGTCTACTAGTCTGTTTTGGTGCCAATACCATGCTGTTTTTGTTACTTTTTGGTATAGTGATGCCACCTGCTTCACTCTTCCTTCTTAGGATTGCTTTAGCTATTCTGAGTCTCTTATTTTTCCAGATGAATTTCATGATTGATTTTTCTATTTCAATGAGGAATGCCATTAGAATTTTGATTGGAATTGCCTTAAAAACTGTATTGTGATTTTGGAAGTATGGTTATTTTGATAATATTAATTCTACCTATCCAAGAGCAATGTAGATTATTCCTAAATGGGATGGACTCAAACTAAAAAAGTTTCTTCTCAGCAAAAGAAACAATTTGTGAGGTAAATATACAGCCTACATCTTGGGAACAAATCTTTACCTCTCACACGTCAGATAGAGCACTAATCTCTAGAGTATATAAGAACTCAAAAAGCTAAACACCAAAAAATAAAAAATAAAAACCCAATCAATAAATAAAAAATAAAAACCCAATCAATAAATGGGCCAAGGACCTGAAGAAAAACTTCTCAGAAGAGAATATACAATCAATCAATAAACATATGAAAAAATGTTCATCATCACTAGCAAAAAGATAAATGCAAATCAAAACCACTCTAAGATTTCATCTTACTCCAGTCAGAATGTCATCTATTATGCATACAAACAACAATAAGTGTTGGCAAGGATGCAGGGTAAAGGTACACTCATACATTTCTGGTAGGACTGCAAATTGGTGAAGTCAGTATGAAAAGCAGTATGGAGATTTCTTGGAAAATTTGGAATGGAACCACCAATTGACCCAGCTATCCTTCTCCTCAGTCTATACCCAAAGGACTTAAAAAATAGCATACTATGGGAACATAGCCACATCAATGTTTAGAGCAGCACAATTCACAATAGCTAAACTGTGGAACCAACCTAGATGCCCTTCAATAGATGAATGGATAAAAAAATGTGGCATATATACACAATGGAATATTACTCAGTAATAAAACAGAGTAAAATCATGGCATTTGCAGGAAAATGGATGGAGGTAGAGAAGATAATGCTAAGTGAAGTCAGCCAATCCCCCAAGAAACCAAATGCCAAATGTTTTCCTTGATATAAGGAGGCTGATTCATAGTGGGATAATGTCGCAACCCCTTGCCCGCAAGGAAGACGCAACTCAGGAATCTTCTTTCAGCAGTTTATTCAGGCCTTTGATATTTCTTCTTCCTCCTCTCGGATGCCCCTCCCAGCCTTAATAAAGCATCTCAAGCCCCAATGCGAAGCTGCCACGTGGAGCTTTCTCATAGGGTGGTGAAAAACCATGCGCCAACTCTCCCAAATAAGGAGTTGTTTGTCACAGACCACTGCGGAGCCAGCGCCATCTTGTAATGGCGACCATAGTCTGCAGAAACGGCAGAAGCGGCTCACCACAGGATAAGGAGAGGAAACATGGGAGGAATAGATGAACTCTAGATAGGGCCGAGTGGTGGGAGGGGTAGGGAGGAGGCATGGGGTAATTAATGATGGTTGAATGTGATGATCATTATTATCCAATGTACAGGTTTAAAGATGCAATTTGGTGTGAATATACTATGTATAAAACCAGAGATATGAAAAAATGTGCTTTATATATGTAATAATAATTGTAGTACATTTTGCTGTCATATATAAATAAAAAAGATATACTGCATACAATGAATTACTTGTAAGAATATTTTTTTTATTGGTTGTTCAAAACATTACAAAGCTCATGACATATCCTCTTCCATACATTTGATTCAAGTGGGTTATGAACTCCCATTTTTTACCCCAAATACAAGTTGCAGAATCACATCGGTTACACATCCACATTTTTACATAATACCATATTAATGACTGTTGTATTCTTCTACCTTTCCTATCCCCTACTATCCCCCTCCCCTTCCCTCTCATCTTCCCTCTCTACCCCATCTGCTGTTGTTTAATTCTCTCCCTTGTTTTTTTTTTCCCTTTCCCCTCACAAACTCTTATAAGTAATTTTGTGTAACAATGAGGGTCTCCTTCCATTTCCATAGTTTCCCTTCTCTCTCCCTTTCTCTCCCCCCACTCGTCTCTGTTTAATGTTAATCTTTTCCTCATGCTCTTCTTCCCTGTTCTGATCTTAGTTGCTCTCTTTATATCAAAGCAGACATTTGGCATTTGTTTTTTAAGGATTGGCAAGCTTCACTTAGCATAATCTGCTCTAATGCCATCCATTTCCCTGCAAAATCCATGATTTTGTCATTTTTTAGTGCTGCGTAATACTCCATTGTGTATAAATGCCACAGTTTTTTAATCCATTCATCTATTGAGGGGCATCTGGGTTGATTCCAAAGTCTAGCTATTGTGAATTGTGCTGCCATGATCATTGATGTGGCAGTATCCCTATAGTATGCTCTTTTAAGGTCCTCAGGGAATACACTGAGAAGGGCGATAGCTGGGTCAAATGGTGGTTCCATTCCCAGCTTTCCTAGGAATCTCCATACTGCTTTCCATGTAAGAATATATTAAATAAGATTTTTAAACAAAATACACTAAACAAGGTTATGTATTCATCAGGTAACAAAAACATTGTGAACAGACACTCAAAGGAACCTACCCCTCTATTTACCCTGGGAGCATGGCTCAGTGTTCACTATGGCAGTGTTTGCAGCAGAAACTGTAGAGAACATAACTGCTGAGAATGCACCTTACTCACCTGGACCTACTTCAATCCCCAAGGGCAGCACTTTGATTCCTCTTTTTTGATTCCCTTTTTAGTGATGCACTGATTCCATTTTTCAGGTATCACCACACTGAGGTGCCTTTCAACCTAAAAATGCACCTGTGAATCTTCTCATGATTTTATAAAAATGAAAGTTATAATTCAGTAAATCTGAGACCAGGCCACAGACTCTACATTTCTACCAAACTCCAATGTAATGAATCTGCTGCTTGGACCATAAACCACATTGAATATGGAGGACCTTCATCCTTCCTTGCTCTTTTAGTTTTGAGAACTTGGAACAAAATTTACATGCTAATATTTTCCTAAAATTGAGTAACAGAATTGGTAAGAAGCAAAACTGCATTTCTTCTCAGAGACTTAGAAAAAACTATAGAACTAAGAAAGCATTAAGTCTCTGGGCCAACAAAGACTTTTAAGTCAAGCATCAAATATGTGTCAACTACAACACAGGTGTCAGGATGGCAGAGAATTTAAAAAAATACAAACCTACCTAAATTCAACAATTTTTTTTTTATTGAGAACATGTTACATGCAGGCAAGACAATTCACCAGGGATACACACACTTAAAAAGCATGTTCTTTGCTCTCAAACTTTCAAAAACTTAAAAGAAGAAATGAACCTACACACCTGCCACGGAAGCTAGGATATGGGGGTTAGAGTTAAATGTGAGGAAACAGAGGACAGACACTTCGCACCATGAATTAAAGAAAGACCTCTGGAGGGTGTGATATCTGAAATGCATCAGATTATCAAATATACCTACCAGGAAGACATTGCTAACACCCTATTCCATTCAGAGTTCATACACCACAAACCAGGTTAGAACAACCAATCCTGCAAGATTACATTGAGCATATATTGGTAACTGATCATGGAATGAAATGAATTACAAAGGTTTACAAAGAGAGTTGAAATTATGTCATCTGCATGTGGCGTTCAGGTGTAGACTGGGCACCTGGGTAGCTGGGTCCTCACTTCAAAAGGAAAGCTCTGCCAGGAGCTTCATAGTATGTCCTAAATGAACCAAATGAGAACAGAGAAATAACAGACCTTCATAAGCTGGAGATGAGAACTGAGCAGAAAATGGAAATGGGGCTGAGAGGAGAAGGAAAAGAGAGGAAAAAGACAAAACAGAAAAGAAGACCATTGGAGATGAGGGACAGGAAAGAAGAATGCAAAGAACTCACCAGTGTTTTCTAAGCCAAAATCCAAGACCTGTCAGAAGAGCCAGGGCCACTATCACTGCCAAGAGGATCAAGCCCAGGGATCTATGAGGTGCTGCAGATTCAAGTGGACACCAGGATGTTGTTTCCAATCCATTCCCCCATTTTACCCCTCGCACTCCCCGTTTGCTGTATTAACCTGTACTATTTTTCTTGAGTGTCTACCTTACAAATCATTTTTCCTTTTTTTATCTCATCTCTTTTCAGAGATGAATCCTTCTTCTATCCTACATCTTTTTATATCTACAGATTCATCATTTAAAATTCTTCCATTCTTTGAATTAAATATTTGTCTTCTTTTGGGGTCTGGAATTTGTAAATGTCATTTTTTTTTAGCTGGTCCTCATGCTCTGCTATAAGATCCCCTCTTCCCTTCTGGATCCTGGGCCCCCATCTCTTACCACCCCAGTGGAGGATGAGGTCCTGCCCTCCTAGGCTGCTGTGCTTCACCCTGCAGGCCAGGCCAGCTGCCTCCCCAGCTGCCACATCCAGGGTTGCTCTGAGATACCACGTCCCATCAGCATTGGGCAGGATGTCACCTCTCTGAGTGCCCTGCTGCTCCTGCTCCCCTCGCATCCACATCACCCACACGGGCTTTGGGTAGAATCCAGACACATGGCACACCAGCAGCAGATGGCCAGACCCAGGATTGGGGCCACTGGTCAGCCAGGCCTCAGGCTTCACTGCAAATAACAGAAAACTCATCCAGACACAGACTGTAACATAGACTATGATGTTGAGAACTCCATGTAAGACTACCAAGACACATCATTCCCACTTCTGGAAATGTCACTCATTATCCTTTTCTCTTTTTATCCCGAATTTGACTTTAACATAGAAAAATTCTTTGAAATGGGCTGCAAGACTGACCTTGTCGCTGGAGATAAGTCTTCCCTGCATCAAGGAGACCCAAGGTGAAACGTGGGCAGATGTCACTGATGAGCCTATGTATCGTATGTTTGAAGGCTGGGCTGAGATTGAGTAGTAGGCAGGCTTTCTGGGCTTTTTCCCCACCCTTTGGGGATGGTAAGAATGTTTCATTCTGAAAGCTCATGAACTCAAATCCTTGGATTGCTATCTGCAGGAAGCCTACAAATGCCTTCCCAGAATGCAGTTCACAGCCTAGTGCAACCTGTAGATCAAAGGAATCTGGGGAAGAGGAGTAATGAATTAGAGGAGAAAAATAAGAAAACTGGAGTGAGCAGAAGCCAAAGACAATAGATGCAGAAGAGAGTTTGGGGAGCTTAAGGGAAGGGACCCCAGTGTGCTTTGATCAGAGGTTCACATTAATAAGAACTGGTCAGAGCTGGAGGTAGAGGAAGAGATGATAATATGAAGAAGGGAGGGAATTGTTCAAAGGTGATAGTGATGGTGTGGGGGTGAAGGACTTAATGCGAGAGAGCTGAGACTGTAACAAACTAGGGGGAAAGTATCCGTGGTTACTTTAACGGTTTAGACAGGGTTGACAGAAGAGATTAAATGGAAGAGAAAATAATACTTCAAGGAGTCAACCAAGGAATGAGGAAGCTGAGGGTACCTGGTTGAAGACTGGGGAAAAGGGTGGCCACTAGATGCCCTGAGAAGAGCTAATAAAACACAGCCCTGCAGTCAATGAGAGAGCAGTTCAATAGGGGAAAAACTGAAGGTTTTTGAAGAATCAGGTTCCGGCTCATAGCCCTTGGCCAGGGTGTGACTGCAGTCTTACGCTGAAGAGAGTTGAATTAGAATCAGAGCAGAGAAGGCTGTTCCCTGAGTAATCAAAAGTTCACTGAGATGCCCCTCCCCTCATCCCTTTCTTCTCCTCAGCAAGGGAACTAAACTCACCTTTAAACATTAATTGAGAAATGTAAAATCCCTGATGGTTAATGAAGTATGTGTGGAAAAACTTTTCCAGATCCATCAACTCATTATTACTGAAGTTGCCCCTGGACCAGGGATACAGGAAAATGATGGTACCCGAGCTGCTGTTCCATCTGTGTGTCTCCAGCTTCCCCAACCAGCCTGAGCCCAGATGTTTCCAGGAGTGGTTGTAAAAGGATGATATCTGGATAAGATGGTAGGAGACAGGCTCCTCAAACCCTGAGGCAAAAGAATAGATAGAATGGGTAGAAATCAAACACTGCGAGGAAGAGACTTTGGGAAGAAAGTTGCCAGTGGGAAGACTCAGAATCTGGAAAAGTGGAGAGCCACCATTACCTTAGCTGACATCTGCTGGCCCCCAGGGTCCCATGCTCTATCAACATCCTCCATGACAGCACAGAGGGCTTGAGTATGAATACGCAAAATGGGTCCGGCTTGGCACTAATTCTCTCCAGGTATGTGCAGGGGAAACTACCATCCCCCCACCACCACACACACACACACATCTGTTCAGATGCCCCAGTTCTTACCACCTTCACTGTCACCTCCTGGGAAGAGAGCAGTGAGCAAGGGAAGTAGCAGAAACAGCATGGCACTTGCAGATGCTGTTTCTTTCTCTCAGAGAAGTTGTCCTTTGATTTCTGTTCTAAATAAACCTACCCCCACAGACCTCTCTTCTGACTTCCTTATTCAATCAAAAGACAGAAACCTCTCCTGCCTGCAAAAAAGAAAGTGTGCACCCTCCCAAAACCTTGATCATCTACTCAGTTCCCCATTTCCCCAGCTATTCTGACTCTCTGCCCAGTCTTTCTACTTCTCTCATTGTTACAAACATCCATCGTGTTCATCTTCCCCTATTTCAACTGCTATGAAACAGTCTTACATGGCACTGAAAATTCACCAGACCACTAGGGACACTTAATTCAGTCCTGAGTAATGAAACCAGGATCTTAAGCATTTTCTGTTATTTCAATAAGTTTTAATTATTCCCTCATGTGTTCTCGTTACTACCTTATCTCCCATTCCAACACCTTCATATCTCTGACATCACTGGGTACTTTATTTACTTTTTCAGAGCACCTATGATTGTCCTCTATAATAGTATCAACTAATGAGTCTATGATCATGTATCAAGGCTGGCTCCAAGGGACATGCAGCCAGTGCAGTAACACATTTAATTCTCTGTGATCACCACCTTGAATTTTATAATAATTTTATTGAGTTTGTGTTTCATAAGAGAAGTGCAATGAAATTTGTATAGGAGCTCATAGGATGCTCTTTGGCTTATGTGGGGTTCTGCCTACCACAATTTCACCTGGATGTGCAGCACTCTTCCACCTACTCCCCACTATCTGGGGCCTTGGCAACTCTAGACTCAACCTATCCACCTCCATCCTGCCTCCACTGCATGGTCAGGTCTCGTTGCAGGACAGGCCCCTTCTGCCATCAGCCTCTGCCACTACCTCCTTCCTTGGAGGCACAAAGGGAGAATGGGATATGCACCTAACAGTGTGAGGGCAGAAAATAGGTGCAGCTCTCCCATCCAGAGTCTGAACCAAGTTTTTTTTTTTTTTTTTAACTGGTAAGGGTGAGCCTGTTGCTCAATCTTGTTCCAAATATCACATGCATCTCCATGTAATTTGACTCTAATTTCTCAGTGCCAAGTGTCAGGGTAATCATTTGTGAAAAGAGAGATTAACTTCCCCATTCAGTCTAGCAACAATAAGAATCATTTGAGCAGCTGGGGCAACAGGAACCAGGCAGCCAGTGTAGCTTGCATGTCATTATGAAGTGAGCATCACCCCTCAGTTGCCTAAGAGTTCCTGGAATCATCCTGACAGTATCCCTGTGCTAAATGGATGCAATATTAGAAAACTAAATAAAAACAGACACATAACCTTTCATAGGAATTAATAAGTTTTGCATTTTAGTACCTTTAAAAGCACCCCCTCCACAACCTCTTAAACCCAAACCTGCTATGATCTGAATCTTTATGTCTTCCCCAAATTCACATATTGGAATCCTAACCACCCATGTGATGGTATTAGGAAATGGGTCTTTGGGAATTGATTAAGTCATATGATTTCAACCTGAGAAATAAGATTAGTGCCTTAGAAAAGGGACCCCAGAGAGACCAAATTACCCTTCCACCAGGTGAAGAAATATTTTGAAGGTGCCTTTGATGAACCAAAATGCAGGTCCCACTACAAAACAAATATACCATGACCTTGAACTGTCCAGACTCCAGAAAAATAATATTTTAGTGGTTATAAACTGCACAGTCTATGGCATGCTGTGATAATAGCTGGAATGACCAGGACAAGGCTCCACATTTTTGTTTTTCCCTGGATCACACAAAATATATGACTGCTGCTCTTGAGCGTGGAGTGTGGAAAGCAAGGAGAAGGTAGTTGGATTTGGATAGGAAAGAGAGGGAGGAAAATAACTAAATAAGGAATGAGGTTCTGGGACTAAAATGTTGTGAGCCTATAAGAGAAATAAAGGATATAACAGATGCAGGAGAAGGAGGAAGAGGAGTCTTTTGGTCAGCATTTTTGCTTCTGTGATCAAAGAACCTGAGAAGAACAATTTCAAGGAGAAAATGTTCATTTTGGGTCTCACAGTTTCAGAGCTCTTAGTCCAGAGATGGCCACCTTCACTCCTCAGGGCCCAAGGTGAGGCAGGACATCATGGCAGGAGCTTGTGGCAGAGGAAAGCAGCTCTGAATGTGGCCACCAAGAAACAGAGAGAGAGAGAGAGAGAGAGAGAGAGAGAGAGAGAGAGAGAGCGCTCCACTCTTCAAGGCCAAAATATATGCTTCAAAGGCATGTCCCTAGAAACCCACCTCCCCAGCCACACCTACCAGCCCACAGTTACACTCAGGTAGTCCCTGTCTGGTGATTTATGCACTGATTGGGTAAAGGCTCTCATGACCCAGTCACCTCACCTCCAAATCTTCTTGCACTGTCTCACACATGAGCACTTGGGGGACACCTCATACCTAAACCATAACAAGGGAGTCATAAAGGGAGGGGAAGAAGAATTCAAAGTTTCTTCCCCTCAACTTTCCTCTGGCAGAGTTTCTCCTGGTGAGGATGCAGGTAGCTGCTGGAGCTTTGGTCAGTCAGAGTCCCACTGAGGATCTGCAGCTCCCCAGGCCACTGCAATCCTGAGTGAGCTCTCAGCTGTGGAGGGTGAATGACAAGGTCTGAGGAGGAGAGAGGAAAGGATGGAGACCATTGGGAGCTGCCTGGGGGAGGCTGAGAGTTAGGGGAGCTGAGAGAGCAACACTGTAGGAGAAAGTCAAGAGACAAAATAGGTGGGGAGTGACCAGGACCAGAAAATAAGAGAACACCTTTGACAGAGGAGATGGTTATACAGATCACTGATAGTGGTGTGCTCCCTGGTCACAGGAAAACATGAGTAAGATATATGCCAAATGAACTCAGCAAGGCATCTCAGCTGTCTTAGAGGCATCCAGGATTCTTCCGTTTGTCACAAGCCCTACTCAGGATTCCTCTTCTTGAATCATTGTTGCTTAGGGAACAAGCATGCTTATGTTCTTCCTGAAATCTCTCACTGTTGCTCCCCTGCCCACCACCACATCTCCTGATTTTCTCCATCAACACACAGCTTTCTTCACACCCGGACATGAACTCCCCTCCCCACACAATCTCACTTTTCATTCTGACGGCTCCCACCTCACCAACACCAACCTCAGCTTCCCTCCTGAGAAACCCATGGCCTGTCACCCTTCCTGCCTGTACTGGGCTTCTCCTTTCCCCTTCCTCAAGTTTCTCTCTTGCCCTTCTGACTTCCCTACATAGGGCCTGTATTTTTTTTTCTTTCACAGTAAATTTCTTTCAGTAAAAGGACATTCAACCTGAGCTTCATGGTGATCTCCTAAATGGGACACCTGCATTGAATTACCCTGGCCTCAGTGTCCTTGAATGTAAAATAACTAGAAAGCACTGAACACTTGATATTATCCCTTGTGTCTCTGATGTTCTGTGTGACTTGCTGTCCTCCCATCTCTTCCCATCTGAGTGTCCTCTCTCCCACCTTTGCTTCTCTCTCCTTTCTTCTTCCTCCTGCTTCTTCACTTACCTTTAATCTCATTCTTCACTTAGCTTCCATCTCAGCTCCCAGGGTCTCATCTCTGTTCTCTTACTCCTATTCATTCAGTCTAACCTTAATCCTTCCTCCTTGGATCCATTTCCAATCCTAGAACAATAATTCATCACACAACCATGAAAATCCTCTGTGTGAAGGCAGCACACATAGTTATGCAGTTGCTTCTGTTGAGATGACCTAGGACATAGCTTAAAAAGACATGACAGTAGAAAACACATGAAAATGTGCAGCTATATTTTAAATTGTTTCAAATGCAGAGCTTCATTTACAATGAAATAAAAAAGTATTCTCTTGGGAAAAAAGCAAAGAAATATAAAACTGGAGGGGAAGATAGCATCTGGAATTGTGTACACAAGATATTGTTATGCCCCAGTTCCCTAGTTGTTGGGCTACTGTGGTCTCCTGAGTCAGAAGATAAGGTCTTAACTTCTGGGCAAAGAAGGTCAGAGTTGCAATGCAGGCTTCTTCTATATCTTCAAGTCTATGACAGAATAATCTAAAAAAAAGATCCACCCAATTAAAAAAGGAAGGAAGCTATCTATCTACTCACTAAATGTTGGTTACTTTACTTTTGCTTTTCTCATTCTGAGATATACAAATCACTGGTCTGAGTTAGAGTTAACAGATATCTACTTGCATCATCCTAGAATAAAATGCATTATAACAAAAAAGTGAATGCAAATGTTTGACAACTCAATGAAACTGGTAAAATTTAAAGCAAAGTTGATCAAGAGAACTCACTCAAACAAGCTCTGAAGGATACACACACAAAAGCCTTTCTTAACATTAACTACAATGCAAAATAAGAGGACATAGATAGAAATAATTCTCCATAAATGGAAGTTGTTAGACAAAACAGTTTAATTCCCCTCAGTAAAATTACACAGACAGGAAGTTACATTTCAAATGCTGAAAGATATGAAAAAAATCATACAAGAAAAATAATAATATTTAAAGAATAAAATACCAGCACATTGGTAAAGCAAGTTTAACTTCTAAAATAACTGTTATTGCTGTGATTATGTAAAAATTCAAAAAGTGAGTTAAACAAAAGAAAGTGAAAGAATTTTGAAATATTTTGAAATCTGAAGAAGATCTGAAAAGTTTCTTCTAATGCAATGCAGAGATAAAAGCAATTGAAACTGAAAATGGCATTGAAAGATAGAAAGCCTAGCCCTGTGAGGCAGCTCCCACCATTAATTCCAGATACTCAGGAACTGAGGAAGCAGTTTTGAATGTTAGAGGCCAGCCTGGGGAACAGTGAGATCCTGTCTTAAAAGAAATAAAATTAAAATATGGTTCAGTGATATACTATCTTGGGTTGAAATTCCAGTAACAATTAAAAAAAAGATATAATGATTATACAAATCCCAATATAATTCAAAGGGGATTTTATTTTTTCTCCATTTGTTCTAATTAGTTACACATGAGAGCAGAATGCATTTTGACTTGTTGTACACAAATGGAGCACAACTCTTCATTTCTCTGGTTGTATACAATTGAGAGTCACACCATTTGTGCAAATATACATGTACATAGGGTGATTATGTTTGTCTCATTTCACCATATTTCCCATCCCCATCCTACCTTCTGCCCTCAATTTCTCATCCCAATCCAAAGTTCCTCCATTCTTCACTTGTCCCTCTCTCATTATGGATCTGCATATATATGTTAGAGAAAACATTTAGTCTTTGTTTTATGGGGGATTGACTTATTTGGCTCTCCATAATATTCTCCAGCTTCATTCATTAACCTGCAAATGCCATAATTTTGTTCTTCTTTAAGGCTGAGTAGCATTCCATTAAGTATATATAGCAGAGTTCTTTATCCATTCATCTATAGAAGGGCGTGTAGTTGGTTAAACTGTTTAGCTATTGTGCATTAAGCTGCTATGAACATAGCTGTGGATCTCAACTCATTTCTCAACCCAAATGCTCAAAGCTAGGAGGTAACTGGAATAACAAATTTCAAGCCCTGAAAGAAAATGAATTCCAACCATGAATTTAATACACAGGAAAAAATGTTTCAGATTTAAAGATGAAATTAAAACCTTCCATGATAAACAATAATTCAAAGAATTCACAACTAGAAATCCTACACTACAGAACAATCTCAACAAAATATTCCATGAGTTTGAAGTGAAAAAAAAGTGAAAACCTATACTAAAGGGACACTCAACCAAATAACAAACTAAGACAAATCAAAAACCAGAAATAAATCAAAATGATAAGGTATACAAATCATATCTAACTAATAACCTTGAATGTAAAGAGCTTAAACTCATCAGTCAAAAGACATAGACTGACAGATTGGGTTAAAAAGTAAGACCCAACTATATGCTGTCTTCAAGAGACTTACCTCATGGGCAAAGACATCCACAGGCTGAAGGGGAAAGGATGAGAATAAACTTATTACTCATATGGATTGTGTAAACAAGCAGGGGTTTCCACTCATATCTCAGATTAAGTATATTTCAAAGTAAAGTTAATCAGAAGAGAAAAAGATGGATATTTCATACTTCTTACAGGAATTTTATATAAGCAAGACATAACTGTTATAAATATTTATGTCCCAAACAATGGAGCATCTATGTAAATCAAACAAATCATTCTCAATTTTAAGAGTCAAATAGACCACAATACAAAACAAAAATACTGGGTGATTTTTAACACATCTCTCTCGATACTGGACATATTTTCCAAACAAAAACTAAATAAGAAAACTACAGAACTAAATAATATAATCAGTAATTTAGACTTAACAGACATATATAGAAAATTTTATCCATCAACAAGAAAACATACTTTCTTTTCAGCAGAATGTGGCTCCTTTTCTAAAATAGACCATATTTTAAGCCACAAAGCAACTCTTAGTAAATAAAAAAATGCAATAATACCATGCATTCTATCAGACCAAGATGGAATGAAATTAGAAACTATAGATAAAATTTAAAAATGCAAGCTACAGCAAAAATGGAGACTAAATAATACACTATTGAATGATGACTGGATAGTAGAAGAAATCAAGGATTATTTCTTACAGGTAAGTGAGAACACTGATATAAAATATGAAAATCTCTGAGACTCTATGGAGGCAGTACTAACAGAAATGTTTATTGCATTGACCACATTCATTAAAAGAATAAAAAGTCAACAAATAAATGACCTGAAACTACATCTGAAAACCCTAGAAAAAAAGAACAAATCAACATCAAAAGCAGTGGAAGACAAGAAATAATTAAGGTCAGATCTGAAATCAATGAAATTGAAACAAAAGAAACAATTGAAAAAAAAATGACAAAACAAAAAGTTGGTTCTTTAAAAAATAAATAAAATTGATAAACCCCTGGATATGCTAAAAAAGAGAAAATTCAAATTACTAGAATGAAGAAGTAACTATCAAAAGAGACATTTCTGAAATACAGAAGATAATTAGAAACTATTTTGAAAATTTATATTCCAATGAAATAGAAAATATAGAAGACATAAACAAATTTCTAAAGACATATAACCTACCTAAACTGAACGAGGAGATTATAAAGAATTTAAACAGATCAATGTCAAATAATGAAATAGAAAACATCATCAAAAGCCTACCAACTAAGGAAAGCCCAGAACCAGATAGATTCTCAGCCCAGTTCTACAAGAATTTTAAAGAAGAATTAACACCAGTACTCCTCAAAGTATTCCATAAAAAAAGAAAAGGAGGGAACACTTCCAAACTCATTCTATGAGGCTACCACCACCCCAATATTAAAAACAGACAAAGACACATCAAGCAAAGAAATCTTCAGACCAATATCACTGATGAACATAGATGTAAAAATTCTCAATAAAATTCTGGAAAATTGTATATGAAAACATATTAAAAAGATAGTGCACCATGATCAAGTGGTGTTTATCCCAGGGATGCAATGTTCGTTCAACATACAGGAATCAATAAACATAATTCATCATATTAATAGACTTAAAAACAAGAATCATATGATCATCTCAATAGATGTAGAAAATGCATTTGACAAAATAAAGCACACCTCCATGTTCAAAATAGTAGAAACATTAGGGATAGTAGAAACATATCTCAATATTCTAAAAGCTATATATGATAAACTGAAAGCCAGCATCATCCTAAATGGAAAAAAATTAACAGTACTCTCTCTAAAAACTAGAACAAGACAAGGATATCCTCTTTCACCACTTCTATTTAACATCATCATTGAAAATCTAGCCAGAGCAATTAGAAAAAAAGAAAGAAATTAAAGGAATACAAACATGTAAAAAAGAACTCAAATTATCACTATTTGCTGATTACATAATTCTATATCTAGAGGATCTAAAAAATTCCACCAGAAAACCTCCAGACTAATAAATGAGTTCAGCAAAGTAACAGGACATAAAACCAACACCCATAAATCAAACATATTCTTATACATCAGTGATGAATCCAATGAAAGATAAATTAGGCAAACTACCCCATTTACAATAGCCTCAAAAAAACCTGGTAATCAATCTAACAGAAGAGGCGAAAGAACTCTACAATAAAAATTACAGAATACTAAAGAATTTGAAGAAACCTTAGAACTTGGAGAGATCTCCCATGAAAATAAGGCCAGCAGCTGTATCCCATGCTCCTAGATAGTGAGGATTGGTAATGTCAAAATGGCCATATTGTCAAAAGTGTTATACAGATTTAATTCAGTTCCTACTAAATCCCAATGACATTCTTCATAGATATAGAAAAAGCAATCATGAACTTTATTTGGAAAAATAAGAGACCCAGAAAAATTAGGGATAGTAGAAACATACAAAGCAATCTTAGCAAAAAAAAAAAAAAAAGAAAAGAAAAAAAAAGTTAAGTAAGAGGCATCACAATACCAAACCTTAAATTATACTACAGAGAAATTACATGGTATTGCCACCAAAATATACTTATAGACCAATGGTACAGAATAGAGAACACAGAGACAAACCCACAAAATATTGTTATGTTATACTAAACAAAGGTGCCAAAATATTCATTTGGGAAAAGATAGTTTATTGAATAAATGGTACTGGAAAAACTGCAAATACATATGTAGCAAAATTAAATTAAACCTCTGTCTCTCACCCTACACAAAAATCAACTCAAAGTGGATCAAAGACTTAGGCAATAGAACAGATACCCAGTGCCTAATACAAGAAAAACAAGGCCCAAATCTTCACTATGTTGGCCTAGGATTTGATATCCTTAAGAAGACTCCTAAAGCACAAGAAGTAAAACCAAGAATCAATAAATGAAATGGATTCAAATTACGGAACTTCTTTTCAGCAAAGTAAACAACCAATAATGTGAGGAGAGAGACTACAGACTGGGAAAAATAACTTTCTTTCATTCACCTGCAATAAAGCATTAATCTCTAGGATGTATAAAGAACTCAAAATACACCAAAAAAATTAGCCCAATCAATAAATGGTCTAAGAACTGAAACTTAACAAAAGAAGAAATAAAATCGATCAACAAATATATAAAAAATGTTCAACATCTCTTGCAATTAGAGAAATGCAAGTCAAAACTACTCTTAAGATTTCATCTCACTCCTGTCAGAATAGCAATCATCAAGAATGCTGGCAAGATATTTTACCTCACTGGCCTGCATGGGATCCAGGCTCAGAGTAGGTCTGGTTCTATCCTTCTACCAGCAGACACTGCCCAGAGCCCAGCCTCAGGCACAGGACTGCCCCTTCCAACCAGCACACTACTGTTGGAGTTCAGGCCCTGACCAGATCACCCAAAATCACTTGTGTGGGACCCAGGTCTAGGGTAGGTCTGAGTTTGCCCTCTCCACCTGGAAGCCTAAGGCTAACCCACTTCCATAGTGGGACACTGCAGTCATCACCATAGCCTTCTCCACACAGTAGCCCCTAATTTTTTGACAACAGACAGGGCCTAGAAGAAGCTGCATCTCAGAGAAGGCATCCCAAAGAGAGTGTTATAACCACCCTTTCAGCCCCATCTCTGTAAGACATTGCATCCATCTGGAAGCACATCAGCTATTATCTAGAGTTACCTGAGTTACATTGGCTATTGCTGCCACCACCTTTGTTGCAATGTCATACATTGAGGGACACCAGAGGGTCTGGAAGCTCAACATCAAGGTGAGGTACAGACAATCTGCATGGGTACTACAAGGATATAGAGTAGAAACTGTAATATCTCAGATCCACACTGCAAGAAAGGAAGACACATAGACAACATGAAAAAATAAGTCAGTAAAGTGCCCACAAACAAATAAGAGTACTGCAATATCAGAATCCATGAACAGCGAAGTTAATGAAGTGTCACAGCAGGAGTTCAGAAGATTCATAATTAGAATGATCTGTGAATTAAAGGATGACCTAAATGAGCAATACAGGCAAAAATTAATCACTTCAACAAAGAGATAAGAGAGCAAATACAGGTAACAAAAAATTACTTCAAAAAAGAGATAGAGACTCTGAAAGAAAAAAAAAACTAGTCAGAAATCCTTGAAATGAAGGATACAATAAACCAAATAAAAAACTCAATAGAAAGCATAACCAACAGTCTACATCACTTGGAAGATAGATCATCAGATAATGAAGACAAAGTATACAATCTGGAAAATAAAGTTGATGAAATAGTAAAGATAGTAAGAAACCATGAACAGAACATGCAAGAATTATGGGACAGCATAAAAAGACCAAATTTAAGAGTCATTGGGATACAGTAAGGCATAGTTTCAAACCAAAGGAATGCACAATCTTAATAAGAAAATACCATAAAATTTTCCAAGCATGAAGAATAAATTGTAAGACAAAATACAGGAGGCTTACAGGATGCCAAATATACAAACTTACAAAAGATCTACACCACGGCTCATTATAATGAAAATGCCTAGCATACAGAATAAGGATAGAATCTTAAAAGCCTCAATACAAAGGAATCAGATCACATATGGGGGAGACAAATTTTTATCTCAGTAGGTTTTTCAAACCAGACCACCAAAGCCAGGAGATCATGGATTACCAAGCTCTGAAAGAAAATGAATGCCAACCAAGAATCTTATATGGAGCAAAATTAAGCTTTAGATTGAGATTTGATGATGAAATAAAAATTTTCCATGATAAAAAAAAAGTTAAAAGAATTTACAACTAGAAGCCTGCACTACAGAGCATCCTCAGCAAAATATTCCATGAAGAGGAAACAAAAAAACAATGATGAAAATCAGGTAAAGGAAAATATAATTAGAGGAGAAACCAAGTCCTTTTAAATACCAAAAATAAACAAAAATGTCTGGGAATACAAATCATGTCTCAAAAAAAAAAAAAAAAAAAACTAACCTGAATGTTAATGGTCTAAATTCACCAATCAAAAGACATAGACTAGCAGATTGGAAAACACGACCCAACAATATGCTGCCTCCAAGAGACTCATCTCAAAGGAAAAGACATCCACAGACTAAAGCTGAAGGGAAGGGAAAAATCATACCACTCACATGGACTGTGAAGCAAGCAGGGGTTTCCATTCTTAAATCAAATGAAGGAGACTTCAAGCTAAAGTCAATACAAATGGATAAAGCAGGACAGTACATATTGCTCAAGGGAACCATACAACACCAAGACTTAACAATTATAAATATATATTCTCCAAACAATGGAGCATCTACATTCTTCAAACAAACTCTTCTTATGTTGAAGAGTGAAATAGACAACAACGCAATAATTTTGGGTGAATTTAACAGACTTGTTTCATCACTAGATGGATCTTCCAAACAAAAGCTGAACAAAGAATCTGTACAACTCAATTATACAATCAATAACTTAAACTTAACTGATATATATATATATATATATATATATATATATATATATATGATTTCATCCTTCAATGAGGGAATACACTTTCTTCTCAGCAGCACATAGATTCTTTTCTAAAATAGACCATAGATTATGCCACAGAGCAACTCTTAGCAAATACAAAAAAGTAGAGATACTACCCTGCATTCTATCAGATCATAATGGAATAAAACTAGAAATCAATGGAAAAATTAGAAATAAAAGCTACTCCAACTTCTGGATACTAAGTAATATGCTACTGAAAAAAACAATGGATTGAAGAAGACATCAAAAAGAAGATTAAAAAAATTAGAGGTGAATGAAAACACAGATACATCATAATAAAATATCTGAAACAATATGAAAATATTTCTAAGAGGACAGTTCATTGCATGGCGTTCATTCCTTAAAATAAGAAAAAGTCAATGAATAAGTGACTTAACATCACATCTCAAAGCCCTAAAAAAGAGAACAAATCTACACCAAAAGCAGTAGAAGACAGAAAATACTTAAGATCAGAGCTGAAATCAATGAAATTGAAAAAAAAAGAAACAATTGAAAAAATTGACAGAACAAAAAGTTGGTTCTTTGAAAACATAAATAAAATTGATAGACTAAGGAGCCATGCTAAGCAAGAGAACGAGAGAGAACACTCAAATTACTAATATACATGATGGGAAAAAAAATCATGACAGACAATACCGAGATACAGAAGATAATTAGAAATTATTTTGAAAACTTGTATTTCAATTAAAAAAACATAGAAGCATTGACAAATTTCTAGAGTCATATGATTTGCTCAAATTGAATAAGAAGGATATACACAATTTAAATAAATCAAATTCAGGTGATAAAATACAAGATACCATCAGAAGTCTACTAACCAAGGAAAGTGTAGGACAGGATGGATACACAGCCGAGTTCTACAAGACCTTTAAAGAAGAACTAATACCAATACTCTTCAATTTATTTCAGAAAATATAAAAGAGGCAGCACTTATAAACTTATTCTATGAGACCAATATCACCCTGATTCTAAAACCAGGCAAAGACACATCAAAAAAAGAAAACTTCAGACCAATATCTCTAATAAACATAGATTCAAAAATTCTCAATAAAATTCTGGCAAATCAAATACAAAAACATATCAAAAAATCATGCACCATGCTCAAGTTGGATTCATCCCAAGGATGCAAAGTTGGTCCAACATACAGAAATCATAAATGCAATTCATCATATCAATAGACTTAAAGATAAGAATCATATATTCATCTCAACAGATGCAGAAAAAGCATTTGACAAAATACAGCACCCCATCATGTTCAAAACACTATAAAAATTAGGGATAACAGGAAAATATTTCAATATCATAAAGGTTATCTATGCTGAGTTCCAGACCAATATCATTCTAAATGGAGAAAAAATTGAAGGCATTCCCTCTAAAAACTGGAACAAGACAGGGATATTATCTTTCACCATTTCTCTTCAACATAGTTCTTGAAACACTGGCCAGAGCAATTAGACAGACAAAAGAAATTAAAGAGATATGTATAGAAAAATAAGAACTTAAATTAACTTTATTTGCTGATGATATGATTCTATACCTAGAAGACCCAAAAAATTCTACCAGAAAATTTCTAGAACTAGTAAATGAATTCAGCAATGTAGCAGGATATAAAATCAACACCCATAAATCAAATGTATTTCTGTGTATCAGTGAAAAATACTCAGAAAAGGAAATGAGGAAAACTACCCCATTTACAATAGCCACAAAAAATGCTTGGGAATCAACTTAATGAAAGAGGTGATATATATATAAAATGAAAATTACAGAAACCTAAAGAAAGAAGTCAAAGAAGACCTGAGAAGATGAACAAATCTACCTTGCTCTTGGATAGGCAGAATTATTATTATCAAAATGACCATATTACCAAAATCAATATACGGATTTAATCCAATGACAATCAAAATCCCAATAACATTCCTCATAGATATAGAAAAAGCAGTCATAATATTAATCTTGAAAAGCAAGAGACTCAGAATAGCTCAAGCAATTCTTAGAGGAATTAGTGAAGCATGTGGCATCACTGTACCAGACCTTAAACTATATTACATAGAAATAGTGACAAAAATAGCCTGGCATTGGCATCAAAACAGACTGGTAAACCAATGGTAAAGAAGAGAGGACTTAGAGACTAACCCACAAATGTACAGCTATCTTTTATTAGACAAAGTAGCAGAAAATATTAATCAGGAAAAAAAATAGCTTCTTCAACAAATGGTGTTGAAAAAACTGGAAATCCATATTCAACAAAATGAAATTAAATCCCTATCTCTCACTATGCACAAAACATTCAAACTGGATCAAGGACCTAGGAATTAAACCAGAGACCCTTCATCTAATAGAAGAAAAATTAGGCCCTAATCTCCATCATGGGATATTTCTTAATAAGACTCCTATAGAACTAGAATAAAAATCAAGAATCAATAAATGGGATGGACTAAATGTAAAAAGTTTATTCTCAGCAAATGAAACAATCTGTGAGGTCAATAGAGAGCCTACATCTTGGGAGCAAATCTTTACTCTCACACATCAGATAGAACATTAATCCTTAGGGTATATAAAGAATTCAAAAAGCTAAGCACCAAAAAGCAAATAACCCAATCAATAAATGGACCTAAACAGACACTTCTCAGAAGATGATATACAATCAGTCAACAAATATTACAAAAAATGTTCATTGTCACTAGCAATTTGAGAAATGCAAATCAAAACTACTCTAGGATTTCATCTCACTCCAGTCAGAATGACACCTATTATGAATAAAAACAACAATAAGTATTGGTGAGGATATGGGGGAAAAGATATGCTCTTACACTGCGGGTGGGAGTGCAAATTGGTGCATTCACTATGGAAATCAGTATGGAGATTTTTTTGGAAATTCGAAATAAATCCACCATTTGACACAGCTATCCCTTTCCTTGGTCTATACCCAAAGGACTTAAAAATATACCACAGGAACACAGCCACATCAATGCTTATAGAAGTACAATTTACTATAGCTAAACTGTGGAACCAACCTAGATGCCTTTCAATAGATTAATTGATTTAAAAAAATGTGGCATATATATGGGAGAGGGACCATGGGAAGAACAGATGAACTATAGATAGGGTAGAGGAGTGGAAGAGGAAGGGAGGGTACATGGGGTTAGAAACAGTAGTGGAATGTGATGGACATTATTATCCAAAGTACATGCACGAAGACACAAATTGGTATGAATATACTTTGTATTCAACCAGAGATATGAAAAATTCTGCTCTATATGTATTACATGAATTGTAATGCATTTTGCTGTCTTATACAAATTTTTAAAAATAATAAAAAAATAAAAAATAAGTACAAAGAATACAGGCAAAAATAAATGTTGGCCATGATGTGGGGAAAAATTTTATACTCATATCTTACTGGTGGGACTTTGAATTGGTGCAACCACTATGGAAAGCAGTATGGAGATTTCTCAGAAAATTTGGAATGGAACTACCATTTGACCTAGATATCCCACTCCTCAATTTATACCCAAAGGACTTAATATCAGCGTACTACAGTAATGCAGCCACATCAATGTTTACAGCAGCTCAATTCACAATAGCTAAACTATGGAACCAACCTAGGTGTCCTTCAATAGATGAATGGATAAAGAAAATCTGGTGTATATACTCAATGGAGTATTACTCAGTTTTATATGAGAGATACTATGGCATTTTCCAGTAAATAAATACTATTGGAGAAATATTGTGCTTAACAAAATAAGTCCATTCCAAAAAACCAAAGGCCAAATATTTTCTCTAATATGTGGATGTTAATTCACAATAAGTTGCGGGGGGCACTAGAGCAGAATAGTGTTACCTGAGGTTAGTAGAGGAAAGTGAAGGGAGGGGAGGAGAGGAGGTGTGGGGATAGATAGGATAGTAGAATGAAGCAGACATTGTTACTGTATGTATATATGTGACTGCATGACCAATATAATTCTACAACATGTATAGTCAGAAAAATGAGAAATAATATGCCATCTATTTGTAATATATCAAAGCACATAAATGAATTCTACTGTCATGTATAAATAACTAAAACATATTTAAAACGTAATAAAAATAAATTACAAAATAAAAAAATGTTGATGAAGCTGCACAGCTGTAGTATGCTGAAGTCAAGTCTTTTGGGTATAGAGTGAGGAGTGAGATAGCTGGGTCAGTGTTTGTTCTATTTGTAGTAGATTCTGAGGAATCTCCATAATGCTTTCCAGAGTGTTCAAACCAATTTGCAGTTTCACCAGCAATGTATGAGTGTACTTCCCCCCACATTCTCACCAGCACTCATTATTGCTTGTATTCCTGATAATTGCCATTGTGTCTGGCCAAAGATGAAGTTTTGATTTGCATTCTCTAATTGCTAGAGAGATTGAAAAAGTTTTCATATATTTGTTGATTAATTATATTTCTTCTTCTGTGAAGTATCTGTTCTGTTCCTTAGCTCATTTATTAATTTGGTTATTTTTTTGTTGTTGTTGATTTGGTTAAGTTTTTTGAGTTCTTTATATATCCTAGAGTTGTGCAGGTGGTAAAGATTTTCACTCATTCTATAGGATCTCTCTTCCTATTATTGATAATTTCCTTTGCTGAAAAAAAGCTTTTTAGTTTGAACCCATCCCATTTATTAATTCTTGATTTTAGTTCTTTCACTTTAAGAAAGTCAGACCCTAAGATGACATTATGAAGACTTGGGCCTACCTTTTCTTCTAAGAGGCCCAGGATCTCTTCTCTAATTCCTAAGTCCTTTGTCCACATTGAGTTGAGTTTTGTACAAGGTGAGAAACAGGCATTTAATTTTATTTTGCTGCATATAAATTTCCAGTTTTCCCAGCACCATTTATTGAAGAGACTATCTTTTCTCCAATGTATGTTCTTGATGACTTTTTCTAGTACGAGATAACTGTATTCATGTGGTTTTGTTTCTGTGTCTTCTATGCTGTCACAAAATTCTCAAATGAGTATTATTCAAAAGAGTTAAAATCTTTCAAGAATTTAAATGTAATTTACATTAGAATGAATAAATTGTTGTACAGTCACACGACAAAATACTACACAGAAATTAAATAGGGTGAACTACTGCTACATGCAATAACATGGATAAATGTCACAGAAATAAAGTTCAATAAATAAAAGGCAGACATAAAATACCTTAAGTTTCCAGTAGTATGAGGTTAAAAAATGAAATCAAATCTAATCTAGGATGGTAAAGATCAGGATATTGATTGCATTTAAAATGTTACAAACTGGAAATAGCAACCATAATAGAGACTTCTGAGTGCTGATAATAGTCTTTATAAGAGTAGTGGATCTGGATGAGCTTGTGGCTCAGTGGTAGAGCACTTGCCTAGAATGTGTGAGGAACTGGATTTGATGTGCAGCACCACATAAAAAAATGAATAAATAAATATTGTGTCTTCTACAGCAAAAAAAAAATCTTTAAAAAATAATAATGGATCATGCATGGTTTCTTCCACTATGAAGATTATAAAACAAAAAACAAAAGAAAACCAAAGTAGTGTATATGAACATTAGGAATTTTAATGATAAAACTTTATTTGAGAACATAGCACCAGGTACCAGGATTGGGACACTAGGAAGGGTAAAATAAGAAAGGATGGAAAGCAAAAGCAGCGCTATTATCAGCCTTCTCACCTCCATAAAAAACTGGGACCTGACTCTGGGAGCTCCTCATCTTCCATACTGATTGTGCCCCTGAAGTACCTACCTGAGAGGTGAGAGAGCACATATTCATGACCTTTCATCCATTAATAGCTGAGAGTGGTCCCGTGAGGTATTACCTCCTCAACACTTGCAGTTTTGATGGTTCACATATGCTTAGTGGCTTCTCTCAGGTGTCCCAATCACATTGCAAGAAAAGTCTTGGGAAAGAGGCACAGAGGGTATGCAATACAGCTGAAGTGAGCCTGTCACAATTGCCTCACTAGAGATGGTAGAGAAGCATCTGCTACTAATATGTTATATTGATGAACTATATGTATATGTGTGTGCAACACACACACAAATAAATAAATGAAAATGTAAATGTAAAAAAATAAATAAATCATTTTTTTCCCCATAGAAAGCCTTCATACTCTACAGCCTCATAGCCTTAGTTATCTGTTTAGCTCTCAGTGCCACCTAGGGCTGAAATATAACCATCCACATGCATCAGCAGGTGTTTAAAGAGAAAAAGAGAAAACTGCAATGACAGTTGTTTGTCAAGAACATTTTCTTAACCCACTACATTAAGATGAAAAGGAAAACTAAATTTGATACTTTTAGGTAAACTATATTGATGTGGAGATTTTGTAGGTGACATTGTGCTGTAAATGGAGGATTTTATCTGCCTCTGGCCACTTTTCCCATATTTTCTTCCATAAGCAAAATCAGTCTTTAGTAAAATGTATACACTTAATTTGTAATGTAAACAAGCCTACTTTCTCCAGTATCCTGGGGATCATTCTATTCTTAAATGTTCAAACTAAAGTATCTATGACAAAATATACCAAATGAATTCCATTAAGCAAGCTAATTCTATTATTTTAAAATTGCAGTTTGATAATTTCTACCTTTTCAAATTTTGTTTCATTAAAATACATTTGTTGTGACAAATTATGTTATATAAAATATTTTTATATTTTATATAAATTATTTTATATAAAAATTACATAGCAAAAACTGATGCCTCAAATATTGAAGATAAATGTTTTACATGCTTTCTCTTACAATCATTATTTCTGTAAAATTTAATTTTATTAGATTGAATTGTTTCTATATGTCATTTTGTCCACTATAAGATGTGTTCTGTGTTAGTTTTTGCTGGGATTCATATTTATTTAAGATTCTAGATAAAGCAAAAATTGTTTGTGTAACGGCAGGCACCAATGACCAAAAGGAGGAAGATTAAAGCTGCTGAACAAGGTTTTATTGAGATTCACTTCCAGGCAAGACCCTCTAATCCAACAGAGCGGATCAGGGGGAATCGCACCAAGGCTTAGCCAGATTGTAATTTTATTCGGCTTAGGACAAGAAGGGAGGGCTTGGGACAGGAAAGGGAAGTTTTAGAGTCCCTTGTCCTCCTGGGGTTAGCCAGGGGACATTGCTGAGATGAGTTTCCTTTCAGGATTGGTCAGAAGACCCTGATGACTGGTAGGTGGTGTGGTATACCTGATACTTTGTTCCCTTAGCCACCTCAAACTGACCTGACATCCTGGCCTTTTTGGTGATATAGGGTGGTGACTTCCATCTGTCTCCTTCCGGTTGACTAGGAGTGCTGGGGGAAAGGGGATGGCTTGGATGTTGGTTTGGTAGGAAGGCAACTGTAGGGATGTAGGAGCATCTGGTTGTATGTCACTCTGGTAATTTCATCCATGCACTTTTGGGAAAACCTGAGGATGCAGGGAGAAATCATTAATAGAAGTCTTATTACTAATACATGAGTGAGAATGGGAGTCGGCCATGTAATGAGGGTAGAGTTTAGTCAGCCTGGCCAAGGTCATTTGTTCCTATTTAAGATTATCACCCTAACAATGGAGGGTGTCGATATTCTGATATTCTTTTTGACCAATGCAGGTTCATTGAAATAGTAGCAGCATCCTTCTTTCTGGAATAGACATGTTCCTTCTTTGTCTGGTGTCAGGAGATCTACGGCTCAATAATTCTGTAATGAAACATTATCTCAATAGATGCAGAAAAAGGATTTGACAAAATACATCACCTCTTTATGTTTAAAACATTAGAAAAACTAGAAATACCTGGAATATTTCTCAACATCATAAAGGCTATCTACACTAAGCTTCAGGCCAACGTCATTCTAAACAGAGAAAAAATGAAGGCATTCCCTCTAAAATCTGGAACAAGTCAGGGATGTCCTCTTTCACCACCTATCTTCAACATAGTTCTTGAAACACTGGCCAGAGCAATTAGACAGACAAAAGAATTTAAAGGAATATGTATAGAAAAATAAGAACTTAAATTAACTCTATTTGCTGATGATATGATTCTATACCTAGAAGACCCAAAACACTCCACCAGAAAACTTCTAGAACTAGTAAATGAATTCAGCAAAGTAACAGGTTATAAAATCAACACCCATTAATCAAAGGCATTTCTGTATATCTATACAATGAAAATTTCAGAACCCCAAAGAAAAAAAATCAAAAGAAGGCCTTAGAAGATGGAAGGATCTACCTTTCTCTTGGATAGGCAGAATTAATATTATCAAAATAACCATATTACTAAAATCACTATACAGATTTAATGCAATTCTAATCAAAATCCCAATGGTATTCCTCATAGAAATAGAAAAAGCAATCATGAAATTCATTTGGAAAAATAAGACACCCAGGATAGCTAAAGCAATCCTAAGCAGGAAGAGTGAAGCAGGTGGTATTGCTATACCAGACCTTAAACTATACTACAGAGCAATAGTAACAAAAACAGCATGGTATTGGCACCAAAACAGGCTCTTAGACCAGTGGTACAGAATAGAGAACATAGAGACTAACCCCAAAAATTACAATTATCTTATATTAGACAAAGATGCCCAAAACATGCATGGAGAAAAGATATCCTCTTCAGCAAATGATGCTGGGAAAACTGGAAATCCATATGGAACAAAATGAAATTAAACCCCTATTTCTCACCATGCACAAAACTTCACTCAAAATAGATCAAGGATCTAGGAATTAAACCAGAGACTCTGTGTCTAATAGAAGACAAAGTAGGCCCTAATCTTCATCATGTGGGATTAGGCTCCAACTTCCTTAATAAGACTCCTATTGTGCAAGAATTAAACCCAAAAATCAATAAATGAAATGGAACCAAACTAATTTTTTTTTCTCAACAAAAGAAATAATCTATGAGGTGAACAGAGAGCCTACATCCTGGGAGCAAATTTTTACCCCTTACACATCAGATAGAGCACTAATCTCTAGGGTACATAAAGAACTCAAAAATGCAAATAACCAAATCAACAAATGGGCTAAGGACCTGAACAGACACTTCTCAGAAGAGGATATACAATCAATCAATAAATATATGAAAAAATGCTCATCATCTCTAGCAATCAGAGAAATACAAATCAAAACTACTCTAGGATTTCATCTCACTCCAGTCAGAATGGCAGATATTATGCATACAAACAATAATAAGTGTTGGTGAGGATGTGGGGGGAAAGGTACATTCATACATTGCTGGTGAGCCTGCAAATTGGTGTAGTCAATTTGGAAAGCAGTATGGAGATTCCTTGGAAAACTTGGTATGGAACCACCATTTGACCCAGCTATTCTTCCCCTTGGGCTATACAGAAAGGACTTGGAAACAGCATACTAAAGGGACACAGCCACATCAATGTTTATACCAGCACAATTCACAATAGCTAAACTGTGGAGACAACCTAGATGTCCTTCAGTGGAAGAATGGATAAAAAAAAAATGTGGCATATATACACAATGGAATTTTACTCAGTATCAAAAAAGAACAAGCCATGGTATTTTCAGGTAAATGGATGGCATTGGAGAAGATAATACTAAGTGAAGTCAGCCAATCCCCCCCCAAAAAAAATACTGGGGAATGTTTTCTCTGATATAAGGAGGTTGACTCATAGTAGGGTAGGGAGGAGAAGCATGGGAGGAATAGATGAATTCTAGATAGGGAAGAGGTGTGGGAGGGAGAGGGAGGGGGCAGCAGATTAGCAAGGATGGTGGAATGTGATGGACATCATTAAACAAAGTACATTCATGAAAACGTGAATTGGGTGTCAACATATGTTTTATACAAACAGAGACACAAAAATTGTAGTATATATGTGTATTTAGAATTGTGATGGAAAAGAAAAAGAAAAATAGCATTACCTTAGATTAGGTAGAGGAAAGTGAAAGGAGGGGAAGGCAGGGGATGTGGGGATAAGAAAGATTGTAGAATGAGACAGACATTATTACTTTATGTATGTATGTAACTGTATGACCAATGTGATTCTACAATATGTATACTCAGAAAAATGAGAAATTATATCCCATATACGTATGATATATCAAAGTATATATTTGCATTCTATTGTCATGTATAACTAATTAAAACAAATAAATTTTTTTAAAAAAGAAAATGGAGGAGAAAAAATTGTTGCCAATCATTGAAATAATATTGCTTTGATTAATATTTTAAAATAAATAAATAAAATTAAAATAGAACTATCATATAGTCCAGAAAAAAAATAATAAAATCATCTGTGTATAATATTATTGAATGTTAATGAACTAAAATTGCCAATCAAAAGACATAGATTGGCAGATTTAATTAAAAACAAAATCAAACCATATAGTATTTACAAAAGGTTAAGTTTACAAAGACATCCATAGGCTAAAAGTGAACGAATATGAAAAGATATAACATGTAAATTTAAAATAACAGCAAGGACAGATAAATATTTCATATCACAAAAAGTAGAACTCAAGTCAAAATTAATCAAAGTATAAAAAGTAGGTCACTTCATATCAATCGAAGGACACACCCAACACCAATATACAATTATTCTAAATATTTATGTCCCAAACAATCGGTACACCTACATACATAAAAGAATTAAAATTAAAAAACAAACAATTGCTGAGTGTAAAGAACCAAAAAGATCAGTTATGAGTATTAATGATTTCAACATGCTTCTCTTACCAGTAGGTCATCCAGATAAATCTAAGTAAAAACCCTTCAGAACTAAAAATACTATTAATCAAATGGACCTTACAGACATCTACAGAATATTCATTCATTGAAATATAAATATATTTTATTCTTAGTTGCACATGAGACATTCTCTAAAGAAGATCACATTTTAGGGCATAAAGGAAATTTTAGTAAATACCAAAAATAGAGACAATTCCTTGCATTCTATAAGATCATAATAGAATGAAATTAGAAATCAACAATAAGATAACAATTTAAGTCATTCTAACATCTGAATATTAAATAACATACTTTGGAATGATAACTAGGTTATAGAACAAATCTGGGGAGAAATTTTAAAAATTTACCAAATGAATAAGACTAGATATACAACACACCAAAATCTCTGGAGCAATTTGAAGGCATTTCTAAGAACAAAGTTATACTACTTGAGTTTCCATATTTAAAAAAAAACAAAACAAAATAAAAAAGACACCAAGTAAATAATTTACTCCTCAATACCCTAGAAAAATATGAACAAATAAGTGCCAAAATCAGTAAAACTAAAATAGTTAATTAATAAAATGCCAGACCACAATATATCAAGGCCATAATTACTAAAACAGGGAAAACAACAAAGAGAATAGCACAAAATATCTATAAAACCAAGAGTTGGTTCTTTGAAAAGATAAAAATATATTTAGCCAAATTAACCAAATGAAAGAGAAGGACCAAATTAGAAATAAATATAGAGATTGCCACAGACACTACTGAAATCTAGAGGCTCATTAGAAATAATTTTGAAAAATGTATATTCCAAAACTAGAAAGTTGGTAAGATATTTACAAATTCCTAGAGATGTATGACCTATGCAAAGTGAACCATGAGGATATAGAAAAATTAAACAGACCAATATCAAGTCATAAAATTGAATCTGCTATCAAAAGCCTTTCAACAACAACAACAACAACAAAGACCAGGACCTGATGGATTTTCAGATGAATTCTACCAAATATTTAGAAAACTAGTGACAATCCTACTCAAAGTATGTCATGAAACATAAATAAATGTAATATTAACATATTCATCATATGAAGGCAGTATTACTCTGATATCCAAGCCAGGAAAGAAAACTTCAGATAAATGTATCTGATAAATACAGAAGCAAAAATAAACCACATTCAAAAGAAAAAAAAAAAAAACATTGAAAAGAAAGTACACCACAATCAAGTGAGTTTTATTCTAGGAGTGCAAGATTGTTTTAACATACACAATCAATAAATGTAATCCACCATATATAAAGAGTTAAAGGCCAAGATCACATGATTTTATCAATAGATGAAGAAGAAGTATTTGAAAAAAGTCTAGCACCTGTTCATATTTAAAACACTGAAGATACTAGGGAACTTAGCTCAACACTATAAAGATTAGAGATCCACGATGGCAGAGTAGAGGGAGGCTGCATTCCTTATGGCTCCATGACTCAGGATTCAAGCAGAGAAAATACTGTTTCTTTGCAAGGCAGCCATCAATTTCTCTTATCCTCCATTGTTCATCCCCCACTCCCCTATTAAAATCACCAACTTTTTGCCAGTAGATGGCCTACAGTTTGCCCCTTCCATGCCTTTTGCCAGCCTATCACCTGCCTTTCACCTGCTCATAGCCTACCATTCCCCCCCTTGGAACACAGATCTCCTGCTACCTGCTGCTCACTGCTACCAGGAGGTCCATTGTCAGGGTACAATTAGGTTTAAATACACAAGGCCACCACCATTTTTGGCAGACTGTCCAGGGCCTCAGAGTTTGCCACTGCCACTGGCACAATCTCAGGGGGTGGCTGCCTCAGTCTGGGGACACCAGCAAGGCCCTGAAGATCTATTGTCAGGGCACCTGCACATTTGTTTGCACATGAGGTCTTCCTGCTGGGTGTACTATTGCAACATCTTGCTCCCTTTTTTCAGGGTTACTCCCTGGTGTGAGTACCTCCCTGGTGGTTGTGTCCAAGTTGTAAAGCATAAGATCTTTGGATTCTAGTGAGGCAGACCCTTGGGAATCTGGAATTGAGAGCCATCAGATTATGCCTGGGTCTCTGTGGGACAAATTGAGCATGGAAACCTAAGGAAAGCTGGAGACTGGTGGCATTTCCCCAGCAGGAACACAGGTTAGAGAAACTGGAGAGACTTGGTTCTGAAGTGAATGGGATGGAAAAGGCAAGCTACAATGGACTGGAAGACTGAAAGAGGGTGTGAGGGCATCTTACTATCAGTTCTCCAGTCAGCTGGTCCAGCACTCACCAGACTGGAGCTACCATTGAACTTCAGACAACCTACCTAAGGGCAAAGAGAAAAAAAAGCTGTGAAACTTCTGAAAGCCAATGGAGACAATCATTCAATTTTCCTTTCACTTTTGTTTATTTTTCCTCTATCTCACATATCTACTATCTTTGAAACCAAATATTTTTCTTGAATAAATTTATTTAGGAATGGAATATCTGAATATTATATTACAGTTTTATTGTGTATTCATATATTCTTATTTTTTAAAAAATATATATTATTATATCATATACTATCTTATATTCTTATAATATTATTTATTTATCTTATATTCTTATAATATTAATTTTTAATATTATTATTTTTAAATATATATATATCATATCACTTATCTGTCTTCCTGAGTTCTCTTTCTCACATCTTTTGTGCTAGCAGCTAACTTCTCGTAATTCTTTCTTCACTCTTACTATAAATTTTTACCTCTATCTTCTCTCCTTCTCCCTTGTAAACATCACATTTTAAACTAATTCTGCTTTCTCTTGGTCCATCATGTGAAATGCGAAACATTTTTATCAAAATTAACTCTTTATATTGTAGGTAATACTTGAACACACCATTTTTGTTTATTGCAAGAAAACTGTAGACACATTAATAGGAGCTACATGGTATAAGGCTATATATTGTTTGCATTGGATGGGGTTAATATTTGTCTCTCCTTTGAAGGTGAGGTACTGGAAAAATTCAGGAACACTCTAAGACTACAGGGAAAAAAACTGCCCCAGATCCATACTGCTAGAAGGGAAGACACACAAACAACAAGATAAAACAAAGGGAACAAAGCACTTCAAATGAACCAAGATGTTCCAATAATAGAACACAAAGGCTGCACAGTAGAAAAAAGTGTCAGAGAAGGTGTTTAGAAGGTGAATTGTAAAACTGATCTTCAAAATAAAGGATGTTATCAAAGAGAAAATATAGGAAGTGAAAAATCACGTCAATAGAGAGTAAGAGAATATAAAAATTAACCAAGAAGAAACCCTCAAAATGAAGGAAACAATAAACAAAATTAAAAATTTTAATGGAAAATATTACCAACAGACTACTCCACTTGGGAGAAAACCTCAGGCAATGAAGACAAAATATATATTCTTGAAAATAAAGTTGTACAGAAAAGATAGTAAGAAACCATGAACAGAAATTCCAATAATTATGGGATAACAAAAAAAAATTAGTGTTTATTGGGATAAATGAAGGTGCAGAGATACAAACCAATAGAATGTACAATCTTTTCAATGACATAATATCAGATGATCTCCAATATCTAAAGAGTGAAATGGAAAATCAATTACAAGAGGCTTACAAAACCCTAAATATACAAAATAAATGCACACCCACATCAAGGCACGTTATAATGAGAATGACAAACATACAATATAAAGGCTATGCAAAACAACTATTAAATTATATATATGGGGAAAACAAGTTGGATTTTAGTTGCTGTCTCAACCCAATTTCTTAATGGCATGAGGTCCTGGAATAATATATATCAAGCTCTGAAAGAAAATGAATGCTAACCAAGAATTTTATATCCAGCAATATTAAGCTTCAGATTTGAAGATAAAATAAAAACCTTCCATGATGAACAAAAGTTAAAAGTATTCACAACTAGAAAGTCTGCATTACAGAACATTCTCAGCAAAATATTCCATGCAGAGGAAAAAAAAATAATAAACATCAAATACAGTAACTACACTGAAGGAAAAGTCAATCAAAAGAGAAACCAAATCAATTTAACCTCCTCACCTCCTCCAAAAAAAAAAAAATGACCTGTAATACAAATAAAAAATAACCCTGAATATTAATGGCTGACAGTCATCAATGAAAAGACATACAGCAGCAGATTGGATTAAAAAAAAAAGACCCAAAGATGTGCTATCTTGAAAAGATACACCTTATAGGCAAAGACAACAACAGACCGAAGGTGAAAGTTTGGAGGGAAAAATCATTTTTGTGGACTCTGTAAACAATCAGAAATTTCCATCCTCATATCAGATAACATAAACTTCAAGACAAATTTAGTCAGAAGAGATAAGAATGATATTTTATACCAAAGACATAGTAATCATAAATATTTATGTCCCAAACAATGGAGCACCTAAGAACATCAAACAAACCCTTCTCAAATTAAAGAATCAAATAGACCACAAAAAATCACCAGAGTGATTTTAACACATCTCTTTCATCAGTAGATAGATCCTCCAAACAAAAACTAAATTAAAAAATGATAGAACTAATAAATAGAAGTAATAATACAGTCTTAACAGACATGTGTAGAATATTTCATTCATCAAAGACTTAATACACTTTTTTTCTCAGCAGCACATAGATTTTTCTCTAAAATAGACCATAACTTAGGCCAGAAAATATTTTTAGTAAATACAAAATATTGAGATAATGTCTTGCATTCTATCAGATCATAAGGGAATAAAACTAGAAATCAACAATAAAATTTAAAATATAGAAGCTACTCCAAGACCTGGAGACTAAATACCATGCTATTGAATGAGAAATGCATAGAGAAGAGATCAGAGGGGTTAAGAAATACTTAGAGGTAAGTGAGAACACCAATAAAACATATCAGTATATCTGGGACAATATGAATCTAGTGCTGAGAGGAAAGTCACTGTATTGAGCTCATTCATTAAAATAATAAAATATCAACAAATAAATGACCTAACATGATATCTTAAAGTCCTAGAAAAAAATCAAATCAACACCAAAAACAATAAAAGACAGGAAAAACTTAAAATCAGAGTTGAAATCACTAAAACTAAAAAAAGAAACAACTCAAAAATTGATAAAACAAGAAGTTAGTCTTTGAAAAACTAAATAAAACTGACAAACACTTAGCTATGCTTATGAGGAGAAAGAGAGAGAAAACTCAGATTAATAAAATTGTGATGAAAAGGGAAGTATCATAACAGGCCCTACTGATAAATAAGATAAATACAAATTATTTTGAAATATTATACCACCCCCCAAAATAGAAAATCTTAAACATATTTAACAAATTTCTAGAGTCAAATGAACTACCTAAACTGAAGCAGGAAGATATATAGAATTAAAACATCAATTTTAAACAATGAAATAGAAGATGCCATCAAAAGCTTACCAAACAAGAAAAATCTAGGATGAGAAAGATTCTCAGTTGAGTTATACAGATCTTTAAAAAAGAATTAGCATAAATACTCATGAAATTATTTCATGGAATAGAAAAAGAGGAAACCCTCATTACATGAGGCTAGTATCACTCTGAAACCAAACCCAAAGACACATCAAGAAAACAAAACTTCAGGCCAGTATCGCTGATGAATATAGACTCACCAAAAAAAAAAAAAAAAAACTCAATAAAATCTGAAAAATTGCATACCAAAACATATTTTTTTAAAAAAATAGTGCACCATGATCAAGTGGGGTTCATTCCTGGATACAAGGTTGGTTCAAAAATATAAATCAATAAACATAATTCATCACATCAATAGACTTAAAGATAACAATCATATGATTACATGAATTGAAGCAGAGAAAGTATTTGAAAAACTCAGCACACTTTAATGTCCAAAGCACTAGAAAAATAGGGATTATAGAAACATACCTCAATGTTGTAAAATCTGCATATGCTAAACCAAAGTACAACATCATTCTAAATGGAGAAAATTGAAGGCATTCACTTTAAAACCTGAAATAAGACAAGGATACCCTTTTTCACCACTTTTCTTCAATATAGTCCTTGCAACTCCAGCCAGAGCAATTAGACAGACAAAATACATTAAAGGTATACAAAGAGGAAAAGTAGAACTCAAATTGTCACTATTGCTGATGACATGATTTTATACTTAGAAGAACCAATAAATCCCACCAGATAACTTCTCTAATTAATAAATACATATCCTGGCTCCTGACACCCAAAGCTCGAAGTTCCAGCAAATGCAGGACTAGGGAGCGCCTTAGTAGAATCACCTACAGCTCTCTGCAGAACTCCAACACTCACTCCACTCCCATGCAGGTCACGCAGCACAACACCATTGCCCTGCTCCTCCCACCTCACCAGAAACCCCTGCACTGGAAGAAGACAACCTCCATCATGGCTCACCTCCCTCACCATATTTGATGGGGACAGCTCCCACATCAAATCTTCAGCTGGCCAGGTACCAGGTTTCCAATGTATTCTCTCCCCAGGGGTGATAACCCAACACAGTAACTGCCCAACTCAAAAACAACTCTCATTGTTTTAAAATGTAAAACTTAATAAACAAAACCTTATGGCTAAATTAATGTTTTACAAAATCCTTGTCATTTTAACACATAGATTAAACTTTGGGTTATATCAGCACATTAATACATGACCTTAGGGTGGGGGGACCTTAAAAAGCTTTAACTAATTGTTTTACATCAAGTTCCTAGATGAAAAGGGTCATCTATCAAAACCTGGGAGTGCCTGAACAAAATGGCTCCTAAATTGAAACTTAGGAGCCCCTAAATAAAATGGCTCCAACCTAAAATGGTGGATCTGATGCCAATATTGATGTGATGCCAATACTAATCATACATAATATCTTTGAGAAAACAGGGAAGGCAGCAGATCTAAATTTATTCTATGAAGACAGCATATTTGTAACACTGAAATCTTACAAAGAAATTATAACAAAAATCATTACAGGCCCTAAAATTCTTAGCAAAAGAAGATTATAGGCAATCGATGCTGGCACTGCTGCCATGCCTGGAGTTCTCTTCTCTAGGCATGACTTCTGTTACCTCTCACATGAATTCCAAGGCCACCTCTGTGGTCAAAGCTGCTGAACCAGAAGTTTCCTATCAATAAACCACCTCCTCCACCACTACTGCCATTGCTGATTCCTCTGATCCACTGCTGCCACCCTGAGATCACCTGGAGGTCTTTTTTCTGGGTGCTGCTGCCACAGAAGAAACCGCTACCCTAGATGCAACTGAAGCCTACACAGTTGCTGAACCTTAGATATCACCTGGTGATGCTACTCTCACAGCTTCAATTGCAGCTGTCACTGTAGCTGCTGCTATTGCTGACCCACTGCCTGCTGCCAAAAACCACCACCACTACCTTTGCTACCAGGGCCTAGAGGATTGCTTCTGGGGAGACTCCACGTTTGGTTGCATGTGACTGTACTATTTTTGGGACACCAGCCAAGGCCTGGAGCCTGGAGGAGCCTGGGGTCTTCCTGCTGAGAGTGCTGGTGGTCATTCTCTCGCTGCTGCAGCTCGGGGTTGCTCCTTTGCATGAGTGTGTCCCTGGTGGTTTTCCTGCAAATAGGAGCAGCACTGAGATCTTGAGACTGCAGTGTGGCTGAGCCTAAGGTATCTGAAGCCCAGATCAGTGGTATAGAGACTGCATTTGTGAGGGCTGATCTGGGTTTAGTGATCCCAAGAGATATAAGAGACAGGGTTGAGAAATTGTTGAACTTGTCAGAGAGAGTTCAACTTTCCAGCAAGATTTATTTATTTTTTTGTTCACTAATCTCTACCATATTTAGATTAGGATGTTTTTCATGCATCAGTATGTGGAAACTAGTGATATATGAATGGCATTTTGGATTTTTGTCATATTCTTATGTCTAACTTTTTTTATTTGTTTGTATTTATCCTCTCTCTTTTCTATTTTCTAGGATTTTCTTTCCAACTTTTCTCCAATCAACAGCTAACATCCATTGGCTTCTCCTCCACTCTTTTTGTGAATTCTTACTTTTAGCTGTTCTCTTCCTCCCACACAAATATTCCATACTACACTACCTTCTTTCTCTCATCCACCATTTGAAATTGCAAATCATTTTAACAAATATTCTGTTTGTACTATAGACAGTTATTGAATTCATCATTTTGATTTAATGCAAAAAGTCAGTAGATGCCTTAGTGGGAGCTATTAGGTTTAAGGCTATACATTTTATACAATGGGTGTTGAAGATATTTGTCTCACCAGTAAAGGAGAAGCACAGGAAACCTTCAGGGACGCTATAGTTCTACAGGGCAGAATTTATCCTGCTTTACATCCTTATGTTTACATGGGAAAACAAAGTAACAACATGAAAAAACAAGTGAATAAAGTGGCCCAAACAAACCAAGATGTTTCAAAAACAGAAGTTACTGATAACGCAATAGAGGAAATGTCCAAGAAGGAGTTCATGTTGTATATAGTTAAATTCATATGTGAACTAATGAACAGTTTAATAAGTGAAATCAAAGGAAAAGTACAGTAAGTGAAATACCACTTCAATAAAGAGTTAAAAATCATGAGGAAAAAAAAAAGAAGAAGAAGAAATCCTCAAAAATGAAGAAATCCATAAACTAAATTATAAGTTCAATACAAAGCATCACCAACAAACTAGACCACTTAGAAGACAGAACCTCAGACAATTAATACAAAATATATAATCTTGAAAGTAGAGTAGAACTTATGGAGAAGATGGTAAGAAATTATGAACAGAGCATCCAAGAATTATGGGATAACAGGGAAAGACCAAATTTAAGAATTGTTGGAATAGATGAAGGAGCAGAGATACAAACCAAAGGAAAGTACAATCATTTCCCAAGCCTAAAGAATGGAATTGAAAATCAAATACAATAGGCTTACAGAACCCCAAATGTACAAAATTACAACAAACCCACACCAAGACAAATTATAATGAGAATGACTAACACAGATAATAAAGATAAAATCTTAACTGCTGCAAAAGAAAAAAATCAAATTATGTATAGGGGAAAACCCATTTTAATCTCAACTGATATCTCAACACAGACCCTCAATGCTAGGAGGTCCAGGAATAATATATTTCAATCTCTGAAAAAAAACGGATACAAAGAATTTTATTTCCAGAAAAATTAAGTTTCAGACTTGAAGATAAAATTAAAACATTCCATGATGAACAAAATCTTAAAAAAAAAAAAAAAAAAAACAACTAGAAAGCATCCAATACAGACAATTCTCAACAAAATATGCCATGAGAATAAGTGGGGGAAAAAAAAGAAAACCCCCATAGAGAGGATCTACACTAAGGGAACATTCTACCAAATGAGAAACTAAGACAAATCAAAAACCAGAAATAAACCAAAATAACAGGGAATACAAATTATATCTCATTAATAACCATGAATGTTAATGGCCTAAACTCATCAATCAAAAGAATAGACTGATAGATTAAATTAAAAAGCAAGACCCAAAAATATGCTGTCTTCAAGAGACTTACCTCATGGGTAAAGACAACAACAGCCTGAAGGTAAAATGATGGGAAAAAAAAACTTATCACTCATATGGATTGCATAAACAAATAGGGTTTTCCATTCTCATCTCAGATAAAGTAGACTTCAAAGCAAAGTTATTCAGAAGAGACAAAGAAGAACATTTCATACCTCTTAAGGGAAGTATATGTAAGCACCACATAATAATTATAAACATTTATGCCCCAAACAGTGAAGCATTTATTTACTCCAAATACACCCTTCTCAATTTTGAGAGTCAAATAGACCACAATACAATAATATTGGGTGACTTTAATACACCTCTCTCAGTACTGAACAGATGTTTCAAGCAAAAACTAAATAAGGTGACTATACAACTAAATACTACATCACTAATTTAGACTTAACAGACATATTTAGAAGGAATAAAATTAGAATTCAACAATAAAATGAAAAATTGAATCTACTGTAACAAATGGGGACTAAAACACTATTGAATGATGAATGGATAGTAGAAGAAACCAAGGATAAAATTTTAAAAAAAATTCTTAGAGGTAAATGAGAACACTGATACAACATATCAACATCTCTGAGACACTATGAAGACAGTATTAAGAGGAAAGTTTATTGCATTGAGAACATTCATTAAAAGAATAAATGTCAACAAATAAATGATCTAACACTACATTTCAAAGCCCTAGAACAAGAAGACACATCATCACCAAGAGAAGGAGAAGACAGGAAATAATTAAAATCAGACCTGAAATTGATAAAATTGAAACAAAGAAACAATTTTTAAGAATTTACAATATAAAAAGTTGTTTATTTAAAAAAATAAAGAAAGTAGATAAACCCTTAACCATGCTTACCAGGAGAAAAAGAGAGAAAAGTCAAATTACTAAAATACAAGATGAAGAAGGAAATATCACAATGGACACTTCTGAAATACAGAAAATAATTACAAACTATTTTTAAAACAAAAACAAAAATTACATGATCATCTAAATAGATGCTGAAAAGGCATTTTACAAAATACAGCACATCTTTATGTTCAAAACACTAGAAAATCTAGGGATAGTAGAAACATACCTCAACATTATAAAAGCTATATATGCTCAACCCAAGGCCAACATTGTTCTACATGGAGAAAAATTGAAACGTTCCTGCTAAAAACCAGAACAAGACAAGGAAGTCCTCTTTTACTACTTCTATTCAACATCATCCTTGAAACTCTAGTCAGAGCAATTAGACAAAAGAAAGAAATTAAAGGGATACAAATAGAATAAGAAAACTCAAACTACCACTATTTGCTGATGATTCTATATCTAGAAGATCCAAAAAATTTCATCAGAAAAGTTAAAGAACTAAAAAGTAAATTCAACAAAGTATCAGGACATGAAATCAACACCCATAAATCGGATGCATTCCTTTATGTCAGTGATAGTCCACTGAAAGAGAAATTAGAAAAAACTACTCCTTTCACAATAGCCTCAGGGAAAAAAATGAGAATCAACCTAACAAAAGAGGTGAAAGACCTCTACAATGAAAACTACAGAACACTAAAAAAAGGTATTGATGAAAAACTCAACGATGAAAAGATCTCTCAGGCTCCTGGATAGTCAGAATTAATGTTGTCAAAATAGTCATACTACCAAAAGCTTTATACAGATTTAATGCAATTCCTATTAAAATCCAAATAACATTCTTTATAAAAATAGAAAAAGAAATAATTTAAATTTATTTGGAAAAAATAAGATACCCAGAATAGCTAAAGCCATCCTCAAAAAGAAAAGTGAAGCAAGAGGCATCACAATACCAGACCTTAAACTATACTACAGAGCTATAGTGACAAAAATGACATGGTATTGGCACTAAAATAGACTTGTAGAACAATGGTACAGAATAGAGGACAGAGAGACAAACTCACATAAATATGGTTATCGAATACTAAACAAGGGTTTCAAAAACATTGACTGGAGAAAAGATAGCCTATTCAACAAAGGTGCTGGCAAAACTGAAAATCCATGTGTCA
The DNA here is from genome assembly GCF_021218885.2 of Marmota monax. Taxonomy (NCBI): domain Eukaryota; kingdom Metazoa; phylum Chordata; class Mammalia; order Rodentia; family Sciuridae; genus Marmota; species Marmota monax. The sequence goes on along the minus strand of NW_026695201.1, from coordinate 1,109,321 downwards.
AAATGAAATTCAACCTCTCAAACCCTGCACAAAAATTAATTGAAAGTGAATCAAAGACTTACGCATTAGAACAGAGACCTTGTGCCTAATAGAAGAAAAAGTAGGCCCAAATATTCATCACATTGGCCTAGGATTTTACTTCCTTAACTCCTAAAGTGCAAGAAGGGAAATCAAGAATCAATAAATAGGATGTTTTCAAATTAAAAATCTTCTTCTCAGCAAAGGAAATAATAAATAAAGTGAAGAGAGATCCTACAGAGTGGAAGAAAATCTTTACCACATTCACCACCAATAAAGCATTAATCTCTAGGATATATAAAGAATTCAAAAAGCTTAACTCCAAAAAAACAAATAACCCAATAAATAAAGGGATAAGGAACTGAACAGACACTTCACAGAAGAAGAAATACAATTAATCATCAAATATATGACAAATTTTTCAACAACTCTAACAATTAGAGAAATTCCAGTCAAAACTACTTCAAGATTTCATCTCACTCCTGTCAGAATGGCAATCATCAAGAATACAGGCAGCAGTAACTGTTGGGGAGGATGTGTGGAACATGGCACACTCAGACATTGCTGGTGAGACTGTGAATTGGTGTAACCGCTATGGAAAGCAGTATGGAGATTCCTTAGAAAACTGGGAATGGAACCACCATTTGACTCAGGTATTTCACTCCTTGGATTATATCCAAAGAACTTAAAATTAGCATACTATAGTGAACGTTTAGAGCAGCTCAATTCACAATAGCTAGACTATGGAACCAACATAGGTGTCTCTCAATAGATGAATGAATAAAGAAAATGTGGTATACATACTCAATGGAATATTAATCAGCTTTAAATAAGAGTGAAATTATGGTATTTCAAAATAAATAGTTGGAGTTGGACAATATCATGCTAAGAAAAATAAGCCAATCCCACAAAACCAAATGCTGAATGTTTTCCCTAATATGCAGATGCTAATTCACAATAAGATATGGGTGATACTAGGGAAGAATAGTGTTACCTTAGATTAGGTTGAGGGAAGTTATGGGAGGGGAGAGGAAGGGATGTGGGGATAGGAAAGATAGTAGAATGAAACAGACATAATTACTGTATGAATATATGTGACTACATGACCAATATGTTTTCTCAACATGTAAAAAATGTTGAAATTTTGTTGAAATCAGAAAAATGAGAACTATCTCATCTATGTATGATGTATCAAGTGCATAAATGCATTCTATTGTCATGTATAACTAATCAAATCAAATAAAACAATTAAAACAAAGAAGATTGGAGGAATTAGGATTGTTTAGATTACATATGCAGTATGCAGATCTTATTGAAGGCTGACCATAACTATAAGACAAAATATGGGAAAATTATCCCAGAAGCATATCAGATAAAATCCTCCACTTATAGCACATTCCAACTACAAATATCCCCACATCATTATTGTTAGCTTTAAAGTACCAAATTGAGTTTTCCTTTTCTTCTTAAAGTAGTGGGTTAAGATAAGTTCACAACAGATGTACAGCTGTAATTGCAGGTGAGTGTTCTACATCAGGCGCCAGAATTTTAATTTAGAACAGACTTTAACAGCAAATTTTCTCTTTAAACATCTGTTGAAGTTTGTCAATGTCTGTATTTCACCACTAGGTAGCATGGAGAGCTAAACTGGTTAAGGGAAGCTGTGGAATTTTGAAGCTTTTGAGGGATTTTTAAAAAGCTTTTAGTGTGTGTTTTTGTGTGTGTTTGTGTGTGTGTGTGTGCGTGCCATGCATGTACCTGTGTGTTTTACTGATTTTTGGTCAAAATGCAGATATAATTTTAGAATAATAAAAACTAAATTGTGTTGATGTAAATTGTATTTTATTTTTGGCCTCAAAATAAACATGTTTTTCCTTTCACCAAGCTTATACTGTGAGTGTTTGAAGCTTGTCAATGTCTGTATTTCAACACAAGGTGGAAGGAAGAGTTAAACAGTTAAACTAAGGTTGTGGAGTGTTGAGGCTTTTAGGGAAAATAAATTTTTTTTTGTGCATGTTTGCGTGTGTGTGTGTGTGTTGCATTCAGTAAACTAGGTTTGTGTTTTTCTTTTTTCTTTTTCTTTCAATAGTCTGCAAGATCTCTAGTACTACTTAGTTTGGAGATTGGGGCTAGATTGCCAGAGGTATTTATTTCCTTTGTGATGTACCCTGGGGTGATTCCTATGCCCTTTCCCCTTTCTCAGTAGTACTCTGTTTTGTACTTGATGTCGTTGCCCTGCTTAAGAAAAGTAAGCACATTATTATTTGTTCTGGTTCAGTCTCATTCTTAAGCAAGTTTCTTCCTTGTGAGAATTTTGGGGTTGGTCATGTAAGCATTTCTGCCTTTCTCCAAGCTCTCTGGGTTTTCTTTTAGTTTAGGAGTAGGATGTCCTCTTAACTCTTCCCATTTTGTTCTTTCCTTCAGTTTCAATGGGCTTTAACCTGTGCCCTGAGGGCCTCAATAATTTGTCCTTTCTCCACCAGACAGAGGAATATTTATGTGTGAAAAATAAGGGATAAATGACCTTGTTGGGTCTTAACAATATTTCTGTGTGACAATTACAGTCACCCCAGACTCCAATCTTTCAGGGGCCCCTGCTCAGGTATATGTAAAAGAGCTTAAAGACTGATTTGATTTCTCCCTGTATCTGTGATTGCCAGACTGTCTGTCTACATGCTCAAACAAGCTTCTAGTGATTGTGTAAAGGTCAGATGAAGCGTCGGAGAAAGAGACCACCAAGTGACCACTCATGCAATTGGCAGAAGGGGATTTATTGAACCAGCATCCTGGGGCTCTGTGCCCACTCAAGAAGGGAAAGCAGCCCAGAGCCCCGAGCAGGGGCTGAGCACTGCTTAAGTACACTTTTTTGGGGGAGGGCGGGGATTTTACATACATCACAGTCTCCTTTAACAAATCATTATACATCGCGGGAAAATCGAACAACAACTCCTAAACATGATTAGTTCATTCATTGGCGGGAACAGTTCAGGCTGGAGTGATAGGTCATTTCTAAACGGGGTACACATTCAAACTGATTGGTTTTAGGGCCTAAAGGACTACAACACCAGTTACACAGAGTCCCGAGTTATTGGACAACCAGGGAGTCAGTGGGAATATTTACTGGGCAGTTCCAGTATTGTCCTAACAGCTACAGGGATTTCAGGTTTTGCAGGTAGCATAGAAACCTAACAATACCTAATCCTTTACATTTTAACTCAGACCTTGCAGCTTAGAAACTTTACAACACCCGGTCTTTTACCCTTTAACTTTTACGCTTTAACTTCAATTTCTTTTACCCTTACAATTTATTACTAGTTATAGCTGAATGCATCTTTCTGGCTTGGACAGTATTTTGTGCTATACCAAGTAAATAAGTTTTTACCTCCATTTTTGGAGGACTTTGTTTTTTCTTACACTTTGAATGAATTGATATTCCTGATATTGTTAAGGCTGTTGACTTGTGACGAGTCCTTGCTTCCCCAATGTTGAAGTATAATACCAGAGAAGCATGCTGCTGAGGCAAGGTCAGAGTGGAAAGTAGAAGTTTATTAAAGGACAGCAGAAAAGACTTCTCCTGGAAGAAGAAGGGGACCCAAGAGGTGGAATCTGCAGAAGGGAGGTTGTCTCCCCTTTCTATTTCTAAGGTTTTCATTTAGCTTTCCCACATTCCTGTCACATTCCTGTCCTTTGTTCTGTTAATGGTGGGGCACAGGTGGGCCAAAGGAGTAATCTGGGCAGGAAGGACTTTTGGGTCAGGATCTTCAAGTTTGCTGCCAGCTGTTTCATTAACACTTCTTTGGGATGGGCTCTGGGCCTTGGGGACATTAACATTCCAAGAGCTGTTCTGCTTTTTCCCCCGGACTTCATTCCCAACATGGCTTCCATTTTGGATCTTACTCAATATTAGACCCAATTTACCTAACTACACTGACTACCTATCTTTAAATCTGGCTTCAGTATTTCAACTCTCTAATGAATTGGAGACAACTTAAGATTTTGATTATATAGCATTTTAAAGCTGTAAGTGTAACAATGGAATTCTTTCAAGGTTTCTGCACCCTAACCTTTGTAAGGTCAGCCAGCAGTGACCAAAAGGAGGCAGATTTTAAAAGACTCCTGAACAAGGCTTCATTGAGATTTCTCTACCAGGTGAGACCCTCAGACCAACAGGGTGGGTCTGAGGAGAAGTGTGCAGGACTGAACCAGACTGGGATTTTTATTGGGCTTAGGGCATGAAGGGAGGACTTGGGACAAGAAAGGGGGATTTTCAGAGTCCCTTTGATAGACCCAACCTGATCTTTTCTTAAAATTGGGAGCCACCTTGCCACAAAGCCATGAAAAGATAATTTCAGCTTTTCTATAAATTACTGCAAATTCTGAACCTGCTTGGAATGCCTGCCCGTGCCTTGAACTCACCCATGCCTGGCTCTCTGACCAGATAGCAGCCCTCTCTGAAACTTTAGTGATGCCTCACAAATCTTGGCCTCCCCTGGCCAGACAACGACCCTCTCTGAGGCTCTAATTGTCCTCATAAATTCTGATGTTGGGGCCAGCAAAAAAAAATGTAAACTACCATTAGTGTGATGCTTGTCAGAGTTCTGTTATCTGTAACCCCCCTTTGTGTAACTTTCGGGGCTATAAAGCTGGGCTGCGGGAAAGCTGGAGTTGCTGTCTTGTTCCCACCATTTTGGGAGGGTGAGGCAGCCTGGGTGGTCAAAATAATAAGCTTGCTTTAATTTGATTTTAATTGGAGTCAGTGGTCTTTTCTTATGTCCTGGTCTAACACCTTGTTCTACTAGCATTGGTCAGGGGAGTTGGCTAAGATTGATGATGGGCCAGTAGACCCCACTGATTGACAGGCTGTTCTGTTGGTACCTGACTGGTGGTTCTTTCCCACTTGAAGGTTTCTTGGTGCTTTGTTCCTCAGCCACCTCCATCCACCAAATGTCCTGGCCTTTTTGATAATATAGGGTAGTGAATTTCATCTGTCTACTTACTACTGGCTAGGGGCACTGGGGGAAAGGGGATGGCTCTGGTGTGGGTTTAGTGGGGAGGTGACTGTAGGAGTGTAGGAGTATCTGGTTGTAGGTCACTCTAGAAATTTTACCCTTGCACTTTTGGGTGAACATGAGGAGGCAGGGAGCAATCATTAATAGAAGACCTATGACTAATATAGGAGTGAGAATAGGAGTCAGCCACATAATGAGGGTTGAGTTTACCCTGCCTGGCCAAAGGTCATTTGATGGCTGCTGTTTAAGCCTCTCATCAAAATGACAGAGGGTGTCAACATTCTTTTTCACTAATCCAGTTTCATTGATATAGTAGCAGCTTTTTTCTCTCAGGAATAGATATGTTCCTCCTTTGTCTGCTGTCAGGAGATCTAGGGCTTAACAGTTTGGTAATGAAATTTGGGCAACAGATGTTATTTGCCTTTGTAAGTAAGAGAGGCAGCCAATGCCTCTACTGCTTCCTGAAGTTGTTGTTTAAGCTTCTGAGTAGCAGGTATTGCATAACCAAGTCCTCCTTCCCCCAGTCTGGAGGCAGCAAGTTAGAAGGCCAGGGAATTAACAAGCCATGTTAATTCAGCCTCACTGTACAAAGTTAATTGAGGGATCAATGTGGAAGGAACACAAAAAGCAAATAACATGCTGAGGCTTAGATTTTTTGTTGGAGTACCATTGCACCAGAAAAAGAAACCAAGAAACCTGGCAGAGTAAAGGTTGGGGAAGAAATTTGAATAATATGGTCACAGGGTGCTGAAACAGAGAAAGTATAGCAACAAGGGAAATACCCTGATGAGTTATGCAAAAGAGGTACTACTCAAAGGCTGGAGAAGGGGGCCATTGGGATATGGTTGAAATATTAAGAGGAAGATCAATGAGAATCTCAGTTAACAGAGTACAATCCAAAACTGTACACATCAATGAAAACGGGTCAGCTTTAGGATGGGCAACTGCATCTAGCTGGTGTTGGAGTTCCTTCTCTTGATCCTGGATGGTTATGTGAATTTGAGGGAACACTTGTATATAAGTTCTCCATATCCTAATAGAGGCCAAGGGGTGTTTGGCAAAACCCCATGAAAAAGATTTATCATCAACACCAGAAGCCCATTTTGGGCCCCATGGGTCCCAAATAGTTAATTTGGTTTATTCTCATAGCAAGCATTATCTAGGAAGCATTTCTTGCATGAATTATAAGGACAGCTGCCACAGGTGTTAGGCCAGCACTTACAACATTCCTCAGTTTTGTCTGGTATGACGCATAGTATTGCTGCACATAGGTGGAACGAGGTGGCCTGGTTGAATCCAGTAATGTTAAGGGTGCCCACCAGATTGCAGCCAGTGGAAGGGCAATTGCCTTCACCCCTAAACTGAGAGTGGGTGGTGCCATACTGGTGTCATGTTGCTTGGGTGTAGAAGTGCCATCTGTGGGTTGATATATAAGCTTGAGAGAGATTAATGGTTAGTAAAATAACAAGAGGGTTGGTGAGAAATCTTAAATTTGGTGGGCCCCAACATGGTCGAAGTCCAGGACTGGACATATGGAGCAGGTCTTTTTAAAGGCGAGAGACATGGTATCAAGGGGAGTGGCCCAAAAGCTTGGCCACCATAGGGGTAGTAAGAATGACTGTATGGGGTCTCATCCAAAATGTTTCAATGTTTTAGGATGCAGCTCTCAAAGTAAGACTGGGTCATCTGATTGAAGAGGGTTTGATTCAGTTTGTGCTTGTGCTGGGACTGAGGCAATGTATGGTGTAGGAAGGCACCAGTCTGTATGTTCCCTTAGGAGTTTGTGTAGAAGTGTGAAATAGGGAAGGTAGGAAACAAGAGGAAGGGGACTAATTGGAAAGCTTTGGTTGGTTAAGAAAGGGCACCCATAGAGTAACTTAAAGGGGCTAAGGCCTGAAGAGGCTCTAGGACCTGTTCGAATTCAGGTGAGAGCCAATGACAAGATATTGGCCAGGAACACCTGATTTCAATAGCAGATTTAATGAGATGATCCTTGAGAATGCAGTTAGCTCTCTCAATCTTACCTGAGGATTGGGGTTGGTAGGGGATGTGGAGACTCCAAGTGATGTTGAGGCCTTTGGAGACTAGTTGAATCACCTGAGAAGTGAAGGCTGGACCATTGTCTGACTGGAAGGAAGCTGGAAGTCCTAACCTGGAAATTATCTGCTTGATGAGGGTGAAGTCAATGGTGTCAGCATTTTCCCTGAAGGTAGGAAAGGCTTCTATCCAACTGTAAGAGTGTGCTATTCCTCAAGTCACAAGCAGTTAGATCCTGTACCAAGGCTTGCCCAAAGAGGTGGGGACTGTTCCTGAAACACTGGGGTAGGACTGTCCATGTCAGCTGTTGAGACCTAAAGGATGTAGGGTCTTACTATATGAAGGCAAAGAGGTAGTAAGAGACAGGATAGAGGAGCACTTTAAAGAGGGCATCTTTAAGATGCAGGACAGTAAAGTGAGTAGTCAAAGGCAGAAGCATGAGAAAAAAGAGTGATAGGTTGGGAACCTCCAGGTGGATGAGAATAACTGCCCCAGAGGTCCTGTACTAAGCAATAGTTCCTGAGGGTTTGCATAACCAGCAATATGGGAGTGTTGCAGGGGGATTCAGTCGGAATGAGGAGTCCCTGGGCAAGTAACTGCTCTATGATGTGTTTAAGTCCATCCTTGTGGGTTTTAAAGATGTGAAATTGTGATGCAAAGGAAATTTAGTTTGGGGTTTTAGCTGGATACTCACTGGCTTGTGCTGGGAGGCTATGACCAGCTTGGAGATGTCACAGACCTGGTGATCAACTACATTGGCACAGTATGTACTGTTGGGTTGTTAGAGAGAGTAAGGATTAGAGGCAGGAGAGGTGGGTGGTAGTATTATTGGGGTATAGTTGGAAGGTGGCTCCTAGTAGTTGGAGAACTTCTCTGCCTAGGAGAGGAATTGAAAAAGATGGAATGACCAGAAAAGGATGTGTGAAAGGGTGTCCCTCCAGGGCACAGAGCAACTTAGCAGTTCAGATTGGGGATGAGGGTTTGCCATCAATCACCATAACTGATATCTGGGAAGGAAACAGAGGCCCAGAGTGAGTAGGCAAGACAGAATATAGAGTTCCCATGTCCACAGGGATGGTTATGGACTTACCCATTCCCTTGTGCATTACCCTGGGCTCGGCAAGGGTGATGGGGGTCCTTGAGTCCAGGTTCTTCAGTCTTCTCTGAACCCCAATAGTTCAAGAGAAGGGACCACTCGGCTGGTCATACCCTTGCAAGGAGGCACCAAGGAAGGGCCAGCCATGGGGCAGTCACTCTTCCTAAGTCTTGTCTGCTTACATGTGGGGCACAGTCTGGAGAGGGGGCCATGGGCTTGGGCATTAGTGAGACAAGTGACCTTCACATCCATATTTAAAGTAACCCATGGTGGAAGAAATGCTGGTACCCCCATGAAGTTCTCATTTGAGCCATAGGCCTCAGGCCTGCTGCCAATCCTGGGTTTGGAATGTTACCTTTTTCAGTAATTGAGCCTGCCTGTCTAGTTCAGCCAACTCCTCCCAAGCATTATAGATTTTAAAGGCCATATTCACCAGATCTTGGATAGGGGTCTGAGGGCCCTACTCAGCTCATTTGAGCTTTTTTCTAATATCATGGGCCTATTAAGTAATGAAATGGGTTGCGAACACTATAGCCCCAGAGGAAAACTCAGGATCCAACTTAATATATTTGGTGAGAGCCTCTGTAAGGCAGTTGAGAAATAAGGCTGGATTCTCATCTGGATCCTGGGTAAATTCTCTCAGTTTATCAAAGTTAACCACCTTATTGGAAACAGCCTGCATGCCCACTATAAGAAATTTGACCAGGCGAGTGCAGCGACTGCGACCTTGGCCATCTTGGTACTCCCAGTTGGGTTTGGTGTGGGGAATGGCTGCTTCACCTGTGGGGAGAGTTATATCTGTTAGATGAATTTGATCAGCATGATCTTGTGCAGCTTGCTGGATATGGGTTTGTTCATCCGGGGAAAGCTGGAAGAGAGAACGACAAGAATGTCATTCCAGTTAAGAGCATAAGTCTGAGAGATAATTCTTTAATATAAGTAGAAGAGTCAGTAGAGAAGGACTCAAGGTGCTTTTCAATCTGGGAAAGATCTTAAGGTGAGATTAGGATGTGTACTGAGACAATCCCTTTGGCACTAGCCAGCCACTTCCCTGAGAGGACAAAGGAGCTTTGGGTTGGGTAGTAGGAGGGCCTAGTGGAACTGGATGTGGGCATCACAGGAGAAAAGAGAAGTGAGTGTGTGGAGGTATCCTTTGAGGGGGGAAGGAAAAGGGTTTTATGAGTAGAAGAGGTGGGCAGAGGAGTCATGGCTGCAGGACAGGAGGAGAAGGAAGAGGAAATGTGGAATGCAGGGGGAGGATCCTGGAGTAGGGGAGGAGAAGCTGTGGTAACAGAAGGAGGGGGAGGAGAGGGTGCAGATGCAGAAGAGGAGGAGGGAGAGGATTGGCCTGAGTAGGGAAGGAGAACATGAAAAAGTGGGGCTGAGAGCAACTCGGGTGGATCTGAGAATGAGGAAAGAGAAATAGAAGAACAATGGGAAAGGGGTTCCCTAGCAAGGAAAACTAGAGCAGTAGAACAGGTAGAGCAAGGGGAGAATGGGAGTGAACCTCAAAGAGCCTGAACATGCCTCCAGATGTAAGGGACTTCTGCCCACTTCTCTGTCCATCAACAGAAATTGGCCAATTCAGTGAGGATTTAAAATCAAAAGTTCCTTCTGAGGGCTATTTTGACCCATCAGATAAGTCACACTGGTGTCAGGCCACAGTGGAGTAAAAAACCAGGTGGTTATGGCATAGGTCTTCAGTGAGTCTGATTTTGGCAAAAGACACCCCAACGGAGTTTTGGGGTCCAAGGAGGACTTGGTTTTTCCAATGACATTCTGGCACCCTCAGGGGTGGGTGGGAGCAGAAAAAGGTGTCCCAAATTCTGATCATGCTCACCAGAGGAACAGATAAGGGCTGGATAGGGGTTAAGGCATCCCTCCAAACTTTAGGTCCATCAGTGACCCAAACAGATTGGAGTGACTCACATGAGGACTGCGATGTCTCCACAGTCCCTTTGGCCCTGAATGGAACAGGTGGGGGTCTATGGCATGCGTGTGACTTAAGGATAGATCCTTGGATGGAAAGAAGCTGGAAGGTCAGAGGAAATGAGGGAACTTACCCCACTACTGTCAGCCCAGATGAAGGGAGAAGGAAAGAAGGAGCAGTGTAGGAATTTCTGGGGTCATTTGAAGGTGGGAGGATGGACCTCAATCTTCTAAGGGAGAGGCCCGAAAATTCCTCCTGGATTTTGGCACAAGATGTAAGGTCAGACGATGGTGACCAAAAGGAGGCAAATTTAAAAAAAAAAAAAAAAAAAACAAAGAAAAAACCCTGCTGAACAGGCCTTATTGATATTTTACTCCAGGGTAAGACCCTCAGATCAATAGGGTGAGTTCCAGGAGAAGCATGTGGGGCTGGACCATACTGGAATGTTTATTGGGCTTAGGGCAGGAAGTGAGGGCTTGGTACAGGAAAAGGCAGTTTTCAGAGTCCCCGTCCTAGGTGTGGTTGTTCATGGAAGCTGGCTAACATCCGATATTGGCCAGGAGACCCCACTGATTGATAGTTGGTTTTGACAGCACCAGATTGGTGGTTATTTCGAGTGTGAGGGTGGTTTGGTGCTTTGTTCCTCAGCCACCTCCACCAACCTAACAACCTTAGCTTTGTAAAAATGTATTTTCTTTCCTAAATTTTCCCAAGACAAATTGTTTTAACTTCAAGAAATAACAACAACAATAACAACAACAAAGCTCAATACACATTTATACAGATGATACTTACAAACATTCAAGAGCTTAAGCATTTATTAAGCCTATCACAGAAAACAGTAAGTCTGTCTGGGACAGACTAACTCAGGACAAGGTGACCATGGAACATTTAAAAAGGACTTATGAGAAGGCAAATCTGGAAAAAATAATTTCATAGTATTTTATAATTTTTATTCTCACAAGTAGAATGTAGTTTCTTGAAATGCAATGGTAAACTTTTAACACTGGTTCACCTTCTGAATATAGCCTTCATTGCTTCCAGGCTTATTTAAATTTATTTTTCTCTTTTCCCTCCTCCCTAACAAGATTAGAGAGTGTGTGTTGCCTTTACTTTCCCTAGTTTTCCCTTGGACACCCCCACTGCAGGAAGGAGATGCCTGTTGAGGATCTGGGAAGGGAATGTCTCCCAAATAAACAAATGAATCCTAACAACCATCAGGCACCCTGGAACCCCTTAGCAGAGCACACCTGCAATGTAACCCTTGAAGAGTTCCCTTAAAACCCCTTGACCTTCCTGATCAGGAAGAATTTACAATAGGAGTTTTCTGTGTTTCTCCTTTACTAACAAAGCAATAAACCTTATTTTTCTCTTTCTCAAAACCATGTTCTCAGTATTAAATTGGCATTGATTGGTATTGGGGAAAGGGACCAAGCTTTTGGTTAGAAAATTGCAGCAGAAATTCTATTTAAATTTAAGACTTAATAATGATACCACCAGTTATCAGTTATGAGTTCTGCTCCTTTACATATTAAAGATTGAACATTAGAGAAGCATGAAGAGGCAAGGATATAAAGCAGGGTATTTTTAAAAAGGGGTAATATAGATTTTTTCCGGGAGAGAGAAAGGAGGCATAGTTGGTATCACTCTATACTAGCATCCCCATAAGCAAGGGTGCTCTGCCTTTTTATATATCCTAGAATTCCTTTATTCTCCTGCCCTTTTCCCCTCTCTCTCTCCTTCCTTCATAAGTAACTAGGTCCAGGAATGATAAGTGGGATGATCAAAAGGTGGAAAACAGGTGGACTAAAAGGGGAAGGGCAAAACGGAGCAGCCCAGGACATATTAATTAACAACCTTAAAGCTCCCTGTAGGGAGGGAGAACTCCTGGGAAAGGTTACCTTAGCTATAGGTTGGAGCAGTGGCAATTTTTATAAGGGTGGAGAAAGGGCTCTGAAGGAATTAACAGTTCAATCTCTCAGGGAACAATCTTCAACTTCAGAGACTCACTCAAAATTGGCATCCTTTGTAGGAACTGACTTAATTTACCTATCCATACTGAGTGCCTGTCTAATCCTGGCTTTAATAACATGAATTTTTTCTTAAGTCAAAATATATAGGATTCTCATTTAATTATGTAGAATTAAAATTAGATTTTAAAAATATTTATGTTGAAGATCTCCTCCATAATTAAGAAATAATAATTGGATGCATGGATTGAAATGATATATCCTTTGAACAAATGTTTACTAAGCACCTACTATTTGAAAGATACTCTGTTAAGTGGGGATATGATAAAGTAACATTATAGCATTAATACTTCAAGCCAAACACTGAAGTCAAGATTTGAGGTGGACATGCATCAGTTAAAAGTCACCGATTTAGAAAGTCTTATTTCAAGCAAGTTTTTAAATCCATATTCTATATATTATAATAAAATTTAGCACACTAACATAAAGAGTTCTGAAGCCATAGCTCCATGGGTCCTGAAGTCACTGGTATTGGGCTGGTTACAAGTTGGAAAGACAAAAGAGCCTATGAAGACATCTTACTATTGACTAGCTCCACCTGCTAATCTTTCAATCCACAGGTTCCTGGGTACAACTGGGGCCAGCACTCAATGGGTCCCAGCACCAGCCTGGTCCCTGTCTTCTTCCCCTAGCCAGCATTCATCCATCTTCTGGACCTGCCAGGTCAAGCACCTGTTTGGCACCAAACAAGGCCTCCAGCTCCCTAATATCTAATCTCCCAATCCTTGCATAGCCCCCAACCTGGCCCAGTGCTCCCAGGAAGGCAGTTGAACTGCAGGTCTCAGCACCTTGTCTTGATCCACCCAATACATAACAATTCTCCATACCAAGTGCACAGGTCCTACAACACAGCCCTCAGAATCCCATGGGAGAGAAGAGCCTGACCAGGAATTCATAAGGGTGTGGTCAGAAGAAACTAAGTTTGGAGACTAAGTGACACCAAGAATTATGTGGTCTGTAGGCAACATGAGAGGCCAAGGTCAAGCTCCTTTATTACTTGAGTGGAATAAAAAAAAAAAAAAAAGATCGATGGGGTACAGTTTTCCAATGTGGACTGGAATTTGTTACACATTACCTCCAAGAATTCTACTGTTGGGTTTAACCTTCTCACCCTAGTAATACTAACGACCCTGACAGTGAAGCTACCAAAAAATTCCAGACACCCTGCCTATCAGGTGATAAGGGAAGCTAAAAAACTTGAACACCAACAAAAACAATATTTCAATTTTCCATTACAATCTTTTTTTTCTCTTTCTCTCCTTCTAATACACACATCTCTGCCCTTCTTAAAACCAAGTATTTTTTTATGCATCAGTTTATTGAGTCTGGAGTGTCTGAATAGTATATAAGAGGTTTTGCTGTGTATTCTTTTATTTTTACATTTTTTCTTTCTCTTTTTAATATTCTTACTTTGTTTATACTTTCCCTCTCACTTATTTGTTTCCCCTGGCTATCTTTCTCTCCTTTCTCCTGCTAAGAGCCAACCTTTATAAACTTATATTTCAATATTCCTATAAATTTGTGCTTCTATCTTCTCACTTTTTTTCTTCATTTACATTGAAACTTATACCACATCTATTCTTTCTTGGTCCACCAAGAGTGACAATAATTATATTGTAGACAATAAGTGAAAATATTTTTCCTGTTTATTGTGACACAGCTGTAGGTATATTAATAGGAACCATTTGGTTTAAAGCTGTATATTGTTTGAGTTGTGTACTGTTAATATTGGTCTCCCTCTTGTAGGGAAGGTGCTGAAAACATTTAAGAACAGTATAAGCCTACAATGTAAAAATTGTATATGGGAAGACACACAGAAAATTAAAAAAAAAAGAAAGAAACAAAGAACTCAAAATAAACCCAGGTGCTTCAATAATAGAATACATTGACACCACAGTAGAAGAAATGTCATAAAAGGAGTTTAGCATGCAAATAATTAAACTGATCTACAATGTAAAGGATGATTTAAAGAGTGAAATCAGATATAAATTTCAGGAAGGGATAGTTTGCTTCAATGAAGATATAGAGATTCTGAGAAGAAATCAAGCAGAAAGTTTCAAAATGAGGAATCAATAAAATAAATTGAAAGTTTAATGGAGAGTATCAACAACAGATTAGACCATCTGGATGACAGAATCTCAGACAATAAAGACAAAATATATAATCTTGAAAATAAAGTAGACCATGCATATAAAATGGTAAGAAACCCTGAACAAAACTTCAAATAATTTTGGAATAATATGAAAAAAATAAGATTCACTGGGATATATGAAGGCATGGTGATACAAACCAAAGGAATGTACAAACTTTTCAAAATTGCCAAACATAAAGAATGAAATGGACGATGAAATACAAGAGGCTTACAGGACCCTCAATTTACTAATTACAGCAGACCCATGCAAAGGTATATTATAAGAAAAATGACTAACATGCAGAATTAGAATGGAATTTTAAACACCACACAATAAAAATAACAAATTACCTGTAGGGAAAACCAATTCAAATGTCATCCAATATCTCAAGCCAGACCCTCAAAGCTAGAAGATCCTGGAATTATATATATATATATATATATATATATATATATATATATATATATATATATATATATATGAAAATGTATGCAAACCACGAATTCTACACCCATAAAAATTAAGCTTAAGATTTGAAGATAAAATAAAACATTCCATGATATTCAAAATTTAAAAAAAAAAATTACATCCACAAATTCTGCACGAAGGAAAATTTTCAAGAAAACTTTCCATGAGATGAAATGAAAAAATAATGTAAGAACTAGCAAACAGAATAACTACCCTAAAGGAATAGTCAAGCAAAAAGAAACTAAGACAAATTAAAACAGAAATAAAGCAAAGTGTCTGGGAATTAAAGTCACATCTTATTAATAACCTTGTATGTTAATGGCCTAAACCCATCAATAAAAAAAGATATAGAATGGCAGATTTAATTAAAAAAACAAAACCCACCAATATGCTCTTTCCAAGAGACTCACCTCATAGGCAAAGACAACCACAGACTGCAGGTGAAATGATGGGAAAAAATATTATGACTCATAGGGATTGTGTACACAAGCAGGGGTTTTGAGCCTCATAACATAAAAAGTGTGCTTCAAGCCAAAGTTAATCAGAAGAAAAAAAGGAGGACATGTTATACTGCTTAAGGGAATTACACATCAACATGATACAACAATCATAAATAATTATGTCGCCCCCAAAATTGGGCATCTCTGAACACCAAGCAAACCCTTCTCAATTTCAAGAATCAAATAGACCACAACACAATAATATAGGTTGACTTAAACACACTTATCTCAATACTGTATACATCTTCTATACAAAAACTAAACAATGAATTATAAATTTAAATAGTACAATAAATAATTTAGACTTAATGAACATGTATAGAATATTTTATACACTGCTGAGCAAATATATTTTCTTCTCAGCAGCACACAGATTCTTCTCTAAGATAGAAAATGTGTCTAATATATACAATTTTATGCAACAAAGCAACTCTTAGTAAATACAAAAAAAGAACAAAAAATGAGATAATAGCTTGCATTCTATCAGATCATACTGATATAAAATTTAAAAATCAATAAAAAATTCGAAGTAGAAGCTACTATAACACCTGGAGACCAAATAATATGTTATTGAATGATGAATTAATAGAAGAAGAAACCGGGAGTGAAATTTAAAAAAAAAAAAAATACTTGGAGGTAAATGAGAACTATGATTCAACTTATCAAAATCTCGGTGATACCACGAAAGCAGTGATAAGAAAAAGTCTATTGCAGTGAGCTCATTCATTAAAAGATTGAAAAGTCAACATATAAATTACCCAGAACTATATCTGAAAACCCTTTAAAAAGAAGAACAGGTCCACACCACAAGCAGTAGAAGACAGGAAATAATTAAAATTAGAGCTGAAGTCAATAAAATTGAAACAAAATAATTGAAAAAAAATGACACAACAAAATGTAGTTCTTTGAAAAAAATTTTTAAAAATTGATAATGAAGAGAAGGAGAGAAAACTCAAATTAGTAACATTCATGATAAAAAATAAAATATCATGACAGCCATTACAGAAAAACAGAAGATAATAAGAAATTATTTTGAAAACTTGTACTTCAATTAAATACAAAACATCAAAGGCATCAACAAATTTCTAGAGTCATATGATTTGCCAAAATTGAATCAGGAGTATATACACAATTTAACAGATTAATTTCAATTGATAAAACAGAAGACATCATCAGAAGTCTACCAACCAAGAAAAGCCTAGGAACAGATGAATACACAGCTGAGTTCTACAAGACCTTTAAAGAAAAACTAATAACAATACTCTTCAATTTATTTCAGGAAATAGGAAAATACACAGCACTTCCAAACTCTTACTATGAGGCCAATATCATCCTGATTCCAAAACCAGGTAAAGACCTACCAAAGAAATAAAACTTCAGACCAATATCACTAATGAACATAGATGCAAAAGTTCTCAATAAAATTCTGGAAAATTGAATAAGAAAAATCATTCAACAAGATCAAGTAGGCTTCATCCCAGAGAAGAAAAGTTGGTTTACCATATGAAAATCAATAAATGTAATCCATAACTGTTGAGAGCCACAGCTGAAGTGGCCCCAGCAAACTTACAGCTGATTGGCTCCTCTGCAGTTATGCTCATTGGCCAAAAAATGGACAGGGGGGCCCAATGCTCTGGGGCCCATGACCACAAATATATGGGACACTGGAGGAACCCAGCAACACCATCAGGGTAGTGCCCAGGACAGATTATCCATTAGATCGCTCACTAGACAAACCAGAGGAAGTGCAGGATTGGACATCTGCACCTCCACCAGAGCAGTACCAACTACAGAGATGGGAGTTCAAATCATTCCCACAGGGGTAAAAGGGCTTCTTCCCCAAGGAACAGTAGGCTTATTACTGGAACACAGTTCTTCTACTCTAAAAGGACTTATGATAAGTCCTGGGGTAATTGATCCCAATTATGAAGGTGAAATAAAAATTATAGCCAGTTCTCCAAGGGGTATATCAGTAATTTCATCAGTAGATAGAATAGCACAGTTATTAATAATACCCAGCCTACATGATAAATTTTCCAGTCGTACTGTAGAAAGAGGTTCCAGGGGATTAGGCTCCATAGGTATAGATTGGGCTATGCTTTCTTTAAATTTAGATTCTTGCCCCATGCTAAAACTGAATATTCAAGGACATGAATTTAATGGGCTACTGGATACAGGTGCAGACCTTAGCATCATCTCTTGTCAAGAATGGCCAAAACATTGGCCATTACAACAAGCCACTCAAATGCTTCAAGGCCTAGGAGTGGTGACAAATCTCCATAGAAGTGCGATGGTATTAGATTGGAAAGATCCTGAAGGATGTAAGGGAACTACACAGCCATTTGTATTGGATCATCTTCCTGTAAATTTATGGGGATGAGATGTCCTAGATCAGTTAGGACTAACATTAACAAATAACATCAATTCAAATGCATCCACTATTATGGCTAGACAAGGTTTTAGGAAAGGAAAAAGATTAGGAGAACAAGAACAAGGTATAGCAGCACCAATTCAAATAGATCAAGGAACAGACAGACACGGATTGGGTTTTCAGGAGGGGTCACTGAGACAATAAAAATTACATGGAAATCAGAAAGGCCAGTATGGGTTCCTCAACTGCCCCTGACTAAAGAAAAGATACAAGAAGCCCATGACCTGGTCAAACAACAATTAGTGGAGGGACATATACAACCTTCTGTATCTCCCCATAATACTCCCATTTTTGCCATCAAAAAGAAATCTGGTAAATGGAGATTATTGCAAGATTTAAGAGCCATTAATAGTGAAAAGGTTATTATGGGACCTGCTCAATCAGGGATTCCTCAATTGTCTGCTTTGCCAAAAACCTGGTATGTTTTAGTTATAGATATTAAAGATTGTTTTTTTTCAATTCCAATTCATCCTGAGGATAGTCCACGTTTTGCATTTACTATCCCTGCACTGAATCATGAAGGTCCTGATCAGAGATATGAATGGAAAGTACTCCCTCAAGGGATGGCAAACAGCCCAACTATGTGTCAAATTTATGTTAACAAAGTAATTCAGCCACTTAGAAATCAAAATCCTTAACTACAAATATTTCACTATATGGATGATGTATTATTAGCATACAAAGATAAAAACACATTGCTAAAATGTTATGCCACATTTACAAACTTATTAAAAAATTATAATCTAGAGATAGCAATAGATAAAGTACAATTAAATTTTCCAATTAATTATTTAGGAGCTCTATTATCCTCAACCATGGTCCATCCACCAAAAATTCAAATATGAGTAGATCAACTCAAATCACTTAATGAATTGCAAAAGTTATTAGGAGACATAAATTGGATAAGGCCTTATCTAGGCATACTAACAGGAGAGTTGGGACCTTTGTTTGATATCCTAAAAGGTCCATCAGATCCAAATTCACCCCGAATGTTAACGCCTGAAGCAAGAAAGGCATTAAAAATCATTGAAACATATATGGAAAATATGCAATGGATAGGATTAATATAAGTTTGCCTTTATTATTTATAGTACTACCAACAAAAAAAATATTCCTAAAGGAGTATTTTGGCAAGAAGGTCCATTATTATGGTTACATTTATCTTATTCTCCTAACATTATTCATACTAGGTATCCTGAGGCTGTAGGACAATTAATACTCAAAAGAATAAAAGAAGCAAAGGGAGTGTTTGGAATTTCTCCCCCCAAAATTATTACTCCATATACTATGGATCATATTGATGAGTTAGCTAATGAATTAAATACTTGGGCAATAATCATGTGCAAATCTAATGTTTCATTTGATAACCACTTACCATCTAATCTTTTGTTATCTTTTTGGTCATCGCATCTGTAATTTTTCCAAAAATGACAAGAAAAACACCTATCATGAATGCTCCAAATATATTCACTGATGGGTCAAACAATGTTACAGAAGCAGTAGTTACCCCTGATCAAACTTTTACATTTTTAGTACCCAAACAATCAGCTCAAAAGGTAGAGCTTAATGCACTATTACAAGCTTTTGTGATGTTTAAAGATTCCGTATTTAATTTATATTCTGATAGTCAGTATATAGTTAATGCTATAGTATTCCTTGAAGATGCTGGTAGGTTTTCCCCTTCCTCTACTGTTTTCTCTTTGTTTTCCACTATACAAAGTCTAATCTGGGACAGAAAAGATCCATTCTTTATAGGACATATCAGGGCACATACAGGATTGCCTGGAGCCCTTAGTTTGGGCAATGATTTAGCAGATAAAACTACACATGACATACATATTTTCTCTACACTAGAAGAAGCTACAAATTTTCATAAAAAGTTCCATGTCAATGCTAATACTTTACAAAAGCATTTTAAAATAACTAAGGAACAAGCTAGACAAATAATAAAACAATGTCAAAATTGTGTGACCTTTTTACCACAAGTTAATCTTGGAGTCAATCCTAGAGGACTGATACCTAACCATATTTGGCAGATGGATGTCATACACTTGCCAGAATTTGGAAAATTAAAATATTTGCATGTTACAGTTGATACTTCTTCCGGATTTTTGATGGGCTCCCTTCATACTGGAGAAAAAATTAAAGATATTATAGCTCATTGCGTACAAAATTTTGCCACTGTGGGTGTTCCAAAACAGTTAAAAACAGATAATGGTCCTGGTTATACTTCTACCTCTTTTAAACAATTTTGCTCATCATTTGGCATTACTCACATAACAGGAATTCCATACAATCCTCAGGGACAAGGCGTAGTTGAAAGAGCTCATCAAACTATTAAAACGTACTTATTAAAGCAAAAAGAGGGAATTGGAAAGGGGTATATATCCCCCAAAGATAAACTTAAAATAACCCTTTTTACTCTAAACTTTTAAAATTTGGATTCATCGGGACTCAGTGTTGTGGAAAGGCATATGTGTCCAAAAAATGTACATAAGCCTAAGGTACTTTGAAAGGATATTCTAACAGGACAATGGAAAGGTCCTGACCCAGTGATTGTCTGGAGTCGGGGTTCTGTTTGTGTGTTTCCACAGGGAGAACAGCAGCCGATTTGGATTCCAGATAGACTAACCAAAGTGATTTCTACAGACCAAAAAGAAGATGATTTGACTCAAATCCATAACAGCTGATATCCAGAGTTCCAGCTTGGCTATTCTTACATCTGTGACAGTGATTAACCAGGATGCTTTTTTCAATATCTATTTTATTATTGCATTTTTCCACATCATAAAGTTCTATTTTATTTTTTGAGCTCATAGAGACCTAAGTTAATGGTTTTCTGATCAGTTTTATTTTTTGACTGTGGACTTTTTAAACATTGCAATAAAGATTTCGCCTGTGTAAAGCTACAAGGACTTTACTATTGTCTTATGTGTTGTATGTTATGTGTGCACACTTTTGTGTTTTGTGTTGTATGTCTGTGTGTGCGTATGTCCATATATCATATATGAGGAGCCCTCATAAAAAAATGGATTTTAATGGTTTAATTTAAATTGGGTAGACAGCTGTTGAGGATTGTTTTAATATGTGTACAAATAAGGAGGTTAACAGACCTGTTTGTTTACTTTCACCTTTCCTTTTCATTATATTTAATAATTCTGTTCAGGATAATGTAATGTTACATAATTTCTTTTTAGCATCATAGCCAGAACTCCTATCTTCATCCCAGTACCGGTGAAGACAAAGATAAAACCAAACTATAGCTTCTTTGATAGCTATCACAGTAAACTGTATAAACTGATGCATCAATGAATAATAACTCAACAAGTAATGCTCAATCAAGGAGTCAATTTACTTTGGGAAGAAATGGACACATTGATAGATTCCTCTGCTTTGAACTGCTTGCAGAACTTGCCTGGACTATGTATAACTTGTATGCATTGTGAACTATCTGTTGGTGCAGCGAATTGCGGTAGTGCTGGCGTATCTTTGCTGATGGTATCACCGGTGATACAATTTTTCCAAAGGAGTTGTCAATTGGCTGGGTGTCATGGCATTTCTGTATCCTCCTCCCTTCTGTTAGTGATTTAAACAGAAGGGGGGACCACTGTGGATCAAGGAAGGACCTCTGCAGGACGTGACACCTGAAATACATCTGATGATCCATTACATCTAACCAGGCTGACACCGCTAACATTCTGTTCCATTCAGAGTTTAACCCACAGAAGCTGGGTCAGAACAACAAATCCTACAAGATTACATTGAGCATATATTGGTAAATGATCACAGAGCAGAAATGAATTGCAAAGTTTTAACAAGGAGAGTTGAAGTGATATTAGCACCACACAGTGTTCATGGGTACACTGGGCAGCTGGGTAGCTGGGTCCTCACTTCAAAGGGACAGCACTGCAGGTAGCTTCACAGTGTGTCCTAAGTGAACAAAAAAATAACAGACCTTCATAAGGTGGAGGTGACAACAGAGGAGAAAATTGGAATAGGGCTGGGAGGAGAAGAAAAAGTGAAAACAAAGATTAAAAAGAAGGGAAGAGCTCTGGGGAGGAGGGACGAACAGGAAAGATGGATACGAAGAACTCACCAGCATTTCCTAAACCAAAATCCAAGACCTGTCAGAAGAGCCAGGGTCACTATCACAGCCAAGAGGATCCAGCCCAGGGCACTAGGAGGTGCTGCAGATTCAAGTGGACAGCAGGATGTTGTTTGAATCTGCATCTACAGATTCCTTATTTTAAATTCTTCCATTCTTTGAATTATATATTTTTCTTCTTTTTTGATAGGAAATTTATCAATCCCAATTTTTTACCTGGTTCTCATGCTCTGCTAGAAGATATCCAACCATCTCCAGCCTGGGTCCCACTCTTACCACCCCAGTAGAGGATGAGGTCCTGCCCTCCTAGGCTGCTGTGCTTCACCCTGCAGGCCAGGCCAGCCGCCTCCCCAGCTGCCACATCCAGGGTTGCTTGGAGATGCCATGTCCCATCACCATTGGGCAGGATATCACCTCTCTGAGTGCCCAGCTTCTCCTGTTCCCCTCACATCCACATCACCTACACAGTCTTTGGGTAGAAGCCGGACACTTGGCACACCAGCAGTAGATGGCTGTTAGAGTCTGTAAACAAGTCAAAATAACACCTGGCATTTTGCCAGGGGAATGTTAGAGTTCGTAAACAAGTCTGGATGGTGCCTGGCAAAATGCCAGAGGGAGTGGTTTGAGAAGTAACAAAAGCGAGCCATTAAGTATGGAGATTTCTTATTGGTTGACTGATGTATCTAGTTTATGCTAATTAGATAAGCTGTGTGGAATGTATAAATACCGCTCCTGTCCTGCAATAAATGGCTCCCACTCCTGCTGTATCAAGTACACAAGTTATTCGTCACCCCCCGATTATTTTGCCCAGCCAGCCGGGCTGCGGCAGATGGTGGCCCGTTACGGGGAGCCCTGGGACACTTGGGGGTAAGTGACGAAAAAAAGCTGCCCGTCCATAGATAGGACGGGAGCAATCTGCTCATCCCTAGGCAGATAGGGCGAGAGGAAAAATGGCCATTTTGAGAAAATGGAGAAGATTGATACAGCATGTTTGTGTCTTGTTTTGTCTTAAAATGTTGTATTGTCTTTGTGATGAAAATATGGAAGGGGTGAGAAGTAAATTACTAAGGGAAGAAGGCACCCCAGTGGAACCAAGAATAGTTAGGGCATGTGTTGATAGAAGCCCAGGAACTCTAGTCGGAAAG
Source organism: Marmota monax (assembly GCF_021218885.2). Lineage (NCBI taxonomy): Eukaryota > Metazoa > Chordata > Mammalia > Rodentia > Sciuridae > Marmota > Marmota monax. Next base: position 1,086,420 of record NW_026695201.1, on the reverse strand, counting down.
AAACAGAAAGTTCAGAAGAAGAAAGATTATCAGAGGAGGAAGGATTATCAGGAAAAAAGTTGCAGCAAAAGGCTATTACTAAATACTTTTCGTTACCGGAGGGTGCGTGAAGCGGAGAGGCGGCTGCCAAGTGTGCAAGCCGGTCACAGCGCAGCAAGGATTTTCCAAGAGGCGGCGGCAACTGGCTCTTCCCCGCCTCCTGGCCGGGGAGCTGGCTCTTCCACTGCTGCAAGCCCAAATCTAGACCTGACCTGGAGGCACAGTCTCGCAGGCTCTTGCTCCCTGTGCCCAGTAGCAGTTTGAGTCCGGGACACTCCCCAGGATGATCTGGGGCTGCCCAGGCACTACAGCCAGCAGAAGACACTACCAGCGTCCCTGATGTTTGGTCATTTTCAATGCCAATAACTAAGCTACAATGGTTCTCCCACACCTGGAAGCTGATGAGTAATGAGCACTATTAATGCTTATTTCAAATGCAAAAAAAACCCTTGAGATAATGTACTAAATTGTTCAGAAGGTTGTTTTCTTAGTAGAATACTATAGGATTTTCTTTAGCCATCCGGAGTTCCTGCCTTTGTCCCAGTGCCAGTGAAGACGAAGGTGGAAGAATTTCCAGTGTTGCTGAGAACCGGACGAGATTTCGGCTGAGAAACGGACGAGACTTCGGATCAAGCTAGCTGCCTGCAGAACTTACCTGGACTGTGATTTAAGCTAGCTGCCTGCAGAACTTACCTGGACTGTGATTTAAGCTCGCTGCCTGCAGAACTTACCTGGACTGTGATTTACCTGGACTGTGAGTTAATCTATTGAGACACTGCTTTACCTGGACTGAGACAACAAACTGTAATCTATAACAAATTGTAACTCGGTATCTTTGCTAACAGTGTCATTGCTGGTATAATTTTTCCAAGGGCTTCTTGCATGGAGCCATCAATTGGCTTGGTATTGTGGCATTTTGTATCCTCCCTTTCTGTTTGTAGCAGGTTATTTATGGTGTTTCTGTAAAAACCACTATGGTCGTTATTTAAATTAAACAAAAGGGGGAAATGTTAGAGTCTGTAAACAAGTCAAAATAACACCTGGCATTTTGCCAGGGGAATGTTAGAGTTCGTAAACAAGTCTGGATGGTGCCTGGCAAAATGCCAGAGGGAGTGGTTTGAGAAGTAACAAAAGCGAGCCATTAAGTATGGAGATTTCTTATTGGTTGACTGATGTATCTAGTTTATGCTAATTAGATAAGCTGTGTGGAATGTATAAATACCGCTCCTGTCCTGCAATAAACGGCTCCCACTCCTGCTGTATCAATGCACACAAGTTGTTCGTCACCCCCTGTTTATTTTGCTGCAGCCGGACTGCGGCAGATGGACAGGCCCAGGATTGGGGCCACTGGACAACCAGGTCTCAGGCTTCACTGCAAAAGACAGAAAAGACATCCACATAGACTCTAACATAGACTAAGAGGTTCAGAACTCCCCATGAGACTACATGAATATATACTTCCCCCTTCTGGAAATGTCACTCGGATTCCTCAACTCTTTTTATCCTAAATTTGACTTCAAAACAGAAAAAATTCTTGGAAATTTAGGTACAAGACTGACCTTGTTGCTGGAGATGAGCCTCCCCTGCATCAAGAAGACCCAAGGTGAAACGTGGGAAGGTGTCACTGAGGAGCGTATGTATCCTATCTGTGTAGGCTTGGTTCACATTGAGTATTTCACAGGCTTTCTGGGCCTTTCTTCCACCCTTTGGAGATGGTGACCATGTTTTATTCTGGAAGCTCAGGAAATCATATCCTTGGATAGCTACATGCACGGAGCCTACCCAGGACTTCCCAGAGTGTAGTTCACAGCCTGCTGTCACCTGTAGATGAAAGGGATCTGGAGAAAAAGAGTATTGATTTAGAGGAGAAAAAAAGAAAAGGGAGGAAATGGAATGAGTGGAAGCAAAAGACTATAAAACCGAAGGGTGTTTGGGGAGTTTAAGTGATGGACCCCAGTGTGGTCTGTTCAGAGATTCACAGAAAGGGGAACTGGTAGGAGCTGGAAGTGGAGGAAGAGATGATAATATGAAGAAGGGAGGGAATTGTTCAAAGGTCATAGTGATGGTGTGAGGGTGAAGGACTTAATGCGAGAGAGCTGAGACTTAACAAACTTGGGTGAATGTATCCATGGTCACTATGACAGTTCAGACAGGGATGACTGAAGAGATTAAATGGGAAAGAAAACTACACTGTAAGGAGTCAAACAAAGAATGAAGAAGCTGAATTAAAAACTGGGGAGTAGTGTGGCCACAGGATGCCTCTGAGGGGAGATAATAAAACACAGCCCTGCAGCCAATGAGAGAGCAGTTAATAAGTAGCAAAAACTAAAGTTTTTGAAGAATCTGGTTGTGTTTATTGCACGTGCTGAGAGTGTGATTGCAGTTTTATTCTGAAGAGAGTGGAGTAGGAGTAAGATTCAGAGCAGAGTAGGCTGTTTCCCTGAGGAATAAGATTTCACTGAGATGTCCCACTCCTCATCAATTTATTCTCCCAGCAAGGAAAGGGAACTCACCTTTAAACATTAATTTAAAAATGTAAAATTCCTGATGGTCACCGAAGTGTACATGGAAAAACTTTTCCAGATCTATCAACTCATTATTACTGAAGTTGCCCCTGGACCAGGGATACAGGTAAATGATGGTATTAGAGCTGCTTGCTGTTCCATCTGTGAGTCTGCAGCTCTCCCAACCAGCCTGAGCCCACATGTACCCAGGAATGGTCATGAAAGGATTATGTCTGCATGAGATGATAGAAGACAGGCTCCTCCAATCCTGTGGCAAAAGAATAGATAAAATAGGCAGAAATGAAACATTTTGGAGGGAGAGAATTGGGAAAGTAGGTGTCAGAGTGGGAAGACTCAGAATCTGGAAAAGTGGAGAGCTACCATTACCTTAGCTGACATCTGCTGGCCCCCAGGGTCCCATGCTCTACCAACAGCCTCCATGAGAGCACAGAGGGCTTGAGTAAGAACACACAGAATGGGGCCAGCTTGGTTCTCTCCAACTATGTGCAGGGGAAACTACCATCACCACACACACACACACACACATACATACACACACACACATACACACACACACCCATCTGGTTAGTTGCCCCAGTTCTTACAACCTTCATTGACACTGCCTGGGAAGAGAGCAGCGAGCAAGAGGAGTAGCAGAAACAGCATGGCCCTTGCAGATGCTTCTTCTTTCTCTCAGAGAAGTCGTCCTTTGATTTCTGTTCTAAATAAATCTACCCCACAGACCTCTCTTCTGACTTCCTTTTAACCAAAAACACACAACTTTTCTGCCTGAAACAGAGAAAATCTGTTCCCTTTCAAATCCCTGAGCACCTACTCAGTTTTCCATTTCCTCAAATATTCTGACTCTCTGCCCAGTCTTCCAACTTCTCTCATTGTTACAAACATCCATCCTGTTCATTTTTCCCTAGTTCAACTGCTATGGAACAAGTCTTGTGTAGCACTGAAAAGTCACCTTACCACTAGGGACACTTCTTTTATTGCTGGATATGGAACCCAGAATCTTAAGAGTTTCTCTTATTGTAATAAATTTGAATTATTCCCCCATGTGTTCTCTTTCCTACACCACCCACCACTCCACCTCATTCATATATCTGACATCACTGGTTACTTTGTTTTCTTTTTCAGAAGCCCATATTACTGTCCTCTGAAACAGTATCACCTACTGAGTCTGTGGATCATGTATCCAGGGCTGGCTCTGTGAGGCATGCAGCCAATCTAGTAACACATTTAATTCTCTGTAATCCTACCTTGAATTTTATAGGAATTTTATTGAATTTGTGTTTCATAAATGAAGTTCAATGAAATTTGCATGGGAGCTCATAGGTCCATCCCCAGCTTATGAAGGGTTCTTCCCCCCACAACCTTACCTGCATGGTCAGTACTTTTTTACCTGCTCCACAGTCTCTGGGACCTTGGTAACTCTATACTCTGCCTCTCCATCTCCATCCCGCCACCACTGCAGTTACCAGGTCTCATTGTAGGGGCAGGTTTGGCCAATTCTGCCATCAGCCTCTGCCATTATTTCATACCTTACAGGCACAAAGGGAGAATATGACATGCATCCAACAGTATGTGGGCAGAACATAAGTGCAAATATCCCATGCACAGCCTGAACCAAGTTGTTTTGTAACTGGTCAGGGTGAGCCTCTTGCCCACTCTTGTTCCATCACATGCATCTCCAAGTAATTTGATTCCAATTTCTCAGTGGTTACTCATGTGCCAAGTGTTGGGGGGACTGTTTGGGGAAAGAGATATTAACTATCCCATACAGTCTAGCAGCAGTAAGGATCATTGCATGTCATCATGGAGTGAGCCCCTCAAGATGCCTAAGAGTTCCTACAATGATCCTAATAGTATCCCTGTGCCCAAGAGATGTAACATTAAGAAACTAAATAAAAACACAGATGCATAACCTTCCATAGAAATGCAGAAGTTTTGTATTTTAGCGCCTTTAAAAGCACTCCCTCCCTTACCTTTTGAACACAAACCTGCTATGATCTAAATCTTTATGTCTTCCCAAGTTCATATATTGGGATCCTGACCACCCAGTAGATAATATTAGGATATGGGGCCTCTGGGAAGTAATGAGGTCATGCAGTCTCAGCCCTCAGAAATGAGATTAGTGCCTTATAATAGGGATCCCAGAGAGACCAAATTACATTTCCACCACGTGAAGAAATATTCTGAAGATGCCTTTGATTAACCAAATGCAGGTCCCACTATAAAACAAATCTACCTTAATTTTGAACTTTCAAGACTCCAGAAAAAGTAATTTTCTAGTGGTTATAAGCCACCCAGTCTATGGCATGCTGTGATTGCTGCCAGAATGACTAGGACAAGTCTCCACATTTTCATTTTACCCTGGATCATAAAAAAACATAAGACTGCTGCTCGTGAGTGTGAGGTATGGAGAGCAAGGAGAAGACAGTTGGTTTGGGGGTACGGTACATAAGAGAGGGACAAAAATTAACTAAATAAGGAATGAGGTTCTGGGACCAAAATGTTGTGAGTTAATAAGAGAAACAAAGGATAGAACAGATGCAGGAGAAAGAGAAAGAGGTGGTTTAGTGAGCATTTTTACTTCTGTGACAAAAGGACCGGAGAAGAACAATTTTAAGAATGAAAAGTTTATTTTGGGTCTCTGTTTCAGAGCTTTTAGTCCACATGTGGCCATCTTGACTACTCAGGGGCCAAGGTGAGGCAGGACATCATGGTAGAAGAGTGTGGCAGAGGAAAGCAGCTCTGGACACGAATACCCAGAAGCAAAGAGAGAGAGAGAGTTCTACTCATCAAGCACAAAATATATACCCCAAAGACATGTCCCAGGAACCCACTTCCCCAGCCACACCTACCAGCCCACAGTTACACTCAGTTAGTTCCTATCAAGGGATTTATGCACTTAAATATAAAGGGAGTGGAAGAAGAATTCAATGTTAATTCCACTCAACTTTCCCCCTGGTCAGGGATGCAGGTAGCAGCTGGTGGTTCCCACTGAGGATCTGCAGCTCCCCAGTCCGCTGCACCCCTGAGGGAGGTCTCGGCTATGGAAGGTGAAAGGCAAGGTCTGAGGAGGACAAAGGAAAGGATGGACACCATTGGGAGCTGCCTGGGGGATGCTGAGATCTGGGGGAGCTGAGAGAGAGCAACACTGTAGGAGAAAGTCAAGAGACAAAATAGGTGGGAAGTGACCAGGACCACAAAAAGGAAAAAAAAATTATTTGACAGAGGAAATGAGAGGTTATACAGATCATGGACAGTGGTATGCTCCCTGGTCACAGGAAAACATGAGGAAAATCCAGTGAAAAAGTTGTAGGCCAAATGGAACTCAGCCCAGCATCTCTGCTATCCCAGGGGCATCCAGGATTCTTCTCTTTGTCGCAAGTCCCTCCCTCAGGATTCTTCTTCTTGAATCTTTGTGGCTTAGGGAACAAGCATGCTTAAGCTCTTCCGAAAATGTCTCACTGTTGCTCCCCTGCACACCACTACAACTCCTGATATTCTCCTTCCCCACACAGCTTTCCTCAGACCCAGACATGAACTCCCCTCCCTACACAATCTCATTTGCCATCTGACGGCTCCCACCTCACCAACACCAACCTCAGCTTCCCTCCTGAGAATCCCATGGCCTGTCACCGTTCCTGCCTGTACTGGGCTTCTCCTTTCCCCTTCCTCAAGTTTCTCTCTTGACCTTCTGACTTCCCTACATAGGGCTTGTGTATTTATTTTCCCTTACACCAAATTTCTTGCAGTCAAAGGACATTCAGCCTGAGCTTCATGGTGATCTCCTGAATGGGACACCTGCATTGAATTACTCTGGTCTCAATGTCCTTGTATGTAAAATGACTAGAGAGAACTGAATATTAACTATTATCCCTTGTGAGTCTGACCTTCTATGTGACTTTCTGTCCTCCCATCTCTTCTCATCTGAGTGTCCTCTCTCCCCCTTCTGTTTCTCTCTCCTTTCTTCTCCCTCCTGCTTCTTCACTTACCTTTAATCTCATTCTTCACTTAGATTCCATCTCAGCTCCCAGGGTCTCATCTCTGCTCTCTTACTCCTATCCATTCAGTCTAACCTCAGTCCTTCCTCCTTGGCTCCCTTTCCAAACCTAGAACAATAATTCATCACACAACCCTGAAAATCCTCTGTGTGAAGTCAGCACACATAGTGATGCAGTTGTGTCTGTCGAGGTGACCCAGGACATAGCTTAACAAGACATGATAGTACAAAACACCCAGAAATGAGAGACTATATTTTAAATTGTTTCAAACACATAGCTGCATTTACAATGTAATAAGGGGATTTCTTTTGGGAAAAAAAGCAAAGAAATGTAAAACTGGAGGGGAAAATATCATCTGGCATCAGTGTATACAAGATATTGTTACACCCCAGTTCCCTAGTGGTCCCCTACTCTGGTCTTGTGGGTCTGAAGATAGGGTCTTAGTGGGCAAAAAATGTTGAAGTTGGAATCCAGGCTTCTTCTGTATGCTCAATTCTATGATGGAATAATCTAGAAAAACATCCATCCAAGTATAAAGGAAAGGAAGCTAACTATATTTTTGCTGAATGCTGGTTGCTTTTGCTTTTCACGTTCTGAGAAATACAAATCACTGGTCTGAGTTAGAGTTAACAAATATCTACTTGCATGATCCTGGAATAAAATGCATAATAACAAAAAAGTAAATGCAGATGTTTAACAACTCTATGAAACCTGGTAAAATTTAAAGCAAAGTTGAACAAGGGAACCCCCTCAAACAAGCTGTGCAGGATACACACACAAAGGCCTTTTTTAGCATTAGCTATAGTCCAAAACTAGAGGACAGAGATGGAAATAATCCACCAGGAATGGAAGTCATCAGACAAAATAAACAGTTTAGTTTAATCAAACAGATAGGAAATTATATTTGAAATGCTGAAAGTTATGAAGAAAATCATAGATGAAAAGAAAGTAAATAATTTAAAAAATAAAATAATGGCACATTGGTAAAGCAAATTTAACTTCTAAAATAACTGTTATTGCTATGATTACATAAAAATTTAAAAGGTGTGTTAAACAAAAGAAATTGAAATAATTTTGAAATACTTTTGAAACAGAAGATCTGAAAGGTTTTTTTTTTGTTTTTTTGGTTTTTTTTTTGTAATTCAATGCAGATATAAAGGCTATGGAAAATGGAAAAGGCATTGAAAGATAGAAAGCCTAGCTGGGTGAGGCAGCTCCCACCATTGATTCCAGATACTTATGAACTGAGGAAGCAGGTATGAATATTTGAGGTCATCCTGGGCAATAATGAGATTCTGAGATTCTGTCTCTAAAGAAATAAAATTAAAAAGTGGTTCAGTAGTATACTGTCTTGGGTTTAAATCCCAGTATGTATGTATGTGTGATATATATATATATATATATATATATATATATATATATATATATATATATTTGATATATATATATATAGAAATATAGATATAGATATAGATATAGATATCAATATATATATATATATATATATATCAATTAAAAATTCCAATATAGTCATATGGGAATTTTATTTTTAACTTTTTTATTTGTTCTAATTAGTTATACATGAGAGCAGAATGCATTTGACTCATTGTACACAAATGGAACACTATTCTTCATTTCTCTGGTTCTCTAAAATGGAGAGTCACACCATTTGTGCAATCTCATACATGTACAAAGGGTAATTATGCCTCTGTCATTCCACCATCTTTCCCATCCCCATATCACCTCATCTGCTCTCACACCCCTCTTCCCAATCCAAAGTTCCTCCATTCTTCCCTTTCCCCTCCTCTCTAATTATGGATCTACATCCATATGTTAGATAAAACATATACTCTTTTTTTGGTGGGGGGATTGACTTATTTGGCTCAGCATCATATTCTCCAACTCCATCCATTTATCTGCAATATTCTATCAGACCACAAAATATCTGATTTTTGTTCTTCTTTAAGGCTGATTAATATGCCATTGTGTATATATAGCAGACTTACTTTATCCATGCACCTGTTGTAGGGCATGTAGGTTGGTTAAACAGTTTACCTATTTTGAATTAAGCTGCTATGAACATTGATGTGAATCTCAACTGATTTCTCAACCCAAACCCTCAAAGCTAGGAGGTCCTGGAATAATGTATTTCAAGCTCTGAAATAAAACAGATGCCAACCATGAAAGGAATACACAGAAAAATTATTTCAGACTTGAAGATAAAATTAAAATCTTCCATGATAAACAAAAATTAAAAGAATTCACAACTAGAAAGCCTACACTACAGAACATTCTCAACAAAATATTCTATGAGTTTGAAGTGAAAAACAAAATTAAAACCTATACTAAAGGGACATTCAACCAATTGAGAAACTAAGACAAATCAAAAACCAGAAATAAATCAAAATGATAGGAAATACATAATCATATCTCAATAATAATCTTGAATGTGAACAGCCTAAATTCATCAATCAAAAGACATAGACCTACAGATTGGATTAAGAAGCAAGCAACAATGTGCTGCCTTCAAGAGACTTACATCATGAGCAAAGACAACCACAGGCTGAAGGTAAAAACATGAAAATAAACTTATCACTCATATGGATTGTATAAACAAGAAAGGGTTTCCATTCTCATCTCATATAAAGTAGATTTCAAACTAAAGTTAATCATAAGATACAAAGAAGAACATTTTATAATTCTTAATGGAATTATATATAAGCAGAACATAACAGTTATAAATATTTATTTCCCAAACAATGAAGCATCTATGTACATCAAATAAATCATTCTCAATTTCAAGAGTCAAATAGACCACAGTACAATAATACTGGGTGATTTTTAACAAAACTATCTCACTACTGGACATATTTTCCAAACAAAAACTAAGAAAAAAACCTATAGATCTAAATACTACAATCAATAATTTAGACATAAAAGACATATATAGAAAATTTTATCCATCAATGAGAAAATATACTTTCTTTTCAGCAGAATGAGACTCCCATTCTAAAATACACCATGTCTTATGCCACAAAGCAACTCTTAGTAAATACCAAAAATTTAAAAAATAAAATAAAAAATAAAAACAATAACACCATGCATTCTATAAGACCACAAAGGAATGAAATTAGAAATCAATGATAAAATTGAAAAGACCACCAACTGTAACAAATGGAGACTAAATAATACACTATTGAATGTGACTGGATAGTAGAAGAAATCGAAGATGATATAAAAAAATTCTTACAGGTAAATGAGAACACTGATATAAAATATGAAAATCGCTGGGACACTATGAAGGCAGTACTAACAGGAATGCTTATTGCACTGAGCACATTTATTAAAAGAATAAAAAGTCAACAAATAAATAACCTACCACTATATCTGAAAGCCCTAGTAAAAGAAGAACAAATTAACACCAAAAGCAATAAAAGCAAGGAAATAATTAAATTTGGAGCTGAAATCAATGAAATTGAAGAAAGAAAGAAAGAAAGAAAGAAAGAAAGAAAGAAAGAAAGAAAGAAAGAAAGAAAGAAAGAAAGAAAGAAAGAAAGAATTGGAAAAAAATTGACAAAACAAAAAGTTGTTTTTTGAAAAAGTAGATAAACCCCTGGCCATGCTAAAGAAGAGAAAAAGAGAGAAAACTCAAATTACTAAGATGAAGAAGTAAATATCACAATGGACATGTCTGAAATACAGAATATAATTAGAAACTATTTTGAAAATTTATATTCCAAAAGAATAGAAAATATTGAAGACATCAACAAATTTCTAGAGACATATGAAATACCTAAACTGAATGAGGAGGTAATAAATGACTTAAACAGATCAATTTCAAGTAAGGAAATACAAAACATCATCAAAAGCTTACCAACCAAGAAAATCCCAGTACCAGATGGATTCTCAGCTGAGTTTTACAAGACTTTCAAAGAAGAATTAACACCAATACTCCTCAAAGTATTCCATGAAATAGAAAAGGAGGGAACCCTTGCAAATTCATTATATGAGGCTAATATCACCCCGATATCAAAACCAGATAAAGACATATCAAGGAAAGAAAACTTCAGACCAATATCCCTGATGAACATAGATCCAAAAATTTTCAATAAAATTCTGGCAAATTGCATACAAAAAAATATTGAAAAGATAGAGCAACATGATCAAATGGGGTTCATTTCAGGGATGTGAGGTTGGTTCAACATACAGAAATCAATAAATGTAATTCATCATATTAATAGATTTAGATACAAGAATCATATAATCATCTCAGTAAATGCAGAAAAAGCATATGTCAAAATACAGCACACCATCATGTTCAAAACATTAGAAAAACTAGGGATAGTATGACATACCTCAACATTGTAAAAGGTATACATACTTAACCCAAAGCCAGCAACATCCTAAATTGAGAAAAAAATTGAAAGCATTCCTACTAAAAACTGGAACAAAACAAGAATGTCCTCTTTAACCACTTGTGTTCAACACCATCCTTGAAACTCTAGCCACAGCAATTAGAAAAAAAAAGAAATTAAAGTGATACAAATAGGTAAAGAAGAACTCAAATGATCACTATTTGCTGATGACGTGATTCTATATTTAGAAGATCAAAAAAATTCCACCATAAAACTTCTAGAACTAATAAATATATTAAGCAAAGTAGCAAGACATAAAATCTACTCCCATAAATCAAATGGATTTCTATACATCAGTGGTAAATTTACTGAAAGAGAAATTAGGCCAACTACCCATTCACAATAGCCTCAAAAAAAAAAAAAAAAACACAACTTGGGAATAAATCTAAAAAAATAGCTGAAAGACCTCTACAATGAAAATTACAGAACACTAAAGAAATATATTGAAGAAACCTTAGAAGTTGGAAAAATCTCCCATGTTCCTGGATAGGCAGAATTAATATGTCAAAATCACCATATTGCCAAAAGCTTTATACAGATTAAATCCAGTTCCTAGTAAAATATCAATGACATTTTTTTCTTAATTTTTCTTTTTTTAATTTGTTTTAATTAGTTATACATGACAGTAGAATGCACTTATATACTTTGATGTATCATACATAGATGGGATATAATTCCTCATTTTTCTGAGGATACATATTATAGAATCACATTGGTCATACAGTCACATACATACTAACAGTAATAATGTCTGTTTTATTATACTATTTTGCTTACCCCCGCATCCCCTGCCTTTCCCTCCTTTCACTTCCCTCTACCTAATCTAACATTATTTATTTATTTTCTTGCATTACAATTCTTAATACACATAAATATCATGCTTTTTGTATTTCTGTTTGTATATAAAGTATGTTGACATCCAATTCAATCTTCATACATGTACTTTGCATCATGATGTCCATCACATTCCACCATCCTTGTTACTCCCCTACTCCCTCCCTTTTCCTCCCAACCCTCTTCCCTATCTTGAATTCATCTATTCCACCCATGATATTCCTCCCTATCCCATGATGAGTCAACCTCCCTATATCACAGAAAACATTTGGTATTTGTTTTTTTTTTTTTTTGGCATTGGCTGACTTCACTTAGCATTATCTTCTCCAATGCTATCCATTTACCTGCAAATGCCATGATTTTATTGTCTTTTATTGCTGAGTAAAATTCCATTGTGTATATATGCCACATTTTTTAACCATTCTTCCACTGAAGGACATCTAGGTTGGCTCCACAGTTTAGCTATTGTGAATTGTGCTGCTATAAACATTGATGTGGCTGTGTCCCTGTAATAGGCTGTTTTTAAGTCCTCTGGGTATAGTACAAGGAGAGGAATAGCTGGGTCAAATGATGGTTCCATACCCAGTTTTCCAAGGAAAACTGCTTTCCAAATTGGCTGCACCAATTTGCAGTCCCACCAGCAATATATGAGGTGTAAATTTTCCCCATATCCTCACCAACACTTATTGTTGTTTGTCTTCTTAATAGATGCCATTCTGACTGGAGTGAGATGATATCTTAGAGTGGCTTTGATTTGCATTTCTCTGATTGTTAGAGATGATGAGCATTTTTTCATATATTTATTTATTGATTGTATATTCTCTTCTGAGAAGTGTCTGTTTAGGTCCTTAGCCCATTTTGTAATTGAGTTTTTGTTTTTTTTCTTAGTGTTTAGCTATTTGAGTTCTTTATATACCCTAGAGATTAGTGCTTCATCTGAAGTGTGAGGGGTAAATATTTGCTCCCAGTATGTAGGCTCTCTGTTCACCTTACCAGATTGTTTCTTTTGCTGAAGAGAAACTTTTTAGTTTGATTCCATCCCATTTATTGATTCTTGGTTTTAATTCTTGCACTATAGGCACCTTATTAAGAAAATTGGGGCCTAATCCCATGTGATGAAGATCAGGGCCTACTTTTTCTTCTATTAGACGCAGAGTTTCTGATTTAATTCATAGGTCCTTGATCCATTTTGAGTTAAGTTTGTGCTTGGTGAGAGATAGGGGTTTAATTTCATTTTGTTGCACATGGATTTCCAGTTTTCCCAGCACCATTTGTTGAAGATGCTATCTTTTCTCTAGTGCATGTTTTTGGCACCTTTGTCTAATATAAGATAGTTGTAATTTTGTGGGTTAGTCTCTATGTCATCTATTCTGTACCATTGGTCTTCTGGCCTGTTTTGGTGCCAAACCATGCTGTTTTTGTTACTATTACTCTGTAGTATTATTTAAGGTCTGTATAGCAATACCACCTGCTTAACTCTTCCTGCTTAGAATTGCTTTAGCTATTCTGGGTATCTTACTTTTACAGATGAATTTCATGATTGCTTTTTCTATTTCTATGAGGAATGCCATTGAGATTTTGTTTGGAATTGCATTAAATCTGTATAGTTCTTTTGTTAGTATGGTCATTTTGATAATATTAATTCTGCCTATCCAAGAGCAAGGCAGATCCTTCCATCTTCTAAGGTCTTCTTTGATGTCTTTCTTTAGGGTTCTGTAGTTTTCATTGTGTAGATCTTTCACCTCTTTTGTTAAGTTGATTCCAAAGTATCTTATTATTTTGAGGATATTGTGAATGGCCTAGTTTTCCTCATTTCCTTCTCAGAGGATGTGTAATTGATATTACAGAAATGCCTTTGACTTATGGGTATTGATTTTATATCCTGCTACATTGCTGAATTCATTTACTAGTTTTAGAAGTTTTCTGGAGGAGGTTTTTTTTGGTCTTCTAGGTATAGAATCATATAGTCAGCAAGTAGAGCTAATTTAAGTTCTTCTTTTCCTATACATATCCCTTTAATTTCTTTTGTCTTTCTAATTGCTCTGGCCAGTGTTTCAAGAACTATGTTGAAGTGGTGAAAGATGGCATCCCTATCTTGTTCCATATTTTAGAGGGAATGCCTTCAATGTTTCTCCATTTAGAATGATATTGGCCTGAGGCTTAGCATAGGTGGCCTTTACAATGTTGGGATATGTTCCTGTTATTCCTAGTTTTTCTAGTGTTTTGAGCATAAAGCAGTGCTGTATTTTCTCAAATGCTTTTTCTGCATCTATTGAGATGATTATATAATTCTTATCTTTAAGTTTATTGATGTGATGAATTACATTTTTTGATTTCCGTATGTTAAACCAACCTTGCATCCCTGGGATGAATCCCACTTGATCATGGTGCATGATCTTTTGATTTGTTTTTGTATTCTATTTGCCAGAATTTTATTGAGAATTTTTGCATCTATGTTCATTAGAGATATTGGTCTGAAGTTTCTTTTTTTGAAGTGTCTTTGTCTTGTTTTGGAATCAGGGTGATATTGGCCTCATAGAATGAATCTGGAAGTTCTACCTAAGTTTTCTATTTCCTGATATAAATTGAAGAGTATTGGTATTAGTTCTTCTTTAAAGCACTTGTAGAACTCAGCTGTGTATCCATCTGGTCCTGGGCTTTTCTTTGTTGGTAATCTTTTGATGGCTTCTTCTATTTCTTCACTTGATATTGGTCTGTTTAAGTTATGTACACCTTCCTGACTCAATCTGGGCAGATAATATGACTTAAGAAATTTTTTGATGCCTTTAGTGTCTTCTATTTTATTGGAGTATAAGTTTTTAAAATAATTTCTAATTATCTTCTGTCTTTCTGTAGTGTCTGTTGTGATATTGCCTTTTTTGTCACGTATGCTGGTAATTTGAGTTCTCTCTCTCCTTCTCTTCATTAGCGTGGCTAAGAGTGTGCCAATTTTTTTTTTTTATTTTTCAAAGAACCAAATTTTTGTTTGGTCAATTTTTTAAATTGTTTCTTTTGTTTGGATTTCATTGATTTCAGCTCTAATTTTAGTTATTTCTTGCCTTCTACTGCTTCTGCTGCTGTAGAAGAGTTGTTCTTCTTATTCTAAGGCTTTGAGATGTTGTGTGAGGTCATTTATTTGTTGACATTTCTTCTTTTAAGGAACGAACTCCATGCAATGAATTTTCCTCTTAGTACTGCTTTCATAGTTTCCCAGAGATTTCGATATGTTGTGTCGGTGTTCTTGTTTACCTCAGAATTTTTAATCTCCTCCTTTATATCATCTGTAACCCATTATTTATTCAGTAGCATATTGTTTAGTCTCCATGTGATGCATACATTTTTTATTTTTTTATTTTTTTATTTCCAATTTCATTCCATATGATCTGATAGAATTCATGTTGTATCTCTAGTTTTTTGTATTTGCTAAGAGTTGCCTTGTGACATAGTATATGGTCTATTTTAGAGAAGGATCCATGTGATGCTGAGAAGAAAGTTTATCTGCTTGATGCCAGTTGAAATATTCTATATATGTTAGTTAAGTCTAAGTTATTAATCGTTATTGTGCTCTATAGTTTCTTTACTCAACTTTTGTTTGGATGATCTATCTAGTGGTGAGAGAGGTGTGTTAAAGTAACCCATGATTATTGTGTTGTGGTCAATTTGACTCTTGAATTTGAGAAGAGTTTGTTTGATGAACATAGCTGTACCATTGTTTGGGGCACATATATTTATGATTGTTATGTCTTGCTGGTGCATTATTTCCTTGAACAGTATGTAATGTCCATCTTTATCCATTTTGATTAACCTTGGCTTGAAGTCTACTTTATTTGATATGAGTATGGAGACCCCTGATTGCTTCTGCAGTCTATGTGAGTGGTATGATTTTTCCCAACCTTTCAACTTCAGTCTGTGTATGTCTTTCCCTACTAGATGAGTCTCCTGTAGGCAGCATATTGTTGGATTTTTTTAAATCCAATCTGCTAGCCTATGTTTCTTGATTGGTGAGTTTAAGCAATTGACATTTAGGGTTACTATTGAGACATGGTTTGTATTTCCAGCCATATTTGTTAACTTTTGTTTTTTTTTTTTAATTTGACTTTGCTTTTCTCTTAGATTAGTTTTTCCTTTAGTGTGCTACCTTTCTCTTATGGTTTTCATTGTTTTTTTCATTTCCTCTTCATGAAATATTTTGCTAATGATGTTTTGTACTGCCAGTATTCTAGCTATAAATTCTTTTAACTTTTGTTTATCATGGAAGGTTTTTATTTCATCTTCAAATTTGAAGCTTCATTTTGCTGGATACAAGATTCTTGGTTAGCACCCATTATCTTTCAGAGTTTGAAATATGTTGTTCCAGGATGTTCTAGCTTTCTGGGTATGTGTTGAAAATTCTGCTGTTATCCTAATTGGTTTATCCCTATATGTAATCTGATTCCTTTCTCTTGTGGCTTTTAAAATTCTCTCCTTATTCTGTGTGTTGGTAATTTTTATTATGTGTCTTGGTGTGGATCTATTGTGATTTTGTATACTTGGCTTCCTGTAGGCTTCTTGGATATGGATTTCTGTTTCATTCTTCATATCTGGAAAATTTTCTGATATTATTTCATTGAACATGTTGCTCATTCCTTTGTTTGGAACTCTATGCCTTCCTCTATCCCCATAACTCTTAAATTTGGTATTTTTTATGCTATCCCATATTTCTTGGATGTTCTACTCATGGTATCTTATCATTTTCACTGTGCTGTCTATGTTCTTTTCAAGATGATATAGTTTGTCTTCATTATCTGATGTCATATCTTATAAGTGGTCTACTCTATTGGTGATGCTCTCATTTGAGTTTTTAATTTGGCTTATTATTTTCTTCATTTCAAGGATTTCTGGTATTTTTTTATAACCTCTATTTCCCTGTTGAGTTGATCTTTTGCTTCTTGGATTTGTTTATGTAGCTCATTGTCAAAGTGATCATCATTGTCTGTATTTGTTGTCTAATGTCTTCTTTGAGACCCCAAAACAATTTATTCATGCATATCCTAAAGTCTTTCTCTGATTCCTTCTGCTGTAGCTGTCAATTGCTCTAACGATGTGTTGTCTTGAATTATTTGTGGTACTTTCTTCCCTTGTCTTTTCATGTTGCTCACATTTTTTTCCCTGCTCTATGTGACTGGTGTGTTGTTGTTTTTACCCTATAGATTTGTTGTGCTATTTTATGGCTCCATGATCCCTCCTTTGTGTAGAAGAACAATGTTACAGATCCTAATATCAACAGTACATCACCTATGAACAAATTAGTGTTATTAAGACATTTATATTTAGTCTCAATATCCAAAACTGTTAGATTCAATTAATACTTAAATATAATCAGTAGTTTCATAAAAGGTGTGCAGTTTCTGTTAGTAGACAGTGAACTGAGTGACAGTCATAGGAAAATATGCTAATGGGGAAAGATGTGAGGGTATGGGGTTAATTTACCTTAGGAAATTTGAAGGATAACTCTAATGAAGAGGGTTAGACAAGAATAGACAGGAGGTAATTTAGAGTAGACATGTACATGGGAGGACAGTAGATTACATAAAAACAGGCACATATATGTATTTAGAAAATTACAAGCTGTTAGAATAGCAATGTTTGGAGGGTGCAAGAAGAAGAAATGAGAAAAAAAGGAAAGAAAGAAAGAGAAAAAGAGAGAGAAGAAAGAAAAAAGAAAAGAGAATAATAATAAAATAAAAATGAATAAAAATAACAACAACAACAAACAAAACTCTTAGAATTCTGTTTTATTTCTGCTTCTCTTCTCTTCCAATAGGTGGAATTGTCTTAACCAAGGTGAGAGGACTTGAACCCCACTCTCCCCATTGTCTCAATCCTGGGTTGTCTAATTTGCTTCAGATTTTTTGCTCTTAAATCTCTAGATCCCTCACCTCTTTTGCTTATCAGGTCTCAACTGTGGTGTCTCTCTCTCTTGGGCTTGCGCCAGATGGGTGGTGCCCTGGTTGCACTGTGCCCTAGCTCCCATTCAGCTGAAAGCAGATTTTGTGCTGAGCATTTTCTGTGCCAATTAATCACAGCTGGGGAGGGAGGAATGGGGAGGAAGTTGGAAACCAGGTGCCTGTTCAAATGGAGGTCTGCACTGATAGCTGATAGCCAGCACTTTGGCTCCCATTTAACTGAGAGCAGTTTTTGTGCTGGGTAGTCACTGAGCCCAGTAATTGCAGCTGGGGAGGAGGGAGGTGGGAGGGGGAGGAAGTTGGAAACCAGGTACCTGTTCAAACAGAAATCCACACTGATAGCCATGCCCACCAAAAATATGGTGAGGGGGGTTTTCCAAGAAGAAGGCGGTCTTTTCCATCACCAGTGTCTGGTGAGGTCGAGGAGCTGAGACGGCTTTGTGCTGTGGCTAGATTGAAGCCCTGTGGCCTGTGTGGGAGCAGAGTGCAGATGATTAGGTGTTTCTGTTACACCACTTGAGCGCCCAAGTGTGCTAGAACTGCAGGCTTTGGGTCCGGAGTCTGGAGTCTTACTGGAATACAGAGGCTCTGATTTGTGTGCAGATAGTCGCAGCTTAGATGGTTTCTTCAAAAATTTGCTCTGTAGGGGTTCTGTCACATGCTCTGAGATGTTGTATTCCATCTAGATGAGACCTTGTGGAGATGCCACCTGACTGATTTCTTGGTTTAATTCCAGAGAGCAGCCAGAAACAGTACCTCCTCTGCAGTGTCCCAAGATGGACGTGGTTAGGCTTAGTCTCCCAGGTGTGATCCATCCCCAATGACATTCTTTATAGAAATAGAAATAGCAATCTTAAAATTTATTTGAAAAAATAAGAAATCCAGAATAGCTGAATCAGTCCTTAGCAAGAAAAGTGAAGCAGGAGTCATCACAATGCCAGACCTTAAAGTATATTACAAAGTAGTAGTAACCAAAATTGAATGGTATCAGCACCAAAATAGACTTGTACATCAATGGTACAGAGGACACAGAGACAAATCTAAATAAATGCAGTTATGTCATACTAGACAAAGTTGCTAAAAATATTCACTGGGGAAGAGATAGCCTATTAAACAAGTGATGCGGGCAAACCTGAAAATTTATATGCAGTAAAATAAAATTAACCTTCTATCTCTCACCCTGTACCAAAACCAACTCAAAGTATATAAAAGACAGACATTAGAACAGAGAACCATGAGCTAACAGAAAAAAAAAAAAAAAAAAACCTGGAGATCCATGCTGATAGCCATACCCAAATCTTAATCCTGTTGGCCTAGGATCTGACTTTCTTAAGAAGACTCCTAAATCACAAGAAGTAAAACCAAGAATCAATAAATGGGATGGATTCAAATGAAAGAGCTTCTTCTCAGCAATGGAAACAATCATAACATGAGGAGAGACACTACAAACTGGGGGGGGGGGGGAAGAACTTTATCTCATGCATCTGCAATACAGGATTAATCTCTAGGATGCATAAAGAACTCAAAAAAAAAAAAAAAACTTAACACCAAAAAAAAAAATTAACCCAATCAATAAATGGGATAAGAAACTGAAAAGACATTTCACAGAAGTAGAAATATAATCGATCAACAAATATATGAAAAATGCTCAGCATCTATAGCAATTAGAGAAATGCAAATCAAAACTCCCCTAAGATTTTATCTCACTCCTGTGAGATAAAATCAACACTGGCCTGCATTGAAACCAGGTTCACAGTAGGCCCAGGTCCATTCCCCCATCACAAGATACCCACCAGAACCCAGCCTCTGGCACAGGACTGTCCCCTTCCAACCAGCAGACTACTGCAGGAGGTGAGGCCCAGACCAGAAGTGCCCACACTGACTTGCGAAGGACCCAGGTCCAGGGTAGGTCATAGTTCAACTCCCCACACCTGGGAGACTAAGCCTAACCACGTCCATCTTGGGAGACTGCAGTCATCACTATAGCCTTCCCCACACAGTAACCTCTACCTTTTGACAACAGACAGGGCCTAGAAGCAGCTGCATCTCAGAGCAGATGTCTCAAAGGAAGTGTGAGGCTCACCCTTTCAGCTCCATCTCTGTAAGATATTGCGTTCATCTTGGGGCATCTCAACTATTATGTTGAGTGACCTCAGCTATTGCCACCACCACCTTTAGTTGAAGTAGCATACATTGAGGGATACCAACAGGTCTGGAAGCCCAACATCAAGGTGAGGTTAAGACAATCTGTGTGGGTACTACAAGACTATAGGGTAGAAATTGTAATATTGCAGATCGACTCTACAAGAAAGGAAGACACATAAACAATATGAAAAAACAAGGAAGGAAAGTGCTCCCAAACAAACCAGGATAGTATAATAACAGAACCCATGGACAGCAAAGTTGCTGAAATGTCAGAGAAGAAGTTCAGAAGGTTCATAATTAAAATGATCTGTGAATTTAAAAATGACCTAATTGAGCAAATACAGGCAAAAATTGATAACTCCAACAAAGAGATAAGTGAGCAAATACACATAGCAAAATATTACTTTAAGAGAGAGAAAGAGACTCTGAAAGCCAAACTTGTTATAGGGCAGAGGGGTAGGGGGGCATGGAGGAGGCATGGGGTTATAAATGATGGTAGAATGTGATGATAATTATTATCCAAAGTACACATATGAAGACATAAATTGGTGTGAATATACTTTGTGTACAGCCAGAGATATGAAAATTGTGCTCTATATGGTAATAAGAATTGTAATGAATTTTGCTGTCATATATAAATTAATATAATATATACATTATGTATTAATTATAATATTATATTATAATATATTAATTCATTATAATTCAAAATAATAATTAATTATATATTATATATACTTAATTATATATATATATAAATATATAGAAAACAACAAAAAAGAGTCAGAAATCCTTGAAATGAAGGCTACAATAAACCAAATAAAAAACTCAATAGAAAGCATAAACAAGAGACTAGATCACTTGTAAGAAAGAACATCAGATAATGAAAACAAAGTATACAATCTGGAAAATAAAGTTGATCATACAGTGAAGACAGTAAAAAACCATGAACAGAATATCCAAGAATTATGGGACAGCATCAAAAGACCAAATCGAAGACTTATTAGGATAGAGGAAAGCACAGAATTTCAAACCAAAGGAATGCACAAACTCCTCAATGAGATAACATACGAAAATTCTCCAAGCATAAAAAATTAATTGGAAAACCAAGTACAAGAGGCTTACAGGACACCAAATGTACAAAATCACAACAGATCTACACCAAGACACATTATAATAAAATGCCTTATTCTGCATGCTAGGCATTTTTATTATAGAGTCTTAAAAGCCACAAGAGAGAGAAATCAGATCACATAGGGGGATCAATTCATATCTCAACAGATTTTTTAACCCAGAACCTCACAGCCATGAGATTATGAAACAACATATACAAAGCTCTGAAAGAAGTTGAATGCCAAGCAAGAATCTTATATGTAGCAAAATTAAGCTTTAGATATGATGATGAATTAAAAATCTTCCATTATAAACAAAAGTTAAAAGAATTTGCAACTAGAAAGCCTACACTACAGAACATCTTCATCAAAATATTGCATGCAGAGGAAATAAAAAACAATAATGAAAACCAGGAGAGAAAAGTATTACACTAAATAAAAATTTAATCAGAGGAGAAACTGAGTCATATTAAATACCAAAAATAAACAAAAAATGGCTTGGAGTACAAAGCATGTCTCAATAATAACCCTGAATGTTAATTGCCTAAACTCATCAATCAAAAGATGTAGACTAGCAGATTGGATTAAAAAATATCCAGCAATATGCTGCCTCCCAGAGACTTATCTCATAAGAAAAAACATAAAAAGACTGAAGGTCAAGGAATGGGAAAAATCATCCAACTCACATGGAGTATGAATGGAAGCAGGGGTTTTTATTCTCATGACAAATAAAATAGACTTCAGGTTAAAGTCAATCAAAAGGGATAAAAAAGAACACTACATACTGCTCAAGGGAACCATACACCAACAAGACTTAACAATTATAAATATATATGCCTCAAACAATGAAGCATTTGTGCTCATCAAACAACCTCTTCTCAATTTCAATAGTCAAATAGACCACAACACAATAATTTTGGGTGACTTTAACCCACCTCTTTCATCACTAGATACATCTTCCAAACAAAAACTGAACAAAGAAACTATAGAACTCAATAATGCAATCAATAATTTAGACTTAATTTATGTATATAGTTTTCATCCTTCAACAAGATGCTACACTTTCTTCTCAGCATCACATGGATCTTTTTCTAAAATAGACCACATACTATGCCACAAAGCAACTCTTAGGAAATATAAAAAAGTAGAGATACTACCCTGAATTTTTTCAGATCATAATGAATTAAAATTAGAAATCAATGCTAAAATAAGAAATAAAAGGTACTCCAAAACCTAACATTTGATTAATATGCTAGTGAATGAACAATGGTTTGCAGAAGACATCAAGGTGAAATTAAAAAGACAAAACATGTTAAAATCTTTGGGACATTCTGAAAGCAGTGCTAAGAGGAAATTTCCTTGCATGGAGTTAATTCCATAAAAGAAGAAAAAGTCAACAACAAAAAATGACTTAACATTAAATCTCAAAGCCCTAGAAAAAGAAGAACAAATCTACACCAAGAAGAGTAGAAGACAGGAAATAATTAAAATCAAAGCTGAAATAAATAAAATTTAAACAAAAATATTTGAAATAATTGACTAAACAAGAAGTTGTTTTTAAAAAAATAAACAAAATTGACAGACCCTTAGCCATACTAACTAAGAGAAAGAGAAAGAAAACTCAAGTTACTAACATACATGATGAAACAGGAAATAGCCTAACAGGCACAACAGAAATGCAGAAGATAATTAGAAATTATTTTGAGTACATGTTCTTTAATAAAATAGAATACATCAAAGGCAATCAAGATTTCTAGAGATCTATGATTTTCCCAAATAGAATCAGGAGGACATACACCATATAAACAGATCAATTTCAAGTGATGAAATAGAAGACACCATCAAAAGTCTACAAACCAAGAAAAGCCCAGGACCAGATGGATACACAACAGAATTCTACAACACCTTTAAAAAAGAACTAATACCAATACTCTTTAATTTATTTCAGAAAATATAAAAAGAGGCAGAACTTATAAACTTGTTCTATGAGACCCATATCACCCTGATTCCAAAACCAGACAAAGACACATCAAAAAAAGAAAACTTCAGACTAATATCTCTAATGAACATATATGCAAAAATTCTCAATAAAATTCTGGCAAATCAAATACAAAAACATATCAAGTGGGGTTCATCCCAGGGATGCAAGGTTGGTTCAACATATGGAAATCAAAAATGTAATCCATCACATCAATAGCCTTAAAGATAAGAATCATATGATCATCTTGATAGATGCAGAAAAAGCATTTGACAAAATAGAGCACCGCTTCATCTTCAAAACACTAGAAAAACATCATAAAGCCTATCAATGCTAAGTCCCAGGCTGCCAAGATTCTAAATGGAGAAAAATTGAAGACATTCTCTCTAAAAGCTGGAACAAGACAGGTATGCCCTCTTTTACCACTTCTATTTAACAATAGTTCTTGAAACACTGGCCAGAGCAAGTAAATCAAAGATTCAAATGCCTCAGATAAAACAGGAATCAAAGAACAGTTCTCCAATTTTGTAGTGCACCTATACCAGGTAGCTAACAAGTCAATGGAAGATTCAAATGCCTTAGAATTCAGTTAAACAGGTAGCATTTGAAAACACCAGTAAGATTTGTCAGGACATCCTCTGACCCTGTCTGAAGAAAGGGACAGTTTCTGAATTTATTCACCTTTGTATGCATATAGGTTCAATACAATTACAAGGTTTTACACTTGCCTTGGCTTTAAAACAGTTACTTCAGTCCCAATCCAAGAGACGCCATTCTCGTGGGTGGTGTTTTAATTGTGGCAGGAGTGGGCATTTGGCATGGAACTGTGAATGGAAAAGAACCTCTCCTGGTTTGTGCCAGCAGCATTACCAGACAGAGAGCTGCATGGTGAAGGGGGATGGGAACAGATATAGCAGCAGCCCGCCTCTATTTCTAACTTCACTTCCACCTCCTTTGGGGACAAAAAACAGGGGGCATGGCCTACTCCAGGCCGGAAAAACAATGCTGGTCCTACTTTATACACAAAAGGAGGAGTCAGAGTCACAGGTCTTGACATCATCACAGCCAAGCATGGTGGATCATCATTATTACCAGCCAGCTCCACACAGACAGTATTTTTATGACCAGCCATAGTAATAGATTTAGCACCTCAAATGGAATAGAACCACAGTGAGTTCCTATTGGAATCTGTGGGCCATTACCCCCAGGTACCATAGGCCTAATTTTGGGATGAAACAATTTTAAAGAGGAAATTCAAGTAATTCCAGGAGTTATTGATTCAGATTTTAGAGATGAGCTAACAGTCACTGAGAAATCAGAGCATGCCATTTGGCACTCTACAAAAAAAAAAAAAATATGCTGACAGAATTAGTACTTTCACCTTACTGTTTTGTGGACAGCCCACTTAAGACCTCAACTTCTGGGTTCCCAGAGTATACTGGGCTCAATTAATCCGTCAGGAGCACCCCTTACTGGAACTTAAAATCAATCATTAAAAAAATTTGAGGTATCATAGATATAAGGACAGATAAATCTGTTTTATCTTGCAGATTTTGGCCGAAAAGCTGGCCTTTACATATTGCACCTGCCAATTTAAAAGGCATAGGACAGATCTCTCAACCTGCCCAGAGTGCCCAGTATCTTCACTGGGAAAATAATGCTAAAATAAGATGATAATACTGGAATTTTCAACCCTTATGTTTTAAACATGTTACCCATAAATTTATGGGATAGAGATATTTTAAGCAGTTTAGGATTATTATTAGTAATTCCAAATTCTATCATGTCATTTGAAGGACTTAATCAAGGATTTACTCCTTGGGAATTTAAGGGAAACTTACAGGATGAGTACCTATCTATGACGCAGACTCCTCGACAGAGATAATAAATGCACCCAACCAAAAATTTTGGAAGGGAACCTGACCTTTTCACCAACCCAAAAAACAGCAGAAAATATTATTTGGCTCACAGAAAAGCCAATCTTGTTTAGTCAGTGGCCCCTAACAGGAGAAAAACTTAAAATAGCCCATATGTTAGTTGAGGAACAGCTTCAAGCTGGTCATTTAGAGCCTTTGATCAGCCCTTGGAACACACCTATCTTTGTAATTAAGAAAAAATCTGGTAATTGGAGATCATTACAAGATCTTAGAGCTATTAATGAGGTCATGGAGCCCATGGGAGCATTGCAATCTGGGCTTTTTTCTCCTACAGCTATTCATTTAGATTATTATTTGATAATAGTAGATCTAAAAGCTAAAAGATTGGGGTTTTTTTTCTTTATACTTTTGCACCGAGATGACTGTAAGAAATTTGCCTTTAGTGTCCCATTAATTAGTTTTAAAGAAAGAGTTAAAATATATTGCTGGAAAATGCTGCCTCAGGGAATGTGGAACAGTCCTATCCTATCTCAAAACTGTGTGGCACACACTATCATTCCTGTAACGAAAAAATTCCCTGATGCATATATTATTACTTTTATGGATGACATACTTTTAGCTCATGCTAATTCAGATGCACTCTTAAAAACTTTTGCCCAATTAGAGACTTCACTGACAGCAATGGATTTGTGCATTGCAACTCAAAAGGTGCAAAAGACAACTCCTTTTCAATACCTAGGTCATATAATTGAAGGGCAAACAATATATCCTCAAAACTTACAAATAGTGTCAAGGAGCTGCACACCCCTAATGATTTTCAAAATTTTTTTAAATAGAGAGAGAGAGAGAGAGAGAGAGAGAGAGAGAGAGAGAATTTTTTAATATTTATTTTTTAGTTCTCGGAGGACACAACATCTTTGTTTGTATGTGGTGCTGAGGATCGAACCCGGGCCACATGCATGCCAGGTAGCACGCTACTGCGTGAGCCACATCCCCAGCCCGATTTTCAAAAATTATTAGGAGATATTAATTGCTTGAGGCCATCTTTAAAGCTAGCTACTTCAGAATTAAGTCATTTATTCCTGACATTACAGGGAGATCCTTCTCCAACTTTTTCTCATCAGCTCACTGCAGAAGCGAGAATGGATTTGAGAAAAGTTGAAAATGGTATTAAAAATGCTCAGCTTACTAGAATTAATCCACAAGAGCCATATATTTATTGATTTTCCAACTGCTTATGCTCTTATAGGGATGATATGGCAAACAAAACTGATAATGCAATGTAATTTCTTCTTTTCAACAAATTTGCCAAGAGTTTCATATTGACCATAAGACAGGCATTCCTTATAACCCTCAAGGTCAAGCCATTGTAAAATAAGCTCATTTATATATTAAACTACAATTACAAAAACTAAAACTGGGAGATAGAACTAGGACTCTACAAAATAATCTCAATCATGCTTTGTTCATTTTAAATTTTCCAAATTGTGACTCAGAAGGTCAAACTGCAGCTGAGCAACACAGGTCTTCTACTGCAACAGGCCCTTTAGGCTGAGTTTGGTGGAAGGACTTACAGACTGGTCAATGGAAAGGACCAGATACAGTGATTATGTGGGGTAGAGGTCATGATTGTATTTTCCTAGAAGGTGCTTTTTATCCTATTTGGTACCTGAACGTGTCATCAGGCATGGATCACATAGAACGAAGATTCAAATGACTGAAGATCAACCCAGAGATGCATTCCCTCAAAAAGAAAAAAAATCTCAAAGGAACTAACTGTATCACCAGATTTAATAGAGGGAAAGAAACGCTGATACTTCATCAGCCCTCTTTTGTCTTATTTGCCAGCCAATATTTCAGAGCCATGGTATGCTGATACTGGTTTTCAAGCCTTACAACAAATACATGCCCAGCTAGCCAGACCTAAACATGTTCTTCAACTGGTAATAGTGGGACTTGTTGCCTTCATTTTCTTTATTGCTTCAATGGTCACAGCTTTGGTAGTCATATCTCAAAATATTCAACATGCAAATTTTCTTAATAATTTGGCTCTTCATAATCAAATAAATATTGATGAAAGGATTGATACTAAGATAAATGCCTTAGAGCCTACTGTCATAAATATTGGTAATGAACTTTTGGCTTTGAAATTCAAGGAAAGACTTAAATGTCACACTAACTATAAGTATGTGTGTGTTACTGCTGCCAAATACAGTGCTTCCCAATGGGATTGGTAGAAAACCATCTATATGGTATTTGGCAAAATAATAATAGCAGCTTGGATATTTTGGAGCTCCATTATCATATTCAAGATGTACAAAAATGTAAGATTGATTTTTTGGATCCTACTTCTTTAGCTGATCAAATACTTAAAGAACTGAAGGGCTTTATCCCTGGAAACATTTTTAAACATTATATATGGTATATCCTTGTATTGTTCTCTTTGCTACTAATTCTGTCTTGTATTGTAATTTTAGGATGGCAAGCCTTCAAAAAAAGAATTTTGGGACTCAAAATAGTGACCCATCACCTACTTTTCAAAGAAAGAAGGGAGGATATATGGGGTGCCACTCTGAATGATTCACATCTTCTATACTGGAATGGAGAGGCTTTGACCTTTACTACATCTCATAGTGACTTGGACATTGCCCTGATCCCAGAAGTTTGAGGATACGTCTTCAGATATTGATGTCACTCTGTAGCCCTTGGGTCGAATTACACTTACATGTCCCTTGTAACTGTGCCTCTTCTGACCTTTTTTGGATGCAACTTTCTAAGAATGAGTGTCCTCCCAATAAAAGCCCACTTCTGAACATGCTCGTTCACTCCCTCTTGCCAATATCTCATGACTTTCCCTTACTCTCCCATTTGGGGAGCTTAGGCTGAGAGTGGAGGAGCCATCCTGAAGCTTGTTTAAAGGTAAAGTATGTGTCTGTGTTTTATTTGATGTGTCTGGAAATTCACAAGGGACCTTAAGTTCAGCTGCCCCCGTGAGCTGGGGGTGGCAATGGTGGAATGTGATGAACATTATTATCCAAAATACATGTATGAAGACACAAATTGGAGTGAATATACTTTGTATAAAACAAGATATATGAACAATTGTGCCCTATATGTGTAATATGGATTATAATGCATTCTGCTGTCATATATAAATTAAAAAATTAATATTTTTTTTAAAAAGAATACATGCAACAATAAATGTTGATGAGAGTGTTGGGAAAAATGTACACTCATACAATAAGTAGGACTGTAAATTGGTGCAACCACTATGGTAAGCAGTATGGAGATCCTCAGAAAACTTGGAATGGAACCACAATTTGACCTAGCTATTTCACTCTTTGGATTATACCCAAATGAATTAAAATTAGCATACTATAGTACTGTAGCTACATCATTGTTTATAGCAGCTCAATTCACAAGAGCTTAACTATGGAACCAACATAGATGTCCTTCAATAGATGAATGGATAAAGAAAATGTGGTATATATACTACATGGAATATTACTCAGTTTGAAAGAAGAGAGAAATTTTGGCATTTTCTAGTAACTAAATAGTGTTGGAGAATATCATGCTTAGCAAAATAAGAGAATCCCCCCAAAAAACAAAGGCCAAAGTTTTATCTAATATGCAGATGCTAATTCATAATAAGGTGGGGGGGCACTAGAGAAAAATAGTGTTACCTTAGATTAGTTAGAGGGAGGTGAAGGGAGGGGAGGGGAGGGAATGTGGGGATAGAAAAGATAGTAGAATGAAACAGTCATTATTACTGTATGTATAAATGTGACTGCATTACCAATATGATTCTACAACATGTATACACAGATAATGAGAAATTATATGCCATCTATATATGCCATATCAAAGTGCATAAATGCATTCTTCTGTCATGCATAACTAAGACAAATAAAAAATTTATAAAAATAAAATTAAAAAGAAAAAACCATTCAGGTAGCTGCACCACTGTAGTTTGCTGAAGTCAAGTCCTTTGGGTATAGAGTGAGGAGTCAGATAGCTGGGTCAATGTTGGTTCCATTCAAAGTTTTCTAAGAAATCTCCATACTGCTTTCCAGAGTGTTTGCACCAAATTGCCATCTACCAGCACTGTATGAGTGTACATTTTCCCTCACTTCCTCACCAGCACTTACTGTGGCTTTTATTCTTGATAATTGCCATTCTGTCTGGTCTGAGATGAAATCTTAGTTTTGATTTGCATTTCTCTTATTGCTAGAAAGGTTGAACAATTTTTCATATATTTGTGGACTGATTGTATTTCTTCTTCTGTGAAGTGTCTGTTCAATTCCTTAGCCCATTTATTAATTGGGTTATTTAGTTGTTGATTTTGTTAAGTTTTTTGAGTTTTTTATATATCCTGGAGATTAATGCTGTATCTTATGTGCAGGTGGTAAAGATTTTCTCTCATTCTGTAGGCTCTCTCTTCACATTATTAATTATTCCCTTTGCCGAGAAGAAGCTTTTTAGTTTGAATCCATCTATCCCATTTATTAATTCTTGATTTTACTTCTTGCACTTTAGGAGTCTTGTTAAGAAAATCAGGGCCTGAGATGACATGATAAAGATTTGGGCCTTTTTTTTCCTAATAAGCTCAGGGTCTCTGGTCTAATTCCTAAGTCCTTGATCTACTTTGAGTTTAGTTTTGTACAAGGTGAGAGACAGAGACTTAGTTTCATTTTGCTGCATATAGATTTACAGTTTTCCCAGCACCATTTGTTGAAGACACTATCTTTTCTACAATGTATGTTTTTGGTCACTTTTTCTAATATGAGATAATTGAATTCATGTGGTTTTGTCTTTGTGTCTTCTATTCTGTACCATTGGTCTACGTGTACATTTTGGTACATGTACCATGCCATTTTTGTTACCATAGCTCTGTGGTATAGTTCAAGGTCTGGTATTGTGATGTCTCCTACTTCATTCTTCTTGCTTAGGATGGCTATGATTATTTGGGGTCTCTTATTTTTCGATATTAATTTCAGGATTGCTTCTTATATCTCTAAGAGGAATGTTTTTAGGGTTTAATTGAAATTGCATTATATCTGTACAATGCTTTTGGTAGTATGGCCATTTGAAAATATTGATTCTGCCTATTAAAGAACATGGGAGATATTTCCATCTTCTAAGGTCTTCTTAAATTTCTTTCTTTAGACTTCTGTAGTTTTTATTGTAGAGAACTTTCCTCTCCTTTGTTAGATGGATTCTAATGGTTATTTGATAAGGAGACAAAACACATAATGGGAAGAGGATATTTTTAAAGCAATTGGGGTTGAGAATTTTCTAGAATTAATGAAACATATGAATCTCAGGATACAAAAAGGCAAAAGCTCCAAAGTAGAGTTAATTACTCTGAAAAACAACTTTCTTTTTAAAAAGTGAAGAAACTCAAGAGATCTAGGAAAATCAGAACATAAGAACAAGTACAACAGTATTTTTATTATTATTATTGTGCATTTGTTATTTATTTAATATGCATTAAGTTTATGTCTACTAATATCAAGGGTTAAATTCAATACTGAGATTAAAGAGAATAGAACAACGAGAGCTTAAACTCTAGAGAAAAGCACATATTAACCAAAGATAAGTATAGCATATTATAGAAAGTACACAGAAAAGAATGAGGTTCACTAAATATGCTTTATTTTCCTTAGCACTGTATACATGGCTCACCAGAAGTTTGCTGAAATCATCAGGTATTACCAAGGTAACAGAAATTTTTGAAGATATCCGAAAGGATTACAGTTGAACCTACATACTAAATACAACATATGACACCTTTAGAGTTCAGGTATTAAGTTTTCCTGGACAACTTAATGAAATCTGTTGCAAAATGAAAAATGAAAAGGGCTGGGGATGACTCAGTGGTAAAATTCCCCTGGGCTCAATCCCCAGTGCCCTCCAAAATATATAAGTAAATATAGAACCAGTGCTGGTGAGAATAAACAAACTCCTATATACTGCTGGTGAGAATGTAAATTAGTACAGTCACCATGGAAAACAATATCAATATGGAGTTTCCTCAAACAAGCTGAAAATAGATCTACCACGTGATTCAGCTATTTCACTTCTGGGTGTTTATCCAAAGAAATGCAAGTCATCATGCCAAAGAGAGACCTAGAATCTCATGTTTATGCAACACTATTCACAAGAGCTAAGATATGTAATTGCCCAAGATGCTCATCAACAGATTAATGGATTTGTAAAACATGTCATATGTATACAAAAGAATATTATTGAACCATAAAGAAAATTCTGCCATTTGCAGCAAAATGTGTAGAACTGGAGGACATTATATTAAATGAAACAAGCACAGATACTAAAAGAGATGTAGTGCATATTTGCTCTCATAGGTAAAAGGTAAAATAATTCAACCTGAAAAAGGAATAGTGATTAAAAGAAGTTGGGAAGGTGCAGGGGGAAGGTAGATAAAGAAAAGTAAGATTGTATCTGTGCATGCTCTATGAATGTGTAGAAATATCACATCAAACCCCATTAATATGTATAGTTTGTATGTTAATAAGTTAAAATAACATGTAACATTTAATAAAAGAGTAATTTTTAAAAATACATATGACTTCTGACCCAGCAATCACATTTCTATATGTATTCCCAAGAGACATAAATGTTTATGTTCATGAAGACAAATCAGGAGTGGTGGCACTACTTGGGAGACTGAGGCAGCCATATCACAAGTTTTTGGCCTCCCTGAGCAACTTAGCAAGCCCCTATCTGAAAATAAAATTGAAAAAGGGTTGGAGATGTAGCTCAGATGTATAGTAACCCTGGGTTAAATCTCCAGCACCATCAGAAAAAGATGAAAATAAAATAAAAAATAAGACAGAAAAATTTTCAAAGCAGTATCATTCCAAAAAGCTAAAATCTGTCAACAATTCAAATGTAATCTATAGTACAATGGATAAAATGCTGTACAGTCATATGACAAAATTCTACACAGCAATGAAAAATGTTGAACTACTGCTACATGCAACAACATGAATAAATGTCACAGAAATAAAATTCAATGAATAAAAGACAGACAGAAAATAATACTTACCCTTAAGTTTCCAGTAAGGTGAAGTTAAAAAATGAAATAAAAACTAATCTGGGATGGTAAAGATCAGAATAACTGGTTACATTTAAAAGGTTACTTAGTGAAAATGTCATCCATAATGGAGACTTCTGAGTGCTGAAAATATTCTTTACAAGAGCAGTGGATCTGGATGGGATTTTGGCTCAGTGGTAGAGCACTTGCATAGAATGTGTGACGCACTGGGTTTGATCCTCAGCACCACATAATAAAATAAAAAAAATAAATAAATAAACAATATCTTTAGAAAAATAGTAATGGATCATGCTTGATTTCTTCCACAATGGAGATTCTAAAACCAAAAAAAAAAAAAAAGATGAAGAAGAAGAAAAAGAAAAAAACAAAATAGTCTATATGAGCATTGGGAGTTTTAAAGATAGAACTTTATTTGGGGACATGACACCAGGTACCAGGAGTGGGACACTAGAAAGAGTAAAACAGGAAAGGATGGAAAGCCAAAGCAGTGCTGTTATCAGCCTTGTCACCTCCATGAAAAACTGGGATCTGACGCCTGGGAGCTCCTCATCCTCCATACTGGTTGTGTCCCTGAAGAACCTTCCTGAGAGTGGAGAGAGCACATATTCATGACCTCCCATCCATTAATAGTTAAGGATTGCCCCGTGAGGTATTACCTCCCCAACACTTGCAGCTCTGAGCATCACAGATGCTCAGTAGCTTCTCTCAAGTGTCCCTATCACATTGCTAGAAAAGTCTTGGGGCAAAGGTGCAGAGGGTGGGCAATGCAGCTCAAGTGAGCCTGTCACAATGGCTTCAGTAGGGATGGTACAGAGGTGTCTGCTACCATCATATTATGTTGATGAATTATATGTATATGTGTAACACAAATATAAATAAATATTCAAAAGTAAAAAATAAAAACATCAATCTTGTTTTTTCCTAAGAAATCTTCAATACTCCACAACCTTACAGCCTTAGTTTAACTGTATAGCTTTCCTCACCACCTTGGGTTGAAATATAATCATTCATAAGCTTCAGCAGGTGTTCAAAGAGAAAATGGGCTTTTTCACTCTGTTCCAAACTGAAATTCTGGTGCCTGCTGTAGAGTGCTCACCTGCAGTGACAGCTGTATGTCCATTAGGACCATTTCCTTAATCCACTACTTTAAGATGAACAGGAAAACTCAATGTGGTACTTTTAAGGTAAACTGTATTGGTGTTGGGAGCTTTGTAGGTGACACTGTGCTGTAAATGGAGGACTTTATCCGCCTCTGGCCATTTTCCCCATATTTTGTTTCACAGGTATAATCAGCCTTCAGTATAATCTGGAGACTTCATTTGTAATGTAAATAAGCCTACTTCCTCCAGTCTCCTGGGGATCGCTCTGTTCTTAAATCTCCAAACTACAGTATCTATGACAAAATATACCAAATGAATTCCAGTAAGCAAGCTAATTCTATTATTTTAAAACCACAATTTGATAATTTCTATCTTTTCAAATTTTATGTATGTTTTATTAAAAGTATATTTATTGCAACAAGTTATGTTACATAAAATATTCTTATATTTTATATAAATTATTTTATATAAAAATTACATAGCAAAAAAACTGATACCTCAAATATTGAAGATAAAGTTTTTACATATTTTGTTTTTTAGCCATTATTTTTATGAAATGTAATTTGATTACATTGAATTGTTCCTATAGGTTATTTTGTCCACTATAAAATGTACTCTGTGTTGGTTTTTGGTCATTTTGTCCACTATAAAATGTATTCTGTTGTGGGATTCATATTTATTTAAGATTTTAGATAAAGCAAAAATGGTTTGTTAAATCACTGTTGAACTTCTCATCAGATAACCTCTAATTGCCTTTTGTTCTGAATTGGATTATAACATTGCTAATGTGCTTCGCCAACAGACTTGCAAACTGTGTACTCACTATGCACTCTGGACTGATGAAGGCACAGAACACAATTCAGTCTCCTCCTCCTCCTCCTCCTCCTCCTCCTCCTCCTCCTCCTCCTCCTCCTCCTCCTCCTCCTCCTCCTTCTTCTTCTTCTTTTTCTTCTTCTTCTTCTTCTTCTTTTACTACACTACAGAGTCACACACATATGCAGACTGATCGTTTTTCAAGCTTGCCTTATTAATTCTTAATGATATTGAAATATCCAGTGCAATGATGAATAGAAATGATGAACACATACATTCTTGCTTTTTTCCCAATCTTAGAAGCTTAAAATGTCAACATTTATATTACATTAGTTAAGCTTTTTGTTGTCCTTTACCAAACTGAGGAGATTTCCTTCAATTCCTAATTTACTGAGAGTCCTTCTAATAAACAGATATTGAATGTTTCAAATATTTTATTTCTATCTGTTGAGATGAACATATGACTATTCCCCTATGGCCTGTTAATATGATTAATCTCACTTTTTGACTTTTAGATATTAAGCCATTATTCCTTTCTGGATTAAAGATCACATGCCAATAAAAAATGTGTTTTTTACATTACTGGGTTTTATTAAGTTTTGTTATGAATTTTTGTATCTAAGATTATGAGTAATATTGATCTGTGATTTTGGGGGTAACAATATCATTGAAGGTATCCATGTTAGGGATAGCCTGACATCTTAAAGCAAATTGTGGACTGTTGCCATCTCTGTTTTGTGGGGGTTTTTTTTATCCAAAGATCTTATTAAAACTGTACTTTTTTCCTACTTTAAATGCTTGATAGAATTCACTAAGCTTTCTGAGCCAGGACATTGCTTTAGTGGAAGGGTTTTTAATAATATCGTAGTAGTAATACTTTATTTTATTTACTGTGTATTTAGTACATATTGCTTTAAAAGCAAATTACCAAGAAGCTCTTCAGATGTTCACTTTCTTCTTGTCTGTTTCAGTAAAGATTGTGTTCTTTAAGATTTTTTTAAATTTAATCTATATTTTCAAATATATTACCATGAAGATTTTCTTATTCTTTTAGTAAGAGGGTCTGTAGTAATAGTGTTGCTTTTGTTATAAATACTGATTATTTGATGATTTTTTTTCTGTTTTTTTCTTGACACTAATTAATTAATTAATTAATTAATTAATTTTTTATGTACTAGGAATTCAATCCAGGGTTACTTTACCACTGATCTCTATTTCCATTTATTTATTTGAGAAAGGGTCTCACTAAGTTGCCCAGGCTGGCTTGGAAATTGTAATCCTCCTACCTCAGCCTCCCCAGTAGCTGTGAATACAGGTTTGTGCCACTGTGCCTAGCTTCTTAATCATTCTTGCAAGGAACGTATCAATTTTATTAATCTTTTCAAGGTGCTGTTTAATTTCCAAATAGTCTTAGTATTTTCTAGTTGTCTCCTTGATTCCAAATTTATTTGCATGTGATCAGAGAACATACTCAGTAATAACAATCCTTCCATATTAATTAAAACTTCTTTTATGGCCCAACATGTGACCTACCACAAACTACGCTCTATGTTTGTTGGAAGAAAATGTATATTCAGAATTTGGTCAAGTATAATGTCTAATAGGTCATTTTGATTGAAGTTATTGTTCAAGTTTATCTATCCTTATTGATTTTGTTTATTTATTCTGTCAACTATTAAGAGAAGTTTGCTAAAAACAAACAAGTAAACAAACAAAAAACCTACAACCAGGATTTTGATATATTTCTCCCTTTCTCCCTTTGTTTCTATCAACTTTTTCATTAAGAATTTTAAAATGCTGTTATTAGTGTCATTAATATTTAGAATTTTTATGTCTTCTTATGAATTGTTTTATCACTACAAAATATTCTACTCATTTAGTGTCCCCAGTTCTTTCTAGTCTTTCTCATATATTTGAGTTTACAACATGTGTTCTCTATACCCTGAAGCACTTTCTTTAACATTTCTTTGATGTCTTTGTTTTTTTCTGTACTGATAATTGAACCCAGGGTCTCACACCTGAAACCTGCTTTTTTTTTTTGACAACTTCTTAGTAAATTGATAGGCTGCCCTTAAATTTGCAGATGATACTGCCTCAGCCTCCCAAGTAACTAGGTTATGGGCATTCTTTAACATTTTTTGATAGGTCTACTGACAACCTATTCCCTCAGCTTTCAGTCATCATTAAATGTCTTTATTGCACTTTATGTTTAAAAGATATTTTGATGAATGTATAATTCTAACAGATAGGTTGCTTTAGTTTGTTGGGCCTCAGCATTTTAAAGGTTTCATCTGTTCCATTACACGCTAACTTACATTTCTGATGAAAAGCCAACTGCAAGTGGTCTCATTATTCCCATGTATTTATTCTGTCTTCCTGGCTACTTCTAGGGTATTTTTTTTCTTTCTCTTTGATTTTCAGCAGTTCAACATTGACACTCTATGATATAGTTTACTTTGTATTTATTCTGCTGGAATTCACCAGTATATGGGGGTCTTTGGGACTTCCTGATGGTGTTTTTGTTTACTTGATTTTGTTCTGTTTGTGCAGTGCTAGGAAAACTTAGGGTAACATGCATGATAGGCAAGAGTTACACTCTACTGAGCTACATCTCATCCCTCACTAGGATTTTGAATTAATAGTTTTCATAAATTTGGGGAACAAAATTTAGTCATTATTTCAAAAAAATATATAATTTCCAGTTAGGTACAGTGGAACACACCTGTAATCCCAGTACCTCAGGTGGCTGAGGAGGCTGAGGAGGCTGAAGCAGGAGGATCATGACTTCAAAGTCAACTTTAGCAACTTAGTGAGTCCCCACCTCAAAATGAAAAATAGAATGAAATTCTGGGGATGTAGCTCAGTAGTAGAAAGAATTGGGTTGAATTTACAGTAAAATTATAACAATGTATAATAGATGCTGTATTGAGATATTTTAAACTCTCAGTCTTTTTTTTCTCTATGTTCTCTTTTAGATAATTCTTACTGACATTTTTTCACAGTGTTTCTTCTGTTGTTAAGATCATGGTTTTGCTTTTGAAACTCATAAGATTTTTAAACATTTCTTTTTATTTTTTAGATTCCCCACACTTACCTGTCGTATTTCTCATGATTAAAACACTCAGGGTCACCCAAGGTGAACTGTGCTGCATGAAATAACCACACAAGAGACAGAGATACCTTTTTCTTTGGGTCCTGTGATGGCTACTCTGACCTTAAGGGCCCATAGAAAGAAAAACAAGAGATACTGTGATGAACCGTTTGATTGAGGAGAAGCTATTCAAATGAGGCAAGGGGTCAGGTCTCAGGGAGCAGAGCAAGAGAAAGGGACACCCAAAGGGCATTTCCATGGAACATTTTATCTCAAACAGGGCAAAGGGGTAGTATTACAAAGGAATAGGTGAGTGTAGCTCAACCCCATGGGTGACATGCCTACACTGGAAGCCATGTCTTCTATTTCCTGGACTGGGACAATGCCCAAGACAACACAAAATGTAGTGATTGGTCAGAGCCTCTTGCTTCAAGATGAAAGGCATGGGTCATTCAGAGTGGCTCCCCACACTTACATGTTTGTTTCATCCATTGTTTATAAATTTTCAATATTTTCTGATGTACCAAACATCATACACCTGTGAAGTGCAATTTAGATGTTATGCAATTTAGGATGGGCTTACAACCCAATAAACCCATCAAAGTTGAAATTATCTTAACTCAAGAATGCACTAGATACATGAAACCTGC
The DNA here is from genome assembly GCF_021218885.2 of Marmota monax. Taxonomy (NCBI): domain Eukaryota; kingdom Metazoa; phylum Chordata; class Mammalia; order Rodentia; family Sciuridae; genus Marmota; species Marmota monax. Next base: position 1,048,820 of record NW_026695201.1, on the reverse strand, counting down.
TGAACTTAACAGCTTAGCAACACAGTACACTGCAGAATGTCAGGTGTTCATCCTTGTGGTTGCATGGCTGACTGGGAACTGTAGTTCATAGTGGCTGCCCAGCAACTAGAAAGAGTATTGTTCTTCATTCACTAGCCTGGGAACAGATCAAAATTCAAAGTACAGATTCTTCATTTATCATAGTAAAGTTGAAAAATCATAGGTCACACCATGGTAAATCTGGGACTTTGTGTATATATAATAGTGATGCTGAGTTATGCAACTCATTTTTTTTTTCATACCAAAGTTGTACAATCACTTTGCTATGTATCATCACTAAAGTTGGGAGGTGATAAATTTAAGCAAATATTGAGTTAGTCTTGAATAAGAAAGCAATATTTAAGATATTTAAGATTAAACTTGCCACTGTTTAGCCTTTCCTCCCAATGTTGCAGCTGTTCCTGTCCAAGTTTAATATCAGATTTTTTTCAATGTGTGATTTTGGAACCTGGTGTATGTTAGCACTCCATTTCACATTTTGATTCAATGAGTAGAAGATCCCCTCATTTTCAAGCACCACAAAAATAAATAAGAGTAGAGGTTTTTTTTTTTCTTTCTTTCTTTATACATTTTAGCTCTACCATCACTGTTCTTAGAATGAGTAGGTCACATACTTATTTTTTTAGAGGGCCAGTACTGAGAATTGAACTCAGGGGCACTTGACCACTGAGCCACATCCCCAGCCCTTTTTATGTTTTATTATTGGGCAGGTAACCACCAACACACTTAGGATCTCACTAAGTTACTGAAGCTGGTCTCAAACTTGAAATTCTCCTGCCTCATCCTCCTAAGCTTCTGGTATTATAGGTGTGTACCATTGTGCCCAGCTAGGACAAATATATTTTTTGCCGTATTTGGAGGGCACCTGGACTCTATTCTCCCTGTCATGCCATCAATATTAACAGTACATTACCATCAGTTTTGATAAGCTTTCTCCTCCACCTTAACCTCCAGAATCTGTCACTTTTTAGTTACTTCCTTGTCTGCTTCTTGAATCTACCACTATTCAGTGTTTCATGGACAAGCTTGAGTTTTATAATATCTTAAGAGATTTTTTGTTTTGTTTTGTTTTGGGCATTTTCATGTGATTGAATATCTTCCACCATTTTTTACATCTTAGAAAAATGGTGTAAAGAAAATTATACTTTTTTTGTCTATAAATGATCCAGCTTTCCTTATACTTATCTCCTGCTGAGTAGCAAGGGCTTTTTCAAGTGTTGTTATGTTTAAATCTCTGGAATCTCATTTCTGTTTTTCTTTCAGGGCCTTGGAGCTCCTACAGCACAAACAGAACATGGAAGGGACATATTCTCTAAGCTTCTGTTTGACTCAAAATGGGAGATCTCCAACCACACTCCTTCAAAAGTAAACACAAAGACAAAACTAAGGAGAAAATAAAAACAAACTAGAGGTGAGCCTTGAGAAGCTAGTGAAGGAGAGAAGGGGACAGCAGTAGGGGAACCAGAAACTTGGGCTTCCAGGAGCATAGAGTTCAACCCAAGAAAGTAGACAACTGAGGAAAAAAACAGCAGAAAATAGGGCATTCAGCAACTGAGAGCTTCAGGAAGCCAGTCTACATGTGAAAAATGAAAAGGAGGCATGGACAATTTGCAATAAATTACTGTAGGAAATCTGTTAGGGGCAAACTATCTTTGAAATAGAAGGGAGAGAGAGTTAAGTCCTAAACCACCAAGCTGAACCTACACCTCTAAAGAGGTAAGAAGATAAATGCAAAATTTCTTTTGAGAGGCCCACTGAATTCATGTAGAATAAAAACAATTATGATCTCTCATTCTAAATTTTCTATGCAATATCAAAGTGCACCAAATGGTCAAAATAATCTTAAGAAATAATAACAGAACTGCAACTTTCACACCTTCTTACTTCAAAATATATTGCAAAACTAAAGACAGTGTAGGACTAGCATGAAGACATACATAAAGATTAATAGAACCCAATAAAAAACCTGGAAGTAAATCCTTTCATATATGGTCAAATAATCTTTGACAAACTGTCCAATGACAAATGGATACTCACTTCAACAAATGATATTGGGTAATCTCAATATACATAGGTAAGAGAAAGAATCAAATCCTTGCATTATAACATATACAAAAAATAATTGACAATGAATTGGATAGCCAAATAAAAACCTGAAACTTCCTAGAAGAAAACAGGGGAAAAGCTTTATCATATTATATTTGGATATGATCTCTTAAATAAGCATAAATTTTGAATATGCATTTATCCAAAGGTGCACAAATAGTCTAAAGGCATATGTAAAGATGCTCAACATCACCTATCAAAAAAAATTCACTAAAAGAGAAATTAAGAAAACTACCCAATTCACAATAGCCTCAAAAAAATAACAAATAAAATAAAATAAAAACCTTGGGAATAAATCTTTAAAAAAAAAAAGAGGTGAAAGACTGCTGCACTGAAAACTATAGAACACTAAAGAAAGAAGTTGAAGAAGATGCTCAAAGATGGAAATATCAACCCTGATCTTGGACAGGCAGAATTAATATTAACAAAATGGCCATACTACCAAAAACATTATATAAACTTAATGCAATTCATATTAAAATTCCAATGACATTCTTCATGGAAATTGGAAAGGCAATCATGAAATTCATTTGAAAATATAAGAGACCCAGAATAGCCAAAGCAACCCTTAGCAAGAAGAGTGAAGCAGGTGGCATCACAATATCAGACACTAAACTATACTACAGAGCTAGAGTAACAAAAATGGCAAGGTATAAGCACTAATATAGACTTATTAACCAATGGTATACCAGTGGTACAGTATAGAAGGTACAGAGACAAACCCACATAAATTCACCAGGAACATAATTGGAGAAAATATAGCTTCTTCAACAAACAGTTCTGGGAAATTCTTAAATCCAAAATGTACCAAAATGAAACTAAAGCCCTATCTCTCACCTTACACAAAACTCAACGCAAAGTGGATCAAAAACTTAGGCATTAGAACTGAGACACTTTGCCTAATGGGAAAAAAGATAGACCCCATCTTTACCATGTAGGCTTAGGAACAAACTTCTTTTACAAGATTTCTAAAGAAAAGGAGTAAAATCAAGAATTGCTCAATGGAATGGAATCAAATGAGAAGAAGAAGAAGGAGGAGGAGGAGGAGGAGGAGAAGGAGGACGAGGAGAGAAAGAAAGAAAGAAAGCATGTGATGAAGAAAGAGCCTATAGAATAAGAGAAAATCTTTTAACACCTGCACCTCAGATAGAGCATTAATTTCCACGATACTATAAAGAACTCAAAAAGTTTAATACCAATAAATAAATAAATAAATACCCAACTGTCGCGACCCCTCTCCGGCAAGGGAAAACACGACACAGGATTCTTCTTTCAGCAGTTTATTCAGGCCTTGATTCAAGTATCATCTTCTAGTGACCCCCCGCCGAGCGCCCAAGCACAGCCTAATAAAGCCTCCCGCATACCAATCCCAAGCTGCCACGTGGATCTCTCTCATAGGGTGATAAGGGATTGCGCGCCAAACTCTCCATATTAGGAGTTGTTTATCACAGGCCACAGTGGAAGCCGGCGCCATCTTCTAATGGCGGCCACGGTCTATAAGAATGGCTCACCACACCCAACAATGAATGGGCTAAGGAACAGAAAAGACACTTCACAGAAGAAGAAATGCAATCTATCAGATGGAAAAAAATGTTTAACATTTCTAACAATTACAGAAATGCAAATCATAACTACTCTAGGATTTCATCTCACTTCAGTAGAATGTCAATTATGAAGAATAGAAGAAAAAATATATTCTGGGGAGGATGTGGGGGGAAAATGTACACTCATAAATTGCTGATGTGACTGGAAATTGGTGCAACCACTATAAAAGGCAGTATGGAAATTCCTTGTGGGAGGCCATCCTTGCACGTGACTTGAGTTACCTCCCTGGCTGGGCCAGAGGTGCTTAGGCACATCTTGTGTCCAGAGCTTTCCCCACCCTTCTCAGGTCCGAGGGCTTGTCCATGTGGAGGCGTGTCTGGCCATTATCCTGAAGACCCAGTCACTGCCCCTGACCTTGGGATGCTGCCCCTCTTAATCTTCATTGGATGGGATTTTCCCCAGAATTTTTTGTTCCCCGATAAAAGTCCACTCCCTGGCATGTTCTCTCTCTCTCTCTCTCTCTCTCTCTCTCTCTCTCTCTCTCTCACTGGCCTCTTCAGTAAACCTCACTACCACAATAGGTGGCTGGAGGCTGGAGCTAGGAGAAGCTGTCCTGGAGCTGGATTAAAGGTAATTAGAGTCTGTCTCTTTAATTCAAAACTCCCTAGAGATTTCTCATGCTCTGGACCTTCATTTATGAAGCCAGTGCTGGTCGTGGGCTAAAGTTCCTTACAAAACTTGGAATGGAACAACCATTTTACCCAGCTATACCAATCCTTGGTGTATACCCAAAGAACTTAAAATCAGCAGAGTACAGTGACACAGCCACATCAATGTTTATAGCAGCTCAATTCACAATAGCTAAAATATGGAACCAAACTGGGTGCCTTTGAATAGGTGAATGGATAAAGAAGCTATGGTATATATACAAAATGAAATATTACTCAGCCTTAGAGAAAAATGAAATTATGGCATATGACAGGAAATAGAATGAAGCTGAAGACTATCATGCTAAGCAAAATAAGCCAATCTCATAAAAAAGTCTGTATGTTTTCTCTGATGTGTGGATGTTAATTCATAGTTGGCGCGGGGTGGGCTACAGATGAGTAGAGGTACTTTGGATTAGTCAGAGAGAAGTTAAGGGAGGAGATGGGGTATGGGAATAGGAAGAATTGAAGAATTAATTAGACATTATTGTCATATTTCCACATATGGATACACAACAAGTGTGATTCTACATCATTACAACCAGAAGAATTAGAACTTATAGTTATTTATGTAGGATTTGTCACCATGCATTCTATAGTCAGGTATAACTAATTAGAACATTTTTTTTAAATGTAAGAAACAATGCAAATTAAAAATCACCTTCTAGGGCAGGAATTCCCTGTATTCCTCCTTTGCTATCAAAACAATAAACTTTTTTTTTATTTTATGCCAAATCATGTCTTCATTATTGGATTAGTATCAGGGACAAGGAAAGAGCTATTGCTAACAAATTTGGCTCCATATGTGGGACCTGAGATCAGCCATTGCTCCTACTTCCTTGTGCTGGCCTAATTTTTCAAGGAATCTCACTTCCATGTTGAGGATGCAAGGTGGCTGAAGAACTTCTCAAAGCCAACTGCTACCACAATAGGAGATGGGGCTGGGGATGTGGCTCAAGCCGTAGCATGCTCGCTTGGCATGCGTGCGGCCAGGGTTGGATCCTCAGCACCACATACAAAGATGTTTTGTCTGCCAAAAACTAAAAATAAATATTAAAAAAATTCTCTCTCTCTCTCTCTCTCTCTCTCCTCTCTCTCTCTCTCTCTCTCTCTCTCTCTCTCTCTCTCTCTCTCTCTCTCTCTCAAAAAAAAAAAAAAAAAAAAAAAAAAAAAAAACAGGAGATGGGATTGCTTTGGCTTGAACTAGAGGTGCTATTCCTGTTAGTAAAGGGAGGCACTGAGGGACTGTCACAACAGATGATAAAGCTCTTTTTGCTCTGGGAACTCTTTCCTTCTCTCCCTGTGTAGTACCAATCACTCCATTGTGGTCCACATTGACAAAAAGGAAACTGATTTTTGTAAATTCACAACACCCTTGATCATTTTGTAAGTCCCCAAGTGTGCACACTGAGTCCCTTGAATCCACACATCTGGTTCCTCTTTGTGGGAACATCTGATCTTTCTTTGTGGGATTATCTATGGTGTCAGGTGTGTAGGAGTCATGGTTAAGCAGGACTCAAGAACCAAGTGATATTTGCTAGGTTCTGTTTGTCAGTCATGATTTTGGGGAGCCTCCCTGATTTTTTGTCTCTGTGCTTTCTTCTTGAACACTCTTGCAATTGGAGTTGTTCTGTCAGAGGTAAAGTAAGTTGAAGAAAGTGCCACCTAGAGCTATAAGCCTCTCTAAAATAATGTTTTGCTGTAACAATCTGGTTTAGAATAGCTTCCTGAATTATTATACAATCTTGCAGTTGGAGTTGGTCTGTCAGAGGTAGATTAAGTGGAAAAAATTGTATATGCAAGTCTTTCTTTTATAAATGCTCCCATCTATCAGCCATGATTTCAATGACCCTCCCTTGTCTGGCTCTGTGTTTTTTGTACCTGTTACTTGCTCCTTAAGACATCGTTCATGTTGCATTGATTTTACTTGGAGTTTCAGGAGAATAAAGATCTTGGCTGAATGGGCCACATATAGATATCAGCCTATCTAAGAGAAAGTTGTTTTACTGCAGCACAGTCTTAACTTTGAATGTTTTTTTCTGGATTATTATACAACCTTGCATTTGAAGTTGATCTCTCAAGGGTAAAGTATATGGGAGGGATTCTGTATGTACAGGCATTTATGCAGTTGCATTATAAGGAGTCTGAATAGTCAGAAACTAAGTTGAAGGTGGGAAAAAGCATTGCCTCTGATGTGCTAGATAATGAGACACCAGAAGAAAGGTTTTAAAAATATTTAAATCTGGAGTTGAGCCAACCAAAGTATAAGAAACTCCCAGAAAGTGCAAGCCTAACCCAGAACTTCTCACAGCCTCCAAAGGAGCCTGTGCAGATATGAATTTGATGTCCACAATTCATGGTGGTGGAATGAAAACTCAGAATCAATCAGGAAGAGAGTCTCTGTCTTGAATATCAAAGAAGATTTTCACCCATGATTTGCATCTGCAGCCAGTGAGAGCTTTGCCATATGTGGGATAGCTATCACTGTTCTTAGCCACTCAAAAGAGGCCACCGGGCAGGGGGAGCTAAAATCCAGGTGAACTGACTTTTTCCTGGTAGCAGAGAAAGTGCTTCAGTAATCTGTGTTAGACAGCATACTTTTCCACCACAAAACATGCACAGATAACCAACAACCAAAAGTTCCACACTTACAGACAGCAACCAGGCTCTATGCCACTTTGAATAGGACCATGTTGATGGGACCTGGTGCATGGTGACCCAAGGCACTGAGAGTGATAACCCAGACTCCTGCAGTCTGAGCTTTATATACAATACAAGCACTTATTGGACATAAAACCATAGCCCTTGATCATTCAGCCTCAGGTCCCTAAGCTGACACACCAGAACTAGGTGGTGGGAGGTGCACAGCAACTAGAGGAGTGGCTTCTATGTCCCAGCACCTTTGGGGGGATCCAAATTGAAAATTTGATGGAATTTCTTTCTTTCTTTCTGTACCAGAGATTGAATTCAGGGCCACCCAACCACTTAGCCATATTCTCAGCCCTATTTTTATTTTATTTAGAGACAGGGTCTCACTGAGTTACTTAGTGCCTTGCCATTACTAAGGTTGCCTTTGAACCTATAATCCTCCCGTCACAGCCTCCTGAGCATCTGGGATTACAGGCGTGTGCTACCATGCCTGACTGTGCTGCACGTCTTTTAAGGGTCTTAAATCCTGATAAAATCCAGATGGAGACTCGATAAGAATTTTCTTTACATTGAAGTAATTTACTAAAAGTAATTGTAATGTCAACTTTGATCATATATATATAATTCGTCATGTGGATTTGATATTTGTTACCCTAGAATTTGACATTGTGCCCTCAACCCATTTGATTTTATTTCTTCTAATGGTTTAATACACTAATTATAATTATTATATTTTTGTTTTGCTATCTCAAGTTAACACTTGCTTCTCTTACTGATTCTTATCTCTATTACCTACTCCTGCCCCAAATTTCACCCCAAATCAACTTTTTTCTCCTCTTCCAAGGGTGTGTATTCTTTTGTTATTTCTTTCTTAATTCCTTTTTTTCTTTTTCCTCTCTTTTTGCCCAATTTTCTCTCCTCCCCCTTTCAGCCACTATATAATGTCACAGCACTTAAATTGCATTTAACAACTACATTTTCATCCTATTTCAGAACTTTACTACAAGTTATTCCTGGATTTGAGAAACTGTGGAGACCAGTATAAACATGATACTGTTGATTGTAGGTATTCTGACTGTGGAAATAGATAGGGAAGCGTTACCCTGGTGAGCAATCTCTCTGGGAGTAACTGGTGCCCTGATTCCCATGATTAGAATGCCCAGCCTCCTCCCCCTGAGGTAATAAGACAACTATGCAGACACTATCTGGTCTTCATAGTAATGGCCCTGTAGTATAGGGGTCCCAGGTTTATTCTAACCTGGACATTATCAAGTTAGCTAGCAGTCAGGATTAAAGAAGTACTAATTAGAATAGAGTCATGATAACTGGATGTGTTCTTTCAGGTAATAAACTCCCAGGTAGGGAGGAGCAGACCCTTCACTTCTGCTCTTATTCACCACTTCACTTCATTCCTCTCCACTCCTTCTGTTTGCTTGCACTTTGTGTGTCTTTGTCTGTTCTTTGTGCACCTCCTCCACAGATATTCCTCCACAGGTGTTTCTTTACAGTTAATAGTATATGGCTGTACTCTGAAGTGATTGTACAAAATAGGTTCCTGTGTCTTCTCTCCAATTGGTGTTCATACTTGGAATAGCAGTTCTATGGTTTAAATATGAGGTGTCACCCAATAGCTTATGTAAGAAATAATGCCAGAAAGTTTACAGGTGGAATAATTGAGTTAGGACAGTATTAACATACTTAGTACATTAATCCAATTGAATGAATTAACTGGGTTATTATAGGCACATATGAGGCGATGGGGTGTGCCTTTAGTGGTGTGTGTGTGTGTGTGTGTGTATATATATATATTTTTTTTTCCTACTGCTAAGAGGAGAATACTCTCTTTCTGTTTCCTGGTGGTCATATACAGAGGCATTTTCTTCCATCACACTGGTCTACCTTGTAGTTTTTCTTCACCTCAGGCCCCAAGGAATGGAGACAGCCATCTGTGAATTGAGACTTCTGAAACATGAGCTCCAATAAACTTTTTCTCCTTAAAATTGTTCTTGTTAGGTCTTTTTGTGACCAGCAGAGAAAAAGATGACCAAACCAAGCAGATAACACACAGTGAGTTATAGCATTCATACCTATTTGATGAGAATATTTTCCTATCCTGAGGGTCTCAAGAGAAAGAGATTCACTAAATAGTTCCTGGCATAAAAGAAGCAATAATCATCCCAGCAGAAGGGTAGACATACAAGCAGTACAGAAAAAAGAGGAGGGGACAAACCACCCTAAATAGCTCATAACATGTCAGAAACTGATCTTATTAATTCCACAGTGAAGGAAATATCAGAGAAAGGATTTACAAAATTCATAGATAAAATGTCCAGTGAGCTAAAAATAAATTTAAGTAATAAACTAAGAAAACAAAGAAAATGATAAGAAAAGATTTAAAGAATGAACTTAGAAAATAGAAAAAAAATAAAAGATTATTTCAACAAAGAGACAAATATTCTGAAACAGAATGAAATGGAAATCCTGGATAGAAAAGATTCAATAAATCAAAATTTTAAAATTAATTAAATTAGTTCACATTGAAGACAGATTTTTTCAGGCCATAAAGACAAATTATATACTATTGAAAATAAAGTCCAAAATAAAGAAATGATGTTAAAATACCAAGACCAGAATATTCAAAAAATCTTAGATAACTTTAAGATATCAAATTTAAGAATCACTGGGATAGATTCATAAAACACAAACTAAAGCAATGCACAATCTTTTTAATGAAATAGTATTAGAAAATTTTCCAAATTTTAGAAATGAAATGGAAACCAAAATACAAGATTTATATATAATGCAAACAAGCAAGATAAAATAAAAGATTATCTCCAAGGCACATTACAATAAAAATGCCTAATATACAATATATGAATAGGATTTTAAGAACTGCAGAGAAAAATAATAAGTCACACATTGTAGTAAACCAATTCAGACATTGAGTTATTTCTCAACCCAGACCCCCCAAATAAGGCAAGCTTGAAATAACATATACCAAGCCTTAAAGAAAAATGGGTGCCAACATTACTATGTTCACCAAAAGTATCATACAGAATTAAAGATAAAATTTGGAAAATATTTCATGATAAGAAGAAACTTAAATAATTTATAACTACTAAGTATGTGCTAAAAAATACTCAATGAAATATTTCATATAGAAGAATGAAAAATAGAAGAGCAGACCAAGATAGGAATGAATCACACCAGAAGAATACTCAATTAAAAGAGAAGCAAATCTGAATTAAGCATTAGAAATAAATAAAAATGGCGGCACATTAAAATAATCTATATAATAATATTGAATGTTAATAAACTAAAATAGCCACTCAAAAGACATATATTGGCAGATTGTATTAAAAATGAGATCCAACCATATGGTGTTTACAAAAGATGAACTTTACAAAGACATTCATAGGCTGGAGGTGAACAAAGAGGAAAAGATGTATTATGGAAATTTAAAATTACAGTAGGAAGACATAAATACTCTTATATCAGACAAAATAGAAAACAAGTCAAAATTGATCAAAAGAGCCAAAGTAGGTCACTTTGTATCGATTAAATGACACATCCAACACCAATATACAATTATTGTAAGTATTTATGTCCCAAACAATGGATACAACTACACACAGAAAAATTTAAAATATTAAAAAACAAACAATTTTTGAGTGTAAAGAATCAAATAAATCACAGCTATGATCACTATAAATGATTTCAACACACCTCTCTCATCACTAGGTTATCAGGCATAAACTAAGTAAACACTCTTCAGAACTAAAAATTCTGTTAATCGAGTGGACCTTACAGATATAAACAGAATATTCATCCATTAAAATATACATATATTTTCTTCTTAGTTACATATGAACATTCTCTAAAATAGATCACATTTTAGGGCACAAAGCAAATTTTAGCAAATACCAAAAATAGAGATAATTCCTTGCATTCATCAGATCATAATAGAATGAAATTAGAAATCAACAATAAGATAAAAATTGAAGCCATTCTTCTGGATATTATCTGGATATTAAGTAAAGTTTTGAATGATAAGTAGCTTATAGAAGAAATCTGGGGAAATTTTTTTTTAAATTTACCCAATAAATTAGACTAGATATGCAACATACTAAAATCTCTGAAGTACTATAAAGGCATTTCTAAGAGCAAAGTTTTAATATTTGAGTTCCTATAATTTAAAAAAAGATACCAAATAAATAATATTACTCCTCAATGCCCTAGAAAAATATAAACAAACAAGTGCCAAAATCAGTAAAAACAAAATGGAAATATAATTAATAAAATATTAGACCATAATATGTACAGGGCATAATTACTAAAATTAAAAAAAAGAATAGTACAAAATATCAATAAAATCAAGAGTTGGTTCTTTATTGATATAAAAATATCTTTAGCCAAACTTACCAAAAGAAAAAGAAAAACCAAATTAGAGATGAAAATGAAGATATTGCCACAGATACTACTGAAATCTAGAGGATCATTAGAAATTATTTGAAAAATGTATACACCAATAAACTCGAAGTTGGAAAGATATTTACAAATCCCTCTAGATGTATGACTTATCCAAATTGAACCATGAGGATATGGAAAAATTAAACAGATCAATATCGAGTCATAAAACTGAAATTACTCTCAAAACCCTACAACAAAGAAAAGACCAGGACCAGATGGATTCTCAGCTGAATTCTACCAAATATTTAAGGAACTATTGACAATCCTTCTCAAAATATTTCATAAATAGAAATGAATGCAATACTCACCTACTCACCATATGAAGCCAGTATTACTCTGATACCAAATCCAAGAAAAAAAACTAGAAGATAAATATTCCTGATGAACACAGATGTAAAAAGATACCACATTCAAAAACACATTGACAAGAAAGTACACCATAATCAAATGAGTTTCCTCCCAGGAATGCAAGATTAGTTCAACATACACAATCAATAAATGTAATCCACCGTATATAAAGAGTTAAGAATGATCACATAATTTGCTCAATAGATAAAGAAATATTATTTGGAAAAAAGTCTAGCACCTAGAAAAAAGTCTATTCATATTTAAAACACTAAAGATAATTGGGAACTTACCTCAACACTATAAAGATTGAAGACCCAAGATGGCAGAGTAGAGGGAGGCTGCATTCCTTATGGCTCCATGACTCAGGATTCAAGCAGAGAAAATACTTTTTCTCTGTGAGGTAGCCATCAGTTCCTACTGATCCCCCCATTGTTCACCCCTACTCCCCCAATGCTATCACCCACTGTTTACCAGTAGATGGCCTGCAGTTTCCCCCATTCCTGCCTTTTACCTGCCTATAACCTGCCTTTCACCTGTCCATTCTCTGCCATATCCCATTCATCTACAGATCCTCTGCTGCTTGCTGCCCACTGCTACCAGGAGGTCCATTGTCAGGGTACCCACAGGTTTGATTACACATGGCCACCACCATATTGGCAGACTGTCCAGGGCCTAGGAGTTTTCCATTGCCACCATTGCCATATCAGGGTGTGACTGCCTCAGTCTGGACACTGGCCAGGGCCTGAAGATCTATTGTCAGGGTACCTGCAGATCTGCTTGCTCATGTCTTCCTGCTGGGTGTACAAATTGGCTACCATCTTGCAACCTCTCTTCAGGTTACTCCTTCGTGTGAGCATATCTCTTGTGATTGTTTGCAAGTTATAAGAAAACCATTGAGGTATTCCTACTGCAGTGAGGCAGACCCCAGGGAATCTGAAATTGAGAGCCATCATATTATGGCTGGGTCTGTGTGGGACAGACTGGTCATAGCAAACCTATGTAAATCTGGAGACTGGGAGCATTTCCCCAAGGGGAGCACAGGTTGGAGAAACTGGAGAGAACTGGGCCCTCTCTAGCTCAGTAACTGCCAAAGTGCACGGGGATGGAAGAGGCCAGCTACAATGGGTGGGAAGACTGAAAGAGGGTGTGAAAGCATCTTGCTATCAGTTCACCAGCCAACTGGTCCAGCACCCATCAGACTGGAGTTACCAGTAAACCTCAGACAACCCACCTATTGGCAGAGAAAAAAAACTAAGAAACTTTGGAAATCCAAAGGAAACAATCATTCAAATTTCCTTTTGCTTTTATTTTTTTTCTTCTCTCTCACATATCTACTGACTTTGAAACCAAATATTTTTCTTGCATCAGTTTACTTTGGAATGGTATATCTGAATATTATATATATATATATATAAATATATATATATATATATATATATATAATATTATATTACAGTTTATTGTTTATTCTTATATGTTTACATTTAAAAAATATCTGTATATATATATATATATATATATGTATATATATATAAAATGTGTGTTGTTTTTTTTTTTTGTGTGTGTGTGTATGTGTATTTTCCTCTCACTTATATGTCTTCCTGGATTCTCTTTCTGGTTTTTGATTTGTCTTAGTTTCTCATTTGGTTGAATGTCCCCTTGGTGTAGATCCTCCCTATGAGGGTTTTCACTTTTTTTCACTTCATCCTCATGAAATATTTTGTTGAGAATGCACTGTAGTGTACGCTTTCTAGTTGTGAATTCTTTTAATTTTTGTTTATCAGGGAAGGCTTTAATTTTATCTTCAAAATCTGAAACTTAATTTTGCTGGATGTAAAAATATTGGTTGGCATCTGTTTTCTTTCAGAGCTTGAAATATTTTTTTTCAGGATCTCTTAGCTTTGAGGGTCTAGGCTGAGAAATAAGTTGAGATCCAAACTGGTTTCCCCCTATATGTAATTTGCTTTTTTCCTCTCACATCATTTAAGATTTTATCTTTATTCTGTGCACTAGTCATTCTCATTATAATGTGCCTTGGTGTGAGTCTGCTGTACTTTTGGGATTCTGTAAGCCTCTTATATTTTATTTCAATTTCATTCTTTAGGTTTTGGAACTTTTCTGCTATTATATCATTTACATTCCTTTGGTTTGTATCTCTGCTCCTTCATCTATTTTGATAAATCTTAAATTTGGTCTTTTCATGTTATCCCCAAATTCTTGGATGTTTTGTTCATGGTTTCTCACCAGCCTCTTCATATGTTCAACTCTACTTTCAAGGTTATATATTTTGTCTTCATTGTCTGAGGTTCTGTCTTCCAAGTGGTTTAATCTGTTGGTTATGCTTTCTATTGAATTTATCATTTGGTTTACTGATTCCTTCATTTTGAGGATTTCTGCTTGCTTTTGTTGTTGTTGTTTTGTTTTGTTTGCTTATTTGTTTTCACATTCTCTAACTCTTTATTGTAGTGGTCTTTTATTTCCTGTATTTTTTCTTTGATTTCAATCCTTACATTATCCTTTACTTCACATATAAGTTTAAGGATACACAATCTGTACTCTGTCTTGGACATTTCTTCTACTGTGTTTTCAGTGGCTTATATTGTTAAAGCTTCTTGGTTTGTTTGGGGCATTTTATTTCCTTATTTTTGCATGCTGTTAGTGTGTTTTCCCATCTAAAAGTATGGATCTAAAGCAGGATAAATTCTACCCCGTAGACCTATAGTGTCCCTGAAGGTTTCCACTTCTTTGCCTTTTACTGGTAAGACCAATGTCAACAGCAACCAATGAACACAATGTAAAGCCTTAAACCTATTACCTCCCACTAAGGCATCAACTGATTTCTTGCATTGAACCAAAATGACGAGTTCAATAACTATCTATAAACAGAATATTTGTTTAAATGATTTATAATTTCAAATGGTGGATGAGAGAAACAGAGATAATGTAGTATGCAATATTTGTGAAGGAAAAAATAGAAACTAGAAGTAAAAATTCACAGGAAGAGTAGAAGAGGAGCCAACAAAGATTGGCTGCTGGTTGGAGAAAAGTTGAAAGGAAAATCCAAGAAAATGAACAAGAGAGAAGGAGAATATGAACAAAGAGAAAAAAAAATTAGACATAAGAATACAACAAAAATGCAAAACACCAATCATATATCAATGTTCACACTGATGCATAAAAAACATCCTGTTCCAAATATGGTAGATAGATTAGTGAATCAAAAAATAAAGTAAGTCTTGCTGGCAAGTTGAACTGACTCTGTCATTGTTCAACAATTTCTCAGCCCTCTTACCGACATCCCTTGACTCAGATCAGCCCTCACAAACCCAGTCTTTATCCCACCAATCTGGGCTTTAGATGCCTCAGGATTGGCCATGCTGCAGTCTCAAGATCTCAATACTGCTCCTATTTGCAGAAAGACAACCAGGAATGCACTCATGCAAAGGGCAACTCTGAGATGCAGCAGCAATACAAGGGCCACCAGCACTCTCAGGGAGGAAGACCCCAGGCACCTTCAAACCTGCAGATACCCCAACCAACACTAGACCCACAGGTCCCAGCTTAAGTCCCCAGACAAAAGCTTTTATGGTGGTAATCCTGCAGGCACCCCAGCCCCCTGCTTTTGCTGGTGTCCCAAATGGGTGCAGCCACATGCAACCAAACCTGGAGTCTTCCCTGAAGCAATCCTCTAGGCTGTGGTAACAGCAGTAATGGTGGTGATTGTTGGCAGCAGGCAGAAGATCAGCAGTAGCTGTGGCTGCAGTGGCAGCTACAACTACAACTGCAGGGGCATTGTCTCCAGTTTATCTCTGGAGGTCAGTAGCAGTGTAATCTTCAGTTGCATCCAGGGCAATGGTATTTTCTTGGCAATAGCACCCAGAAAGAAGACCACCAAGTGATCTCAGGATGGCAACAGCGTAATCAGAAACAGCAATGGTGACAGTGGTGCAGGAGGCAGTTGATTGAAAGGAGACTTCAGGTTCAGCAGCAGCAATCACTGGAAATAGCATTGGAATTCCCAACAGAGGTAACTGAGGCAGTGCCCAGAGAATACACCTCAGGCACAACAGAAAATGTAGTGGTAGCAGTGGAATGTGCAGGAGCAGGTCAGTGGCAGCAGCCTCTTTCTTCACTCTTACTATATGTTTTTACCTCTATCTTTTCTCCTCCCTCATAAACATCAAATCCTACACTACTTCTGTCTCCTCTTTGTCCATCATTTGAAATTAGAAACCCTTTTACCAAACTTAACTTTTTATACTGTAGATGATAATTGAACACATCATTTTTGTTTACTGCAAGAAAACTGTAGAAACAATTATAGGAGCTACTTGGTAGAATGCCATATATTTTTTGCATTGGGGTTAATATTTGTCTCTCTCTTGAAGGTGAGGTACTGGAGGACTTCAGGGAGACTCTAAGACTACAGAGTAAAAGCTACCCAGATCCATCCTGCTAAATGAGAAGAGACACAAAAGCAATAAAAAAGAAGGGAATGAGCACTTCAAACCAAGATGTTCTAACAATAGAATACATAGGCAGCATAATAAAAGAAATGTCAGAGAAGGAGTTTAGAAGGTGCATAGCTAAAATGATCTTCAAAATAAAAGATTATATCAGAGAGAAAATATTGGAAGTAAAAGATCACTTCAATAAAGAGGGCAGAGAATATAAAAATGAATCAAGCAGATACCCTTAAAATGAAGAAAACAATAAATAAAATTAAAAACCCAGTGAAAAATATCACCAATAGACTAGACCACTGGAAAGACAACCTCATGAAATGAAGACAAAATATATATTCTTGAAAATATAGTTTTACAGAAAAGATTGTAAAAAAAACCATGAACAGAACCTCCAAGAATTATGGGATAACATAAAGGACCAAATTTAATATTTATTTGAAATAGATGAAGGTGCAGAGATACAAACCAATGGAATGTACAATCTTTTCAATGACATAATATCAAAATATTTTCCATTTCTAAAGAATGAAATGGAAAATCAACTACAAGAGGCTTACAGTACCCCAAATGTACAAATTTACAGCAGACCCACACCAAGGCACATTATAATGAGAATAACTTTCATACAATATAAGGATAGAATTTTAAAGGTTATCAAAAACTATTAAATTATATATACAGGGAAAACAAGTAGGATCTCAGATACTTTCTCAACCCAGATCCTTAATGCCAGAATGTTCTGGAATAATGTATATCAAGCTCTGAAAGAAAAATAGATGCCAACCAAAAAAAATTTATATCCAGCAAAACTAAGCTTCAGATTTAAGAAATAAAAACTTTCCATGATGAATAAAAGTTAAAAGAATTCACAACTAGAAAGTTTGCACTACAGAACATTCTCAGCAAAATATTCCATGAGTAGAAAATAATAATTGAAAAAAAAAACAGCAGAGGCAGGAACTACACTAAAGGAAAAGTCAACCAAACGAGAAAACAAATCAATTTAAACTCCCCCTAACCCGCAAATAAAAGAAAAAATGACAGGGAATACAAATTATGTCTCAAATATAACCCTGGATATTAATAGCCTAAAGTCATCAATGAAAAGCCATAGAGTAGCAGGTTGGATTTAAAAACAAAACAAAAACAAACAAACAAAAAAACAGGACTCAACAATGTTCTATCTTGAAGAGATGCACCTCATAGGCAAAGACATCAACAGACTGAAGGTGAAAGGTTGGGAAAAAATATCACTGAAATAGATGTGTAAATAAACAGGGGTCCATCCTCATATCAGATAACGTGAACTTAAAGCCAAAGTTAGTCAGAAGGGATAAAGAACGACATTTTATACTGCTTAATGGAATTATACATCAATACATAACAATCATAAATATTTATGTCCCAACCAGTGGAGCACCTAAGAGCATCAAACAAACTCTTCTCAAATTCAACAAGCAAATAGACCACAACAAAATAATACTGGGTGTCTTTAACACATCTCTTTCATCAGTAGATAGATCATCCAAACAAAAAATAAATTTAAAAAATAATCGAACTAATGAATACAAGCAATAATACAGGCTTAACAGACATGTGTAGAACATTTAATTCATCAAAGACTCAATACACATTCTTCTCAGCAGCACATTGATCTTTCTCTAAAATAGACCATATATTAGGCCACAAAACAACTTTTAGTAAATACAAAAAATTAAGATAATGACTTGCATTCTACCAGATCATAAGGGAATAAAACCAGAAATCAACAATAAAATTTAAAAAATGGAAGGTACTCCAAGACCTGGAGACTAAGTATCATGCTACTGAATGACAAATGCACAGAGAAGATATCAGAGAGGTTAAAAAAATACTTAGAGGTAAATGAGAACAGCAATACAACATATCAGTATAACTGGGACAATATGAACTTAGTGCTGAGAGGAAAGTTTATTGCATTGAGCTCATTCATTAAAATAATAAAAAGTCAATAATGACCTAATATGACATCTCAAAACCCTAGAAAGAGATGATCAAATCAACATCAAAAGCAATAGAACACAGTAAAAAAATTAAAATCAGAGTTGAAATCAGTAAAAATTGAAACAAAAAAATCAATAATGACAAAACAAGAAGTTGGTCTTTGAAAACTGAATAAAATTGATAAACATTTAGCTATACTCATGAGTAGAAAAAAAGAAAAAACTCAAATTATTAAATTGTGATAAAAAAAGAAATAACACAATAGGCAATACTAATAGACAAGATAATTAGAAACTATTTTGAAAATTTATACCCCCTCAAAAAAATAGAAAATCTCAAACACATTGACAAATTTCCAGAGGCAAATGAACTACCTAAACTGAGTTTAGCTGAGAAACTTGGGATTATAGGTGTGTGCCATGCCTAACCACCAGCTGCCTCATCCAAGATTAATTTCATATTTGGTGAAATCCAAATAATTCTGTCTCCTCCTAGCAGCCATACATAGGAAGATGAATGCACATTCTTGAAATCAGAAACAAAGGAAAAGAATCACATGACTTCATCTTCACTATTATTTGTATACAGAAGATCTCTGAATTGCCATGATTCAACTCAAGATTTTTCAAATTTATGAGAGAGTAAAAATGACACACATTAAGAAGGAGCTGTATTCTTATTTTGATCTTTTCCTAGACTTACTTTTGATGATGGGCAGCAGCAATGAGCTACAGTTCCCAGTTAACCATATGATTATGAGGATAAACACTCTATCATCCACATTATGTTGTGGTAGTAAACTGTAATGTTCAGTAGGTTTAGTGTATTGAATGCTTTTTTGACTTAAGATGCTTTCAATTTATGATGAGTTTATTGTGCTATAATTGTTGAAAGTTGTAAAGCACCAGCAAAATTTCAGTGAGAAAATATTACAACATATGGAAAAATGAGGCCCATAAAAATATCAACAAATTTGAAAAAGAAATCCATAGATTATTATCTAATTCATAGATATTATAATTCATAGATATTAGAACTAGCAGAAAATGCTCGATGCTGTGGCTTGGGAGGCTGACAAAGGAAGACTGCAGGTGCAAAGTCTGCCTCAGCAACTTAGTGAGGACCTAAGTAACTTAGCAATATCCTGTCTCTAAATTAGATTAAAAAGGGGGCTGGGGATGTGACTTGGTGGTAAGTGCTCCTGAGTTCAATTACCAGTCCCAAATAATAATAATAAGAAGAAGAAGAAGAAGAAGAAGAAGAAGAAGAAGAAGAACAAAAACCAGAAAATTGTTTTTTAAAGTCAGTATTATAAATACACTTGAAAATTTATAAGCAAAAAGCAAAACAAATGTTTTATATGGGGGATTCCATAGAGTAAAGAGCTTTTTTAAATATTATAGAATTAATAATGGGAAACAAAAACAGTAAATGGCCTGAACAGCAGTACCAACACTGTGAAGAGAGCCAGCAATCTAAAAAAAAGGTCAATAGAAATTATACAAAATAAAACACAGAAAAAGTTGAGAGATCAAAAACCCTAAACCAGCCTCTACAACCTGTGTTATCATATTTTCTTGAAATTCAACCCAGGATGCTCTATCACTGAACTATTTCCCAAGCCCTCCCTTTATTTTTTTATTTTGAGACAGAGTCTCACCAAGTTGCTCAGGCTGACCTCTCAAACTTATGATCTTCCAGCCTCAGCCTCTCGAGTTTGGGGGATTATAGGTGTGTGCCTTGCCTAACCAGAAACAATATTTTTAAAAAATAAAGGCAGATTTTCTCAAAACTGATAAAAACTATAAATTCAAAAATCTTGGTGAGGATGTTTCTTCAGTGGTAGAGTGTATAAGGCCATGAGTTTGATTCCAAGAACTGTAAAACAAAAACAAAAACAAAAACAAAAAACCACTTCTTCCTCCAATATCTCCCCAATTCTAGAATAATAAATACAAATAAAATTAATCAAATTAATTTTCAAATTAATCAAATGAATTTGATTATGACAATCAGTGCCATAATCAAAATGTTGAAAATTAGAGATAAAGATTAAGATACTGATTCCTATGTAGAAGGATCCAAGATGGCGGAGTAGAGGAGATACCATTTCTGGCTGCTCTGTGCATGAATCTGAGAAAGCAGTCAGGCAGTTTCTCCACGGAGAAATACAACATCTAGGTAGAATACAACATATCAGAGCCTGTGATAGGACCCCTTCAGCGGCTTGTCGCAGAATCCACCAGAGCTGCAAACACTGCACAGAAATCAGAGCCTCTGTGTTCCAGTGTGACTCCAGACTGTGGTTCCAAAGCCCTCAGTTTGAGCACATGAACGGCTCTCAAGCAATGGAGCAGAAATTCCAAATCAGCACCTCTGTAGAGCTGCAGAACTCCAGGCTATGTTCCATTTCCACACAGGTCACCCAACCATGTTCTAGCCACAGCACAAGGACATCCCAACTCCCCCTACTTCACCAGACATCCTGACATGGGAAACAAATGGACACCATCTTGGAAAGCCTCTCTCGCCATCTGCGACTGAACAGGTACCTAGTTTCCAACTCCCCCTCCCCCTAGCTGTGATAACTCAGCACAGTGAGCATCCAACACTATCAGTTGAACAAGAGAGCACTGTGACCAGGTTGCAACCCACCTGGTGCAAACTGAGGGTGGAGAGAAAGAGTTCCCACTGTTAAGACCTGATAAGAAATAAGGGGGGCATCTAAAAACCAGGAGCAACTCAGAGAGACCAAGATTAGGGAAGCTCCAGGCAGGAGAGGGAGAGCTCAAGTCTTCTCACACTAGTTACCTACACCACCCTGAAGGCAGAGACTCAAGTTGGGAATAGACAACTCTACCTACTGGAAGAGAAGAGAAGAAAATGAAATTCTAAGACTAATTTTTCTTTGTCTTCTCTTCCATTTTATCCTCTTTTTTTCCTCTACCCTTCCTCTTCTGGTTCTCACAAGACCAAGATATGTGAAACCAAGAACTTTACATAAAACAGAACTTTAAGAACTGAGTCACCAGAATAATGTAATATAGAGGAATTGCATAAGCCCCCCCCCTTTTTTTCTTTATCTCTCTCTTTTTTCCTTTCTTTCTTTCCTTCTTATTTTTCTTCCTCTCTCTCTTCCTCTTTCAACTTCCTAATTTTTACTATATTTACTTATTGTAGTTTTCTAAATACATATATATGTTTGTTTTTATGCATTCTAATGTCCTCCCACATACTTGTCTACTGAAATTACCTCCTATCTATTCCCCTGCTACTTATTAGAGTTCTCCTCCAAATTTCCCCAGTTTTATTAACCCCATACCCTCACATCTTTCCCCCTTAACATAATGCCCTACACTGAACCTCCAGTTCTCTGTCTGCCACCAGAAACTGCACAACTTTTATGAACTTACTGATTATATTTTAAATAATAATTGAATCCAAAATTTCTAGACATTGAGATTAACTAATAAATGTCTTAATGACAATAATTTTCCTATATGTGATGTATTATTGATATTGGGAACTGTTAACATTGTCCTTCCCCAAAGAGGAAGCATTTGGGAACTATACAAGAACACTACAAATCTATAGGGTAAAAAAAAATAATAACACACCTGTCCCACAGAGATGGAAAGAAACATTAGCAACATGAAAAGACAAGGGAAGAAAATACCACAAACAATTCAAGACAACACATAATTAGAAGAATTAACAGCTACAACAAAAAAAAGGACAGAGAAAGATTTCAGGATATACATGAATTACATGTTTTGGAATCACAAAGAAGACATGAGACAACAAATACAGAAAGTGAAAGATCACTTTGACAATGAGCTACATAAATAAATCAAAGAAGCAAAAAATCACCTCTACAAGGAAATAGATGTTATAAAAAAAGAAATCCTTGAAATGAAAGAAATAATAATCCAAATTAAAAATGCATATGAGAGCATCACCAGCAGAGTAGGCCACAGACAACGAAGATAAAGTATATCATCTTAAAAATAATGTAGACAGCACAGCAAAAATGAAACCATGAGCAGAACAGCCAAGAAATATGGGATAGCATAAAAAGACCAAATTTAAGAGACATTTGGATAGAGGAAGGCATAGAGGTCCAAACCAAAGGAATGAGCAATCTGTTAAATGAAATAATGTCAGAAAACTTCCAAAACATGAAGAATGAAACAGAAATCCAAATTCAAGAAGCCTACAGGATGTCAAAAGAGGAAAATCACAACAGATCCACACCAAGACACATTTTAATGAAAATGTCCCACATACAGAAGGAGAGAATTTCAAAAGCCATGAGAGAAAGGAATCAGATTACATATAGGAATAAACCAATTAGGATAATTGCAGATTTTTCAACACAGACCCTGAAAGCTAGAAGATCCTGGAACAACATATTTCAAACTCTGAAAGATGATGGGTTCCAACCCAGAATCTTGTATCCAGCAAAATTAAGTTTCATATTTGAAGATGAGATTAAAAACTTTCCATGATAAAGAAAAGTTAAAAGAATTTACACCTAGAAAACTGGCACAACAAAAAATCCTTGGCAAAATATTTCATAAAGAGGAAATGAAAAACAACAATGAAAACTAGCAGGAAGGGGTAGTACACAATAAAAGAAAAACTAATAAAAGAGGAAAACCAAGTCAAGTTAAATAACAAAAACAAAGAAACATGGCTGGAAATACAAACCATGCCTCAATAGTAACCCTAAATGTTAATGGCTTAAACTCACCAATAAAAAGACAAAGACTAGCAGAGTGGATTTAAAAAAAAATTCAACAATATGCTGCCTAAAGGAGATTCATCTACTAGAAAAAGATATACACAGACTAAAGGTAAAAGATTGGAAAAAATAATACTATTCACATGGACTGTAGAAGCAAGCAGGGGTCTTCATACTTATATCAAATAATGTAGACTTCAAGCCAAATTTAATCAAAAGGAATAAAGATTGGCATTACATACTGATAAAGGGAACCATACACCAAATAGGCATAACAATCATACATATATATGCCCCCTCCCCCAATGGCACAGCTATCTTCACCAAACAAACTCTTCTCAAGTTTAAGAGTCAAATTGACCACAACACAATAAACTTGGGTGACTTTAAAACCTCCTCAGCACTGGACAGATCTTTCAATCAAAAGTTAAATAAAGAAACTATAGAGCTTAATAACATAATTAATAACTTAGACTTAACTGAATATATAGAATATATCAACCAGCGTCAAGCAGATACACTTTCGTCTCAGGAGCACATGGATCTTTCTCAAAAATAGACCATATACTATGCCATAGGGCAACTCTTAGCAAATACAAAAGAGTAGAGATGCTACCATTCATTTTATCAGATCATAATGGAATGAAATTGGAAATGAAAGATAAAAAAATTTCTGCATCACATGGAGACTGAAAAATATGCTACAGAATGATGAATGGGTTACAGAAGAAATCAAGGAGTAGATTAAAAAATTGTTAGAGGTAAATGACAACACAGATATAACATATCAAAATCTCTGAGACACTATGAAAGCAGTACTAAGAGGAAAATTCATTGCATGGAGTTCATTCCTTAAAAGAAGAAAAGCCAACAAATAAATGACCTCACACTACATCTCAAAGTTCTAGGGAAAAAAAGAACAAATCAGCATCAAAAGCAGTAGAAGGCAAGAAATTAGAGCTGAAATCAATGAAATCAAAACAAAAGAAACAATTGAAAAAAATTGACAAAACTAAATGTTGGTTATTTGAAAAAATAAATAAAATTGACAGACCTTTAGCCATGCTAACAAAGAGGAGAGAGAGAGAACTCAAATTACCAGCATACATGATGAAAAAGACAATATAACAATAGACACTACAGAAATACAGAAGATACTTAGAAATTATTTTGAAATCTTTTGCTCTAATAAAATAGAAGACATTGACAGCATCAATAAATTCCTAAAGTCATATGATCTGCCAAGATTGAATCAGGAAAACATACACAACTTAAACATACCAATATCAAGTGAGGAAATAGAAGAAGCCATCAAAAGACTACCAACCAAGAAAAGCCCAGGACTGGACAGATATACAGCTGAGTTTTATAAGACATTTAAAGAAGAACTAATACCAATACTCTTCAATTTATTTCAGAAAATAGAAAAAGAGGCAGCTCTTCCAAACTCATTCTATGAGGCCAATATCACCTGATTCCAATACCAGACAAAGACACATCAAAGAAAGAAAACTTCAGACCAATATCTCTAATGAACATAGATGCAAAAATCCTCAATAAAATTCTGGCAAATCAAATGCAAAAAAACATATCAAAAAGATTGTGCACCATGATCAAGTGGGATTCATCCCAGGGATGTAAGTTTGGTTCAAAATAAGGAAATCAATAAATGTAATTCATCACATAAGTAAAGATAAAAATCATATGACCATCTCAATAGACACAGAAAAACCATTTGACAAAATAAAGCACCCCTTTATGTTCAAAACACTAGAAAAACTAGGGATAACAGTAACAAACTCAACATTGTAAAGGCTATCTACACTAAGCCTCAGTCCAACATCATTCTAAACAGAAAAAAGAGAAGGCATTCCTTCTAAAATCTGGAACATGACAAGGATGCAGTCTCTCACCACTTTTATTCAACATAGTTCTTGAAACACTGGCCAGAGCAATTAGAGAGATGAAAGAAATTAAAAGAATAAGTATAGGAAAAGAAGAACTTAAATTAGCTCTAGTTGCTGACAATATGATTCTATACCTAGAAGACCAAAAAAAAAAAAAAAAACTCCACCAGAAAACTTCTAGAACTAGTAAATGAATTCAGCAAAGTTGCAGGATATAAAATCAACACCCATAAGTCAAAGGCATTTCTGTATATCCGTGACAAATCCTCTGAGAAGGAAATGAGGAAAACTACCCCATTCACAATATCCTCAAAAACATTAAGATATTGGAAATCAATTTAACAAAAGAGGTGAAGAGAGAAATCATAGAAGACCTTAGAAGATGGAAAGATCTGCCTTGCTCATGGATATAGGCAGAATTAATATTATCAAAATGACCATACTACCAAAAGCACTATACAGTTTTAATGTAATTCCAATCAAAATCCCAATGGAATTTCTCATAGAAATAGAAAAGACAATCATGAAATTCATCTGAAAAAATAGGAGAACCAGAATAGCTAAAGCAATTCTAAGCAGGAAGAGTGAAGCAGATGATATCACTATACCAAACCTTAAACTATACTGCAGAGCAATAGTAAGAAAACAGCATGGTATTGGCACCAAAACAGGCCAGTAGACCAATGGTACAGAATAGAGGACACAGAGACGAATCCAAAAAATTACAATTATCTTATATTAGACAAAGGTGCCAAAAACATGCACTGGAGAAAAAATACCATCTTCATTAAATGGTGCTGAGAAAACTGGAAATCCATATGCAACAAAAGGAAACTCACCCCCTATCTCTCATCATGCACAAAACTTAACTCAAAATGGATCAAGGGCCTAAGAATTAAACCAGAGACTCTGCATCTAATAGAAGAAAAAGGACCTGAACAGACACTTCTCAGAAGAGGATTTACAATCAATCAACAAATATATGAAAAAAATACTCATCATCTCTAGCAATCAGAGAAATGCAAATCTAAACTATTCTAAGATATCATCTCAATCCAGTCAGAATGGCAGCTATTATAAAGACAGACAACAATAAGTGTTGGTAAGGATGTGGGGAAAAAGGCACACTCATTCATTGCTGGTGGGACGGCAAATTGATGCAGCCAATATGGAAATCAGTATGGAGATTTCTGGGAATAGAACCACCATTTAACCCAGCTATTTCTCTCCTCAGACTATACCCAAAGGACTTAAAAACAGCCTTCTACAGGGACACAGTCACATCAATATTTATAGCAACACAAATAACAATAGATAAACTGTAGAGCAAACCTAGGTGTTCTTCAGTGAGTGAATGGATATAAAAAAAAAGTGTGGCATGTATACAAATGGAATTTTACTCAGCATTAAAAAGAACAAAATCATGACCTTTCCAGGTAAATGGATGGCACTGGAGAACAAAATACTAAGTGAATTTAGGCAATCCAAAAAAACAATGCCTAATGTTTTCTCTGATATAAGGAGGCTGATTCATAGTGGGGTAGGGAGGGAGAGAATGAATTCTAGATAGGGAAGATGGGTGGGAAGGGGAAGAGGGGGCAGGGGATTAGCAAGGATGGTGGAATGTGATGGACATCGTAATCCAAAGTACATGTATGAAGACTTGAATTGGGTGTCAACATACTTTATATACAGAGATATGAAAATTGTGGTATATATGTGTATGAAAAGTTGTAATGCAAAAAAAAAACAAAGTGCATGTATAAAGGCATGAATTGGCATGAAAATATTTTATATACAGAGATATGAAAAATTGTGTTCTATATGTGTAATAAGAGTTGTAATGCATTCCACTGCTGTCATATTTAAAAAAAATAAAATCCATAAAAGATAAAAAAATGTTCAAGTCATCTAAAAAGGCATTTCTCAAACAAATACAAATGGCCAATAAGTAAACAAAGAAATACTGAATACAATTGGCCATGCGAAAAATGCAAATCAAAACTATGGTGAGATATCATCTCACCCTATTTAGAATGACTGGTTTAGTGCAGTGGCACACTCCCGTAATCCCTGACTCCATAGGAATTTAAGTTCAAGGCCAATCTGGGCAATTTATCAAGGTCTTGTCTCAAAATAAAATGTTAAAAGAATTGGAGATCTAGCTCAGTGCTAAAATTCCCCTGGGTTAAATCCCCAAAACCAAATAAATAAATAACCTATCAGTGCTGGTGAGAATAAGGAACTCCTATACACTGCTGGTGAGCAAGAAAAATTAGTACACTCACCATGGAGAAGAGTATCAGTATGGCGGATCCTCAAACAAACTGAAAATTGATCTACCACATGATTCAGCTCTTCCACTCCTGGGTGTTTATCCAAAGAATAGCAAATTATCATGCCAAAGAGAGACCTAGACACTCATGTTTATGCAATACTATTCACAAGAACTAAGATATGAAATTGTCTAGGTGTCCCGAAACAGAAAGATGCATTTTTAATCCATATATACACAATGGAATATTATTAGACCATAAAGAAAATCCTGACATTTGCTGCAAAATGGATGGAACTGGAGGACATTATATTAAATGAAACAAGCCCAGACACTGAAAGACAAGTAGTGCATATCCCCTCTCATACAAGAAAGCTAAAAATTTTCAACTTGAGTATAGAATAATAATTCATAGAATTTTTGAAGGCAGGGGGAGGTGGATAAAACAAAGTGAGATTGGATCCTTGCATGCTAGATGCATGTGTAGAAAAATCACACCATGCCCCATTAATATGCACAGTTAGACCAGGAGTGGTGGTGCATACCTGTAATTCCAGTGGCTACAGAGGCTGAGGCAAGAGGATCATGAGTTCAAAACCAGCCTCGGAAATGGAGAGGTACTAAGCAACTCAGTGAGACCCTGTCTCTAAATAAAATACAAAATAGGGCTGGGAATGTGGCTCAGTGGTCAAGTGTCCCTGAGTTCAATCCCCAGTACCAAACAAACAAACAAAAAATTCACAGTTAGTATGTGTTAATAAGTAAAAATAAAATGTAAAATAGAAAGAAAAAAATTTTAAAAAATGCACATTATCTCTGACCCAGCAATCCCACCCAGTTCTATGTATATTTACAAGAGAAATGTGCTTATGTTCATAAAGACATGCACAAAGAGGTAATCCCAGCTATTTGGATGGCTGAGGCAGGAGGATCACAAGTTTCTGGCCACACTGAGCAACTTAGCAAGACCATATTTCAAAATAAAATTGAAAAATATTTGAGGATGTAGCTCACAGATAGAGTGTCCCTGGGTTAAATCTTCAGCACCACCAAAAAGAAAATAAAGAAAAAATATGTACAAAAATTCTAAAAGCAGTATTGTTCAAAATAGCTAAAATCTAGCAACAATTAAAATGTCCATGTACAGCAGAATGGAAAAAATATTGCACAGTTACATGACATAATACTACACAGCAAGGAAGAAGATTGAACTACTGCTACATGGAACAACATGAATAAATGTCATAAAAATAATGTTCAGTAAAAAAAAACGCAGACATTTAGTAGTACTTACCATTAAGGTTACAAAATATGAGATTCAAAAAATGGAATCAAAACTAATCTAGGGTGGCAGAGATCAGAATATTGGTTGCCTTTAAGAGGTTACTGACTGGAAAGAGAAACACTGAACTTGTGAGTGCTGAACATATTAGTGGATCATGCTTGGATTTCTTTTTCAATGCAGATCCTAAAACAGAAAAGAAGACAAAACCCAAGCAGTCTATATCACCTTTGGGAGCTTTAAAGATAAAACTTTATTTGGGGACCTGATAACAGGTAGCAGGAGGGGACTTTAGGAAAAGTAAAACAGGAAGGAGGGGAATGCCAATACATGATGCTATCAGGCTGGTCACTGCTAGGTAAAACTGGAATCTGATCTTGCTGGGGGTTTCTGATTTCTCCATACAGATTGTGTCTCTGAAATATCCACCTGAGAAATGAGAAGAGTGTATATTCATGACCTTGAATCTATTAATTGTCAAGGATTGTCCACGGGGTGTTACACCCCAACACTTGCAGTTCTGAGCATTGACAAATGCTAAGTAGCTTCTCTCAGGTGTCCCAATCACATTGCAGGAAAAGTCCTGGGGCAAAGGTGCAGAGGGTGGGCAATGCAGCTGAAGTGACCTGTCACAGTTCCTTCAGCAAAGACAGTGTGTCTGCTACTATCAGGTTATGTTGTCACACAAGTACACAAAATTCAAAAATCAATCGTTTTGTTTTTCCTAAGAAAGCCTCAATATTCCACAGCCTCACAGCCTGGGTTAACTGTTCAGCTCTCTGCGCCACCTAATGGTGAAATATAAACATTCACAGGCATCAGCAGGTGTTCCAATTTGGAACAGAGAGAAAAATTGCTTTTTCTCTCTGTTCCAAATTGGAATTCTGGTGCCTGCTGTAGAATGCTCACCTACAATGACAGATATTTGTCCATTAGGACCATTTTCTTAACCCACTACTTTAAGAAGAACAGGCAAACTATATTTGATACTTTTAAGTAAACCATATTGGTGTGGGGAGCTTGGTAGATGAAACTTTGCTTTAAATGGAGAATTTTATCTGCCTCTGGGCTACTTCCCCCATATTTTTCCACAGCTATGGTCAGAATTAAATAATATATGCACACTGCATTGTAATATAAACAAGCCTAATTCCATTTTCATTCTATTCTCCGTGAATATGTTGCCATACATATAATAAAGGATAGATGTGTGATGCATGAAGGCAGTACAAGTGAATGCAGGAATGAATTTTTCAGGAGGAAATCCATGGGAAAGTTTCTTACATGGGCGGGCACTTGATTGTGATCTCTCTAGATGTTCCCCATCCCCTAGTTTCTCTCTTCTCAGTTGACTGAGTAAAATGATACTGTTTCTATCTGCAAGCTCACCTCAAGTAAGTTCTTCCTGGAAGCCAAGAAAAAAAGAGAAATAATGAAAATAATAAATTGCAGAATCAAAGGGGGCAGTCAAAATTTTTAAGCTCAGCACACAGTGATTATCTTTTTTTTCCCATTACATTATACTTAATAGGTACCTGCTGCATAGTAGGTATACAGTAAGTGCCTAAGAACTGTTAAATCAGTTTATGAATACAGAATAACTGAAGCCCTGGTCATGAATATCTTAACTCTAACTGCTAGTTGCGGTTATTAGTCAATCCTCATTAGCCAAGATTTCTGAATTTCTCATTTGTCTACCTGTGAAAACTTTATAACCCCAAACTAAATACTCACAGCACTTTTGCAGTCATTCATAGATATGTACAGACTGGTGCAAAATGAGAGTCAAGTGAAAAACCCATTTCCTATGAAAGTTAAAAAAAAAAAAGTGAAGATGTCTCTTCAGGTTTTCCTTCTCACTGCAGGACGAGCATCCTGTGTGGCCTAGTGAGTGCCATGTTTTTCACACTTTGTGCTCTTTGTCACTGATATTGTCAATTTAAACGGCCCCAAACATATCTCTGCAGAGCTATCCAATGTTCTCAAACTGAAAAAGGCTGTGATGTGTATTACACAGGAAAAAGATGTTTTAGATCAGCTTTGTTATAGTTATACTGCTTTTGGCTGTGAGTTCAGTGTTAATGAACAACACAATGCACTGGAAAAAGAAAGATAAAACTTGCTTATAATTAGGTGCAGTTACATTGTAAAGTAACATCTATAATGCTATGATAAAGCTATGACAAACAACAAAATTTGGGGTTTCTTGGGATGACAACTGATTTTTTTTATATATGATACGCAGCATTGTTAGAAGGTTAAAAGCCAAGAAAATTTGTGATCACATTAATCAGGGTCAGGAAATTGTTAAACATTTCTCTGATAATGTTGCTGCTTAAAGAAATATGGTATACAATAATTACATGTAAATATATATTAAATAAGATTTTTTAAAAAGTACACATGAACATGGTTATGTATTCTTCAGTTAACAAAAATATTGTGAACAGAAACTCAAAGGAACCTAATCCTCTATTTACCCTAGGAGCATGGCTCAATGCTCACTAACAGTGTTTGCAGGAGCAACTGTAGAGAACATAACTGCTGAGAAAGAACGTTACTTATCTGGATCTACTTCAGTCCTCAAGAGCATCATTTTGACTCCTCATTTTAAAAAAAAAAATATTTATTTTTTAGTTGTAGTTGGACACAATATCTTTATTTTATTTATTTTTTATGTGGTGCTGAGGATCAAACCCAGAGCCTTGCACATGCTAGGCAAGTGCTCTACTGCTGAGCCACAACTGCAGCAGTTGACTCCTCATTTTTGATTCCCTCTTCAATGATGCACCTGGGCCATATTTCAGGTATCACCACCATGCTGTCCCTCTCAACCTTTAATGCACCTGTGAATCTTCTGATGATTCTGTTGAAATGAAAACTGGAATTCAGTAAGTCTGAGACCAGGCCACAGAGTCTACATTTCTACCAAATTCCCATGTAATGAATCTGCTGTTGACCATAAACCACACTGAATATGAAGACCTTCATTCTTCCCTGCTCTTTTGGTTTAGAGCACTTGGAACAATAGTTTTATGCTAATATTTCCCAAAATTGAATAACAAAATTGGTAAGAGGCAAAACTGTATTTCCCCCCTCAGAGACTCAGAAAAGAATGTGGAACTAGGAATGCATGAAGTCTCCTGGCAAAGCAAGACACTTAACAAGAAGAGCATCAAATATCTCACCCACAACACAGGTGTTGGGAAGGCAGAGAATTAAAAAAAAAAAAAAAACAAAAAAACTCTACAAACCTTACATAAATTCCATACAGGTTTTTATTGAGAACATGTTACATGCAGGCCAGACACTTTACCAGGGATACAGATACTCAAAAAAGCACATGCTTTGCTCTTAGACTTCTAAAAACTTAAAAGAAATGAACCTACACACCTGCCACAGATGCTAGACAGTGAGGGGCGCAGTTGAAATGTGGGGATGCACCGATGGAGGAGAGATTGCTTCCCACCTGGAGGATGTGACATCTGAAATGCATTGATGATCCATTTTATCTAACCAGGCTGACACTGCTAACATCCTGTTCCATTCAGAGTTAAACCCACAGAAACCAGGTCAGAACAACAAATCCTGCAAGATTACATTGAGCATATATTGGTAATGGAGCAGAAATGAATGGCAAAGTTTTAACAAGGAGAGTTGAAGTGATAATATCATCATGCAGTGTTCATGGGTACACTGGGCACCTGGGTAGCTGGGTCCTCATTTCAAAGGGAGAGCACTGCAGGGAGCTTCACAGTGTGTCCTAAGTGAACAAAAAAATAACAGACCTTCATAAGGTGGAGGTGAGAATGGAGGAGAAAATGGGAATGGGGCTCACAGGAGAAGAAAAAGTGAAAAAAAAAATAAAGATTAAAAAGAAGGGAAGAGCCTTAGGGAGGAGGGACAAACAGGAAATATGGATACGAAAAACTCACCAGTGTTTCATAAACCAAAATCCAAGACCTGTCAGAAGAGCCAGGGCCACTATCACAGCCAAGAAGATCCAACCCAGAGATTTTTGAGGTGCTGGAGATTCAAGTGGACATCAGGATGTTGTTTAGAACTTAATCTAAAAATTACTTATTTTAAATTCTTCTATTCTTTGAATTATATATTTTTCTTTTTCTTTGATAGAGAATTTGTAAGTCCCAATGTTTCCCCCATCCTCATGCTCTGCTAGAAGACATCTGCCCATCTCCAGCCAGGGCCTCAGCCCTTTCTCACCCCAGTAGAGGACGAGGTCCTGCCCTCCTAGGCTGCTGTGCTTCACCCTGCAGGCCAGGCCAGCCGCCTCCCCAGCTGCCACATCCAGGGTTGCTCGGAGATACCACGTCCCATCTGCATTGAGCAGGAAGTCACCTCTCTGAGTGCCCTGCTGCTCCTGCTCCCCTCGCATCCACATCACCCACATGGGCTTTGGGTAGAATCCAGACACATGGCACACCAGCAGGAGACGGCCAGGTCCAGGGCTGGGGCCACTGGACAGCCAGGCCTCAGGCTTCACTGCAAAGGACAGAAAACACATCCAGACACAGACTCTAACATAGAATTATAAGTTCCGAACTTCCACATAAGCCTACGAAGACATATTGTTCCCACTTCTGAAATGTCACACATTATCCTCTTTTTATCCTGAATTTGACTTTAAAATAGAAAAATTCTTGGAGTGTTGGATACAAGACTGACCTTGTCGCTGGAGATGAGCCTTCCCTGCATCTAGAAGACCCAAGGTGAAACGTGGGCAGGTGTCACTGAGGATCCTATGTAACCTATATGTGTTGTCTTGGTCCAGATTGAGCAGTTTGCAGGCTTTCTGGGCCTTTCTTCCACTGTTTGGAGATGGTGACCATGTTTCATTCTGGAAACTCAGGAAATCATACCCTCCAATAGCTACATGCAGAAAGTTTATGAAGTCCTTCCCAGAGTGAAGATCACAGCCTGCTGCCATCTGTACATCAAAGGGATCTGGGGAAGAAGAGTCATGAATTAGAGGAGAAAAGAAAGAAAATGGAGAAAATAGAATGAGTGGAAGCAAAAGACAACAGAAGCAGAAGGGAGTTTGGGGAGTTTAGGGGATGGACCACAGTGTGGTTTGGTCTGAGGTTCACAGAAAGGGGAACTGGTCAGAGCTGGAGGTGGGGGAAGAGATGATAATATGAGGAAGGGAGGGAATTGTTCAAAGGAGATAGGGAAGGTGTGGGGTGAAGGACTTAATGTGAGAGAGCTGAGACTCTAATTAACCAGGTGAATGTATCATGGTCACTAGGACAGTTTACACAAGGATGACAGAGGAGATTAAATGGGAGAAAAAAAATCATACTTCAAAAAGTCAACCAAAGAGTGAGGAAGTTGAAGATACCTGATTACTGGGAAAGGGGGTGATCACAAGATGCCTCTGGGGGAGATAATAAAACACAGCCCTGCAGGCAATGAGAGAACAGTTCATAAGTAGCAAAAGTGGCCTACCATTATTTCCAGATATTCAGGAACTTACTTACTTAGGAAGCAGGTTTCTCAACAGTAGAAGACAAGAAATAATTAAAATGAGAGCTAAAAACAATGAAATGGAAATAAAAAAATGAAAAAATGATAAAACAAATAGTTGGTTCTTTGAAAAAGTAAATAAAATAGATAAATCCTTGGCCAAGCTAACGAAGAGAAAAATAGAAAACTCAAATACTACGATGAAGAAGTATAATAAGGAACATGTCTGAAATACCAAAAAAAAAAAATATTTGGAAACTATTTTTAAAAATTATATTCTAATAAAATATAGAAAACATCAATAAATTTCTAGAGACATATGATCTACCCAAACTGAATGAGGAGGTTATAATGACTCATACAGATAAATTCCAAGTAATGAAATAGAAAATGTCTTCAAAAGCCTACCAACCAAGAAAAGTCCAGAACCAGATGGATTCTCAGATAAGTTCTACAAGTCTTTCAAAGGAGACTTAAGCCTAATACTCCACAAAGTATTCCATCAAAGAGAAAATGAGGGCACCCTTCCAAACTCACTCTATGAGGCTAAAAACAACCCAATATCAAAACC
Source organism: Marmota monax (assembly GCF_021218885.2). NCBI lineage: Eukaryota > Metazoa > Chordata > Mammalia > Rodentia > Sciuridae > Marmota > Marmota monax. Next base: position 1,014,244 of record NW_026695201.1, on the reverse strand, counting down.
AGATAAAGATATATCAAGGAATGAAAACTTCAGACCAATATCCCTGATGAACATAGATCCAAAAATTCTCATTAACATTCTGGCAAATAGCATACAAAAACATATTAAAAAGATAATGCACCACAATCAAGTGGGGTTCATCCAAGGGATGCAGGGTTGGTTCAACAAATAGAAATCAATATATGTAAATTCATCATTTTAATAGACTTAAAAACAAGAACCATATGATTATCTCAATAGATGCTGAAAAGCGATTGACAAAGTACAGCACATCTTCATGTTCAAAAAACTAGGGATAGTAGGAACATATCTAAACATTATAAAAAATGTATATGCTAAGCCCAAATACAGCATCATCCTAAGTGGAGAAAAATTGAAAGCACTCTCTCTAAAAACTAGAACAAGACAAGAATATCCTCTTTCACCATTTCTATTCAACATCATCCTTAAAACTTTAGTAAGAGCAAATAGAAAATAAAGAGAAATTAAAGGGATACAAAGAGGTAAAAAGAACTCAAACTATCACTATTTGCTGATGACATGATTCTATATCTAGAAGATTTAAAAAATTCCACAAGAAAACTAAAATCCCAATGACAAATTCTTCATAGAAATAAAAAAAGCAATCATGAAATTTATTTGGAAAAATAAGAGACCCAGAATATCTGAAGCAATCCTTAGCAAAAAAAGTTAAGCAGCAGGCATCAAAATACCAGACCTTGAGCTATACTACAGAGATAGTTACCAAAATGGTATGGTATTGGCACAAAAATAGACTTATAGACCAATAGTAAAGAATAGAGGACACAGAGACAAACCGATATAAATACGGTTGTGTCATATGTAGCAAAATAAATTAAACCTCCATCTCTTACCCTGCATAAAAATCAATTAAAAGTGGATCAAAGACTGAGGCAATAGAATAGAAACCCTGTGCCTAATAGAAGAAAAACTAGGCCCAAATCTTCACCATGTTGGCCTAGGATCTGACTTCTTTAAGAAGTCTCCTAAAGTGCAAGAAGTAAACCAAGACTAAATAAATGGAATGGTTTTAAATTACGGAGCTTCTTCTCAGCAAATGAAACAGTCAATAACGTGAGGAGAGTCACGACAGACAGGGGAAAAAATCTTTATCTTATTAACCTGCAACAAAGCATTAATTTCTAGGGTATATAAAGAACTCAAAAAAACTTAACACCAAAAGAAAAAAAATAACCTGATCAATAAATGGGCAAAGGAACTGAACAGACACTTCACAGAAAAAGAAATACAATCGATCAACATATATATGAAAAATGCTCAACATCTCTAGCAATTAGAGAAATGCAAATTAAAACGACTCTAAGATTTTATCTCACTCCTGTCAGAATGGCAATCATCAAGAATATAGGCAACAGATATCTGCCCACACTGGCATGAGTGAGACCCAGGCTAAACCAGGCCCGGGCCCATCGCCCCAGCAGCAGACATACACTTCAGCCCAGCTTCCAGCACAGGACTGCCCCTTCTGACCAGCAGACTACTGCGGGAGGTCAGTCACAGCTCAGATCTGTCCACAGCAACTTGCATAGGACCCAGTCTAGGGTAGGTCTGAGTTCAACTCCCCCTAACCTGGGGGCCTAAGCCTAACCCACTTCCAGTCATCACCATAGCCTTTCTCATACAGAATCCCCTACCTTTTTGACAACAGACAGGGCCTACAAGAAGCTGCATCTCAGAGCAGGCATCACAAAGAGAGTGTGAGGCCCATCCTTTCAGCCCCATCTCTGTAAGACATTGCATCCATCTTGGAGCACCTCAACTATTATCTTGAGTTACCTTGGCTATTGCAACCACCTTTAGTTCAGTAGCATACATTGAGGGACACCAGCAGGGTCTGGAGGCCCAACATTAAGGTGAGGTACAGACAATCTGCATGGGTACTTCAAGAATGTAGGGTAGAAACTGTAATATCTCAGATCCACACTGCAAGAAAGGAAGACATAAACAACATGGAAAAACAAGGGAGGAAAGTTCCCCCAAATAAACAAGGATACTGGAATAACAGAACCCATGAACAGCAAAGTTGATGAAATGTCAGAGAAGGAGTGCAGAAGGTTCATTATTAAAATGATCCGTGAATTAAAGTATGACCTAAATAAGCAAACACACACAAAAATTGATCACTCCAACCATGAGATAAGAGAGAAAATACAGGTAGCAAAATATTACTTCAAGAAAGACACTGAAAAAAGTCAGAAATCCTTGAAATGAAGGATACAATAAACCAAATAAAAATCTTGATAGAAAGCATAACCAACAGACTAGATCACTTGAAGGAAAGAACATCAAATAATGAAGACAAACTATACAATCTGCAAAATAAAGCTGATTACACAGTGAAGATAGTGAAAAAAAAAAAGACCATGAACAGAACTTCCAAGAATTATGGGACAATATCAAAAGACCAAATCTAAAAACTGTTGGGATACAGGAAGGCACAGAATTTCAAACCAAAGAAATGCACAATCTCTTCAATGAGATAATATCAGAAAATTTCCCAAGCATGAAGAATAAATTGAAAAATTAAATATAAGAGGCTTACAGGACACCAAATGTGTAAAATTACAAGAGATCTACACCAAGGCACATTATAATGAAAATTTCTACCATACAGAATAAGGATAGAATCTTAAAAGCTTCAAGAGAGAGGAATCAGTTCACCTATAGGGGGAGAACAATTTATATCTCAGCAGATTTTTCAACCCAGATGCTCAAAGCCAGGAGATCATGATACAACATATACCAAGCTCTGAAAAAATATGGGTGTCAACCAAGAATTCTATGTTTAGCAAAATCAAGCTTTAGATTTGATGATGAAATAAAATCCTTCCATGATAAACAAAAGTTAAAAGAATTTACAATTAGAAAGCCTGCACTACAGAACATCCTCAGGAAAAAAAAAAATTCCATGAAGACGAAATAAAAAACAATGATGAAAGTCAGCTGAGGTAGGTATTAAACTGAGGAAAATCTCATCAGAGGAGAAACCAAGTCACATTGAATACCAAAAATAAACAAAAATGGCTGTGAATACAAACCATGTCTCAGTAATAACCCTGAATGTTAATGGCCTAAACTCACCAATCAAAAGACATAGACTAGCAGATTGTATGAAAAAAATAAAAGATGCCACAATATTCTGCCTCCAAGAGAGACATCTCATAGAAAAATACATATACAGACTGAGGGTGAAGGGATGGGAAAAATCATACCACTCACATGAACTGCAGGTGCATGCAGGGGTTTTTCATCCTCATATCAAATAAAGTAAACTTCAAGATAAAGTCAATTAAAAGGAATAAAGAAGGACACTACATACTACTCAAGGTAACCATACACCAACAAGAATTAACAATTATAAATATATAAGCTCCAATCAATGGAGCATCTATATTCATCAAACAAACTCTTCTCAACTTCAAGAGTCAAATAGCCCACAATACAATAATTTTAGGTGACTTTAACACACCTCTTTCGTCACTAGATACATCTTCCAAATAAAACTAAATGATGAAACTATAGAACACAATAATGCAATCAATAACATAAAATTAACTGAGATATATAGACTATTTCATCCTTCAATGAGAGAATACATTTTTTTCCTCAGAAGCACAAGGATCCTTCTCTAAAATAGACCATATATTATGTCACAAAACAACTCTTAGCAAATATAAAAAAGTAGAGGAATTACCCTTCATTCTATCAGATCATAATGAAATGAAAGAATAAATCAATGATAAAATAAGAAATAAAAGCTACTCCAACAAATAAAATCTAAATCATATGCTACTGAATAAGCAATGGGTTGCAAAAGACATAAAGGAGGAGATTTTTAAAAATTTAGAGGTGAATGAGAACATAGATACAACATATCTAAATCTCTGGAACACTATGAAAGCAGTTCTAAGGGGAAAGTTCATTGTATGGAGTTCATTCTTTAAGAGAAGAAAAGGTCAATAAGTAAATGACTTAACATTACATCTCAAAGCCCTAGAAAAAGAGTAAGTCTACACCAAAAGCAGTAGAAGAGAAGAAATAATTAAAATCAGAGACCAAATCAATGAAATTAAAACAAAAGAAATAATTGAAAAAGTTAATAGAACAAAAAGTTGGTTCTTTGAAAAAATACATAAAATTGACAGACCCTTATCTATGCTAATGAAGAGAAGGATAGAGAAAACTCAAATTACTAAATATCATGACAGAAGATAATTAGAAATTATATTAAAAATTTTACTCTAATAAAATAAAAAATATTGAAGTTATTGACAAATTTCTAGAGTAACATAATTTTCCCAAATTGAATCAGGATTATATACAAAATTTAAACAAATCAATTACAAGTGACAAAATAGAAGACATCATCAGAAGTGTACCAACCAAGAAAAGCCCAGGACTGAATAGACACACAGCCGAGTTCTACAAGACATTTAAAGAAGAACTAATGCCAATACTCTTCAATTTATTTCAGGAAATAAAAAGAAGGGAGCACTTTAAAACTCATTCTATGAGGCCAATATCACCCTGATTCCAAAACCAGACAAAAACAAATCAAAGAAAAAAACCTACAGACAAATATCTCTAACAAATATAGATGCAAAAATTCTCAATAAAATCTGGTAAAATGAATACAAAGGCATAAAAAAAGATAGTGCACCACCATCAAGTAGGGTTTATCCCAGAGATGCAAGGTTGCTTCAACATACAGAAATCAACAAATGCAATTCATCACATCAATAGACTTACAGATAAGAACCATATGATTATCTCAATAGACATAGAAAAAGCATTTGACAAAATACAGCAAACCCTCATGTTCAAAGAACTAGAAAAATTGTGAATAACAGGAACATATCTCAACATCATGAAGGCTATCTGTGCTAACCCCCAGCCTAACATCATTCTAAATGGAGAAAATTGAAGGCATTCCCTATAAAAACTAGAAAAAGACAAGGATGCCCTCTTTCACCACTTATATTTAACATATTTCTTGAAACACTTGCCAGAGCAATTAGGCAGACAAAAGAAATTAAAGGGATACACATAGAGAAAGAAGAACTCAAATTGACACTATTTGCTGATGATATGATTCTATACTTAGAAGACCCAAAAATTTCCACCAGAAAACTTCTAGAATTACTAAATGAATTCAGGAATGTGGCAGGATGTAAAATCAACACCCAAAAATCAAATACATTTCTGTATATCAGTAACAAATTCTCAGAAAGTGAAATGAGAAAAACTACCCCATTTACAATAGCCTCAAAAAATAAAAATAAAATACTTGGGAATGAAATTAACCTAAGAGGTGAAATATCTATATAATGAAAATTACAGAACCCTAAAAAAAATCAAAGAAGACTTTAGAAGATGGAAAGATCTACCTTGCTCTTGGATAGGCAGAATTAGTATATTTAAATGACCATACTTCCAAAACACTATACAGATTTAATGCAATTCTGATCAAAATCCCAATGGCATTCCTCATAAAATAAAAAAAAAGAAATCTTGAAATTCATCTGGAAAAATAAGAGACCCAGAATAGCTAAAGCAATCCTTAGCAGGAAGAGTGAAGCAGGTGGCATCACTATACCAGACCTTAAACTATACTACAGAGTAACAGTAACAAAAACAGCATGGTATTGGCAACAAAACAGACTGGTAGACCAATGGTACAGAATAGAAGACACAGAGACTAACCCACAAAATTACAATTATCTTATATTAGACAAAGATGCCCAAAACATGCACGGAGAAAAGGTAGCCCCTTCAGCAAATGGTGCTGGGAAAACTGGAAATACATATGCAACAAAATGAAATTAAACCCCTATCTCTCACCATGCACAAAACTCAACTCAAAGTGAATAAAGGACCAAGGAATAAAACCAGTGACCCTGCATCTCATAGAAGAAAAAGTAGGCCCTACTCTTCAATAGGTCGAATTAGGCTCCAACTTCCTTAATAAGACTCCTGTGGCACAAAAATTAAAATCAAGAATCAATAAATGGGATGGATTCAATCTAAAAGTATCTTCTCAGCAAAAGAAACACTCTGGGAGATGAATAAACAGGCTATATCTTGGGAACAAATTTTTAACCCTCACACATCAGATAGAGCACTAATCTCTAAGGTATATAAAGAACTCAAAAAGATAAGCACCCCCCAAAAAAATCAATAAATGGGCCAAGGACCTGAACAGACACTTCTCAGAAGATGATATACAACCAATCAACAAACATATTAAAATGTTCATCATTACTAGCAATTAGAGAAATGCAAATAAAAACTACTCTAAGATTTCATCTCTCTCCAGTCAGAGGGCATCTACTCTGAAGGCAAACAACAATAAGTGTAGGTGAGAATGTGGGGAGAAGCAGAGTAGGGAAGAGAGGACACTGGGTAGACATGGGAGCACAGCAAGACACAAAGAACGTCAGAGCCACAAGAAGAGCAGCTAATATTCAGTTCCTTCCAGTCATTTTATATTCAGGGACACTGAGGCCAGGCTCAGGACATTGCAATTTGGTGCAGGTGTTCTGTACGTGAAATCATCATGGGTCTCAGTCTGAAGCTCCATTTACTGCAAGAAATTTGCTGAGAGGAAAAAACACACAGGTTACATGTAAGAAAGCCAGAAAGACAAGAGAAAAACTTGAGGACTTGTGGGAGGGGAAGGAGAAGCACAGTGCTGGCAGGAAGTTAGGACAGGTGGTGGGTTTCTCGGGGAGAGAAATTGAGGTCTGTGTTGGTGAGGTGGGAAGTCAGATGGCACCGTGAGATCCTGTGGAGGGGGGAGCTCATGTCCTGGTTCCCAGGGAAGCTGTGTGGGGAAGGAGAAGTTCAGCAGTTGTGCTGGTGTGCAGGGAGCAACAGTTAGAAGTGTTAGGAAGAACACAGCATGCTGGTAGCCTAAGCAAAGATGATTCAAGAAGAAGAATCCTGAAGGAAGGTCTTGTTCCAAAGAGAAGAATCCTGGATGCCCTGAAAATAGCAGAAACACCCCGCCTGGCTGAGTTCTATTTGGCATAGATCTTGCTCACCTCGATTTTACTCCAGTTTTCCTGTGACCAGGGAGCACACCACTATCAGTGATCTGTATAACCATCTCCTCTGTCAAAGATGTTCTCTTATTTTCTGGTCCTGGTCACTTCCCACCTATTTTATCTCTTATTTTTCCCCCTATACTCTTGCTCTCTCTCAGTTCCCCCAGCTCTCAGCATCCCCCAGGCAGCTCCCAATGGTCTCCATCCTTTCCTCTCTCCTCCTCAGACCTTGTCTTTCACCCTCCACAGCTGAGAGCTCCCTCAGGGGTGCAGTGGACTGGGGAGCTGCAGATCCTCAGTGGGACTCAGCTGCTACCTGCATCCTCACCAGGAGCCACTCTGCCAGGGGAAAGTAGAGGGGAAGAAACCTTGAATTCTTCTTTCCCTCCCTTTATGCTTCCCTTGTTATGGTTTAGGTATGAGGTGTCCCCCAAATGCTCATGTGTGAGGCAGTGCAAGAAGGTTTGAAGGTGAAATGACTGGGTCATGAGAGACTTCAGTGCATAAATCTCCAGATAGGAACTGGTGGTAACTGTGGGCTGGTACGTGTGGCTTGGAGGTGGGTTCCTGGGGACGTGCCTTTGAGTATATATTTTGTCCTTGATGAGTGGAGCGCTCTCTCTCTCTCTCTCTCTCTCTCTCTCTCTCTCTCTCTCTCTCTCTCTCCTTCTTGGTGGCCATGTCCAGTCCTACTTTCCTCTGACACACTCTTCTGCCGTGATGTCCTGCCTCACCTTGGGCCCTGAGGAGTGAAGTTGACCATCTATGGACTAAGAGCTCGGAAACTGTGAGACCCAAAATATACTTTTCCTTCTTCAATTTTTTCTTGTTATATCCTTTGGTCACAGAGGCAAAAACACTCACTAAAACACCCCTCTTTCTCCTTCTCCTGCATCTGTTATATCCTTCATTTTTCTTGTCAGCTCACAACCTTTTGGTCCCCAAAACTCATTCTTATTTAGTTAATTTTCTTTGCTCTCTTTCCTGTCCAACTGCAACTATCTTCTCCTTAATTTTGCCATTCCACACTCAAGAGCAGCAGTCATATATCTTGTGGGATCCAGGGAAAAATGAAAATGTAGAACCTTCTCTTAGTCATTCAGGTTAATATCACAGAATGCCATAGATTGGGCGGATAATCACCACTAAAAATTATTTTTCACATTTCTGGAGTCTGGAAAGTCCAAGGTCAAGGTAGATTTAGTTTGTATTGAGACCTGCATTTTGGTTCATCAAAGACACCTTCAAAATATTTTCACATCATGGAAGGTTTATTTGGTCTCTCTGAGGTTCCCTTTATAAGGCACAAGTCTCATTTCTGAGGTGGAGACAGCATGAACTAATCACCTCCCTAAGGTCCCACCTCCTAATACCATCACATGGGTGGTTAGGAATCCAGTATATGAATTTGGGGAAGATATAACGATTCAGAACAGGAGATTTGTGCTCAAAAGGGAGGGGAGGGAGTGCTTTTAAAGGTACTAAAATTCAAAACTTCTTATTTCAAGGAAAGGTTATGTCTCTGTGTTTTTTTGACTTGCTAATGTTATGTCCCTTGGGCACAGGGATACTTACGGGATGATTGCAGGAGCACTTAGACACCTGGGCACTGCAGTTCATGACTACAAGCAAGCTTCCCCACCTTGTTCCTGCTACCCTAGCTGCTCAAATGATCCTTAACAGCTGAACTGAAGTGAGAATTTGAACTGGCCTTCCCCACACTTGGCACCAGGTTGAGCACTGAAATTACATTAAATTACATGGAGATGCATTTGGTCCTTGGAATAAGTGTGGACAAGTTACAAAATGACTTGGTACAGACTTTAGATGCTATGGCTGTCCCTGTGTTCTGCCCACACACTGTTGGGTGCATGTGCCATTCTCCCTTTGTGCCTGCAAGGCATGGGACAGTGACCAAGGCTGATGGCAGATGGGGTCTTCAGTGAGACATGGTCAGTGCAGTGGTGGCAGGATGGAGGTGGATAGGAAGAGTGTAGAGTTACCAAGGCCCCAGACAGTGAGGAGCAGGTGGAAGTATGCTGCACCTGTGGGTGAGGTTGTGGGAGGGAGAACCCTACAGAAGCTGGGGAGGCTCTGTGAGCTCCCATAGAAGTTTCACTGAACTTTGCTTATGAAATACAATGTCAAAAAATTACTATAAAATTCAAGGTGGTGGTCATGGAGCATTAAGTGTATCACTGGACTGGCTGCATGTCTCCCAGAGTACACTCTGGATACAGGATCCACAGACTAATTAGTTGATACTGGTGTAGAGGACAATCCAAAATGATTCTGAAGAAGTAAATAAAGTAACCAGTGATGTCAGCGATATGAAGATGGTGGAGTGAGGGATGGGGTAGGGAAGAGAACACATGGGGGATAATTAAAATTTATTCAAATAACTCAAAATGCTGATGATCCTGGGATCAATACCCAGCACTGAAAGAAGAAGAGTGCCTAGTGGTAAGGTGACTTTTCAGTGCCACATAAAACTTGTTGTATAGAAGTTGAAATAGGGGAAGATGACCAGGAAGGAATTTCATAACAATGAGAGAAGTTGGAAGACTGGGCAGAGACTCAGAAGAGCAGGGGAAATGAGTAGGTGGTCAGGGTTTGGGGTGGAAACAGATTTTCAGGCAGGAGAGGTCTGTCTGTTGGTTGAATAAGGAAGTCAGAAGAGAGGTCTGTGGGGTAGGTTTGTTTAAAACAGAAATCAAAGGCCAAGTTTCTTAGAGAAAGAGGTAGCATCTGCAAATGCCATGATGTCTCTGCTACTCCCCTTTCTAGCTGCTCTCTTCCCAGTAGGTGACAGTGAATATGGTAAGAACTGGGGCAAGAGACCTGCTAGGGGCAAGTGTGTGTGTGTGTATGTTTGTGTGGGGTGGGGGTGGGGGGTGTGGTGATGGTAGTTTCCCCTGCACATACCTGGAGAGAACGAGTGCCAAGCTGGCCCCATTCTGCGTGTTCTTACTCAAGCCCTCTGTGCTCTCATGGAGGATGTTGATAGAGCATGGGACCCTGGGGGCCAGCAGATGTCAGCTAAGGTAACGGTGGCTCTCCACATTTCCAGATTCTGAGTCTTCCCACTCTGGCAACTTTCTTTTCCTAGTCTCTCCCTCCCAATGTCACATTTCCCCACATTCTATCTATTCTTCATCACAGGGTTTGAGGAGCCTGTCTCCTACCATCTCCTCCAGACGTCATCCTTTCACAACCATTCCTGGGTACATCTGAGCTCAGGCTGGTTGGGGGAGCTGCAGATTCACAGATGGAACAGCAGCTCTGATGCCATCATTTACCTGTATCCCTGGTCCAGGGGCAACTTCAGTAACAGGGAGTTGGTGGATCTGGAAAGGTTTTTCCGGGTAAACTTCATTGAAATTCAGGAATTTTACACTAATTACTTCATGTCTGAAGGTGAGTTTAGTTCCATTGCTGGGGAGAATAAAGGTAAGAGGGGGGGGGGGGGTGTCTCGGTGACCTTTTTGATCTGTGGTGCTGGGGATTGACCCCAGCCTTGTGCATGTGAGGCAAGCTCTCTATAAACTGAGCTGTATCCTCAGCCCTCAGTGAACTTCTTATTCCTGTAGTAAACAGCCTACGCTGTTCCGAATCTTACTCCACACTCTTCAGCATAAAAGTGCAACCACACCCTGGGAAAGTGCTATACACCAGAACCCAATTCTTCAAAAACTTCAGTTTTTGCCACTTATGAACTGCTCCCTCATTGCCTGCAGGGCTGTGTGTTACTATCTCCCCTCAGAGGCATCCTGTGGCCACACTTTTCCACAGTAATCAGCCAGGTACCTTTAGCATCCTCACTCTTTGGGTGACTCCTTAAAGTGTGACTTTCTCTCCCATTTCATTCTTCAGTCATCCCCATCTAAACTGCTATGGTTACCATGGATACGTTCACCCTGGTTAGTTACAGTCTCAGCTCTCTCACATTAAGTCCTTCACCCCACACCATCACTATCACCTTTGAACAACCCCCTCCCTTCCTCATATTATCATCTCTTCCTCCACCTCCAGCTCCTACCAGTTCCCCTTTCTGTGAAACTCAGACCAAACCACACTTGGGTCCTTCCCCTAAACTTCCCAAACTCCCTTCTGCTTTTATAGTCTTTTGCTTTCATCTCATTCCATTCTCTCCATTTCCTCTTCTAATTCATGACTCTTCTTCCCCAGATCCCTTTGATCTACAGATGGCAACAGGCTGTGAACTGAACTCTGGGAAGGGCTTCTTAGGCTTCCTGCATGTAGCTATCCAAGGATCTGATTTCCTGAGCTTCCAGGATGAAACATGGTCACCATCTCCAGAGGGTGGAAGAGAGGCCCAGAAAGTTTGTGAACTGAACAATCTGAACCAAGCCTACACATATAGGTTACATAGGCTCCTCAGTGACACCTGCCCATGTTTCACCTTGAGTCTTCTAGATGCAGGGAAGGCTCATCTTCAGCAACAAGGTCAGTCTTGTAGCCCATCTCAAAGAAATTTTCTATTTTAAAGTCAAATTCAGGATAAAAAGAGGATATCAAGTGACATTTCTAGAAGGGGGAAAGATATATCCATGTAGTTAGAGTCTGTGTCTGGATGTGTTTTCTGTCCTTTGCAGTGAAGCCTGAGGCCTGGCTGTCCAGTGGCCCCAGTCCTGGACCTGGCCGTCTGCTGCTGGTGTGCCACGTGTCTGGCTTCTACCCAAAGCCCGTGTGGGTGATGTGGATGTGAGGTGAGCAGGGGCAGCTGGGCACTCAGAGAGGTGACTTCCTGCCCAATGCTGATGGGACGTGGTTTCTCCGAGCAACCCTGGATGTGGCAGCTGGGGAGGCGGCTGGCCTGGCCTGCAGGGTGAAGCACAGCAGCCTAGGAGGGCAGGACCTAGTCCTCCACTGGGGTGGTAAGAGTGGGACCCAGGCTGGAGATGGGGCGAGGCAGTCTGCTATAGCAGAGCTTGAGGGACAGCTAAAAAATTGGGAAGTTAGGGATTTTAGATCAAAAGAAGACAAATATTTTAATCCAAGGAATGGAAGAATTAAATATGAGGGATCTGTAGATGCAGAAAGATGTAGGATAGAAGAAGGATTCCTCTCTGAAAAGGGATAAGAATAAAATAGGAGGAATGATTGGTGCAGTAGAAACTCAAAGAAAATAGTTAATACAGCAAACAGGGAGTGCGAGGGGTAAAACGGGTAATGGATTAGAAACAACATCCTGGTGTCCACTTGAATCTGCAGCACCTCATAGTGCCCTGGGCTGGATCCTCTTGGCTGTGATACTGGCCCTGGCTCTTCTGACAGGTCTTGGATTTTGGTTTAGGAAACGCTGGTGAGTTCTTTGTATCCGTCTGTCCTGTTTGTCCCTCCTCCCCAATGCTCTTCCCTTCTGTTTTGACTTTTTCCTCACTTTCCTTCTCCTCTCAGCCCCATTCCCATTTTCTGCTCAGTTCTCACCTCCACCTTATGAAGGTCTGTTATTTCTCTGTTCTCATTTGGTTCACTTAGGACACACTGTGAAGCTCCCTGCAGTTCTGTCCCTTTGAAGTGAGGACCCAGCTACCCAGGTGCCCAGTCTACACCTGAACACCACGTGGTGATGACATCACTTCAACTGTCCTTGTGAAGCCTCTATAATTTATCTGATTCATGATCAGTTACCAATATGTGCTCAATGTAATCTTGCAGGATTTGTTGTTCTGACCTGGCTTCTGTGAATTTACCTCTGAATGAAATAATATTCTAGCAAGCTCCATCTGGTTAGATATAATGGATCATCAGATGAATTTCAGGTGTCACTTCCTGTCGCGACCCCCTCGCCAGCAAGGAAGACACGACACAGGATTCTTCTTTCAGCGGTTTATTCAGGCCTTAACTCTAGTCTTCTCTCAAGCGCTCTCTTTCCACGCCCCCACACACAGCCTAATAAAGCTTACTCAAGTCCAATCCAAAGCTGCCACGTGGGGTTTTCTCATAGGGTGTTGAGGGACAGCGCGCCAACTTTTCCTAATAAGGAGTTGTTTACCAAGATCCACAACGGAGACTGGCGCCATCTTCTAATGGCGGCAACGGTCTACAAACACGGCCACAACTTCCTCCGGGGGTCCTTCCTGGATCCACAGTGGGGAACCATCTCTCCTCCATCTGTGTGTCCCCACCTGTCAACTATACCCCTCACTGACCACTTCTGTGGCAATTGTGAAGCTTTGTTTGTTCCTTCAGTTTTTAGAACATAGAGAGCAAAGCACATGCTTTTGCTGTATCTGTATCCCTGCAAAGTGTCTGGAATAAAAACCTGTGTTGAATTTATGTAAGGTTTCCAGGGGTTTTTTTGTTGTTGTTATTGTTGTTAAATTCTCTGCCTTTGTGCCACCTGCGTTGTAGTTGAGACATTTCATGCCCGACTTCAAGTCTTGCTTGGCCAAGGGATTTTATGCTTTTCTAATTTTACAATTTTTTCTCTGAGCCTCTGACAGTAAATACAATGTTGCCTCTTACTGATTCTGTTATTCAGTTAGGGAAGTATTAGTGTGGAACTATTGTTCCAAGTGCTCTAAACTGAACAATCAGGGAAGGATGAAGGTCTTCCATATCCTGTGTGGTTTATGGTCAAACAGCAGATTTATTTCAATGGAGTTTGGTAGAAATGTAGACTCTGTGGCCTGAATTATAATTTCATTTTAACAGAATCATTAGAAGACGGATCGATGCATTGAAAGTTGAGAGGCACCTCATGGTGGTGATACCTGAAATATGGCCCAAGGGCATCACTGAAGAGAGAATAAAAAGTGAGGAATCAAAATGCTGCTCTTCAGGGCTGAAGTAGGTGCAGGTGAGTAAGGTGCATTCGCAGCAGTTTTGTTCTCTACAGTTGCTGCTGCAAACACTGTTAGTGACCACTGAGCCATGCTCCTAGGGAGAATAGAGGGTTAGGTTCCTTTGAGTTTCTGTTCACAATATTTTTGATACATATCCTGGTTTTTGTGTATTTTTTGTTTAAAAATCTTACTTAATATATATTTACTACTGTAAATTGCATGATTATCTGCGAAGTGTTTAACAATTTCCTGACCCTGATTAATGTTGTCATAAATTTCCTTGGCTTTCAATCTTCCTACAATAATGTCTACCATATGTAAAAAAAATCTGTTGTCATTTCAAGAAACCCCAATTTTAGTTTATGTCATAGCTTTATCATAGCATTATAGATGTTACTTTACAAATTAGCTTCACCTACTAATCATCAAATTTCATCTTTCTTTTTCCAGTGTATTGCATTGTTTATTCATTAACATAGACCTCTCAGTCAACAGCATTATAACACAGACAAGGCTTATCTAAAACACATAATTTTTCTGTAATACACATCAGAGCCTTTTCAGTTTAAAAGCATTAGCTAGCTTTTTAGAGATGTGTTTGGCATCATTTTATTTGGCAAAATCAGTAACAAAAAGCACCAAAGTGTGAAAAACGTGTCACTGGGCATACCACACAAAGAATGCTCATCCTGCATTGAGAAGTGAAACCTGAAGACAAAACATCACTTTTTTTTTTTAACCTTCATAGGAAATGTGTTCTTCATTTGACTCCCATTTTGTACCACTCTGTACATATCCATGAATGACTACAAAAGCACTGTGAGTACTATTGCAGGTTACAAATATCCACAGGTAGAGAAATTCAGAAGTCCTAACTAATGGGGATGTACTAATAACCTCAACTGGCAGTGAGTCAAGACCTCCATGAGCAGACTTCAATTACTTTAAAATTCATAAATTGATTCAACAAACAGTTTAGGCACCTACTGTACATTCACTAAGCAGCAGGTGCGTATTGAGTTTAAAGTAATGGAAGGAAAAAAAAATCATCATCACTGTGTTCTGAGATTAAAAATTTTGCTTACCCAATCTGATTGTACAGTTTATTATTTTCATTGTTTCTTTCTTTGCTTCCTGGAAGAATTAGTTGAGATGAACTTGGGGAACAGGACTTAGCCTTATTTCATTTAGGAAGCTGAGAAAATGGAACCCAGGGCCAGGGGAAAATGTATAGAGAGACCAGGAACAGGGGACAGAACACCTAAGAAAATTCCCCGTGGATTTCCTCTGGAAACATTCATTGATGCATTCCCTTGTCCTTCCTTCCTTCATCACACATCTAACTCTTACTAGTTGTATGAAGAATATATCTACTGAGAACTGAGAGTAGTTCCAAAGTACAGGACAATAATTGGAAAAAGAAGTTGTGATGAGAGAAGAGGAAAAGGTAAAAACATGGGCGGGGGAGAATAAACGCTGGAACAGCTGAAGTCTTTTTAATTGGATTGGACATGACTGGCTACTAACCATGTAGCTTCCAGTCCACTGTCTCACGTTTGCATGGCAGCAATGGGGTTTTCAGTTGATGATTAGCACAAGGCAATCATGAGGTCCCAATATGACAGACTAAAGAAAACAGGTAATGTATACATTAAGACAAACACCAGAGACCCATTTACATTGGCTCTAAGGGTTGAGGCAGTGTATGCACCTGTCCTAAGGTGGCTGGCTCAGTTTATGTGCAGCCCGATTTTCACGTTTGATGGTGGGGGAAAGAGATGCTCCTTCTTGTTTTGGATGTTATCATGCTGGGTAGAATTTCCCCAAGTCATTTTTCAGCACATGAGAAACAAATCTAGGGATGAAATCATACAGACCAGAAATTAGAGGAAACAAACTCACAGAAGAGTCCTGATCCACTGTAACCAAAGCCTGCATGACCCTGGGTTTCTCAGTCCTATTGGCCAATATGCTTCCTTGAGTTTTCTCAGGTCATCAAGTTGGGTGTCCTCTTGTTGGAGACTGAAATCATCCTGCTAGATGCACACAGGTGTCAGGGGACTCAGCTGATCTCTACTTTGGGTCGCAACATCCTTTTACTTCCTTCTTCTTTCCACTTCTTCCTGAAGTTGGCTATTTCTTAAAACATATCTCTTTTATTTTTTAAAATACAAGTCCCTATCTTTTTCAACTTTTATACTGCTTTGTTTTTAACTGTGGCATGTGGATTTTTCCCTCTCTGGGACATTTCATGAATTTTTGTCAAACCACTGACCAGGAACAAAAGTGGTGGTTATGCTCCTGGGGAAGTGAGTGATTTTGAAAAGGTTCCTTATTCTTTTCTTCAGTTATATTAAGGCACGATATATTCTGTCAGTGTTTTGAGGGATGAAAAGATAATTTTGCACAAGCATTAATAAGAAGATTAAAAATTTACAAAATAAACAAAGTATGTGAATAACCCATTCACAGATGAAAACGCCTAAAGATGAAAGCATATAAATGATACTCAAATGCACTAGTCATTAGAGAACTGAAAATTAAAAGAAAGTATTATTTTACATTACCAACTTGGGAAAATCAGAAATCCAGAGAAACCCAGTGTATGAAGGAATGGGCAATAGTTGGGACTCCTTCTGCATTGATGTGGTGAAGTGATTAGGGAGAGCTTGTGGCAGTGTCTTATCTAAGTTGTGCTTGAAATCCCACTTCTGAACATAATGTCTCCTCAGTTCCACGAGGGAACATACAATGATGTTTGTCACAACAATTTAATGGTAACGAGGTGTTATAAGTACACCTGATATGCTTAACCTGTGGTAAACACGTTACCAGTTTAGTGAAGTGTGGTAGATGCACACTGTAGGGTCCTGTGTAGAGGCCAGACACTGGCTAGAGTGATATGGGAAGGTATTTAAGAGCACACTAAATGAAATGCATTATGCATGAAGCATTGTTTTCTTATTCTGTGTTACAATTCGAGTTTTACACAAAAGCAACACATTTTAGAAGACCATAGATACAGAAGGATGATACATTAATAAATTAAAATGTGGGGGAAAGGAAAAAAACTGGGATAAAAAAAATCAAATAATTTGAATAGTTAAATATAAGAAGCACAACTGGGAGGGGGGATAGGAAAAGGAAAGCGTGGAATGAACCTGACATAATTTCCTATATACATATATGAATCTCACCATCATCTACATCCATAAGACCGGAACCCAAATTAAAATAAGATATATTCTATGCTTATATAATTATATCAAAATGGATTTTACTGTCATGTATAACTAAAAAGAATCAATAAAAATGTTAGAAGGGCATTAGAGAGGATGATACTCATGAGGAAAATAATTAATACAGGAAAATTATAATCAGTAGTTAAGATTCCAAATACAGAACACAATGCACAAAAATGTTGGAAAGTAATTATGCTCTGTAGGAAAGAGACTGAACTGGACTAACAAATTGTGCTAGGGATACTTTCTCAAGGAAAAATAATAAATGTATAATGTCATATAAAATATTTCGATTTCTAAATACAGAATAAAGTACCTGAAACATCAAAGCTGTCTGGTTGGTAATGTCAGAGTTTTTACAAACATTATGAAAGACCATAAAGTAGATTATTTTTTTATATTTCCCAATGGTGGCATTAGTGATTAAAACAAAGTTTAACATCCTTATAACTTAAAAATGTGAAGGCTTAATCCCTTGAACAGCTTACAACTATCAATCAGCTTACAAATCCATTATTCAATTTATAATAATTTATAGTTCCAAAAATTATGAATAATTACTTACAAAAATATGCACATAATATTAAAATGTATCAGTAATAATATCAGAATAGAGTCCAGGGGAATATACTGCCAATAAAATAAAGAGAAAACTTAAAAAATAAGGCCTATGATACCTTATTCACTGGTTGCATGTGGGTCACAATTATTAGAGGACCATAAGATGATTAAGACAGGCTATTCACATATTCACAGAGTCTAGAAGAAACACACAATTATTTGCTCAGGAGAAATGTCCAGGTCCTGAGGCCACATGGAGATTTTCCCCATCAGCTCTTGTACAGGAGAAACTATTTGATACCGTGAGCAATATTCTCAGGAGAGTTGTTTTAGTAAATTTTATGAGATTCATAGTACTGTGTGATACTGTCTCTTAAGGAACATGATTATATTAGTCTGAAGTAAGAATTAGGAAAAGTAATTTTATATAACACAACTAGACCTGGACCTGGGATGCAACTATCTGGTTTTCTGACCTTTCTTTGAGATCACTGCCTCTCTTCACAATGTGTACTGATGTTCAGGCCATATATGTTTCTGTTTTCTAGAACTGATTCTATGATTTTTTAAAAAATTTCATTCACTTTATGGAATTCCCCATATTACACATTTATTTCACTTTTTGGTTATAAATATTCAAGTGTATTTATGACACTAACTTTTAAAATCATTTTGTACTGGGGATTGAACTCACGGAAACTTATCCACTGAGGCACAACCTCAGCCCTTTTTGTATTTTATTTAGAGACAGGGTCTTGCTAAGTTGCCTAGGCCCTTGCTAAATTGCTAAGGCTGGCTGTGAACTTGTGATCCTCGTGCCTCAGCCTTCCAAACCACTGGGATTACAGGCATGTGCCACTGTGTCCAGAATTTTGTGCTAGTTCTAACGTCTATAAATTATATAACAATTTATGCATTTATTTTTCAGATTTGTTGATTTTTTTATGAATCTCATTTTACCATATGTTATATTTTCTCATTTGCTGAAATTGTGCAAATACTCTACAACTTACAACAGTTATATACCAATAAACTCACCGTTGATTGAAAGTATCTTAAGTCAAAAAACATTCAATACACTAAGCCTAATGAACATTATAGCTCACCAACACTATGTATTGTGAAATATAGAGTGTTTATAGTATAATATAGAGTGTTTATCCTGATCGTGTGGCTGACTGGGAACTGTGGCTCATTGCTACTGCCCAGCAACAAGAGGACGTATTGTACTACATATGACTAGTCTGGGGACAGATCAAAACTCAGAGTATAGCTTCTTCTGAATACATGTCATTTTCATGCCATCGTAAAGTTGAAAAATCTTAAGTTGAGTCATGGGAAGTCAGAGATCTGTGTAGAGATAACAGTGAAGACAAAGTTATGCAACTCTTTTACTTTGTTTCTAATTCCACACATATGTCTTTACCTTCCTATGTATGGCTACTAGGAGGGGGACAGAATTATTTGGATTTCACCAAAAATTTAGTTAATGTTGGATGAGGCAGAAATTTTTAAGACTAAACTCACCACTGGTTAGTTGGTGCCAAGCCACAGCTGTTCATGGGCAAGTCTAATTTCTTGGGTCTCGTTCAGTGTTAGATCCTGAATCATAGTTTGAGTTATCACTCAGTTTCACCTTTTGAACCAGCAGTAGTAGAATAAAAAAAGCATGTTTTAGACATCTTTGTTGAGTATCAGGTTACCATATTTTTGTGGATTTGCCTCTGTGTCTTTTATTCTATCCACTGGTCTTTATGTCTGTTTTGGTGCCAATACCACACTGTTTTCACTACCACAGTTCTGTAGTATGATTTGAGGTTCAGTATTGTGATCTCTCCCACATTCTCTTCTTGCTCAGGATTGCTTTGCCTATTCTGGGTCTCTTATTTTTCCAAATGAATTCCACAACTGATTTTTCTAGTTCTGTGAAGAATATCATTGGAATTTTGATGGGGATTTTTTTGAATCTGTATATTGCTTTTGGTAGTATGGCCATTTAAGAAATATTAATTCGGCCTACTCAAGGAGTATTTTCATCTTCTAAAGTCTCTTCAATTTTTTTCTTCTGTGTTCTGTAGTTTTCACTGAGTATGTTTTGCAACACAGAGTGGTTATAAATTCTTTAAGTTTCTGCTGATCATAGAAAATTTTGAAAATTTTATCTTCAATTCTGAAGGATAATTTTGCAGAATATAGTAATGTTGGCACTCATTTCAGGGCTAAATGTATATTATTCCAAGCTTTCCTTGTTTTGCCCCCCAAAATGAGGTTTGGGTTAAGAAATCACTGGAAATCTGAATTGGTTTACTTTTAGATGTGATATCTTATTTTCCTCTACAGCTTTAAATTTTATCCATATTTTGCATATTTGGCATTTTTATTGTAATGTGTCTTAGAGAGGATCTGTTTTTAATCTTGCTTATTTGGGTTCTATATAAATCTTTTGTTTGGGTTTCCATCTCATTCCAAAAATTTTGAAAAGTTTCTAATATTATTTCATTAATAAAAATGTGCATAGCCTTAGTTTATGTTTTGGAGTCTTCTTCTACTCCAATGATTCTTAAATTTGTCACTTAATGTTATCTCAGATTTCTTGAATATTGTGGTCAAGGTCTCTTAATATCATTTCTTTATTTTTGACTTTATTTTTAATATTATATACTTTGTTTTCAAGGCCTGATAATTAGTCATCAATGTGGTCTAATCCATTGGTGATCCTTTTCATTGAATTTTTAATTTGATTTTTTGAGTCTTTCATTTCCAGGATTTCCATTTGTCTGTTTTCCAGAATCTCTGTCTCTGTTGAAATGATCTTTCATTTTCTCTCTAAGTTCATTCCTTGAATCTTCTTTTAACTCTCTAAAATGTTTATCCATAGATGATCTAACTCCTTTCTCTGATGTTTTTCTCACCACACCATTAATGAAGTCAACTGTTGGAGTGTTGTGGGCTCTTTGAGGTGGTTTGTCCCTTTGCTTTTCCATACTGCTCCTGTCTCCCCTTCTGTGTGGATGATTATTGCCTTTTTTATGCCACAGACTATTTAGTGAACCTCTTTCTCTTGAGAACCCCAGGCTGGGAAAATATCCTAGGCAAATAGTATTAACACTTTAACTCACTGTGTGTCATCGGCTTGTTTGGTCACTGTTTTCACTGCTGTGACCAAAGAACCTGACAAGAACCATTTTAGGAAGAAAAGTTTATAGGGGCCTATGTTTCAGAGGTCTCAGTTCATAGATGGCTGACTCCATTCCTAAGGGCCTGAGTAGAGGGATAACATCTTGGCAGAACAGTGTGATGGAAGAAAGTGGCTCAGGACAGGACCACCCAGAAACGAAGAAGAAGAGAGAGAAGTGGGGGTGGGGGGTAGGGAGAGGGAGATGGTTCTCCTTTCACCAAGGTCAAATATATACCCAATGTCATAGTGACCCACTCAGTTAATCCATTCAGTTATATTAATGTACTGTTTAGGTTAATATAGAACTCACTTTTTTTCACAAGCAAAACCACTTTATGCAAAGACATTGGAACCTATTTACTACAATCACTTCAGAGCAAGCCACATATTATTTAATCTTAGATAAAACCCCAAAACTTTTTGATACTGTTCTCATAATTTCTGTAATCCAGGTATAAACGTGTGGTAAAGTTTTGGAATAGGATGAAAATATAGTTATTAAATATAGTAACTTTTATGCAGTATTATCTAATGGCTGAAAAGGCAAGGAGAGAAATATTGGGCAAAGAAGAATAAAAGAAAAAGAAAGAGGGAAATAAATAAAGAAAGAACAAAATAATACACACCATGGGTAAAGGAAGAAAAAGTTGGATGGGGTGGAATGTGAGACAGTAGCAGGTAAGGTAAGAGACACCAGAACCCATAAAACAGCAAGTGTAAACCTGAGCTAGCAAAACAAAGATAGAATAATTGCAATTAGTGCTTTAAAACATTAGAAAAAAAACAATCAAATGGGTTGAGGGAATGATCTCAAATACTATGGTAACAAATACCAAATCCAGATCAGGAATGAGATGTATATGATCAAAGTTGACATTACAATTATTTTTAGTAAACCATGTCAAGAGGAAGAAAATTGTTATTGAGTCTTGGTCTGGATTTCATCAGAATTTAAGATCTTTAAAAGATGTCCATCACTGGTTAACTTTGGATCTTCCCAAAGGTGCTGGGCCATAGGAGCCACTCCCCTAGTTGCTGTGGTCCTCCCAACAGCTGGTTCTTTTTTATCTACTCAAGGACCTGAGGCTGGATGCTCAGAAGTTATGACTTTGTGTCTGTTGATTGATTCTGTTGTACACAGAAGCTCAGACTGCAGGGCTCTGGGCTGTCACTCTATCACAGGTCACCATGCACCTGCTCCCATCCACAGGGTCCTAGTCAAAGTGGCATAGGGCCTGTTGCCATCTGCAAATATGGGACTTGTGGTTGTGGGTTCTCTGCAGGTTGTTTGTGTGCAGAAGTCTCCTGTCTAACTGACACAGATCACTGGAGTACTCTCTCTGCTACCAGAAAAAGACTCAGCCAGTTCAACTGGGTTCCAGTTCCCACTGCCTGGTCACCCTCCTGTGAGCTGCCCAGGACACAGACAGTCATCCCACACATGCCCATACTCTCACTGGCTGAAGCTGCAAATCTTGGGTGCCAACCTCTTGTGATGGCCAGGACTGAGACTGTCTTTCTGCCTGATTCTGAATTCTCATTTCACCACCATGAATTGTGGACATCAAGTGGATATCTGCCCAGGCTCCTGTGGAGGCTGTGAGAAATGCTGTTAGGTTTGCACTTCCCGGGAGTTTTTGGCTCTTTGTTCTACTCAACTCCAGATTTAAATCTTTTTTAACCATTTTTTTTTCTGGTGTCCTTCTATCTTGAACACAAGAGATAGTGTTCTTGTTTTTTTTTTTTTTTTGCATCTTCAACTTAGTTTCTGATTGTTCACCCTCCTTATCAGGCAAGTTTGTAAATACCTATGCATACAGAATCTCTTCCATATACTTTGTTTTTGAGAAAAAAAGAAAAAGTTTTATTGATTTGCTAGCAAAGGAGAAACACAGGGGTCTCCTGTCTCAGAGCCTGTGATTCTGCCCATCAGCAGGAGCAGGGGTCTCTTTAAAGAGGTAATTCAGGACATGCGATTGGAGAGGAGAGATGAGGAAGGAGAAAATCAGGGAAAAGAAGATCAGGGAGGATAAAGTTAGGAAAAAGAAAAGGGAAGAGAAGATGAGGGAAAAGAGGGTTGGGGAAAAGAAAAAAAAAACATGCAAATTTTAATGTGACAAGGCACAGAGTCAGAGCATCAAGGTAACCCCTGTTACGTTTCCCCAGTGTCAATTTCTAGCTTCATTTCTATGGACAGTGTGTGAGGACATCTCCAGGCTACTTCTTGTTGAAAAGGGGTGATTAAGGGGATCTCTGGAATGGACGGTTTTACTTGTTGCCATTCTCCCTTCTGGATTTCTGTTTCCCAGCTGCAAAGGGTAGAATAGCAACAGAGAAGTGAATGGAGACCCATACACAAGGGCGATGATGAAGAGGGTCATTAGAATGAGGAAGAGAAGATCTAGTGACATAGACTCACTGTCTCTCCGTATCCCAGAGAAGAGGCTAGAGAACCAGTCAGTTACGACTATTCCCAACCCATCCAAAGGGCATGTGTGGTGGTCTAGCTTCTGTTGTAGCCAGGTTGCTTGTTAGCTGATCTTTTCAATCCTGGTCTCCACCTCTGAGGAAGCTTTAATATAAATGCAGCGAGATTTATTAGCTATGGCAGAATCTCCCCCTTGTTCAGCTAATAGATAGTCCAAAGCCATGTAGCTACCTAGAACTACCTTTACCAGAGAAGTCTGTTATTTTGAGATGGACAAGGCTATCTCATTGGCTGAGGTGATCAAAGTTTTTGACAGATTTTGGAGGACCCAATAGTGTGCCCCATTGGTGTACCTATTGTTCTATGACCACAGGGTATCCAGGTTGCTGGCCATTGTCCATGTAGCTGCTTCCATCTGTGAAGAGGTCCCAGTCCTGCTCTGTGAGAGGCTGATCAGACAAGACCAATCTGCTGGAATAGACAGCTTCTAAAATTTCTAGGCAATTATGTTTTATTACCATCTAATGGCAGCAGTGTTGCTGGAATTAACATGGACACAACTTTAAGGTTGACATTGGGGTTGTCTAGTGGGATGGCCTTATACCTCCCCATCCTCCCAGCAGTCAGCCAGTAGCCACCCTCCTGTCCTAGTAGGGCTAAGACTTGGTGAAGGACAAAAAACACAGTGATGGGTTGTCCTGGAGAGAATGCTTCAGTCTCCTGTAGCAAATCACAAGTGGCAGCTACTGTCTGTGGGCAGAGGTACATCTTTGGCTGTGTGGTCCAGCTGTTTTATTACCAGTTCCCTGGTCATGGTGTATCTCCCAGTGTCTGTAAGAGAACTCCAAGGGCTGAAACTTGTTTCTCATGCCCATATAATCTGAATTCCTTTTGTAAATCAGGAAGTCCTAGGGCAGGGGCTGTCATGAAGCTATGTTTTAACTTCTCAAAAGAAGCTTGGCATTTGAGGTCCAAATAAAAGGTTCTATTTCTATTTATTTTGATGCCTCATACAAGGGCTTTGCTATTAATCCAAAGTTAGGGATTCAGATATGGTGGAATGCTGCCACTCCCAGGAACCCACATAACTAGGTCCAGTTTCTGGGTTCCCTAAGGCTCAAGATTGCCTGCTTTCAGTCTCCAGCACACTTCAGATCCCTTGGCTAAGCTGAAATCCCAGGTAAGTGACTTGTTGTTTGTAAGTTTGGGCCTTTTTAGTGGACACATTTTATCTGCATGAATCTAGATGGTTTAGAGCAGCAACAGTATTGGAAAGACGATGTTCATAGTTTGAGGTAGCTATAAGCAGGTCATCCACATATTTTAAGAGGATTCCCTGATCCAGATGTAGCCCTTGAAAATCTTTTGCCAGGCATTCATGAAACAGAGTAGGAGAGTTTTTAAATCCCTGAGGTAGGAGGGGCCAATGATACTGGGTAATTACTTTGGTATTTGGGTCTTGCCATTCAAAAGCAAATAGTAATTGGAACTTCCTTTCCAGAGGGATGCAAAATAATGCCCCTTATAAACCCAGCTCTGTGAACCAGCCATGGTTACCTGGCATGGGAGTCCACAGGGTGCATAGAGTAAGTACTGAGGGATAAATGTCCTGCATAATATTATTTATAGGTCTCAAGTCTTGCACAAATTGACACTCATCAGTGTGAGGTTTCGTTTTTAATTTTTTTTGTAGTTGTAGATGGAAAGGATGCCTTTATTTTATTTGTTTATTTTTATGTGGTGCTGAGGATCAAACCCAGTGCCTCCTGCATGCTAGTCAAGTGTTCTACCGCTGAGCCACAACCTCAACCCAGTGTGAGGTTTCTTAATTGGCAGGATAGGTGTATTGCAGGGTAGCTGACAAGGCTGAATCAACCCCTGTTTTAAAAACATCTAGAAATAGCAGAATTCCTATTAGTCCCTCTCTTCTAAGAGGGTACTTTTATTTATTTATTTTTAAAAGGCAGGTTATCCCCTCCTTAAACAAGATCTTGATGGGAGTAAAATTAATGGTCCTCCCTGAAGTCCCACCAGCAATACAGTTTTATTCACTTTTCTGATGTCATTCAATGTTTTGGGTTCAGTTTCCTTTCCCTGATTAAAAAGCAAAAGCTGGGGCCAGAGTGCATTTTCAGGGGGCACTTGCCCATGAAGCTGTGGCTTTTTGGGTGAGAATGTTATCTGTGCATTTAATTTACATAACAAATGTCATCCCAGGAGAGGGATTGGGCAATCTGGCACATACAAAAAAACCATGCCTTATTTTTTGTCTCCCAGTTTACATGCAAGGGGCTGGAACAATGGATGAGGGTCAGTGTGGCCTGTCACTCCAACTACTGCCTCCATGTCAGTGCTTAAGGAGGTTGATTTAGAATTTACAACAGAATAACTGGCACTTGTGTCCACCAGAAAGCCATCAGTTGGGTTCCCACTGTCAACTGTACTCAGGGCTCCTCTGGGGCTGATGGTAAGAAGCCTCCAACAAGGTCTGGAGCCCTGAGCCCTGTCACTTGTCACATGAGCCTTGGATTTGGGAAAACATTTCTTTTTTAGGGGAGTGATCTAATCCTGGGGTCGTTCTCTTCCTTGGACAGTTCTTTTCCCAATGTCCTTCATCATTACAATAGGCAAACTGGTTTTGCTTTAATGGATGGTGCCCATCCCTGTCCCTTCCTTTGGATTGTCTTAAGGCTCCCTTTGCAGGGGTTGCAGTAAATCACATGCTGATTTTTATTCTGCTCCTCTCAGGAATCGTATTCCTTAAAGGCAATAACAACAGATGTGAGGGGTTCATACCAACTGCCCCTTTTCCATCTGCTTATGTTTCCTCCTTGTGTCTGAAGCACTTTGTCCAGTGGTTTTCAGGGCCTTCTGGATCTGCATCTGTGTATTTCCTCTATGCTTGATGAACTCAGTCTAAAAATTCCAATGGGCCCTAATTGATGTTTTCCTGAATCTTATTTAAAATTTTCTGCTTGAGTACTCCCCTCCTGAGTCCCACCAAAAGACATGTCTGATAATGATGAATCATTGCACTGTCTGCCCCCCAAATTGGGGCCCAATTGGGCTCCCTGCTAGGAATAGCTTCTGCTGGTGCAGGGCTGTGATGAGAGTCCTCATAATGGAGCCTCAGAACTTCTTCCCTTGCCCTCTCTATCACTCCTCAGTGCCCATCAGCTGTGGGTAACATAGTAAGCAGAGTTTGTAGGTCTGCCCAGGTGGGGTGGTGAGTGGCAAAAGTGGCAGCACACAACTCAGCCATTTTTGGTGAGTCTTCTTGATAGGCTACATTTGAATTTTCCCAATTCATCAAGTCAGAGGTCAAGAAGAGACTGTAAGTCCAGGGATACCCATCTGGTTGCCCCTGTGCATTTATGCTGACTGGGTATTGTCTTAGGGGGAATTGGCCTGCCCCAACAATGGGTACTTCCCATCAAAAGGAGTGCCACAGTGGATTTTAGATGGGGAGACCATCCCTCACCCTGAGTCACCCCGTGATGCCAATAGTGGGAGCCTCTCTTCCTACACCTTCCCTTTGTGTGCACTTTTAATTTACATAACAAATATCACCCCAGGAGAGGGAGCTTCTTATGGGACTAAGAGAGCAAGTGGAGCCAGAGGTGTTACCAGACCAGCCGACTGGTCAGGCTCCAGGTTAGAGTTAGGATCTCAGTGGCTTGTTATATTCAAGTTTATCAAATCTCCTCAACTCTCTCTACCGACTCTTCAGTCTTCACACACTCAAGGCTGTGCCTCTCTTTGCACCATCACCTTAGTCCCTGGATGTTCACTCAGCTGCTGGGACAGTCCCTCAGTCCCCCCTTTTCTCACAGGAACAGCTCCTCTGGTATGGTCCAAGGCAAAGTCACACCCTCTCTCAATTTCTCTCATCTCCTAAAACACTCCCCTAGCACCTTGTATCTTCAGCATGGAAGTCGGGGTTGCTTGAAGTGTCAGACCTGCCCAAGAAAGCTGCAGTAGGGTCTGCTCTCAGGACCTGCCATGGTCACCAAATTTGTAAAGAAAATCTTGGTCCTCATCCTCGATGCCAATCCAATAATGAAGACAAGGTTTCAAGAAAAGGAAAATGTTTTGTTGCTTTGCTAACAGAGGAGAAGCACAGGGGACCCCTGTCCAAGAGCCTGTGATTCTCTCTTCTATATACTTTACCCCTGTAGATCAGCTTCGACTGCAAGATTGTATAAAGTCATTCAAAGGTCAGACTGTGTTACAGTAGCACGTCTTTCTCTTAGACAGATGTATATCTATAGGTGGCCCAGTCAGCCAGGATCTTTCTTCTCATGAGAATACAGATAAGATCAACAGAACTTGACCCATGTCTTAGGGCAAATAAAAGGTACAAAAACCAGAGAGAGGATCTAAAAATGTGGCTGGCAGATGGGATCGTTTGAAACAGACCTACAGGTACAAATTTCTTCCACTTAATTTACCTCTGGCAGACCAACTCCAACTCCAAGATTGTACAATAATTCAGAAACCAGGCTCTCTGCATGCACACTGGGGAACTCATGAGATGGACAATGGTGTTATGACTTCCCTGAGTTCAGTTTCCTTTCTCTCAACATGGGCCACAGTGGGGCAACCTGTACTACACAGGAGGAGAGGGGGGAGCTCCCCGAAGCAAAAGGAGCTTTAGCAGCTGCTGGGATTGTGCCTCAGTCCCTTCTTTTACTCCCAGGAATAGCATCTCTGGTTCAACCTGAGGCAGACACCCGTGTCCTAACTCTCCAGCAGTTGGCTCTCAAGTTTGCCAGCCATGTTGTATCCTCAGCTGGAAGTGGGGTTCCTTGGAGAGCCAGGCTGCCCAGGAAAGCTGGGCAGGGGTGGCTCTGGTGTACATCTGGGGTGCCAGATTTGTTGCTATAAAGTTAATCCTTGTCCCTGATGGTAATCCAATAACGAGAACACAATTTTGAGAAAAAGGAAAAAGTTTTATTGCTTTGCTAGCAAAGGAGATACACAGGGAACTCCTATCCCGGGGCTGTGATTCTCTAATTCGCATTATCTTGATTAATGATGATGATCACATTTTCATATGATTTTAGGCTATTTGTGCACCTGTAGAGGAATGTCCATTCAAAACTTTGCTTACTTTTAAGAAATCATATCCAAATCCATTGTCGTGTTATATCCAAATCCACCATGTTATATCCAAATCCACCTATGTTCCCTCCTAGGAATTTACATTTTTAGATATTATGTTTTGGTATAAAATTCATTTTGATTTAATTTTCATATGCACTATAAGGTGAGGGTTCAACTTATATCTCTTGCATGTGGATATCCAGTTTACCCAGAACCATTTGTTGAAGTGACTCTCCATTCTCATTTGGATAGTCTTGTCCAAATGACCTGACCAGGCCTGCAAGGAGTTACTACTGGGCTGTTTATATGGTGGTATTCATCGTCATGTCTGTCTTATGCCAGTCCCACACTGTCTTTAGTTCTGTAATAGGCTTTAAAATCAGGAGTGTGAGGCTTCATTATTAATTTAATTTTGACTCTTTGGGTCCCTTTGAGATTCCAAATGGAATTTAGGATGAGAGGTCATAATTGTTGTTATTAGAGGCAAATTCAGTGGGCCTACTTCAAGAAATATTTTATCCAAAGAGGATTTCCTTTTGTCTTCTTACCACTCCAGAGGTTCAAGTTCAGCATGATGGTTTAGGACTTAGCTCTCACTTTCTTGTTATTTCAAGGATGAATATGCCACTAACAGATTTCCTAGGGGAATTCATTGCAGCCCTGACTTCTTTTCATTGTGCACATCTGGACTGGCTCCCTGAAACTCTCAGTTGCTGGCTGCTCTATTTTATGCTGTTTGGGTTAGAAGTCTACTTTTTGGGTTTGAACTCAGTACCCTGGAAGCCCGAGTCTCTGGTGCCCCTGGTGCATCTCCATCTCTTGTCTGCTGTAAAAGCTCCAGCCTCAGCTTTTGTGTTTCCATGTGTTCCTTAGTCGTGTATCCTGCTTTTCTTAAAAATATTTTTAGTTGTAGATGGACACAGTACCTGTATTCAATTTATTTATTTGTATGTGGTGCTGAGGATCCAACCCAGTGTCTCACACATGCCAGGCAATTGTCCAACCACTGAGCTATAAACCCAGCCCTCTGTTTGCTTCTGAAGGAGTGTGGGTGGACATCTCCATTCTCAGTCAAACAGAGCCCCAGAGAACATGTCCCATCTGTGTTCTGTGTGTGCAGTAGGAGCTCTTAGGTTTCTGAGTGAAAAACAGAATCCTAGATTCCAGAGTTTTACATGTAACTACCCTTCAAAACACCCCTGCCATCCTGCAGGAGATAATTATAAGGAGAACCAGGTCAGCGTAAACAAGATAATAAGACTATAATTTTCTTTACAACCTGACTACAATTTAAACACAAACAATTATCTGACTGGCACATGGAAAAAGGTGGAAGATATTCACTCTCATGATAATGCCCCAAAGAGAAACCAAAAACAAAACCCCTTGAGATGTTATAAAACATCTTGACCATGAAACACTGAAAAGTGCTGGATACAGAGATCAGAGGAGAAAGTCATTAAGGAGGGACATTCTGGAGGGAAAGGTGGAGGAGAAAGCTGGCCAAAGACAGACAGTGAGGTTCTGACATTACTGGTGGCAGGGCAGGGAGAATGGAGTACAGAATCCTCACAAATAAAGGGAAAATGAAGGGTACTTGACCTGGTCAGGTAAGGTGGTGCATGCCTGTAATCTCAGTGCCTCAGGAGGCGCAGGCAGGAGAATTCCAAGTTTGAGAACAGCCTGAGCAACTTAGGGACACCCTAAGCGACTCGATGAGTCCCTGACTCAAAATAAAATTAAAAATGGATGGGGATGTGGCTCAGTGGTTAAGCACCTCTGGATTCAATCCCCATTACACCTCCCACCAAATGCACTTGACCTACTAATTCTCACTAAGAACAGGGACAGTGGTGCTAAAAAGTAGAAAAAAAATCTCTCTAGTCTTATTTCTTCTTGTGGTGCTTGCTTGGAAATGAGGGGCTCTGGTACTACTGATCCTAAATGTAAAATTGAGTGTTAACCCACATCAGGCTCCAGGATCACAGATTGGAAAAAATCCAAGAAAAATTAGACTTGGGCAGGAACGGCTGTGGCATTGGGAAGAAATGCCAACCAGCAGTAAATTATTATTATGAAAAATTCATAAGGCAAAAGGAAGAAGTTAAAACCATTATGCCTGAGAATAAATAAGCCTACTCATATTTATCAATAGCTCAGTAGTGTATAAAACAGAGAATATTTAATTGTGTTCTGGGCCCTTTCTCAGTCCAGAGTGCCTAGTTAGCACACAGTTTGTAAAGTCTGTAGGAGAACCAAATTAGCAAATTAGCAATATCATAATCCAATTTAGGACAAAGGGCAATTAGAGAGTATCTGATCAGAAGGGCAACAAGGAGTCAAACAAAACATTTTTGCTTTATTTAAAATTTTAAATACATAGGATACCAGCAAAAACCAACATAGAATACATCTTGTGGAGGACAAAATGACATGTAGAAACATTTCAGTGTAATAAAATTACATTTCATAGAAATAATGGCTACAAAATAAAACACACAGAAATAATGGCTACAAAAGTAACCTTTATGTATAATATTTGATGAATCAATCTTTTTATTTTGTACTTTTTATAAAAAATAATTTTTTTCATAATGAATATACTTTTATTTGGCATTAATAAAATCAGAAAAGATAGAAATTATTCAACTGTGGTTTTAGAATGATGAAATTAGCTTTGTTTAATCATTTGGTATATTTTGTCATAGATACTTTAGTTTGGAGATTTAAGAACAGATGGAACCCCCCCCCCCAGAAGACTGGAGGAACTAAGTTCGCTTAGGTTCTAAATGTGGTTTGCAGATCTTATGTAATGGTGACCCTAACTGTGGGACAAAATATGGTGGAAGTAGCTCAGAGACAGAGCACAGTGTCACTTACAAAGCTCCCCACACCAATATAGTTTACTTAAAAGTGCCAAATGGAGTTTTCCTGTTCATTTTAAAGTAGTGGTTTAAGAAAATGGTCCTAAAAGACAAACAGGTGTCATTGCAGGTGAACATTCTACATTAGGCATCAGAATTTCAGTTTGCAACAGAGTGAAACAGCATTTTCTCTTTAAACACCTGCTGATGCTTATGAATGTTTATACTTCACCACTAGGTGGCGCAGAGAGCTAAACAGTTAACTAAGGCTGTAAGGCTGTGGAGTATTAAGAATTTCTTAAGAAAAAAAGAAGAAAAAAATGTGGATGTGTAACCGATGTGATTCTGCAACTTGTATTTGGGGCAAAAATGGGAGTTCATAACCCACTTGAATCAAATGTATGAAAGATGATATGTCATGAGCTTTGTAATGTTTTGAACAACCAATAAAAAAAAAAAGAAAAAAAGATTGATTTCATATTTGTTATTTTTAAATTTTTCTTTTAATTCATCAACATAACATGATAGTAGCATCTCCTCTGAACCATCCCTGCTGAAGCAATTGTGACAGGCTCACTTCAGTTGCATTGCACATTCTTGTGCCTTTGCCCCAAGACTTTTCTTGCAGTGTGATTGGGACACCTGAGAGAAGCCACTTGGACTTTATGAATGCTCAGAACTGCAAGTGTTTGGGGGGCAATACTTCATGGGGCAATCATTGACTATTGACTATTACTGGATGGGAGGTCATGAATATGTGCTCTCTCACCTCTCAGGTGGATAATTCAGAGGCACCATCAGTATGGAAGATGAGGAACTCCCAGGAGTCAGATCCCAGTTTTTTATGGAGGTGACAAGGCTGATAACATGACTGCTTTGGCTTTCCATCCTTTCCTGTTTTAGCCTTCCTAGTTCCCCATTCCTGGTGCCTGGTGTCATGTCCCCAATAAAGTTTTACCTTTAAAACTCCCAATGCTCATATAGACTACTTAGGTATTCTTTTCTTTTCTGTTTTAGAATCTCCATTGTGGAAGAAACACAAACATGCTCCACTATTTTTTTTAGATGTTTTAGTTGTAGATGGATATTATTTATTTATTTATGTGGTGCTGAGGATCAAACCCAGTGCCTCACACATGCTAGGCAAGTGCTCTACCACTGAGTCCCAACCCAACCAGATCCACTACTCTTATGAAGAATACTCTGAGCACTCAGAGAAGTTTCCCTGAGGAAACTTCCAGTCTGTAATCTTCTAAAGGCAACCAATATTCTTATCTCTACCACCCTAGATTAGTTTTGATTCTTTTTTTGAATCTCACATTACTGGAAAATTAATGGTTAATAGTTTTTTTATATTTGCCTTTTTCTCATTGAACATTATTTCTATGACATTTATCCTTGGTTTTTTTTGTTTTTTTTGCTTGTAGCAGTAGTTCATCCTTTTTCATTGTTGTGTAGTATACCATCATGTGACTATGCAGCAATTTATCCATTCAATTGTAAGTGGACATTTGAATTGTTGCCAGATTTTTAGCTATTTTAAATAATACCACTTTGATCATTTTTGTGTGTGTATATGTATATATATATTTTTTTTTTTTTCTTTTGGTGGCACTGGAGATTGAACTCATGGGTGTTGTACTTCTGAGTCACAACCCTTACCTATTTTAAATTTTATGTTGAGATAGGGCCTACTAAATTGCTCAGGGTGGCTGCAAACTTGTGATCCTCCTGCCTCAGCCTCCCAATAGTGCCACCACATTTGTTTGTGCATGTCTTTATGAACATGAGCACTTATTTCTTTTAGAATACACATAAAAATGGGATTACTGGGTCAGAGGTCATATGTGTTTTTAAAATTGTTTTCTTTTTATTAAATTTTATGTTTTATTTTCTGTTCAACTATTTTATGTTTTTATACTTAAGTTGGTGCAACCCTGTCTCAGTTACTTTGACTTTACTATAATTCTTGATGATCATGAGAATACCTTTCCTACTTCATATTTTTCCACTACATCTTGGGTATTCTAGATTCTTTCCTTGCTTATAATAATTTATATAATTAAATTGTCAATTTCCATGGAAATATCTGCTGATTTTGATTCACCTTGCACAGATCTCTACTTGAATTTGAAGAGACTATCATGTCTGTAATATATAAATATACATTTAAAGAAGCCTGTGTAGGGGCTAGGGTTGTAGCTCAGTGGTAGAGTGCTTGCCTAGTACATGTGAGGCCCTGGGTTTGATCCTCAGCACCACATAACGACAAATAAATTAAATAAAGGTATTAAAAAAGAAGAAGTCTGTGTGGCTTTGCTTGTGACATCATTAAATATTTCTTTTAGATGTTAAAGGTAGTAGAATACAAAGGACTAGCCCTAGCATACATGTTTTTTATTATTGGGAAAACAGTATGTTGGACACCATGCATGAAACAATTATGTGCAAAAAATCTAGTAGGGATTACAAAATAAATAAAACCAGGGGTCAGTAATTTTTTAGAGTACATTTGGATGCAAACAAAACCAACTCACCAATATCCGTGTGTACATAAATGCTTGGACAGGAAGTGCTAAGGCCCTCTGTATGACATCCTGAAAGTCCAGGAATATGAGAGAAAGCCTGACCAGAAGAGACCCATTTGAGAAAAGAACAGAAAAGAGGTTTTCAGGAAATGGAAGTGCAAGACAGACCCAAACAGAAACTTTTCTTTCTTTTTCTTTTTTCAAGTGGAGGTGGTGCTATTTTGCAAATTATTTTATTTTGAAGCATAAAAACAGATAAGGCATAAAGCAAATATGTGAAAATAATAGAACAGCTATACATCCAACTCCAATGCAGCAAAGTTAATTGGTTTCTTGAAATCAAGTCAAAAAATAGAACTTGTTTTGTGTGGTTCCCCCCCCCCCCCGACAAATTTCAATGCTGGAATCTTGGTCCCTAATATAATGGCACTGAGAGGTGGCAGATCTTCAAGGGGTGAGGCCTAGTTGTTCTCAGGGGGTGTGCTCTCACTGCCTTGGCCATACCTGATTATTTTGGTCAAACGTCTGGTGCTCACAGTGAATGAGGCCACGTAGATAGTGCTAATATAAATAAAACATATTTAATGAAGCTCATTCTTTTCTCTGTACTTTCTTTAGTATACTGTATTCATAGTTGGTTAGTATGTGCTTTTCTCCAGAGTTTTAGTTTTTATCTTTCTGTTCTTTTTAATTCTAATGTTGAATTCAACCTATGGTAATTAGTAGACATAGGTTGAATGCATATTTAAGAAATCAGAAATATGCAAAAAATAACTTTGTTTTACATTTGTCTTATATTCTGAGTTTCCTGGATCTCTTGACTTACTTTATTCAATTTGAAAATGAAAATTATTTTTCAAGACTCATTAACTCTACTTTGGAGCTTTTCCCTTTTTTCAATCCTGAGGTTCATGGGTTTCATAAATTCTGGAAAATTCTCACTCTGAATTTCTTTAAATATATTCTCTTTTCATTATGTGTTTTGTCTCATTATATAAATATATAATTTTCATTAGGCTTACATTGGGATTCATACTAATCTTTACATATGTTTTTAATTGGTACTGGATATCTAAACCCAGGGGCACCCTACCACTAAGCTACATTTTTATTTTATTTCTTTTGAGACAGGCTCTCACAGAGTTGCCCAGGCTGGCCTCAATGTGCAAACCTGCTACCTCCATCTCCAGAGCCAGTGGGAACATAGTGGGAGTCGCCTCACCTCGCTAAGCTACATATCTTTCAATACCCTTTTCATTTTCAATAGCCTTTATCTCTGTATAGCATTAGAAGAAACTTTTTAGATCTTCTGCATCAGAAATATTTTAAAATTATTTTACTTATTGTTGTTTAATCTACTCTTTGAGTTTTTATATGATTATAGCAAGAAGAGTTATTTTAGAGGTTAAATTTGCTTTACACTGTTCCAGGTATTTGACTTTTTAAATAATGTCTCTTTCTTTTCTTGTGTTATTACTTTTTATACCTTTCAGCATTTCAAATATAATTTCCTTTCTGTGTGATGTTTTTTTTTTTTTTCGAAATTAAACTGT
This sequence comes from Marmota monax, assembly GCF_021218885.2. Classification (NCBI taxonomy): domain Eukaryota; kingdom Metazoa; phylum Chordata; class Mammalia; order Rodentia; family Sciuridae; genus Marmota; species Marmota monax. The sequence continues at coordinate 978,884 of NW_026695201.1, read as the reverse complement.
TTTGTTTGGCAATTTCCATTAATTATAGATTATTTCGGGCTCTGTCCTCTAGATTTGAATTTTGGCCTTATGCAAAGGAAGGCTTTTGAGTTGGTATACTTGGTTCTCTTGATCAACTTTAAAATTTTACCAGGTGTCACAGAGCAATTAAAAATTTGCAATCACTTCTTATCTTATTATTTTATTTCAGGATCATTCAAGTAGATATTTGTAAACTCAAAACCCAGAGCAGTGATTTGCAATTCTCAGAATAAGAAAGTAAAAGCAAAAGCAAAACCAGCCAACATGTACTGAGTAGATGATGGACACGCTTCCTTCCCTATATACTTGGGTGGATATTTTTCTCGTTGACTCTGTCACAGAAGTGATGGTATGGAAGAAGCCTCCATTCCAACTCTGGCCTTATTTGCCCAGACCTAAGACCTTATCTTCAGATCCAAGAGATGGCAGTGACCCAACCCCTGGGGATGCTGGGCATGACAATATCTTGCATACACTGGTGTCAGGTCCTATTTGTCCCTAGTTTTACATTTCTTCTTTGCTTTTATTCCCCAAAAGGAATCCCCTTATTTCATGGTAAATGCAGCTCTACATTTAAAAGAGATTAAATGGTTTCTACTGGTATGTCTTTTTAAGCTCTGTAGTGGGCCCCCTTGACTGAATAACTCCATAACTGTGTCATTTCTATTTACACAGAGGATTCCAAGGGCCATGAGATAGATGAATGTTCTAGTTTGGAAAGAATCCAGGAAGTAGGATGGAGGTTAGCCTGAATGGACAGGAGGGAGTAAGAGAACAGAGGTGAGGCCTCGGGAGCTGAGATCAAGGCTAAGTGAAGACTGACAGTGAAGACCTGGGAGAGTGAGAAAAAAGGAGAGAGAGGCAGAGTGGGGAAAGGGAACACATGATGGGAAGAGACGGGAGCACATCAACTCACAAAGAACTTCAAAGCCCTAGGAAGGCTAGCTAACAGTCAGCTCTTTCCAGTCATTGTACGTACAAGGACAGTGAGGTCCAGTGATGGCATTGCAATTCAATGCAGGTGTCCCCTGCAGGAGATCATGGGGATTCTCAGTCTGGACCCCTTTTTAATGCAAGAAATTTTCTGTGTGGGGCCCAAGTCACGGAGACCACATTTAGGAAGCCAGAAAGGCAAGATAAAATCTTGAGAAAGTATGGAAGGAGAAATGAGAAACCCAGTGCAGACATGAAGTTAGGACCCGCAGTGGGGTTCTCTGGGAAGGAGACTGAGGTTGGTGTTGGTGAGGAGGGGAAGTCAGAGGGCAGAGGGAGATCCTGTGGGCAGGGCCGCTGACACCTGGGTTCTGGAGAAAGCTGGGTGGGGAAGGAGAAATTGAGGAGTTATGGTGGTGTGCAGGGGAGGAACTATTGCACATGTTAGGAAGAACACAAGATCCTTGTAGCCTAAGCAACAGTGGTTCAAGAAGAGGAATCCTAAGGGAAAGTCTTGGGGCAAAGGGAAGAATCCTGGATGTCCTTAGGAGAGCAGGGACACCCCACCTGGCTGAGTTATAATTGGTATACAGCTCACTCACCTGGATTTTCCTCATCTCTCCCTGTGACCAGGGAGCACACCACATCAGTGATCTCTATAACCATCTCCTCTCTCAAAGATTTTTCTCCTTTTCTGGTCCTGGTCACTTCCCACCTATTTTGTCTCCTGACTCTCTCCTACAGTGTTGCTCTCTCTCAGCTCCCCCAGCTCTCAGCACCCCCCAGGCAGCTCCCAGTGGTCTCCATCCTTTCCTCTCTCCTCCTCAGACCTTGTCTTTCCCCCTCCACAGCTGAGAGCTCACTCAGGGGTGCAGTGGACTGGGGAGCTGCAGATCCTCAGTGGGACTCTGACCCAAGCACCAGCTGCTGCCTGCATCCTCACCAGGAGCCACTCTGTCAGGGGAAAGTTAAGGGGAAGAAACTTCCAATTCTGCTTCATTTCTCTTCATAATCTACTCCCTTCTTCCTTCCCTTGTTATGGTTTACATATGAGGTGTCCCACAAATACTCATGTGTGAGACAGTAAAATGCTTTGGAGGTGAAATGACTGGGTTATGAGAGCCTTAACCCCATCAGTGAATTAATCGCCTGATAAGGACTAACTGAGTGTAACTGTTGGCTGGTAGGGGTCTGGCTGGGGAGGGGGTTGTCCTTGAGGAGTGAAGCTCTCCCTCTCTTTCATGGCAGGCCATGTCCAGACCTGCTTTTCTCAGCCACCCTCTTCTGCCATAAGGTCCTGCCTCACCTTGGGCCAGGAGGAGTGAAGTTGGCCATCTGTGGACTTAGAACTCTGAAACTGTGAGCCCCCAAATCAACTTTCCTGCTGAAAATAGTTCTGGTCAGGTCCTTTGGGCACAGTGGCAAGAAAAGCTGACTAGAATAGCCTCCTTCTTTGGCGTCTGTTGCACCCTTAGTGTCTCTTACCAGCTCTTTGGGTCTCATAATCTCATTCCTCATTTAGTTATTTTTCTTCCCTCTCTTTCCTACCCCAAACCCACTGTCCCATCCTTGTTTTCTCCATCCCACACTCATGAGCAACAGTCATATGTTTTGTGGGATCCAGGGAAAAATAAAAATGTGGACGTTGTCTTAGCCATTCAGGCTGCTATCACAGAACACCACGGACTGGGTGGTTTATAAATACCAGAAAATTATTTCTCACACTTCTGGAGGCTAGACAGTCCAAGATGAAGGTAGATTTGGTTTCTAGTGGGACCTGCTTTTTAGTTCGTCAAAGGCAACTTCAGAAGGTGTCTTCTCATTGTGTAAGGGTTGTGGGTCTCTTTGAGATTCCTTTTATAAGGCACTAATCTCATTTCTGAGGGTTGAAGCAGCATGACCTAATCACCTACGAAAGGCCCCACTGCCTAAAACCATCACATGAGAGTGGTTAGGATCCCAAAATATAAATTTGGGGAAGACACAACGATTCACACCATAACTGGTTTGTGTTCAAAGAGTTTTTGTTTTTGAAATTTTTTTATTGTAGATGGACACAATACCTTTATTTATTTATTTTTATATGGTGCTGAGGATCGAACCCAGTGCTTCATATGTGCAAGGCAAGCACTTTGCCATTGAGCCACAATTCCAGCTCTCAAAAACTTTTGGATATATTAAAATACAATACTTTTTCATTTCTATGGAAGGTTATGTCTCTGTTTTTATTTGATTTGCTAGTGTGTGACCCTTGGGCACAGAGATACTCACAGGATGATTGCAGGAACTTTCCTCTTAGCAATACCTTCATAGTGTCCAAGAGATTTTGATATTTTGTATCACTATTCTCATTTACACTTAAGTACTTTTTAAAATTTCATCCCTGTTTCTTCTGATATCCATTCCACAGCATTTTATCCACTCTCCAAATGTTAGAGTAGCTTGTTTTCTATTTTATCATTGATTTCAAATTTCATTCAATTATGATCTGATAAAATGCAAAGCATTATATCTATTTTTTTGTATTTTTTAAGAGTCACTTTGTGGCCTAAGATATGGTCAATTTTAGAGGTGGATTCATGTTCTGCTGAGATGAAAGTGTATTAATCATCGATGGATGGGACATTCTATATATGTATGTTAAGTTTAAATTAATAATTGAATTTATTAGTTCAAACCTTCTTTATTTAGTTTTTGTTTGTAGGCTCTATCCAGTGGTGAGAGAGCTGTGTGTTAAAAGTTACCCAGTAATATCATGTTGTGGTCTATTTGCTTCTTGAAATTAAGATGGGTTTGTTTGATGTATGTTTGTGCTCCATTGTTTGGAGCAAAAATATTTATGATTGTTATGTCAGTTGATGTATAATTCCCTTACACACTATTAAATGTTCTTTTTGACCATTCTGATTAACTTTGGTTTAAAGTCTACTTCATCTGGTATGAAGATAGGAAACCCTGCTTGTTTAGGAAATCCATGTGAATGACATGTGTTCTTTTCCATCATTTTTCCTTCAGTCTGTGGGTGTCTTTGCCTATGAGATGAGTCTCTTGTAGACAATGTATTTCTGGGTCTTAGTTTTAATCCAATCTACTAGTCTATGTTTTTTCATTGATGACTTTAGGCCATTTACATTCAATGTTATTATTGTGATATAATTTTTATTCCCTGTCATTTTTATTTATTTCTCATTTTCAATTTGAATTAGTATCTCCTTTGATTGACTACTCTTTTAGTGCAGTTCCTCCCTTTGCTGATTTTCACTTTTTTTTAATTTCTTTTTCATGAACTATTTTATTGATTATGTTTTGTAGTGCATGCTTTCTACTTGTGAATTATTTTAACTTTTGCTTTTGTTTATCATGTAAAGTTATTACTTCATCACCAGTTCTGAAGTTTAATTTTTCAGGGAACAGTTTTCTAGGTGGGTATCCATTTTCTTTTCAGAGTTTGGTACATTTTATTCTAAAACCTCCTAGCTTTGAGGGTCTGGGTTGGGAGATCTGGTTACCTCCAGATTAGTTTCCTTCTAAATGCTACCTGTTGTTTTTGTCTGGAAGTCTTTAAAATTCTATTCTTATTCTGTATATTAGGTATTTTTATAATAATGTGACTTGGTGTGGGTCTGTTGTAATATTGTATATCTGGGGTCCTGTAAGATTTCTATATTTGATTTTTTAAATTTCATTATTTATTTTTGGGAAATTTTGTGATATTGTTTCATTGAAAAGATTGTACATTCCTTGTTTGTATCTTTAAGCCTTCATTTATCCCCATAAAATATTAAGTTTGGTATTTTCAGGTTATCCCACATTTCTTGGAAATTCTGTTCATGGTCTCTTAAACTCTTTTCTCCATGATCAACTTTATTTTCAAGATCATATATTTTGTCTTCATTGCCTAAAAGTCTGTTTTCCTAGGGATCAAGTCTTTTTGTGATGCTTTCCATTGAATTTTTAATTTCATTTATTGATTCTTTCATTTTCCAGATTTCTCTTTGTTTTTATTTTCTCTACAGGATGGGCATCCTTTGTGTGGTCTTTGTAATACCATGTTTTTCACCCTTTTGTGCTCTTTGTTACTGATTGTACCAATTAAAATGATTTCAAACATATCCAAAATGCTACTGATTATCCTTAAACTGAAAAGGCTGTAATGTGTATTACAATTTATTACCTGTAAATATATATTAAATAAGATTTATAAACAAGATACACAAAACAGGCTACATATTCATCAATTAACACAAATACTGTGAACAGAAACTCAAAGTAACCTATCCCTCTGTTTACCCTAGGAGCCTGGCTCAGTGCTCACTAACACAGTGTTTGCAGCAGAAACTGTAGAGAACATAACTGCTGAGAATGCGCATTGCTCACTAGGACCTACTTCAATCCTCAAGAGCAGTACTTTGACTCCTCATTTTTTATTTCCTCTTCAGTAATGCCCTTGGGCCATATTTTAGGTATCACCACCATGAGGTGCCTCTCAATCTTTAATGCACCTGTGAATCTTCTGATGGTTTTCTTAAAATTAAAATTATAATTCAGTAAGTCTGAGATCAGGAACCACAATCTACATTTCTACTAAGCTGCAATGTAATGAATCTGTGGCTTGACCATAAACCACACTGAATATGGAGGATCTTCATCCTTCCATGCTCTTTTAGTTTAGAGAATAAATGGAAACAAAAGTTTCATGCTAATAGTTTCCTACTTCAATAACAGAAGTGGTTACAGGCAAAACTGTGTGTCTCAGGAGGGTAATATTGTGACGTTTGCAGTCGAGGGGAAGAAATAAGGAATATCCATGGACTTCTGCCCTGTTCAATGCTTTATTCACTCAAATTACTCAATACAATTTCACTTTATAGGTTCTTAATCAAGAAAATGACAATCTTTAATGCTAGGCACTGCAATAGTCATGATCAATTCACAGCAAACAATTCTAGATTAATTCTAAGCGCTGCAAAACACACTTAATCATGACAGGCTAATGACAGACATTTCCTCTGCATGCTAAGTTCAGAAGTCTCAAGCCTTAGGCTTTAAGTCCAGCAGATGCACACTCACTCAGACCACAGTGATCATGTCCAAAACCAAGGCAGGCTTTTCTTGGTGTGGAGTGAACAATTGGTTGAAGAGAGGGTCATATGGAGAAGTTGCAGCTCTCACCAAGGTCCAGATGAGGTAGTAGAGTTTGAGAGGGTGAGGATCATGAAGAGGATCAGGAAACAATGACAAGTGATGGGTTGTCAGGTCCTCATCAGGCTCTCCAGATCAAGTGCATCTTATTTCAACTGTCTGAATCCCTACTCATCAGCTCTATCATTTATAGTAAATTTGGGGGCTTTTGATCCCCTTTCAATCCTTATCAGCTACCTCTGGATTTCTCAGTGACATCATTTGCCCTGGGGTCAGAAACCTCTGGTCTGGTGGTCCTGATCTTCTCCCCTTTCCCTCTTATCAGGGGAGGACAGCCTGCCAGGGGCTTCACTCTGTTATCAGGGTGGGGGAAGTGACTTGTTTGAGGCCACACTGGAGGGCTCTGTGGGTGTGCCTGGGGAGACTGCAGCTATGAAACCGGAGTTTTTAAAATGAAGTTAGGCTCAGGCCTAAGGCCATCCTCACACTGTGTTTCTTCTCAGAGGCTCTGAGAAAAAAACTGTAGAACTAGGAATCATAAACTCTCCTCCAAGCAAGATTTTTAACAAGTCAAGCATCAAATGTCTGAACTATAACACAAGTGTCAGGATGGCAGAGATAATTTTTAAAAGGCAGAAAATGTTTTTAAAAATGTAAAAAGTATAAACCTTACATAAATTCAACACAGGTTTTGATTGAGAACACACTACATGAAGGCCAGATACTTCACCAGGGATCCAGATACTTAAAAAGCATGTGCTTTGCTCTCAATCTTTTAAAAACTGAAAATTAAATACAAATCTACACAACTGCCATACACGCTAGAGAGTGAAGGGTACACTTGAAATGTGAGGAAGCACAGATGCAGGAGAGAGTGCTTCCCACTGTGAATCAAGTAAGGACCTCTGGAGGATGTGACATCTGAAATGCATCTGGTGATCCATTACATCTAAACAAGTGGAGCTTGCTAGGATCCTCTTCAATTCAGAGTTAAAGTCCCAGAAGCCAGGTCTGAACATCAGATCCTGCAAGATTACATTGAGCATATATTGGTAACTGATCATGAACCAGGTAAATTACAAAGGTTTCACAAGGACAGTTGAAGTGATGTCATCACCTCCTGGTGTTCAGGTGTAGACTGGGCACCTGGGTAGCTGGGTCCTCACTTCAAAGGGACAGCACTGCAGGGAGCTTCACGGTGTGTCCTAAGTGAACCAAATGAGAACAGAGAAATAACAGACCTTCATAAGGTGGAGGTGAGAATAGAGGAGAAAGTGGGAGTGGATTTGGGAGGAGTAGGAAAGTGAGTAAAGAGAAAAAGAAGAAGGGAAGACCATGGGAAGGAGGGATGAACAGAAGAGATGGATACAAAACTCACCAGCGTTTCCTAAACCAAAATCCAAGACCTGTCAGAAGAGCCAGGGCCACTATTACGGCCGAGAGGATCCAGCCCAGGGCACTAGGAGGTGCTGCAGATTCAAGGGGACACCAGGACGTTGTTGCAAGTGTATCCCCTGTTTTACCCCATGTTTACTCCCTATTTGCCCTGTTCAACTGCAATATTTTGAGTTTCTACCTCACCAATCATTCTTCCTAATTTTATCTCATCCCTTTTAAGAGATGAATCCTTCATTCATTCTACATATTTCTGCATCTACAGATCTTTAATTTTTAATTCTTCTATTCCTTGGATTAAAATATTTGTCTTTTTTTGTGACTGAAATTCTTAAAAATGTTAAATTTTTTATCTGGCATCATGCTCTGATAGGGGACCTCCCACTAACCCCAGCTGGGTCCCACTCTTACCACCCCAGTAGAGGACGAGGTCCTGCCCTCCTAGGCTGCTGTGCTTCACCCTGCAGGCCAGGCCAGCCACCTCCCCAGCTGCCACATCCAGGGTTGCTCGGAGAAACCACGTCCCATCAGCATTGGGCAGGAAGTCACCTCTCTGAGTGCCCTGCTGCTCCTGTTCCCCTCGCATCCACATCACCCACACGGGCTTTGGGTAGAATCCAGACACATGGCACACCAGCAGCAGACGGCCAGGCCCAGGGCTGGAGCCACAGGACAGCCAGGCCTCAGGCTTCACTGCAAAGGACAGAAAACACATCCAGACACAGACTCTAACATACACTTAGAGGTTCAGAACTCCACATGAGACTACAGAGACACATGGTTCCAACTTCTGGAAATGTGACTCGATATCCTCTTTTTATCCTGAATTTGACTTTAAAATAGAAGAATTCTTTGAGATGGGCTACAAGACTGACCTTGTCTCTGGAGATGAGCCTTCCCTGCATCTAGAAGACCCAAGGTGAAACGTGGGCAGGTGTCACTGAGGAGCATATGATATAAATGTGTGTTGTCTTGGTCCTGATTATTAGCGTTAAGGAACTTGAACTTTCCTGGGCCTCTCTTCCACTCATGGGAGGTGGTGACCATGTTTCATTCTGGAAGCTCATGAAGTCATATCCTTGAATAGCTACATGCACGGAGCCTACCCAGGACTTCCCAGAGTGCAGTTGACAGCCTGCTGCCACCTGTAGATCAAAGGAATCTGAGGAAGAAGAATAATGAATTAGAGGAGAAAAGGAAGAAAATGGAATGAGTGGAAGCAAAAGATTATAAAAGCAGACGGGAGTTTGGGGAGTTCAGAGGAATGGACCCAAGTGTGGTTTCAGCTGAGGTTGACAGAAAGGGGAACTGGTAGGAGCTGGAGGTGGAGGAAGAGATGATAATATGAGGAAGGGAGGGGACTGTTCAAAGGTGATAGTGAAGGTGTGGGGGGATAAAGGACTTCATGTGAGTGAGCAGAGACTCTAACTAACCAGGGTGAATGTATCCATGGTCACTATGACAGTTTACACAGGGATGACAGCAGAGATTAAATGACAGAGAAAAATCACACTTTAACAAGTCAACCAATAAGTGAGGAAGCTGGGGTACCTCATCCATGACCATGGAAAAGGGTGGTCACAAGATGACTCTGAGGAGAGATGATAACACAGAGCCCTGCGGGCAATGAGAGAGCAGTTCATAAGTGGCAAAAACTAAAAATTTTGGAGAATCGGGTTCTGGTTTATAGCAGGTGTCCAGGATGTGATTGCAGCTTTATGCTGAAGAGTTGGAGTAAGATTCGGATCACAGAGAAGGCTGTGTCCCAGAACAATAAAAAGTTCACTGACATTCCCCAACCCTCCTCCCATTCTTCTCCCCAGTAAGGGAACTGAACTCACCTTCAGGCATCAAGTGATCAGTGTCAAGTTCCTTAACGCTAATAATGAGGATCTGGAAAAACCTTTCCACATCCATCACCTGCTCATTACTGATATTGCCCCTGGACCAGGGATCCAGGAAAATGATGGTACCAGACCTGCTGTTCCAGCTGTGACTCTGCAGCTCCCCCAACCAGCCTGAGCCCAGATGTGCCCAGGAATGGTTGTGAAAGGACGACATCCACATGATAAGATAAGAGACAGGCTCTTCAAACCCTGTAGCAAAAGAATAGATAGAATAGGAAGAAATCAAACACTGGGGGGGGAGAGACATGGGAAAGAAAAGTGCCAGAGTGGGAAGACACAGAATCAGGAAAAGTGGAAAGCCACCATTACCTTAGCTGACATCTGCTGGCCCCCAGGGTCCCATGCTCTATCAACATCCTCCATGAGAGCACAGAGGGCTTCAGTAAGGACACACAGAATGGGGCCAGCTTGGCACTCATTCTCTCCAGGTGTGTGCAGGGGAAACTGCCATCACTGCCGCAGTCTGGCTGGGCACAAAATCACGAGCCACTCAAGCAGGAACAAAGTTTATTTTTTGAAACTGCCGCCAATGTCCGGTACCGCCCTGGAAGATTTTTTCCACCCACGTGGCCTCCTCCGGGACCGCCAAGAGAGCTCCTCCCCCGGAATTCCCTCTTACTGTACTTCCCCAACCAATGGGAACTCTCCAGGAGTCCCGTAGCCGGCCTAGGTGAACAGCAGGAGTCCAATATCCATATGAATGCAAATCTTAACATAATCATATCATCTCAATGGCTAGCTGGCGTCACCTTTCAGACCAAAAATGCCATGCATCATATACTTGGCTCTTAGCAATCACCACACACACACACACACACACACACACTTGCACCCAACAGATCTCTTAACACAAATCTTACCAAATTCACTGTCCCCTCCTGGGAAGAGAGCAGTGATCAAGGGGAGTAGCAGGAACAGCATGGTCCTTGCAGATGCTACTTCTTTCTCTTGGAAAAGTCGTCCTTTGGTTTCTGTTGTAAACCAACCTACCCCACAGACCTCTCTTCTGACTTCCTTATTCAACCAACAAACTTCTCCTTCCTGGAGCAAAGACAATCTGCTCCCTCCTAAAACCCTGAGTTTCCCATTTCCCATTTCCCCTGCTCTTCTGACTCTCTGCCCAGTCTTCCAACTTCTCTCATGGTCACGGACTTCCACCCTGTTCATCTCCCCCTATTTCAACTGCTGTGGAACAAGTCTTACGTGACACTGAAAGTTACATTACCACTACGGACACTTCTTTCATTGCTGGGTATTGAACCCAGGTTCTTAAGCATGTTCTATTTTTTGTTAAATAATTTTGAATTATTCCCCATGTGTTCTGTTGCCTACCCCATCCCCCACTCCACCACATTCATGTCTCTGGCATCATTGGTTAATTTATTTCCTTTTTAAGTAGCCCCTGTGATTGTCCTCTACAACAGTATCAACTACTGAGACTGTGGCTCATGTAACCAGGCTGGCTCTATGGGGCACGCAGCCAGCACAGTAACATATTTAAGGCTCCATGATCACCATCCTGAATTTTATAATAATTTTATTGAATTTGTGTTCATAAGTAAAGTTCAATGAAACTGGAATGAGAGGTTCCAGGAGCCTCCTCAACTAACAGAGGCTTCTCCTCCCACCACCTCACCTGCATGTGTACCCCTCTTCCACCTGCTCCCCACTGTCCGGGACCTTGGCAACTCTAGACTCTGCCTATGCACATCCGCCCTGCCACCACTGTAGTGACCAGGTCTCTTTAGAAGTTCAGGTCCCTTTTGCCATCAGCCTCTGTCACTATCTCAAGCTTTGCAGGCACAAAGGGAGAATGGGACATGCCCCCGAGAGTGTGTTGACAGAACACAAGTGCAGCTATGCCATCCAGAGTCTGAACCAAGTTGTTTTGTCACTGGTCAGGATGAGCCTTTTGCCCACTCTTGTTCCAAGTGTCACAAGCATCTCCACATAATTTGGTTGCAGTTTCTCAGTGCTCAGCTGTGTGCCAATGTTGGGGTGACCACTTGGGGAGGGGATATTAACTTTCCCAAGCAGAGGTAAAGGTCACTTGAGAAGCTGGGGCACTAGGCAACCAGTGGGCAGTTTACATGCAGCCATGGAATGGGGGCCTGAGGGGTCTAAATGTTCCTGCAGTGATCCTGGGAGTATCCCTGTGCCCAAGGGATGCAATGTTAACAAATTAAATAAAATCACAGAGATAAAAACTTCCATAGAAATGAAAAAGTTTTGTATTTTAATACCTTTAAAAGCTTTTTGAATAACAAACTAGCTATGGTATGAATCATGTTTTCCCCAAATCCATATATTGGGATCCTAACCACCCATGTGAGGATATTAGGAGGTGAGGCCCTTGGGAGGTGATGAGGTCATGCTGTCTCAACCCTGTGATTGGCCTCATAAGTGGGACCCCAGAGAGATCCCTTAACCCTCCCACCATGTGAAGGCACACCCTGAAGTTGCCTTCGATGAACAAAACTGCAGGTCCCACTAGAAACCAACTCTACCTTGACCTTGGACTGTCCAGCTTCCAGAAGTGTGAGAAATAAGTTTCTGGTATTTATAAACTGCCCCATCTGTGGCATCCTGTGATAACAGCCAGAATGCCTAAGAAAGGGCTCCACATTTTCATTTTTCCTGGGATCCCACAAAATATATGACTGCTGTCTTGAGTGTGGGGGAGGGAAATCAAGGAGGACAGTTGGTTGTGTGTAGGAAAGAGAGGAGAGAAAATCAATTAGGAATGTGATTCTGAGCCCAAAAGGTTGTGACATTACAGATGCTGGAGAAGGAGGAGGGGTGTTTTAGTCATCTTTTTTACTACTTGACCAAAGGACCTGACAAGAACCATTTTAAGGAGGAAAGTTTATTTGTGGGCTCTCAGTTTAAGAGCTCTTAGTCCATAGATGACCTACCCCACTCCTCAGGGACCAAGGCGAGGCAGAACATCATGGCAGAAGAGTGTGGCAGAGGAGAGAAGCTCTGGACATGACCACCAAGAAGAAGAGAGAGAGTCACACTCATCAAGGACAAAATAAGTCCTTACATCGTCATAGCAGATTACACTCGGGGGTGGAGTGGACTGGGAGCTGCAGATCCACAGTGACTCTGATCCAAGCACCAGCTGCTGCCTGCATCCCTGATCAGGATCCTCTCTGCCAGAGAAAAATTAAGGGGGAGAAACTTTGAATTCTTCTTTGTTTCTCTTTCTATTCTACTCCCTTAATTTTTCCCTTGTTACGGTTCAGATATGAGGTGTCCCGGAAGAGCTCATGTGTGAGACAATGCAAGAAGGTTTAGAGGTACAATGATTGGGTTCTGAGAGTCTTAAACCAATCAGTGAATTTATTCTCTAATGGGTTGGTAGGGTGTGGTTGGGGAGGTGGGTTCTTTTATTCTCTAATGGGTTGGTAGGGTGTGGTTGGGGAGGTGGGTTCTTGGGAGTGTGGCTTTGGGGTGGGGCATCAGTTGGTCCTATTCACATGGATCCTTAAAGGCTCTGGGGAGCTGAAGGGCACTCTCCAGAAGTGATTCGTGCGTGAGGGTTTCAATAAACTCCAGCTGTCAGTGATCAAGCTTCAAGTTCCTTCTTAATGAATTACCAAACAGCTCATTTTAGAGGTGTTCCCTGAGGCATTATTGGCTACTATCATAGGTGGGGAGAAGCCACGTAGATTTAATGTTTTCCTAGAGAAGTTGAACACCTGTGAACTCTTACAGAATGCCTTCCCTGCCCAGCAGTTTTCTGCAAAAACTTGGGCTAAATTGTGCAATTTCCTTCAGCATCTTTATTGTCTCTGTCCCATTTTAACTTGGGCTGCCTTTCTTTCCACCTGTATAGGAAGTAAGCTGGGGGCTTTTCCTCTCTTTATCTCTTTGATACCCCTCCCTGATGACACCCTGGTTAGGGTTAAAGGACAAGGAATTATTTGCACATTTTATGCTCCAGTAACCAAATTCCAAGTCCCTCCCAGGCTCAAGCTGTCCAGGGTTGTGTTTAGATTGTTGATCCTGCACCCACATATCTGGTCAGCTGTTCTTTCACTACTTCATTTCTGAGCAGTGGAGGAGTCAAGGGTTGCTGCCTAGATCTGCTCCACCATCTTGAGAAACAGTTTTTTACATACTCTGTATTTTACTCATTTTTCAAATAGTAGTTGAGAACGAATTTCTCTGATTCTGTAAGTTTTTTCTTGAGTCTGTTGAATGTTTCCATTGCTGGGCAGAACATTTTCTTAATTTAGTGTCATCCCATTTGTCAATTTTTACTTCTGCTTCCTATGCTTTGGGAGTCCTCTCCAGAAAACCATTGTCTGTATCAGTGTCTGGAGGTATTTTCAATGTTCCCATCCAATCATTTGAGAGTTTCAGCCTTTTATTTAGGTTCTGACCCCTTTAGATTTGATTTTTGCACAGGGTGAGAGTTGGGTCTCAAGTTTCAATTTTTTTCCATGTGTCTATCCAGTTTCCCCAGGATCATGTATTGCCCTTCCTCCAAAATGTGTTTCTAGGATTATTGATATTTATTCAATTCTGTTGGTATAAATATCTGTTTTTATGCCAGTACCATGCCGTGTTTTCTTTGTTTGTTTACTATGTCTCTATAGTATGTCCTGAAATCAAGTCTTGTGATGCTTCAAGTTTTGCTCTTTCAGTTCAAGACTACTTTGCTATTTCAGGATCGTTTGTGCTTTCATATGAATTTTAGAGCTGCATTCTATGAAGAATGTCATTGATATTTTGAAGGAGAATGCTTTGGGTAGTGTTATTAAGTCTTCTGATCCATAGTCATGTGAGGTTTTGCCATTTTTGTGTCCTGTTTAATGTCTTCTTTCCTCTCACTGTTTTGTAATTTTCACTTGGAGGTATTTCGCTTCCTTGGTAAAATTTATTTCCAAGTAATATTTTTAATACTTTTAGTATTTTTTATATACTTTAAATATTTTATAAAGTATTTTTTATTGTGAGTAGAATTTCTTTCCTGGGGGCTGGGAAGTGGCTCAAGCGGTAGCGCTCTCGCCTGGCATGCGTGTGGCCCGGGTTCGATCCTCAGCACCACATACAAACAAAGATGTTGTGTCCGCCGAAAAGCTAAAAAAAATGAATAAATATTAAAATTCTCTCTCTCTCTCTCTCTCTCTCTCTCTCTCTCTCTCTCTCTCTCTCTCTCTCTTTCTCTCTTTAATAAAAAAAGAATTTCTTTCCTGGTTTCTTTTTCAGCAAGTTTGTCATTAGTATGTAAAAATGCTAGTTAATTTTTACATGTTGATTTTGTAGCCTGCTTCTTTGATGAATTCATTTGTCAATTCAAATAGTCTTTTGATGGTCCCTTTAGGTTTTTCTATGTCTTATCATATGATCTACAACAGGGATAATTTCACTCCCCCGGCCTCTTTAATCATAGGCTTAGCTTTAGGTGACCCAATGAGCCAAATCTTTCCTGAGTGATTACTATTGGGACCTGACCCAGGGTTGCCCATGTCTTAAATGTCCAGTAACTGATAAAACAAAAACATACCAACTCAGAAAAGTTCCCATACAAAGACCAATAGATTGGAAATCTTTAAGATGAACAGATAATATGGGGGTAAATACCCCTGGTTTACTATTCCACTTAATCATGTTTCCTATACCAGCAGCATCACACATATCCCCACAAAGGGGGAACAAATGCCCATAAGGGGACCCACATGTTCCCACAAAGGAACACAGGATGCGTGAAATCGAGTGTCTGGGCATACACACTGTGGGAACTTACCAGATGCCAAGGTATTATAACTTGACTATATTCAATTTCCTTTTTCTCAAATACAGCAGATAGACCCAGTCAGGAAGAGAAAGAAGGAAATCCCCCAAACAAAAGGAACCTTGGCAGCTTCTTGGAAAATCCCTCAGACTCTCCACCTTACTTATGGGAACAGCTCCTCCAGTTTAACCTCACACTCAAAAAGCCAGACTTGCCAAAGACAGAGCTGGGGCCTCTCTCAGGTCCCATCTGGGGTGCCAGTTTTGAAACAACAGCTCAGTTCATGTCCCTGATGCTGATTCTAAAATGAAGAAAAGATTTGGGGAAAAAGGAAAAAGTTTCATTGCTTTGTCAGCAAAGGAGAAAGGCAATGAAATCGGATCATGAAGGCTGCCACTCATCAAACTAGTGCCCTGCTAAGGGGAGCAGAGTACTAAAAAGGGGGACACAGGAGCTGTCTCTTGAGTAGCGTTATCAGTAAATCAAATTAAAATTTAACTTACATCCTCGAAAAAGCTGCTGTTCCAGTTTCCAGGCCCAGAGTTTCCTTTTTCTCATGGACAGTAAGTGGAAGGGAAGATTGCTTGGTTCAGGAAAGGAAGAATGTTAATTTTTCCTGCCCCCTGGTTGAGAATGGGAGAGAAAGATGAGGAAAGACAAAAAGATCAGTTTTAACATAAAAAATATATTAATATTATATTAATCAAAATATTATATTATATTATGTTGAGCATCAAGGTTTGTCCCCAAAGCATGAAGTGGACCCCTGTTTCAACGCCACTATGTACCACAAGGTCAAAGATTCATGTGGTCTCCCCTAATTTCCAAAGCCAAAGCCCATGTCAGGTGAATCCATTGACAAATCTTTTACACATCACTTTATTCTCCACTGTTGTCTTCTAACAGAAGCCCCCACAGCCATCCCTGTAAACACAATTCATTAAAACTGAAGAAGTTGTCCTTTTGTCTTAGTCAAAAATCTAGAAAATTCATGCAAAAAATTTATTCCATCTTTTAATGTAACTTTTAAATCTTCCTTGGATTTTTGTTTTAGGTCATAGCTCCTTCTGGGTTCAAAGTAAATGGAGTTTACTCTGAATTCTATCCTGTTTCTCTTTGTGTACATTTTGGAATGGGTGGCTGCCTATTTCTACCCTGCACTACAAAATAAAGAGATAAAAATGAACTTATATATGGTTAACTTGAGTGTGATCGTCAAAATTGTGCTTTTGCATTAGCAAAAATCAAATAGTCCATGTAGGTCACTATAAAGAGAAAAACAGAAAGCTGCAGATGAACATTTCACAAACCACCACGATCAACCTTTCTCGATGTTCATATAAGATTCTGGATATTTTAGCATTAAGTTTGACTGCACAAGGCAGAACACTCACATTGACAATATCCTCTAAAAGATGTAGTTATGTTTCTCTCTTTTGTTAAATGACTAGAAATAAGTAAGAAAAGGTGGGTCCCAGGAATTTGTTTCCCAGCTCCCTCTTTCGATTAGGGTTAGTCTTTATTTTTCAATTTTGATTCATTTTGTTTTGGTTTTTACCATGCTTGATCCCCATTCCCAAAAGAAAGTTTCCAGAGTTTCAGTCTGAAATACAGAGAAAAGGAAGTTCCAAACACACCTGCCTCCCTTATCTTCAGATGCACTTTGCAGGAGTTACAGACTGAACAGGTTGAACTGAAGTCATGTGACCATAGTGAGTTGAAAGATGTCTTCTGTTTGATTGAACAAACTGAGAAACGAGGAATTTATTCCAGAGGATGTGGTAAACAATTTATAGGAGACAACCAGTGGTCTGTGTCATATAACCCATTTTTCCCAAACCTAGTAACCATAAGTACATAGGTATACAGTTCACAACCAGTTTCATCCATATGGGCAATCTGAAAATAATAACTTAAAGATCTGCATGTGATTTTTGTTTTGCTTTGTTATGTTTTTGTTTTGAAGACATATTATGCCCATTTTGGGATTCATCCCTGTTTTAAATATTTTGTCTAAAATATGTACATATTAAATGCACACATGTCCATCAAGATGAATAGATTTAAATACATAATCTAAGTTAATGCTACACAAAAATAATTTAAATTTAAATAAGTTCTACAGGAGATTAGGAGTTTTTACATTCAATTAAGTGACATAAGTTGTACACTTACATTTGCCAGAAAACTATAGTTGCAACCCGATAGTTGCACAAAACTATAATTGTATTGTATAGCATTACTTTTCCTAGCTTTTACTGCAGGGTGATATAATAACACAGGTCTACAAATCTCATAAAATGTGCTGAAACGTCTTTTCTGGGAACATTGTTCACTGTATCAAATAATTTCTCCACTACAAAAATTGATGGGAGAAAATTCCATGTGCAATCATGACTAGGACATTTCTCCTGAACAACTTATTTTCTGATTCTTCCAGACTCTGTGAATGTGTGAATGAGCCTGGCTTAATCATGTTATGGTCTGCTAATAATTTGTGATCCCCAACAAGTGAATAAGGTATCATTGGCCTTGTTTTTTAAGTTTTCTTTTCATTTTATTGGTAGTATATTCCCCTGGACTCTATTCCTATATTTTTCATTTATTTTATTTTATGTACATATTTTTGTAAGTAATTTAAAATCATTTTTGGAACTATAAATTATTACAAAGAATGAATTTGTAACCTGATTGATAATTAAAGTTGGTGGAAGACTTCAATCTTCAAATCATTAAATTATAATGATGCTAAAAACTTGTTTTAATCACTACTGCCACCATTAGGAAAATATAGAAAATTATCCCAGTTTGTGATCTCTCAAATATTTATAAAAAACACTGACATTTTTGAAGCTTTGATATTGCAGATAAGTACATGGGCTGAGGTTGTGGATCAGTGATAGAGAGCTTACCTAGCATATGTGAGGCACTAGGTTCAATCCTCAGCACTACATAAAAATAAATAAATGAAATAAAGGCATTGTGCCATCTACAACTAAAAATATTGTTCAAAAGAAAAAGAAATCTAAGTATATTATGTAACATTAAACATTTATTATTTTTCCCCAAGAATGTACCTATGGCACAAGTTGTTATTCCAGTTCAGTCTCTATTCTACAGAGCGTAATTATTTTCCAATTGTTTTTTTCATTCTGCTTTGTCTTTGAAATCTTTTGTACTGATTGTTGAGCTAATTATTTTCCTGTATTTATGACTTATGAATCTCATTCACTCTAATCATGCTTTTTTTTTTTTTACATTTCATTGGTTCTTTGTAGTTATACAGGGCAGTAGAATCCATTTTGATATAATTATACAAGCATGAAATATACCTTATTTTAATTAGTACTCCTTCCTTATAGGTGTGCACATTGGTGAGATTCACTGTGGCACATTCATATATGTACATAGAAAAATTATATCAGATTTATTTCACTGTCTTTCCTTTTCATATCCACGCCTAACCTTGCTTCTTTTATTTAACTGCGCAAACTATTTGATTTATTTCTTTCTCCCAAATTTTTCCTTTCCCACATTCTAAGATATTAATGTATCATTCTTCTATATCTGTGTTCTTCTAAAATGTGTTGCTTTTTGTGTACAACTTGAATTGTAACAAAAAGTAGGAAATTGTGTTTCATGCATAATGAATTTCATTCAGCATTCTCTTGAAGACCTTCCCATATTGATCTATGTCTAGCCTGTGTCTATGTTCTGAGTAGGATTCCATAGTGTGCATCTACCACAGGTTTAACAAGTCTGGTATACTTTTAACACCTCACTACCATTAAATGTTGTGATAAACATCATTGTATATGGTCTCTCATTAAACCATGGAGACAATGCTCCTTGTGGGATTTCAAGGTCAATGTACATACTTAGATAAGACACTGCCACAAGCTCTTCAGAGTCACTTCACCACCATCAGTGCATGAGGTTTCCCACCTGTCACCCATCACTCTAGATGCTCAGTTTCTCTGGCTTTCTGATTTTTCTAGGTTGGTAATGTAAAATAATTCTTTCTTTTAATTTTTATTTCCCAGATTACTAGTGGATTTGAGTATCATTCACATGCTTTTGTCTTCAGGGGTTTTCGTCTGTGAATGTCTTATTCACATACTTTTTTATTTTGTAAATGTTTAATCTTCTTATTAATGTTTGCACAAGATTATCTTTTCATACCTCAAAGCACTGAAAGAATAGATTGTACCATCAATTAATTGAAGAAAAGAATAAAGAAAACTTTTGAAAATCACTCACTTACCCAAGAGTATAACTACTGCTTTTGTTCCTGGTCAATGGTTTGACAAAGATTTATGAAGTGTCCCAGAGAGGGACCAATTAACATGCCACAGTTAAAATCAAAACACTATAAAAGTTTAATAAGAACTTGTATTTGAAAAATAAAATGAAAGAGATCATTTTTAAAAATAGCCAATTTCAGGTATGCTTTTAGCACCTCTCAAAGAAGTAAAAAAAAAAAAATGTTGAAACCAAAAGTAGAAATAAGCTGAGTCCTCTGACATCAAGCAGTATGTTTTCAGTCTTCAACAAGAGTTGATAACCTGAAAAAAACTTAAGGAAGCATATGGACCAACAGGACTGGGAAATCCAGGAATCATTTGGGCTTTGGTTAAGGTTAACCTAGACTCTTCAGTGAGTTTGTTACCTCTAACTTCTTGTCCCTGATTTCATCCATAGTCTTATTTCTCTGGTGCTGAAAAAGTAACTTGAGTGATGTGTGCCCAGTAGGATAACTTCAGAACAAGAGAGAACATCTCTTTCCCCCACCACCAAACATGAAAATCAGGGTGCATATGAACTGAGCCAGCCACATTAGGACAGGCGCATACCCTGACTCCCCTCTTCAGGCAAATGTAAATGGATCTCTGTGATGTCTGTCTTGAATTATAGGTTACCAGTTCATCCTTTAGCCTATCACATTGTCATGATTGGGACCTAATAATTGATTATCACAGCAGAGAGTGAAATCAATCAACTGAAACCACGTTGCTGCCACTCCAATGTGGAGACGTGGACTGCAAGCTACATGGCTGGTAACCGATCATGTCCAATCCGAGTAAAAAAGACTTCAGCTGTCGCACTGTTTACTGTCCCCTCTCCTATCTTTTGCTTTTTCCTCTGCTCTCATCACAACTTCATTTTGCAATCATTTCCCTGTATTTTGGAATACTCTCTGTGAATGTTTGCCTTACAAATAGTAAAAACCAGATGTGTGATGAGTGAAGGACAAATGAATGCAGGAATGAATTCTTCAGGGGGAAATCCATGGGAAATTTCTTACACGTGCCTTCACCTGTACCTCATCTCTCTAGATGTTCCCTGGCCCTGGGCCTCCTCTTCTCAGCTCCCTAAGCAAAACAAGGGTAAGTTCCTTTCCCCAAGTTCACCTCAGGTAAGTTATGCTGCCAGAAAGCTAAGAAAGAAACAATGAAAAGAATAAACTGCAGAATCAAATGAGGAGGAGAGAGGAAAGGATGGAGACCACTGGGAGCTGCCTGGGGGAGGCTGAGAGCTGGGGGAGCTGAGAGAGAGCAACACTGTAGGAGAGAGTCAGGAGACAAAATAGGTGGGAAGTGACCAGGACCAGAAAAGGACAAAAATCATTGAGAGAGGAGATGGTTATAGAGATCACTGATGTGGTGTGCTCCCTGGTCACAGGAAGCGATGAGCAGAAGCCAGGTGAGTGAGCTGTATACCAATTATAACTCAGCCAGGTGGGGTGTCCCTGCTCTCCTAAGGACATCCAGGATTCTTCCCTTTGTCCCAAGACTTTCCCTTAGGATTCCTCTTCTTGAACCACTGTTGCTTAGGCTACAAGGATCTTGTGTTCTTCCTAACATGTGCAATAGTTCCTCCCCTGCACACCACCATAACTCCTCAATTTCTCCTTCCCCACCCAGCTTTCTCCAGAACCCAGGTGTCAGCGGCCCTGCCCACAGGATCTCCCTCTGCCCTCTGACTTCCCCTCCTCACCAACACCAACCTCAGTCTCCTTCCCAGAGAACCCCACTGCGGGTCCTAACTTCATGCCTGCACTGGGTTTCTCATTTCTCCTTCCAGGCTTTCTCAAGATTTTATCTTGCCTTTCTGGCTTCCTAAATGTGGTCTCCGTGACTTGGGCCCCACACAGAAAATTTCTTGCATTAAAAAGGAGTCCAGACTGAGAATCCCCATGATCTCCTGCAGGGGACACCTGCATTGAATTGCAATGCCATCACTCGACCTCACTGTCCTTGTACGTACAATGACTGGAAAGAGCTGACTGTTAGCTAGAATTCCTAGGGCTTTGAAGTTCTTTGTGAGTTGATGTGCTCCCGTCTCTTCCCATCATGTGTTCCCTTTCCCCACTCTGCCTCTCTCTCCTTTTTTCTCACTCTCCCAGGTCTTCACTGTCAGTCTTCACTTAGCCTTGATCTCAGCTCCTGGGGCCTCACCTCTGTTCCCTTACTCCCTCCTGTCCATTCAGGCTAACCTCCATCCTACTTCCTGGATTCTTTCCAAACTAGAACATTCATCTATCTCATGGCCCTTGGAATCCTCTGGGTAAATAGAAAAGACACAGTTATCGAGTTATTCTGTCAAGAGGGCCCACCACATAGCTTAAAAAGACATACGAGTAGAAACCACCCAGAAATGTGAGAGTCTTTTTTAATCTCTTTTAAATGTAGAGCTGCATTTACTGTAAAATAAGGGGATTCCTCTTAGGGAATAAAAGCAAAGAAGAAATGTAAAACTAGGAATAAATAGGACCTAACACCAGTGTATGCAAGATATTGTCATGCCCAGCATCCCCAGGGGTTGGGTCACTGCCATCTCTTGGATCTGAAGATAAGGTCTTAGGTCTGGGCAAATAAGGCCAGAGTTGGAATGGAGGCTTCTTCCATACCCTCACGTCTGTCACAGAATCAACAAGAAAAATATCCACCCAAGTATATAGGGAAGGAAGTGTGTCCATCATCTACTCAGAACATGTTGGCTGGTTTTGCTTTTCCTTTTACTTTCTCATTCTGAGAATTACAAATCACTGCTCTGAGTTTTGAGTTTACAAATATCTACTTGAATGATCCTGGAATGAAATAATAAGATAAGAAGTGATTGCAAATTTTTAATTGCTCTGTGACACTTGGTAAAATTTTAAAGTTGATCAAGAGCACCCCCTCAAACAAATTGGTAAGTATACCAACTCAAAAGCCTTTCTTTGCAGGAGGCCAAAATTCAAATCTAGAGGACAGAGCCCGAAATAATCTACAATAAATGGAAATTGCCAAACAAAACAGTTTCGTTTCAAAAAAATCACACAGAAAGGAAATTATATTTGAAATGCTGAAAGGTATAAAAAGTAATAATACAAGAAAAGAAAGAGACATTATTTAAAAAGTAATATTGGAACAGTGGTAAAGCAAATTTAACCTCTAAAATAACTCTTCTTGCTATAATCATATAAAAACTCAAAGAGTAGATTAAACAACAATAAGTAAAATAATTTTAAAATATTTCTGATGCAGAAGATCTAAAAAGTTTCTTCTAATGCTATACAGAGATAAAGGCTGTTGAAAATGAAAAGGGTATTGAAAGAGATGTAGCTTAGCGAGGTGAGGTGGCTCTCACTATTGATCCCACTGGCTCTGAGGAGACAGAAGTAGCAGGTTTGCATATTGAGGCCCATCTGAGCAACTCTGTGAGACTCTGTCTCAAAAGAAATAAAATAAAAATGTAGCTTAGTGGTAGGATGCCCCTGGGTTTAAATATCCAGTACCAATTAAAAACATATGTAAAGATTAGTATGAATCCCAAGGTAAGTCTAATGAAAATTATATGATGAGACAAAACACATAATGAGAAGAGAATATATTTAAAGAAATTCAGAGTGAGAATTTTCCAGAATTTATGAAACCCATGAACCTCAGGATTGAAAAAGGGGAAAAGCTCCAAAGTAGAGTTAATGAGTCTTGAAAAATAATTTTCATTTTCAAATTGAATAAAGTAAGTCAAGAGATCTAGGAAACTCAGAATATAAGACAAATGTAAAACAAAGTTATTTTTTGCATATTTCTGATTTCTTAAAAATGCATTCAACCTATGTCTACTAAATACCATGGGCTGAATTCAACATTAGAATTAAAAAGAATAGAAAGATAAAAACTAAAACTCTGGAGAAAAGCACATACTAACCAACTATGAATACAGTATACTAAAGAAAGTACAGAGAAAAGAATGAGCTTCATTTAATATGTTTTATTTATATTAGCACTATCTACGTGGCCTTACTCATTGTGAGCACCAGAAGTTTGACCAAAATAATCAGGTATGGCCAAGGCAGTGAGAGCACACCCCCTGAGAACAACTAGGCCTCACCCCTTGAAGATCTGCCACCTCTCAGTGCCATTATATTAGGGACCAAGATTCCAGCATTGAAATTTGGGGGGGGAGGGGGGAACCACACAAAACAAGTTCTATTTTTTGACTTGATTTCAAGAAACCAACCAACTTTGCTGCATTGGAGTTGGATGTATAACTGTTCTATTAATTTTACATACTTGCTTTATGCCTTATCTGTTTTTATGTTTCAAAATAAAATAATTTGCAAAATAGCACCACCTCCACTTGAAAAAAGAAAAAGAAAGAAAAGTTTCTGTTTGGGTCGTGCACTTCCATTTTCTGAAAACCTCTTTTCTGTTCTTTTCTCAAATAGGTGTCTCCTGGTCAGGCTTTCTCTCATATTCCTGGACTTTCAGGATGTCATACAGAGAGGCCTTAGCAATTCCTGTCCAAGCATTTATATATACACGGATATTGCTGAGTAGGTTTTGTTTGTGTCCAAATGTACTCTAAAAAATTACTGACCCCTGGTTTTATTTATTTTGTAATCCCTACTAGATTTTTTGCACATAATTGTTTCATGCATAGTGTCCAACATACTGTTTTCCCAATAATAAAAAACATGTATACTAGGGCTAGTCCTTGGTATTCTACTACCTTTAACATCTAAAAGAAAGATTTAATGATGTCACAAGCAAAACCACGCAGATTTCTTTTTTTATTAATTTAATTTATTTGTCGTTATGTGGTGCTGAGGATCAAACCCAGGGCCTCACATGTACTAGGCAAGCACTCTACCACTGAGCTACAACCCTAGCCCCTACACATGTACAAAATAAAAAGATTGATGCATCAAATATTGAATATAAAGGTTTCTTTTGTAGCCATTTTTTTAGCCATTTTCTTTTGTAGCCATATTTCTGTGTGTTTTCTTTTGTAGCCATTATTTCTAGGAAATATAATTTTATTACATTGAAATGTTTCTACATGTCATTTTGTCCTCCACAAGATCTATTCTCTGTTGGTCTTTGCAGGAATTCCTATGTATTTAAAATTTTAAATAAAGCAAAAATGGTTTGGTTGACTCATTGTTTCACTTCTGATCAGATACTCTCTAATTGCCCTTTGTCCTAAATTGGATTATGATATTGCTAATTTGCTTCTCCAACAGACTTTACAAACTGTGTGCTAACTAGGCACTCTGGACTGAGAAAGGGCCCAGAACACAATTAAATATTCTCTGTTTTATACACTACTGAGCTATTCATAAATATGAGTAGGCTTATTTCTTCTCAGGCATAATGGTTTTAACTTCTTCCTTTTGCCTTATGAATTTTTCATAATAATAATTTACTGCTGGTTGGCATTTCTTCCCAATGCCACAGCTGTTCCTGCCCAAGTCTAATTTTTCTTGGATTTTTTCCAATCTGTGATCCTGGAGCCTGATGTGGGTTAACACTCAATTTTACATTTAGGATCAGTAGTACCAGAGCCCCTCATTTCCAAGCAAGCACGACAAGAATAAATAAGACTAGAGAGATTTTTTTTTCTACTTTTTAGCACCACTGTCTCTGTTCTTAGTGAGAATTAGTAGGTCAAGTGCATTTGGTGGGAGGTGTAATGGGGATTGAATCCAGAGGTGCTTAACCACTGAGCCACATCCCCATCCATTTTTAATTTTATTTTGAGTCAGGGACTCATCGAGTCGCTTAGGGTGTCCCTAAGTTGCTCAGGCTGTTCTCAAACTTGGAATTCTCCTGCCTGCGCCTCCAGAGGCACTGAGATTACAGGCATGCACCACCTTACCTGACCAGGTCAAGTACCCTTTACTTGCCCTTTATTTGTGAGGATTCTGTACTCCATTCTCCCTGCCCTGCCACCAGTAATGTCAGAACCTCACTGTCAGTCTTTGGCAAGCTTTCTCCTCCACCTGTGCCTCCAGAATGTCCCTCCTTAATGACTTTCTCCTCTGATCTCTGTATCCACCACTCTTCGGTGTTTCATGGTTAAGATTGAGTTTTAAAACATCTTAAGGAGTTTTGTTTTGGTTTTTGTTTTGGGCATTGCCATGAGAGTGAATATTTTCCACCTTTTTCCATGTCCCAGTCAGAAAATTGTTTGTGTTTAAATTGTAGTCAGGTTGTAAAGAAAATTATAGTTTTATGATTTTGTTTACGCTGACCTGGCTGTCCTTATAATTATCTCCTGCAGGATGGCAGGGGTGTTTTGAAGGGTAGTTACATGTAAACTCTGGAATCTAGGATTCTGTTTTTCTCTCAGAAACCTAAGAGCTCCTACTGCACACACAGAACACAGATGGGACATGTTCTCTGGGGCTCTGTTTGTCTCAGAATGGGAGATCTCCACCCACACTCCTTCAAAATCAAACACAGAGGGCTGGGTTTGTAGCTCAGTGGTTGAACACTTGCCTGGCATGTGTGAGACACTGGGTTGGATCCTCAGCACCACATACAAATAAATAAATTGAATAAAGGTATTGTGTCCATGTACAACTAAAAATATTTTTAAGAAAAACAAGAAAAAAAAAAGAAAAATGAAAAAAAAGAAAAAATGAAAACACTAGAGCTGAGCCTGGATCTTCTACAGCAAAGGAGAGATGGAGATACAACAGGGCACCAGAGACTCGGGCTAGTAGGGTACAGAGTTCAAGCCCAAAAAGTAGACCACTAACTCCAAACCAGCAGAAAATAGAGCAGCCAGCAACTGAGAGTTTCAGGGAGCCAGTCCAGATGCGCAAAATAAAAAGAATTCAGTGCTGCAATGAATTCCCCTAGGAAACCCATTAGTGGCATATTCATCCTTGAAATAGAAAGAAAGTGAGAGTTAAGTCCTAAACCATCAGGCTGAACCTGAACCTCTGAAGAGCTAAGAAGACAAAAGCAAATCCTCTTTGGAGAAAATATTTCCTGAAGTAGGCCCACTGAATTTGCCTAGAATAAGAACAATTATGACCTCTCATCCTAAATTCCATTTGGAATCTCAAAGGATCCCAAAGAGTCAAAACAAAATTAATAATGAAGCCTCACACTCCCTGATTTCAAAGCCTATTACAGAACTAAAGACAGTGTGGGACTGGCATAAGACAGACATGACGATGAATACCACCATATAAACAGCCCAGTAGTAACTCCTTGCAGGCCTGGTCAGGTCATTTGGACAAGACTATCCAAATGAGAATGGAGAGTCACTTCAACAAATGGTTCTGGGTAAACTGGATATCCACAGGCAAGAGATATAAGTTGAACCCTTACCTTATAGTGTATATGAAAATTAAATCAAATGAATTGCATATCAAAATATAAGATCTAAAAATGTAAAATTCCTATAAGGGAACATAGGTGGACTTGGATATCATTTGGATACAACACGGTGGATTTGGATAAAAACATGTCAATGGATTTGGATATAATTTCTTAAAAGAAAGCAAAATTTTGAATAAACATTTCTCTACAGGTTCACAAATAGCCTAACATCATATGAAAATGTGTTCAACATCACTAATCAAGGAAATGCAATTAGAGAATCACAGCCCCTGGGATAGGAGTTCCCTGTGTGTCTCCTTTGCTAGCAAAGCAATAAAACTTTTTCCTTTTTCTCAAAATTGTGTTCTCCTTATTGGATTAGCATCAGGGACAAGGACTGAGTTTATAGCAACAAATCTGGCACCCCAGATGTACACCAGAGCCACCTCTGCCCAGCTTTCCTGGGCAGGCCTGGCTCTCCAAGGAACCCCACTTTCATGCTGAGGACACAACATGGCTGGCAAACTTGAGAGCCAACTGCTGGAGAGTTAGGACACGGGTGTCTGCCTCAGGTTGAGATGTTATTAATAACAGAGATGTTATTCCTGGGAGTAAAACAAGGGACTGAGGCACAACCCCAGCAGCTGCTAAAGCTCCTTTTGCTTCAGAGAGCTCCCCCCTCACATCTGGTTGTTATTGCCTTTAAGGTATACGATTTCTGAGAGGTGCAGAAGTGAAAATCAGCATGTGTTTTGCTGCACCCCTGCAAAAGAAGCCTTAAGACAATCCAAAGGAAGGGACAGGAATGGGCACCATCCATTAAAGCAAAACCAGTTTGCCTATTACAATGAAGGACATTGGAAAAAGGACACTCCAAGGAAATGAACATCCCCAGGATCAGATCACTCCCCTGAAAAAATAAATGTTTTTCCCAAATCCAAGGCTCAGGTGACAAGTGACAGGGCTCGGGGCTCCAGAACTTGTTGGAGGCCTCTTACCAACATCCCCAGAGGAATCCTGAGTACAGATGACAGTGGGGACCCAACTGATGGCTTTCTGGTGGACTCCAGTGCCAGTTATTCTGTTATAAATTCTAAATCGACCTCCTTAAGCACTGACATGGTGTCAGTAGTTGGAGTGACAGGCCACATTGAGCCTCATCCATTGCTCCAGCCCCTTGCATGTAAACTGGGAGAAAAAAGCTAAGGCACATTTTTTCCTAGGTGCCAGAATGCCCAATCCCTTTCCTGGGATGACATTTGTTATGTAAATTAAATGCACAGATAACATTCTCACCCAAAAAGCAACAGCTTCATCTGCAAGTGCCCCCTAAAAATGCACTCTGGCCCCAGGTTTTGCTTGCTAATCAGGAAAAGGAAACTGAACCCAAAACATTGAAAATCATCAGAAAAGTGAATAAAACTGTATGTGCTGATGGGACTTCAAGGAGGACCATTAAATTTACTCCCATCAAGATCTTGCTTAAAGAGGGGATAACCTGCCTTTTAAAAATAAATAAATAAAAGTACCCTCTTAGAAGAGAGGGACTAATAGGAATTCCCCTACTTCTAGATGTTTTTAAAACAGGGGTTGATTCAGCCTTGTGGCCCCGCCCCCTGCAATACACCTATCCTGCCCATTAAGAAACTTCACACTGGGCTGGGGCTCTAGCTCAGTAATAGAGCCCTTGCCTAGCATGCTTGAGGCACTGGGCTCAATCCTCAGCACCACATGAAAATAAACATATAAAATAAAGGCATTCTGTCCATCTACATCTATGAAAAAAAATTTTAAAAAGAAGAATCCTCACACTGATGAGTGCCAATTTGTGCAAGACTTGAGAGCTATAGATAATATTATGCAGGACATTCATCCCTCAGTACTTACTCCATGCACCCTGTGGACTCCCATGCCAGGTAACCATGGCTGGCTCACAGAGCTGGGTTTAAAAGGTGATTATTTTGCATTCCTCTGGAAAGGAAGTTCCAATTACTATTGGCTTTTGAATGGCAAGACCCAAATACCAAAGTAAGTACCCGGTAATGTTGGACCGTCCTACCTCAGGGATTTAAAAACTCTCTACTCTGTTTAATGAATTCCTGGCAAAAGATTTCCAAGGGCTACATCTGGATCAGGGAATCCTCTTAAAATATGTGGATGACCTGCTTATACCTACCACAAACTATGAACATCATCTTTCCAATACTGTCGCTGCTCTAAACCATATAGATTCATGCAGATAAAATGTGTCCACTAAAAAGGCCCAAACTTACAAACAACAAGTCACTTACCTGGGATTTCAGCTTAGCCAAGGAATCTGAAGTGTGCTGGAGACTGAACGCAGGCAATCTTGAGCCTTAGGGAACCCAGAAACTGGACCTAGTTATGTGGGTTCCTGGAAGTGGCAGCATTCCACCATATCTGAATCCCTAACTTTGGATTAATAGCAAAGCCCTTGTGTGAGACATCAAGAGAAACAGAATTAGAACCTTTTATTTGGACCCCAGAATGCCAAGCTTCTTTTGAGAAGTTAAAACATAGCTTCATGACAGCCCCTGCCCTAGGTCTTCCTGGTTTACAAAAGGAATTCAGATTATATGTGCATGAGAAACAAGGTACAGCCCTTGGAGTTCTCTTACAGACACTGGGAGATACACCATGACCAGGGAACTGGTAATAAAACAGCTGGACCACACAGCCAAAGATGTACCTCTGCCCATAGGCAGTAGCTGCCACGTGTGATTTGCTACAGGAGACTGAAGCATTCTCTCCAGGACAACCCATCACTGTGTTTTTTTGTCCTTCACCAAGTCTTGGCCCTACTAGGACAGGAGGGTGGCTACTGGCTGACTGCTGAGAGGATGGGGAGGTATCAGGCCTCCCACTAGACAACCCCAATGTCAACCTTAAAGTTGTTAAATCCAGCAACACTGCTGCCATCACATGGTAACAAAACATAATTGCCTAGAAATTTTAGAAATTGACTATTCCAGCAGATTGGAATTGTCTGATCAGCCTATTACACAGCAGGATTGGGACATCTTCACAGATGGGAGGAGCTACATGGATCATGGCCAGTGACCTGGATACACTGTGGTCATAGAACAATAGGTACACCGATGGGGCACACCATTGGGTCCTCCAAATCTGTCAAAAACTTTGATCACCTCAGCCAATGAGACAGCCTTGTCCATCTCAAACTATCAGACTTCTCTGGGATCCTTGGTAAAGGTAGTTCTAGATAGCTACATGCATTAGACTATCTATTAGCTGAACAAGGGGGAGATTCTGCCATAGCTAATAAATCTCCCTGCATTTACATTAAAGCTTCCTCACAGGTGGAGACCAGGATTGAAAAGATCAGGCGACAGGAACCTGGCTACAACAGAAGCTAGACCACCACACAGCCCTTTTGGATGGGTTGGGGATAGTCCTAACTGACTGGGTCTCTAGCCTCTTCTCTTGGATATGGAGAGACAGTAAGTCTATTTCACTAGGTCTTCTCTTCCTCATTCTGATGACCCTCTTCATCATCACCCTTGTGTGTGGGTCTCCATTCACTTCTCTGTTGCTATTCCACCTTTTGCAACTGGGAAACAGAAATCCAGAAGGGAGAGTGGCAACAAGTAAAACCTTCCATTCCAGAGATCCCCTTAATCACCCCTTTTCAGCAAGAAGTAGCCTGGAGATGTCCTCACACACTGTCCATAGAAATGAAGCTGGAAATTGACACTGGGGAAACGTAACAGGGGTTACCTTGATGCTCTGACTCTGTGCCTTGTCACATTAAAATTTACATGTTTTTTTTCTTTTCCCCAACCCTCTTTTCCCTGATCTTCTCCTCCCTTTTCTTTTCCATAACTTTATCCTCCCTGATCTTCTTTTCCCTGATTTTCTCCTTCCTCATCTCTCCTCTCCAATCGCATGTCCTGAATTACGTCTTTACAAAACCCTGCTCCTGCTGATGGGCAGAATCACAGGCTCTGAGACAGGAGTCCCCTGTGTTTCTCCTTTGCCAGCAAATCAATAAAACTTTTTCTTTTTTCTCAAAAACAAAGTATATGGAAGAGGTTCTGTATGTACAGGCATTTACACACTTGCCTGATAAGGAGGGTGAACAATCAGAAACTAAGTTGAAGATGAAAAAAAAAACAAAAAAACACTATCTCTTTGTTTAAAAATAGAAGGACACCAGAAAAAAAAGTGGTTAAAAAATATTTAAATCTAGAGTTGAGTAGAAAAAAAAACAGCCGAATACTCCCAGGAAGTATTTCAGCATGCCTAACAGCATTTCTCACACCCTCCACAGGAGCCTGGGCAGATATCCACTTGATGTCCACAATTCATGGTTGTGAAATGAGAATTCAGAATCAGGCAGAAAGGCAGTCTCAGTCCTGGCCATCACAGGTGGTTGGCACCCAAGATTTGCAGCTTCAGCCAGTGAGAGTTTGGGCATATGTGGGATGATTGTCTCTGTCCTGGGCAGCTCACAGGAGGGTGACCAGGCAGAGGGAACTAGAACTCAGTTGACCTGACTGAGTCTTTTTCTGGTAGCAGAGAGAGTACTCCAGTGATCTGTGTCAGTTAGACAGGAGACTTCTGCACACAAACAACCTGCAGAGAACCCACAACCACAAGTCCCACATTTGCAGATGGCAACCAGGCCCTATGCCACTTTGACTAGGACCCTGTGGATGGGAGCAGGAGCATGGTGACCTGTGATAGAGTGACAGCCCAGAGCCCTGCAGTCTGAGCTTCTGTGTAGAACAGAAGCAGTCAGCAGACACAATGTCATAACCTCTGAGCATCCAGCCTCAGGTCCCTGAGCTGACAACAAAGAACCAGCTGTTGGGAGGACCACAGCAACTAGGGGAGTGCCTCCTATGCCCCAGCACCTTTGGGAAGATCCAAAGTTAACCAGTGATGGACATCTTTTAAAGATCTTAAATTCTGACGAAATCCAGACCAAGACTCAATAACAATTTTCTTCTCTTTGACGTGTTTTACTAAAAATAATTGTGATATCAACTTTGATCATATACATGTCATTCCTGATCTGGATTTGGCATTTGTTACCATAGTATTTGACATCATGCCCTCGACCCATTTGATTGTTTTTCTTCTAATGTTTTAAAGCTCTAATTGCAATTATTCTCTTTGTTTTGCTAGCTCAGGTTTACACTTGCTGTTTTATGGGTTCTGGTGTCTCTTACCTTACCTGCTACTGTCTCACATTCCACCCCATCCACCTTTTTCTTCCTTTACCCATGGTGTGTATTATTTTGTTCTTTCTTTATTTATTTCCCTCTTTCTTTTTCTTTTATTCTTCTTTGCCCAATATTTCTCTCCTTGCCTTTTCAGCCATTATATAATACTGCATAAAAGTTACTATATTTAATAACTATATTTTCATCCTATTCCAAAACTTTACCACAAGTTTATACCTGGATTACAGAAACTATGAGAACAGTATCAAAAAGTTTTGGGGTTTTATCTAAGATTAAATAATATGTGGCTTGCTCTGAAGTGATTGTAGTAAATAGGTTCCAATGTCTTTGCGTAAAGTGGTTTTGTTTGTGAAAAAATGATTTCTATATTAACCTAAACAGTACATTAATATAACTGAATGGATTAATTGAGTGGGTCAATGTGACATTGGTATATATTTTGTCCCTGGTGAAAGGAGAACCATCTCCCTCTCCCTACCCCCCACCCCCCACTTCTCTCTCTTCTTCGTTTCTGGGTGGTCCTGTCCTGAGCCACTTTCTTCCATCACACTGTTCTGCCAAGATGTTATCCCTCTACTCAGGCCCTTAGGAATGGAGTCAGCCATCTATGAACTGAGACCTCTGAAACATAGGCCCCTATAAACTTTTCCTCTTTAAAATGGTTCTTGTCAGGTCTTTAAACGGTCACAGCAGTGAAAAAGCTAACCAAAACAAGCCTATGACACACAGTGAGTTAAAGTGTTAATACTATTTGCCTAGGATATTTTCCCAACCTGGGGTTTTCCAGAAAAAGAGGTTCACTAAATAGTCTGTGGCATAAAAAAGGCAATAATCATCCACACAGAAGGGGAGACAGGAGCAGTATGGAAAAGCAAAGGGACAAACCACCTCAAAGAGCCCACAACACTCCAACAGTTGACTTCATTAATGGTGTGGTGAGAAAAACGTCAGAGAAAGGACTTAGATCATTTATGGATAAACATTTTAGAGAGTTAAAAGAAGATTCAAGGAATGAACTTAGAGAGAAAATGAAAGATCATTTCAACAGAGACAGAGATTCTGGAAAACAGACAAATGGAAATCCTGGAAATGAAAGACTCAAAAAATCAAATTAAAAATTCAATGAAAAGGATCACCAATGGATTAGACGACATTGATGACAGATTATCAGACCTTGAAAACAAAGTATATAATATCAAAAGTAAAGTCAAAAATAAAGAAACTATATTAAGAGACCATGACAACCATATTCAAGAAATCTGAGATAGCATTAAGTGACAAATTTAAGAATCATTGGAGTAGAAGACTCCAAAACACATACTATGGCTATGCACATGTTTAATGAAATAATATTAGAAACTTGTCAAAATTTTTGGAATGAGATGGAAACCCAAACAAAAGATTTATATAGAACCTAAATAAGCAAGATTAAAAACAGATCCTCTCCAAGACACATTACAATAAAAATCCCAAATATGCAAAATATGAATAAAATTTTAAAAGCTGCAGAGGAAAATAAGATATCACATCTAAAAGTAAAACAATTCAGATTTCCAGTGATTTCTTAACCTAGACCTCATTTGGTGGGCAAAACAAGGAAAGCTTGGAATAATATACATTTAGCCCTGAAAGGAGTGCCAACATTACTATATTCTGCAAAATTATCCTTCAGAATTGAAGATAAAATTTTCAAAATCTTACATGATAAGCAGAAACTTAAAGAATTTATAACTACTATGTCTGTGTTGCAAAACATACTCAGTGAAATCTATAGAACACAGAAGAAAAAAATTGAAGAAACTTTAGAAGATGAAAATACTCCTTGGGTAGGCCGAATTAATATTTCTTAAATGGCCATATTACCAAAAGCACTATACAGACTCAACACAATCCCCATAAAAATTCCAATGATATTCTTCATAGAACTAGAAAAATCAGTTGTGGGATTCATTTGGAAAAATAAGAGACCCAGAATCGGCAAAGCAATCCTGAGCAAAAAGAGAATGTGGGAGAGATCACAATACTGGACCTCAAATCATACTACAGAACTGTGGTAGTGAAAACAGTGTGGTATTGGCACCAAAACAGACATAAAGACCAGTGGATAGAATAAAAGACACAGAGGCAAATCCACAAAAATACGGTAAAATGATACTCGAAAAGGTGTCTAAAACATGCTTTTTTATTCTACTACTGCTGGTTCAAAAGGTGAAACTGAGTGATAACTCAAACTATGATTCAGGATCTAACACTGAACGAGACCCAAGAAATTAGACTTGCCCATGAACAGCTGTGGCTTGGCACCAACTAACCAGTGGTGAGTTTAGTCTTAAAAATTTCTGCCTCATCCAACATTAACTAAATTTTTGGTGAAATCCAAATAATTCTGTACCCCTCCTAGTAGCCATGCATAGGAAGGTAAAGACATATGTGTGGAATTAGAAACAAAGTAAAAGAGTTGCGTAACTTTGTCTTCACTGTTATCTCTACACAGATCTCTGACTTCCCATGATTCAACTTAAGATTTTTCAACTTTACGGTGGCATGAAAATGACATGTATTCAGAAGAAGCTATACTCTGAGTTTTGATCTGTCCCCAGACTAGTCATATGTAGTACAATACGTCCTCTTGTTGCTGGGTAGTAGCAATGAGCCACAGTTCCCAGTAAGCCACACGATCAGGATAAACACTCTATATTATACTATAAACACTCTATATTTCACAATGCATTGTGTTAGTGAGCTATAATGTTCATTAGGTTTAGTGTATTGAATGTTTTTTAACTTAAGATACTTTCAATCAACGGTGAGTTTATTGGTCTATAACTGTTGTAAGTTGTAGAGTATTTGCACAGTTTCAGTAAATGAGAAAATATAACATATGGTAAAATTATATCCATAAAAAATCAACAAATCTGAAAAATAAATGAATAAATTATTATCTAATTTATAGACATCAGAACTAGCACAAAATTCTGGGCACATTGGCACATACCTGTAATCCCAGTGGTTTGGAAGGTTGAGACAGGAGGATCACAAATTCATAGCCAGCCTTAGCAAAAAATTGAGCAAGGCCCCAGGCAACTTAGCAAGACCCTGTCTCTAAATAAAATACAAAAAGGGCTGGGGTTGTGGTTCAGTGGATAAGTTCCCCTGAGTTCAATCCCCAGTACAAAATGATTTTAAAAGTTAGTATCATAAATACACTTGAAGAATTATAACCAAAAAGTGAAATAAACGTGTAATATGGGGAATTCCATAAAGTGAATGCAATTTTTAAAAAATCATAGAATCAGTTCTAGAAAACAAAAACATAGTAGATGGCCTGAACAGCAGTACACATTGTGAAGAGAGTCAGTGATCTCAAAGAAAGATCAATAGAAATTATCCAAAATAAAAAATAGAAAAAAAATTGACAGATCAAAAATCTTAAAACAGCCTCTATGACCTGTGCTGTATAATTATTGTATGAGAAATTCCACCCAGAGTACATCCACAGCCCTCTTTTTTTTATTTTGAGAGAGGTTCTCACTAAATTGCTCAGGCTGATCTCTTGATCTTACCTTCAGCCTCAGCCTCCTGAGTTGCTGGAATTACAGGTATATGCCGCCGTGCTTATCCAGAAACATTTTTCTTTTAGAAATAATGGCAAATTTTCTCAAAAATTGATGAGAACTGTAAATTTGAAAATCCTAGTGAGAAATAAGGATGTAGTGTCTGTGATAGAGAGCATAAGGTCTTGGAACCAATTCCAAGCACCGCAAAACAACAACCCAAAACAACCACTTCTTCCTCCAAATTCCCCCCATCCTACTCAATCCCAAGCAAAATAGATACAAATAAAACTAAGCACGCCATAGTCAAGCTGCTGAAAACCAGAGACAAAAATTAAAATCCTAAAAGCAGTCATGAAAAAAAAAAAAGAAAAAAAGACAGTACTTGAATGGGAAGAATCACAGTAGGCTTTTCTTCAGAAATATAAATTAGCATGTAATGGAACAGACAAGATCTTTAAAAAGGCTAAGAACAAGCAAATAAAAACAAACCATCTACTTAGACTTCTACATCAAGCAAAATATTCTTTTACACTAAGGTGAAATAAAGACATTTTAATGATTTAAAAAAAGAAAAGAGAAAAGAAAGCTTAGGGGTGTTTTGTCAGTGAATATTTAAAAAATGCTAAAAGATCCTTGTAATTCCAGCTATTTATGAAACACAAAAAGTTTAAGACTCCTCTAGAAAACTAAGTAAGACCCTATCTCACAATAATAAATTGAAAGGGCTGGGGTCGTAGCTTAGTAATAGAGTGCTCCTGGATTTAGTTCCCATTGCTAGAAAAAGAAAAAAATTAAAGAAAGAAAGAACTGCAAAGAAAAAAGTCCTATAGGATGAAGAAAACACAAGATGTAAGCTCAGATATACAAGGAAAACTGAAAGGAATTGGAATACAAATTGTAAATAAGTGCAATTCTCATAATAATAAAAATAGTTTACAAAGAAGACTTTAAAATTCTAATTTATGTAATAACAAAATTTCAAAACCCATGATGGAAAAAAATTAGTTTTGATTGATTCATTTGATACAAAGGGAGAAATAAAACAAACCAAAACCCTGGTTGGCAATATTAATTCTGCCTATCCAAGAACATGGACTCTCTTTCTATCTTCTAAGGTATTATCCGATTTCTTCTTTGGAGGTCTTCTCCAATTTCTGTTCAGTGTTCTATAGGCTTCATTGTAGAGGTCTTTTAACTCATTGGTTAGATTTATTTATTGAGGTTATTGATGGCAACGTGAGAAAGATAAGGGTGTCAAGTCAGGCTCAACAACATCTTGGGTTCCAACCCCTTGAATGCAATCTGGGAGACCAAAGATTAAGTATAAATTTGTTATTGTTGTTGTTGTTTTTACATGCCAGATTATTTATCTTATCCTTCTCCTAGGATGAGACTTGTTATGTAAATTAAATGCACAGATAAGTTTACCAAAACAACAACTCCATTTCCAATCTCACCAGACATCAAGGAAAAAGAAACTAACCACACTCTACTGTAGGTCTATTAAAAATATGAGGAAGGCTGTGTGGACCAAAAGGACCCTGAGAGTAGCTATCAGTGTTATCTCAGAGGTAACCTGCACCAGGAAGTAAAAATACCCTCCTTAAGAGAGAAACCCTGATAAGGATCCAGCCTCTTCTGGACAAATTTTTAAAACATCTATCATGAGAAGGCCAGCACCTCACCAGGGTAATCTTTCCTGCTCAGAAGGGGATAAACCACCTGAGAAAAATAAAAGTTCGAAGAAGTTAGCAAAAAATAAAGAGTCAGAACTGAGAAATAGTTTTAAAACATATGGAGCACCTGATAGATCCAATCCACACAGGAGCTGGAGCTGGACGACTAGAAAAAGGCTTCAGTTGTTTATTTAAGAGGGTTCATCAAGGACAGGGGTAAGGATTCAGCAGGAGGAGTCTTGCTTTATGGTGTCTTGCAGTCACCAGGTTGATTGGCATCTTGGCAAGCCACACCTATCTCTGAGAGGCTGTGTTGTTCATGTGGCTCCAGCAGGTCACCCCATCTCTGCTGCTGTGTGGGACCTGGCAGAGCTAAGTAGAATGTCACATGTCACCAACAGGAGTACTGCTGGGAGTTCCCTGATACCAGACTTTCCTATCCAAAGGCTTCCATGCCCATTTGGTTCATGCACAGCACACAGATGGCTTCCAACAACATGCATTGAGCCAGGCTGGTGGAGCACACCTGTAATCCCAGCAGCTCTGGAGGCTGAGGCAGAGGACCATGAGTTCAAAGCCAGCCTCAGCAAAATTGAGTCACTAAGCAACACAGTAAGACTCTTCTTCACCTCGTGGACCACTGAAATGAAGGAATCTATACTTCAGGCCTGGCACCTGTGGCTCTAAGAAATGACTCTCTCTCAGGGCTACAAATGAATTATGACTTGTGACAGGGCTCAGCTGGAGTTCAGCCTTTACCTCACCTCTTTAAAAGCCCACTGTTCCCTGGATAAAAACACAGCCTCCGGGGCTGGAATCCACTTTGTATTCTCCTTTGCAATCTAAACAATGACACTTCCTTTTCCTTTTCCTCAAATATTTTACTCATTATCATGTCAGCTTTGGGCATGAGGACTGAGGTTTTGGTTTCAAATGGAATATAATGGTCATTATGATTGTGTAGACAGGGAAGGCTAAAGAGATTGAATGACAGAGAAGAAGACCCCACTTTAAAGTGTCCACCAAAAAGTGAAGAAGATGAGGGTACCTGATTGGAGAAAAGGGTGGCCCTAGGATACCTCTGAGGAAAGACAATACAGCTCAACCCTGCAGTCCATGGGAGACATTGGCTGCATATGTAGCAGGAGACTGAAGTATTTGAAGAATCAGGGTTTTGTTTATAGCAACATCTCAAGTGTGAGAACTGCAGGTTTATGGTGAGGAGAGCAGAATATGATTCAGAACAAAGAGTAGGCTGTTTCCTGGAGAAATAAAAATTATACTGAGACACCCCCACATCCCTTCTCCCTTACTACTCCCCAGTGAGGAAACTGAACTCACCCTCAGATGGTAAAACCGCAGCATGAAGCTCCTAAACAACTCTGATAAAGTGTAACTGGGAAAATCTATCCAGGTCCCCCAGATCCTTATTACTGAAGTTGCCCCTGGACCAGGGATACAGGAAATTGATGGTGCCAGAGCTGTTGGTCCAGATGTGAGTCTGCAGCTCCCCCAACCAGCCTGACCACAGATGTCGTACCTGGGAATCATTGTAAAAAGGAAGAAATATGGAACATGGTAGGGGGAGATAGACTCTTCAGACCCTGCAGCAAATAACAGAGAGAATTGGGAGAGAGGAGACATTGGGAAGGAGAGAATTGAGAAAACCAGGAGACCAGAGTAGGGAGGCAGAGAATCTGTGGAAAAAGAGAGCCAAAGTCATCTTAGCAGACATTAGCCAGCCAGAGGGTCCCAGGATTTATCAACAACCTCCAGAAGAACACAGAGACTTTGAGTCAGGGACACTCAGAACGGTTCCAAGGCATGGCATGGCACTCTTAGGCCCAGGAATACTCTGGGGAAACTGGCCTACACACACACACACACACAATGGAACCCAACTAGTCAATTGCCAGAGTTCTCACCAACTTCATTCTCAACACCTGGGAAGAGAGCAGTTTAAAAGGGAATCAGAAACAGCGTGGCACTACACGGTGTTCCTTTTTTCTGTTTTAAAAGTTGGTCTTTGGTTTCTGTTCTAAAGAAACCTACCTACAGAATAAACCTAGCCCACAGAACCACTCTTCCTTCTCCAAGCAATAGACACACCTCCCCTGTTTACTACAAAAAAGCTGTTCCCTCCCAATACCCTGCTTCTCCTACTCAGTCTCTGTTTCCTCTCTGGTCCTGAGTCCCTCCTCAGTCTTCAAACTTCTCTCGGTGGCAAGAACTCCCATTGGGTTCATCTTCACCAATCCTATATGCTGTAGAAAAAAATTTTGTGGCATTGAAGAGTCGCCTTATCACTAAAGACAATTTTTGTTTCTTTTTACTTTTTTTTAATAAACTTGAATTTCTGTGTCACTACAGAGTGCTGATTTTAGATTTCTTGGTAAATACCATAGAGTGAAATACCTGGGTCATAGGCTGACTCCATTTCCAGTTACAGAGGAACCTCCGTGTTGCTTTCAAGAATGATTGTTCTAATTTGGAGCCCTACAATGTGTAAATGTACTTTTCCCCCAACACTCTCATCAGCATTTATTCCTTTTTTTTAATTGTTTCATCAGCATTTATTCTTATTTTTATTGTCAGTAACTGCCATTCTGATTAGAGTGAAATAAAATCTTGGTGTAGTTTTCATTTGCATTTCCCTGATTGCTAGTGATGTTGAACACTTATTATTATATCTGTTGGAGATGTATTTGTTTTTTCTTTTTAGAAATATTTATGTAGCATTTATTCCATTTATTGATTATTTGCTTGGCTTTGTTTGGTGTTGCTTTGCTTTGTGTGATTGGTGTTAAGATTTTTGTGTTCCTTGTATTCTGGATATAACCACCTTTCCAATGAGGAGCTGGCAAAGACTTTCTCCCTTTCTGTGGGCCCTGTCCTCACGCTTTTAATCATTTCATTTCCTGTGCAGAAACTTTTTAATTTGGTGCCATCCTATTTCCTCATTCTTGACTTGATTTCTCAAGCTACAGGGACTTGTTTGAAAAGATAGTGTCTGCACCAGTGTCCTGGAGTATTTACCCTATGTTTTCATCTACCCATTGTAAGGTTTGTGCTCTAATTCCCAAGTCTTGGACCCATTTTTATTTTTTATTTGACATTTGTGCAGGGTGAGAGAAAGACATAGTTTCATTCTTCTACATATGAATAACCAGTTTCCCCAACACCATTTGTTAAAAGGCTATGTTTTCTCCAACACATATTATTGGAACTTTTGTCATGTAGCAGATGTCTACAAGGATATGGGTTTGTCTCTGTGTCTTCCACTCTATCCACTGGTCTTTAAGTCTGTTGTGATGTCCACACCATGCTGTTTTTATTACTAAAGCTCTGTAGTATCATTTGAAAACAGGTATTGTGGTGCCTCCTGCATCCCTCTTCTTACTCAGGATTGCTTTGGCTGTTCTGGGTCTCTTATTCTTCCAGTTGAATATGAGGATTTTTTTTTTCTAGTTGTGTAAAGAACATCATTGGTATGTTGATCAAAATTGCATTGAATGTGTATATTGCTTTATTAATATGGCCATTTTAACAGTATTCATTCTGCCTATCCATGAAATGGAAGGTCTTTCCATCTTCTAAAGTCTCCTTCAATTACTTTCTTCAGTGCTCTATAATTGCTGTCATACAGATCTTTCATCTCCTTTGTTTCAGTAACTCCCAAGTATTATTGTAATTTTTGAGGTTGTTGGTGTCCTGGTTTCTTTCTCAGCAGCGTCACATTAGGAAAGCTATTGATTTATGGATGTTGACATGGTATTCTGCTGCCTCACTGAAGTCTTCATTTATCAGTTCGAGAAGTCTTCTTGTGGTTTTTTTCTTGGGAAGGGGGTGTTCTAAATATGAGATCATTTTATCAGTAAACAGAGATTGTTCCTTTTTCTATTGGTATCCCTTTAGTTTCCTTCTCTTGTCTGATATCTAGCTAGAATTCTGAGAACTAAATTAAATAAAATTGGCTTTGTCCTATGTAGCCTTCATGCTGTTGAGGCATGTTTCTTCCATCCCTAATTTCTCCAGGACTTTTAACATGAATGGGTTCTGATTTCTACCAAAGAACTTTTCTGCACCTATTGGGATGATCCTATGATTCCTATCCCTTATTTATGTGGCAAATTACACTTATTGATTTGTGTATTATGTATGTTTATGTATGTATTAATTGGTGTATTGTGCTGTGTGTGGTGAACCAACCTTACATCCACTTAATCCTAGAGTATTACCTTCTTAATTTGTTTTTGAATGAGGTTTACTAATATTTTATTAAGGATTTTCTGAATGCATGTTCATTCAGGGATACTGTTCAGTAGTTTTCCTTCTTAGATGTGTTGATGTGTCTTTATCTGGATTTGGTATCAGGTTATACTGGCTTCATACAATGAATTGGGGAGTATTCCCTCCCTCTCCATTTCATTGAATAATTTGAGAATGTCTGGTGTTTGCTCTTGTCTAACTGTGTGCGAGAGCTCAGCTGACAAACCATCTGGTCCTGGGTTTTTCTTTGTTGAAGGATTTTAATTGCTATTTCAATTTTTATTACTTGATATTGTCTGTTTAGATTTTCTATATCTTCCTGGTTCAATTTTTTGGGGTCATATGTGTCTCAAAATTTTTCAGTATCTTTTAGATTATGCAGTTTATTGGAGTAAACTTTTCAGAGTAGTTTCCAATGATCCTCTGGATTTCAGAGGTGCCTGTAGTGGTGTCTTCTGTTTTATCTCCAATTTTGTTTACTTGGGCCTTCTCTCTGTTGTTAAAGTAAAAGTAAAGGTTTGTCAATCTCACTTAACATTTTGAAGAATACAATTTTCGTTGCATTGATCTGGTATTTTATGCTTTTTTATTCTCAATTTTACTCATTTCAGCTCTGATCATTATTATTTCTTGTTTTCTACTGATTTTGGAATTCATTTGTTCTTCCTTCTCTAAGACTTTGAGGTGAAGTATAAGCTTATTTCCTTGAGTCTGAGTAGGGGTAGGATAGGAGAAATAAAGACAGGTCAAAAGAAGTCTAGGGGGAAAGGGAAAGGAACTGACATTAACTCTAAGTTCCATGGACACCCTCCACTAACTTCTCAAGACAATTTTCCTGGACATAAATTGCTAACAGACCATTGAATCTTGGAGTATTGATATCAAAATCTGGATGTTTTAGCATTCAGCTTGACTGCACAAGGCAGAACACTCACATTAACAGTATCTTCTAAAAGATGTAGTTATGTTTCTCTCCCTTGTTAAAAGACTAGAAATAAGTTTTTTAAAAAAAGTGGTTAGGCATAGTTCTTGAAACACTGGCCAGAGCAATTAGACAGACGAAAGAAATCAAAGGCATAAAAATAGGAAAAGAAGAACTTAAATTATCACTATTTGCAGGTGACATGATTCTATACCTAGCAGACCCAAAGGGGTCTACAAAGAAACTATTAGAGCTAATAAATGAATTCAGCAAAGTGGCAGGATATAAAATCAACATGCATAAATCAAAGGCATTCCTGTATATCAGTGACAAATCCTCTGAAATGGAAATGAGGACAACCACTCCATTCACAATATCCTCAAAAAAAATAAAATACTTGGGAATCAACCTAACAAAAGAGGTGAAAGACTTATACAATGAAAACTACAGAACCCTAAAGAGAGAAATAGAAGAAGATCTTAGAAGATGGAAAAATATACCCTGTTCATGGATAGGCAGAACTAACATCATCAAAATGGCGATATTACCAAAAGTTCTCTATAGGTTTAATGCAATGCCAATCAAAATCCCAACGGCATTTCTTGTAGAAATAGAGAAAGCAATCATGAAATTCATATGGAAAAATAAAAGACCCAGAATAGCAAAAACAACTCTAAGCAGGAAGTGTGAATCAGGCGGTATAGCGATACCAGACCTCAAACTATTCTACAGAGCAATAGTAACAAAAACAGCATGGTACTGGTACCAAAACAGGCGGGTGGACCAATGGTACAGAATAGAGGACACAGAAACCAATCCACAAAACTACAACTATCTTATATTTGATAAAGGGGCTAAAAGCATGCAATGGAGGAAGGATAGCATCTTCAACAAATGGTGCTGGGAAAACTGGAAATCCATATGCAACAAAATGAAACTGAATCCCTTTCTCTCGCCATGCACAAAAGTTAACTCAAAATGGATCAAGGAGCTTGATATCAAATCAGAGACACGCCGTCTGATAGAAGAAAAAGTTGGCTACGATCTACATACTGTGGGGTCAGGCTCCAAATTCCTCAATAGGACACCCATAGCACAAGAGTTAATAACCAGAATCAACAAATGGGACTTACTCAAACTAAAAAGTTTTTTCTCAGCAAAAGAAACAATAAGAGAGGTAAATAGGGAGCCTACATCCTGGGAACAAATCTTCACTCCTCACACTTCAGATAGAGCCCTAATATCCAGAGTATACAAAGAACTCAAACAATTAGACAATAAGATAACAAATAACCCAATCAACAAATGGGCCAAGGACCTGAACAGACACTTCTCAGAGGAGGACATACAATCAATCAACAAGTACATGAAAAAATGCTCACCATCTCTAGCAGTCAGAGAAATGCAAATCAAAACCACCCTAAGATACCATCTCACTCCAGTAAGATTGACAGCCATTATGAAGTCAAACAACAACAAGTGCTGGCGAGGATGTGGGGAAAAGGGTACACTTGTACATTGCTGGTGGGACTGCAAATTGGTGCGGCCAATTTGGAAAGCAGTATGGAGATTTCTTGGAAAGCTGGGAATGGAGCCACCATTTGACCCAGCTATTCCCCTTCTCGGTCTATTCCCTAAAGACCTAAAAAGAGCATGCTACAGGGACACTGCTACATCGATGTTCATAGCAGCACAATTCACAATAGCAAGACTGTGGAACCAACCTAGATGCCCTTCAATAGACGAATGGATAAAAAAAAAAATGTGGCATTTATACACAATGGAGTATTACTCTGCATTAAAAAATGACAAAATCATAGAATTTGCAGAGAAATGGATGGCATTAGAACAGATTATGCTAAGTGAAGCTAGCCAATCCCTAAAAAACAAATGCCAAATGTTTTCTTTGATATAGGGAGAGTAACTAAGAACAGAGTTGGGAGGAAGAGCATGAGAAGAAGATTAACATTAAACAGGGGTGAGAGGTGGGAGGGAAAAGGAAAGAGAAG
Organism: Marmota monax; assembly: GCF_021218885.2. Taxonomy (NCBI): domain Eukaryota; kingdom Metazoa; phylum Chordata; class Mammalia; order Rodentia; family Sciuridae; genus Marmota; species Marmota monax. The sequence continues at coordinate 934,473 of NW_026695201.1, read as the reverse complement.
GGAAATTGCATGGAAATGGAAGGAGACCCTCATGGTTATACAAAATTACATACAAGAGGAAGTGAGGGGAAAGGGGAAAAAAACAAGGGGGAGAAATGAATTACAGTAGATGGGGTAGAGAGAGAAGATGGGAGGGGAGGGGATGGGGGATAGTAGAGGATAGGAAAGGCAGCAGAATACAACAGACACTAGTATAGCAATATGTAAAACAGTGGATGTGTAACCGATGTGATGCTGCAATCTGTATACGGGGTAAAAATGGGAGTTCATAACCCACTTGAATCAAAGTGTGAAATATGATTTGTCAAGAACTATGTAATGTTTTGAACAACCAACAATAAAAATTAAAGAAAAAATGAAATAAAATAAAAAGTGGTTTGGGCATTCCATGATGTCAGGGATTGGTTTCCCAGCTTCCTCTTTTGTTTGGGGGAATTTTTTAGTTTTCAATTTTGTTTCATTTTGTTTTGGTCTTTACCATCCTTTGTCCGCATTCCTAAAGTCATTTCATCCCTGAGAACATTTCCAGAGTGTGGGTCTGCAATGAGGAAAAATAGAAGTGCTGGACCTACCACTTTCTGTCTTCATATACACTTTGCAGGAGTTAAAAAATCCACAGATCAGAATGAAGCCGTGTGACCATAACAAGTTGAAAGATTTCTTCTATTTGATTGAACAAAGAAAAGTAGCTTTTTTAGTTTTATTTTATTAGCTACACATGACATTACAATGATCTTGGCAATTCATACATTTAAGTCATTGGGGTATAATTTCTCATTTTTCCTAATTGTACAGATTGCAGAATCACACTGGTCATAGAGTCACCTATATACATACAGCAATCATAAAGTAGCTTTTTTTCATCCCAGATAATAATTCAGAAAGGAGTGGGGGATTCATTCTAGAGGAAGTATAAAACAGATTCTGGGAGACAACCAGTGGTCTCTGGCACATAACCCCATTTTTCCCAAGACTAATATCCATTTAGGTATATAGTATAGAGTTGGTAACCCATTTTGTCTGAATGAGAATCTGAAAATAATAGCTCAAAGACCGTGCATAGGGCCAGTAGCTCCTGCTCTGTTTCTAGCACATTTTTGGAGTCCAAGGATCTTCTCAGCAATTCTTTAATCTCCTCAAATCCTATCATAAAATTTATTCCAAACCTAAATGAGTAAGAATAAATTCCCATTATTCATAACCAACAACCCTGGCCAATAAAGTAGATCCTAAAATTCTTATATGACAGGTTAGGAATTTGAGGCTCAGAGAGGTAACATAATTTGCCACAGAGCTCATACTTCTTGATGATATACTTGGATGGAGTCTATATTGGCACAAAGTTGTAGAAAATAATCTGTTAATATGGATCAAACCTATTAAAATATTCAAGCCCTTTGGGGAAAAAAATAAGACCTGTGCATGGTTTTTGTTGATTTTTATGTTTGTTTTTTAGGACATATTATGCCCATATTGGAGTTCACATCTGTTTTAAATATTTTTTGTCTAAAATATGTACATATTAAATACACACGTACATCAAGATGAATAAATTTAAACACATAAAATAAATTTGCTCTTACACCGAAAATAATTTAAATTAGTTATGCGGGATATTTGGAGTTTATATGTTCAATTAGATGACTTAAGGTCTATCTACCCTTAAGTTTGCCAAAAAACCAGATAGTTGCATCCCAGCTCCAGGTCAAGTTGTGTTGTATAAAATTACTTTTCCTAATTCTTACTTCAGACTAATATAATCATGTTCCTTAAGGGACAGTATCACACAGTACTATGAATCTCATAAAATTTACTAAAACGACTCTCCTGAGAATGTTGTCCATGGTATCAAATAGTTTCTCCAGTACAAGAGCTGATGGGGAAAATCTCCATGCGGCCTCAGGACCTGGAAATTTCTCCTGAGCAACTCATTGTTGTTTCTTCTAGACTCTGCAAATATGTAAATGAGCCTGTCTTAATCATCTTATGGTCCTCTAATAATTGTGACCCACATACAACCAGTGAATAAGGTATCATAGGCCTCATTTTTTAAGTTTTCTCTGTATTTTATTGGCAGTATATTCCCCTGGAATCTATTCTGATATTATTACTGATACATTTTAATATTATGTGCATATTTTTGTAAGTAATTTTTAATAATTTTTGGAACTATAAATTATTATAAATTGAATAATGGATTTGTAAGCTGATTGATAATTGTAAGCTATTCAAGGGCTTAAGCCTTCACATTTTTAAGTTATAAGGATGCTAAAACTTTGTTTTAATCACTAGTGCCACCATTGAGAAATTATAAAAATTAATCTACTTTATGGTCTTTCATAATGTTTGTAAAAACCCTCACATTACCAACCAGAGAGCTTTGATGTTGCAGGTACTTTATTCTGTACTTAGAAATCTAAGTATTTTATATGACTTTATACATTTATTATTTTTCCCTGAGAAGTATCCTTGGCACAATCTGTTAGTACAGTTCAGTCTCTTTCCTACAGCGCATAATAATTTTACAACATTTTTGTGCATTCTGTTCTGTCTTTGGAATCTTAACTACTGATTGTTGGGTTACTAATTTTCCTGTATTAATTATTTTCCTCATGAGTATAATTCACTCTAATGCTCTTTTCACATTTTACTGGTTCTTTTTAGTTACACATGACGGTAAAATCCATTTTGATATAATTATATAAGCATAGAATATACCTTCTTTTATTTCAGATCCCTTTCTTTTGGATGTACATGATGCTGAGAGTCACTGTGACTATATATATATGACTTAAGGTCTATCTACCCTTAAGTTTGCCAGAAAACCAGATAGTTGCATCCCAGCAACTATACACACACACACACACACACACACACACAGGAAAATTATATCAGGTTCATTCCACTCTTTCCTTTTCCTATACCTCCTCCCAGTTGTGCTTCTTCTATTTAACTATTCAAACCATTTAATTTTTTTATCCCAATTTTTTTCCTTTCCCCAACATTTTAATATATTAATCTATCATCCTTCTCTATCTATGGTCTTCTAAAATGTGTTGCTTTTGTGTTAAACTTGAATTGTAACAAAAAAGGAGAAAACGATGCTTCGTGCATAATGCATTTCATTTAGTGTGCTCTTAAAGACCTTCCCACACCACTCTACGTCTAGCCCATGTCTGGCCTCAACAAAGGACCCCATAGTGTGCATCTGCCACATTTCACTAAAGTGGTAACATGTTTACCACAGGGTAAACATATCAGGTATGCTTCTAACACCTTTTTAGCATTAAATTGTTGTGAAAAACACCATTGCATATTCCCTCTTGGAACTGTGGAGACATTATGTTCAGAAGTGGGATTTCAAGCACAACGTGTACCTACTTAGATAAGACACTGCCACAAGCTCTACCTATCACTTCACCACATCAATGCAGGAGGAGTCCAACTATTGCTCATTCCTGCATACACTGGGTTTCTCTGGATTTCTGATTTTCCCATTGGGTAATGTAAAATAACACTTTCTTTCAATTTTCACTTCTCTAATTACTAGTGCATTTGAGTATCATTAATATATGTTCATCTTTAGGGGTTTTCATCTGGGAATGGGTTATTTACATACTTTGTTTATTTTGTAAATTTTTAATCTTGTGCAAAATTTTCTTTTCATCCCTCAAAACACTGACAGAATATATCGTGCCTTAATATAACTGAAGAAAAGAATAAGGAAACTTCAAAATCACTCACTTCCTCAGGAGCATAACCACCACGTTTGTTCCTGGTCAGTGGTTTGACAAAAATTCATGAAATGTCCCAGAGAGGGACCAATGCACATGCCACAGTTAAAACCAAAGTAGTATAAAAGTTGAAAAAGATAGGGACTTGTATTTTAAAAAAATAAAAGAGGTATGTTTTAAGGAATAGCCAACTTCAGGAAGAAAGTGGGAGGAAGAAGGAAATAAAAGGATGTTGCGACCAAAAGTAGAGATCATCTGAGTCCCCTGACGTCTGTGTGCATCTAGCAGGATGATTTCAGTCTCCAACAAGAGGACACCCAACTTGATGACCTCAAAAAACTCAAGGAAGCATACTGACCAATAGGACTGAGAAATTCAGGGTCATGTAGGCTTTGGTTACAGTGGAGCAGGACTCTTCTGTGAGTTCTTTACCTCTAACTTCTGGTCTGTATGATTTCATCCCTAGATTTGTTTCTCAATGCTGAAAAATGACTTGGGGAAATTCTACCCAGCATGAAATGTCTCAACTACAACTCAGGTGGCACAAAGGCAGAGAATTTCAAAAGAAAAAAAAAACTGCAAACCTTATATAAATTCAACACAGGTTTTTATTCCAGACAGTTCACCAGGGCTACAGATATTTCAAAAGCACGTGCTTTGCTCTCTATGTTCTAAAAACTAAAGGAAGAAACAAAGCTACACAACTGCCCACAGAAGTAGGCAGTAAGGGCTACAGTGACATGTGGGGACACACAGGTGGAGGAGAGAGGGCTCCCCACTGTGGATCCAGAAAGGACCCCCGGAGGAAGTGACACCTGAAATTCATCTGATGATCCATTATATCTAACCAGGTGGAGCTTGCTAGGATATTATTTCATTCAGAGGTAAATTCACAGAAGCCAGGTCAGAACAACAAACCCTTGTTTACATTGAGCACATATTGGTAACTGATCATGAACCAGGTAAATTACCAAGGTTTCACAAGGACAGTTGAAGAGATGTCATCACCATGTGGTGTCCAGGTGTAGACTGGGCACCTGGGTAGCTGGGTCCTCACTTCAAAGGGACAGCACTGCAGGGAGCTTCACAGTGTGTCCTAAGTGAACCAAATGAGAACAGAGAAATAACAGACCTTCATAAGGTGGAGGTGAGAACTGAGCAGAAAATGGAAATGGGGCTGAGAGGAGAAGGAAAGTGAGGAAAAAGTCAAAACAGAAGGGAAGAGCATTGGGGAGGAGGGACAAACAGGACAGATGGATACAAAGAACTCACCAGCGTTTCCTAAACCAAAATCCAAGACCTGTCAGAAGAGCCAGGGCCACTATCACTGCCAAGAGGATCCAGCCCAGGGCACTATGAGGTGCTGCAGATTCAAGTGGACACCAGGATGTTGTTTCCAATCCATTCCCCGTTTTACTCCACACACTCCCTGTTTGCTGTATTAACTATTTTCCTTGAGTTTCTACTGCACCAATCATTCCTCCTATTTTATTCTTATCCCTTTTCAGAGGGGAATCCTTCTTCTATCCTACATATTTCTGCATCTACAGATCCCTCATGTTTAATTCTTCCATTCCTTGGATTAAAATATTTGTCTTCTTTTGATCTAAAATCCCTAATCTCCCAAATTTTTGCTGGCCCTCAAGCTCTGCTATAGCAGACTGCCTCCCCCCATCTCCAGCCTGGGTCCCACTCTTACCACCCCAGTGGAGGACGAGGTCCTGCCCTCCTAGGCTCCTGTGCTTCACCCTGCAGGCCAGGCCAGCCGCCTCCCCAGCTGCCACATCCAGGATTGCTCTGAGATACCACGTCCCATCAGCATTGGGCAGGAAGTCACCTCTCTGAGTGCCCTGCTGCTCCTCCTCACCTCGCATCCACATCACCCACACGGGCTTTGGGTAGAAGCCAGATACATGACACACCAGCAGCAGACGGCCAGGCCCAGGACTGGGGCCACTGGACAGCCAGGCCTCAGGCTTCACTGCAAAGGACAGAAAACACATCCAGACACAGACTCTAACATACACTGAGAGGTTCAGAACTCCACATGAGACTACATGGATATATACTTCCCCCTTCTGGAAATGTCACTCGATATCCTCTTTTTATCCTGAATTTGACTTTAAAATAGAAAAATTCTTTGAGATGGGCTACAAGACTGACCTTGTTGCTGGAGATGAGCCTTCCCTGCATCTAGAAGACCCAAGGTGAAACGTGGGCAGGTGTCACTGAGGAGCCTGTGTAACCTCTGTGTGTAGTCTTGGTTCTGACTGAGCAGTTTGCAGACTTTCTGGGCCTTTCTTCCACCCTCTGGAGACGGTGACCATGTTTTATTCTGGAAGCTCATGAAGTCATGTCCTTGGGTAGCTACATGCTTCAAGCCTAGGAAGCCCTTCCCAGAGTGCAGTTCACAGCCTGTTGCAATCTGTAGATCAAAGGGATCTGGGGAAGAAGAGTCATGAATTAGAGGAGAAAAGGGAGAAAATGGAATGAGATGAAAGCAAAAGACTATAAAAGCAGAAGGGAGTTTGGGGAGTTTAGGGGATGGACCACAGTGTGGTTTGGTCTGAGGTTCACAGAAAGGGGAACTGGTAGGAGCTGGAGGTGGAGGAAGAGACGATAATATGAGGAAGGGAGGGGACTGTTCAAAGGTGATAGTGATGGTGGGGGGTGAAGGAATTAATGTGAGAGAGCTGAGACTCTAACTAACCAGGGTGAACGTATCCATGGTAACCATAGCAGTTCAGATGGGGATGACTGAAGAATGAAATGGGAGAGAAAGTCACACTTTAAGGAGTCAACCAAAGAGTGAGGATGCTAAAGGTACCTGGCTGATTTCTGGGGAAAAGAGTGGCCACGGGATGCCTCTGAGGGGAGATAATAACGCACAGCCCCGCAGGCAATGAGGGAGCAGTTCATAAGTGGCAAAAACTGAAGTTTTTGAAGAATTGGGTTCTGGTGTATAGCACTTTCCCAGGGTGTGGTTGCACTTTTATGCTGAAGAGTGTGGAGTAAGATTCCGAACAGCGTAGGCTGTTTACTACAGGAATAAGAAGTTCACTGAGGGCTGAGGATATAGCTCAGTTTATAGAGAGCTTGCCTCACATGCACAAGGTCAATCCCCAGCACCACAGATCAAAAAGCTCACTGAGAAACCTTAGCTTTCTTCTCCCCAGCAATGGAACTAAACTCACCTTCAGACATGAAGTAATCAGTGTAAAATTCCTGAATTCCAATGGAGTTTACCCGGAGAAACCTTTCCAGATCCTCCAACTCCCTGTTACTGAAGTTGCCCCTGGACCAGGGATACAGGTAAATGATGGCATCAGAGCTGCTGTTCCATCTGTGAATCTGCAGCTCCCCCAACCAGCCTGAGCTCAGATGTACCCAGGAGTGGTTGTGAAAGGATGACGTCTGGAGGAGATGGTAGGAGACAGGCTCCTCAAACCCTGTGATGAAGAATAGATAGAATGTGGGGAAATGTGACATTGGGAGGGAGAGACTAGGAAAAGAAAGTTGTCAGAGTGGGAAGACTCAGAGTCTGGAAATGTGGAGAGCCACCTTTACTTTAGCTGACATCTGTTGGCCCCCAGGGTCCCATGCTCTACCAACATCCTCCATGAGAGCACAGAGGGCTTGAGTAAGAACACGCAGAATGGGGCCAGCTTGGCACTCGTTCTCTCCAGGTATGTGCAGGGGAAACTACCATCAACACACACACACACACACACACACACACACACACTTGCCCCTAACAGGTCTCTTGCCACAATTCTTACCATATTCACTGTCACCTACTGGGAAGAGAGCAGCTAGCAAGGGGAGTAGCAGAGACAACATGGCACTTGCAGATGCTACTTCTTTCTCTTAAGAAAAGTTGTCCTTGGATTTCTGTTCTAAACAAACCTACCCCACAGACCTCTCTTCTGACTTCCGTATTCAACCAACAGACAGACCTCTCCTGCCTGAAAATCTGCTTCCACCCCAAACCCTGACCACCTACTCAGTTTCCCATTTCCCCTGCTCTTCTGAGTCTCTGCCCAGTCTTCCAACTTCTCTCACTGTCTCATATTTCCATCCTGGTCATCTTCCCCTATTTCAACTGCTATGCAACATGTTTTATGTGGCACTGAAAGTCACCATACCCCTAGGAACTCTTCTTTCAGTGTTGGGTATTGATCCCATGATTGTAAGCATTTTGAGTTATTTGAATAATTTTGAATTCTTCCCCCATGTGTCCTCTTCCCTACCCCATCCCCCATGCCACCATCTTCATGTCGCTGACATCACTGGTTATTTTATTTACTTCTTCAGAATCACTTTGGATTGTCCTCTACACCACTATCAACTAATTAGTCTGTGGATCCTGTATCCAGGGTGCACTCTGGGAGACATGCAGCCAGTCCAGTGATACACTTACTGCTCCATGATCACCACCTTGAATTTTATAGTAATTTTATTGACTTTGTGTTTCATAAGCAAAGTTCAGTGAAACTTCTATGGGAGCTCACAGAGCCTCCCCAGCTTCTGTAGGGTTCTCCCTCCCACAACCTCACCACAGGTGCAGTACCCTTCCACCTGCTCCTCACTGTCTGGGGCCCTGGTAACTCTACACTCTTCCTATCCACCTCCATCCTGCCACCACTGCACTGACCATGTCTCTCTGAAGGCCCCATCTGCCATCAGCCTCGGTCACTGCCCCATGACTTGCAGGCACAAAGGGAGAATGGCACATGCACCCAACAGTGTGTGGGCAGAACACAGGGGCAGTGATACCATCTAAAGTCTGCCCCAAGTCATTTTGTAACTTGTCCACACTTATTCCAAGGACCAAATGCATCTCCATGTAATTTAATGTAGTTTCAGTGCTCAACCTGGTGCCAAGTGTGGGGAAGGCCACTTGAAATTCCCACTTCAGTTCAGCCAGGGTAAGGATCATTTGAGCAACTGGGGTAGCAGGAACCAGGCAGGGAAGCTTGCTTGAAGTCATGAACTGCAGAGCCCAGGTGTCTAAGTGCTCCTGCAATCATCCCGTAAGTATCCCTGTGCCCAAGGGACATAACATTAGCAAGTCAAATAAAAACACAGAGACATAACCTTTCCTTGAAATAAGAAGTTTTGAATTTTAGTACCTTTAAAAGCACTCCCTCCCCTCCCTTTTGAGCACACACCTCCTATGTTCTGAATCTTTATGTCTTCCCCAAATTCACATACTGGAGTCCTAACCACCCATGTGATGGTATTAGGAGGTGGGGCCTTAGGGAGGTGATTAGGTCATGCTGTCTCCATCTCAGAAATGAGACTTGTGCCTTATAAAGGGAACCTCAGAGAGACCAAATAAACCTTCCGTGATGTGAAAATATTTTGAAGGTGTCTTTGATGAACCAAAATGCAGGTCTCAATACAAACTAAATCTATCTTGACCTTGGACTTTTCAGACTCCAGAAATGTGAAAAATAATTTTTATTGGTTATAATCCACCCATTCTATGGCATTCTGTGATATTAACCTGAATGACTAAGAGAAGGTTCTACATTTTCATTTTTCCCTGGATCCCACAAGATATATGACTGCTGCTCTTGAGTGTGGGATGGCAAAATCAAGGAGAAGATAGTTACAGTTGGACAGGAAAGAGAGCAAAGAAAATTAACTAAATAAGGAATGAGGTTCTGGGACCAAAAAGTTGTGAGCTGATAAGAGAAAAGAAGGATATAACAGATGCAGGAGAAGGAGGAAGAGGGGTGTTTTAGTGAGCGTTTTTGCCTCTGAGACCAAAGGACATGACAAGAAAAATTTGAAGAAGGAAAAGTATATTTTGCGTCTCACAGTTTCCAAGCTCTTAGTCCATAGATGGTCAACTTCACTCCTCAGGGCCCAAGGTGAGGCAGGACATCATGGCAGAAGAGTGTGGCAGAGGAAAGCAGGTCTGGACATGGCCACCAAGAAGGGGAGAGAGAGAGAGAGAGAGCGCTCCACTCATCAAGAACAAAATATATTCTCCAAAGTCACATCCCCAGGAACCCACCTCCCCAGCCACACCTACCAACCCACAGTTACACTCAGTTAATCTTTATCAGGGGATTAACTTACTAATTGGGTTAAGGCTCTCAAGACCCAGTCATTTCACCTCCAAATCTTCTTGCACTGTCTCACACATAAGCATTTGGGGAACACCTCATATCTAAACCATAACAAGGGAAGCATAAAGGGATTGGAAAAAGAATTCAAAATTTGTTCCCCTCTACTTTCCCCTGGCAGAGGGCTCCTGGTGAGGATGCAGGTAGCAGCTGGTGCTTGGGTCAGAGTCCCACTGAGGATCTGCAGCTCCCCAGTCCACTGCACCCCCGAATGAGCTCTCAGCTGTGGAGGGTGAAAGACAAGGTCTGAGGAGGAGAAAGGAAAGGATGGAGACCATTGGGAGCTGCCTGGGGGAGGCTGAGATCTGGGGGAGCTGAGAGAGAGCAAGAGTATAGAGAAAAAAATAAGAGATAAAATAGGTGGGAAGTGACCAGGACCAGAAAAAGAAAAAATCTTTGAGAGAGGAAATGGTTATACAGATCACTGATGGTTGTGTGCTCCCTGGTCACAGGAAAACATGATGAAAATCCAGATGAGTAAGATCTATGCCAAATAGAACTCAGCCAGGCAGGGTGTTTCTGCTATTTTAGGGGCATCCATGATGTTAAACCCCAATGCAAAGAAAAGACCACTGACTCTAATTTTAAATCATATTAAAGCAAGCTTACATTGGTGTACACCAGAGCTGGCCAGGACTGTCTTTCCCGAAAACCCTGGGCTAGAGACCAGTACCCCAGCTCTCTAGGAACACAATTTTATAGCACAAAAAGTTGCAAAATGGGGGTATCTTGAAAACTTACAGATAACAGGATTTTGACAAGCATAATACAAAGGCAGATAGTAGGTTAAAGATCTACATGGCATGATATTTCAAGGTAGGAAGCAAATTCAAATGCAAACATCAGAACTTATGAGGTTTCAGAGAGGGTTGTTACCAGGTCAGGGAAAATCAGGCATGGGTGGGTTCAAGGCATGGGCAGGCATTCCAAACAAGTTTAGAAATCACAGTCATTTATAGTAAAACACAAATTAACTTTTCATGACTTTGTGATGAAATGGCTCCCAAACTCAAGATGGAATTAGGCTGGGTTCATCACAGGAGTCTTCTCTTTGTAACAAGACCTTCCTTCAGGATTCTTCTTCTTGATTCATCTTTGCTTAGGCTACCAGCATGCTGTGTTCTTCCTAACACTTCTAATTGTTGCTCCCTGCACACACCACAACTCCTGAACTTCTCCTTCCCCACACAGCTTCCCCGGGAACCAGGACATAAGCTCCCCCCTCCACAGGATCTCACGGTGCCATCTGACTTCCCACCTCACCAACACAGACCTCAATTTCTCTCCCCGAGAAACCCACTGCCTGTCCTAACTTCCTGCCAGCACTGTGCTTCTCCTTCCCCTCCATACTTCCTCAAGTTTTTCTCTTGTCTTTCTGTCTTTCTTACGTATAACCGGTGTGTTTTTTCCTCTCATAGCAAATTTCTTGCAGTAAATGGAGCTTCAGACTGAGACCCATGATGATTTCACGTACAGAACACCTGCACCAAATTGCAATGTCCTGAGCCTGGCCTCAGTGTCCCTGAATGTAAAATGACAGGAAGGAACTGAATGTTAGCTGCTATCCTGTGGCTGTGACGTTCTTTGTGACTTGCTGCTCTCCCATGTCTACCCACCCATGTGTCCTCTCTTCCCTATTCTGCTTCTCTCTCCTCTTTCCCTCCCCAGGTTTTCACCATCATTCTTCACTTAGCTCTTATCTCAGCCCCAGGACCTCATCTCTGTTCTGTTTCTCCCTTCTATCCATTCAGTTTAACCTCCATCCTTCCTCCTTGACTCCCTTGACAATCCCAGTAAAACAATTTATCACATGGCCCTTGGAATCCTCTGTGTTAATGTAAAACACAAAGTTATGCAGTTGTTTCTGTCGAGATGGCTCATACAATAGGTTAAAAAGACCTGCCAGTAGAAAACACCAGGAAATGTGAGATTACATTTTAAACTAGTTTAAATGCAGAGCAGCATTTAGAATAAAATAAGTGAAGTCCTTTTGGGTAAAAAAGCAAAGACATGTAAAACTGGTATCTGGCACCAGTGTACACCAGATATTGTTACGCCCAAGTTCCCTACTGGTTGGGCTGCTGTGGTCTCCTGGATCTGAAATTCAGGACTTAGGTCTGGGCAAACAAGGTCAGAATTGTAATGCAGGCTTCTTCCATACCTTCAATTCTGAGACAGAAGAAGCTAGGAAAAAATCGAACCCAATTATATACGAAAGGAAGCTGGTATATCTGTTTGCTAAATGATGGTTGGTTGTTTTCCTCATTCTGAAAATTACAAATCACTGTTCTGAATTCAGAGTTAAAAAATATCTACTTACATAATCCTGGAATAAAATTCATAATAAGAAAAATTTATTGCAATTTTTTATTGATTTTTTTAAGAATAAATGATAGCAAAATGCATTATAATTCTTATTTTATATACATATACAGCACAATTTTTCATATCTCTAACTGTATATAAAGTATGTTGACACCAATTCGTGTCTTCATACATGTACTTTGGATAATGATGTCCATCACATTTCACCATCCTTGCTAATCCCCTGCTCCATCCCTTTGCCTCCCACCCCTCAGGCTTATCTTGAGTTCATCTATTCCTCCCATGCTCCCCCTCCCTACCCAACTATGAACCCCATTCCTTACATCAGAGAAAACATTTGGCATTTGTTTCTTGGGGATTGGCTAGCTTCACTTAGCATTATCCTCTCCAACTCCATCCATTTACCTGCAAATGCCATGATTTTATTCCCTTTTATTGCTGAGTAAAATTCCATTGGGTATATATGCCACATATTTTTAGTCCACTCATCTACGAAGGGCATCTAGGTTGGTTCCACAGTTTAGCTATTGCAAATTGTGCTGCTATAAACATTGATGTGGCTGTGTCCCTGTAATATGCTGATTTTAAATCCTTTGGGTATAGACTAAAGAGAGTGGTAGCTTGGTCAAATGATGGTTACATTCCCAAATTTTCAAGGAATCTGCATACTGCTTTCCATATTGGCTGCACCAATTTGCAGCAAAGTATGAGTGTACCCTTTTCCCCACATCCTCGCCAACACTTATTGTTATTTGTCTTCATATAGCTGCCATTCTGACTAGAGTGAGATGATATCTTAGAGTAGCTTTGATTTGCATTTCTCTAATTGCTAGCGATGATGAACATTTTTTCATATATTTGTTGATTGATTGTATATCCTCTTCTGAGAAGTGTCTGTTCAGGTCATTGGCCCATTTATTGATTGGATTATTATTTTTTTTTTTTGGTGTTTAGCTTTCTGAGTTCTTTTTTTTTTTTAAATATTTATTTATTTATTTTAGTTTTCAGCGGACACAACACCTTTGTTTGTATGTGGTGCTGAGGATCGAACCCGGGCTGCACGCATGCCAGGCGAGCACGCTACCGCTTGAGCCACATCCCCAGCCCCATTTCTTTCTGAGTTCTTTATATATCCTAGAGATTAGTGTCTGATGTGTGAATAGAAAGACTACATCCTGGGAGCAAATTTTTTATTGTAAATTTTTAATACCTCTATGAAAGCAGGTAAAATTTAAAGCAAAATTGATTAGGAGAACCCCCTCCAACAAGCTGTGAAAATGACCCACACAAAGACTTCCTTAATTAGCCACAGTTCAAATGTAGAGGGTAGAGATTAAAATAATACACCATGAATGGAAGTTGACAGAGGAAATTTAGTTGACCCAAAAAACACACACATAGGAAATTACATGCTTAAAGTTAGAATTATATGGTAAAAGAAAAATAAATCATACAAAAAAGGGACATGATTTAAAAAAAAATACCAGACACATTTGTAAAGCAAATTTAACCTTAAAACTACTGTTATTGCTATAATTGTATACAAACTCAAAAAGTAGACTAAACAAAAGAGAAATAATTTTGAAATATTTCTGAATCAGAAGGTCTGAAAACTTCCTTCTAATGCAATATACAGATGAAAGCTTTGGGGAAAAATGGGGGGCATTGAAAGATATAAAGCATAGCTAGATGAGGTGGGTCCCACCATTTGTTCCAGTGAATCAGGAGACTGAGGTAGCAGGTTTGCAGCTTTGAGGTCAGCCTGGGCAACTTAGTGAGACCTTGTCTCAAAGAAATAAAATAAAAATGCAGCTACATGGTAGAGTGGGCCTGGAATTAAATTCCAGCATCAACTAAACAACAACAAAAGGGACAAACATTAGTTTGAATCCCAATATAGTCCTATGAGAATGTTATAAGGAGACAAAAACATAATGGAAAATGATATACTTAAAGAAATTGTGCCTGAGAATTTTCCAGAATTAATGAAACATGTGACTCTCAGTATTGGTAAAAGGCAAAATCTCCAAAGTAGAGTTAATGAGTCTGAAAAATAATTTTTATTTTCAAAGAGAATTTTCAAGAGATCCAGGAAACTCAGAACATAAAACAAATGTAAAACAAACTTTTTTATATAGTTGTTATTCCTGGAATAGGCATTCCATCTGTGTCTACAATATAGCAAGGATTGAATTCAACACTAGGATTAAAAAGGATATAAAGATAAAAGCTGAAACTCTAGAGAAAAGCACATATTAACCAACCATGAAAACAGCACATCAAAGAAAGTACAGAGAAAAGAATGAGCTTCATTAAATATGTTTTATTTTCATTAGCACTGCTCACATGGACTTAGTCTTGGAACCAGAATTTGGGCTGAAATAATCAGATATGACCAAGGCAGTGAGAACACATAACCATGAGACTATCTCGAGTGATTTTTAATTCAGAAATATATGAAGAAGTCAGAAAGGATTGACTTTGAACCTATACACTAACCGCCACCTATGGTACCTTCAGAGTTCAGGAAACAACTTCTCTAACTCCTCAGTAGAAAGCTGAGAAATCCAGGGTGGTGTCCTGTGTTAGCCGGTTTCCATCAGTGAAATACCTGCAATAATTAAGTTTCTGAGAATAAAAGGGGTTTTGGGCTCACAGTCTTAGAGGCTCCAGTCCACAATTAGATGATCCCATAACTTTGGGACAACAGTGAGACTGCACGTTATATTGGGAGAACATGACAGAGCAAAACTGCTGGCATCATAATCCAGGGAGCAAAAAGGAGATAGACAAAATAGAGGAAGAGACAGAGGTCCTACAAATCCCAACAAGGTTAAGCTTTCAATGACCTAAGGACTTGTCTCCTAAAGGTTACACCACCTCCCATTAACCCCACTCTGGCAACCAAACATTTAACACATGAACCTATGGGGACATTCAACATCCAAATATAGTGTGGCTCCCATGACCTGATCCCCTTCCCCTATGCTTCATTCCTTAAAGATCTGCTACCTCTCGATACCTTTACATTGGGAACCAAGATTCCAGAACATGAACCTCTGGGGAACAAACCACACCAAACCACAATACTGCAATGTTCTATTTCTTGACTGGATTCCAAGGAACCAATATCCTTTGCTGTATTACAGTTGAATGTATAATTTTTCTTTTAATTTTATATATTTGAGCTAAGCCTTATCTATTTTGACATTTCACAATAAAATAATTTAAAAATAGCATCACCCCCACCACTGGAAAAAAATAAAAAGAAAGAACAGTGTTAATTTGGGTCTGTCTTGTGCTCCATTTTCTGGAAACCTATTTTCTGTTCTTTTCTCAGATAGGTCTCTCCTGGTCATGCTTTCCTTCATATTCCTGGTCTTTAAAATGACATGCAGAGACTCCTTAGCAATTCATGTGCACTTGTCCAAGCTTCTGTATATATAGTGATATTGCTGAGAAGGTTTTGCTTGCCTCCAAATGTACTCTAGAAAATGACTGGCACTTGATTAAACTTGTTTTTTGTGTATTTTTTTGTGCCTGGAATTGTTTCATGCATGGTATTCAAGATACTGTTTTCCAAATAATAAAAAACATGAATGCCAGGAATATTCCTTTGTATTCTACACCTTTAGCCTCTAAAAGTATTTTTCAATGACGTCACAAGCAAAGCCACACAGGGTTCTAATAAAAATCAAAAAACAAAACACTCAATATTATAGGCATGTCAGTCTTAGGATCTCACTTCCTTAACAAAATTCCTGTGGCACAAGAAGTAAAATCAAGAATCAATAAATGGGACAGATTTGACCTAAAAAGCTTCTCAACAAAGGAAACAAACAGTAATATGAAGAAAGCGCCTACAGAATGGGAGAAAATCTTTACCACTTACACCTCAGATAGAGCATTAATCTCCAAGATATATAAAGAACTCAAAAAAAAAAAATAAAACCATAAAAATTAATCAAAAATGGGCTAATGAAGTGAACAGAGCATTCCAAGAAGAAGAAATGCAATCAATCAAAAAATACATGAAAAAATGTTCAATATCTCTAGCAATTAGAGAAATGCAAATCAAAACTACTCTTAAGATTTCATCTCACTCCAGTTAGATCAGCAGTTATCAAGAATACAAAAAACAATAAGCGTTGGTGAGGATGTGAGGGAAAAGTACACTCATACTTTGCTGGTGGGACTGCAATTTGGTGCAACCCTTATGGAAAGCAGTATGGAGATTCCTCAGAAAACTTGGAATGGAACCACCATATGACCCAGCTATCCTACTCCTCGGTTTATACCCAAAGGATTTAAAATCAGCATATTACAATGATGCAGCCACAACAATATTTATAGCAGCTCAATTCACAATAGCTAAACTATGTAACCAACCTAGGTGTCCTTCAATAGATAAATGAATTTTTAAAATGTAATATATATATATATATATAATATAATATTATTCGGCCTTGAAGAAGAATAAAATAATGGCATTTGGACAGAGCTTGAGAATATCATGCTAAGCAAAATAAGCCAATCCCCTCAAAAAACAAAAGCTGAATGTTTTTTCTGATATGCAGTTGCTAATTCAATGGAAGGGGGAGCTAGGGAAGAATAGAGTTTCCTTGGATTGGGTAGAGGAGAGTGAAGGATGGGGAGTGGGCAGGAGGAAGGAAGAACAGTAGAACGAATCAGACATTATTACCCTATGGTTTACCCTATATATAACTACACCACCTGTGTGATTCTACATCATGTACAATCAGAAGAAGGAGGAATTATGCTCCATTATATATGATATAGCAAACTGCACTTTACTGTCATGCATAACTAATTAAAACAAATTTTTAAAAATTTCTTTTGAAAATAGTAGTGGATCATGCTTAGTTTTCTTCCACAATGTAGATCCTAAAGCAAAAAACAAGAGAAAATCACAGTAATCTATATTGATATTGGGAGCTTTAAAGATAGAACTTTATTTGGGGACATGACGCTAGGTCCCAGGAGTGGGACACTAAGAAAGGTACAACAGGAAAGGATGTAAAGCCACAACAGTGAAGTTATCAGCCTTGTCACAGTTATGAAAAACTAGGGTCTGACCTACCTGGGAGCTCCTCATCCTGCATACTGATTGCGACCCTGAATTACCTCCCTGAGAGTTGAGAGAGCACATATTCATAACCTCTCATCCATTAATAGTCAAGGATTGCCCTGTGAGGTATTACCTCCCTGACACTTGCAGTTTTGAGCATTCACAAATGCTATGTGGCTTCTCTCAGGTGTCCCAGTCACATTGCAAGAAAAAATCCTGGGGCAAAGATGCAGAGGATATACAGTGCAGGGCAAGTTAGCTTCTATCTCAATTGCTTCAGTAGGGATGGTACAGAGGCATCTGCTACTATCATGTTATATTGACAATATTATATATATATATATATATATATATATATATATATATATATATATATATATTGACATATATATATGTGTGTGTGTGTGTGTGTGTGTAATACATACAAAAATTAAAATTAAAAACAAAAGATAAGAAAATCAATCATTTTTTTCCCAAAGCCTCAAAACATTCCACTGCCTTGAACTGTTTAGCTCTCTGCGCCACCTAGTGGTGAAATATAAACATCCACAAGTGTCAGTAAGTGTTTAAATAGAAAACTTGCTGTCTCCCTCTGTTCCAAATTGAAATTCTGGTGCCTGCTGTAGAATGCTCACCTGCAGTGACAGCTGTTTGTCTGTTAGGACCATTTTCTTAAGCCACTACTCTAAGATGAACAGGGAAACTCAATTTGGTACTTTTAAATAAATTATATTGGTGTGGGGAGCTTCGAAGGTGAGACAGTGCTATAAATGGAGGATTTTATCTGCCTCCGGGCTACTTCCCACATATTTTGTTCTACGGTTATGGTCAGCCTTATATAAGATTTGCAAACTGCATTTGTAATCTAAACAAGCCAAATTTCTCCAGTCTTCTGGAGATCACTGTGTTCTTAAATCTCCAGACTAAAGTATTCCTGACAAAATATACCAAACTAATTTCAATAAGCAAGCTAATTCCATTATTTTAAAACCATGATTAAAAATAATTGCCATCTTTTCAAATTTTATGTATTCCTTATTAAAAGTATATTTATTGTCATAAAATATTTTACATAAAATAATTTAATATTTTATATAAATTATTTTTATAAAAATTACATAGTAAAAAGACTGATGCATCAAATATTGAATAAAGGTTTTGTATGTTTTCTTTTGTAGCCTTTATTTCTATGAAATGTAATTATAGTAGATTCAACTGTTCCTACATGTCATTATATCTACCATAAAGTGTATTCTGTGTTGGGATTTTCTGGTATTGCTATTTATTTAAAATTTTTGATGAAGCAAAATGGTTTGTTTAACTCCTTGTTGCACTTCTGATAAGATACTCTCTAATTGCCCTTTGTCCTGAATTGGATTATGATTTTGCTAATTTGGTTCTCCAACAGACTTTACAAACTGTGATCAATCCAGACTGAGAAAGGCCACAGAACACAATTAAATATTCTCTGTTTTATACACTACTGAGTCACTGATAAATATGTGTAGACTTATTTCTTCTCAGGCTTAATGGTTTTAATTCCTTCCTTTTATCTTATTAACTTTTAATAATATCAAAATATTTAGCACAATGCTAAATAGAAATGACAAAAACAGATATTCTTGCTTTGTTCCCAATCTTGGAAGCATAAAATGTCAACATTCATATCAGATTAGGTGTAGCTTTTTGCTGTCCTTTATCAAACTGAGGACATTTCCCTGAATTCCTAATTCACTGAGAGTTCTTCTCATAAACAGATGTTGAATGTTTCAAATCTTTTACTTGTGTCTGTTGAGATGGACATATGTTTTTTCTCCTAAGGGCTGTTAATGTGATTAATTACACTTTTTGATTCTTAGATATTAAGTCAATGTTCCTTTCCTAGGATAAACATCATATGCCAATGATAAAATATCATTTTTACATTACTGGGTTTCATTATGTGTTGTTAAGAATTTCTGTATCTAACTTTGTGGGGAATATTGTCTGTATTTTTTTTTGTTATACTTTCATTTTAAGGTATCAGTGTTAGGAATATCCTGACCTCATAAAGCAAATTGGGGACTGCTGCAATCTCTGTTTTTTTTTTTCTTTCAAAAATTTTGTGTAAAATTGTATTTTCTTTTCTCCTTTAAAGGTTTGATAGAATTCACTTAGCTTTCTGAGCCAGGATACTTCTTTAGTAGGAGGGTTTTTTTAAAAAATATGTAGTAGAACTATTATTTTACTTTATTTTATTTACTACGTGTTCAATATATATTGTTTTAATATCGAATTGCCCAGGAGCTATTCAGATGTTCACTTACTTCTTGTCTCAGTTTCAGTAAATTTGTGTTCTTTAAGTATTTTTTTCAAGTAATTTATATTTTCAAATATATTACCATGAAGATTTTCATTGTATTCCCATCTTATCCTTTTAATAATAGAGTCTGCAGTAATGTCTTTAATTATTAATACTGGTTATGTGGTGATTATTATTATTTTTTTTTGGTACTGGGATTTCAACCCAGGGTTGCTTTACCACTGAGCTACATTCCCAGTCCTAATTATCTATTGAGAGAGCTTCTCACTAAGTTGCCGAGGCTGGCCTGGAACTTGTAATCCTCCTGCCTTGGCCTCCCCAGTAACTTTGAGTAAAGGTGTGTACCACTGGGCCCAGCTTCTTAATCATTCTTGCTTAGGAGATGTCAATTTTATTATCCTTTTTAAGGTGCTGCTTAATTTTCAAATATTCTAACTATTTTATAGATGTCTTATTGTTATTGATTCCAAATCCATTTGCATTGTGATCAGAGAACATACTCAGTGATCTCAATCGTTCCATATTCATGGAAACTTCTTTTGCAGCCCAACATGTGACCTACAACAAAGAATACTCAGTATGTGTTGGAAGAAAACATCTATTCAGAATTTGGTCAGGTATGATGTCTAATAGGTATGTATTTGGTCATGTTGATTGATATGATTGTCCAAGTCTTCTCTATCCTCACTAATTTTGTTTACTTAGTGTGAATATGCTTTAAAAAAAATCTCCCAACTAGGATTTTGATGTAATTATTTCTCCTTTTGTTTCTATCAATTTTTTCATTATGAATTTTAAAATTTTGTTATTAAGTTCATTAACATTTACAATTTTGAATCTTCTATATGAAATGTTTTATCATTACAAAAATTCTACACATTTAATATTGCCAATTCTTTCCAGTCTTGTATACCTGACTTCATAACTTGTATTCTCTTTACATTTCTAGGTTTCTTTCTGTAGTCTGGATTAAACCCAGGGCTTCACACATGCTAGACAAGCATGCAAACACTGAAGTGTACTTCCAAAACATTTATATATTTATTGATTTACTTACTTACTTACTTTGGGGTAGGGTTGTAGTAAGTTGTTCACGCTGGCCTTAAGGCCTTAAACAGATCATCCTGCCTCAGCCTCCCAAGTAGCTAGGTTATGGGCATCCCTTAGCATTTTTCAATAGGTCTACTGGCAACAAATCCCCTCAGCTTCCAGTCATCATAAAATGTCTTTATTACTCTTTATTTTTAAAGATATTTTGATGGATGTATAATTCTAATAGGTGGGATGCTTTTTGTTGGTTAGGTCTGAGCATTTCAAAGGCCTCCTCTGCTCCATTACATGCTAGTTTACATTTCTGAAGAAAAGCCGACTGCAGTCCCTCTCAATGTTCCCGTGTGTGTGCTCTGTCATGGCTATTTCTCAGGTTTTTCCTTATCTTTGTTTTTCAACAGTTTGACTTTGACACTCTGTGACATATTTTTATTTGTATTTATTCTCCTTGGGATTCACTAGGATCCGAAGGCATTTGGGGTGTCTGGGGGAGTTGTTTGCTTGTTAATTGTTTTGTGTGTGATGCTATCAGAATCTAGGGCCTCCTGCATGCTAGGCAAGGGCTCCACTCTACTGAGCTACCTCCCATCCCTTACTAGGATTCTTTAATTGATAGTTTTCATTAACTTGGGGGAAAAATAATCGTTAGTTAAAAAACTTTCATTTCCGGTTGGGCACAGAGGCACACACCTGTAATCCCAGCACCTCAGGAGGTGCCGGAGGCTGAGGCAGGAGGATCATGAATTCAAAGTCAACTTTAGCCACTTAGCAAGACCCCATCGCAAAATAAAAAAGGGAATGGAAGGCTGGGGTTGCAGCTCATTGGTAAAGCACCTCTGGGTTGAATTTCTAGTACAATTATTACAGCACAAGCCATAGATGCTCTATGGAGATATTTTAATTCCTGAGCCATTTTCCTCTAAGTTATCTTTTATTGACTCTCTTTCTACTGACTCTCTTTCTTCACAGTGTTACTTCTCTTGTTCAGGTCATCTGCTGTTTTTGCTTTTCAGACTCATGAGATTTTTCAAAATTCCCTTCATTTTTGAGATTCCTCATATTTACCCATTTGTTTCGTTTTTTGTTTATAAATTTCCAAGTGTATGTATAGTACTTTTAAAATAATTTTCTGATAGTTCTTATGTCTGGGTTTTCTGATTTTTTTATTTGTTGATTTTTGTATGGGTCCCCTTTTGCACAAATGTTGTAAATATTTTCTGGTGTGCCAAATATCATACACCAATGATGTGCCAATGAAATGCTATGCAGTTTAGGGTGGGCTTACAGCCCAATAAACCCATCATAAGTTGAAAACATCTCAAGTCAAGAATGCATTCAATACACCAAACCTACTGAACTTTACAGCTTACCGACACACTACACTGCAGAGTATGGACTGCTCACTCTTGTGGTCATGTGGCTGCCTGGGAACTGTAGCTCACAGCCTCTGGGCAGCATCTAGAGAAAGTACTCTACTGCATATCACTAAGCCTGGAAAAAGATCAAAATTCAAAATACAGCTCCTTCTGAATGCATATCATTTTCACACCTCTGTAAAGTTGAAAAATTATAAGTCAAACCATGGTAAGTCAGGGAACTTCTGTATGTAGATAATAGTGGAGGCTGAGTTATGCAACTCAGCCTTGTATTTTTTTTAACCAGACTTGTACAGTCTCTTTTCTCTGTATCATTGCTAAAGTGGAGAGGTTATCATTTGGATTTCACCAAATATCTAGTTAACCTTGAACAAGGAAGCAGTGCTTAAGGTTGAATTTACTGCTGGTTAGTCTTTCTTCCCAATGTCACAGCTGTTCCTGCCCAAGTCTAATTTTTCTTGGACTTTTTTCCAATGTGTGATCCTGGAGCCTGGTCAGTTTCACATTTAGGATCAGTAGTACCAGAGACCCTCATTTCCAAGCAAGCATAACAAGAATAAATAAGTCTAGAGAGATTTTTTCTACTTTTTAGCACCATTGTCTCTGTTCTTAGTGAAAATTAGTAGGTCAAGTGCATTTGGATGGGAGGTGTGATGGGGATTAAAACCAGAGGTGCTTAACCACTGAGCACATCCCTAGCCATTTTAAATTTTATTTTGAGTCAGGAACTCACCAAGTTGCTTAGAGCCTCCCTTAGTTGCTCAGGTTGTGGAATTCTCCTCCTGCGCCTCCTGAGGCACTGAGATTACAGGCATGCACCACCTTACCTGACCAGGTCAAGTACCCTTTACTTGCCCTTTATTTGTGAGGATTCTGTACTCCATTCTCCCTGCCCTGCCACCAGTAATGTCAGAACCTCACTGTCTGTATTTGGCAAGCTTTCTCCTCCACCTATTCCTCCAGAATGTCACTCCTTAATGACTTTCTCCTCCAATCCCTGCATCCACTCTTCAGTGTTTCATGGTCAAGTCTGAGTTTTATAACATATTAAGGGGTTTTGTTTTCGTTTTTGTTTGGGGCATTGCCATGAGAATGAATATTTTCCACCTTTTCCCATGTGCCAGTCAGAAAATTGTTTGTGTTTAAAAATTGTAGTCAGGTTGTAAAGAAAATTATAGTCTTATTATCTTGTTTACACTGACCTGGCTCTCTTTATAATTATCTCCTGCAGGATGGCAGGGGTGTTTTGAAGGGTAGTTACATGTAAAACTCTGGAATCTAGGATTCTGTTTTTCACTCAGAAACCTAAGAGCAAATACTGCAAAAGCAGAACACAGATGGGACATGTTCTCTGGGGCTCTGTTTGACTGAGAATGGAGATCTCCACCCACACTCCTTCAGAAGCAAACAGAGGGCTGGGTTTGTAGCTCACTGGTTGGACAATTGCCTGGCATGTGTGAGACACTGGGTTGGATACTCAGCACCACATACAAATAAATAAATTGAATACAGGTACTGTGTCCATCTACAACTAAAAGTATTTTTAAGAAAAGCAAGATACACGACTAAGGAACACATGGAAACACAAAAGCTGACCTTGGAGCTTCTATAGCAGAGGAGAGATGGAGACACAACAGGGCACCAGAGAATCGGGCTTCCAGGGTACAGACTTCAAGCCCAAAAAGTAGACCACTAACTCCAAAACAGCAGAAAATAGAGCAGCCAGCAACTGAGAGTTTCAGGGAGCCAGTCCAGATGTGCAAAATTAAAAGAATTCAGGGATGCAATGAATTCCCCTAGGACATCTGTTAGAGGCATGATCATCCTTGAAATAGCGAGAAAGTGAGAGTTAAGTCCTAAACCACCATGCTGAACCTGAACCTCTGGAGTGGTAAGAAGACAAAAGGAAATCCTCTTTGGAGAAAATATTTCCTGAAGTAGGCCCACTGAATTTGCCTAGAATAAGAACAATTATGACCTCTCATCCTAAATTCCATTTGGAATCTCAAAGGGCCCCAAAGAGTCAAAACAAAATTAATAATGAAGCCTCACACTCCCTGATTTCAAAGCCTATTACAGAACTAAAGACAGTGTGAGACTGGCATAAGACAGACATGAGGATGAATACCACCATATAAACAGCCCAGTAGTAACTCTTTGCATGCCTGGTCAGGTCATTTGGACAAGACTATCCAAATGAGAATGGAGAGTCACTTCAACAAATGGTTCTGGGTAAACTGGATATCCACAGGCAAGAGATATAAGTTGACCCTTACCTTATAACGTATATGAAAATTAAATCAAATTAATTGCATACCAAAACATAAGATCTAAAAATGTAAAATTCCTATAAGGGAGCATAGGTGGATTTGGATATAATTTGGATATAACATGATGGATTTGGATAAAACATGTCAATTGTTTTGGATATAATTTCTTAAAAGTAAGCAAAGTTTTGAATAGACATTTCCCTACAGGTACACAAATAGCCTAAAATCATATGAAAATGTGCTCAACATCACTAATCAAGGAAATGCAACTAGAGAATCACAGCCCCTGAGATAGGAGTTCCCTGTGTGTCTCCTTTGCTAGAAAAGCAATAAAACTTTTTCCTTTTTTCTCAAAATTGTGTTCTCCTTATTGGATTAGCATCAGGGACAAGGACTGAGTTTATAGCAACAAATCTGGCACCCCAGATGTACACCAGAGCCACCTCTGCCCAGCTTTCCTGGGCAGGCCTGGCTCTCCAAGGAACCCCACTTTCATGCTGAGGACACAACATGGCTGGCAAACTTGAGAGCCAACTGCTGGAGAGTTAGGAGACGGGTGTCTGCCTCATTTGAACCAGAGATGCTATTCCTGGGAGTAAAACAAGGGACCGAGGCACAACCCCAGCAGCTGCTAAAGCTCCTTTTGCTTCGGGGAGCTCCCCCCTCTCCTCCTGTGTAGTACAGGTTGCCCCACTGTGGCCCACGTTGAGAGAAAGTAAACTGAACTCAGGGAAGTCATAACACCCTTGTCCATCTCATGAGTCCCCCAGTGTGCATGCAGAGAGCCTGGTTTCTGAATTATTGTACAATCTTGGAGTTGGAGTTGGTCTGTCAGAGGTGAATTAAGTGGAAGAAATTTGTACCTGTAGGTCTGTTTCAAACGATCCCATCTGCCAGCCATGTTTTCAGTGATCCTCTTTCTTGTCTCTCTCTGGTTTTTGTACCTGTTATTTGCCCTAAGACATGGGTCGAGTTCTGTCGGTCATATCTGTATTATCGTGAGAAGAAAGATCTTGGCTGACTGGGCCACCTATAGATATACATCTGTGTAAGAGAAAGGTGTGCTACTATAACACAGTCTGACCTTTGAAGGATTTTATGCAATCTTGCAGTCGAAGCTGATCTACAGGGGTAAAGTATATGGAAGAGAGAATCACAGGCTCTGGGACAGGGGTCCCCTGTGCTTCTCCCCTGCTAGCAAAGCAACAAAACATTTTCCTTTTCTGGAAACCTTGTCTTCATTATTGGATTGGCATCGAGGATGAGGACCAAGATTTTCTTTACAAATTTGGTGACCATGGCAGGTCCTGAGAGCAGACCCTACTGCAGATTTCTTGGGCAGGTCTGGCACTTCAAACAACCCCGACTTCCATGTTGAAGATACAAGGTGGTTGGGGAGTTTTTTGGGGGAATGAGAGAAATTGAGAGAGGGTGTGACTTTGCCTTGGACCAAACCAGAGGAGCTGTTCCTGGGAGTAAAGGGAGAGACTGAGGGACTGTCCCAGCAGCTGAGTGAACATCCAGGGAATAAGATGATGGTGCAAAGAGAGGCACAGCCTTGAGTGTGTGAAGACAGCAGAGAGTCAGTAGAGAGAGTTGAGGAGATTTGATAAACTTGAATATAACAAGCGACTGAGATCCTAACTCTAACCTGGAGCATGACCAGCCGGCTGGTCTGGCAATACCTCTGACTCCCACTTGCTCCCTTTGTCCCATAAGAAGATCCCTCTCCTGGGGTGATATTTGTTATGTAAATTAAAAGTGCACACGAAGGGAAGGTGGAGGAAGAGGGGCTCCCACTATTGGCATCACGGGGTGACTCAGGGTGAGGGATGGTCTCCCCATCTAAAATCCACCATGGCACTCCTTTTGATGGGAAGTACCCATTGTTGGGGCAGGCCAATTCCCCCTAAGGCAATACCCCATCAGCATAAATGCACAGGGGCGACCAGCTGGGTATCCCTGGACTTACAGTCTCTTCTAGACCTCTGACTTGATGAATTGGGAAAATTCAAATGTAGCCTATCAAGAAGACTCACTGAAAATGGGTGAGTTGTTTACTGCCATTTTTGCCACTCACCACCCCACCTGGGCAGACCTACAAACTCTGCTTACTATGTTACCCACAGCTGATGGGCACTGAGGAGTGATAGAGACGGCAAGGGAAGAAGTTCTGAGGCTCCATTATGAGGACTCTCATCACAGCCCTGCACCAGCAGAAGCTATTCCTAGCAGGGAGCCCAATTGGGCCCCAATTTAGGGGGCAGACAGCGCAATGATTCATCATTATCAGACATGTCTTTTGGTGGGACTCAGGAGGGGAGTACTCAAGCAGAAAATTTTAAATAAGATTCAGGAAAATATCAATTAGGGCCCATTGGAATTTTTAGAGTGAGTTCATCAAGCATAGAGGAAATACACAGATGCAGATGGAGAAGCCACTGAAAACCACTGGACAAAGTGCTTCAGACACAAGAAGGAAACATCAGCAGGTGGAAAAGGGGCAGTTGGTATGAACCCCTCACATCTGGCGTTATTGCCTTTAAGGTATACGATTCCTGAGAGGAGCAGAAATGAAAACCAGCATCTGATTTACTGCAACCCCTGCAAAGGGAGCCTTAAGACAATCCAAAGGAAGGGACAGGAATGGGCACCATCCATTAAAGCAAAACCAGTTTGCCTAGTGTAATGAAGGACATTGGAAAAAGGACTGTCCAAGGAAGTGAATGTCCCCAGGCTCAGATCACTCCCCTGAAAAAATAAATGTTTTCCCAAATCCAAGGCTCAGGTGACAAGTGACAGTGCTTGGGGCTCCAGACCTTGTTGGAGGCCTCTTACCAACAGCCACAGAGGAGCCCTGAGTACAGTTGACAGTGAAGACCCAGCTGATGGCTTTCTGGTGGACACCAGTGCCAGTTATTCTGTTGTAAATTCTAAATCGACCTCCTTAAGCACTGACATGGTGGCAGTAGTTGGAGTGACAGGCCACACAGAGCCTCATCCATTGCTCCTGCCCCTTGTTGTAAACTGAGAGAAAAAAAACTAAGGCACAGTTTTTTTGTATGTGCCAGATTGCCCAATCCCTCTCCTGGGATGACATTTGTTATGTAAATTAAATGCACAGATAACATTCTCACCCAAAAAGCAACAGCTTCATCTGCAAGTGCCCCCTGAAAATGCACTCTGGCCCCAGCTTTTGCTTGCTAATCAAGGAAAGGAAACTGAACCCAAAACATTGAAGGTCATCAGAAAAGTGAATAAAACTGTATGTGCTGATGGGACTTCAAGGAGGACCATTAAATTTACTCCCATCAAGATCTTGTTTAAGGAGGGGATAACCTGCCTTTAAAAAATAAATAAATAAAAGTACCCTCTTAAAAGAGAGGGACTAATAGGAATTCCGCTACTTCTAGATGTTTTTAAAATAGGAGTTGATTCAGCCTTGTCAGCCCCCCTGCGGTACACCTATCCAGCCCATTAAGAAACTTTACACTGGATTGGGGCTGTAGCTCAGTGGTAGAGTGCTTGCCTAGCATGCACAAGGCACTGGGTTGAATCCTCAGCACCACGTAAAAATAAACAAATAAAATAAAGGCATTCTGTCCATCTACATGTATGAAAAAAAAATTTTTAAAGAAACCTCACACTGATGAGTGCCAATTTGTGCAAGACTTGAGAGCTATAGATAATATTATGCAGGACATTCATCCCTCAGTACTTACTCCGTGCACCCTGTGGATTCCCATGCCAGGTGACCATGGCTGGTTCACAGAGCTGGGTTTAAAAGGGGCATTATTTTGCATCCATCTGGAAAGGCAGTTCCAATTACTATTGGCTTTTGAATGGCAAGACCCAAATACCAAAGTAGCTACCCAGTATCATTGTACCTCCCTACCTCAGGGATTTAAAAACTCTCCTACTCTGTTTAATGAATTCCTGGCAAAAGATTTCCAAGGGCTACAGGTGGATCAGGGAATTCTCTTGAAATATGTGGATGACCTGCTTATACCTACCCCAAACTATGAACATTGTCTTTCCAATACTATTGCTGCTCTAAATCATCTAGATTCATGCAGATAAATGTGTCCACTAAAAAGGCCCAAACTTACAAACAAGTGACTTACCTGGGATTTCAGCTTAGCCAAGGGACCTGAAGTGTGCTGGCATTCTGAAAGCTGGCAATCTTGAGCCTTAGGGAACCCAGAAACTGGACCTAGTTATGTGGGTTCCTGGGAATGACAGCATTTCACTGTATCTCAATCCCTAACTTTGGATTAACAGAAAAGCCCTTGTATGAGGCATCAAAAGAAACAGAAATAGAACCTTTTATTTGGACCCCAGAATGCCAAACTCCTTCTGAGAAGTTAAAACATTGCCTCTTGACAGCCCCTGCCCTAGGTCTTCCTGGTTTACAAAAGGAATTCAGATTATATGTGCATGAGAAACAAGGTTCAGCCTTCGAGTTCTCTTGCAGACACTGGGAGATACACCATGACCAGGGAACTGGTAATAAAACAGCTGGACCACACAGCCAAAATGTACCTCTGCTCACAGGCAGTAGCTGCCACTTGTGATTTGCTACAGGAGACTGAAACATTCTCTCTAGGACAACCCATCACTGTGTTTTTTGTCCTTCACCAAATCTTGGTCCTACAAGGACAGGAGGGTGGCTACTGGCTGACTGCTTGGAGGATGGGGAGGTATCAGGCCATCCCACTAGACAACCAAACTGTCAACCTTAAACTTGTGTCCATGTTAAATTCAGCAACACTGCTGCCATTAGATGATAATAAAATATAATTGCCTAGAAATTTTAGAAACTATCTATACTAGCAGATTGGACTTGTCTGATTCTGATCAGCCTACACAGCAGGACTGGGACATCTTCACAAATGGGAGCAGCTACATGGAGAATGGCCAGTGACCTGGATACACTGTGGTCATAGAACAATAGGTACACCGATGGGGCACACCATTGGGTCCTCCAAATCTGTCAAAAACTTTGATCACCTCAGCCAATGAGATAGCCTTGTCCATCTCAAACTAACAGACTTCTCTGGGCTCCTTGGTAAAGATAGTTCTAGGTAGCTACATGGCATTAGACTATCTATTAGCTGAACAAGGGGGAGATTCTGCCATAGCTAATAAATCTCCCTGCATTTACATTAAAGCTTCCTCACAGGTGGAGACCAGGATTGAAAAGATCAGGCGACAAGCAACCTGGCTACAACAGAAGCTAGACCACCACACAGCCCTTTTGGATGGGTTGGGGATAGTCCTAACTGACTGGTTCTCTAGCCTCTTCTCTTGGATATGGAGAGACAGTAAGTCTATTTCACTAGGTCTTCTCTTCCTCATTCTGATGACCCTCTTCATCATCGCCCTTGTGTATGGGTCTCCATTCACTTCTCTGTTGCTGTTCCACCCTTTGCAACTGGGAACAGAAATCCAGAAGGTAGAATGGCAACAAGTAAAACCTTCCATTCCAGAGATCCCCTTATCACCCCTTTTCAGCAAGAAGTAGCCTGGAGATGTCCTCATACACTGTCCATAGAAATGAAGCTGGAAATTGTCACTGGGGAAACGTAACAGGGGGTCACCTGATGCTCTGATTCTGTGCCTTGTCACTTTGAAATTTACATGTTTTTTTTTCTTTTCCCCAACCCTCTTTTCCCTCATCTTCTCTTCCCTTTTCTTTTCCATAACTTTATCCTCCCTGATCTTCTTTTCCCTGATTTTCTCCTTCCTCATCTCTCCTCTCCAATCTCATGTCCTGAATTACGTCTTTACAAAACCCTGCTCCTGCTGATGGGCAGAATCACAGGCTCTGAGACAGGAGTCCCCTGTGATTCTCCTTTGCTAATAAATTAATAAAACTTTTTCTTTTTTCTCAAAAACAAAGTATATGGAAGAGGTTCTGTATGTACAGGCATTTACACACTTGCCTGATAAGGAGGGTGAACAATCAGAAACTAAGTTGAAGATGAAAAAAAAAAAAAAAAATACACTATCCCTTGTGTTCAAAGATAGAAGGACACCAGAAAAAAAATGGTTAAAAAAGATTTAAATCTGGAGTTGAGTAGAACAAAGAACCAAAAACTCCCAGAAGTGCAAACCTCACAGCATTTCTCACAGCCTCCACAGGAGCCTGGGCAGATATCTACTTGATGTCCACAATTCATGGTGGTGAAATGAGAATTCAGAATCAGGCAGAAAGGCAATCTCAATCCTGGCCATCACAGTTGGCTGGCATCCAACCAGTGAGAGTTTGGGCATATGTGGGATGACTATCTCTTCCCTGGGCAGCTCACAGGAGGGTGACCAGGCAGTGGGAACTAGAAACCAGTTGACCTGACTGAGTCTTTTTCTGGTAGCAGAGAGAGTACTCCAGTGATCTGTGTCAGTTAGACAGGGGACTTCTGCACACAGACAACCTGCAGAGAACCCACAACCACAAGTCCCACATTTGCAGATGGCAACCAGGCTCTATGCCACTTTGAATAGGACACTGTGGATGGGAGCAGGTGCATGGTGACCTGTGATAAAGTGACATCCCAGAGCCCTGTAGTCTGAGCTTCTGTGTACAATAGAAACAATCAACAGACACAAAGTCATAACCTCTGAGCATCCAGCCTCAGGTCGCTGAGCTGACAACAAAGAACCAGCTGGCGGGAGGACCACAGCAACTAGGGGAGTGGCTCCTATGCCCCAGAACCTTTGGGAAGATCCAATGTTAACCAGTGATGGACATCTTTTAAAGATCTTAAATTCTGACGAAATCCAGACCAAGACCCAATAACAATTTTCTTCCCTTTGACATGGTTTACTAAAAATAATTGTAATGTCAACTTTGATCATACACATATCATTCCTGATCTGGATTTGGTATTTGTTACCATAGTATTTGACATTGTGCCCTCAACCCATTTAATTGTTTTTCTTCTAATGTTTTAAAGCACTAATTGCAATTATTCTATTTGTTTTGCTAGCTCAGGTTTACACTTGCTGTTTTATGGGTTCTGGTCTCTCTTACCTTACCTGCTACTGTCTCAAATTCCACCCCATCCACCTTTTTCCTCCTTTACCCATGGTATGTATTGTTTTGTTCTTTCTTTCTTTATCTCCCTCTTTCTTTTTCTTTTATTCTTCTTTTGCCCAATATTTCTCTCCTTGCCTTTTCAGCCATTTATAATATCTCATAAAAGTTACTATATTAACAACTACATTTTCATCCTATTCCAAAACTTTACCACAAGTTTATACCTGGATTACAGAAATTATGAGAACAGTATCAAAAAGTTTGGGGGTTTTATCTAAGATTAAATATTATGTGGCTTGCTCTGAAGTGATTGTAATAAATAGGATCCGATGTCTTTGCTTAAAGTGGTACTGATACTGGGTAAAGGAGTTCTATATTAACCTAAATAGTACATTAATATAATTGAATGGATTAATTGAGTGGGAACTCTAGGTATAAAAGAGGAAATGGGTCACTGTGACATTGGATATATATTTTGTCCTTGGTGAAAGGAGAACAATCTCCCTCTCCCTACCCCCCACCCCCCACCTCTCTCTCTCTTCTTTGTTTCTGGGAGGTCCTGTCCTGAACCACTTTCTTCCATCACACTGTTCTGCCAAGATGTTATCCCTCTACTCAGGCCCTTAGGAATGGAGTCAGCCATCTATGAACTGAGACCTCTGAAACATAGGCCCCTATAAACTTTTCCTCTTTAAAATATTTCTTGTCATGTCTTTTGGTCACAGCAGTGAAAAAGCTAACCGAAACAAGCCTATGACACACAGTGAGTTAAAGTGTTAATACCTATTTGCTCAGGATATTTTCCCAGCCTGGGGTTCTCAAGAAAAAGAGGTTCACTAAATAGACTGTGGCATAAAAAAGGCAATAATCAACCACACAGAAGGGGAGACATGAGCAGTTTGGAAAAGCAAAAAAAAAAAAACACCTCAAAGAGCCCACAACACTCCAACAATTGACTTCATTAATGGTGTGGTGAGAAAAACATCAGAGAAAGGACTTAGATCATTTATGGATAAAAATTTTAGTGAGTTAAAAGAAGATTCAAGGAATGAACTTAGAGAGAAAATGAAAGATCATTTCAACAGAGACAGAGATTCTGGAAAACAATCAAATGGAAATCCTAGAAATGAAAGACTCAATAAATCAAATTAAAAATTCAATGAAAAGGATCACCAATGGACTAGACCACTTTTATGACAGATTATCAGGCCTTGAAAACAAAGTATATAATATTAAAAATAAAGCCAAATATAAAGAAATGATGTTAAGAGACCATGACCACAATATTCAAGAATTCTGAGATAACATTAAGTGACAAATTTAAGAATCACTGGAGTAGAAGAAGACTCCAAAGCACAAACTAAGGCTATGCACATTTTTAATGAAATAATATTAGAAACTTTTCAAAATTTTTGGAATGAGATAGAAACCCAAACAAAAGATTTATATAGAACCCAAATAAGCAAGATTAAAAACAGATCCTCTCCAAGACACATTACAATAAAAATGCCAAATATGCAAAATATGAATAAAATTTTAAAAGCTGCAGAGGAAAATAAGATCATATCTAAAAGTAAAACAATTCAGGTTTCCAGGGATTTCTTAACCCAGACCTCATTTGGGGAGCAAAACAAGGAAAGATTGGAATAATATACATTTAGCCCTGAAATGAGTGCCAACATTACTATATTCTGCAAAATTATCCTTCAGAATTGAAGATAAAATTTTCAAAATTTTCCATGATCAGCAGAAACTTAAAGAATTTATAACCACTATGTCTGTGTTGCAAAACATACTCAGTGAAAACTATAGAACACAGAAGAAAAAAATTGAAGAGACTTTAGAAGATGAAAATACTCCTTGGGTAGGCTGAATTAATATTTTTTAAATGGCCAAACTACCAAAAGCACTATACAGATTCAATACAATCCCCATCAAAATTCCCATGATTCTTCACAGATCTAGAAAAATCAGTTGTGGGATTCATTTGGAAAAATAAGAGACCCAGAATAGGCAAAGCAATCCTGAGCAAAAAGAGAATGTGGGAGAGATCACAATACTGGACCTCAAATCATACTCATAACTGGGGTAGTGAAAACAGTGTGGTATTGGCACCAAAACAGACATAAAGACCAGTGGATAGAATAAAAGACACAGAGGCAAATCCACAAAAATATGGTAACCTGATACTCGACAAAGATGTCTAAAACATGCTTTTTTATCTACTATTGCTGGTTCAAAAGGTGAAACTGAGTGATAACTCAAACTATGATTCAGGATCTAACACTGAACGAGACCCAAGAAATTAGACTTGGCCATGAACAGCTGTGGCTTGGCACCAACTAACCAGTGGTGAGTTTAGTCTTAAAAATTTCTGCCTCATCCAACATTAACTAAATTTTTGGTGAAATCCAAATAATTCTGTCCCCCTCCTAGTAGCCATACATAGGAAGGTAAAGACATATGTGTGGAATTAGAAACAAAGTAAAAGAGTTGCATAACTTTGTCTTCACTGTTATCTCTACACAGATCTCTGACTTCCCATGACTCAACTTAAGATTTTTCAACTTTACGATGGCATGAAAATGACATGTATTCAGAAGAAGCTATACTCTGAGTTTTGATCTGTCCCCAGACTAGTCATATGTAGTACAATACGTCCTCTTGTTGCTGGGCAGTAGCAATGAGCCACAGTTCCCAGTCAGCCACACGATCAGGATAAACACTCTATATTATACTATAAACACTCTATATTTCACAATACATAGTGTTGGTGAGCTATAATGTTCATTAGGCTTAGTGTATTGAATGTTTTTTGACTTAAGATACTTTCAATCAACGGTGAGTTTATTGGTATATAACTGTTGTAAGTTGTAGAGTATTTGCACAATTTCAGCAAATGAGAAAATATAACATATGGTAAAATGAGATTCATAAAAAAATCAACAAATCTGAAAAATAAATGCATAAATTGTTATATAATTTATAGACGTTAGAACTAGCACAAAATTCTGGACACAGTGGCACATGCCTGTAATCCCAGTGGTTTGGAAGGCTGAGGCACGAGGATCACAAGTTCACAGCCAGCCTTAGCAATTTAGCAAGGGCCTAGGCAACTTAGCAAGACCCTGTCTCTAAATAAAATACAAAAAGGGCTGAGGTTGTGCCTCAGTGGATAAGTTTCCGTGAGTTCAATCCCCAGTACAAAATGATTTTAAAAGTTAGTGTCATAAATACACTTGAATATTTATAACCAAAAAGTGAAATAAATGTGTAATATGGGGAATTCCATAAAGTGAATGAAATTTTTTAAAAAATCATAGAATCAGTTCTAGAAAACAGAAACATAGATGGCCTGAACATCAGTACACATTGTGAAGAGAGGCAGTGATCTCAAAGAAAGGTCAGAAAACCAGATAGTTGCATCCCAGGTCCAGGTCTAGTTGTGTTATATAAAATTACTTTTCCTAATTCTTACTTCAGACTAATATAATCATGTTCCTTAAGAGACAGTATCACACAGTACTATGAATCTCATAAAATTTACTAAAACAACTCTCCTGAGAATGTTGTTCACGGTATCAAATAGTTTCTCCTGTACAAGAGCTGATGGGCAAAATCTCCATGTGGCCCCAGGACCAGGACATTTCTCCTGAGCAACTCATTATCTGTTTTTTCTGGACTCTGCGAATATGTGAATGAGCCTGTCTTAATCATCTTATGGTCCTCTAATAATTGTGACCCACATGCAACCAATGAATAAGGTATCATAGGCCTTATTTTTTAAGTTTTCTCTTTATTTTATTGGCAGTATATTCCCCTGGACTCTATTCTGATATTATTACTGATACATTTTAATATTATGTGCATATTTTTGTAAGTAATTATTCATAATTTTTGGAACTATAAATTATTATAAATTGAATAATGGATTTGTAAGCTGATTGATAGTTGTAAGCTGTTCAAGGGCTTAAGCCTTCACATTTTTAAGTTATAAGGATGTTAAACTTTGTTTTAATGACTAATGCCACCATTGGGAAATATGAAAAATTAATCTACCTTATGGTCTTTCATAATGTTTGTAAAAACCCTGACATTACCAACCAGACAGCTTTGATGTTGCAGGTACTTTATTCTGTACTTAGAAATTGAAATATTTTATATGACATTATACATTTATTATTTTTCCTTGAGAAAGTATCCCTGGCACAATTTGTTAGTCCAGTTCAGTCTCTTTCCTACAGAGCTTAATATTTTCCAACATTTTTGTGCATTGTGTTCTGTATTTGGAATCTTAACTACTGATTAAAATGTTCCTGTATTAATTATTTTCCTCATGAGTATCATTCACTCTAATGCCCTTCTCACATTTTTATTGATTCTTTTTAGTTATACATAACAGTAAAATCCACTTTGATATAATTATATAAGCATAGAATATATCTTATTTTAATTCGGGTCCCGGACTTGTGGATGTACATGATGGTGAGATTCACTGTGGCATATTCATATATGTATATAGGAAGATTATGTCAGGTTCATTCCACTCTTTCTTTTTCCTATCCCCCCTCCCAGTCATGCAATTCTTCTATTTAACTATTCAAACCATTTGATTTTTTTATCCCAGTTTTTTCCTTTCCCCTACTTTTTAATATATTAATGTATCATCCTTCTGTATCTATGGTCTTCTAAAATGTGTTGCTTTTGTGTAAAACTCGAATTGTAACACAGAATTAGAAAACAATGCTTCGAGCTGAATGCATTTCATTTAGCTTGTTCTTAAAGACCTTCCCACACCACTCTACATCTAGCCAGTGTCTGGCCTCTACACAGGACCCTACAGTGTGCATTTACCACATTTCACTAAATTGGTAACCTGTTTACCACAGGGTAAACATATCAGGTATGCTTCTAGCACCTCATGACCATTAAATTGTTGTGACAAACATCATTGTATGTTCCCTCGTGGAACTGAGGAGACATTATGTTCAGAAGTGGGATTTCAAGCACAACATGACTATACTTAGATAAGACACTGCCACAAGCTCTCCCTAATCACTTCACCACAGCAATGCAGGAGGAGTCCCAACTATTGCCCATTCCTTCATACACTGGGTTTCTCTGTATTTCTGATTTTCCCAAATTGGTAATGTAAAATAATACTTTCTTTTAATTCTCACTTCTCTAAAGACTAGTGCATTTGAGTATCATTTATATACTTTCATCTTTAGGGGTTTTCATCTGTGAATGTGTTATTCACACACTTTGTGTATTTTACAAATTTTTAATCTTCTTATTAATGCTTGTGCAAAATTATCTTTTCATCCCTCAAAACACTGACAGAATATATCGTGCTTTAATGTAACTGAAGAAAGAATAAGGAACCTTTTCAAAATCACTCACTTCCCCAGGAGCATAACCACCACTTTTGTTCCTGGTCAGTGCTTTGACAAAAATTCATGAAATGTCCCAGAGAGGGGCCAATCCACATGCCACAGTTAAAACCAAAGCAGTATAAAAGTTGAAAAAGATAGGGACTTTTATTTAAAAAATAAAATAAAAGAGATATGTTTTAAGAAATAGTCAACTTCAGGAAGAAAGTGGGAGGAAGAAGGATGTAAAAGGATATTGCGACCCAAAGTAGAGATCAGCTGAGTCCCCTGACGTCTGTGTGCATCTAGCAGGATGATTTCAGTCTCCAACAAGAGGACACCCAACTTGATGACCTGAGAAAACTCAAGGAAGCATATTGGCCAATAGGACTGAGAAACCCAGGGTCATGCAGGCTTTGGTTACAGTGGATCAGGACTCTTCTGTGAGTTTGTTTCCTCTAACTTCTGGTCTGTATGATTTCATCCCTATATTTGTTTCTCACGTGCTGAAAAATGACTTGGGGAAATTCTACCCAGCATGATAACATCCAAAACAAGAAGAAGCATCTCTTTCCCCCACCATCAAATGTGAAAATTGGGCTGCACATAAACTGAGCCAGCCACCTTAGGACAGGTGCATACACTGCCTCAACCCTTAGAGCCAATGTAAATGGGTCTCTGGTGTTTGTCTTGATTTATAGATTACCTGTTTTCTTTAGTCTGTCATATTGGGACCTCATGATTGCCTTGTGCTGATCATCGGTGCTGAGTGAAGTCAATCAACTGAAACCCCATTGCTGCCATGGAAACATGAGACAGTGGACTGGAAGCTACATGGTTAGTAGCCAGTCATGTCCAATCCAATTAAAAAGACTTCAGCTGTTCCAGCGTTTATTCTCCCCCTCCCATGTTTTTACCTTTTCCTCTTCTCTCATCACAACTTCTTTTTCCAATTATTGTCCTGTACTTTGGAACTACTCTCAGTTCTCAGGGAATGTATTATTCATACAACTAGTAAGAGTTAGATGCGTGATGAAGGAAGGAAGGACAAGGGATGCTTCAATGAATGTCTCTGGAGGAAATCCACGGGGAATTTTCTTAGGTGTGCTGTCCTCTGTTCCTGGTCTCTCTGTATGTTCCCCTGGCCCTGGGTTCCATTTTCTCAGCTTCCTAAATGAAATAAGGCTAAGTCCCATTCCCCATGTTCATCTCAACTAATTCTTCCAGGAAGCGAAGAAAGAAAGAAAAATGAAAATAATTAACTGCACAATCAAATTGGGTAAGCAAAATTTTCAGGCTCAGAACACAGTGATGATTTTTTTTCCTTCCATTACTTTAAACTCAATATGCACCTGCTGCTTAGTGAATGTACAGTAGGTGCCTAGGAACTGTTTGTTGAATCAATTTATGAATTTTAAAGTATTGAAGTCTGGTCATGGAGGTCTTGACTCACTGCCAGTTGAGGTCATTAGTACATCCCTATTAGTCAGGACTTCTGAATTACTCTACCTATGGATATTTGTAACCCTGCAGTAAGTATTCAGAGTGCTTTTGTGGTCATTCATGGATATATACGGAGTGGTACAAAATGGGAGTCAAATGAAGAACACATTCCCTATGAAAGCCAAAAAACTTGATGCTCTGTCTTCAGATTTCACTTCTGAAATCTGGATGAGCATTCTTTGTGTGGTCTACCCAGCGCCGTGTTTTTCACACTTTTGTACTTTTTGTTACTGATTTTGCCAAGTAAAATGATGCCAAACACATCTCTAAAATGCTACCTAATTTCTTAAACTGAAAAGGCTCTGATGTGTATTACAGAAAAATTATGTGTTTTAGATAAGCCTTGTCAGTGTTATAATGCTGTTGCCTGAGAGTTCTATGTTAATGAATAAACAATGCAATACACAGGAAAATGGAATATGAAATTTGATGATTAGTAGGTGAAGCTAGTTTGTAAAGTAACCTCTATAATGCTACGATAAAGCTATAACAAAAACTAAAATTGGGGTTTCTTGAAATGACAATAGATTATTTTACATATGGTAGACATTATTGTAAGAAGTTTGAAAGCCAAGGAAATTTATGATAACATTAATCAGGGTCAGGAAATTGTTAAACACTTCTCAGATAATCATGCAATTTAGAGTAGTAAATATATACTAAGTAAGATTTTTCAAACAAAATACACAAAAACAAGGTTATGTATTCATCAGTTAATAAAAATATTGTGAACAGAAACTCAAAGGAACCTACCCCTCTATTCTCCCTAGGAGCATGGCTCAGTGGTCACTAACAGTGTTTGCAGCAGCAAGTGTAGAGAACAAAACTGCTGCGAATGCACCTTACTCACCTGCACCTACTTCAGCCCTGAAGAGCAGCATTTTGACTCCTCATTTTTTATTCTCTCTTCAGTGATGCTCTTGGGCCATATTTCAGGTATCACCATCATGAGGTGCCTCTCAACCTTTAATGCATCGATCCATCTTCTGATGATTCTGTTAAAATGAAATTATAATTCAGGCTGTGGAGTCTACATTTCTACCAAACTCCATTGTAATAAATCTGCTGTTTGACCATAAACCACACAGGATATAGAAGACCTTCATCCTTCCCTGATCTTTCAGTTGAAAGCACTTGGAACAACTGTTTCACACTAATACTTCCCTAAATGAATAACAGAATCAATAAGAGGCAACATTGTATTTATCCTCAGAGGCTCAGAGAAAAAAATGTAGACTTAGGAAAGCATAAAATCTATTGGCCAAGCAAGACTTGAAGTCGGGCATGAAATGTCTCAACTACAACTCAGGTGGCACAAAGGCAGAGAATTTAAAAAGAAAAAAAAACTGCAAACCTTACATAAATTCAACACAGGTTTTTATTCCAGACACTTCACCAGGAATACAGATACTTCAAAAGCACGTGCTTTGCTCTCTATGTTCTAAAAACTGAAAGAAAGAAACAAAGCTACACAACCGCCACAGAAGTAGACAATGAGGGGTACAGTTGACAGGTGGGGACACACAGATGGAGGGGAGATGGCTCCCCACTGTGGATCAAGGAAGGACCCCTGGAGGATGTGACACCTGGAATTCTTCTGATGATCCACTATATCTAACCCAGCAGAGGTTGCTAGGTTCCTATTCCATTCACAGGTGAAGTCTCAGCCCGGGTCAGAACACACATCCTGCAAGATTCCACTGAGCACATATTGGTAACTGATCATAAACCAGATAAATTATAGAGGCTTCACAAGGACAGTTGAGGTGATGTCATCACCCTGTGGTGTTCAGGTGTAGACTGGGCACCTGGGTAGCTGGGTCCTCACTTCAAAGGGACAGCACTGCAGGGAGCTTCACAGTGTGTCCTAAGTGAACCAAATGAGAACAGAGAAATAACAGACCTTCATAAGGTGGAGGTGAGAACTGAGCAGAAAATGGGAATGGGGCTGAGAGGAGAAGGAAAGTGAGGAAAAAGTCAAAACAGAAGGGAAGAGCATTGGGGAGGAGGGACAAACAGGACAGATGGATACAAAGAACTCACCAGCGTTTCCTAAACCAAAATCCAAGAGCTGTCAGAAGAGCCAGGGCCACTATCACAGCCAAGAGGATCCAGCCCAGGGCACTATGAGGTGCTGCAGATTCAAGTGGACACCAGGACGTTGTTTCCAACCCATTCCCTGTTTTACCCCCTCGCACTCCCTGTTTGCTGTATTAACTATTTTCTTTGAGTTTCTACTGCACCAAGCATTCCTCCTATTTTATTCTTATCCCTTTTCAGAGAGGAATCCTTCTTCTATCCTACAACTTTCTGCATCTACAGATCCCTCATATTTAATTCTTCCATTCCTTGGATTAAAATATTCATTTTCTTTTGGACCTAAAATCTCTAATGTCCCAATTTTTTAGCTGGCCCTCAATTTCTGCTATAGCAGACCTCCTCCCCGGAATTCCAGCCTGGGTCCCACTCTTACCACCCCAGTGGAGGACGAGGTCCTGCCCTCCTAGGCTGCTGTGCTTCACCCTGCAGGCCAGGCCAGCCAGCTCCCCAGCTGCCACATCCAGGGTTGCTCGGAGAAACCACGTCCCATCAGCATTGGGCAGGAAGTCACCTCTCTGAGTGCCCTGCTGCTCCTGTTCCCCTCGCATCCACATCACCCACACGGGCTTTGGGTAGAAGCCAGACAAGTAGCACACCAGCAACAGATGGCCAGGCCCAGGGCTTGGGCCACTGGACAGCCAGGCCTCAGGTTTCACTGCAAAGGACAGAAAAGACATTTAGACACAGACTCTAACATACACTGAGAGGCTCAGAACTCCACATGAGACTACATGGATACATCTTTCCCCCTTCTGGAAATGTCACTCAATATCCTCTTTTTGTCCTGAATTTGACTTTAAAATAGAAAAATTCTTTGAGATGGGCTACAAGACTGACCTTGTCGCTGGAGATGAGCCTTCCCTGCATCTAGAAGACCCAAGGTGAAACGTGGGCAGGTGTCACTGAGGAGCCTCTGTAACCTCTGTGTGTAGTCTTGGTTCTGACTGAGCAGTTTGCAGACTTTCTGGGCCTTTCTTCCACCCTCTGGAGACGGTGACCATGCTTCATTCTGGAAACTCATGAAGTCAGATCCTTGGATAGCTACCTGCTTGAAGCCTAGGAAGCCCTTTCCCAGCGTGCAGTTCACAGCCTACTGTCACCTGTAGGTTAAAGGGATCTGGGGAAGAAGAGTCATGAATTAGAGGAGAAAATGAAGAAAAGGGAGAAAATGGGAATGATATGGAAGCAAAAAGACAACAGAAACAGAAGGGAGTTTGGGGAGTTTAGGGGAAGGACCCCAGTGTGGTTTGGTCAGAGGTTCACAGAAAGGGAAACTGGTAGGAGCTGGAGGTGGAGGAAGAGATGATAATGTGAGGAAGGGAGGGGACTGTTCAAAGGTGATAGCAATGGTGGGGGGGGGGACTTAATGGTTTCTATGACAGTTTAGACAGGGAAGACTGAAGAGATTACATGGGAGAGAAAATCATGCTTTAAAGAGTCCACCAAAGAGTGAGGAAGCAGAAGGCACTTGATTGAAGGCCTGGGTAAAGGGGGGCCACAGTATTCCTCTGAGGGGAGATAATAACACACAGCCCTGCAGGCAATGACAGAGCAGTTCATAAGTGGCAAAAACTAATGCTTTTGAAGAATTGGGTTCTGGTTTATAGCACGTGCCCAGTGTATGGTTTCAGTTTTATGCTGAAGAGGGTGGAGTAAGATTCAGATCACAGAGAAGGTGTTCACTAGAGGAATAAAAGTTCACTGAGACGCCCCACTTCCCCTCCCTTTCTTCTCCCCATCAAGAGAACTGAGCTCACATTTAAACAATAATCTATCACTATAAAATTCCTGAGGTCTGGTGAAGTATATCTGGAAAAAACCTTTCCAGATCCACCAAATCCTTGTTACTGAAGTTGCGCCTGCACCAGGGAAACTGGTAAATGAAGGTACCAGACCTGCTGTTCCAGCTGTGAGTCTGCAGCTCCCCCAACCAGCCTGAGCCCAGATGTACCCAGGAATGGTTGTGAAAGGACGATGACTGGATGACATGAAAGGAGACAGACTCCTCAAACCCTGTGGCAAAAGAATAGATAGAATAGGCAGAAATGTGACATTGGGAGGGAGAGACTTGGAAAGGTCAGTTCCAGAATCTGGAAAAGTGGAGAGCCACCGTTACCTTAGCTGACTATGCTGGCCCCCAGGGTCCCATGCTCTATCAACAGCCTCCATGAGAGCACAGAGGGCTTCAGTTAGAGCACACAGAATGGGGCCAGCTTGGCACTCCTTCTCTCCAGGTGTGTGCAGGGGAAACTACCATCACCACACACACACACACACACACACACACCCATCTGGTCAGTTGCCCCAGTTCTTACCAACACCACTGTCCCCTCCTGGGAAGAGAGCAGCGAGCAAGGGGAGTAGCAGAAACAGCATGGCCCTTGCAGATGCTACTTCTTTTTCTCAGAGAAGTCGTCCTTTGATTTCTGTTGTAAACTAACCTACCCCACAGACCTCTCTTCTGACTTCCTTATTCAACCAACAGACAGACCTCTCCTGCCTGAAAATCTGCTTCCACTCCAAACCCTGACCACCTGCACAGTTTCCCATTTCCCCTGCTCTTCTGACTCTCTGCCCAGTCTTCCAACTTCTCTCATTGTTATGAAATTCCTTTCTGGTCATCTTCCCCTATTTCAACTGTTATGGGACAAGTCTTTTGTGGCCCTGAACAGTCACCTGACCACTAGGGGCATATTTTTCAGTCTTGTGGATGGAACCCAAGGTCTTAAGTATTTTCTGTCATTTTGTCCTGTTGACATTTTGAATTATCCCCCCACATGCTCTCTTCTCTACCCCATGCCCCACTCTGCCATATTCATATCTCTGACATCACCGGTTACTTTACTTACTTTTTCAGAGTCTCCTGTGATTGTCCTCCACAACAGTATAAACAATCACCA
Organism: Marmota monax; assembly: GCF_021218885.2. Taxonomy (NCBI): domain Eukaryota; kingdom Metazoa; phylum Chordata; class Mammalia; order Rodentia; family Sciuridae; genus Marmota; species Marmota monax. Next base: position 891,276 of record NW_026695201.1, on the reverse strand, counting down.
ACTCTCCATTGTTCTTAGATTGGCCAGTAGCCATCACGGAAACCACAGGGACATGGACACATATACAGAAAGATTTCCTCTGAATTTCATTGATATATTCTCACTCAACAGTCACTTAGCACCTGCCAAGAACAAAGCATCTTGCTAAACTAATGAGTATCCAGTGGTTGATAGTGCAATTGTTTATTAAAGGATCTTTCAGTCTACATAGGGAGAAAAAGGCACCAAGAACTGTAAACCTTGGTGTGCTGGGTTCAAAGAGTAGAGTCTAGATTTTTTTTAAAAAATCCTGCTTGAAAAGTGTAATGTGGCTATCTTTAATGAATGTATGTCCAAACTGTATTTTTACTTCAGTGATTGGTTTGGGGTATTAGTTCTAATATTTTTTAATCCAATGTCCCCACCTAACAGAGTGACTGGCAAGTGGTAGGTATTTAGTAAATATTTGCTCAATGTTTAAATTACTTGAGTCCATGCATACAATTATTATATTTAGTTATGAAGGAGATCTTTAACATAAAACTTTTAAGGAAATTACAAAGGATACTTAAAACCCTACATGATGAAATGAGTATCCTACTTAATTTGACTTAGAATAAAGCATGTTACTAAGCGTAAACTTTACGTACAGGGTTCTGCTAAACTTCCTACTGCTCATAATAAGAAACTAGCCAGAATTTGTAAAACGTTAATAAAGTATTCTGAAATCTTTTACCCAGAATTCCCTTCTCATTGGTCCTACTTAGATGCTCCATAGTTATCTTGTCTTAAGACACTTGCTCCTGGACAGGGTTCCCTTCTTCTTTTATAGTGGTTTTGTTTGTTTGTTTGTTTGTTTTGGGGTCCGGAAAGGGGGCAACAGGGGATGGGGGTGCAGTTACCAGGGATTGAACTCAGGGGCACTTGACCACTGAGCCACATCCCAGCCCTATTTTGTATTTTTTTTATTTACAGAGAGAGACTGGCTTTGAACTCCCAATCCTCCTGTCTCAGCCTCCCAAGCTGCTAGGATTACAAGCATGTCCTACCATGCCCAGCTTTTATAGTGTTTTTAAATATTTAAGCTCTTAAATATGTGTAAATATCACCTTATAAATATGTTTGAGTATTCATTCACTGTCTTGGTTTCTAAGAAAACAAACAATCTCATACAAATTTAGGAAAGAAATAAATTTTTGAAAAGATAAGGGTGCAGAAAGCTGGAAAGAATTCCACTCCCACACTTGCAATTTTTAAAGGCTAAATAACCAAAATCACAACTTGATTGGAGGAGACTTGAAGTATCCGGGCAACATATGAACAACCCCCAAATCCAAGAAAAAACAGACTCCTCCAAGGAAGGATGGGAGGAAAACCTTGTGTACTTGGAACAGTTGACAAACGTTATACAAGTCAGTTAAAAGAATCCGATAAAATTGGTAACAAATTACCAAAGGCCAAGATGGTTTTACAGAAGGCCATCATTCACAGACACAGGGAGAGTTCACACCAGTCTCCAGACTGTTTTTCACAGACCCAAGCAAGAGCCCCTGAAAGACTGGAATCTGAGATGAAATCAGATACATAATCTCATGACGCAATTGTGAGGAATGACAGCAGCTGGCTACATGGAAAGGTAGGAAATCCCAACAAGGTCTTTTTGCTTTATTTTCTACCCACAAAGAAAGCCTTAACCTGACAGGGAGAGGCCAGAAATCTCTGCAGCCCTCAGGGTACAGGGGAAACCCCACTACACTTGGGGGAAAGAAAAAAATGGAAAGAGACAAGATAGCACCCTGCTCCTAGACGAACAGAAGGAACCAGACTGCTAGGAAAAAGTCAGGAGCAATTCTATATCCCAAACCTACTGAGGGCCATAGCCAAATAGGAATGACGCATGGCATTTTTGGTTGAAAGGTGACCCCAGCAAGCCATTGAGATGATAATGATTATGTTAAGATGGGCATTCAATTGGAGATTAGACCCCTGCTGTCTGCCTAGGCCTGCTACTTTGGAGCTCTCCCGGGACTCCCGGGACTCCCGGAGAGTTCCCATTGGTTGGGGAAGTGCCTTAGGAGGGAATTCCGGAGGAGGGATTTCCTTTTGGTGTAGTGTGTCCCGGGAGAAGGCCCCGTGCGTGGCATTTTCGCGGGAGATTTGGAAATAAAGTTTGTTCCTGCTTGAGTGGCTCGTGATTTTGTGCCCAGCCAGACTGCGGCACAAACCCAAAATATAAAAAACAAGTCACCTGCTTAGCAATGAGATGAAACAAGACAGTGCCTTTCATCCCTCTCCCCAGCAGCATAGCAAACAGCCAGCAGCAAGATCACTCCTACAATGACATTCTTCACCCAATTACAAAAAGCAGTCCTTCAATTCATTTAGAAAAATAGCAGACCCAGAGCAGCCAAAGCAATTCCAAGCTGTAACAGTAGTGCTGGAGGCGTCACAGTATCCAACCTCAAGTTAAACCACCGAGCTAGAGTAACAATAACTTCAGGATACTGGCATGGAATACAGACACATAGACCAATGGAACGGAACAGAAATCAGAGACAAATCTGAACAGATGTAGCCGTCTGATCTTTAACAAAGATATATGTCCAAGAAAAGTCTTTTTTTCTTCTTTTTGGACAAATGGTGCTGGGAAAGCTAGAAATGCCTATGTAGAAGAAGAAAACTAGATCCTTCTCTCTCACACTGCACAAAAGTCAACTCAAATGGATCAAAGACCTAGGACTTAGACCAGAAACTTGACGACTCCTAGGAGAAAACTTAGGATCAGCACTCTAACATTCAGAAGCAGGCAATGACTTCCTCGGTAGAACTTCTAAGTCTCAGGAAATAATACCAAGAATTAATATATGAGATGGCATCGAATTAAAAGTTTCTTCACGGCCAAGGAAACAAGAGCATGAAGCAAGAACCTACAGAATGGGAAAAAGATTATTTGCCATCTACTTCTCCAAGAGAAGATTAATATCCCAAACACACAAAGAACTCAAAAACCTTATACACACACAGACACAGACACACACACACACACACACACACACACACACCAAAAAAATCAATTAACCCAATCAAAAAATCAGTAAAAGAATTAAACAAGCCAAGTGTGGTGGTGCATGCCTGTGATCCCAGCAAGCTCAGGAGGCTGAGGCAGAAGAATTGCAAGTTCAAATCCAGCCTCAGCAAAAGCAAGATGCTAATCAACCCAGTGAGACCCTGTCTCTAAATAAAATACAAAATAGGGATGGGGATGTGGCTCAGTGGTTGAGTGCCCCTGAGTTCAATCCCTGGTACCCCCCACCAAAAAAAAAAAAGTAACTGAATGGATATTTCTCAAAAGAAGAAATAAAAATGGCTGACAATTACATGAAAAAAATTTTTGACATCTTTAGCAATCAGAAAATGCAAATCAAAACACTAAGATTTTACCTCACTTCAATTAGAATGGCAACCAATGAGAATACAAATAATAATGAATGCAGGAGAAGATGGGGGTGAAAACAGTGATATAGACACTACAGTGTTTACAGCAGTTCAATTCACAATAGCCTAGCTAAGGGACCAACCTATGTACCTATCAACAGATGAACAAATAAAGAAAATGTGGTAAATACACACAATGGAATATCACTCAACCTTAAAGGAGAATGAAATTATGGCATTTGTTGATAAGTGGATAGAACTGGAGACTAACACACTAAATGAAATAAGCCAGTCCCAAAGACCTAAAAGCCAAATGTTCTCTATGACACACAGATTCTAACACACAACAAGTGGGGGAAGAGAGAGAATAGAAGTTTATTGGAATAGACAAAGGAGAATGAAGGGAAGGGAGGAGGATGGGAATAGGAAAGACAGTAGGACAAATTGGACATCACTTTCCCAAGTCATATAAGAATACATGACCTGTGTAACCCCACATCATGTACAACCACAAGAATGGGAAGTCATACTCCATGTATGTATGTCAATAATCAATATTTATAATAATTATATAATAATAATTATACATGACTCTACTGTCATGTATGTCTGAAAAGAACAAATATGATAATATGACTGTTTTATAAAAAGAAAAAATTGAACTGGCCAGGGCAGAAAGAAAGTCCCCTTCTCTCATCCACGTACTTCCACGGACCTCTATCTGGTGACAAGATCGCCAGGCTCACGTAATTGGAAATCTGAAAGAGGCAAAATGAGTCTGTGGATCTCTTGGACCCAGGGCTGGCTCCAAAGGGCATATAGACAGTACAGTCACAGATAATTTAATTATCTTGTGATCACCAGCTTGAATTTTATAGGAGTTTTATTGAATTTCTGTTTCATAAGAGAAGTTCAGTGAAACTTGCATGGGAGCTCATAGGAGCCTCCCCAGCTATAGAGGTTCCTCCTCCACAGCCTCACCTGCATGCTCAGCCCTCCTCCACCTGCTCCCCACTGTCTGGGGCCTTGGCAACTCCATACTCTGCCTCTCCACCTCCATCCTGCCACCACTGCAGTGACCAGGTCTCATTGCAGGGACAGGGCAGGCCCCTTCTGTCATCAGCCTCTGCCACTGTCTCATACCTTGCAGGCACAAAGGGACAATGGGACACGCACCAACAGTGTGTGGGAAGAACACAGGTGCAGCTCTCCCATCCAGGGTCTGAACCGAGTTCTTTTGTAACTGGTCAGGGTGAGCCTCTTGCCCACTCTTCTTCCAAGTATCAGATGCATGTGCATGTATTTGGTTGCAATTTTTCAATGGTCACCCATGTTCCAAGTGACGGGGTGACCACTTTGAGAAGGGGAAATTATCTTTCACATTCATTCCAGCAGACGCAAAGGTCATTTGAGCAGCTAGGGCAGGTGGCACTAGGCAGCCAGCCAGCAGTTTGCACCTAGTCATGGAATGGGACCCCCAGGTGCCCAAGAGTTCCTGCAGTCATCCTGTAAGCATCCCTGTGCCCAAGGGACACAACATCAGCAAATCAGATAAAAACACACAGACATAACCTTCTATAGAAATAAGAAGTTTTGTATTTTAGTAGCTTTAAAAGCACTTCCCCCCACTGCCTTTTGAACACAAACCTGCTATTCTCTGAATCTTTATTTCTTCCCCAAATTCACACACTGGAATCCTAACCACCCATGTGATGAGACTAGGAGGCAGGGCCTTTGGAAGGTGATTAGGTCATGCTATCTCAATCATCAGAAATAAGATTATTGCCTTAAAAAAGGGACCCCAGGGAGGCCCCATTACGCTTCCACCATGAGAAGACATCTTCTGAAGGTGCCTTTGATGAATCAAAATGCAGATCCCACTAGAAACCAAATCTACTTTGGACTTCCCAGTCTCCAGAAGTGTGAAAAATCAATTTATGGCATTTATAAACCGCCCAGTCTGTGGCATTAATAGCCTCAAGGGCTGACAAGGCTCCACATTTTCACTTATCCCTGAATTTCACAAAATATTTGACGGCTGCTCTTGAGAGTGAGGTGTGAAAAGCAAGGAGAGGACGGTTGGTTTGGGGTGGGAAAGAGAGGAAAGAAAATCAACTAAATTAGGAAAGAAGATCTGGAACCAAGAGGTTGTGAGCTGATAAGACACGGAGGAGGCGGAGGAGGAGGAGGAGGGGGGGGAGGAGGAGGAGGAGGAGGAGGAGGAGGGGGAGGAGGAGGAGGAGGAGGAAGAGGAGGAGGAGGAGGGGGAGGAGGAGGAGGAGGAGGAGGGGGAGGAGGAGGAGGAGGAGGAGGAGGGGGAGAGGAGGAGGAGGAGGGGGGGAGGAGGAGGAGGGAGGAGGAGGAGGAGGAAGAGGAGGAGGAGGAGGGAGAGGAGGAGGGGGAAGAGGGGGGGGGGAGGAGGAGGGGGAGGAGGGGGAGGAGGAGGAGGAGGAGAGGAGGAGGAGGGGGAGGAGGAGGAGGAGGAGGGGGGGAGGAGGAGGAGGGGAGGAGGAGGAGGAGGAGGAAGAGGAGGAGGAGGAGGGGGAGGAGGAGGAGGAGGAGGAGAGGAGGAGGAGGAGGAGGGGAGGAGGAGGGGGAGGAGGAGGAGGGGGAAGAGGAGGAGGAGGAGGAGGGGGAGGAGGGAGGAGGAGGAGGAGGAGGAAGAGGAGGAGGAGGGGAGGGGGAGGAGGAGGAGGGGGAGGGGGAGGGGGAGGAGGGGGAGGGGGAGGAGGGGGAGGGGGAGGGGGAGGGGGAGGGGGAGGAGGAGGAGGAGGGGGAGGAGGGGGAGGGGGGGGGGAGGAGGAGGAGGAGGAGGAGGAGGGGGAGGAGGAGGAGGAGGAGGGGGAGGAGGAGGAGGAGGAGGAGGAGGAGGGGGAGGGGGAGGAGGAGGAGGGGGAGGGGGAGGAGGAGGAGGAAGAGGAGGAGGAAGGGGAGGGGGAGGAGGAAGGGGAGGGGGAGGAGGAGGAGGGGGAGGGGGAGGAGGAGGAGGGGGAGGGGGAGGAGGAGGAGGAGGAGGGGGAGGGGGGGAGGAGGAGGAGGAGGAGGAGGAGGAGGAAGAGGGGTGTTTTAGTCAGCCTTGTTGCCTCTGTGACCAAAGGACCTGACAAGAACAATTTGAAGGAGGAAAAGTTTACTTGGGGGCTCACTGTTTCAGAGCTCTTGGTCCACAAGTGGCCAACTCCACTCCTTGGGGCCCAAGTTGGAGGCAGAACATGGGTCGCTGATGGTTGTGGGCTCCCTCGTCACAGGAAAAGATGAGGAAAGGTCAGGGTGGGTAAGATACATGCTGATTGTAACTCAGCCAGCTGGTGTCCCAGCTCTCCTAGGGACATCCAGGATTCTTCCCTTTGTCACAAGACCTTCCCTCAGGATCCCTCTTCTTGAATTGTTGTTGCTCAGGCTTCAGACATGCTTGTGTGGCTTCCTAACTCTTGTTCCCTGCGCACCACCCTAACTCCTGGATTCCTCCTTCCCACACAGCTTTTCCCAGAACACAGATGGAGGCTGCCCTGCCCACAGGAGCTCACTGTGCCCTCTGAATTCCCACCTCGCCAACACCAATCTCAGTCTCCCTCTCTGGGAAACCCACGCCCGTCCTGACTTCTGGCCCTTTCTGGGCTCCTCATTTTCCCTCTCAAACTTCCTCAGGTTTTTCTCCTGCCTTTGTGGCTCCCTGCAGATGGCCTACGTGTTCTCCTTGCAGGGAAAGGAGCTTCAGACTGAGCGTCAAGGTCATCTCTTCAAGGTCATCTCCTGCAAGGGTCACCTGCATTGCATTAGGATGTCAACACTCTGGCCTCAGTTCAAAAGAACTGAATACTGGCTAGTACCACTTATGGCTCTGACGCTCCTTGTCACCTACCGTGCCCCCCTCTCCACCCATCCCTGTGTCCTCTTCCCACTCTGCTCCTCCCTCCTTCCTTCTCACTCCACGATGTTTTCACTGTCAGTCTTCACTTACCTTGATCTCAGCTCCCAGGGCCTCATCTCTGTTTTCTTACTCTGTTCTTTCAGTCTATGCTCCATTCTTCCTCCTCGATGCCCTTTCCAATCCTAGAACATGAATGTGTCCCATGGCCCTTGGAATTCTCTATGTCACTATAGAAGACACAGTCCCCCAGTGGTTCCTGTCAAGGTGGCCCATGACATAGCTTTAAAAGACCTGGCTCTGTGGCGCAATGGATAGCACATTGGACTTCTAGATAAAAGACCTGCCAGGAGGAAACACCCAGAAAGGTGAGCTTTTATTTTAAACTCTTGAAGACAGAGCTGCATTCACAATGAAATAAGGGAAGTCTTCTTGAGGGAAAAAAAAAAAAAAGCAAAGAAAAAATATAATCTGACGCCAGTTTACAAATATCGTTAGGTCCAGGTTCCCTAGTGGTTGGGCTATGAAGCCAGTGTAGCTACTCACTAAATCTTGGTTGCTTTTGCTTTTCTCATTCTGAGAATTACAAATCACTGGTCTGAGTTTTGAGTTGACAGATATCTACTTGCATGATCCTGGAATAAAATGCATACGATAAAAAGTGATTGCAAATTTTGAATACCTCTGTGACACCTGGTAAAATTTAAAGCAAAGTTGATCCAGAGATCCCCCTCAAACAAGCCATGAAGGCCATCCATGCAAAAGCCTTTCTTAGCTGCCGCACATACAATCTTTTAAAAGCATGACTTCTTTCTAGGGGAGGGAGGTAGAAGAATCGTCTAACCTTGGCTTTTGAGTTTGTGATCTTGTCTTAATTTTTATGTTGGCTGTTAGTGAAACATGCCGATATGTGTTTTCAAGAATTTTTGTTTAAGGACGTGTTATATGAAAGGTTACAAAATGAAGATTTGAATATGTACGCAAGATAGCACACAAGTGTACAAGTGATTATTAACCTTGTTGTTTTATAAATTTGTATGAACTGGAGTATCTGTTGCCCATGACTATACATGTGCAAATAAATGTGGCTTAGACTTGTGTGACTGCTTAAGGAAAAAAAATAGAGATCCCAGAAATAAACCCACACATCTACACTCAACTGAATCTCACAAAGGCTGCTAAAACATATATTGGAGAAATAACAGTCTCTTCAATTAATCATGCTGGGAAAAATGGATATCCACATGTAGAACACAGAAACTGGACCCCCATCTCTGATCCTGTACAAAACTCAACTCAAAATGGATAAAAAGCTTAAATGCAAGACTTGAAATTTCAAATTAGTAGAGGAAACAGAGGAATTAGCTCAAGATATTGGCACGAACAATGATTTTTCTGAACAAAACCCAAAAAATCACAGGAAACAAAAACAAAAATTGACAAATAAAATAACATCAAACTGAAAAGGCTCTGCACAGCAAAGGAAGCAATTAACAAAGTGAAGAGACAATGTACAGAATGGGAGAAAATGCTTGTCACCTATGTACCTCACAGAGGGTTAAGACCAAGAGTACATAGGGAACTCCAAAAAGAGCTTAATAACAAAAACGTAATACATTTAAAATGGACAAATGATCTGGAAAGGCATTTCTCAAATAAAGAAATGCAAATGACCAATAAATACATGAAGAAATAATATAATTAGCCATCAGGGAAATGCAAGTCAAAACTAAATGAGATATCATCTCACCCCATTTACAACGACGGGTTGAGTGTAGTGGCACATTCCTTAATACCAGCTACTCAGGAGGCTGAGACATGAGGATTCCAAGTTGAAGGCCAACCTGGGCAACTTAGGGAGGCTCTGTCTCAAAATGAAAAATAAAAAGGACTGGGGATATAGCTCAGTGGTAAAATTCCCCTGGATTCAATTCCCAGTACCAATAAGGAAATAAATAACCTACTGGTGCTGGTGAGAAAAAGAAACTGCTATACATTGCTGTCAAGAATGTAAATTAGTACAGTCACCATGGAGAATAGTATCAGTATGGAGGCTCCTCAAACAAATTCAAAATAGAGCTACGATATGATTCAGCTACTCCACTTCTGGGTGTTTATCCAAAGGAAAGCAAATCATCATGCCAAAGAGAGACTTAGACACTCATGTTTAGGCAACACTTTTCACAAGAGCTAAGATATGAAATTGACCTAAGTGTCCATCAACAGATAAATGGATTTTTAAAACATGGCATATATACATAATGGAAATTATTAGACCATAAAGAAAATCCTGCCATTTGCAGCAAAATGGATGGGACTGGAGGACATTATAACAAATAAAACAAACGCAGACACTGAAAGACAAGGAGTGCATATTCCCTCTCATATGTGAAAGCTAAAACAATTCAACCTGAATATTGAATAGTGACTAATCAAAGTTTGGAAGGGGCACAGAGGGGAAGATGATAAAAGGAAAATTAGATTAGATCCATGCATGCTATATGTATAGGTGTAGAAATATCACAACAAACCCCACTAATGTGTACAGTTATCATGTTAATAAGTAAGAATAAAATTTGAAATTTAATAAGGAGAAATTCTTTAAAAAATACATATAACCTCTGACCCAGCAATCCCATTTCTATGTATATTCCCTAGAGAAACAAGTGCTTATGTTCATAAAGACATGCACAAACCAGGTGTGGTGGCACTACTTGGGAGGGTGAGGCAGCAGTATCACAAATTTGTGGCCACCCCAAGCAACTTAGCAAGACCCTAACTCAAAATAAAATTTAAAAAGGGTTGGGGGTGTGGTTCAGGAGTAGAGTGCCCCTGGATTGAATCTCCAATACCACCGAGAAAAAAAAAAATGTACAAAAAATGCTTAAAGTAGCATTATTCAAAATAGCTAAAATCTGGCAACAATTAAATGTCCATTTATAGTAGAATGGGTAAACTGCTGTGTATTCACATGACTTAATACTACACAGCAATGAAAGTGTTGAACTACTGTTACATGCACAAACATGATAAATATCACAGAAATAATGTTCAACAACAACAAAAAAAAGGCAGACATAAAATAGTACTTACCATTAAGATTCCGGTAATGTGAAGTTCAAAAACAGAATTAAAACTAATATAATGTGGTAGAGATCAGAATGTTGATTGCCTTTAAAAGGTTACTGATTGGAAAGGGCATCCATGAGGGAGACTTCTTGGTGCTGAAATATATTTTTATAAGAGTAGTGGGTCAATTTTGGATTTCTTCCACAATGGAGATTCTAAAACAGAAAGGAAGGTCTATATCAGCATTGGGAGCTTTAAAGGTAGAACTTTATTTGGGGGCACTAGGAAGGGTAAAACAGGAAAGGATGGAAACTCAATACAGTGATGTTATCAGCCTTGTCACCTCCATGAAAAACTGAGATCCGACTCACTGGAAGCTTCCGATCCTCCATACAGACTGTGCCTCTGACTTTTCTACCTGAGAGATGAGAAGAGCACATTTTCATGACCTCCCATCCATTAACAGACCAGGTATTATCTCCCTGACACTTGCAGTTCCGGGAGTTCACAAATGCTCAGTGGCTTCTCTCAGGTGTCCCCATCACATTGCAGGAAAAGTCTTGGGGCAAAGGTGCAGAGGGCGGGCGATGCAGCTGGAGTGAGCCTGTCACAATGGCTTCCGTGGGGATGGTACAGAGGTGTCTGCCACTATCATGTTATGTTGATGAATTATATATATGTATGTAGCACAAAAATAAATAAATATTTAAAAGTAAAAAAAAAAAAAAATCAATCTTTTTTTTTTCCCCCCTAAGAAAGCTTCAATACTCTAGTCTTACAGCCTTGGTTTAACTGTTTAGCACTCGCGCCACCTTGTGGTGAAATATGAACATCCACAAGCTACAGCAGGTGTTCAAAGAGAAAATGGGCTGTTTCACTCTGTTCCAAACTGATATTCTGGTGCCTGCTATATAGAATGCTCACCTGCAGTGACAGCTGTTTGTCTGTTAGGACCATTTTCTTAACCCCCTACTTTAAGATGAACAGGAAAACTCAATGTGGTACTTTTAAGTAAACTGTATTGGTGTGGGGAGCTTTGTAGGTGAGAAAACAGTGCTTAAATGGAGGATTTTATCTGCCTCTGGGCTATTTTTCCTATATTTTCTTCCACAGTTATGGTTAGCCTTAAATAAGATTTGCAGACTGTGTTTGTAATCTAAACAAGCCTAATTCCTCCAGTCTTCTGGAGATCACTATGTTCTTAAATCTCCTTATCTATGACAAGGGTCTGGGGTTGTAGTTCAATTGCAGAGCGTTTGCCTAGTACGTGTGAAGCACTGGGTTCAATCCTCAGCATCACATAAAAATAAACAAATAAGATAAAAGTATGCTGTCCATCTACAACTACAAAAAAAATTTTAAGTATCTATGACAAAATATACCAAATGAATTCCATTAATCAAACTAATTCTATTATTTTAAAACCACAATTAAATAATTTCTACCTTTCCCAATTGTATTTATGCTATATTCATTGTGATAAATTATTTTATATAAGACTTTTACATTTTATATAAAAAGTACACAGTAAATAACTGATGCATCAAATATTGAATATAAAGGTTTTGTGCATTTCCTTCTGTAGCCATTATTTCTATGAAATGTAATTTTATTAGATTGAATTGTTCCTAGAAGTCATTTTATCCACTCTAACATGTATTCTGTATTGGTTTTTGCCAGGATTCATATTTATTTAAGATTTTAGATAAAGCAAAAATGGTTTCTTAACTAATTGTTGCACTTCTCATCAGACATTCTCTAATTGCCTTTTGTCCTGAATTGGATTATAACATTGCTAATTTGCTTCTCCAACAGACTTTGCAAACTGTATACTAACTAGGCCCTCTGGACTGAGAAAGGGCACAGAACACAATTAAATATTCTCTGTTTTATACACTACTGAGCCACTTGCAAACATATGTAGGATTATTGCTTTTCAGACTTAATGGTTTTAATTCCTTCTTAATAATATGGAAACATCCAGTGCAATGCTGAATAGAAATGATGAACACAGACGTTCTTGCTTTCCTCCGAATCTTAGAAGCATAAAATGCTAACATTCATATCGCGTTATAGTTTTTGTTGTTCTTTATCAAACTAGGACATTTCCTTCAATTCCTAATTTACTGAGAGTTCTTCCCATAAACAGATATTGATTGTTTGAACTCTTTTATTTCTGTTGAGATGAATACATGATTATTCCTCTATGATCTATCAAGATGATTAATTATGCTGTTTGATTTTTAAATATTAAGCCTATGTTCCTGTTCTGGGATAAGTTTCACATGCCCATGATAAAATACCTTTAGATACATTACGAGATTTTGTTAAGTTTTGTTAAGAATTTTTGTATCTAAATTTATGAGAAATATTGGGCTGTAATTTTTTGTTATAATTTTATTGTAAGTTATTGATGTTAGGAATAGCTGACCTCATAAAGCAAATTGGGAACTGCTGCCATCTCTGTTTTTACAATGAATTTATGTAAAACTGTGATTTTTTTCTCTTTTAAATGTTGTTAGAATTCACTGAGCTAAGACATTTCTTTAGTGGGAGGATTTTTAATAATATATGTAGTAGTAGTATTTATTTACTTATTTGATCTACTATATATTTGATATTTATTGTTTTAATAGCAAATTACCAAGGAGCTAACAGATGTTCACTTTTTTCTTGTCTCAGTTTCAGTAAAGTTGTGTTCTTTAAAGTATTTTTTTCATTTAATTTATATTTTCAATTATATTACCATGATATTTTCATTATATTCCCAGCTTATCCTTTTAATAATAGATTGTAGTAATACCTTTTCGTTTATTATTAATATTTGTTATTTGATGTTTTTTTTCTTTTTCTTTTTCTTTTTTAAGGTACTGGAAATTTAACACAGCGTTGCTTTACCACTGAGTTACATGCTCAGTCTTTTTTCTTTTTATTTATTTATTTATTCATTTATTCATCTACTTTTTTGAGACAGAGTCTCACTAAATTGCCTAGGCTGGCCTAGAATTTGTAATCCTTCCACCTCAGCCTCTCCGGTATCTGTGAATACGGTTGTGTGCCACTGTATCCGGCTTCTTGACCATTTTTGCTAGAGAGACATCAATTTTATTAATCTTATCAAGGTGCTGTTTAATTTTCAAATATTCTGAGTACTTTCTAGATGTCTTATTGTTAGTGGTTTCAAATTTATTTCCCTTGTGATCAGAAAACATACTCAGTAATATCAATCCTTCCATATTAATTGAAATTTCTTTTACAGCCCAACATGTGTCCTACTACAAAGAATCTTCTGTATGTGTTGGAAGAGAACGTGGCTACTAATGACCAATAACGGGGAGGAGGGGGGAATAGAAGCTCATTGGATTAAACAAACAGAAGGAAGAGGAGGAAGGGGGGATGGGAATAGAAAAGACATTAGAATTAATCGGACATGACTTTCCTATGTTCATATACAAATACATGAACTCTGTAATTCCACATCATGTAAAGCCACAAGAATGGATCTTAATTAGAATAAGTTATACTCCACATATGTATAATACATCAAAATACATTCTAAGTTCATGTATACCTAAAAAACAAATAAAGAAAGAAAACATATATTCAGAATTTTGTCAGGTATAAAGTCAAACAGTTGTATATTGGGTCATGTTGGTTGATATTACTGTTCAAATCTTCTTGAGTCTCACTGATTTTATTTACTTATTCCATCAATTGCTGAGAGAAGAGTATGCTTTAAAAAAAACTCCAACCACTATTTTGATTTAATTATTTCTCCCTTTGTTTCTGTTGATCTCTTCATTATGAATTTTAATTTTTTTTTTATTTTTAGGTTCATTAACATTGAGGATTTTTAGGTCTTCTATATGAATTGTTTTATCACTGTGAAAAATTCTACTCATTGAATATTGTCAATTCTTTCCAGTCCCCCTTGTATATTTGAGTTTACAACTTGCATTCTCTTTACCCTGAAGGACTTCCTTGAACATTTCTTTGTTTCTTTTTGTACTGAGGATTGAACCCAGGGCCTTGCACATGCTAGACAAGCAGGCTACCAATGAAGTGTACGCCTAGGGTCTTGGTAAGTTGCACTGGCTGGCCTTAAACTTGCAGATCATCCTGCCTCAGCCTCCCAAGTAGCTAGGTTATAAGCATCTTTTAGCATTTTTCAGGAGGTCTGCTGGCAATAAATCCTCTCAGCTTTCATTAAGCATAAGACATCACTTTATTTTTAAATTTTTTAAAAATATTTTTTAGTTGTAGTTGGACACAATACCTTTATTTTATTTATTTATTTTTATGTGCTGAGTATCGAACCCAGTGTCTAGCACGTGCTAGGCGAGCGCTCTACCACTGAACCACAGCCCCAGCCGTAAAATTATTTTGATGGATGTATAATTCTAATAGGTGAGTTGCTTTTGTTTGTTGGGTTTCCACATTTTATTTATTCTATTACATGCTAGTTTACATTTTTGAAGAAAAGCCAACTGCAAGTCTTCTCATTGTTCCCACGTATGTGCTCTGTGCTGCTTCTAGGGTTTTTTTCTTTATCTTTGGTTTTCAGCAGTTTGACTTTGACACTCTTTGATACAGTTTTCTTTGTATTTATTCTGCTTTGAATTCACTGGAATTTGGGGGTCTTTGGGGTGGCTGGGGGGGAGTCGTTTGCTTTTTGTTTGTTTAGTGTGTAGTGCTAGGAGAACCTCGGGCCCCATGCATGCTAGGCCAGGGCTTCATTCTACTGAGCTACCTCCCATCCCTCACTAGGATTTTTGAATTGATCGTTTTCATGGACTTGGGGAAAAAATAGTCATTACTTCAAAATTAGTCATTTTTTCAAAAAATATCATTTCTGCTTGGGCACAGTGGCACACACCTGTAATCCCATCAACTCAGGAGGTTCAGGAGGCTGAGGCAGGAGGATCATGAGTTCAAAGTCAACTTCAGCAACTTAGCAAGACCCCATCTCAAAAAAATAAAATAAAATAGAAGGTTGGGAGATGTAGCTCAGTGCTAAAGCACCCCCCGGATGAATTTCCAGTACAATTATTATAACACAAGTCATAGATGATGTTTTAATCTGTCAGCATTTTTTCCTCAGTGTTCTCTTTTGAATAATTTCTATTGACCTTTCTTCAAGATCCTTGATTCTTCTTTCACAGTGTTTGTTCCATTGTTAAGGTCAACTGCTATGTTTTTGCTTTTTGGACTCATTCTATTAGGTTAGTTTTTTGTTTTTTAAGTTTCCTTTCATTTTTATGAGATTCCCCATATTTACCTGCTTGTTTCATCTCTGCTTATAAATTTCCAAGTGGATTTTTTTATGTTTTATTGATATTTTTTTTAAATGACGGTAGAATGCATTACAATTCTTATTACACATATACAGCACAGTTTTTCATATCTCTGGTTGTATACAAAGTATGTTGACACCAATTCGTTTCTTCATACATGTACTTTGTTTAATGATGTCCATCACATTCCACCATCCTTGCTTGTCCCCTGCCCCCTCCCTTTCCCTCCCACCCCTCTTCCCTATCTAGAATTCATCTATATAATTTTCTGCCAGTTCTGGTTTCTGAGTTGTCTATGATTTTTTTATTGATTGACTTTTGTATTTTGTATGGGTCTCATTTCCACATAAATGAATTTAGAAGCATTTCCTGGTATACTGAACATCATACTCCAATGATGTACAATTTAGATGCTAAGCAACTTAGGATGGGCTTACAACCCAATAAACCCATCATAAGTGGAAAACATCTTAAGTCAAGAATGCATTTAATGCAACAAACCTATGAACTTTGCAGCTTGGCCACAGAGTACACTGCAGAGTGTCAGCTGTTCACCCTTGTGGTCACGTGGCTGCCTGGGAAGGACAGCTCACAGCTGCTGCCCAGGGTCTAGAGAAAGTATTGTGCTGCATATCACCAGCCTGTAAAGAGATCGAAATTCAAAGTACAGCTCCTTCTGAATGTGTATCATTGTCACATCATTGTAAAGTTGTAAGATCATAAGTCAAACCATGGTAAGTCAGAGACCTTTTGTATGTAGATAATAGTGGAGACTGAGTTACACAACGTTTTTGATTTGTTTTTTTATTACCAAACTTGTACAATCTCCTTGTTCTGTATCATTGATAAAGTAGGGAGGTGATCATTTGGATTTCACCAACTATCTAGCTAATCTTGGACAAGGAAGCCATGTTTAAGATTGAATTTACTGCTGGTTAGCCTTTCCTCACAATGCCACAGCTGTTCCTGCCCGAGTCTAATTTCCTTCATTTTTTTCAATGTGTGACCCTGGAGTATGGTGTGGGTTGGCACTCAGTTTCACATTTTGAATCAGAAGTAGAAGAGCCCCTCATTTCCAATCTCCTCAAGAATAAATAAGACTAGAGAGTATTCTTCTACTTTTTAGCCACTGAGATTACAGGCATGGACCATACCATGCCCGACTAGGTCAAGTACATTTCTGCTGCATTTGGGAGGTTTCTACACTCCATTCTCCCTGCTCTCCACCAATATTGCCAGTACCTCTCTGTCAGTCTGGCAAGCTTTCTCCTCCACCTGTGCCTCCAGAATCTGTCACTTCTCAATGACTTCATTTTCTGAACTTTGCATCCACCACCCTTCAGTGTTTCATGGACAAGTTTGAGTTTTACAACATCTTAAGGGGTTGTGTTCTTGTTTTTATTTTGTGCATTGCCATAAGAGTGAATATCTTCCACCTTTTTCCACATCATAGTCACAAAGCTGTTTGTGTTTCAATTGTAGCCAGGCTGTAAAAAAAAAATTATACTTTCCTTATTTTGTCTATAACTGATATGGCTTTCCTTATAATTATCTCTCCTGCTGGGTAGCAAGTGTGTCTTGAAGTGTAGTTGTGTTTAAAACTCTGGAATTCAGGATTTTGTTTTTCTGTCGGGAACCTTGGAGCTCCCGCTACTGCACACACAGAACACAGAGGGGACATGTTCTCTGGGGCTCTGTTTGACTCCAAATGGGAGATCTCCACCCACACTCCTTCCAAAGCAAACACAGAGGGCTGGGTTTGTAGCTCAGTGGTAGAGCACTTGCCTAGCCCATGGGAGGCACTGGGTTCTATCCACATACAAATAAATAAATAAGATAAATGTATTATGTCCATCTAGAAAAATATTTTTTTAAAAAAAGCAAACAGAGACATAACTAAGGAACAAATGAAAACATAAACAACAGCTCAGCCTGGAGCTGCACAGCAGAGGAGAGAGACTCGGGCTTTGAAGGCATAGAGCTCAATCCAAAACAGTAGAACACTAAGGCAAAAACAGCAGAAAATAGAGCAGCCAGCAACTGAGAGTTTCAGGGAGCCGGTCTCCATGTGCAAAATGAAAAGAAAGCATGGATACCCTGCAATGAATTCCCCTAGGAAATCTGTTAGCGGCATATTCATCCTTGAAACAGCAAGAAAGTGAGAGCTAAGTCCTAAGCCACCGAACCTGAGATGTCATTAGTCAGCAGTGTTCATTTGGGATGTCACACAGACTATTCTGCAAAATCATGCTGACGTTTTAAAATCAGACATGTCACATAAAATTCCAGATTTCCAGTCTTCTTGGGAAATACAGATTACAGCCAAGCTAGAGTTTGACTTTGTACTTGACAACAGGCCACCGCAGCTGCCACCTTGGCACAGGATATGAGCTTCCCAGCTCAAGACAGATTCCATCACTCAGAGGCCAACACATGCACTTCCACCCTAGTCCCTGTATCTCCGCATTGCATGCAGGTAAACACGGGAGTTTGCACTGCTGTTTGTACAGAATCACTTGTAACAGAAGGAAAAAGAACTTAAACTCTTTTAGATAAATGCTAAAAGAGGAGGTGATTATTTTTGTTACTTCTCCAAGACCACGCTCACTTCACACTCAGTTCCTGAGCAGGGGAAAACTACAGTCCTGGGAGCTTGATGCTTGGCCTCCAGAGAGGCAGGTGGCCAGGAGACTCACAGGAAGTCTTCATAGGAGCTGTGAGGGAGTAGAAACAGAGACACCTTTAGGAAAACAGGAACAGGGGATGGAGAAGAGAGAATGAGGGAAGGAGCAGATGGAAGGGGAGACTTACCTGCGTTTCCTAATCCAGAAGGTTAAGCCTAGAATGAGCATAAAGAGGAACACCAGACAGGTCACCACCAGGAGGACCAAGCCTACAGAGGTGTGGGTCCCATCTGCATGGGGGAAAACAAGGTGTGTGTCAGCACAGGACCCTTCCAGGTATCAAGTTCCCTGGCCTAGCACATGTGAGGGGGCCAGGTACTGCTTATTCCCCACCACCACCATGGATTTAAAGCATCAACTTCTATTCCTCAGGAGTTTCGACTCCCCACCTTTTCACAGGGTCTAGGCACCTGCACTACAGTTCATTTCACTATATAATAACGTAGCGTACAATTTCCTCATTTGTAAAATAAAATAACAGTAACTGCTTCAAAAGAGAGTGGTGATGATGCTCAGGTAAAGCACTGGATGCAGCGTTGCCTGGCCCCACGCAGGAAGCACTCAGTATACCACAGCTCTCCTTGTTAACCTGCTTTTCATAAGTCCCTGATCCCCATTCTGCTGGGAAATGAGTTTCCCAGAATTCTGTTTTCATTTTATATGCAGTGCTGCTGGTTGAATCCCAGAGTCTGGGACAAACCACTGAGCTGCATCCCTAGCCCTTATCTTTTATTTTGAGACAAGGTCTCCCTAATTTGGCTAGGCTGGCCACCTACTTGGAATTCTCCTGCATCAGCCTCCCCAACAGCTGGGAATACAGATGAGTGCTGTCATGCCCAGCTTCCAGGGATTTATTATTTGCCAATAACTTCCAGATCTCTAAGATTATCAATCCCATTTCATCTTGTATTAATACATCAGATCTCAGTCCCATTTTTTTCCTTTCTGTGTCTGGAATCCATCCTTCTAGCCCTCCTAGTTGGTGTGCCAATTTCATCCTTCACAGTCGCTCCCTCTATGCTTCAGAACCACCTGTCTCCATTTCCAACAGAGCCCCAGCCCTTTCTCACCCCAGTGGAGGACGAGGTCCTGCCCTCCTAGGCTGCTGTGCTTCACCCTGCAGGCCAGGCCAGCCAGCTCCCCAGCTGCCACATCCAGGGTTGCTCGGAGATGCCACGTCTCATCACCATTGGGCAGGATGTCACCTCTCTGAGTGCCCTGCTGCTCCTGTTCCCCTTGCATCCACATCACCCACACGGGCTTTGGGTAGAAGCCAGACATGTGGCACACCGGCAGCAAACGGCCAGGCCCAGGACTCGGGCCACTGGACAGCCAGGCCTCGGGCTTCACTGTATCCAATAAGGGATGAGGAAACCATAAGGTGAGAACTCTGCATCAGAGGTCCCAGGCCTCCTCCAAGGTTCATGCTCCCCAAAGGTCCACTTCTGGAGGTGGAGTCTCCAGGTAGCTTTGATCCCTTTGTTACCTTGCCCAGGAGACCCATCCCTCATCTCCTTCCCCTCCCCTGATCCCAGTGCCCTATAAATGCCTCACCTCCTACTCTAACACCCTGAGCTCAGCTGGAGCACACATCATGTCTCAAACATTGTCTGAATCAATTCTGACCCACAGTCTTGATTTAATTCAACTCATGGAACCCAGCAGGTATTCAATGATTGATGGTGGGTGATATGAAAATATACCCTCAATGTCAACATACCTTATATATAATCAGAAATATGATAAATTATTGAATAATGGTGTATTAAGAATTGTAGTGCAAAAATAAATAAGTAAATAAATAGAAAATATACCCTCAAGCCTTATTCATCCTTTCCTGTGTCCTGCTCTTTCTCTGATGCTTAAAGGAAAGCAAACCAACTGAGCAGTGATGCACAACTGTAATCCCAGCAGCTCAGGAGGCTGAGGCAGGAGGATCTGGAGTTCAAAGCCATCCTCAGAAAAAAGTGAGGTGCTAAGCAACTCAGTGAAACCCTGTTCTCTAAATAAATACAAAATGGGCTGGGGATGTGGATCAGAGGTCGAATGCCTCTGAGTTCAATTCCAGCACCCCAAAAAAATAATAAAATGAAATGAATTTTTTAAAATGGAAAGAAAACCCTTGGATGGCAAAACCGAGAGGAGTCAGAGTGTAGGGTAGATGGAGAGGACAGAAGGCTGACCTTGCTTCTCCAGTTCTGACTTCCCTGTCTCTAGGAGGCCATTCACAAATTGGGGGCAGATGTCATTGAGGAGCCACTGCACTGTTTCCTTTGTCCCTTTGTCCTGGTTGAGCACTTTGATGACCAAATCTACCCTCTGGGGGCCCTGTGGGGCAGGCTCCCAAGCAGTTCCCTGGAAACTCAGGATATATTCTCCTTGATATGCTACATGGAGAAAGTGTTCTGAGACGTTCCCAGGGTGCACCTCACAGCCACCAGACAGCTGCAGCTCCATGGGATCTGTGGAGAGAAACGTGCAAAACTCAAATGAGCTTTAAAGGACTGAAAGGGATGAAGGAGAAGAGACTGGTACTGGGGTTACACGGGGGACCCACAGTGGAAGGAAATGAGAGTGGGTGGCCTGATGCCTGAAACTGGGGCCCGGCCAGGCAGAAGTGCAAGTGCTCAGAGGGGGAGAAAGCAGACAACCTCATCCCCTCTCCCAGCAGGACTTCCATGCCCATTCTCACACTGTGGCGCCTGCCCTGGATCCATCCGCTCAACTCACACTCTAAGGACAGCATTTTGGCGAATTCCTGTATGTCCCTGGTGAAGCTGCTTCGAAAAACCCGAAATATATTCTGCAGGTGGACCCACTGCTGGCTGCTGAAGGTGCCCTGGGCCCAGGGCTTCACAAAGCTGATGGTGTCTGAGGCATTGCTCCAACTGTGCGTCTGCAGCTCCCCCAACTGGATTAAGGCGTCAGTGCGCATCCAGCTGCTGTTAGTGAAGGAGGAGATCTGGAGATAGCGGAAGAGGACACTCCTTCGCAGGACTGGGGACAAGAAGACTGGGTGAGTACAGCAAATGGCCTACGGAGCAGACAGCACAAGGAGAGGAAGGAAGCAAAGCAGATGGTGAGTCCAGGAGGGTCAGCTGGGGTGCGCCTACCCTGACCCGCACCGCGCTAGGAGCCAGAGACCCCACAGTCTCTGGTGCATTTGTGCGCGCCGGGCTCCGCGGCCCAGCGCTCATCCCCTCGTCCAGGGGAGCCTTTCCCTAAGTCTCAAGCCCGCTCCCCCTCTTGGTCCTTTAGCGCCAGGATTCGGGCACCCTGGGCCACTCACCGTCAGAGCTTCCCCACACCTGCGGGAGCACCCACAACAGCAGGAACCAGCTGCACCCCAAGCCGCGGAGTCTGGGACCTTGCGGGCTCCGCCCTTCCCAGGGCGCTGCCCTCCACGCCACGCCCCCAGCAGCCTTGTGCGCTCCGCTTTTGGAGGGGACCCCAGCCAAGTCCCAGGCACATCTCAGGCAGCCGCCCCGCTCCTGCTGGGGTGCGTTTTACTCTTCTGCTAGACTGTCGCCCTAGCCCCTATGGGTTTCGTCTGCAAGGAGTCCCTGCTGGAATGGGAGGAGTCCCGAAGCAGTCGCTCACTTCACTGGGTTGCACAACCAACTCACTTTCCCAGGATCTGTCTCAATGAAGAAGGAATATCAAACAGCACCTGCAGCACTTTGCAACTGTTATCTGTTAAAAGAGGACATTGGGTGTATCTGTTTTACCACTGCGACAGTGCCAAAAAAAAAACAAAAAAAATTTTTTTGAAAGAATTTGGTTTAGCGGTGTGGGTCGCCAAGTGGAGAGACTATGGGTGATTTTGATTTGTTTTACACTTTTAAGTTTTCAAAAAAAAAAAAAATCTACAAGTGAATCTATACATTGACCATAAACTACAACATTAAAACCAATTTTCTCAGTGTCCCGAGGTAGAATAAAAGACATAGGATAGGTACAAAGGAGACAAGGGATAAAAATCAAGAGTGGCCTGGATTTAAGGTTCAGATTTAAAGTCCACGTTCACATGGATTAAAAGTGCAGGTTTCAAAGTCACTTTCACGTACTCTGATTACAAACAGCACTGCTCCAGCCATTATTAGTCCTCACCCACAGGACCTTAAATAACGTCTTTCCTCACCTGGACCCACAAGAAAAAAATGGGTCTGAGAAATGCCTTTGCTCAACAAGTAGATATTCTTACAACTCATACATTGAGAATTGATTAGTCATCTATATGTCACTCTGCATCAAACCCTCAATGTTACACCAATGTAGTAATATTTAAGTTCACATGCAGAACAATGAACCCCCCCCCCGGGGGGGGTTGCAAAAAGCGATTTCTCTTCAAAAATAAATCAGAAAAGAAAATAATGCCTATTGGGTAATTGTTAACCTTTCCACTTACTGTCACAAAGCAGGACTAAACCACCCTCTTAGATCATGTCCCTGTACTACAAAGAGTTCACTCAGTTTGGGGAACTTGGTCCCATTTGCTCCCCTCACCAGCTTCCTGTTATAACCACTCTGACCTCAGGCTCTGAGATCAATTTCTCAGGGGAGTCTTCTGAGCCTCCCAGACTGTGAACAAAGGCAGGAGAACTAGGCCAGCCCCACCTGCACTCCTGGCTCCTAACTTGCTTTGCAAACCTTTCTCCCAGCACCTGCAGAGCCTGTCATTATAGAAACATTCATGTGTGTGTCTCTTTCTGTGTGCTCTTGTCAATTAGCTGGAGGGACAGCACATGTAAGGATCACATCTCCTGGCTCCACTTCCTCCCATCTGACCACATGAATACTTCCCTTCCTCCCATACCCCCTGTGTCCCTAGAGAACAGGCATCTGCCCCTCACTCTGAGCAGGGATCCTGGAGATCGCCCTAACCCACCTACCTTACTATAAGGAATTCCCAAAACAGTTTGAAAGAACACAGAAAACTTATTTTTGTAACAAATAAAGGTCTAAGTGATTAAGTGAGAGTTCAAAATAGCCCAAATAGTGGATGGGAAGGGAACTGTGGGCATAGACGTGAGAAGAAAAGTACTGAGGACTGAATTGGAGCAAATTATATTCCATGCTTGCATAATTATATCAAAATAAACCCCAATATTATGTATAACAGTAATGCAGTAATGAAAAGATTAGAAAAGAAATGGAGTTAATCTGTGTATTAGAGGTTATTTCATATAACTGCAAAGAATAGTGAATGGCTGGGTATCCAGCTAGAAAATGAAGCAATATTGGAAGCTCTGTCCACATGGAGCTGCCTGTACCTCCCTCTGCCATTGATTTCATTGTATATTCTGAGGCCCTGCAGAAAGCATCTCTAAAGAGGTCACGGCAAGGGCAGAACTTTCCCTCTGGTCTTAGCCAAACCTCTACTGGTATCACTGGACTTGGTACTTCCCTCCATTCCTCCTTTCACTTTACTTTGTTCAACTTGCTTTGCAGACCTTTCTCCCAGCACTTCCTTTACTCTATTTGTCTTATCTACTGTTTAATTTTTTATTAGTGCATTATAGGCATAAATAAAGGTGAAATTCACTGTGGTACGTTCACTCGTGTACACAGGATCCTTCATCAGTTTCATTCCACCATTCTTCACATTTTCTGCCTCTCCTCCATCCCTCTCTTCCAACCCCTACCTCTACTCTATTGGTCTCTCTTCTGTTCTGATGAGATTCCTCCTCCCCTTTTTCCCCTTATTTTGGTCTAGCTTCTGCATAAGAAAGAAAACACTTGATCCTTGACTGTATGGGTCTGGCTTATTTCATTTAGCCTGATCCTCTCTGGTTCCAGTCATTTACTGGCAAAAGCTATGACTTCATTCTTCTTTATGGCTGAGTAAAGCTCCACTGTGTACATATACCATGCTTTTGTGATAGTAGGAGCAAATGTGACTCCATTTTGTTTTATGACTTCATCCTGTAAAACAACCATGCCAAGTAGAAGAGTCATGACTGGAGCAAGATGTTCTTTTCCTTTTGCTATAGAAACCTTTAAGAACACAGAACTACCTAATGGGGCATTGTTTCTGTAACTGGGGTGACTGGGCTAACTGTGATTGGTTAGGCTTCCCTCCGCTTGACTGCACTGTCTCGCTTCTGTAACCTGGCTTGCTTGCATTGGCTAGACCCCCTGAACACCCCTTTTGCAGTTTTCAGGCTTATAAGGAGTGCCCTTGCAATTGTTCGGTGCTGATCAGGGGAACAGCTTTATGTTCTGGTCAGCCGCCACCGGTGTGCTTCAATAAAGGCTTGATTCGATTATATGTGAGTGGTCTGGAAGTCAGTTTATGAAACCCTGGGACGAAGCTTTAACTATAACACTTTCTTTAACCATTCATCTGCTGACAGGCATCTGGGCTGGTTCCATAACCTGACTGGTGTGGATTGCACTGCTATAAACATCGATGTGGCTGTATCATGATGGTAGGATGACCTTAGATCTTTATGATATGTGCCAAGGAGCTGTTGAGATCTATTTTGTATATTGTATTTTGTATATTGTATATTGTACACCTTAATTCGTCTATTTGTCCATTCCTATCTTATTACCGTAATGTTTTGATATGGTGGCCTCTGGGTTTAGTATTTTGAATGGCAGACACTCTGACCCCATCATTACATTTTTTTTTCCTATTTTGGAGCCATTTTAATGCTACTTAAAATTTTATTTAACTGAAAAATTCGGGAGCTAATTAATATTTTGTTACATTAAGTGTTCTGAACCGAGAAAGGAATACATCTTTTCACTAATTCAAAATAGTTTTTATCCTTCAGAGAGCTATACAGTTTTTGATATGTGTCTGTACTATTCATATGAAATATATTCCTAAGTATCCTCTTTCTGTTTTTGGATTTTGAATACGTCACTTATTCCCATTTCCATTTCTAGTTGGTTGTAGTTAACACATGCTTTCATTTGTATGTGTTTATCTTTTTTACTTGAATAAACACCTTTATAAATTCTAGCAAATGTTCTTTCAAACAGGGTTGTTTGTTTGTTCTAGGTACATAGTCACATCATTGGTGAAAGGATTCAGTCCATCTCTTCCCCTGTGGGTCCCTCTGCCTCAGCAGCTACTCTTGCTCCAACAGAAGGGTGCACCTCCTGTATCCCCAGAGACTTCAAAGTCCAGAGGAAATTTCAACTGTCACATTCTGTGCCACCTGATGCCCTTGTTTAGAATTAGGCCACAAAGCCTGCATCTTTTTTCTATTTTTAGTTATACATGACAGTAGAATGTATTTTGGCGGAATATACATACATATAGTATATCTTATTCTATTTAGGGTCTGCATTCTTGTGGTCATATACAGTGTGCAAATACAAGGCTAGGAAAGTTATGACCAATTAATTCTACTATATCCTATTCCCCTCTCCCCTCCCTTCCCTTCATTTCACTTTGTCTAATCCAATGGACTTTTATTCTTCTCCTTCCCACTCTCTCTTGTTGTGAGTTAGTATCCACAACAACATTCAGCCTTTGGTTTTGGGGGATTGGCTTATTTCACTTAGCATGGTATTCTCTAATCAATCACCATCAATTTACCAGAAAATGCTATAATTTCATTTTCTTTATTGCTGAATAATATTCATATTTTGAAGGCTATGTTGAATAGGAGTCATGGAAGAGGGCATCCCTGTCTAGTTCCAGTTTAGAGAGAGAGTACTTTCAGTTTTTCTCCATTTAGATTGATTTTGGCCTCAGGTTTAAAATATTTAACTTTTACAATGTTGAGATATGTTCCTGTTATCCCTAGTTTTTCTAGTGTTTGAACACAGAGGGGTGTTGTATTTTGTCAAATACTTTTTCTGCATCTCTTCAGATGATCATATGATTCTTATCTTTAAGTCTATTGATGTGATGAATTTTATTTATTGAGTTTTGTATATTGAACCAATCTTGCATCCCTGGGATGAACCCCCACTTGACTGTGTTTGGCTCTTTTACATATGCTACAAAACCTCCATTATCTGGGGCAGGTTCCCTTGATCATGGTGGTAAGAAATTAACTCAACTTCCTGCTTTCTGCTTAGAGATAAGGGAGACAGCCACCTTCTTCTCTTAGAACCCAAAACATCTCTTTCCCAACTACACAAACCAAGCTAGTCTGGAAAAATTATTTCTCACTTCTTGTTTCTTCAAGAATTTCCATCCATGCCTTTATGTCTCATGTTCACTGCTTAGAGAAGCCCTAGAAAAAAATAACAGAATGATTGGGAAGCTATCTCTCTTTTCTCTCCTGCCACATTCTTCCCCTGAAGCAAAGAGAAACGTGTAGTTAACTTTCATGAATAAAGGGAAGGAAAGAAAAAATGCAAGGAAAGAAATAAAAGCATGTGCTAAAATGCCAAAATATTATCTAACAACATGACTTTAGAATTTTCCAGAAGGGCAGGCATAAAAATTAAATAATAAATAAGCCAAGGAAACACAAACCAACCAAAATGAAAAAGGCCAACTTCCCAGGATCCATTTAATGAATGGCCAATCTCTAATGTCCACTTAACTCAAAGCAGCACAGGAGAATTATGAACAGTGAGCACCAAGGCCCACCCTTGCCTGCTTCCCTGTTCGTAAAATAAAAATAATCGCATTTAGTTTCTGCAAACAGACAAAGAACAGTGAAGGGGCATCCAGGAACTTCTAGTGATCCAGTCTAGAAAGAGTGAATCCATTACGTTACTAAAGTGTTAAGAAAACCAGAGAAGGATTGTATTTTCTCAAAAAGTATATATATATATATATATATATATATATATATATATAGAAAAGCTGTGTTGGTCAGCTCTTTGTGACTAAAATAACTAACAAGAACAACTTAGAAGAAGAAGAGTTTATTTTGAGCTTATGGTTTCAGAGGTTTCCCCCACGCTGTGATGATCCCATTTTTAGGGGCTTGAGGTGAAGTGGGACACCACAGAAGAATGAGGCAGGGGAGGAAAGCTGTGGGCTGTGGAGAGGCCACAAGCACTGCCATGGGCAAGGACAAAGGGGCACAGCTCAACACCTCGGGCCCCAGATGCCAAAGTGAAGCTGCAGGACTCAGCTGCCCAGCTGGGTTTCGAGATTTGTTTCGGTACCATCCTTCTGTCCAGGCCCCTGTTCCTCGAGTTTGGAACGGGCACATTTACCCTGTGCCATTGTGCCTTGGATTGATGTGATTTGCTCTTGACCATTACAGGGGCTCACAGCCAAGGGTTTCCCTGAGTCACAGATGAGACTCTGGACTTGGACTTTGGGGAAATGCTGGAACTAGTAAGACTATGGACAGTCTGGAGATGGACTCATGCATTTTGGGTTGTGAGATGGCATATGTTTGGGGGGACCAGAAATGAAATGCTACAATTGTATATCGGGTGTCCCTCAAAAGCTCTTGAGTTAATGTGGGAATATTCAAAGGTGAAATGATTGGACTGTGAGAGCTCTAACCTAATGGACCTTCCTGGTTTGAATGGACTAAGTGCCAGGTAGCTGTAGGCAGATGCCATGGCTGGAGGAGGTGGGTCACTGAGGCCTGGAAGACTCTGACTTTGCCTTGGCCCCTTACCCCCTCTCTCTGCTTCCTGAGCTGCTCTTCTCCACCACCTCCTCTGGCCATGATGCTCTGCCTCACTTCAGGCCCAGATTCATGGAATCAGTCAACCATGGACGGAACCTCTGCAACCATAAGTCCACAATGAACTTTCCTCCTCTGGTCAGGTATTTTGATCAAAGCTATGAAAAGCTGACAAATGCGAATACTTTTCAAAGTACATATTTTCTGTGAGCTTTCAACAATCCTTGAGCAGCTTCTGGCTGTGAAGTATCTATTGCTCCTTCCTTATTAGACTTTTCTGCCTTTCATTTTCATCTGCCAATTGGAGTATTTTGGCAGATGCTTGGGGAACATTACCTGATTTTTTTATTCTCAGTTTCAATGACTGATTTTCTTGTGGCCTTCCACCATTGCTATCTAAAGACTGTTCTCACTGACACCCTGGTGTCAATTCTTTGTTCATCTTCATGTCCTCTCACTGCCCTCGGCCCTCTGAGGGCTAAAGTATATCCTCACATAGGACAGAGCTACCTCCTGTTTGATTCTGTCAAGCACATCAAGGAAGCATTCAAATGTCCACCCTGTGTTCCAAAGATAAGCCACTGGACATTATAATACTGAAAGCACCCTGTCTGCTTTTTAGAAGAAACTTATTCGCATTAGCAGTTTAGGAGGAAAATGAAATAAGGGGACGTGTTCTTATTGTCATCTTCATTCACCAAACACTTTAGGAATCAATCAATATTGTCATCTCCGTGGAGTATGCAGGATCTCAGAGCATTTGACACTGAATCCATAAAAAGATTTCCACATGGGCCTGTTGTTCAGGATAAGACAAAAAACACATGTAAATAAGTAACAGAAATATATAGTTTTAAAAGATGGGTGAGATTTCTTTTATCTCATCAGGAAAGATCAACTTGTATGGAGCATTTCATACAATAAAAAAAAATATTTTGTTGACGTTGCAAACACTAGTATGCAGAAACTAATGGTTCCAACTACTGGGAAAAACAGAAAGTGAGGACTGTGAACAAATACAGGAACATATTCCAGATAATCACATAACTTTCCTTCCTCTGTCCACTTGGGGACAATTTCAGATCAACTCACATAGAAACCCTGCCAGGGCTAGTTACTCTAACTAAGATGAAGAGACAAAGATTTAAGTCCAGAGACACAGAGAGCTAGGTATAGTGTCAAGTGTTCTAACACGTTTACCATATTTGCAAGTGGGGCCTGAAAGCAAGGAGCTCAACAATCTCTCTCTCTCTTCTCTCCCTCTCCCTCTCCCTCTCTCTCTCTCTCTCTCTCTCTCTCTCTCTCTCTCTCCATACAAACACACACACACTCTGAAACAATGAAATTAACTTGATAAACAACAGGGATAAACATAAAACTTTGGAAGCCTTCAGGGTGAAATACACCTTACATATAGGGAGGAAATGAGAACAGTTTGTAAGTAAAATGCAATCCAGAAGTTAGATAAATAACATCTTAAAAGTGCTTTTAAAAACTCTCAAACCAGGATTCTATATCCAACAAATATCTATCGAAACTTAAGGTGAAAAACAAAGTATTTCAAAACTAAAAACTGAATGAATTTGCTTCCCGCACAGGTACATGAGAAATTCAAAAGGAATTTCTTCAACTTGAAGGAAAAGGGTGCTAGAGGAAATCTTGGATCTATAAAAAACAAAGAAGAGTGTCAGAAATGGTAAACGCATCAGTAAATATTAAATATTTTTTGTTATTTTTTAAAATTTAATTTAAAGGTAACTGTGTAGAGCAAGAACAAGACCGAGTACTGTAAATTAATTTCATATTTAAAAGGAAAACATATGGCTGCCCCTTGCCTATGTGGATCTCTGGCCCACTGCTGGGTGAAACGCCCAGACCTCAGGCTCCCCATCTACCAACACCAGGGCTCCTCAGCCACCTCCTCTTGGCACACTGCAGCTGCCCCCATAGGCCCCTCAACATGGTAACCTCCACCTTGAGACACCAGACAGGGCCTGGAGGCAGGTGCCCATGGCAGCACTGCCTGCTACAGAGCTATATCTCTGCACAAGCCACCCAACACCATCCCATGGCCCACCCTCACTACCTCATCTCTGAAAGCTGTTGCCTCCATCTTGGGACACTTCTGCCGCCATCTTGGGTTACCTCCACTGTCACCATTGCCATTTTTAATTGGGGCAGCTTCCATCTTGGGACACCAGCTGGGGCCCAGAAGCCCAACATCAAGACACCTACAAGTTTGTCATAGCCACCAGCTAGAGACACAGCCACTTCCATCTAGGGACAACACCCAAGGCATGGATGACCACCACAAAGGTCTTACAGCCTTGGTTACATGTGAGATCTCTATGCTAGGTGTGCTAATAGCCACTATCTTGCTGCAGAGTCAGGAGAGAATTTGGCACAGGGTTTCTAGGTTGAAAGAGATTGTGAGGACATCTTAATCCGGGCTCACCCACCCAACCAGCCCAGCACCCACAGGGTCCTCAAGGCCAACTCTAGCAGCACTTGCTGGGACCCAACACCAGCCCAGTCCCCAGTCCCTCCCCAATCCAGCATCCACTGATCACCTGGTCCTACTGGTTTGGCTATCAACAGGGCCCTCTGGCTCTCCAAACCCCAGTCTTCCAGCACTATAGCCACCAACCTGGCTCAGCACTTGCATCTACATCGCTGGCCTGCTGCTCTCAGTGCCTGGTCCTCATCTGCACAATACACAACAGCTCTCTAGAACAGGCACACTGATCATGGTGCTCAGCCCTGAGGACCTCCAGAGAGAGAGATTCCAGATTAGGAAGTCAAAAGCATCGGTGTGAGAGACATACAGTTTATAAACTAAGTTACAGACCAGGAATTGAGGGGTCCACAAGTTAAGATCAGGCTCCTACAACACACAAGAGGACCCCGAAGGAGATTCCTGGGCTTCAGTATTCCAACAGGGACGAGCAATTGCTATGCCCTATCTCCAGGAGTTCCACATCCAAGACTAACCCTCCCAACCATAGTAACCTTCATTTCAAGAAAGAGAGATTCTGAAAGAAATCCAAACAGAAATGCTCAAAATGAAGGAAACAATAAAACAAATTGAAAATTCAATAGAAATCATCACCAAAAACAATTCTGGAAACAGAACCTCAGGCAATAAGGACATAATATATAATCTTGAAAATAAACTTGACCACACAGTGAAGATGGTAAGATATCATGATCAGAACATCTAAGAATTATAGGATAACACAAAAAGACCAAATTTAAGATTTATTGGAATGAAGAAAGGCAGAGAGATACAAACCAAGGAAATATACTATTTTTTCAATGAAATAATACCAGAAAATTTCCCAAACCTGTAGAATGAAATGGAAAACCAAATACAAGAGGCTTACATGACACCAAATGTACAAAATTATAACATGGCTATTAATTTTGTCTTTCTGAGCAGTTTATCTCTGACTTTAAAATTTCCTCATAAAAATTGTGAATTATCTCTCTTTCAAGGAGACAACCCATGAACTGTCTTTTAAATGTAAGGAGTATTTTTCTCATGGAGTTTGGTTCTGCTAGAGGCATTTAGCTCTACCACCTAAAATTATCTCCATTCCCCACCCCACCCACCCACAAGTATATATCCTCACAGACTCACACTAAAGAAATCCTCCAACTCTTAAAAAATTTCCTTCCCAAGGCAAAATTGGGAAGTAATTAAAATTACTCTTTGATGCTTTGGGATTATTTATGTGTCAAAAATCTCATGTAATGCTTGCCATATAAATTAGATATTTTACAAATAATGAAGTGAAGAACAAACATTTTTGTTGTCACATGATCAATAAATGTAAAGTTGGAATTTAAAAAAAAAACAAAATTATAACAGATCCACACCCAGGCACATTATAATAAAAATACTTAGCATACAGAATAAGGAGAGAAATTTATAATAAAAATACCTAGCATACAAAATAAGAAGAGAATTTTTAAGGCCATAAAAGAAAAGTACCTTCTATTGTACACATATAGAAGGAAACCAATTTGGATCTCAGTAAATTTCTCAACCCAGACCCTCAGAGCTAGGAAATCCTGGAACAATATATGCCAAGCTCTGAAAGAAAATGGATACCACCCAAGAATCTTACATCCAGCAAAACTAAGCTTCAGATTTGATGATGAAACAAAAACCTTCCATGATCAACAAAAGTTAAAATAATTTACAACTAGAAAGCCTGCACTACAGAATATTCTCAGCAAAATATTCCATGAGGAGGAATGAAAATCAGCAAAAGGTGGAACAATATTGGAAAAGTCAATCAAAGGAAAAACCAAGTCACCTTAAAAAAACAAAAATAAACCAAAATGAATACAAATCATAGATCAATAATAACCCTGAATGTTAATTGCCTAAACTCATTAATCAAAAGACATAGTCTGGCAGATTGGGTTTCTTAAATAGACCCAACAATATGCTGCCTTCAAGAGACTCATCTCATAGGAAAAGATATCCACAGACTGAAGGTGAAAGGATGGGAAAAAACATATCACTCACATGGACTGTGTAAACTAGCAGGGGTTTCCATCCTCATGTCAGATAAAGTGGACTTCCAGCCATAGTTCATCAGAAGAGATAAATAAGGACATTTCACTCTACTTGAAGGAACCATACATCAACAAAACATAAGAATCATAAATATGTATACCTCAAGCAATGGAGCATCTATGTACATTGAACAAACCCTTCTCAATTTCTAGAATCAAATAGACCATAACAGAATAATACTGGATGACTTCAACACACCTCTCTCGCCACTACATAGATTCTCCAAACAAAAACTAAACAAAGAAACTACAGAAATCATCCATCAATAAGAAAATGCACTTTATTCTCAGCAACACATGGATCATTATCTAAAACAGAACATATGTTATGCCACAAAGCATATCTTAGCAAATACAAAAAAACAGAGATACTATCCTGCATTGTATAAAATTTCATAATGGAATGAAATTTGAAATCAATGATAAAATAAAAAATAGAAGCTACTCCAACACTTGGAGACTAAATAATACACTACTGAATAACAAATGGATAGCAGAAGACATCATGAAGGAGATTAAAAAAAAACAACTCTTAGAAGTAAATGAGAACAATGATACAACATGTGAAAATCTCTGGGATTTATGAAGGCAGTGCTAAAAGGTAAATCCATTGCATTGAGCTCATTCATTAAAGAATAAAAGTCAACAAACAAATGACCTGACATTACATCTCAAAGCCCTAGAAAAAGAACAAATCAACACAAAAAGTAGTAGAAGACAGGAAATAATTGAAATCAGAGCTGAAATCAATAAAACTGAAATAAAAGAAACAATTCAAAAAGTGGACAAAACAAAAAATTGGTTCTTTGAAAAAATAAATAAAATTGATAAACCATGAGCCATGCTAGTGAAGAAGAGAGAGAAAACTGAAATTACTTAAATTCATGAGGAAAAAGAAAATATGAAAAAGAAATATCATGATATGAGGATTGAAATACAGAAGATAAATTAGAAACTATTTTGAAAATTTACACTCCAGGAAAATAGAAAATATCAAAGATATCAACAAATTCGTAGAGACATATGGTATGGACAAACTGAGTCAGGAAATACACAATTTAAACAAATCAATTTCAAGCAATGAAACAGAAGATGCCATCAAAAGCCTGCCAACCAAGAAAAACACAGGAACAGACAAATACACTGCTGAGTTTCTGCACGACCTTCAAAGAAGAATTAATTCCAATACTCCTCAAATTACTCTATGAAATAGGAAAGAAGGGACCCCTTCCAAACTCATTCTATTAAGCTAATATCACCCTGATACCAAAACCAGACAAAGTCACGTCAAGGAAAGAACTCTTCAGACCAATAGCCCTAATGAACATAGATGCAATAATTCTCAAGAATTCTGGCTAATTACATACAAAACACATTTAAAAAATAGTGCACCATGATCAAGTGGGGTTCATTCCAGGGATGCAAAGTTGGTTCAACATACAGAAATCAATAAATGTAATTTATCACATCAACAGACAAGAATCATACGATCATCTCAATAGATGTAGACACACATTTGACAACTACAGCACCTCTTTGTGTTCAAAACAGTAGAAAAACTAGGGGTAACAGGAATGTATCGCAACACTGTAAAAGCTATTTATGCTAAGTCCAAGGCCAACATCATTCTGAAGGGGAAAAAAATTTTTTAAATTCCCTCTAAAAACTGGAACAAGACAGGGATGCCCTCTTTCACCACTTCTATTCAACATAGTCCTTGAAACTCTAGACAGAGCATATAGACAGAAGAAGAAATTAAAGGGATATGAATAGGAAAAGAAGCACTCAAACTATCACTATTTGCCAACAACATGATTCCCAATTTACAGGATCTAAGAAACTCTAACAGATAACTCCCAGAACTAATAAATGAATTCAGCAAAATAGCAGATGCCCTTAAACAGATGAATGGATAAAGAAACTGTGGTATATATACACAATGGAATATTACTCAGCATTAAAAGGGAATACAATTATGGCATTTGTAGGTAAATGGATGGAGTTGGAGAATATCATGCTAAGTGAAGTAAGCCAATCCCAAAAAACCAAAGGTCCAGTGTTTTTCCTGATATGTGGATGCTGATTCCTAATGGGGGTTGGGGGAATATGGGAGGAACTTTAGATAGGGCAAAGGGGAGAGAGGGGAAGGGAGGAGTCATCGGGGTGGGAAATATGGTGTAATAAGATGGACATCATTACCATAAGTACATGTATGAAGACACCAATGGTGTGACTCTACTTTGCGTACAGCCAGGTAAATGAAAAATTGTCTCTATATGTGTACTATGAGTTGAAATTCATTCTGATGTCATGTATAACAAATTAGGATAAATAAATAAATTTTTAAGATAACAAAATTAGCCTGTGATACAACCAAAAAATTACATTGAAAGCTGGAGCGCTGACGTACTTATAAATACATAGCCAAAAAGCTACTCTTGGCTATAAATAAAATCCTAAAAAGGAACAAGAAACGTGGGGTAAGTAAGAAAAGAATGGCAAGACAGCAGACTTAATCCATACCCCAAATTATATTGCTTTAATGTGACACAAATCACATGCAAATGGTGAAAACAATCACTTAAAAAATCAGATTGTCATATAGAATAAAAAGGTAAAATACAACTATCTGCAGTCTACAGAAAAACACTTTAAGAACAAAGACAGCAGTACGATGAATCTGACATGACTTTCCCATCTATATATATGTGATTAAATGACCAATGTAACCCCACATCGTATACAACCACACTAATGGGATCCTAAGTGGAAAACCACACAAAATACATTTGGGGAATCAAAGAGAAAGCCAGTGACTAAAATACCCATAAAATACAGCAAACATTTGATAATTACACAGTATATTTTTAAATAACCAATAAATCAAAAAAAACGAAACACATTTACTATTCAGTTTCACAGTTCCACTTCTCAGGATTTACTTGAGATAAGGAAAACCAAGGGCGCCCAAAGACTCTGCGTAAATGTTCAGAGCAGCTTCATTCCTGATGGCCCAGCATTATAAATCACCAAAGTTTGTGATTCCTTTAATCCGTAAGTATTAGTATATGGGAAGGAACTATTGATAAATGGAACATGGATGAGTCTCAACACACATTGTGTCAAGTGAAGAACACAAACATTCCATTCCATTTATATCAAATTATCAGACTGGTAAAACAAAAAGAAGTAGAATGTAGATCAACACAAACTCATGCTGGTATTAACAAGGAGAAATCACAGACTTTGGGGAACTGAAAAGTTTCTGTGAACTCTGGGAAGATGGGAAAGTAGTTACATGGGTGTAGATATTAGTATAATTCGTTGAACTATAGGAACCCCTTCTTGTATTCAAATTATACTTTAAGTTTATTTTATTCAAGTTTATTTGTTTGTTAGCAACACTAATAAGATTTTATAAGGAGGGTGCTCAGGACAACAGATATAGGTCAGTTCTCAAGATTCAGAAAATTTCTCATGGTAAGCAGGTGTTGAAATGGATCTTGAAGCAGGGAAAAGAGACATGATATGGGTGCCCATGAGATAGGACCAGTCAGCAGTGCTTATTTATCACAAAGAATATTTTGTCCAAAGACAAGTTAACTTTTTAAATCACCTGTCACATAAAATTCTAGATTTCCAGTTTTCAGGAGAAACATAGGCTGCAATCAGGCCAGAGTTTGACTGGGCACTTGACAGCTGGCCACTGCAGCTACCACCTTTGCAAAGGACACGTTTTCCCAGCTCAGGACAGACCCTGTCACTCCATGGCCAACAAGGGCACTGCTACCCCAGCCCTTACCTGCTCATTGCCAGCAGGTCATCAGAGGAGTTGGGGCTCCTGTTTCTACAGAATCACTTGGGCTTAAAAACTTGTCATACAAGGGAAAGGACTCGAACTCTTTAGATAAACATTGAAAGGATGTGGATGACCCTTTTCTTTGTTACTTCTCCAGGTTAACTATCCATTCATCCTCCATTCCTAAGCAGGCAAAGACTGCAGTTCTGGGGACTTGAGGTCTTGGGCTCCAGACAGGCAGGTGACCAGAAGACTCACAAGATGTCTTCATAGGAGCTGTGAGGGAAGAGAAAGGGAGACACCATTCAGGAAACAGGAACAGGGGATGGAGGAGAGAGGAGGAGGGAAGGAGCAGATGGAAGGGGAGACTCACCGGTGTCTCCTGATCCAATAGAAGCCTAGAATGAGCACAAAGAGCAGCACCAGGCAAGCCAGTACCACCAGGATGACCAAGCCCACAGAGGTGTGGCTCCCACCTGCAGGGGACACAGGATGTGTGTCAGCCCAGGACACTACCCTGTATCAAGTTCCCTGGTCTAGCACATGTGAGGGGCCAGGCGCTGCCTTTTCCCTCCCCCTATTTAGAGCATCAATTTCTATTCCTCAGAAGTTTAGACTCCCCACCTTTCACAGGGTCTAGGCACCTCTACTACAGTTCGTTTCACTATATAATAACGTAGCGTACAGGTGAAGCTGTGTAGTCAGGCAGCCCTGAATCGATATCCAGCTCTTCCACCTTCTGTGAGACTCTGGGTAGGTAACCTATCTCAGCCTCAATTTGTAAAATAGAATAACAATAAGTGCTTCAAAGGAGAGTGGTGATGCTCAGGTAAAGCACTGGATGCAGAGTGGACAGGCCCCCATGCAAGAAGCACTCAGTATACCACAGGTCTCCTTGTTAACCTGCTTTTCATAAGTCCCTGATCCCCATTCTGCTGGGAAATGAATCTTCCCAGATTCTGTTTTCATTTTATATGCAGTGCTGCTGGTTGAATCCTAGAATCTGGGGCAAACCACTGAGCTGCTTCCCTAGCTTTTACTTTTTGAGACAACGTCTCCCTAATTTGGCTAGGCTGGCCACCTACTTGGAATTCTCCTGCATCAGCCTCCCCAGCAGCTGGGAATACAGATGAGTGCTGTCATGCCCAGCTTCCAGGGATTCATTATTTGCCAACAACTTCCAGATATCTGAGATTATCAGTCCCATTTCATCTTGCATTTAATACATCAAATGTCAGTCCCATTTTAGTTTCCAAACTCTATTTTCCTCCTTTCTGTATTTGGAATCTCATACTCAGGCCGTGCTGTGTGCCAACCAACCTTTCCGGGTCCTTCCCTCTATGCCTCTATGCTTCAGAACCACCTGTGTCCATTTCCAACACAGCCCCAGCCCTTTCTCACCCCAGTAGAGGACGAGGTCCTGCCCTCCTAGGCTGCTGTGCTTCACCCTGCAGGCCAGGCCAGCCTCCTCCCCAGCTGCCACATCCAGGGTTGCTCGGAGATACCACGTCTCATCACCATTGGGCAGGAAGTCACCTCTCTGAGTGCCCAGCTGCTCCTGTTCCCCTCGCATCCACATCACCCACACGGGCTTTGGGTAGAAGCCAGACACTTGGCACACCAGCAGCAGACGGCCAGACCCGGGACTGGGGCCACTGGACAGCCAGGCCTTGGGCTTCACTGTATCCAACAAGGGATAAGGAAACCATAAGGTGAGAACTCTGCATCAGAGGTCCCAGGCCTCCTCCAAGGTTCATGCTCCCCAAAGGTCCACTTCTGGAGGTGGAGTCTCCAGGTAGCTTTGATCCCTTTGTGTCACCTTGCCCAGGAGACCCATCCCTCATCTCCTTCCCCTCCCCTGATCCCAGTGCCCTATAAATGCCTCACCTCCCTACTCTAACACCCTGAGCTCAGCTGGAGCACACAGCATGTCTCAAACATTGTCTGAATCAATTCTGACCCACAGACTTGGTTTAATTCAACTCATGGAACCCAGCAGGTACTCA
This sequence comes from Marmota monax, assembly GCF_021218885.2. Lineage (NCBI taxonomy): Eukaryota > Metazoa > Chordata > Mammalia > Rodentia > Sciuridae > Marmota > Marmota monax. The sequence continues at coordinate 852,989 of NW_026695201.1, read as the reverse complement.
GTGACACTGGGTGATATGAACAAATACCCTCATGCCTTATCCATCCCCTATGTCTTGATCTTTGTCTGATGCTTAAAGGAAAGCAAACCCTGGGATGGCAAATCCTACTTGAAGCTTAAAAGTAGGATAGATGGAGAGGACAGAAGGCTGACCTTGCTTCTCCAGTTCTGACTTCCCTGTCTCTAGGAGGCCATTCAGAAATTTGGGGCAGATGTCATTGAGGAGCCACTGCACTGTTTCCTTTGTTCCTTCGTCCTGGTTGAGCACTTTGATGACCAAATCTACCCACTTAGGGGCCTTTGGGGCAGGCTCCCAAGCAGTTCCCTGGAAACTCAGGATATATTCTCCTTGATATGCTACATGGAGAAAGTGTTCTGAGACGTTCCCAGGGTGCACCTCACAGCCACCAGACAGCTGCAGCTCCATGGGATCTGTGGAGAGAAACGTGCAAAACTCAAATGAGCTTTAAAGGACTGAAAGGGAAGAAGGACAAGAGACTGGTACTGGGGTTACACGGGGGACCCACAGTGGAAGGAAATGAGAGTGGGTGGCCTGATGCCTGAAACTGGGGCCCGGCCAGGCAGTAGTGCAAGTCCTCAGAGGGGGACAAAGCAGACAACCTCATCCCCTCTCCCAGCAGGACTTCCATGCCCATTCTCACACTGTGGCGCCTGCCCTGGATCCATCCGCTCAACTCACACTCTAAGGACAGCATTTTGGCGAATTCCTGTATGTCCCTGGTGAAGCTGCTTCGAAAAACCCGAAATATATTCTGCAGGTGGACCCACTGCTGGCTGCTGAAGGTGCCCTGGGCCCAGGGCTTCACAAAGCTGATGGTGTCCGAGGCATTGCTCCAAGTGTGCGTCTGCAGCTCCCCCAACAGGATCAAGGCGTCAGTGCGCATCCAGCTGCTGTTAGTGAAGGAGGAGATCTGGAGATAGCGGAAGAGGACACTCCTTCGCAGGACTGGGGACAAGAAGACTGGGTGAGTACAGCGAATGGCCTACGGAGCAGAGAGCACAGGGAGAGGAAGGAAGCAACAGCAGATGGTGAGTCCAGGAGGGTCAGCTGGGGTGCGCCTACCCTGACATGCACCTCGCCGGGAGCCAGAGGCCCCTCGACCTTCATTGCATCCGTGTGCTCCAGGCTCCATGTCCCAAGGCACATCCCAGCGCCAAGGAGAGCCTTTCCCTAAGTATCAAGCCCCCTCCCTCTCTCCGCACTTTAGCAACAGTACGCGGGCACCCTGGGCCACTCACCCTCAGAACTTCCCCACACCTGGGGGAGCACCCACAGCAGCAGGAACCACCCGCACCCCATCCGCGGAGTCTGGGGACCTTCCTGGCTACGAACATAACAAAGACCTGCCCTCCACGCCCCGCCCCCAGCAGGCTCTTGTGCTCCCCTTTTGGCAGGGAGCCCAGCCAAGTCCCAATGGCAGCTCCTGCTGGGGTGCGCTTTACTCTTCTGCTAGACTGTCCCCCTCGCCCCTAGCGGTTCCATCTGCAAGGAGTCCCGAAGCTGTGGCTCACTTCACTGGGTTTCACAACCAACTTACTTTCCCAGGATCTGTCCCGAAGCAGAAGGAATAGGAAACAGCACATGCGACACTTTGCAACTGTTATCTGTTAAAATAGGACATTAGGTGTATCTGTGTTAGGTCTGCGACAGTGCCAAAAAAAGAATAGGAAATAATTTGCTTTAGCCATTGGGGTCGCCAGGTGGAGAGACTATGGGTGATTTTGATTTATTTTGCATTTTTAAGTCTTCAAAAAAAATCTACAAGTGAATCTATTACATTGTCCATAAACTACCACATTAAAACCAATTTTCTCAGTGTCCTGAGGTAGGATAGAAGACAGGATAGGTAGAAAGGAGACAGGGGATAAAAATCAAGAGTGGCCTGGATTTAAGGTTCAGATTTAAAAATCCACTTTCATATGGACTAAAAGTGCAGGTTTCAAAGTCTCTTTCTCGTACTCTGATTACAAACAGCACTGTTCCAGCAGTTGTTAGTCCTCACCCACAGGACCTTAAATAACTTCTTTCCTGACCTGGACCCACAAGAAAAAAATGGGTCTGAGAAATGCCTTTGCTCAACAAGTAGATATTCTTACTACTCATACATTGAGGCTGATACATCTTTATGTCATACTCTGCATCAAACCTTCAATGTTACACCAGTGTAGTAATGTTTAAATTCACAAGCAGAACAATGAAAACTCCCCAGGGGTACATTATAAGCCATTTTTCATCAAAAATAAATCAGAGAAGGAAATGACCCTACTGGGTAATTGTTAACCCATCCAATCACAGTCACAAAGCAGGACTAAACCACCCTCTTAGATCATGTCCCTGTACTACAAAGAGTTCACTCAGTTTGGGGAACTTGGTCCCATTTGCTCCCCTCACCAGCTTCCTGTTATAACCACTCTGACCTCAGGCTCTGAGGCCAATTTCTCAGGGGAGTCTTCTGAGCCTCCCAGACTGTGAACAAAGGCAGAAGAACTAGGCCAGCCCCACCTACACTCCTGGCTCCTAACTTGCTTTGCAAACCTTTCTCCCAGCACCTGCAGAGCCTGTCATTATAGAAACATTCATGTGTGTGTCTCTTTCTGTGTGCTCTTGTCAATCAGCTGGAGGGACAGCACATGTAAGGATCACATCTCTGGCTCCACTTCCTCTGATCTGACAACATGAATACTTCCCTTCCTCCCATAACCCCTGTGTCCCTAGAGAACAAGCATCTGCCCCTCACCCTGAGCTGGGATCCTGGAGATCGCCCTAACCCACCTAGCTTACTATAACGAATGTCCCAAAACAGTTTGAAAGAACACAGAAAACTTATCTGTGTAACAAATAAAGGTCTAAGTGATTAAATGAGAGTTCAAAATAGCCCAAATAGTGGATGGGAAGGAAACTGTGGGCATAGACGTGAAAAGAAAAGTACTGGGGATGGAATTGGAGCAAATTAAATTCCATTTTTGTATAATTATGTCAAAATAAATCCCAATGTTATGTATAACAGTAATGCAGTAAAAAAAAGATTAGAAAAGAAATGGATCTTGCCACAGTGAGAATTAATCTGTGTATTAGAGGTGATTTCATATAACTGCAAAGAATAATGAACAGCTGAGCTGGGTATCCAGCTAGAAAATGAAGCAATGTTGGAAGCTCTGTCCACATGGAGCTGCCTGTACCTCCCTCTGCCATTGATTTCATTGTATATTCTGAGGCCCTGCAGAAAGCATCTCTAAAGAGGTCACGGCAAGGGCAGAACTTTCCCTCTGGTCTTAGCCGAACCTCTACTAGTATCACTGGACTTGGTACTTCCCTCCATTCCTCCTTTCACTTTACTTTGTTCAACTTCCTTTACTCTATTTGTCTTATCTATTGTTTAATTTTTAATTAGTGCATTATAGGTATACATAAAGGTGAAATTCACTGTGGTACGTTTATTCCTGTACACAGGACCATTGATCAGTTTCATTCCACCATTCTTCACATTTTCTACCTCTCCTCCCTCTCCTCCATCCCCTATCTCTACTCTATTGATCTCTCTTCTGTTCTGATGGGATCCCCCTCCCCTTTTTTCCCTCTTATTTTGGTCTAGCTTCTGCATAAGAAAGAAAACACTTGATCCTTGACTGTATGGGTCTGGCTTATTTCACTTAGCCTGATCCTCTCTGGTTCCAGTCATTTACTGGCGAAAGCTATGACTTCATTCTTCTTTATGGCTGAGTAAAGCTCCATTGTGTACATATGCCATGCTTTCTTTAACCATTCATCTGCTGACAGGCTTCTGGGCTGGTTCCATAACCTGACTGGTGTGGATTGCACTGCTATAAACATCGATGTGGCTGTATCGTGATGGTAGGATGACCTTAGATCTTTATGATATATGCCAAGGAGCTGTTGAGATCTATTTCTTAGTTTTATATTGTACTCCTTAATTTGTCTATTGGTCCATTCCTATCTTATTATCATAATGATTTGATATGGTGGCCTCTGGGTTCAGTATTTTGAATGGCAGACACTCTGACCCCATCATTACATTTTTTTCCCTATTTTGGAGCGATTTTAATCCTACTTAAAATTTTATTATTTGAAAAACTGGGGAGCTAATTAATATTTTGTTACACTAAGTGTCCTAAACCAAGAAAGGAATACATCTTTTCACTAATTCAAAATGGTTTTTATCCTTCAGAGAGCTATACAGTTTTTGATATGTGTCTGTATTATTCATGTGAAATATATTCCTAAGTATCCTCTTTCTCTTTTTGGATTTTTTTTTTAATTTTTTATTGTGGGTTGTTCAAAACATTACAAATTTCTTGACATATCATATTCCACACTTTGATTCAAGTGGGTTATGAACTCCCACCTTCACCCCATACACAGATTGCAGATTCACATCAGTTACACATCCATTGATTTACAAATTGCCATACTAGTGTCTGTTGTGCTCCGCTGCCTTTCCCATCATCCACCCTCCCCTCTTTTTGGATTTTGAATACATCATTTATTCCCATTTCCATTTCAAGTTGTAGTTAACACATGCTTTCTTTTGTATGTGTTTATCTTTTTTACTTGAATAAACACCTTTATAAATTCTAGCAAATGTTCTTTCAAACAGGGTTGTTTGTTTGTTCTAGGTACATAGTCACATCATTGGTGAAATGGATTGAGTTCATCTCTTCCCCTGTGGGTCCCTCTGTCTCAGCAGCTACTCTTGGTCCAACAGAAGGGTGCACCTCCTGAATCCCCAGAGACTTCAAAGTCCAGAGGAAATTTCAACTGTCACATTCTGTGCCAGCTGATGACCTTGTTTAGGATTAGGCCACAAAAACTGGTTTTTTTCCTATTTTTAGTTATACATGACAGTAGAATGTATTTGGCAGAATATACATACATAGAGTGTAACTTATTCTATTTAGGTTTACATCCTTGTGATCATATACAGTGTGCAAATACAATGCTAGGAAAGTTATGACCAATTAATTCTACTCTTTCCAATTCCCCTCTCCCCTCCCTTCCCTTCATTTCCCTTTGTCTAAGCCAATGGACTTTAATTCTTCTCCTCCCCACGCTCTCTTGTTGTGGGTTAGTATCCACCAATTAAAGACGACATTCAGTCTTTGGTTTGGGGGGATTGGCATATTTCACTTAGCATGATATTCTCTAATCAATTACCATCAATTTACCAGAAAATGCCATAATTTCATTTTCTTTGTGTCTGAATAATTTATATATATATATATCACATTTTCTTTAATCTTTCATCTGTTGAAGGACACCTAGGTTGTTTCCATAGCTTAGCTATTGTGAGTTGAGATACTATCTGGATGTGACAGTGTCCTTGTAGTATCCTGTTTTTAAGTCCTTTGGGTATATACCAAGGAATGGTATAACTGGGTCAAATGGTGGTTCCATTCCAAGTTTTCTGAGGAATCTCCATACTGCTTTACATAATGGTTTCACCAATTTGCAATCCCACCAACAATGTCCCCCACATCCTCCCAACACTAATTGTTCTTATAACTGCCTTTTCTGACTGGAGTGAGATGGAATCTCAGTGTAGTTTTAATTTGCATTTCTCTAATTGCTAGAGATGTGGAACTTTTTCTCATATATGTTTTGGAAATTCATATCTTTTCTTTGGTGAAGGATGTGTTCAGTTCTTTTACCCATTGATTGAGTTATTTACGTTTCTGGTGTTAATCTTTTGTGAGTTCTTTGTATATCCTGGAAATTATTGCTTTATCTGTGGTATTGGTGGTGAAGATTTATCCCAATATGTAGGATCTCTGTACACATTCTTGATTCTTTTCTTTGCTGTGAAGAACCTTTTCAGTTTGATACCATCCCATTTATTGATTCTCTATTTTATTACTTGCACTTTAGGGGTCTTGTGGAGGAATTTGATTCCCAGGCTGACATGTGACAGTTGGGCCTACTTGTTCTAAAAGTAAGTGCAGGGTCTTGGGTCTAATGCCTAGTTCCTTTATACACTTAGAGTTGAGTTTTTTTTCAGGGTGAGATACAGGGGTTCAATTTTAGTTTTCCCAGTACCATTTGTTGAAGAGGCCATCTTTTCTCCAATGTACATTTGTGGCACCTTTGTCTTGTATGACACAACTCTACTTATGTGGGTGTGTCTCTGTGTCTTCTATTCTGTTCCACTGGTCTTCATGTCTTTCTTGGTGCCAATACCATGCTGTATTTGTTACCATCACTCTGTAGTATAATTTAATGTCTGCTATTGTGAAGCCTCCAGCATCACTTTTTGCGCTAAGGATTGCTTTGGCTATTCTGGGTATCTTATTTTTCCAAATGAATTTCATGACTGCTTGTTCTATTTCTGTGAGGAATGTCACTGGGATCTTTATAGGAATTGCATTGAATCCGTATAACATTTTTGGTAGTACGGCAGTTTGATCATATTTATTCTGCCTATCCAGGAGCATGGGAGAGCTTTCCATTTTTGAGGTCTTCTTAAATTTCATTATAAAATTCTTTCATTTCTTTTGTTGATTCCAAATTTTTTTTAATTATTGTAAAGGGGATAGTTTTCCTGATTTCTCTTTCAGCTGATATATCCTTGATGTATAAAAATGCAACTGAGTTACTGATATTGATTTTAATACTTGTTACTTTGCTGAATTCATTGGGGAGATTTTTCAAAAAGTTTTTGAGTCTTCTGAATATAAAAATGACGTTGTCAGTAAATAGGGATAGTTTGAGTTCTTCTTTTATTATTGTGTCCATTTAATTTCTTTCTTTTCTCTGATTTCCCTGGATAGGGTTTCGAGGACTATGTTGAATAGGAGTGGTGGAGGAGGGCATTCCTTTCTAGTTCCAGTTTAGGGAGGGAATGATTTCAGTTTTTCTCCATTTAGATTGATTTTGGCCTCAGGTTTAACATATATAGCTTTTACAATGTTGAGGTATGTTCCTACTATCCCTAGTTTTTCTACTGTTTGAACATGAAGGGTGCTGTATTTTGTCAAATGCTTTTTCTGCATCTCTTCATATGATCATATGATTCTTGTGTTTAAGTCTATTGATGTGATGAATTGTGTTTATTGATTTTTGTATATTGAACCAACCTTGCATCCCTGGGATAAACCCCCCACTTGATTGTGTTTCGCTCTTTTACATATGTTACAAAATCTGCATTATCTGAGGCAGGTTCCCATTGATCATGATGGTAAGAAATAACTCAACTTCCTGCTTCCTGCTTGGAGATAAGGGAGACAGCTTCATTCTTCTCTTAGAACCCAAAACATCTCTTTCCCAAATACAAAAATCAAACTCTGGAAAAAGTATTTCCCATTTCTTGTTTCTACAACACTTTCTGTCCATGCCTTTATGTCCCATGTTCACTGCTTAGAGAAGCCCTTGAAAACATAACAGAATGATTGGGAAGCTATCTGTCTTTCCTCTCCTGCCACAATCTTACCCTGAAGCAAAGAGAAATGTGTAACTTTCATGAAGAAAAGGAAGGAAAGAGAAAAAATGCAAGGAAAGAAATAAAAGCACATGCTAAAATGCCAAAATATTATCTAGCAACATGACTTTAGAATTTTCCAGAAGGGAAAATTAAATTAAAAATTAAATAATAAATAAGCCAAGGAAACACAAACCAACCAAAATGAAAAAGGCCAACTTCCCAGGATCCATTCGATGAATGGACAATCTCTGATGTCCACTTAACTCAAAATAGCACAGGAGAATTATGAACAGTGAGCACCAAGGCCCACCCTTGCCTGCTTCCCTGTTCGTAAAATAAAAATGATTGCATTCAGTTTCGGCAAAAAGACGAAGAACAGTGAAGGGGAACTTCTAGTGATCCAGTCTAGAAAGAGTGAATCCATTACGTTACTAAAGTGTTAAGAAAACCAGAGAAGGATTGTATTTTCTCAAAAAAAAAATATTTATTGGAAAGCTGTGTTGGTCAGCTCTTTCTGACTAAAATAACTAACAAGAACAACTTAGAAGAAGAAGAGTTTATTTTGAGCTTATGGTTTCAGAGGTTTCCCCCACGCTGTGATGATCCCATTTTTAGGGGCTTGAGGTGAAGTGGGACACCACAGAAGAATGAGGCAGGGGAGGAAAGCTGTGGGCTGTGGAGAGGCCACAAGCACTGCCATGGGCAAGGATGAAATGTTACAGTTGTATATCGGGTGTCCCTCCAAAGCTCTTGAGTTAATGTGGGAATATTCAAAGGTGAAATGATTGCACTGTGAGAGCTCTAGCCTAATGGACCTTCCTGGTTTGAATGGACTAAGTGCCAGGTAGCTGTAGGCAGATGCCATGGCTGGAGGAGGTGGGTCACTGAGGCCTGGAAGACTCTGACTTTGCCTTGGCCCCTTACCCCCTCTCTCTCTGCTTCCTGACAGTCTGTGAGCTGAGCTGCTCTTCTCCACCACCTCCTCTGGCCATGATGCTCTGCCTCACTTCAGGCCCAGATTCATGGAATCAGTCAACCATGGACGGAACCTCTGCAACCATAAGTCCACAATGAACTTTCCTCCTCTGGTCGGGTATTTTGATCAAAGCTATGAAAAGCTGACAAATGCGAATACTTTTCAAAGTACATATTTTCTGTGAGCTTTCAACAATCCTTGAGCAGCTTCTGGCTGTGAAGTATCTATTGCTCCTTCCTTATTAGACTTTTCTGCCTTTCATTTTCATCTGCCAATTGGAGTATTTTGGCAGATGCTTGGGAACATTACCTGATTTTTTTATTCTCAGTTTCAATGACTGATTTTCTTGTGGCCTTCCACCATTGCTATCTAAAGACTGTTCTCACTGACACCCTGGTGTCAATTCTTTGTTCATCTTCATGTCCTCTCACTGCCCTTGGCCCTCTGAGGGCTAAAGTATATCCTCACATAGGACAGAGCTACCTCCTGTTTGATTCTGTCAAGCACATCAAGGAAGCATTCAAATGTCCACCTTGTGTTCCAAAGATAAGCCACTGGACATTATAATACTGAAAGCACCCTGTCTGCTTTTTAGAAGAAACTTATTTGCATTAGCAGTTTAGGAGGAAAATGAAATAAGGGGACGTGTTCTTATTGTCATCTTCATTCACCAAACACTTTAGGAATCAATCAATATTGTCATCTCCGTGGAGTATGCAGGATCTCAGAGCATTTGACACTGAATCCATAAAAAGATTTCCACATGGGCCTGTTGTTCAGGATAAGACAAAAAACACATGTAAATCAGTAACAGAAATATATAGTTTTAAAAGAAGGGTGAGATTTTTTTACCTCATCATGAAAGATCAACTTGTATGGAGCATTCCATACAATGAGAAAAACACATATATTTTGTGGACATTCATCAACACTAGTATGTGGAAACTAGTTTTTCCAAATACTGGGAAAAACAGAAAGTGAGGACTGTGAACAAAATACAGGAACATATTCCAGATAATCACATAAGTTTCCTTCCTCTTTCTATTTGGGGACAATTTTCAAATCAGCTCACAAAGAACCCTGCCAAGGCTAGTTACTCTCACTAAAGTTGAAGAGACAAAGATTTAAGTCCAGAGTCTCAGAGAGCTAGGTATAGTGTCAAGTGGTCTAACACGTTACCGTATTTGCAAGTGGGGCCTAAAAGCAAGAAGCTCAAAAATCTCTCTCTCTCTCTCTCTCTCTCCATACACACACACAAACAAAGAAATTAACTTGAGAAACAACAGTGATAAAGAGAAAAATTTTGAAGCCTTCAGGGTGAAATACACCTTATATATAGGGAGGAAATGAGAACAGTTTGTAAGTAACAATGCAAGCCAGAAATTAGATAAATAACATCTTAAGAGTGCTTTTAGAAACTCTCAAACCAGGATTCTATACCAGCAAATATCTATCAAAACTTAAGGTGAAAAACAAAGTATTTCAAAACTAAAAACTGAATGAATTTGCTTCCCGCACAGGTACATGAGAAATTCAAAAGGAATTTCTTCAACTTGAAGGAAAAGGGTGCTAGAGGAAATCTTGGATCTATAAAAAACAAAGAAGAGTGTCAGAAATGGTAAACGCATCAGTAAATATTAAATATTTTTTGTTATTTTTTAAAATTTAATTTAAAGGTAACTGTGTAGAGCAAGAACAAGACCGAGTACTGTAAATTAATTTCATATTTAAAAGGAAAACATATGGCTGCCCCTTGCCTATGTGGATCTCTGGCCCACTGCTGGGTGAAACGCCCAGACCTCAGGCTCCCCATCTACCAACACCAGGGCTCCTCCAGCCACCTCCTCTTGGCACACTGCAGCTGCCCCCATAGGCCCCTGAACAAGGTAACCTCCACCTTGAGACACCAGACAGGGCCTGGAGGCAGGTGCCCATGGCAGCACTGCCTGCCACAGAGCTGTGTCTCTGCACAAGCCATCCAACACCATCCCAAGGCCCACCCTCACTACCTCATCTCTGAAAGCTGTTGCCTCCATCTTGGGACACCTCTGCCACCATCTTGGGTTACCTCCACTGCCACCATTGCCATTTTTAGTTGAGGCAGCTTCCATCTTGGGACACCAGCTGGGGCCTAGAAGCCCAACATCAAAGCACCTACAGGTTTGCCACTGTCACCAACTAGAGACACAGCCACTTCCATCTAGGGACAGCAGCCAGGGCATGGATGACCACCACCAAGGTCTTGCAGCCTTAGTTACATGGGAGATCTCTCTGCTAGGTGTGCTAGTAGCCAGCATCTTGCTGCAAAGTCAGAAGAAGACTTTGCACAGGGTTGCTAGGTTTGAAGAGGGTGTGACGACATCTTGATCCTGGTTCACCCACCCAACCAGCCCAGCACCCACAGGGTCCTCAAGGCCAACTCTGGCAGCACTTGCTGGGACCCAACACCAGCCCAGTCCCCAGCTCCCTCCCCAATCCAGCATCCACTAATCACCTGGTCCTACTGGTTTGGCTATCAACAGGGCCCTCTGGCTCTCCAAACCACAGTCTTCCAGCACTATAGCCACCAACCTGGCTCAGCACTTGCAGCTACATCGCTGGCCTGCTGCTCTCAGTGCCTGGTCCTCATCTGCACAATACACAACAGCTCTCTAGAACAGGCACACTGATCATGGTGCTCAGCCCTGAGGACCTCCAGAGAGAGAGATTCCAGATTAGGAAGTCAAAAGCATAGGTGTGAGAGACATACAGTTTATAAACTAAGTTACAGACCAGGAATTGAGGGGTCCACAAGTTAAGACCAGGCTCCTACAACACACAAGTGGACCCCCAAGGAGATTCCTGGGCTTCAGTATTCCAACAGGGATGAACAATTGCTATGCCCTATCTCCAGGAGTTCCACATCCAAGACAAACCCTCCCAACCCTAGTAACCTTCATTTCAAGAAAGAGAGATTCTGAAAGAAATCCAAACAGAAATGCTCAAAATGAAGGAAACAATAAACCAAATTGAAAATTCAATAGAAATCATCACCAAAAACAATTCTGGAAGACAGAACCTCAGGCAATAAGGACATAATATATAATCTTGAAAATAAACTTGACCACACAGTGAAGATGGTAAGATATCATGATCAGAACATCTAAGAATTATAGGATAACACAAAAAGACCAAATTTAAGATTCATTGGAATACAGAAAGGCACAGACATACAAACCAAGGAAATACACCATTTTTTCAAAGAACTAATACCAGAAAATTTCCGAAACCTGAAGAATGAAATGAAAAATCAAATAAAAGAGGCTTACATGACATCAAATGTCCAAAATTATAACAGATCCACACCCAGGCACTTTATAATAAATATACCTAGCATACAGAATAAGGAGAGAATTTTATAATAAAAATACCTAGCATAGAGAATAAGGAGAGAATTTTAAAGGCCACAAAAGGAAAGTACCAGATTGTATATAGAAGGAAACCAATTTGGATCTCAGTAAATTTCTCAACCCAGACCCTCAGAGCTAGGAAATCCTGGAAGAACATATAAAAAGCTCTGAAAGAAAATAGGTGCCAACCAAGAATCTTATATCCAGCAAAATTAGCTTCAGATTTGATGATGAAATAAAAACCTTCCATGATCAACAAAAGTTAAAATAATTTACAACTAGAAAGCCTGCACTACAGAATATTCTCAGCAAAATATTCCATGAGAAGGAATGAAAATCAGCAAAAGGTGGAACTATATTGGAAAAGTCAATCAAAGGAAAAACCAAGTCACCTTAAAAAAACAAAAATAAACCAAAATGAATACAAATCATAACCCTGAATGTTAATTGCCTAAACTCATTAATCAAAAGACACAGTCTGGCAGACTGGGTTTTTTAAAAAGACCCAACAATATGCTGCCTTCAAGAGACTCATCTCATAGGAAAAGATATCCACAGACTGAAGGTGAAAGGATGGGAAAAAACATATCACCCACATGGACTGTGTAAACTAGCAGGGGTTTCCGTCCTCATGTCAGATAAAGTGGACTTCAGCCATAGTTCATCAGAAGAGATAAATAAGGACATTTCACTCTGTTTAAAGGAACCATACATCAACAAAACATAACAATCATAAATATGTATAACTCAAACAATGGAGCATCTATGTACACTAAACCAACCCTTCTCAAATTCAAGAATCAAATAGACCACAACACAATAATACTGGATGACTTCAACACACCTCTCTCACCACTAGATAGTTCTCCAAACAAAAACTAAACAAAGAAACTACAGAACTCATCCATCAATAAGCAAATACACATTATTCTCAGGAACACGTGGATCATTCTCTAAAATAGAACATATGTTATGCCACAAAGCATATCTTAGCAAATACATAAAAATAGAGATACTGTCCTGCATTTTATAAAATTTCATAATAGAATGAAATTTGGAATCAATGATAAAATTAAAAAATAGAAACTACTCCAACACTTGGAGACTAAATAATACACTATTGAATAACAAGTGGATAGCAGAAGACATCATGAAGGAGATTTAAAAAAACAAAAAACGCTTAGAAGTAAATGAGAACAATGATTCAACATATGAAAATCTCTGGGACTTATGAAGGCAGTGCTAAAAGGTAAGTTCATTGCATTGAGCTCATTCATTAGAGAATAAAAGTCAACAAATAAATGACCTGACATTACATCTCAAAGCCCTAGAAAAATAACAAATCAACACCAAAAGTAGTAGAAGACAGGAAATAATTAAAATCAGAGCTGAAATCAATAAAATTGAAATAAAAGAAACAATTCAAAAAGTTGACAAAACAAAAAATTGGTTCTTTGAAAAAAATAAATGAAATTGATAAACCATGAGCCATGCCAATGAAGAAGAGAGAGAAAACTGAAATTACTTAAATTCATGAGGAAAAAGAAAATATGAAAAAGGAAATATCATGGATATAACGATTGAAATACAGAAGATAAATTAAAAACTATTTTGAAAATTTACACTCCAGGAAAATAGAAAATATCAAAGATATCAACAAATTTTAGAGACATATGCTATGGACAAACTGAGTCACGACATACACAATTTAAACAGATCAATTTCAAGCAATGAAACAGAAGATGCCATCAAAAGCCTGCCAAGGAAGAAAAACCCAGGAACAGATGGATACACAGCTGAGTTCTGCAAGACCTTCAAAGAAGAATTAATTCCAATACTCCTCAAATTACTCTATGAAATAGGAAAGAAGGGACTGCTTCCAAACTCATTCTATTAGGCTAGTATCACCCTGATACCAAAACCAGACAAAGTCATATCAAGGAATGACCAATGGCCTGATGAACATAGATGCAAAAATGCTCAATAATTCTCAGTAATTCTGGCTAATCTCATACAAAACACATTTAAATGATAGTGCACCATGATCAAGTGGGGTTCATTCCAGGGATGCAAAGTTGGTTCAACATACAGAAATCAATAAATGTAATTCATCACATCAACAGACAAGAATCATACTGTAATCTCAATGGATGCAGACACACATTTGACAAACTACAGCACGTTTTCGTGTTCAAAACAGTAGAAAAACTAGGGGTAACAGGAACATATCTCAACACTGTAAAAGCTATTTATGCTAAGACCAAGGCCAACATCATTCTAAATGGGAAAAAAAATTAAAAGGATTCCCTCTAAAAACTGGAACAAGACAGGGATGACCTCTTTCACCACTTCTATTCAACATAGTCCTTGAAACTCTAGCCAGAGCAATTAGACAGAAGAATAAATTAAAGGGATATGAATAGGAAAAGGAGCACTCAAACTATCACTATTTGCCAACAATATGATTCTCAATTTAGAGGATCTAAAAAACTCCACCAGAAAACTTCCAGGACTAATAAATGAATTCAGCAAAATAGCAGATGCCCTTAAACAGATGAATGAATAAAGAAACTGTGATATATATATATATATATATATATATATATATATATATATATATACACACACACATACATACGCACACATACATATACAATCGAATATTACTCAGCATTAAAAGAGAATAAAATTACGGCATTTCAGATAAATGGATGGAGTTGGAGAATATCATGCTAAGTGAAGTAATCCAATCCCAAAAAACCAAAGGTCCAGTGTTTTTTCTGATATGTGGCTGCTGATTCCTAATGGGGGTTGGGGGACCATGGGAGGAACTTTCGATAGGGCAAAGGGGAGGGAGGGGAAGGGAGGAGTCATTGGAGCAGGAAAGATGGTGGAATAAGATGGACAATATTACCCTAAGTACATGTATGAAGACACGAATGGTGTGATTCTACTTTGTGTACAGCCAGGTAAATGAAAAATGTGTTCTATATGTGTACTATGAGTTGAAATGCATTCTGGTGTCATGTGTAACAAATTAGGATAAATAAATAAATTTTTAAGATAATAAAAGTAGCCTGTGATACAACCAAAAAATTATATTGAATGCTGGACCGCTGATGTACTCATAAATACATAGCCAAAAAGCTACTCTTGGTTATAAATAAAATCTTAAAAAGGAACAAGAAAGTTGGAGCTAGTAAGAAAAGAATGGCAAGACAGAAGACTTAAACCATACCCAAAAATTATATTGCTTTAATACAACACATCACATGCAAATGGTCTAAACAATCATTAAAAAATCAGATTGTCATATAGAATAAAAAGGTAAAATACAACTCTCTGCAGTCTACAGAAAACACACTTTAAGAACAAAGACAGCAGTACAATGAATCTGACATGACTTTCCTATCTTTTTTATGATTAAATGACCAATGTAACCCCACATCATGTACAATCACAATAATGGGATCCTAAGTGGAAAATGTTAAAATTATTTTATGTGTGTGTGTCGAATTACACCCTACTGTCATGTATATCAGTAAAGAAATATTAAATAAATGAAAAATTAAGTAAAGAGAACAAAGATAGGTTAAAGCAGAAGATGGCAAAAGATACACTTAACAAAACCTGATAAATGGGGCTGGGGATGTGGCTCAAGCGGTAGCACGCTCGCCTGGCATGCGTGCGGCCCAGGTTCGATCCTCAGCACCACATACAAACAAAGATGTTATGTTGTGTCCGCCGAGAACTAAAATAAATGAATATTGAAAAAAAAAAAAAACCTGATAAATGAAAGCAAGAGGACTGGGGTTGTGGCTCACAGGTAGAGCGCTTGCCTAGGTTCGATTCTCAGCGCCACATAAAAATAAATGAATAAAATAAAAGTACTATGTTCATCTATTTAAAAGAAAGAAAGAAAGAAAGAAAGAAAGAAAGAGTGACGATTTTAATATCAGAGTAGAATTCAGGACAAGAAATATCAGACATAAAAGAAATCATTTAATGATGATAAAAGGGTCAGTCAACCAAAAAAAACTGATTTTATATTAATAACACAACTTAAAAAAACCTGGAGCAAATACAACAAAAAGTTAGAAATGAAAGGGAAAACATTTACATCCACAAATATAGTTGGAGATTTCAACTCTCATGTCTCAATAAGTAACAGAGCAGGTAGACAGGAAATTAGTAAGGATATAGAAGATTTAGAGAACAACCTAACTGACATTTATAAGGCAGTCCACCCAACAACAGAACACTTTCTTTTGCAGTGCACATGGAATATTCAGAGAGAGAGACTGCAGATAGCAAACAACTTCCAACAGATTTCAAAAGATTAAAACCACACAAAATATATTTGGGGAATCAAACAGAAAGCCAATGACTAAAATACCCATAAAATACAGCAAACATTTGATAATTACACAATATATTTTTTTTAAAAGAGAGAGAGAGACAATTTTAATATTCATTTTTTTAGTTTTCGGCGGACACAACATCTTTGTTTGTATATGGTGCTGAGGATCAAACCCAGCTGGCACGCATGCCAGGTGAGCGCGCTACCGCTTGAGCCACATCCCCAGCCCAACACACAATGTATTTTTAAATAACCAATAGATTAAAAAACTGAAACACATTTACTATTCAGTTTCACAGTTCCACTTCTCAGGATTTACTTGAGATAAGGAAAACCAAGGGCGCCCAAAGACTCTGCGTAAATGTTCAGAGCAGCTTCATTCCTGATGGCCCAGCATTATAAATCACCAAAGTTTGTGATTCCTTTAATCCGTAAGTATTAGTATATGGGAAGGAACTATTGATAAATGGAACATGGATGAGTCTCAACACACATTGTGTCAAGTGAAGAACACAAACATTCCATTCCATTTATATCAAATTATCAGACTGGTAAAACAAAAAGAAGTAGAATGTAGATCAACACAAACTCATGCTGGTATTAACAAGGAGAAATCACAGACTTTGGGGAACTGAAAAGTTTCTGTGAACTCTGGGAAGATGGGAAAGAAGTTACATGGGTGTAGATATTAGTATAATTCGTTGAACTATAGGAACCCCTTCTTGTATTCAAATTATACTTTAAGTTTATTTTATTCAAGTTTGTTTGTTAGCAACACTAATAAGATTTTATAAGGAGGGTGCTCAGGAGAACAGATATATGTCAGTTCTTCATGATTCAGAAAATTTTTCGTGGTAAACGGGTGTTGAAAATGGATCTTGAAAAAGGGAAAAGAGACATGATATTGGTGCACATGAGATAGGACCAGTCAGCAATGCTTATTTATCACAAAGAATATTTTATCCAAAGACAAGTTAACTTTTTAAATCACATGTCATAAAATTCTAGATTTCCAGTTTTCGGGAGAAACATAGGCTGCAATCAGGCCAGAGTTTGACTGGGTACTTGACAGCTGGCCACTGCAGCTACCACCTTTGCAAAGGACACGTTTTTCCAGCTCAGGACAGACCATGTCACTCTATGGCCAACAAGAGCACTGCTACCCCAGCCCTTACCTGCTCATTGCCAGCAGGTCATCAGAGGAGTTGGGGCTCCTGTTTGCACAGAATCACTTGGGCTTAAAAACTTGTCATACAAGAAAAAGGACTCGAACTCTTTAGATAAACATTGAAAGGATGTGGATGACCCTTTTCTTTGTTACTTCTCCAGGTTAACTCTCCATTCATCCTCCATTCCTAAGCAGGCAAAGACTGCAGTTCTGGGGACTTGGGGTCTTGGGCTCCAGACATGGAAGTGACCAGAAGACTCACAAGATGTCTTCATAGGAGCTGTGAGGGAAGAGAAAGGGAGACACCATTCAGGAAACAGGAACAGGGGATGGAGGAGAGAGGAGGAGAGAGGAGGAGGGAAGGAACAGATGGAAGGGGAGACTCACCGGTGTCTCCTGATCCAATAGAAGCCTAGAATGAGCACAAAGAACAGCACCAGGCAAGCCAGTACCACCAGGATGACCAAGCCCACAGAGGTGTGGCTCCCACCTGCAGGGGACACAGGACCATGTATCAAGTTCCCTGGTCTAGCACATGTGAGGGACCAGGTGCTGCCTTTTTCCTCCCCCTATTTAGAGCATCAACTTCTATTCCTCAGAAGTTTAGACTCCCCACCTTTTCACAGGGTCTAGGCACCTCCACTACAGTTCATTTCACTATATAATAATGTAGTGTACAGGTGAAGCTGTGTAGCCAGGCAGACCTGAATCGATATCCAGCTCTTCCACCTTCTGTGAGACTCTGGGTAGTTAACCTATCTCAGCCTCAATTTCCTCATTTGTAAAATAGAATAACAGTAACTGCTTCAAAGGAGAGTGGTGATGCTCAGGTAAAGCACTGGATACAGAGTGGACAGGCCCCCACCCAGGAAGCACTCAGTAAACCACAGCTCTCCTTGTTAACCTGCTTTTCGTAAGTCCCTGATCCCCATTCTGCTGGGAAATGAATCTTCCCAGATGCTGTTTTCATTTTATATGCAGTGCTGCTGGTTGAATCCTAGAATCTGGGACAAACCACTGAGCTGCATCTCTAGCCTTTACTTTTTGAGACAAGGTCTCCCTAATTTGGCTAGTCTAGCAAACTACTTGGAATTCTCCTGCATCAGCCTCCCCAGCAGCTGGGAATACAGATGAGTGCTGTCATGCCCAGCTTCCAGGGATTCATTATTTGCCAACAACTTCCAGATCTCTAAGATTATCAATCCCATTTCATCTTGTATTAACACATCGGATCTCAGTCCTATTTTCCTCTTTACTGTGTCTGGAATCCATCCTTCTAGCCCTCCTAGTTGGTGTGCCAATTTCATCCTTCACAGTCGCTCCCTCTATGCTTGAGAACCACCGGCCTCCATTTCCAACACAGCCCCAGCCCTTTCTCACCCCAGTAGAGGACGAGGTCCTGCCCTCCTAGGCTGCTGTGCTTCACCCTGCAGGCCAGGCCAGCCAGCTCCCCAGCTGCCACATCCAGGGTTGCTCGGAGATACCACGTCTCATCACCATTGGGCAGGATGTCACCTCTCTGAGTGCCCTGCTGCTCCTGTTCCCCTCGCATCCACATCACCCACACGGGCTTTGGGTAGAAGCCAGACACGTGGCACACCGGCAGCAAACGGCCAGGCCCAGGACTGGGGCCACTGGACAGCCAGGCCTCGGGCTTCACTGTATCCAATAAGGGATGAGGAAACCATAAGGTAAGAACTCTGCATCAGAGGTCCCAGGCCTCCTCCAAGGTTCATGCTCCCCAAAGGTCCACTTCTGGAGGTGGAGTCTCCAAGTAGCTTTGATCCCTTTGTGTCACCTTGCCCAGGAGACCCATGCCTCATCTCCTTCCCCTCCCCTGATCCCAGTGCCCTATAAATGCCTCACCTCCTACTCTAACACCCTGAGCTCAGCTGGAGCACACAGCATGTCTCAAACATGGTCTGAATCAATTCTGACCCACAGATTTGATTTAATTCAACTCATGGAACCCAGCAGGTACTCAGTGACACTGGGTGATATGAACAAATACCCTCATGCCTTATCCATCCCCTATGTCTTGATCTTTGTCTGATGCTTAAAGGAAAGCAAACCCTGGGATGGAAAAACCTACTTGAAGCTTAAAAGTAGGATAGATGGAGAGGACAGAAGGCTGACCTTGCTTCTCCAGTTCTGACTTCCCTGTCTCTAGGAGGCCATTCACATATTGGGGGCAGATGTCATTGAGGAGCCACTGCACTGTTTCCTTTGTCCCTTCGTCCTGGTTGAGCACTTTGATGACCAAATCTACCCTCTGGGGGGCCTGTGGGGCAGGCTCCCAAGCAGTTCCCTGGAAACTCAGGATATATTCTCCTTGATATGCTACATGGAGAAAGTGTTCTGAGACGTTCCCAGGGTGCACCTCACAGCCACCAGACAGCTGCAGCTCCATGGGATCTGTGGAGAGAAACGTGCAAAACTCAAATGAGCTTTAAAGGACTGAAAGGGAAGAAGGACAAGAGACTGGTACTGGGGTTACACGGGGGACCCACAGTGGAAGGAAATGAGAGTGGGTGGCCTGATGCCTGAAACTGGGGCCCAGCCAGGCAGAAGTGCAAGTCCTCAGAGGGGGAGAAAGCAGACAACCTCATCCCCTCTCCCAGCAGGACTTCCATGCCCATTCTCACACTGTGGCGCCTGCCCTGGATCCATCCGCTCAACTCACACTCTAAGGACAGCATTTTGGCGAATTCCTGTATGTCCCTGGTGAAGCTGCTTCGAAAAACCCGAAATATATTCTGCAGGTGGACCCACTGCTGGCTGCTGAAGGTGCCCTGGGCCCAGGGCTTCACAAAGCTGATGGTGTCCGAGGCATTGCTCCAAGTGTGCGTCTGCAGCTCCCCCAACAGGATCAAGGCGTCAGTGCGCATCCAGCTGCTGTTAGTGAAGGAGGAGATCTGGAGATAGCGGAAGAGGACACTCCTTCGCAGGACTGGGAACAAGGAAGACTGGGTGAGTACAGGAATGGCCCACGGGGCAGAGAGCACAGGGAGAGGAAGGAACAACAGCAGATGGTGAGTCCAGGAGGGTCAGCTGGGGTGCGCTGACCCTGAGCCTTACCGCGTCGGGAGCCAGAGACCCCGCAATCTCTGGTGCATCTGTGCCCTCAGGGCTCCGCGGCCCAGGGCTCATCCCAGCGCCCTGGGGAGCCTTTCCCTAAGTCCCAAGCCCGCGCCCTCTCTCCGCCCTTTAGCGCCAGTACGCGGGCACCCTGGGCCACTCACCATCAGAGCTTCCCCACGCCTGGGGGATCACCCACAACAGCAGGAACCACATACACCCCATGCCTTGGAGTCTGGGATCTTGCGGGCTCCGCCCTTCCCAAGGCGCTGCCCTCCACGCCACGCCCCCAGCAGCCTCTTGCGCTGCGCTTTCGGGGGGACCACAGCCAAGTCCCATGTGCAGCTCAGGCAGTCGCCCCGCTCCTGCTGGGGTGCGCTTCACTGTTCTGCTAGACTGTCCCCCTCGCCCCTAGCGGTTCCATCTGCAAGGAGTCCTGAAGCTGTGGCTCACTTCACTGGGTTTCACAACCAACTCACTTTCCCAGGATCTGTCTCAATGCAGAAGGAATATGAAATAGCACATGCGAAATTTTACAACTGTTATCTAACTGTTAAAAGAGGACATTAAGTGCATCTGTGTTACGACTGCGATAGTGCCAATATATATATATGAAAGAATTTGGTTTGGCGGTGAGGGTCGCCAGGTGGAGAGACTATGGGTGATTTTGATTTGTTTTACACTTTTAAGTCTTCCAAAAAAAATCTACAAGTGAATCTGTTACATTGTCCATAAACTACCACATTAAAAACAATTTTCTCAGTGTCCTGAGGTAGAAGACAGGATAGGTAGAAAGGAGACAGGGGATAAAAATCAAGAGTGGCCTGGATTTAAGGTTCAGATTTAAAGTCCACTTTCACGTGGATTAAAAGTGCAAAGTCTCTTTCACCTACTCTGATTACAAACAGCACTGTTCCAGCAGTTGTTAGTCCTTACCCCCAGGTCCTTAAATAACTTCTTTCCTGACCTGGACCCACAAGAAAAAAACAGGTCTGAGAAATGCCTTTGCTCAACAAGTAGATATTCTTACAACTCATACATTGAGAATTGATTACATCATCTATATGTCATACTCTGCATCAAACCCTCAATGTTACACCAATGTAGTAATATTTAAGTTCACATGCAGAACAATGAAGCCCCCCCTGGGGGGGGAGGTGGGGGGGATTGCAAAAAGTGATTTTTCTTCAAAAATAAATCAGAAAAGAAAATGACGCCTACTGGGTAATTGTTAATCCTTCCACTTACTGTCACAAAGCAGGACTAAACCACCCTCTTAGATCATGTCCCTGTACTACAGATGTTTCATATATAAATACTCCTGGCTGAGATATATCTAGCACATTCTTCACCAGCACCTATACTCTACCCTGTCAGAGTGTGTACTGCTTTCTTTCTCACAATAAAATCAAGGGCTTGGGATGTGGGTCAAACGGTAACACGCTCTCCTGGCATGCACGGAGTGCTGGGTTGGATCCTCAGCACCACTTAAAAATAAGATAAAGATGTTATGTCCACTGAAAACTAAAAAAATAAAATTAAAATTAAATAAAGTCAATCTGTGCCGTCCTTCAACTCTATTTTGCCATGACATCAAGGAACCTCAGACATCAAGGAACCTCAGGACCTGCGTCACTTTCTTTTGGGGCCCCTCCTCAGGACCCACATCCTTGTGAGAGTATATCAAGGGAATTGCATTAGGTTGACTAAGATTCTTTCGAGTGCACATATCCCATGTCATTTTTTTTTGCATGTCACTTTATTGTGTTTCCCAGATAACAGCTTTGTAAAAATTGCACATTTATGGCAAGCTTGCACGGATCAATCAGCCCCTTTTTTCCACCAGCTCCCATGATCATAAGTAGTTTTAAGCAATTAAGTAATTTCAATTAATCGGTGTACATTTTAGACACACAATATTGCACACTTAATGAATTATAGTGCAGTATAAAGATAAGAAACCAAAAAATGTGCGTGACTCCCTTCGTAGCACTATTCACTTGATCACAATGCTCTGGAACCCAAAGAGCAATATTCCTGGTCATGCCAGTTCCCCTGCATTGCCCTCCACCTCTCACCCCTCCTGCCTGTCCTCTCTACCTACTGGCTTCCTCTCCTGCCTTCCTGCTCCCTCCCTCTCCTAATATGAGCCTCTGTTCTAAAGACAAGACATAAGATTCAAATGTTTCTGTGAACCTGGAGGGACAAATACCCACTTCTCACAATGAAAACAAGAAATTGTGACAGACACAGTGGCTTGGAGTCCTGATCCCCTGGACAGTGATTCCTTCTTTAATCAGTCAGAGCCTCAGCAGCATCCTGACACCCCTCTCCCCCATCTTTTGACCCACCCACTACCAGCGAGGCTCCACATTACATAGCTCTTAAATGGCTCTCTTTCTCCACCTTCCACCTTCATCACCACCCTAATGTTTTGCCGAGTCCCTGGAAATAGCTGTCTTCGGTAGGAGAGCAAAAATCAATGGCATGGCCTACAAGAGCACGTGGCCCTACCCTGCTCAACCTTTGAACATCATCTTGCACCCCAGTCTCTCTTCATGATGATACGCTTTCAGTTTTTCTCATATGCACAGAATCTTCCTGCCAAAAGCCTCTGCACAAAGAGTTCACTCAGTTTGGGGAACTTGGTCCCCTCTGCTCCCCTCACCACTTCCTGGGCCTAGTTTTTTCCACTCTGACCTCTGGCTCTGAGGTCACTTTCTCAGGGGAGTCTTCTGAGCCTCCCAGACTGTGAACAAAGGCAGGAGAACTAGGCCAGCCCCACCTGCACTCCTTGCACACTAACTTGCTTTGCAAACCTTTCCTCCCAGCACCTGCAGAGCCTGTCATTATAGAAACATTCATGTGTGTGTCTCTTTCTGTGTGCTCTTGTCAGTGGAGGGACAGCACATGTAAGGATCACATCTCCTGGCTCCACTTCCTCCCATCTGACCACATGAATACTTCCCTTCCTCCCGTACCCCTGTGTCCCTAGAGAACAAGCATCTGCCCCTCACCCTGAGCTGGGATCCTGGAGATCGCCCTAACCCACCTAGCTTACTATAACGAATGTCCCAAAACAGTTTGAAAGAACACAGAAAACTTATCTGTGTAACAAATAGAGGACTAAGTGATTAAGTAAAAGTTCAAAATAGCCCAAATTGTGGATGGGAAGGAAACTGTGGGCAGAGACGTGAAAAGAAAAGCGGTTGTGTGGATCATGGTACAACACCTAACTTCATTCTCCAAATTTACGAGCTCCATTTAAAAACTTGAAGAGTTCTATTTAATTTATCTGTATGTCAAACTTTTGATGCAAAAATTCTCTCATATGTAAAGACAAGAATGTGGGTTGTTTTTGTTTTTATTTGGTTTGGTTGTTCTTGTTTTGCTTTGTTTTGTTGGGTTTTTTTTAATAAATAATTCCTAGCTGCATAACCTCAGATCCAGTTATGGCTATTTGGACTTATGGAAATTTTTTTTCCAAAGGTAGGTTGAGTCAGACACTTTTTGGCTATTACAACTTCCACAACTTTCTTCTGAAACCTGGGAGATGCAGTATCACCATCTATCCTAGCTGGCAAGCTAATGCTGGGTTCACAAAATCTGACTATTCCAATAACTTAAGAAAACTGACAAAGAAAGCACGCAGACACACAGAAGTACCTTTTCAAAGTCCAAGATGGCTCTCTGACCTTATGGTCCGTGGAAAGAGAGAGAGCCACTGGAATTTTTTATTCTTATATAGGGGACACACAAGGGGAGGGCCCATGGAACATTCTATCTTCAAAAGGGCAAAGGGGTAGGATTATAAAGGAACAGGTGAGTATAACTCAACCCCCAGGGGTGACTGGTGATGCCTACTCCTGGAGCCATGCCCTGTTATCCAAACTGAAGTAACACCCACGTGACTGCAACCTGGGACTACCCTGCCAGACTGAATGCAATAATTGTTCAGAACCCATACATTAGGACGTAAAGGCGTCTGCATCCAGGCCAGCTCCCGACAATGCAGTAATTTGTTACCTTGAAATAATCTCTGGTTTTAAAAGTTGTATTAACCTGTATTAATAATACATATTAATGGAGTTCAGTATGATACTATCACAAATGCAAACAGCATGCCCTGACTATCCAAGCTCCATTCAGCCCCTTCCCCCCACACACTCCATTCCCAACCTCTACTAATCACTATTTTACCTTCATGTTAAAGTATTTTACTTTCCACCTGTGAAAGAGAATTTGCACTACTTGTCTTTCTATACCTGAGCTTGTTTTGCTTGATGTGACTTCCTCCAGTTCCTTCCATTTCACTGCAAATGACAGGATCCCATTCTTATTTATGGTTGAACAATACTCCATTGTATGTGTAGCACATTTTCCCATCCTTTCTTCTACTGATGGACAAGTAGGCTAATTCCACATGTTAGCCACTATGCGTGTTGCTGCAATAATCATGAGTATGCAGGTAACTCTTTGGTATGTCTATTTCATTTCCTTTGGATATATACCCAGGAATGGGATAACTAAATCGTATGGTAGATCTAGTTTTAGTGTTTGGATGAAATGCCATACTGTTTTCTATAGTAGCTATTCTAATTTACATTTCCATCAACAGTGAATAAAAGTTTGTTTTTCTCAACATCCTTGCCAGCATTTATTTATTTATTTATTTATTTGTTTGTTTGTTTGTTTGTTTGTTTGTTTTTGGATGTAGCCATTCTGAGAGGAGGTTGTGTTATAATTTTTATTTGCATTTTTCTGATGGATCATGTTATTGAGCATAGTTTTGACCATTTACATGTCTTCTTTTGAGAAGTATCTATTAAGATCATTTGTTCTTTTTTTAACTGAATTACCACGTCAATATTAATGAATCTCACTATTTTCTTTCAATGGCTGCCCATTGTCCTGTGGTTTGCCTGATAACAGAGATTGCTAGTTGCCTCCCCAAATACATTAGTTATAAAATTCATTTTTTCAAAACTAAGATTTTATCTCATTCCAGTCACAATGGCAAATATTAAGAATACAAGTAACAATAAATGTTGGCGAGGAAGTTGGGCGAAAGTTACACTCACTCATTGCTGGTGGAACTGCAAACTGCAAACTGTGAGTGTTGCGACTGTCATGGAAAGCAGTATGGAGATTCCTCAGAAAACTTGGAATGGAACCACCATTTGACCTAGCTATCCCACTCCCTGGTTAGTAACCAAAGGACTTAAAATCAGTATACTACAGTGTCACAGCCACACCAATGTTAATAGCAGCTCATTTCACAATAGGTAAACTATAGAAACCAACCTAGATGCCCTTCAACAGATGAATGGATAAAGAAACTGTGGTATATATACATGCTGGAATATTGCTCAGCCTTAAAGAAGAATGAAATTATGGCATTTTCAGGTAAACGCATGGAACCATATAATATCATGCTAAGCTAAATAAGCAAATTCCAAAAAACAAAGAATAAATGTTTTATCTGATATGTGGTTTCTTCTTTATAATAAAGGGTGAATGGACTAGGGAAAAATAGAGGTACTTTGGATTAGCCAGAGAGAAGTGAAGGGAGTGGAGGGGTAAGGGATAGGAATGATAGTAGAATGAATCAGACATTATTACCTATGTGCATACATGATTACATGACGAGTGTGATTCCACATCATGTACAACCAGAAGAATGAGAAGCTATTTTCCATTTATGTATGATGTGTCAAAATGTGTTCTATTTTCATGTATAACCAATTAGAACAAATTTTTAAAATGGAAAAAAAAATATATAAATAAAACCTCATTTTGGGATCAGCATATTATCACCAAATTAAATATTATATATCCCAGCCCCTCCTGAGATAGATATTGGCCTATGACTATTTCAGACCAAAAGCATGTTTGCGCTGTTTGTGTCCCACTTCTAATAACTCACATTAAAAGTGGAAATGGAGTGATCTTTCATGCTAGCAAAAGCCCTCATGATGGATTAAACTTCATGTTGAGGCATAACTGTAACTAACAGAGCACTGAGCTTGAAGAAGCCTGGCTCCCTAGAAAGCCCATGGAACTAGCCTTTGAGTACCACCTCTGGACTGCGATTATGTGTATGAAAGAGAAACTCAGTATTTTTAAGATCCTGTTATTAAAGAGAAACTTAGTATTTTTAAGATCCTGTTATTGGTCCGTTTCTGATGTAATTAGGACTAGGTGCAGAAACACCACCTAGTCCTAATTAATGCCTATTTCCATTATTTTTGCCACTATAAAACACATGCATACGTGCATACCCAAAGAGTTGCAACATTCATCTTTGGACATATATCCTCAAATTCTGGTACTTTACCTTCAATATGATGTGTTTCCAAATATACAAGTTTTTCAGCTGAGGGATCAGAGAATTTTGCCAAATAGCTTTCCGAATTCCTGTTTAAAAAGCCATGTATTAATGTATTATCCCTCTTCAGTATTGTCAATTTAATAAATTAAAATGAACATCCCACTTACATTTTAATTTTCAAAATACCATCACTGCTAATGAGGATGATCATCTTACCTTATGTTTATTAGCCATTTGGGATTTTTCTGCATGAGTTTTCTTTTCATTCTTTGTCCATTTCTTGTTTTCAGTTTGCATTTTGTCTTATAAGTTTGTAAGAAACCATGTCACTGATAAGATTAACTAGCACTGTCATTTCCAGTATAGATATTTTTGCCCGATCTATAGTTGAGTTATACCATCTATTGCTTTTCATTTTTGCATTTTTAAAAATACATTTATAAATTTTATAGAATAGGTTCTGAGTTCCTATTTTGGAATGTGTGTATTATATGTGTACTTGGAACTTTCAAGTCTTTAATACATCTGGAATTACTTATATTTACACTATAATGTAAGAGTTCCTATATTGCTTCATTTTTTGTTCTTGTTGTTCTTGTTGTTGATGTTGTTTTGTTTTGGTACTACGGATTGAACTCAGGGGCACTCAACCACTGAGCCACATCTCCAGCCCTATATTTGGTATTTTATTTAGAGACAGGGTCTCACTGAGTTGCTTAGCACCTGGCTTTTGCTGAGGCTGGCTTTGAACTCTTGATCCTCCTGTCTCAGCTTCCCAAGCCACTGGGATTACAGGCATTTTCTATCATTCATGGCCATTTTCTTTTTTATAAATTAATATTTTATTGTTGTATACAATCACATATCATTTTGGTGGGTATTTAGTCTCCATACTTCATTCTTTGTAAAAGTAGAAGGTTTAATTTTGATTATTTTAATGGAAATAAAACTTATTTTTTCTCTATTTTTAGTTAGGTATAAGTACTTATTTGAGGATATTGATGATTTTATATATAAAGCATACATAGTAAACACACACAAAAGATTATTTTACAGACCTTAACAACATACGGATGCTGCCCTGAGTTTTATTTTAGAAACTGTCATGACATTATTTGAACTACATAACATTAAAATCTCTTTACATAAAAGCAATGATTTCCTTACTATGTAAAGAGCTTCTAAAAATGAATAAAAATAAGGTGGATAAACAACATAAAAGAGTTGAAACAACTGAAATAAATAAGACTAACATGCAACCCAATGGAAAATGTTAGAAGGCAAGAAAAGGGTTCACATAAAAGCAATACTTTGGTTAATAAATGCATGTCAAAATGTTCAACCTATGTTAAATCAAGAACCAATATAGTATGTTAACCTATCACTTAAAATTTAAAGGACATTTTCATAGGACCTACATTTCATTTGCCCTCAGATTAAAATAAACATTTCAGATAGCTCAAAAGTTGGTCTCAATGCATTTCATAAAGAGGACAATGTGGGGAGCCACTCTGAATGACCCACACCCTCCAGTCCTGAAGCAGGAGGCTCTGGCCAGTCATTACATTACATGGTGACTTGGGTGTTGCCCAGCTCGTGTGTGTTCAGGTGTAGGTGTCACCCTGGGGTTGAGTTACACTCACCTGTCCATTGTAACCCTGCCCCTTGCGGCCTTTTCTGGATGAAACTTTCTAAGAAAGAGCGTTCTCCACCCATAAAAGCCCACTTCTGAACGTGCTCGCTCTCTCCCGCTAGGCTCTCTTGCTGACTTTCTCTTGCTCTCCCTTTTGGGGACCCTGAGGCCCAGAGTGGAGAAGCCGTCCTGAAGCTTTCATAAAGGTAATTTGTGTCGGTGTTTTATTTGGTGTCCCTGCAAATTCACACGATCCACCCTAAGTTCAGCTGCCCGTGCAGGTTGGGGACGGCAGTACAAGTGTTTTCCCCTTTCTTTTCTTTTATCTTCAGGATGTGATTTTTCTCTTTGGCTTCTTCACGTTTTCTCTCCAGATACAGTGTTAGCTATGTCTGCAACAAATTTCTGCCACACATTGTTGAAAACAAGCTTTTGAAGGATATGTATGCAGCTTCACAGAAGAAAAGTTCCATGCGTGTGAATTATAAAGGCATTTGTCATTAAGCCCTTAGGTTTAAGTGCTGTATTTTCAATTATCAACATTCTTAGAAAAGAGCTGCCCAGATGAATTGTGAAAGCTATTATTTGCTCCCAAGCACCAGCCAACCAGGGAACAAAGAGAGGAGTAGGAATGGGGTGGAGGCGTTTCGATGAGTTAGGTTCTCATTTTAAATAAATTTTAATTATTAAAAATATTTTTACCTTGTCCATGGAATTAACCAATGTTGCCTTTTTTAACTTGATCATAAAATTTTAGATATCAATAGTCATGCTTCTTAGTGACCATTGTCATGGATTATCACATTTAATTCTTGTTATAATTATATGACATAGTAGCTATAACCATTCCTAACTCACAGGTGAAGAATTTAGCACATAAAGACTTTATCCAAAATCATATGCCTAGTAAGTGGCAAAACTTTCATTCAATTCTGGGCAGTCATTTTGAAGTCCAGTTTCTTACATGTGCTTCTATTCCATGTATAAATTCTTGCTGTACCCAGAAAATAATTTTGTTTGTCCTTATAGTGTGGACCATGTGCGTTTCCATAAAGTTAGCGGATTTGCTTTCTTGGAACCAACTGCCCTTCTGGGTGAAGCTGGTATTCAGTGAAGTGTATTGAGGGCGAAGGGTGCCTGCCCAGTGTTTTTCTCTCCTCCAAGCTCTCCGGGTGGACCTGCTCCAAATACTTCTCTAGTTGGACATAATCCACAATGTTCTCCTTCATCTCAGCTTCTACAATGCTTGTCATCCCAAATCATCAAGAAACATTCCCTGTAAAAGTCAAGAGTAGGCCCAGTCCAGCGATGCCATTAGAGGTTCGGCTAAGACCAGAGGGAAAAGTTCTGCCCTTGCCGTGACCTCTTCAGAGATGCTTTCTGCAGGGCCTCAGAATATACAATGAAATCAATGGCGGAGGGAGGTACAGGCAGCTCCATGTGGGCAGAGCTTCCAACATTGCTTCATTTTCTAGCTGGATACCCAGCTCAGCTGTTTATTATTCTTTGCAGTTATATGAAATCACCTCTAATACACAGATTAATTCTCACTGTGCCAAGATCCATTTCTTTTCTAATCTTTTTATTACATAATATTGGGGTTTATTTTGACATAATTATACAGCATGGAATATAATTTGCTGCAAATCAGTCCCCAGTATTTCCCCTTTACCTCTGCTCCTCCGTCCCCTGTTCCCCTCCTCTACTCTACTGGTCTTCCATCTATTATAGATTTTTATTAGTGAATTATAGGTGGGTATGTAAAGGTGAAAATCACTCTGGTATACTCCCTCGTGTACATAGGAGAGTTGGGTGAGTTTCATTCCACCATTCTTCACAGTTTCTGTCCCTCCTCCCTCCCTCTCCTCCATCCCCTATCTCTACTCCACTTTTCTTTCTTCTGTTTTCATAGGATCTGCATCCCTTTTTCCCCCTTATTTTGGTCTGCATATGACAGAGAACAGTTAACCCCTGACTCTATGGATCTGGATTATTTCACTTAGCCTGATCCTCTCCGGTTCCATTCATTTACTGGCAAATACCAGAACTGTGTACATATATCACATTTTTTTTTTTGAGAGAGAGAGAGAGAATTTTTAATTTTTTTTTTTTTTTAGTTTTCGGCAGACACAACAACAACATCTTTGTTTGTATGTGGTGCTGAGGATCAAACCCCGGCCGCACGCATGCCAGGCGAGCGCACTACCGCTTGACCCACATCCCCAGCCCAATATATCACATTTTCTTAATCCTTTCATCTGCTGAGAGGCATTTGGGCTGGTTCCACAACCTGGCTAGTGTGGATTGTGCTGCTGTAAACCTTGATGTGGCTGTGTCCCTGTCGTGGGATGATCTTAGATTTTTTTGAATATATGCCAATGAGTGGGTCAGATCTGTTTCTTAGTATTATATTTTACTCCTCAATTCTTTTATTTGTCCATTTCTATCTTATTACCAAAACATTTTGATAAATTTGCCTCTGGATTTAGGTATTGAATGGCAGAGTAGAATCGGGCTCACAATGTGTCTGGGAAGTCTTTCACAGAAGGAAATGTCCACTGAAGTGGAGTTCATCTCTGCTTCTCCCAGTGGGGGGTGCTGTGGGTCCCTCTGCCTCCGCAGCTGCTCTCAGTCCAAAACAAGGGTGTTTCTCATGTATCCCCAAGGTCACAAGGAAACTTCAACTGTCACATTTCTATACCCGCTCACCACCTTGTTTAGGATTAGGCCACAAAAACTACATAATCTGGGTCAGGTTCCCTTTGAACATGGTGGTAAGAAACCAACTCAACTTCTCGCTTCTCCTTTATGGCCTTTGGTCCTTTCAATTCTGAAACACAGCACAAAACATGTAAATTTTCAAACACTAAAAACTTCATTAGGAGTCAAATTCACACTTTTAAGTGGAAATTTCTCCAGGGTAGAGCCCTAGTCTCACCAAGCTATTCTGCTGATTGGACCACGCTCTGGTATTATTGATGAAATGAAGAATCTATAGATACAGGCCCAATATTTAACTTCCCACTTTCCTCCCTTTCTAATTATTTTCCTGTAACTAACAGAAATTAATCTCAGAAAGTTCTAACAAGGCTGCCTGGATCCTCTGTTTCTCCCATCTGTAAACTCCTGTATGTCCACTTCTGAGTTATAAATTCCCTCTATTGTCATCTCTCAAACTGAGATTATTAGAGGCCCTAGGAGTTTCAGAATTCAGCATTAAATCCTAAATCCATCTCAAGACTTCAAATAAGTCCCACACAAACACAGCAATTGTTTCAAAGCACACTGGCTCCAGTATTAGGGGTTTTAATTTATCCAAGATGCAGTCATATACTGTAATATGATGTTTAGCAATCCCACAAAAATCCCACAGGTAATGAACATAATTATTAGACCAAAAGTTGAATGTGCAAGAAGGATCAGTTTATTTTCCATCAGTTAACCTGGTTAAGAGCTGTCCGTGGGCTATGTGTGGACTGTCGCACATCACAGCCTAGTGAATAGGAGAATCTGGTTTGGGAACTTCAGTGGACATTTCCTCCGTGAAAGACTTCCCAGACACATTGTGAGCCCGATTCTGCTCTGCCTGGTCCCACACAGCACCAGAGATGGGGTGACCTGCTATAGCCACACATCACCTCTGAGATGGAAGTGATCTGCCAAGATGCCGATCAACCTGCTGACTGCAAGACACCATAAAGCAAACTCCATCCCTGAAATCTTACCTTGCCTTTGATGTCCCCCCTGATAAACCAAAGGAGCCATTTTCTAGTTTTCAAGCTCCAGCTCCTGTGGGAACTGGACCTATCAGGGATCCATCTTTAAAACCATCTTTTCTGACTCTTTGTCTTTCATTCTTCATGAATTATTCTAGACTTCAATTTCTTAGAGGCTTATCCCTCAAAGCAGTCATGAATTCTCTGGTGAGGAGCTGGCCACCCCACGATATAACCTAATTTCTAATTCTGAGTATCATGGTACATAAGGTGGGAAAAATGTAACTTTAGCTTTTCCTACTTTCTTCCCCCAATCCAGTCCCTAGAGTTCTAACTCTCATAGTTTGGCCCATGGCACTCATTCATGAAGCCATACAGACTACAGGTGAAGTGTCCACGTTACTTCCCACACAGCCTCTTCATTCCCAGTGTTCTTTCTGGAATTTCTGTGCCACAATTATGAGTCGAGTTGTCTGGGGAAGGCTCTCCATCATCTGCTGGCCAGTCATACCATATAGTCATTCTCTCTAGGATCTCCCTGTTAGAGATAAGGGAAACATCCTCCTTCTGTTCTTAGAACCCAAAACATCTCTTTCCCAACTACAAAAAACAAACTAGTCTGCAAAAATTATTTCCCACTTCCTGTTTCTTCAAGACTTTCTGTCCATGCCATTATGTCCCATGTTCACTGCTTAGAGAAGCACTTGAAAAAAATAACAAAATGACTGGGAAGCTATCTCTGTTTTCTCTCCTGCCACAATCTTCCCCTGAAGCAAAGAGAAACGTGTAGTTAACATTCATGAATAAAGGGAAGGAAAGAGAAAATTCAAGAAATAAAAGCATGTGCGAAAATGTCAAAATATTATCTAGCAACATGACTTTAGAATTTTTCAGAAGCGCAGGCACTAAAAATTAAATAATAAATAAACCAAGGAAATACAAACCAACAAAAATGAAAACGGCCAACCTCCCAGGGCCTCTTTGATGAATAGCTGATCTGATGTCCAGTCCACTTAACTCAAAACATAGGAGAATTATGAACAGTGAGCACCACACTTGCTTGCTTCCCTGTTTGTAAAAACCAAACATCTGCATTTAGTTTCTGCAAAAAGACAAAAAATGTTCAAAAGGCATCCAGGAACTTCTGGTGATCCAGTCCAGAGTCAGTGAATCCATTATGTTACTAAAGTATTAAGTAACCAGAGAAGAAATTGAATTTTCTCCAAAAACAGTTATTTGAAGGCTGTGTTGGTCAGCTCTTTGTCTGTGTGACTACAATAACTAACAAGAACAACTTAGACAAGAAAAGTATATTTTGAGCTCATGGTTTCAGAGGTTCGCTCCACGCTCTGATGATTCCATTGTTAGGGGCCTGAGATGAGGTGGAACATCACAGAAGAATGATGCAGGGGAGAAAAGCTGTGGGCTGTGGAGAGAGCCAGGCTGAGAGAGGCCACCAGCACTGCCATGGGCAAGGACAAAGGGGCACAGCAGGCTGAGCCATTTGGATGTCTCATCTCCGTCCCTTGTGCCCAAGATGCAAAGGTGAAATTGCACGACTTGATTGCCCAGCTGGGTTTCAAGATTTGTTTTGGTCCCATCCCTTCTTTCTCAGGCCCTATTCCTCCCTTTTGGAATGGGCACATTTACTCTGGGCCGTTATGTTGGGATTGATGTGATTTGCTCTTGACCATTACAGGGACTCACAGCCATGAGTTTCCCTGAGTCTCAAATAAGACTTGGGACTTGGACTTTGGGGAAATGCTGGAACTGTTAAGACTATGGGGACTCTTGGAGACGGACTAATGAATTTTGTGTTGTGAGATGGGCATATGCTTTTGGGGACCAGGGATGAAAAGTTACAGTTGTATATAAGGTGTCCCTCAAAAGCTCTTGAGTTAATGTGGGAATATACAAAGGTGAAATGATTGGACTGTGAGAGCTCTAACCTAATGAGTGTGAGTTTGCCATGGCCCCTTACCCCCTCCCTCTCTGCTTCCTGTCCCTTCCTTCAGCTGAGCTGCTCTTCTCCACCACCTCCTCTGGCCTTGATGCTCTGCCTCACTTCCGGCCCAGATTCATGGAGTTAGTCAACCATGGACGGAACCTCTGCAGCCATAAGCCTACCATAAACGTTTCCTCCTTTTGTCAGGTACTTTGATCAGAGCTATGAAAAGCTGACAAATGCAAATACTTTTTAAAATACATAATTTTTGTGAGGTTTCTACAACCTTGAGCAGCTTCTGGCTTTGAAGTATCCTTTGCTCCTTCCTTGTTTGACTTTTCTTTTCTGCCTTTCATTGTCATCTGTCAATTGGAGTATTTTGGCAGATGCTTGGGGAAAGTTACCTGACTCCTTCTCAGTTTTGATGAACTGAACTTTTCTTGTGGCCTTTCACCATTGCTCTTTACAGACTGTTCGTCACTGACACCATGTTGTTAGTTCATTGTTCACCTTCATGTCCTCTGGGTCCTTTATTTTCACATATGACACATCTATCTCCTTTTCATTTCTGTCAAGCACATCAAGGAAGAATGTCAATGTTTACCCTGTATTGTAAAGATAAGCCACTAAAGATTTTAATACTGGCAGCACCATGTCTGTTTGTTAAAGGTAATCTCTTATTATTATCATTAGCTGGTAAGGAAGGATATGAAATAAGGGGACAGGTTTTTATTGTCATCTTCATTCACCAAATTCTTTAGGAATCAGTCAATGTCATCTCCTTGGAGACTGCAGGATTTCAGAGAGCTTAACATTGAATCAAGGGGCTGGGGATGTGGCTCAAGCGGTAGCGCACTCGCCTGGCATGCGTGCGGCCCGGGTTCGATCCTCAGCACCACATACAAACAAAGATGTTGTGTCCGCCAGAAACTAAAAAAATAAATAAATAAATATTTAAAAAAATTCTCTCTCTCTCTCTCTCTTTAAAAAAAAAAAAAAAAACATTGAATCAATAAAAAGATTTCCACATCTTGGGGTCCTGTAGTTCAGGATGAGACAAAAATAAATGTAAAAAATATATAAATATAAAAACTAAAATGTAGTGTTGAAATTATGGATGAAACTTTTTATCTCATCATGAAAGATTAACTTGTATGGAGCATTTAGTAAAATACTAAAAAAATGATTTGTGGACGTTAGTCAACAATAGTATGTTGAAACTAGTGTTTCCAAACATTGGGAAAAACAGAAAGTGAAGACTGTGAGCCAAATACAGGAAAATAATCCAGATAATCCTATGACTTTCTTCATCTTTCCCTTGGGAATAATTTTCAAATCAACTCACAAAGAAAGAGAACCCTGCCAGAGGCTAGTTACTCTCACTAAGTTGAAGAGACAAAGATTTAGGTCCAGAGTCTCAGAGAGCTAGGTATAGTGTCAAGTGGTCTAACATGTTTGCATCAGGGGCCTAAAAGCAAGAAGCTCACCAAAACACTCTCTCTCTTTCTCTCTCTCTCTCTCTCTCTCTCTCACACACACACACACAGAGAGAGAGAGAGAGAGAGAGAGAGAGAGAGAGAGAGAGAAACAGTGAAATTAACTTGATAAACAACAGTGATAAAGAGAAAATTTTTGAAGCATCCAGGGTAAAATATATATGTGGGGAGGAGATGAGAACAGTTTGTAAGTAACAATGCAAGCCAGAAGTCAGATGAATGACATCTTAAAATTGCTTTTAAAAACTATCAAACTAGGATTCAATACCCACCAAATATCTTTCAAAAATTAAGATGAAAATCAAAGTATTTCAAAAGTAAAAACTGAATGAATTTGCTGCCAGCACAAGTACACTATGAGAAATATAAAAGGAATTTCCTCTGCTTGAAAGAAAAGGAAGCTAGAGGAAATCCTGGATCTACAGAAAACAATGAAGAGTGTCAGAAATGTTAAATGCATCAGTAAACATTAAATATTTTTTCTTATTTTTTTAATCTACTTTAAATGTAACTATAAAGAGCAAAAACCAATGACCAAGGGGATCCAAGATGGCAAGCTAGAGGAGGCTGCATTCTGTGTCACTCTGTGACCTGGGATTCTAGTAGTGGAAATGTTGCTTCTCTGAAAGTTATTAGAGGACCCCCAACAGCTGCTCCTGCACAGGAATCCCAGCCTCCAAGCCCATGCAAGTCTCCAGATCTCAGCATTAGCACAGGACTCTGGGCCAATTGCCCACACAGGTCCACTGGCCACCATGCCCCAACAAGGCCACCAGCCATCACCCACCAATGTGGAGCTCCCTCAGTAGCCTCCATCTTGGGACACTGCAACCAATGCCATAGTCCCCTACACAAGATAGCCTGCACCTGGGGACACAGGACAGGGTCTGGAGACAGCCGCCAGTCACAACACTGCATGCCACAGTGCTGCATCTCTGAACACACCACCCAATGCTACCACCTGGCCCAACCCAACCCAACACCCCATCTCTGAAAGCAGCCACCTCCATCTTGGGACACCTTTTTTTCCACCTTTAATTGGGGCAAATCCCAGCTTGAAATGTCTTCTGGGACCCTAGAAGCAATATCAAGGTACCTATAGTCCCCAACACCCCCCCTCCCACAGCCACTAACAGCCACTAACTGGGCACAGTACTTACAGCTACTCGGCTGGTCCATAGCTCACAAAGCCTGGCCCTGAACTGCCCAATATAAAACAGCTCTCCACAATGGGTGTGCATCCCCTACAGCACAGCCCACAAGACCTCTGGAGACATAGGTTCCTGGTTGGGAAGTAGAAAGGGAGAGGGTGAGTGAGATACAGTTTAGAGACTAAATAAGAGACCAGGAATTGTGAGGCCTACAGGTGACATAAGGAGATAAGATCAGGCACCCACATCACATGAGCAGGCCCCAAAGAAGATCCTGGGGTGCAGTGTCCATCAGGAACTGGCAAGTGCTAAACCCTACCTCCAGGAGCTGTGCCCCCAAGACCAACCCTCCCACCCTAATAACCTGAGGATGGAGATACCAACAAACAACAGACAGCCCCACCTATTGGATGAGAAGGGAAGCAGAAAGACACTGAACTCCAACAGGAAAAAAAAAAAATGTGTTTTTCTTTGATATTTTTTTCTTTTCTTTTTTTAAAATTCTTTTCTCTCCCTCTTCTCACTCCCTCACATCCCCAATATTTTTTAAACCAAGTACTTTTCATGAATTAGGCTACTGAGGACTGGGATGTTTGAATAGTAGATTACAGTTGTATTGTATACTCTTGTATATCCTTTTTTCTAACTTTTTTTATGTTTCTTAATTCTTATATGTGTTTGTTTTTTGTACTCTCTCTATTGTCTTCCCACTTACTTGTCTCCCCCAAATCACTTTCTCTCTTTTCTCCTGCTACTAGCCAACTTCTTTAGATTCCTCTTTCAAGCTTCCTAAGATCTAATAACTCTGTATCCTCACCTCCTGTCTCCTCAACATCTCATCCTATACCTCACCCCCAGTTATTTGTCCACCTTCAGAAACTGTAAATCCTTTTGCAAACCTACTGTTAATATTGTAGATAATATGTGAACTCACAGTTTCTGCCTATTGTGACAAAACAGTAAACGTCTTAACAGGAGCTATTTGGTTTAAGGCTGTATATTGTTTGTATTGGGATCTATTAATATTGTCCTCCACCTAAAATCAGAGGTATTGGAAACCTGCAGGAACACCATAAATCTGTAGCATAAAAACAGTAACAACTTGGGTCTTCAGTGCTAGAAGGGAAGACACACAAATGACATTAAAAAAAAAAAAAGGGAAAAAAGTGCCTTAAACAAATCAAGTTACTACATTATTAGAATCCATGGCCAGCAGCACAGCAGAAGAAATTACAGAGAAGGAGTTCAGGACGAGGAATGATATAAGAGCAAATGCAGGCAGCAAAACATCATTTCAACAAAGAGCTACATAAGCAAATACAGGAAGCAAAAAATTACTTCAGTAAGGAGATAGACATTCTGAAAAAAAAAAACAGAAATCCTTGAAATGAAAGAAACAATAAACCAAATTTAAAACTCAATACAAAGTATCACTAACAGATTAGATCACTTGGAAGACAGAATCTCAGATAATAAAGACAAAATACATAACCTTGGGGAAAAAAAAAAAAAAAAAGGTTGGCCACACATTGAAGATGGTAAGAAACCATGAGCAGAACATTCAAGAATTATGGGATAACATAAAAAGACCAAATTTAAGAA
This sequence comes from Marmota monax, assembly GCF_021218885.2. Classification (NCBI taxonomy): domain Eukaryota; kingdom Metazoa; phylum Chordata; class Mammalia; order Rodentia; family Sciuridae; genus Marmota; species Marmota monax. Next base: position 814,691 of record NW_026695201.1, on the reverse strand, counting down.
TTATTGGGATAGAAGAAGGCATAGAGTTATAAACCAAAGAAATGAACAATCTATTCAATGAAATAATATCAGAAAAGTTTCCAACCATGAAGAACGAATTGTTAAATCAAATACTAGAGGTTTACAGAACATTAAGTGTACAAAATCACAACAGATCTATAATAAGGTGCATTATAATGAAAAGAACTAGCTTACAGAATAAGGAGAAATTTTTTAAAACCACAAGAGAAAGGAATCAGATTACATATAAGGGGAAACCAATTTAGATCTCTGCAGATTTTTCAACCCAGAACCTGAAAGCTAGAAGATCCTGGAAAAACATATACCAAGCTCTGAAGAAAATGGATGCCAACCAAAAATCTTACATCCAGCAAAATTAAGCTTTAGATTTGATGATGAAATAAACAAAAACAAAAGTTAAAAGAATTCACAACTAGAAAGCCTGCACTTGGCAAAATATTCCATGAGGAGCAAATGAAAATCAGCAAAGGGAAGTATTACACTAAAGGAAAAACAAATCAAAAGAGAAACCAAGTCAATTTAAATACCAAAAGTATTCAGGAATATAAATCATGTCTTAATAATAACCCTGAATGTTAATGGCCTAAATTCACCAAACAAAAGACATAGACTGATAGGTTGTTTTTAAAAAAAAAAAACAGACCAAACAATATGCTGCCTTAAAGAATCTCATCTCGTAGGAAAAGACATCCACAGACTGAAGGCTAAAGGCTGGGAAAAAACATACCACTAACATGGACTGTGTAAACAAGCAGGGATTTCCATCCTCAAATACAGAAGACTTCAAGACAAAGTTAATCAAAAGGGATAAAAAAAAGGACATTTCATACTGCTTAAGGGAACCATACATCAATGAGATATAACAATTATAAATATATATGCCCCAAACAATGGAGCACCTACATTCATCAAAAAAAACTCTGCTGAAGTTCAAGAATCAAATAGACCACAATACAATAATTCTAGGTGACTTTAATACACCTCTTTCACCACTATATATATCTTCCAAACAAAAGCTAAACAAAGAAACTATAGAATTTAATAATACAATCAATAACTTAGACTTAATAGACATATATAGAATATTTCATCCATCAATGAGTGAATACATTTTCTTTTAAGCAGCACATGGATCCTTCTCTAAAATAGACAATATCTTGGGGCTGTGGTTGTGGCTCAATGGTAGAGTGCTCACCTAGCACATGTGAGGCCCTGGGTTGAATCCTCGACACCACATAAAAATAAATTCTAAACAAACTAAAGATATTGTGTCCAACTACAACTAAAAAAAGAAATACTAAAAAAAGAAATCATATCTTATACCATAAAGCAACTCTTAGTAAATACAAAAAAAGTAGAGATACTACCCTGCATTTTATCACTTCACAATGGAATGAAATTAAAAATCAATTATAAAATAAAAAATAGAAGCTACTCCAACACCTGGAAACTAAATAATATGCTATTGAATGAACAATGAATTACAAAAGACATTAAAAAGGAGATTAAAAAATTCTTAGAAGTAAATGAGAACAATGATAAAACATATGAAAATCTCTGGGACACTATCAAGGCAGTACTAACAGGAAAGTTCGTTGCATGGAGTTCATTCTCTAAAAAAAGAAAAAGTCAACAAATAAATGACCTAACATTACATCTCAAAGACCTAGAAAAAGATGAACAAATCAACACCAAAAGCAGTAGAGGAAAGGAAATAAGTAAAATCAGAGCTGAAATCAATGAAATCTAAAGAAAAGAAACAATTGAAAAAAATGACAAAACAAAAAGTTGATTCTCTGAAAAAATAAATAAAATTGATAAATCCTTAGCCACGCTAAAAAGAGAAGGAGAGGAAAAACTCAAATTACTAACATCCATGATGAAAAAGGAAATATCATGATGGACACTACAGAAATACAGAAGATAATTGGAAATTATTTTGAAAATTTGTACTCCAATAAAATGGAAAAAATCAAAGGCATAAACAAATTTCTACAGTCATATGATTTGCCCAAACTGAATCAGGCTGATATACACAAGCTAAACAGATCAATTTCAAGCAATGAAATAGAAGACACCATAAGAAGCCTACCAACCAAGAAAAGCCCGGGACCAGATGATACACAGCTGAGTTCTAAAAGACCTTCAAAGAAGAATTAATACCAATACTCCTCAAATTATTCCATGAAGTAGAAAAAGAGGGAACACGTCCAAACTCATTCTACGAGGCCAATATAACACTGATCCCAAAACCAAAGACACAATCAATGAAAGAAAACTTCAGACCAATCTCTCTAATAAACATAGATGCAAAAACTCTCAATAAAATTCTGGCAAATCAAATACAAAAACATATTAAAAATATAGGGTGTCATGATCAAATGAGGTTCTTCCCAGGGATGCAAGTTTGGTTCAACATATGGAAATCAATAAATGTAATTCATCTCATAAATAGATTTAAAGATAAAAATCATATGATCATCTCAATGGATGCAGAAAAAAGCATTTGACAAAATACAGCACCCTTTATGTTCAAAACACTAGAAAAACTAGGGATAACAGGAACATATCTCAACATTGTAAAAGCTATCTATGCTAAGCCCCAGGCCATTCTAATGATGCCATTAACCTCATTCTAAATGGAGAAAAATTAAAATCAAACCCTCTAAAAACTGGAACAAGTCAGGAATGCCCTCTTTCACCACTTCTATTTAACATAGTTGTTGGATCTCTAGCCAGCAATTAGACAGATTATCGCCATCTATCCCAGCTGGTGAGCTAAAGCTGGGTTCACAAATCTGACTGTTCCAATAACTTAAGAATAACAGCAAAGAAAGCATGCAAACACATAGAAGTACCTTTTCAAAATCCTGGATGGCTCTCTGAACTTAGGGGGTCCATGGAAAGAAAAACAGAGAGAGCCACTGGAATTCTTTTTTCTTATATAGGGGACACACAAGGAGAGGTTCCCCGTAACATTCTATCCCAAAAAGGGCAAAGGGGTAGAATTACAAAGGAACAGGTGAGTGGCGCTCAACCCCACCAGGTGAAGCCAACTCCTGGAGCCACGCCTCATTATCCTAGTGGAGAAAAAGCCCAAGTTATTGCTGGGTGCAATAATTGTTCAGTGTATCTTGCTCAGGTCTTAAGGGCATGTATTTCCAGAGTGGCTCCTGATATAGCCTCCCTTTCTTCTTTTTTTTTTTTAAGAGAGAGAGAGAGAATTTTAATATTTAATTTTTTTTTTTAGTTATCGGTGGACACAACATCTTTGTTTGTATGTGGTGCTGAGGATCGAACCCGGGCCGCACACATGCCAGGCAAGCACGCTACCGCTTGAGCCACATCCCCAGCCCCTCCCTTTCTTGATATAAAAAAGCAATTGGGGAATTATATCTTCCAGTTACTGGACTCTTGGTCCGAGGTTGTCATGATCTACTATTGAAACACAAAAGGCATTAGTAGAAAACGTTATTTCAATAACATACCATATAAAATGTTTTAGCATATTTTTAGTATTAACTTTGAAAGATCCAGGTTATTATTATTACTCTGCCAAACATTCATCAGAAGATTCTTAATCTTTTCCCAATTTTATTGGGAAGCATTGTGTTTGGCCATAGTAACAGACATATTTAATTGGCATGGCATTTAAGCCTTTCTTCAAACCATACAGCAGAGAGCTCATTGTATTATTCATTATAGTGGTTCCAATCATACCATCAGCACTTATCTGACTATGAAGAACCTTGGAAGTAACTTACGTCAAATTACTTACAATTCACGTTGTAAGGTTTGAAACATAGCCACAAAGTCTGCATTGTAGGAACAATGAATAATATTTAAAGCAGTTAGTCACTTCAAGGATCATGAGATCAAGAGCTTACCTAGGCATGCACCTGTTTCAAAGCCTGACCGTTAACTTCAGCATGCTAGCTGGCAATAGGACAAAGGAACACTGATGAAGGATCAATGTCTTTCTTCTCTACCATAACTAGTAATAAAGTTAGGCAAGTTGCATTTTTTATATGTTACAGGATTTTTAATCATGAGTCTTTTAGGTCTGGCAATAATGTAAAAATTCTGAGGGCAGAAGTCAAACTCAAAACATCTTTTTGGGTGCCATCTCGCTGAGGGTTAAAGTTTCTAGGAGTTACACCATCCTCATGTAATTCTAGGAGACCAGCCTAAAATATATTCATTATTTTTAGACACCTCATGTTCTACTGGCAAGACACTTGCACAATTCATCCACTTAGGAAAGCCAATTTCTATGGTAGAATGATTAGGGCAATAATACAATGGTAGATATATTATGTAAATGACTGGACTATATAGGAAAATTCTATTTCAATAATATTTTTATTTTGACAATTGTCCAGATAGATAGTCTTAATTTCTAATGACCAGCATCATTGGCTGATTTAGGTTTCTCATATACTGCCTTTTCCTCAAAGGATACTCCCAGGCAGCTTGTTTACCATAGGTATAACTGACCATTAGAATCAGTACAATTAATCCAATTAATCTAGTTTCATGGGTGGACTTTCCAGTCCACACTGTGATGCACTTTAAAGGTGGACCTGAGAGATGGGTCCACAAAAGTCTCTCCATAAATTTTATTCACATGATAAGCCTATGAAGCTGCATGGCTATAAATTCTGCAGCTGGAAATGTACCATCCTGTGCCAGGTTTTTCAGTCATTTTCATGATGACAGGTTTAAACTCTCCTTTGAAATCTGATTTAACTTACTGAATTATGTTCAGCGGCAGTAAAGCTCTCAATATTACAACTGAAGAAAAGTTTTGAAGTATTTGTAAGATCTAGTGTGTGCATGTAAGTGTCCTGTTTTTCCCCTTTATTTAATAAGTTGAATAAAAGGCTGGTAAAAGTCATAATATCATTAGTTTAAGTTATACACAATAGTGCAAGTATTTAAATAATAAGAAAATATTTAACATCTTTAGTTGGTCTTGAATTTTGACAAAAGTCATTTGAAGAGACTATGGTAAAAAGAAACTTAGTCTTTATTAATTGTATGACTTGATTTTAGTTTTAATGAAATTATCAAAAATGGAAAATATAATAAGTTGTATGTGAAAATTTGTACTTTGAAATTAGTTCTAGATTAACTTAAATAATTATCTTAATTTGTGATGAGGCTAGTGACAGAGTTTTTAACTTAGGAGCTGTGGCCTTTACTAGGGGCATGAGAAATATAGAAATATCTATCCAAAATAGGAAGTACACATGCTAAATAAGCCTAGAGAATATATTTTGTTTTTTTACAAATAAAAAAAGAATAGCCTTTTATTTACCAGTCTATGAAAAAACTGTCACTATTGTTATCAAATCCAATGTTGACATAAGTATGGAGAGTTAGTATTTCAAATATTAATGGGTAAACACAAGTCAACAGTATTGTTTAAGACAGTGATCTAATTTAGAATTTTATATGACATTGAGTTAGCAATAACATTTTTAGAGATCTTATGTCAAAACAGTCTTTATGTATAAAGAAAAGTTGTATGAGCATCCTTAATAACTTTACTTAATGCAGTAAAATTAGCTCTAACAGTTATGTATAATTTATGGCTTTACCAATTTCAAAAATATCAATGTATGTAGGACATCATCTCATATTATTAAAGTTGAGAAAAGATCTATCATGTTAAATTTCTTATTGAAATAAGTTATCAGCTATTGAGCTGATTTATTTATGGGTGTCTAATATTTTAGGGGTAACTATTTTTAGGGTTATTTTCCTCAGTGACAAATTTTTGTCAGAGGCTTGATGTAAGGTCCTGTTTCAATGTTTAGAGGTTTCCAAAATCTGTTTATAACTTAGAAGAGGAGTAAAATTTTTAACCAGGAAGCTGATTTTTCTTGGGGTAAGATTAGCATTTTATTTTATTTATTTATTTATTTTTATTTTTTTTTTTTCAGAGTAGAAATTAGAAGTTTATTAAAGGACAGCAGAAAAGACTTCTCCCGGAGGAAGAAGGGGACCCAAGAGGTGGAATCCGTGGAAGTGCGGTTGTTTCCCCTTTTTATAGTTTTGGTGATGGAATGTAGGTTGGAAGGCCCGAGGGGTGGGACACAGGTGGGCCAAAGAAGTAATCTGGTCAGGAAGGACTTCTGAGTCAGCACCTTTTTGCTGGGGGCTGTTCATTAACATTTCTTTGAGGTGGACTTTGGCCTAGGGCCTTTTTGGGACTTCATTAACATTCCATGAGTTGTCCTGTGTTTTCCCTGAGTCATTCTCCGCATGGTCTCCATTTTAGATTTCATTTAGACCCGATTTACCTAACTACACTGACTACCTAACTTTAAATCTGGCTTCATTCCCCCCTCTAAGTTGGGAACTCCTTACTGCTGTAAGGAAGGGGGGGCGAAGAAGATCTTTCTGGCTTCTTCAGGCTGAAAAGGGACGATGTGGGGCAAGCAGTTTGGAGTCCCCCTTTAAAATCGGGTCTATCAAGTGGTCCATGATAGAAGTCTGATTGAGAAGTAATAGGCTGGAGGGCCATTTGAGTGATGGATGGTCTATAAGAGAAACAAGAATTCATTAGTACTGGAACCATATTGATGCAGCAATAAATGCCATAGCCAATGAGTATAATGGCCAAGACAAAGACTAACAATGTTTTCCACCAGGAAGTACCAAGAACCAGGAGCTAAGATATTGTTTCCATGACAAAGTTGCTGAGGACATGGCTTCTATCTGAGCATGTAAATCTTTAAGGACATTTGTCACATTGCCAGAAATGTCAGGGATGTAAACACAACATTTAACTTTTAGGGTTACAGACATTCTTTCCCTTAAGATATAGTTTAATAATTTAATGTCATCTGATCTTGCAAAATCCTTTTACTAGTATGACCTCTGTGTCTAATAGAGAAATCTTTAATTCTGTTACTTAGGGCTGGATAACCATACTTGCAAACACTAAGCCTACCTGTGTAAGTTAGAAATAAAGGCCTTAAACTAAAAACTACTCTGGCAGTTCCTTTTGATAGTTATCAGGCATTCCTGTCTGAGAATCTCTTTTGTAGCCTCCAGTTTACTTATTTTTGGAAGTTACATTTAACTATTATTATTTAAAATGTCCAGGAACAGCTGTGCTTTGGCTTTGACTGTCTTTGCTAAGTGTTTAAGATGAAGCAAGTCAAACTGACTTTTGTTTTTATCTATTGTTATCAGTCAGCTGAGCTTCCCTGGGAGTCCTCGGGGAACTTCACAGCAGCTTCTCAGTTCTGCTAGTGCCATTGCGCTAGGATGGGTCCAGGCCTTGCTTGACCATGTGGCTTCCCTTGGAAGCATCAGGGATGTCTCCCTTTTCTGATGACCCTCCTCTTCACAGCAAATGCACTGATTGGCTTTTTGTCCTCCACTGGTCTCATTAATCTCCCTGATCGGGAGGTTATGTGGCCCAGAGTTGCAAAGCTCTTTGGAGAAGTCCCCTATTCCCTGATTCAGACTGACTTAGAGGGCAAGAGCCAAATATTGGTTTTCTTGGCCCTTTTAATTTAACTTTAATTTTAAAACTTAATCTTAAACATCCAGCAAATAAGTTTCAACAGCCTTATACTAAGAGTACTGGGCTTTAATGTCTATCTCTCTCTCCTGTAGGTGATAACTCCTTATCTTAAATTAACCCAGGTTGTGTGTTCTTAAAGCAGTACCTCTGCAAAACATTAACAGGCAATCTTAAATCATTTATAAGAAAACTACAAAATAAAATTATCAAGAGTAAAAACATATTTAGTTCATGTAATAGCTACCTTGAATTTTGGTAGAGTTATACATTATAATCCCTTGTTTGAGATCCTGGTAATCGTGACAAAAACCAACTTTTGGACACAACTTTAAATGTACTGAAATCTGGCCTACTTCTTTCATAGTCACTTTCACATGTAGTGAGATGGGACAGAGCCTTATCTCAAGTAAGGCAGGGCTCTTCGTGAATCTTAAATACTATAGCTCTGAAGCTGATCTTTGCTTTTTAGACATCATTTTATAAAGCCTACATAAATTGTTGCTCAAGTTTACATGGATATTAGCTAACACAATATAATATCACACCTAAAACATGAATTAAAGAAAAGCTGAAAGCTTTTAACCTTTTGTAGAAAAGTAGTAATGTACTTTTGTGTTTTGCAATAAAACCTTCACACAGATTAGGCTCTCATTAACTTAAAAATACATTTAAATTGTATCTCAGTGTAAAAAGCAACATAGAACTTTACATATCTTATGGATAACAAGTCCAGTTATAGAACACAAATGATATAAATAAATCAACATGTTTTTCTTTTTAAATCTAAAATTACCATACAATTTTAGAACACCAGCTTGATATAATGCTCTTTTAAAACTTCTACCTTACAGACTTGTATACCTGGAAGATATGGACACATTAACACCACAATTACATTGATGTTTTTATATTAACCAAGTTTAGCTTTTAAAGAAATAACATAGCACAATTCTCTAAAACAACAGCACTTGTTTGACCAGCTGTTTAATTTCTTTAAGATTACTTGCTCAAAAACTTACACTTATAAGCAACTTACACAGACCTTCTTTATATCATTTACTTAAACCCTCTTAATTACTTAATCATATAGACTCTTATCCAGAAACACATTTTCCCTCTATTAAATCCATACCTAGAACCTTTTAGTTTCTCTTTCTCATCTGTTAACCTTTTTCTGTTCACATTTTGAAACAATATTTGTAAATTTTTGAATTTAAGCAGATTTAACATTTTATTAGGGCCTTTTTGAACATCTAGAAAAACTTATAAGCTTAATTTTAAAGACATCTTTACTTTCATCTGTTTACCAAATTTAAATTGAACCATTTGAATCACGTGAATCAAAGATATTTGGATCCATTTTTTAATTTTTTTATGAGTGCTCCTCATCTGTCAATTGTCATATCACTGCATGATATATGGACATACACACATACAGACATACCGACATACAACACGTAACACAAGTGTAACACAACACAATAGTAAAGGCCTTGTAGCTTTCTCAGGTGAAATCTCATTGCAATGTTTAAAAAAAAACTCCAGTTGATCAAAAATAGAACTTATCAGAAAAACATTAAGTTGTCTGTAGGATCAAAATCATGAACTCAATAAAAATACAGAATCTAAGAAAAAGCAAAAGTCCTAGAAAAAATTTGACCGGCCAGTAATTAGTAAATGCCATACAGTTTACTCTTTGGTTTAATCTAGTTTGAGTTCCCATAAAAAGACACTTTTACTCTTTTTTTTTTTTGGGGGGGGGGGCTCAGATCTGTCTCCTACTGAGTGCTCTAGGCTTCTTCTATTTGCATATCAACTTAAGTCCTGGCTGAGGTCTGGAAGGAACTGGGAAAACTGGAATTCTGAGCAGAAACCTCATGCCTAAGGCATTTTAACCATAAGTCACAATTTTCAGGTTTGGATGTTGAAAATTATGATACAAGTTTAAGATACAATTTATAAAATTTCATACTTTTACATTTTCCTACACTAGAAAAACTTGCTCACACAAAACTGAAAATAGGATCTCTACCATCAGAAGAAATTTCTTTAGGATCATTAAGTCACTTCCTTTGTTCTGAAGTTTCTAAAGTAGTATTAAGTTACATTAAATCACCTGAAAAAATCTTAAAAGAGAACCACACACTACCATGTATATCCAAAATTAAGCTTTAAAAATTTAAGACTGTTGCTATTCAATGTTATTTCAATAAGCCAGACCAACGTTCCAATTCAACATTTTTTTCCTAAATCTTACACACTGAGGGGAACAGATACCATATCATAATTTACTATCCTTGCCCAAGTTAATGCACTGGTACACCTAGTGAAATCTTCTCAGGCTACCCAGTTCAAAATAAAACTAAATGATTGGGAGTTACTTGCCAACTTGGAAGTAGAATTATTTTATTTTATATTTTATCCTAAGTATTTAAGTTCTCTGGCATGAATTATCTGAAATCACAAACTAAACAATTACCTAACCCCAACTTTTAACTGCAAGATTATGCAATGCTTCAAACTCATTTAGGTACCAGATTGTTACAATAAAAAAAATCATCTTTTAGATACACATTCAGCCAAGATCATCCCCAAGAAACAATCTATAATAACCTTTAAAATAGAGAGACCAGATAAGAGAAAAATCTCTCCAGGTTTTTAACTTCCATTTAATTATGACTCCTATCAGTGGCACCATAGATTTCCCCATGAGTGGACCAGATGTTTTCACAGAGGGGCAACTATAGGTGTAAAATCAAGGGTCTCAGTGTGACTGACTTTACTGCATTCAGTGTCCCTTCTTTTTAAGTGGACAGAGATGGAGCAATCCTTACAGTGCAGGGAAGGATGAGGAAATTCCCCAAAGCGAAAATGGCTCTGGCAGCTGCTGGGAATCCTCAGTTTCCCTTTTACTTACAGGATTAGCTCCTTTGGATAGATCCAATCCCAGGCAATCTGGCATATCTCCTAACTTTCCAGTAGAGTCAGTTTTTATCTGCCTTAGGTCTTGAAGGGGGAAGGGGGTATGTACTTTGATTGGCCCAAATTTTTCTCTTGATTCTTTTTCCTCAGTGAGTCCAAGATTTTTTCTCTTCATGGCAGATATCATAGCTAAGTCTACTTTACACTGTTGGCATAATTTAGGATTTTCCCTTAGAGCAAAGAAAATCTGAACATACAGCACCTCACACCATTTCCTTTTTGTAAATTTTATCAAACTGTAAAAATGTATTAAAATTGATATTTCCCTCTGGTGGCCAGGTTTCTCCATCAGAGTTTGTATTGAGGCCAGGCCAAGAAAATGAGGCACTTTTTCTTGAGCGTCTGAGGTTCAAATTTATCCCAATTTTTCAATATGCAGGCTAGTGGTGCACCTGGCATATTGGAGAGAGAGAAGCTCCCACCTGAGTGATAAGAAAACAGGACTCAGGCGCCCACGCCGCGCCAGAGAAAACTGTTCTCATTAGGGACGTCTCCCTAAGTTTGAGCTTCCTAAACGGTCCAGAAAACCCGTCTCTCACCTTGCTTTGCCAAGGGGTTTCTGGTCCCCTTTAGCAAAGTGCTAGGGTCTCAGTTTGCCCTGTGCCAGAGACCCTGGGAGGATTCAGACTTAAGGGCATTACTGCATCCTCCCGGCCACTAAAAACCCATTGCAAAAGAGAAACATGCGCTCTTTGTTGCCTTTGCTCTGTAGACTAAAGGAGCCGCCTAAGTGTTAAGGGATATCTACTGGTTGTAAGGTAGCAGATTACCAGAGGAGTTGATTCTAAAAATGCCTCTCTAGCAGCTTAAGGAACACAACACATTTTAAACATTGGGGCGGTAAAACAGACTAGTGAAATTTACCTATGCATCTTAGAGAACCTGGGCAGATTTTACTAATTATCTCATGCCTTTCTCAGTCCTACAACCTGAATTGCTAACATTTCTGACCTGCGAAGGAAGGGGAGCATCCAGGAGGAATGGATGCGAGGTTGGGAGTGTTGCATGGCCCATACGGAGGCAAATGTGATTGGGGCTTTCCCTCAGTGCCATTCATCTACCGATCACCCTAGATACCCCTGAGGGCTGTCGGGAGGGGGCTCAAGAGAAAGGAACCTTAGGAATCGTCTGAGTGTAGCCCAGACCGGAATTCCGCAGTTGTTCCAAACTCCTTCCTCCACCTCCACGCATCCGAGGCAGATCGGGATTCGGGACACTGTGTACTCACGCCAATTGCTCTCCAGGCCCAGACAGAAAAGTTGGAAGCGGCTTTGGCAGAACCCAACATGCCTGCTCTGTATTGAACAGGTGATTGAGAGCTGCCTAGGCCGGGAAACCTCTCACCCGAGTCTTGAAGAGTGGCGGCTGCACTAATTGCGTTTAAGTAGCCGTCGGGTGCCCACCTTACCCTCCAGAAAGAAAGAGAGAGAAAGATGCACCTCAAACAGACATGGGGTGCGTGCACTTACCTCGGTGTAGAATCTCGGTCTGGGACCTCCAATATGTTACCGCTGTTGACCGGTGACGAGTTCTTGCTTCCCCAATGTTGAAGAATAACACCAAAGAAGCACGCCGAGGCAAGGTCAGAGTAGAAATTAGAAGTTTATTAAAGGACAGCAGAAAAGACTTCTCCCGGAGGAAGAAGGGGACCCAAGAGGTGGAATCCCAAGATTAGCATTTTAATCTCTTTCTGTCTATATGTTTGCATTTTCTTTCTTTCATTTGGTTCCATTCAACTATGATGTAACATCCAAACTTGGTTAGGACTAGTTAACCCTTGGAATGTCTAGGGCTAACTGGATGATAAACATTTGAAAATGGATGGCCCCCTATAAACCCAGGGTGCTGTACTGTCTTTTTTTGGGCCTCTCTATGAAAATAGAATTTTTCTAAAGGCCTACCATAATCATTTGCTAGGCATCCTGTTTATCTGTTGGATTCCTGTCTTGGGGAGTTGTCTGTTCCAGAGACCAGCAGGGTTGTCCCTATGTTGTTATTGGGACACAGTTAAAATAAATCTCCTTTAAAACTGTTTTTAAGATGGCCTTCTATTTTAAAGTTTAGCTAAGTAATATATAATATCTCTCTGGCTAAGGTTAGACCACCTGGCGTATATTTTGAAATATTACAACAAATGAATTTGGATCTCTCAAAAATCTCCCTGAATTTGTTCTGGTCTATATTAAGTTTGAGAGGTCCCCGTTGATCTTTCTTTCTAGTAGATAATTTTTAAGGCTTTCTCTGTTAATAGTAATAGGCTAGATATGAAAATGAGATACTTTTATTGATCATTGTAATTAGCTAATATAGAGACCAGGTGATCCATTTTGATGTTACATGTAAATGAACAATTTAAAAAGAACTGTCAATCTTTTCTTGAGACAGGTCTCAAAATATCCCGATATCTCAGAATGTTATCCTTTAAATAGATGTCTCTTAATTGTCTCTTAAAAAAATGATTAAAGTTACTTCCCAGTGTAGGGAGAAGTATACAAGTCTTACTGTTTCATGGATTAGAGGTCCAGTTAGAGAATTTATAACAATACAAACTAATTTCCCACAAAGTTTGAAAATTTTATTGATCAAAACTAACATATGACTTTAATTTGAAGAGCTCCAGTTCTAATAAAATGTTCTCCTAAATCCCACAAATATCCAACAAACAGAAGTACTATGCAGAATCAGCAGTGATTATTACTGATGTCTTTGAATCAATCAAATTTAGTCTCCAAGAAGAAGTGTCAAAATTGGAATTTGAGTCAACATTTTAAAACATTTATTGTTTGATCAAGGATGTATGAATTTAATTCATTAAAAATTGGTTCTTGTTCAAACAGCAAGAATTATGAGGAAGAAGATTGATATTTTAATAAGCTCTGTCATGTCAGAATGTAGACAAAAATCTTGGCTTACATCAGCATAATAAAATCAGGGAGAAAAGCCTGAAATATCCTAGAATTAATCAGTTCAAATTTTTATAGTGAGTCCATTATATATAAATCTGTTTTTCAATTATTTTAACCTTCTATATCATCTGTCTAGATAATGATATGAAGATTTCCCTATTTAGGAAAATCGTTTTATCATTAAAATCTAGAATAGAAAGACAGACCAGGGGAGAAGGTGGGCATGGCTGCCACCACCCCAGCTTGGGATCATCCCGGGAGAAAGCACCTGCATTGCTGTGCCCTGGGAAGTCAAGCCTTCCCAGAGCTTTCCATTGGTCGCAGTCCATCTGATTTGTCTGCTTTGCCCCGCCCTGGGTATCACATGCAGGCGTTTTGCCCATTGTCCTGGGACCACATGGATGTCCAAAGTGGGGTCCAGTCAGCAGTGCTGCCATTGCGTGTTGTTCTCAAAACTGTCCCAGATGTGTGGATCTTGCCTGATCTGTTCCTGTTTGGAATCCCTCAGGGGCAGCGCCACCTGGGTGCTCCGGGGGATGTCCCACTAGAACTCTGGATCCATAAGTGGGCCAGCTGTCCCACTCGCACTGCCACAGCTGTGCCTCTGTCCCTGCTCTCTCCACTCACAGCTCCTGGGTGCCCCCCAAAATCCCCCAACTCAAAAGCAGTTCCAATGCTGGTGCTGGCAGGCCTGCGTTTGACACCTAGGCCAGGTTATCTAAAGGGTAGAGCCCTGCATCTGTGTGAGAGCAGCTGAGTTACAGTCCACTCGATTTTACTTTTTGGTAAGGATGCAGTGAGAGGCTCAGCAGATTTATTTACCCAATTCAAATTGTCTAAAGAATTCTAGAAAACAAGAATCAAATAAAAAAAATTAAAAGATACTTTACTTTTTTAGAAGTAGAGAACTTCAGGAATTTTAATGTCCCACAAATAAAACAATCTCTCCTCTCTCCCTTCATTCTCTCAATATTAGTTTCCAGTACATAAATTTAAAAAATCTTATCCTAAACATTTCAAACCACAAAAAAATCCACATTAGTTTCACAATAAGTCATAAAAAGCATGCTTATGAGGGAGGGCTACACTTTGACCTATGCATTTTATCAACTACCTTAAAACATCCCAGCGAGCCTTCCATTTATCGCCATCTGTCCCAGTTGGTGACCTAATGCTGGGTTCACAAATCTGACTATTCCAATAACTTAAGAAAACAGCAAAGAAACCATAAAAACACACAGAAGTACCTTTTCAAAATCCTGTATGGCTCTCCAAACTTAGGGACACATGGAAAGAAAAAGAGAGAGAGCCACTGGAATTCTTTATTCTTATATAGGGGACACACAAGAAGAGGCTCCCGTGGAATATTCTATCCCAAAAAGGGCAAAGGGGTAGAAATACAAAGGAACAGGTGAGTAGCTCAACCCCACCAGGTGAAGCCAACTCCTGGAGCCCCGCCTCATTATCTTAGTGGAGACAAAGCCCAAGTTATTGCTGGGCTCAATAATTGTTCAGTTCTCTTGCTCAGGACTTAAGGGTGTGTATTTCTACAGCAGCTTCCAACAATGGATGAGAGAAAATAAAGGGACACAAATAGAAAAAGAAGAACTCAAACTATCATTATTTGCTGACAACATAATTCTATAATTAGGGGATCCCAAAAATTCCACCAGAAAACTTCTAGAACTAATAAATGAATTTAGTAAAGTAACAGGATATAAAATCAACACCCATAAATCAAAGGCATTTCTGTATATCAGTGACAAATCCTCTGAAAGATAAATGAGGAAAACTACCCCATTTATAATAGCCTCAACAGAAATAAAATACTGGGGAATCAACTTAATGAAATAGGTGAAAGACCTCTACCATGAAAACTGCAAAACACTAAAAAGAAATTAAAGAAGACCTTAGAAGATGGAAATATCTCCCTAGTTCCTGAATAGGCAGATTCATATTGTCAAAATGACCATACTACCAAAAGATGTAAAGCAATTCCAATCAAAATTCCAATAACATCCATCATAGAAATATAAAACTCATCATGAAATTCATCTGGAAAAATAAGAGACCCAGAACAGACAAAGAAATCCCTAGCAGGAAGAGTGAAGCAGGTGGCATCACTATATCAGACCTTAAACTATACTACAGAGCTATCGTAACAAAAACAGCATGGTATTGGCACCAAAATAGACTTGTAGACCAGTGGCACAGAATAGAGGACACAGAGACAAACCCATAAAAATAGTTATCTCATACTAGACAAAGGTGCCAAAAACATATATTGGAGAAAAGATAGCTTCTTCACCAAATGGTGCTGGGAAAACTGGAAATCCATATGCAGCAAAATGAAATTTTACAAAATTCAACTCAAAGTGCATCAAGGACCTAGGAATTAAACAAGACACCCTGTGCCTACATTAGAAGAAAAATTAGGCCCAAATCTCCATCATGTCGAATTAGGCCCTGACTTCAACAAGACTCCTATAGCTCAAGAAATAAAATCAAGAACCAATAAATGTGATGGATTCAAACTGAAAAGCTTCTTCTTATTAAAAGAAACAGTAAGGTGAAGAGAGCCTACGTAATGGGAGCAAATTTTTATCACACACACATCAGATAGAACACTAATCTTTAGGATATATACAGAACTCAAAAAACACCAAAAAAACAAGTAATCCAATTAATAAATGGGCCAAGGAAATGAACAGACATTTCTCAGAAGATGATATACAGTCAACAAATATATGAAAAAATGTTCAGCATCTCTAGCA
Organism: Marmota monax; assembly: GCF_021218885.2. NCBI lineage: Eukaryota > Metazoa > Chordata > Mammalia > Rodentia > Sciuridae > Marmota > Marmota monax. The sequence continues at coordinate 798,465 of NW_026695201.1, read as the reverse complement.
ATTAGAGAAATACAAATCAAAACTACTCTATGATTTCATTTCATTCCAGTCAGAATGGAAACTATTAAGAATACAAACAACAATAAATGTTGGCAAGGATGTGGGGGAAAAGGAATGCTTTACATTGCTGATGGGACTGCAAATTGGTGCAGCCAATCTGGAAAGCACTATGAAGAATCCTTCAAAAATTTGGAATGAAGCCACCATTTGACCCAGCTATCCCACTCCTTGGTTTTTACCCAAAGGATCATACAATGATACAGCCACATCAATGTTTATAGCAGCACAATTCACAATAGCTAAACTGTGGAATTAACCTAGATGCCCTTCAATAGATGAATGGATAAAGAAAATGTGGTATATATACACAATGGAATATTACTCAGCATTAAAAGAGAATAAAATCATGGCATATGCAGGTAAATTGATGGAGTAGGAGAATATTATGCTAAGTGAAGTAAGCCAATCCCAAAAAACCAAAGGCTAGATGAAATGATATGTGGATGCTGATCGATAATGGCAGGAAGCATGGAAGGAATGGAGGAACTTTAGATAGGTCAAATGGGAGGGAAGGGAAGGGAGTGGGCATGGGAGTAGGAAAGATGATGGAATGTGGACATCATTACCCTAAGTATATGTATAAAGCCATGAATGGTGTGACTCTACTTTGTGTACAACCAGAGACATGAAAAATTGTGCTCTACATGAGTACTATTAAGTGAAATGCATTCTGCTGTCATGTATAACAAACTAGAATAAATAAATATATTTTTTAAAAACAGTGACCAATTATTGTAAATTAATTTCATACATAAAAGTAAAATGTATGTTACTTATACACAAAGATTGAGAGGGGAAAAAATGGAACTATACTACTGCACAGTTCTTAAATATCTATTATGTGATATAATGTTATTTAAAACTAGTTTATGATACAAAAAAAAAATTATAGTGAATGCTGGAGCACTGATGTACTTATAGAAACATAGCTAAGAAGCTACTCTTGGTTGTCAGTAAAGTCCTAAAAAGGAACAAGAAAAGTGGGACCTATAGGAAACTAATGGCAAGATAGTAGACTAAAGTCATACCCTAAATTATATTGCCGTAATACATCAAATTATATATAGTACATTACATGCATTAATATAGTGTATTCATATAGTACATTACATGCAAATGGTCAAAACACTCATTAAAAAGTCATAGATTGTCATGTAAAATAAAAAAGTAAAATCCAACTATCTTCACTCTACGTAAAACACACTTTAAGAACAAAGACAGCAGTAGAATGAATTGGACATAACTTTCCTACCTTCATATATGAATAAATGACCTTTGTAACTCCACATCATGTACAACCACAATAAAGGGATCCTAATTGGAAAAAGTTATACTTATTCTATGTATGTATAATATGTCAAAATACACTATACTCTCATGTATATCTAGAAAGAAAGAATCAATCAATAAATGAATAAATCAAACTAAAGTTCAGAGTCGACGCTGGTAAAAGATATACTTAGCAAAACCTGAAAAGAGAAAACAAGGGTGACTATTTTAATGTCAGAGTAGAATTCAGGAGATTTATATGTAATCTTATATATGCACATAATAATAGAACTTCAAAAAACCTGGAGCAAATAGAACAAAAAGTTAGAAATGAAAGGGAAAACATTTACATCCACAAATATGGTTGTAGATTTCAACTCTCCTATCTCAGTAAGTAATAGAGCAAGTAAGCAGAAAAACAGTAATGATATAGAAGATTTGAAGAGCAACCTAATGGACATTTATAAGGCAGTTCACCCAACAGCAGAACACTTTATTTTCAAATACACATGGAATATTTTCACAGATAGACTGCATACATCAAACAACTCTCAGTAGATTTTAAAAGATTGAAATCACACAAAATCTATTTTGGGAATTAAACTCAAATCCAATAACTAAAACACCCATGCAAAACCAGCAAACATTTGATAATTACGTAATGTAGTATTATTGAGCAAGGCAAGGTACTGGGGATTGAACTCAGGGGCACTCAACTACTGAGTCACACACCCAGCCCAATTTTGTATTTTATTTGGAGACAGGGTCTCATTGAGTTGCTTAGTGCCTCGCTGTTGCTGAGGCTGGCTTTGAACTCACGATCCTCCTGTCTCAGCCTCCAGAGCATCTGGGATTACAGCGTGCAACACTGCACCTGGCCATAATATACTCCTAAATAACCAAAAGATTAAAAAAAGACATACCATTGAGTTTAGCAGTTCCACTCCTTGGGATTTACTCAAGTAAAAGTGAATGCACAAAAAGGGCATAAATGTTCACAGCAGCTTCATTCCTGAGAGCCCAGATTATAAATCACCAATTTTTTGTGACTAGCTTAATCCATAAATGTTAGTATGTATTCCCATGTAAGGAAATGCTCCACAAAAACTAAAAGAAAGGAACTTGTGATGAATGGAACATGAATGAGTCTCAAACACATTGTGTCAAATGAAGAACAGAAACATTCCATTCCATTTATATAAAATTTTCATAAAACAAAAAGAGGCAGAATACAGATCAATGTTGACTAATGCTGGGATTAACAAGGAGACATGACAGACTTTGGGGAAATGAAAAGTTTCTGTGAGCTCTGGGAAGACGGGAGAAGAGTTACATGGGTGTGGATATTGGTATAATTCGTTGAATTGTAACTAGGAGCGTCTTCTTGTATGCAAATTATACTTTAAATTTATTTTACTCCATAATATTTTATAATGTGGGTACTCGGGGGAGAAATACATTAGTTCTTCATGGCTCAGAAAAGTCTTTGTGGTGAAGGGGTGTTGAAAACGGATCTTGAAGAAGGAAAGGAGACTTGATCTGGGTGCACATGAGATAGGATCAGTCTGCAATGCTTATTTATCACAAAGAATATTTTGTCCAAAGACAAGTTAACTTTTTAAATCACCTGTCACATAAAATTCTAGATTTCCAGTTTTCATGAGAAACATAGGCTGCAATCAGGCCAGAAATTGACTTGGTACTTGACAGCTGGCCACTGCAGCTACCACCTTTACAAAGAACACGTTTTTCCATCTCAGGACAGATCCTGTCACTCAATGGCCAACAAGGGCACTGCTACCCTAGCCTTTACCTGCTCATTGCCAGCAGGTCATCAGAGGAGTTGGGGCTCCTGTTTCTACAGAATGACTTGGGCTTAAAAACTTGTCATACAAGGGAAAGGACTCGAACTCTTTAGATAAACGTTAAAAGGATGTGGATGACCCTTTTCTTTGTTACTTCTCCAGGTTAACTCTCCATTCATCCTCCATTCCTAAGCAGGCAAAGACTGCAGTTCTGGGGACTTGGGGTCTTGGGCTCCAGACATGGAAGTGACCAGAAGACTCACAAGATGTCTTCATAGGAGCTGTGAGGGAAGAGAAAGGGAGACACCATTCAGGAAACAGGAACAGGGGATGGAGGAGAGAGGAGGAGAGAGGAGGAGGGAAGGAACAGATGGAAGGGGAGACTCACCGGTGTCTCCTGATCCAATAGAAGCCTAGAATGAGCACAAAGAGCAGCACCAAGCAAGCCAGTACCACCAGGATGACCAAGCCCACAGAGGTGTGGCTCCCACCTGCAGGGGACACAGGACCATGTATCAAGTTCCCTGGTCTAGCACATGTGAGGAGCCAGGTGCTGCCTTTTCCCTCCCCCTATTTAGAGCATCAACTTCTATTCCTCAGAATTTTAGACTCCCCACCTTTTCACAGGGTCTAGGCACCTGCACTACAGTTCATTTCACTATATAATAACGTAGCGTACAGGTGAAGCTGTGTAGCCAGGCAGACCTGAATCGATATCCAGCTCTTCCACCTTCTGTGAGACTCTGGGTAGTTAACCTATCTCAGCCTCAATTTCCTCATTTGTAAAATAGAATAACAGTAACTGCTTCAAAGGAGAGTGGTGATGCTCAGGTAAAGCACTGGATACAGAGTGGACAGGCCCCCACCCAGGAAGCACTCAGTAAACCACAGCTCTCCTTGTTAACCTACTTTTCATAAGTCCCTGATCCCCATTCTGCTGGGAAATGAATCTTCCCAGATGCTGTTTTCATTTTATATGCAGTGCTGCTGGTTGAATCCTAGAATCTGGGACAAACCACTGAGCTGCATCCCTAGCCTTTACTTTTTGAGACAAGATCTCCCTAATTTGGCTAGTCTGGCCACCTACTTGGAATTCTCCTGCATCAGCCTCCCCAGCAGCTGGGAATACAGATGAGTGCTGTCATGCCCAGCTTCCAGGGATTCATTAATTGCCAACAACTTCCAATTCTCTAAGATTATCAATCCCATTTCATCTTGTATTAATACATCAGATCTCAGTCCTATTTTCCTCTTTATGTGTCTGGAATCCATCCTTCTAGCCCTCCTAGTTGGTGTGCCAATTTTATCCTTCACAGTCGCTCCCTCTATGCTTGAGAACCACCGGCCTCCATTTCCAACACAGCCCCAGCCCTTTCTCACCCCAGTAGAGGACGAGGTCCTGCCCTCCTAGGCTGCTGTGCTTCACCCTGCAGGCCAGGCCAGCTGCCTCCCCAGCTGCCACATCCAGGGTTGCTCGGAGATACCACGTCTCATCACCATTGGGCAGGATGTCACCTCTCTGAGTGCCCTGCTGCTCCTGGTCACCTCGCATCCACATCACCCACACGGGCTTTGGGTAGAAGCCAGACACATGGCACACCAGCAGCAGACGGCCAGGCCCAGGACTGGGGCCACTGGACAGCCAGGCCTCGGGCTTCACTGTATCCAATAAGGGATGAGGAAACCATAAGGTGAGAACTCTGCATCAGAGGTCCCAGGCCTCCTCCCAGGTTCATGCTCCCCAAAGGTCCACTTCCGGAGGTGAAGTCTCCAAGTAGCTTTGATCCCTTTGTGTCACCTTGCCCAGGAGACCCATCCCTCATCTCCTTCCCCTCCCCTGATCCCAGTGCCCTATAAATGCCTCACCTCCCTACTCTAACACCCTGAGCTCAGCTGGAGCACACAGCATGTCTCAAACATGGTCTGAATCAATTCTGACCCACAGACTTGGTTTAATTCAACTCATGGAACCCAGCAGGTACTCAGTGACACTGGGTGATATGAACAAATACCCTCATGCCTTATCCATCCCCTTTATGTCTTGCTCTTTGTCTGATGCTTAAAGGAAAGCAAACCCTTGGATGGCAAAACCTAGAAGAAGCCTGAGTAACAGGAGGAGAGGACAACAGGTGGACCTTGTTTCTCCAGTTCTGACTTCCCTGTCTCTAAGACGTCATTGACATATTCTGGACAGATGTCATTGAGGAGCCACTGTACTGTTTTCCTTGTCCCTTTGTCCTGGTTGAGGTCTTTGATGACCAAATCTACCCACTGGGGGGCCTGTAGGACAGGCTCCCAAGCAGTTCCCTGGAAACTCAGGATATGTTCTCCTTGATATGCTACATGGAGAAAGTGTTCTGAGATGTTCCCAGGGTGCACCTCACAGCCAACAGACAGCTGCAGCTCCATGGGATCTGTGGAGAGAAACGTGTAGAAATCAAAGAAGGGTTTAAAAGACCGGGACAAAGGAGAAGAAACTGTTCTGAGAGTTATATTGAGAACCCACAGTGGAGGGAAATAAGAGTTGGTGGTCAGGAGTAGGCAGGAACAAGGTGTTGCTTTCAGAAGAAACAGGAGCATCTCCAGGCAGAAGTGGAAATTTGAAGAGGTTCAAAAACAGAAGAATCTCATCTGGTGGGAGCAGAGTCTTCTTTCTATGCTCATTCTCAAGCCTCAAGTGCCCGCCCAGGATCCCATCCCTCAACTCACACTTGAATCGCAGCATTTGAGCGAACTTCCGAATGTCTTTTGTGAAACTGCTTCGGAAGCCCAGATACAGGTGCTGCATTTTGTCCCATTGTTGGCTGCTGAACGTGCCGCGAGCCCAGGGCTTCACAAAACGAATAGTGTCCGCGGTGTTGCTCCAGCTGTGCGTCTGCAGCTCCCCCAGCCACGCCACGCCCTCCGCGCGTGTGGAGGCGTTGCTGGGAAAGGACGAGGTCTGGAGCCAGAGGAAGGTGAAATTCTTTTGCGGGACTGAGAATGAGTGAAGCTTGGAAGCGTACAGCGAGTGGCCTACGGAGCAGACAGCATAATGAGAAGCGGGGGGAGGGGCCGGGAAACAGCCTCAGGAAAGGAGACTGGGACGCACGAGTGGTGATTGCGAGCCCCGAGCAGCGCCACGTCTCCGAGGCCAGAGCAGGTTCTCTGCTGGCTCCCTGAGCCCGGGATCCCGAGACCAAGCCTCACTCCTTTGCCCCCATCGTGGGTCTCCCTCACCCCAGTGCAACCTCTTTTCTCTGTGCTCTAGGGCGAGCTTCCCCTCGCCCTGGTTCCACTCACCCTCATAATTTCCCGAAAGCTGGGAAAGCACCCACAACAGCAGGAACCACGCGCATCCCATGTCGCCGGGCGTAGGAACCTCGAGGGCTCCCTGTGCAACTTTGGGCAAAGCCCTCTGCGCTCCTCTGCACGCCTCGCCACCTGCAGGTCAGCTCGCTCCGCTTTGGGCAACAAACTCACTCCGGGCGGCCGGCGCTCTGCTCTTCGGCCGGAGGTCCCTCTGGCTCTAGGCTATTCCAGCTTCCCAGTACCCTGATGGGGGGAGGAGTCCCAGCGCTCCTACGCTAGATTTCGCAATCACCTGGTCTTAGCATCTGTTTCGCTCATTAAACCGTTTGAAACAGAACTTGGGATGCTTTACACTGTTCTCTTAGTGTTTTTAAAAGTACGTCAAGGTGTATATATGTCACAACTCGGACAGTGTTAAAAATGCAAAGAAAAAGGGAGGAGGAAAGGCTTGGGCTTAGCCGTGGATGTCTCCAGGTGGAAAGAACTACGGGTGATTTTAATTGGCTTTGCCCTTTTACAGTCTTCCAAAATGTTTACGAGTGTAAGGATTATATTTATATAAAGTAAAACATTGAAAGTGATTTTCTCAGTGGCACATTGAGAGAGTTTGACTAGACTGGCATTCTTTAGAGCGTTCATATCCCAAGATTCCTCCATTTCAGTGTTTCCCAGCTTCTCTTTCTTCCTATGATGGCCCTTGGTATCTTCTGAGCCAGCGTCTTCTCTGATTTCCTGACTCCCTTTAGGTTTTATTTTTGTTTCTTATTTGGGTTTCCTTTTCTTTTCTTTCTTTTTTCTTTTTTGGCGGGGGGAGGGGGGATACAAGCATATTTCATTGCACTTCACTTTAATGCTGTATTTTGTGGAATTTGAAGATGTGTGGCAACCCTGCATGGAGGAAATCTATTAGCACCATTTTCCCAACAGCTCAGATGATCTTAAACAGTTTTTAGCAATAAAATATTTTAATTAATGGATACACATCTTTTTCACACATAATGCTATTGCCCACTTACAGTAATATGCCTGACTGTATGGGTGCTCCCCTACATTCCCCTCCACCTCTCACCCCTCCTGCGGGCCTCTCCTTCTGCTGGCTGCCTCTTCTACCTCCTGCTCACTCCTCCTCCTTCTATTCCAAAGAAAAGACATAAAATTAAAGTGTGCATCTGTGAACCTGGAAAGCCAAGTACCCATTCCTCACACTGAAAATAAGAATCTGACAACAACAGTGGCTCAGAGCCCTTGTCACCTGGACGAGGATCCCTTCTTTACTCAGTCAGAGCCTGGGTAGCTAGCTGCTGACCCTCTCCCATGCCAGCTGGGCTCTACCTTACATCTCTTAAGTGGCTCTCTCTCTACATTTCCACCTCGTCACCACCCCCTAACCTTTTGCCTGGTCCGGGAAGTGGCTCTTTGTCAGGAGAGCAAAACAACGGCATGGCCCACAGGATCACACAGGCCCTCCCTGCTCAACTCTGAATAACCTCTGAACACCATCTTGCCTTCCAGCTTCACTTGCTCTGCACCTTAGCCTCTCTGTCAGCTTTCAGTTCCTCTAACTATACACAGCTTCTTCCTGCCAAAAGCCTCTGAACAAGCAATTCACTCTGCCTGGGGAGCGCTGGCCCCTCTGCTCCCCTCACCACTTCCTGGGCCTAGTTATTTCCACTCTGACCTCAGGCTCTGAGGTCAATTTCTCAGGGGAGTCTTCTGAGCCTCCCAGACTGTGAGCAAAGGCAGGAGAACTAGGCCAGCCCCACCTGCACTCCTTGCTCACTAACTTGTTTTGCAAACCTTTCCTCCCAGCACACGCAGAGCCTGTCATTATAGAAACATTCGTGTGTGTGTGTGTGTGTGTGTGTGTGTGTGTGTGTGTCACTTTCTGTGTGCTCTTGTCAATGGAGGGACAGGATCAAATCTCCTGGCTCCAGTTCCTCCCATTCTGACCTCATGAATATTACCCTCTCCCCACACCCCATTGTATCCCTAAAGAATAAGCTTCTGCCCCTCACTCTAAGCTGAAATCCCAGAGATGGGCCTAGCCCAACCTAACTTTCTGTAATGAACGTTGTCCCAAAACAGCTTGAAAGAACACAGAAAATTTATTTTTGTAATCAAAATAAGAAACTAAATGATTAAATGAGAGTTCAAAATAGTCCAGATAGTGGATGGGAGGGAAACCATGGGCATATCAGTAAAAAGAAAAGTGAATCATGGTACAGTACTTTGCATTCTCCAAATTTCTAATTTCCCTTTAAAAATCTTAAGAGTTCTGTTATTTATATTTCAAATTTTTCAAGTGCTAACAGTTTTTCAGACTTAAAGACACGAAGCTATTATTTTTTAGATTTGGTTTGGTTTTTGTTATGTGTTTTCTGACCAATGAAAGCAGTATAGTATAACCTCCATTGATGGTTATCTGGACTTAAACAATTTCTTTTCTCAAAGGTCAGTTGATCCAGACACTTTTGGGCTATTATAACTTTCACTATATTTTTTTCTGAAAAGAGAACCATTGAATCCAGGAACTTGTTGCAAGGTATACCTAGAAAGATTTTTATGTTTTTATTTTTATTAACATGTTTTAAAAAAAAAAAAACATGTTTTAATTGTACATATTAGTGGTATCGGTATGCTATTTCCACACATGTACAGTGTGTAGCAATCTAATCCAGCCTCTCTCTGTATATCCTCCCTTTCACACACACAGCATTTCTAACCTGTTAATCCCTAGTCTACATTCAGGTGGACTTCTTTTAACTTCCACATGAGAGAGAGAGTGTAGTTCTTGCCTTTGGTGTCTTTGCCCCCAGTTCCATCCATTTTGCTGCAAATCACAGGATTTCACTCTTTTTTTTAAAGAGAAAGAGAGAGAGAGAGAAATTTTATATATATTTTTTAGTTTTCAGCGAACACAACATCTTTTGTTTTGTATGTGGTGCTGAGGATCGAACCCGGGCCGCACGCATTCCAGGCAAGCACGCTACTGCTTGAGCCACATCCCCAGCCCCAAATCACAGGATTTCACTCTTATTTGTGGCTGAGTAATACTGCCTTGTGTATTTGCACCACCTTTTTAAATCCATTCATCTGTTGATGGGCACCTAACTTGATTCCCTGCTTTATCTATTGTGAGTAGTATCTGAATATCTCAGTAATCTTGAGTGGGCAGGGATCTCTTTGCTATGCAGATTCTATTTTCTTTGAATATACATTCAGAAGTGGCATGGCTGGATCCTATGGTAGATCTAGTTTAAGTTGTGTCAGGAAGTGTTCTTCATAGTGGTTTTACTAATTTGCATTCCCACCAAAAGTGTATGAGAGTCCCTTTTTCCCCACCTCCTTATTATTTGGTTTTTTGTTTTTTATTATGAGGTGAGATGGTGTCTCATTGTAGTTTTGATTTGCAGTTCCCTGATAGCTAATGATATTGAGCATTTTCTCCACATATTTGTTGGCCATTTTTATTTCTTCCTTTGAGAAGTGTTTATTCAGATCATTGGCCCACTTTTAAACTGGATGACTTGGTTTTTTTGTGGTGAAGTTTTTGGGTTCTAGACATGAGACCTCTGTCCATGGATGGCTGATGAATATTTCCTCCCTTTCTGGAGATTTTCTCTTCTCTCTGTTGATGGTTGCCTTTGCTGGCAGATGTTTCCCTCTTTGTCAATTTTGCTTCTTTTCCTGTGTTTTGGGGTCTTATTCATAAAAATATTGCCTACACCTATATCTTGAAGTGTTTCCTTAGGTTTCCTTCAGCTAGTTTGAGAATTTCAGTCTTATATTGAGTTCTTTGATTTATTTTGAGTTGACTTTTGTAAAAGGAGAGACAAAGGGGTCAAGTTTCAGTCTTCCGCCTGTGGATAGTCAGTATTCCCAGAACCAGTCGTTGAAGAGGCTGCCCTTTCTCCACTGTGTTTTTTGGCATGTTTGTTGACAATTATTTGGCTGTAGATGTGAGTTTATTTCCGATCTCTCTGTTCTGTTCCACTGACCCCAGTGTCTGTTCTCATGGCAGTACTGTGTTGTTTTGGTTTCTTTGATTATGGGGTATGTCTTAAAATCAAGAATTGTGATACCTCCAGCTTTGTTCTTTTTGCTGAAGATTCTTTTGTTTCCATTTGAATTTTAGGATGTTTTTTCTAGTTCTGTGAAGAATGCCATTGGTATTTCAATGGGGATTGGATTGAATCTGTAGATTTCTTTGAGTAATATGGACGTTTAACAACTTTAAGGCTTCATATACATGCACATGGAATTTTTTCCCCTTTTTGTGTCTTTTCAAATTTCTTTCATCAGTGTTTTATAATTTTTATTAGAGGTCTTTTACATCCTTGGTTAAATTAATTTCTAGATTTTTTTGTAGCTACTGTGAGTGTAAATGCTTTCCTATTATCTTTCTCAGAAAGCTCATTATTCGTGTATAAGAAACTATTGGTTTTGGTTTTGGTTTTTAATCAGGAATTGAACCCAGGGGTACTTGACCACTGAGCCACATCACCAGCCCTTTTTTATATTTTTATTTTGAGACAGGGTCTTGCTAAGTTGCTTACAGCCTTGCTACTGCTGAGGCTACATTTGAACTTGTGATCCTCCTGCCTCAGCCTCCCAAGCTGCTGGGATTACAGGCATGTGCCACAGCACCTGGAAAAACTATTGATTTTTGCCTGTTAATTGGTATCATACAACTTTACTGAATTCATCTATCAGCTCTAATAGTCTTTTGATGGAGTTATTGGACTATACTATGTATAGAATTATATCATGTGAAAATAGGGATAATTTGACTTCTTACCTTCCTATTATATGTTTTTTCTTTACTTTCTCTTATCTAACTCCTCCAGCTAAAATTTTCTGGTACAGCATTGAATAAGAATGTTGAGAATGGACACCCTTGTCTTGTTCCCAATCTTAGAATAAATGCTTTTAGCTTTTCCACATTCAATATGTCAGCTGTGTGCTTGTCATATATAGCTTTAAATATGTTGAGGTATGATTCTTCTATACCTAATTTGTTCAGAGCTTTTATTATGAAGGGATATTGAATTTTTAACATTGTTTTAATTGTGGATAGTCCTTTCTTTATTTTATTTATTTATATGCATTACTGAGAATTGAACCCAGTGCTTCACACATGCCAGGCAAGTGCGCTACCACTGAGCCCCAGCCCCAGCCCCAGGGATATTGAATTTTATCATGTTCTAGAAAGAATCTTTCATGGCAAGACAAACTCAGAATACCAGCACACAGAGAAGTGGTGATTTACCAAAGCCTCAGAATAAACTTATGGTATGTATTTCATGATCTCACTAATATGTGGAATCTAAAATAGTCAAATTCATGAAAATAGAAAGTAGGATGGTAGTTTTCAGGAACTGTCAGGGAGGGGTAAATGGAGAAATGTTGGTCAAAGTGTACTAAATTTCAACTATGTGGGATGAATGAGTGAGTTCTGGAGATCTAACCATGATGAAAGTAGTTAGAAATATTATACTGTATATTGTGTATGCTTGTAATTTGCTTAAAGAATAGATTTCAAATTAAATCTTCTCAACACACACACACATTTATGTATGCACACAAAATAGTAACTGTTATATTAATTAGCTTGGTCATGGTAATCATTGAGAGATAGATAGATTGATAGATAGATAGATATGGACTTCAAGTTCTATGCCTTAAATAAATACAGTTTTTATATATCTCAAGAAAGCTGTTTTTTTAAAGGTCCATGGTGGGAGCTGAAGTCAGCCCATGGAACTTTCCACATGTTCGGGGAACTGTTGGTGGTCCACATACCTAGGGTAATCATTCCTTTCACTTGTAGAGTATTTTGTGTTTTCAAAGAGCTTTCACATACACCATTTTGTTGAATCCTCACAACAACTCTGATAGGAATTACTATCTTGAATTTGTAAATGAGGAAAACAAATCAAAGAAAGAATATGCACCTCTACAAAGCAATATAGTTTTTCTTTGTTCTTTTGATATATACATGACATTAGAGTGTATTTTGACTTGTACATACATGGAGTATAATCTGTTCTAACAACGATCTTCTTGTGGTTATACATGATGTGGAGTTTCACTGTGGTGTATTCATATGTGAACATAAGAAAACGATGTCGGATTCATTCCACTGTCTTTCATATTCCTTTCCCCCCTCCCTTCCCTTCATTCCCCTTTGTCTGATCCACTAACTTCTATAGCAAGCAACACACTTTTAACTACTCATGAATGGAACTGAAATTTTGATCTTGGAACTCCCAGTCCAGCATACTCCTTTTCTCACAGCTGAGTTCGGAGGCTTTATCTCCTACTCTGAGGATGTAGTTAAGTGGTATAACTAGCATCGTTTCTTTTGACATTGGGAGCATACAATCCTAGGCCATCCCAGCTGGAGAATAGTGTAAGAATTCTTGAATATGAGGGAGATTAGACTAGAATTAAAGAATTATAAATTATTTGACTAAAAATAGCTACAAATGCAATTTGCTATGGGATAGTTAAGGAATAAGAAGCCCAAGAATCATGAAGACAGCATAAGCATTTTTTCTTCTTCTTACCAGTGAGAGGAATAATGGGTACCATCTGCTAATGGCTGGTTAGCCATCTGGCTTCAAAATTTTCTCTTTCTGAATGGTATTCTGGTTGTTTCTGACTGCCATCTGTTCATTTTCTTAGTTCTCTTTCTCCTCCTAGCATTGCTGTTCAGTTGACCAGCTTCAACATCTGAAATAAAACTTTCCCACTTTCATTTTCACTGGTTCATTTGTGTGGATCATACACAGACACCACTATTGAAATTAAGTGGCTTACTTGTTTTTCTTGTTTTCTGATCCTTTGCCTCTGGTCTTATGCAATACGAAATCCCCACTGCCTACCACACTGACTAGAACATAGTCAGTCTAGACTATTATTGATAGTAATAATTTATTAAATAAACATTTATTAAATGAATAAATTATCAAGCATACTTTCGAAGTCTACAACAAGTGTGTTACAGTCATTGCCTTTTTTAATACTAGTAAAATTCTACAAGGTACCTTCTTGGTTTTGTTCACAACCATCTCTAGCACTCAGAGTCATCCCTGGAAGAGTTTAGGCACTCAAATGGTTTTTAACAAAATAAACATTGGAAGTATTAATTCACATTTTATTGCTGAAAAATTAAGTATGGAGATCTTTAATAACTTTTCACCAGCTGATAAATATTGATCCTAAGATTATAACTCAAGTGTCTTCATTCCCAAATACCATAGTTTTTGCACAATACCAATTGTTTTTCTCTCATATGGCTCCCAAGAAACAGCTGATCATGCTGCTGGAGGTGCTAAGCTAGAGAAGGTAGGACAAAATAAAGGAAAGGCAAGAGCTTCAGCCCTGAGGACACTTGTGAAACTTCCAATTCTGGGAAAATCAAACCTAAAACATAGACAGTGGTGAGAGGAAGTGGGTGTGTGGGAGACACACACACAGAAACAGGAAAAACAGACTCAGACTAATGAATAGGGAACGCAAGGGAGAACAGAAGGGGAAATAAAAATGAAACTGCATGTAGACACTTCCTTAAGAGTCACATGGCAGCATCAAAAGCATAACAAGCATTGATGGAGAAAAAGGAGCTAGAGGCTGTGAACACCATGGACATGCTCTCTGTACATTCTACAGTTAAAGAAGAGCACACCTATGTTAAGGTCATATAGCAGAGTCAGACAATCTAAAAATAGGATTTAAAGATTCCCACACCACTCCACAGTGGATACATACTTACTGTGCTCACTAAATTAAAACAGTATGATAAAGGAAGGGAAAGGCAGGACATTTATCCCTGAAGACACTTGGGAACCTCCTCTCCCAGAAAGTCAAACCTAAAACATAGACAGAGAAAGTACCCATAATCCAGTCTCCAGTCTATATATGACCTGACAATTCCATGCATGCCTATCTGTACCAGGTTATATGTACAAAAATGTTAACAGTGGCATTGTTTATAATGACCCCAACTGAAAACATTTTATCAATCTAGTACTATATTTGTATTTCTTTAAATGTAAACTCTGTAACTTTGTTTAGTTATGTTTTGAAAAATACTCATTTGCTTGATTCTATACATTTTCTTCTTTTTACCTTTGCACATTTGCAAGGGATAATTTCTTCAGTGCTATCTTCTATTTTACTAACTATATTTTCAACTCTATCTGTTCTGCTACTTATCCACTAATTTGTTAATATTAATGACAAATTTCTCATTTCTTAATGATTCAATATTTTATTTGTTTGTTTGTTTACGTTGGGGATTGAACCCAGGGCCTCACACATTCTAAGCCCACATACTACCACTGAGCTACACCCCCAGCACAATTCTTTTTTTTTTTTTTTAAATCCTCCCATTCCTTTTATCATACTCTCTGTTTTTCATTGTGGTTTCTGTTTCTTCCCTTACCCATTAAATATTATGGGTATACATACTATCTCACTTTATTATCTTCTTTTTAGGGGGGAGTGCCATGGATTGAACTCAGGGGCACTTGACCACCGAGCCACATCCCAGCCCTATTTTGTATTTTATTTAGAAACAGGGTCTCACTGAGTTGCTTAGCACCTCACTTTTGCTGAGGCTTGCTTTGAACTCACGATCCTCCTGCCTCAGCCTCCCAAGTCACTGGAATTACAGGTATGGGCCACTGTACCCAACATATTATCTTCAATTCTAGAGATATGAAATTCTTAATTGTAACTGCTGATTCTTTTCTCAATGTAACTTGTCCTTTTAATTGTGTTCTTATCTTTACAGAAAGTTTTGTTAGTGCTTTTTAAAGTTTCTCCCTGTGGAAGCTCTATCTACCATAGGCTGCCAAAAAAAAAAAAAAAAAAAGCCCATTTAGAACAATTTTGCAATTGCTGCTGCCAAAGCCCTTGGAAAGTCAATGGCCTTGGACCAATTCTTTTGTTAATTTCTCAGCTTGTGGTTCACTCTCTAGGCAGACAACAAAATATTGCATCATCAAAACAGTGCATATCATAGGCCTGTGGGCTTTCTTTCTCCAGGATTTTTTTTTCATTTTACCCAAGCGAGTTTTCTCATCAACTCCAGGACCAATGGACAAAGGACTTTACACCTATTAAAGTATCTAGCTTCATGGAGAGGACTTCTTTTTCAGGGTGCCACTTCCTACTATCCAAGGCTAAATCTCCTGTCCGTACTTGGACATTAGAAAGCTGCACTGAGCACAAAGAAAAAACCAGAATCAAAATACCCATAAACTGACCCTCTCTCAGCTCACTCTTACCATTTTGAGTTTTTCTGTTCCTTTGTTATATGCAGGCTCCTTTGATCCTAACCAGTTATTTCAAATCTTCAGATTACATTTAGGTCAACATTTATAGGTCTTTGAAGTATGCATTGAGATGGGTGGGCAATTTCTAATATCTCACTATGCCTACTGCCAGAAATAGTCCACTTTAATATTTGATGTTGCATTATTCTGAGCACCTTGATTTAAAAGGAGCACTTAAAATTATCTCTTGTCCATAAGAGGTCATTCAGAATGGGGAAAGATCTTAAGTTGCAAAAATAAGGAAAGATTTAAGAGATGTCTAACTTGTGTATCAAGATCTATTATAAAGTCAAAGAAACCCCTAGCTTCTCATTTGCTTCAGCCAGTGACATTAGGACCAGGGTGTGAAAGTTACCCTGAAACTTGAAGACAAATTTCAGCTCAACACAGAATGAGAAATTTGTTTCCTTGTTAGAGTTTTCCAATAATGAATGATCTGATTTTTTATGAACTCTGCAAATAGAGAGGTCCATATTGGACCTGGATGACCATCTGCCAAATGTGCTATTGAGGAATTGCATGGAATGGGCTTTCCAATTCAGAGATTATTTTGACTTTGTAAAAAAAAAAAAAAAAAAAAAATTCTAACTCCATGGGTTCGGCTTTCATGGTCTGTGGCTCAGGTGACCTGGAAATCTTAGTTTATAGCTTGGTCATATCAGGGGTGGGAGCGAAGCCTTAACAACCAACAAAATGGATAAAAGGGCATAGAACAGCCAAAAGATGAAGCGAAACACTTTGCGACAGCTGCCTTCTCAGAATCTCCGACTTTGATTTCAAAGAGAGGGAGCAACTGTCATTTCATAGGTTTTCTCTTTACCCTTCATGACTCACATTTTACAAAGCAAATACCTTTAAAGAGTAAACACTATGTAAGAGACTCGTGGCTACCAATGCCAGAGGTTTCTATACAGTATATTTTGCAATGTTTCTCAAACTTTCATTCCTCTAGTTTCATTCTCTCCTTTCTCCTCCTCTTTTTCTTCTTCCTCTCTGTCTCCCTCTCAGCATTTTCCTCCTCCTATCATTTACCTTTTCTCTTCTCAGTTGCATGACATCTGTATCCACATAGCCAGGTCATTCTATCCTCCTTCCCACTCCCAATTCTTCTCCTCTCCTCTTCCCACTTCATTGTCTCTTCCCTCCCCATTCTGCCCTCACTCCTAACTAGGATACTCACATCCCAAATGGAAATGTACTCGTATTATTATAGGAACTAAAAGCTCTGCCAAGTGGCCCAGAAACAGGTTTTCTACCCTGGTTTCTCTGACAGAGCCCTGGCCTTACTCCTCTGGATAGTTCCTGTTCCATTCACAGTCTACAACCACAATGTACGTTTCAGAGAAGATGCCGTGCCAACCAAGGTTCATATCAATGAGGGGGAAGGGGGACATACTTCTGTGTTGCATCTAGTGGTGTGCTTGGAGCAAGAATGGTTTGGAACATTCAAGTGAGACTAGACATCGAAGCAAACAATAATGCCAGAGTTTTATTTTTCATTATGACACTAAGAGAAATCAAGCAAAAAGATCTGATTAGCTTTTCCTCCATCCCCCACTTTTAAAGGTGGAAATGCTGTGGAATATAGGAGCTTTTTAAAAAGAATTAAAACAAGCTTCTTCACTTTATGGGGAAGTCATTTATCTCTCCCCGTTTATGAAATGAGAATCTCATATCAGGCTTATGTATAAGATTAGAAATTGTGTATAAATCGCCTAGCACATAATACTTGGTATCTTTTAGTTGAATCTTAATTCCATGTCTCTTAGTAACACACTCCAACTTCTCCAACTTATCCATTCCCATCCCCAGGCTAATTCCAAGTCACCCACTGCCTCTCGTGCATTTAACTCAGAAACCCCTCACATAACCAGCCCCTCATTACCCAATGTGAGCTGAGTTCCATTTTCCATTAAACCTTGTGAATATCTATAACATTTCTACCACACTGTCACTACCTACTAGACTGTCTCCGCAACTAGTCTATAAATTTCCAGAGGATGGAGACCTCCCCATTTACATCAATTTACTCAATGCCAACCACAATGTTAAACGCATTACAAGTCCTCTGCTGTTTTTTTTATTATTATTATTAAAGTCCTGTTTTTAAAATATGCTCATGTAAACTTAGCTGAGCCCACTTTATTTTCAATGGCATGTGAGAAGAGCTGTTCTGGTAAGTCAATTGCTATGGTCATCTAAAATCCTAATTCCGCACAGTTCTCGCCCAACCAAAAAGTCCTCAGAATGCAAGTGTTTGTGTTCTATGCACTTTTCCTCTAAAGCAGTTTTCAAACTATTATAATTAAAAAGCTTTAAAATGAGCCAAGAGCAGTGTTACACACTTGTAATCTCAGCTACTCGGGAGGCTGAGGCAGGAGAATTGCTAAATTCAAGGCCTGGGCAACTTAATAAGACCCTATCTGAAAATGAAAAATAAAAAAAGCTGGGGATATAGCTCAATGGTAGACAGCCCCTGAGTTCCATCCCCAGTATGGGGCACTGGTGGGGTGGACAGAATTCCTATTATAGACAAACAAGTCCTTTTCCTTTTGAACTTGACTCTTGACTTCTGACTCTTGACTCTAAATCTTTTCTGTTGACATCTCTCTCCTCATAAGAGAATACTCCTCATAAAAGCAGAGATCATAGTGAGTTTTCTTCACCTCTGTATCTCCCAGCACTCAGACCAGTATCTAGCGTTATTGAGTGAAAGAACAGCTGAATTCAATTACCACTTGGTGTTGAAGAACAAGTATACCTCACTGACTAAAAAGCATTTTCACAGAAAGTTTAGTGAAAACTGACTAAATAAAGATCAAATATTGGTTTCACATTGCCTCACTCTGCTATTTCAGGATATTCTAGCTTGCCTTTCAATTTTATCTTTAGTTGCAAAGTTTCATTTTCCCTTTGGGTGGTTAATGGTTTCTCAGCCAAGTTGCTAATAATCTGCCATCAAACACTTATATGTAGAAAAAAAAAAGTCTGTTAAAAGAACTTAATTGATGAATTATCACTATATTAATAGTCAAGAATTACCACCTTATATAATTTTTGGTCAAAGCCTAATCTTTAAACCTTTATAATGTCAGGTTAAAAGATATTATGAAGATATTAGAAGATATTATTAAGATATTAGAAGAAAATATGATTGAAAAGACAGTACTCTCATCTGAAAGTGCAAAATGGCTAAATAGATAAAATAGGTAAACATATTAACCTTTTTTCACTTTTTCCAAGGATGTATATGAATATAAAAACCCGTATTTGCATTATGTGCACAAATTATAAAAGTAGAGACCAGAATGTTTTCAAATTTCCAGTCACAGGAAGCTGCAGTGGCTTCAGAAGGAACATACTCTGTAGGAAACCATGACAAGTAAAAGATTGATGTGTGAAAAGTGGTGCCTAGAATCAGATCTGAGGGGACAGGGAAGGACCACGGGTCACAAAGTGAAGAAAGAGGGGAGACTGGGAAGCAACTTGGAAACAGTTGTGGGATTTGGGTCATGAGCAATGAGAGGACCTTAGAGGCCTGTCCCCACCTGTCTGGCTGTTGGCTTTATTGTGGGAAGCAGAGGAAAATCAGAGCTGAGGAGATCAGATAGGCTGCCCAGGAAGTCCTTGTCTCAATACTAAATCTAACTCACACCAGCTGGCTCAACTTAGACCAGACTCATGTTCTCTGAATCCCAATCTTTTTCATCTGGAAAGTAGGGTCAATTAATTCTCCCTTACAGCTATGATGTTTGGATTGATTACATTGTTGCATGTATTAGATATATTATCACATAGTGGACAAAGGTATCCAAAATGTCCACGATTAAGTTCTTGAGTCCCCTTTCACCCTCAGACCTACCCTATACCAGTTTTCTCATCTTAACTTGTTAAGTCTCATCATCCCTTATTAAAAACTTAAATTGAGTAACAAATATACCACTTATGATTACTTTTCAGAAAAGTACTAAGTGAATTATTAGAGCATTTGAATATATATTCTCATATAAATGAATAAATATATATATATATTATATATATATATATATATATTCCATATATATCTCACATGGAAATATACACATATAAAGGATACATAAGCTCTAGATTATGATTTCCAACCTATTTTAGTATATACCTATATATAAAGGATACATAAGCTCTAGATTAAGATTTCCAACCTATTTTAATGCACTTGTGTGGATTTACTTGAAATATCCATGAAAGTGAAAACTTGGGAGTTAAAGGGACAATCAATGGCACCTCCATTCCTACAGTTTTTTAGGCAAAAACACTTGGGAACCATTCTGTACTCTTTTTCTACAGTCCACATCCCAGCCCATCAACTCTACCTTTAAAGTCTATCCAACATCCTGCGTGGCTCATCCCCTCCACCACTGTTACCGATTTGTTTTTGTGGGGGGTTTTCTCCACTCAGACTATGGCAATCACCTCCTTGTTGATCTGACTCAGCTTTGCTGTCCTTTATCTTGACAAAAAGAGAGACTTTTAAAATGTGTCAGCTCAAACTGATCATCTGCTCTGAAACTTCCAGTGGCTCATATCCCACTCAGTAGAATCCAGAGCCTTTACTATGGGCTTTGGGATGTGGGACCCTGCCATGCCTCCTGGACTCCTGCACTTCTCCTTGTCACTCACTTGATAACTGTCCCATAGGCCCTCTTTACTATTCCTCAAAACTGCCAGTTCACCTGTCACCTCAGGACCCATGCCATTTCTCTCAACCTAGAATACTCCACCCCCAGCTATCAGCATGGCTCCCCACCCATCTCCTTCAGGACCTACTTGAACTGCATCTTCTCCATGAGCCTGTCCTGACATTTACCAAGCACCTCCTCCTCTGTCCCACTCTATGCCCTGACATGCTTTTCCCCCCTGAAGTAGGACAGAAGAGGCTGGACACCAGAGGGATTTTCAGGAAGCAGGTTTACTGACTGCAGGTTCAGGGGTGGCTCTCAACTAGGAATTCTTCCTCTAAACAAACATTTTGGAAATTCTTTAAACTTTATACCCAGGGTATGTTTGGGGGTGAGGAGGGCTTGAAGGTTCACAGGCCAAGTGCTCTCTTTTCCATCCCCTAGTACCAGAGATAGGCTTCACAAGTTATTTTTACCAAGAAAACAGGGATAATATCTTTTACAACAAGCTTGCAGACTCGACTTTGTCACACCTTTTGTGTGCAAACCCATCATTTGCAAGAAAGAGGAAAGTACCAACCACAGACATCCTGCTGATTTGACAACAGGGGAAGCTTATGGCAAGGGTCTGGGGGGATGGGATCTCTGGCCTGCTTCACCATAATGTTTATAACCACCTGCTCTCATGTATATTGCATGCCTAGTCGTTCGTTGTTCATCACCCTACACCGGAATGTAAATACCGTGAGGTCGAGGACTTTGTCCGTCACCCAGCACCTAGTATTATTAATATTACAAAGTGTATCTTGGGCCATCAATAAAATATTTGTCATATAAGTTTATTGAACAAAATACGAGACTGTATTCCTCGATTGAGTGTAAATAATAGTTAGATATTGAAAATAAAGTGTTAGCTAAGAACGGTGGTGCCCTCCTGTAATCCCAGCAACTCTGGAGGCTGAAGGCAGGCCTTCCTAAATTAGAGGATTGCTTCAGCAACTTAGGGAGACTCGGTGTCAAAATTAAAAATTAAAGGCACAGTAGGAAGGCCAGCAGAAGGTGCGACAGCGAGGTGGTGAATCTTCCCAGCTGCTCACAGCACTGTGGAGCAGGATCCCCAGAGGAGCCCGCCTGCCCCTAGAGGCTTCTAGAGCACCTTCCCCTCTGCGCCTTCCCCTCCCTGCCATCCTCTAACTTTGGAACCTTATGAAATGTTACAACAACAAAGCCACCATTGACCTTTAGCTAGTGGAATTTTAAGAGTGTTAAAAATCTGTAATGGACAGTTAAGGGAATTACCAGAGAGAGAAGTCTGTGACCCCAAATAGATTTTACTATAGATTTTGTCTTCATCAAATGAACTTAAAGGAACAAATCACAGTTGAAGTTTGGGTGGAAGAGCCTTAAACTGTTATTACCCCTCTGGTTGTTGCTGTTTACCTCCCTTTGTTGAGCTGACATCTTCATAAGCTTTTAGCAGGTAAATGTTGAGCACTTCAGCTTCATACTCCAAATAGAATCAGATTCGGTGGATTTGGGCGACTGACTTGCCTGTTTTCTTTCAGTCTTTTTCCATAACTATTATCTACTGCCTCAACTTGGTTTATAAGTAAAACCTGGAAAACCTACAAAATGAATGTTTTGCTGTTTATCTGGAAATAATACTGAAAATATTGTTATTTTTGGTGAAGAAAATCAATTTTGTATGGTTTATTTCAGTCCAAATAAAATGTGAATTTTGCTTTAAAAAATAAAATTAAAATTAAAAAGGACAGCCCGGCACTGTCTCGAACACCTGTCATCCCAACAACTCAGAAGGCTAAGAAAGGAGGATGGCAAGTTCAAAGCCAGCCGCAGCAATTTAGCAAAGCTTAAGTAATTTAGCAAGACCCTGTCTGGAAATTAAATATAAAAAGAGCTGGAATTAAGCACCCTTGAGTTCAATCCCCAGTATCAAAAACATAAAAATTATAAAGGACTGGGGATGTAGCTCAGTGGTAAAGCACACCAGGCTTCAACCCAGTAACCAAAAGAAAGAACAGTCTTTCACTTTCAATAACTAAAGTAAAATACATGTTTTAAAATACATGGTTTAACTTTAAGTAAAGTACATGGCTTAAATGTGTATGACAAACTGTACAATATTTGTTTGCAATGTTATGCCAGTCAGTTAATGTTTGGCAATGACATAATGAATAACAGTGGGGGCGGCCGGGAACCTGGCTAAGGTCAGCATACAAAATGCCAAGTTGAATTATTCAAGCACCTTCAGTTGGATGACTTTTGCATAAGTTCGAAGAGGGGCAAATTTTAAAATTTTTAGTGAATATAGGTAAACAAATTCATCTCCTCCTATTTAATTTGCTCATTAACTTTTTGCTTTTGGGCAAAAATTTACAAAACTAGCTATGTAATTGAGAAAATGTAATTAACTGTATTGATCTCAGTTTCCCCAATTGTAAAGTGAAAATGTTACTTTCTATTTCATTTAGACTTTTCTGACTATTTTAAAAAGATGATGTAAAGTGCTTAGCATGATGTCTAGCACAAACTAAGCATCAATAAATAGCTGGGTTTTTTTATTATATGCTGTGGCATAGTAAGAAAGATAGTTGTTCCCAGTTTCTGGCAGAGTTCCTAAAACCCTTCCAACTTCCTTAGTGACAAGGACAACAGGAAAGTCTTTTGTTTAAATAAGGAGACTTTTTTTTTTTTTTAATGGGATCTTACAATGTTGCCTGGGCTCGTCTCAAACTCCTGAGCTCAAACATTCCTCCTGCATCAGCCTCCCAAGTGCTTAAATTACAGGCATGTGCCACAATGCCTGGCTATGAGGTGACTTGTGGTGGGCTCCTAAATAGTTTCAGACTGGGAGATTGTTCACTAGAAAGACCAACCCTTGATTAGAAGCTTGGACATTTCAGCCCAACCCCCCCATAACCTCTAAGGAGGGGAGAAGGGCCAGAGATTGAGTTAATGGTTATCAACAAAGGTTACTCACTAGTTGTTATTAACTCAAAAAGATAAACACCAAAAAAACAAATAATCCATCAATAAATGGGCCAAGGACCTGAAGAGACACTTCTCAGAAGATGATATACAATCAATCAACAAATATATGAAAAAAATGTTCATCATTGCTAGCAATTAGAGAAATGCAAATCAAAACCACTCTAAGATTTCATCTCACTCCAGTCAGAATATTGGCCATTATGCATACAAACAACAATAAATGTTGGCGAGGATGTGGGGGAAAGGTATACTCATACACTGTTGGTGGGACTGAAAATTGGTGCAGCCAATATGGAAAGCAGTATGGAGATTTCTTGGAAAATTGGGAATGGAACCACCATTTGACCCAGATAGCCTCTCCTTAGTCTATACCCAAAGGACTTAAAAACAGCATACTACAGGGACACAGCCACATCAATGTTTATAGCAGCACAATTCACAATAGCTAAACTGTGGAACCAACCTAAATGCCCTTCAATAGATGAAAGGATTAAAAAATGTGACATATATACACAATGGAATATTACTCAGCATTAAAAGAGAATAAAATCATGGCATTTGCCGGTAAATGGATGGTGTTGGAGAAGATAATGCTAAGTGAAGTTAGCCAATCCAAAAAAAAACAAATGCCAAATGTTTTTCTCTGAAATAAGGAGGCTGACTCATAGTGGGCTAGGGAGGGAGAGCATGGGAGGAATAGATGAACTCTAGATAGGACAGAGGAGTGGGAAGGGGCATGGGGTTAGAAATGATGGTGGAATGTGATGGACATTAGTATCCAAAGTACATGTACGAAGACACGAATTGGTGTGAGTATACTATGTATACAACCAGAGATATGAAAAATTGCGCTCTATATGTGTAATAAGAATTGTCATGCATTCTGCTGTCATAAATAAATAAATAAATACATAAATAAATTTTAAAATTCAGGCCTACATGGAAAAAATCCATCAATGTCAGGGTTCTAGGAGCTTCTAAATTCCCAAACACATCCATGGGAGGGTGACAACCCCCACTCCACCAGAGTGAGGCTCCTGTCTCAGAGCTATTCTAGACCTTGCCCTATGTATTTCCTTATCTGTTCAGTTGTATGCTTTATAATTATTTGTGTATAATAGTCCATATAGCATATTCTCAGTTCTGTGACTCATTCTGGCAAATTTTCAAACATGAAAGGAGGGGTAGGACATGAGAACTCTTTGTAGTCAAAGTCAGACAGAAGTGTGGGTAACCTGGGGACAGTCTTAAAGGAATGAGCCCCTAAACCCGTGGGGTCTGACACTAACTCCTAGTGTCAGAATTGAACTGAATTATAGGACATCTGGTTGGTACTGAAAGAGCTCAAGAAGTGATATGGAAAAAGACCCCATGTATTTGGTGTGAGAAAACACACAAACACACACACACACCACGCACAGACACATGCACACATTATAATGTGCATTATTATATGCATTGAACCCAATCACATGGTAAGTGCTTTCAGAAATTTGGAAGGCTGAGGGTTAAATTTTAGACCTAGTCAACGGTTTTCAAAGATAACCACATCCTTATCCACAGAATTTGTGCCTGTTTTAGGTTAACTGGCAAAGGGAAATTAAGATTGCAAATAAAATCAAGGTTGCTAACCAGCTGACCTTAAAATAAGGAGAATATTTTGGATTACTCAGGCAGAACCAATGTAATCACAAGGATAGTTAAAAATAAGAGCGAAGCAGAAAGGTAAAAGATGGCAGCACAAGGATTCAGCCCAACATTCCTGACTTTGGAGATGGAGAAAACATAAGCCAAGAAATGCAGACAGCTTCTTAAAGCTAGAAAATGTTATTGTCCCTCAGAATCTCCAGAAGGAGCTGTTCTGCTGAAACCCAGATTTTAGCCCAGTGGGACTCATTTTATATTTCTGACCTCCAGAAATGCAAGTTAATAAATTTGGTTGTTTTTAAGCCACTGCCTCAAATTGTCTATCCCTGAACCTTATAGCCCTTTTTAAATCAAGAGCCCAACTCATATCTCCTATTTTAACAGTACATTAAAATTGACTTTGGACACCTTCGTATTATTCACAACTTTAGTCTCAAATCACTTACATTGTCCCCCTTTCCACTACAAAACTCTTTCTGTAGATCTGCACTACCAAATACGGTAACCATTAGCATGTAAAATGCAACATGCACAAATGGAGATTTGTTAAGTGCAGAATATGTGCCAGGTTTTGAAAACTCAAACATATAAAATAATGTAAAGTATCTCACTAATAAATATTTATTTTTATTTATGATTTGGTACCATGGATTAAACCCAGTGGTGCTTAACCACTAAGCAACTTTTCTGGCCCTTTTATTTTGAGACAGGGTCTTGCTAAATTGCTTAGGGCCTTGTTAGGTTGCTGAGGCTGGCTTTGAACTTGTGATCCTCCTGACTCAGCCTCCCAAGCCACTGGGATTGCAGGCATGGGGCCACTGCACTGAGCGCTAATAATTTTTAAAATATTGATTAGATGTAGGAATTACATTGAAGATGTTAAATATATAATTAAAATTCGTTGTTCCTGGTTCCTTTTACCTTCTTAACATGACTACTGGAAAAATTTTTATTGTATAATGGTTCACACTATATTTCATTAGACCCATTCTAACATCAAATTTTAAATTAGTGCCTTGCGTCATTCCTTGCATGCTATGGTCTACCCTATGTCTGACCTAAGACACTACTAGCCCTCTGTCAACCATACAGAAAATCTGACCACAGACAACAATGTTGCTTGAAGGCAACTGTGCCCAATTTGCACAATTGCCACTGCTCTACCGAGAGTGTGGCCTCACAATTTTGGCAATGCTATTCTATCTTGTCAGTCCCACTTGACATTCTCTTAAGTGTCTATAGGAGGAATAAAGCACTACAAAATATTTTTTTTCTTTTACCAACCCTTACACTTTTGACTCCTTTCCACAGCCTTGTTTAAACAGTTTAAGTTTACAATTTAAAAATATTTTATTGAAGCTGGGCATAGTGACACATCTGTAATCTCAGCTACTCCAGAAGCTGGGCAAGAGGATGACAAGTTTGAGGCCAGCCTGGGCAATTTAGCAAAACCCTATCTGTTATGGTTTGATTATGAGGTGTTCCCCAAAAATTCATGATTAGATTATAAGATCT
This sequence comes from Marmota monax, assembly GCF_021218885.2. NCBI lineage: Eukaryota > Metazoa > Chordata > Mammalia > Rodentia > Sciuridae > Marmota > Marmota monax. The sequence goes on along the minus strand of NW_026695201.1, from coordinate 771,864 downwards.
GTACTCTAATCAGATTAATCCATTTTATGGATTAATAATTTGAAAGGACTACTGTACTAGGAGATAATTATAGTTATATATAGGTAGGATGTGGCTGTAGGCAGGTCACTGGAAGTGTGCCATTGGGGATTATATATCTTGTCCCCAGCTTCTGTGCTCTCTGCTTCCAGGCCTCTGAATAGCTTCCCTCTACCACCACATCCCACAATGTTGTGCTTCCCTTAGGCTCAGAGTAACGGTGTCAGCTGACCATGAACTGAACCTCTGAAACAGTGAAACAATATCTACTCTTCCTCCTCTAAGTTGTTCCTGTCAGGCATTTTGGAAACAATGATGAAAAGCTGGCTAACACACCGTCTCAAAATTTTTAATACAGCTGGATATGTAGCTCAAAGATGAAATGTTCCTTGGTTCAATCCCCAGTGCTGACCCTTTAAGCTGCATATTTTAAGTCTTCATATATGTACAGATAAAAGTATGGAGAGAAGTCTGTAAAATGTTAATAGCGTTTTCTTTGGCAAAGATATTGGTGAGTTTTGTTTTAAAATTTTATGATTTTTCCAAAATGTTTGGAGAGAAACTTCAATTATTATCAAACAGCCAAGCCTGATAAAACATAGCAAGCAAAAAGACTATTTCTGGGGCTGAGGTTGTAGCTCAGAGATAGAGAGCTCACCTGGCATGTGTGAAGCACTGGGTTTGATCCTCAGCACCACAAAAAACTAAGTAAATAAATAAAGATATTGTGTCCACCTATTAAAAAAAAAAACGACTATTTCCCACAGATATGAAGAAAAAAAAAAGTAGATTTCCTGTATTATTAACCCAAGACCCAAATGTTTCCATTCAAACTGCTGGCTGAAGTTAGCTAACATGTTCATGATCATGTTGGCATGATCTTAGCCATGTTCAATAGTCACGATCATAGACATGCTGTGGTTTGAGAGTATCTCCAAAGACTCGTATGTGTGTGAAGCACTGGGTTTGATTCTCAGCACCACATAAAAAAAGAAAGAAAGAAAATAAAGGTATTGTGTCTATCTACAACTAAAAATAAATTTTTTAAAAAAGAAGATTAAAAGGCCTCGGTATGGTAACACTGAGAGATGGTAGAACTTTTAATAGGTAAAGCCATTAGGTTATGAGGAGTGCTGCCCTTGGAAGGAATTAATACAGGTGCTGAAGGGGCAGGAAGTGGGGAAGGAGGGAGAGAGTGCTGGGAGTGATAATGCCCAAATTATATTACTATATTGTTTACTGTGCACAGGTACAAATATGTAACAATGAATCCCATCTATATGTATAACTATAATGCACCAATAAAAAATGGGAAAAAATACTGGTCTTAAGGTGCTTGTTTTCACAAAACTGGATTGTTATAAAACAAGGCTATCTATCCCTCATGCGTGGACACTTCAGTACATGGCCAGTTTCCTTTCTGCTTCTCTGCCATGTAGATGCAGCCAAGGGAGGCCTCAACAGAGGACAAATGGGTAGGGCTACCCAATCTTAGATTTTCAGCCTCCAAAACTATAAGCTAAACAAACCTCCTTTATTTATAAAGTATCCAACACCAAGTACTCTGCTACAGCAATATAATATATCCTCTTGGTGGGAAAGAAAGGAGGTAGCCCAGCACTTCTAAAGATGAAAATATGGATTCAATGAAAAGAAAGTATGGGAGAGGATTTCTTGAAAAGTTCTGCCTATACTGAGTAGAAGATAAAGTCATGGGTGCCAGGACTTCACAGGTAACTCATACAACATTATTTAAGAAAGTTAAGAAGTTGGTAACCACCTTCATAGGTGATTCTTCCTCAAGCACCAACCGCCTCACCCCAGACCTATATATGACCAGATGTTTTTAAATAAGGTACTTGTGGAAATACAGCAATAATCTCCAGACACTTAAGGACTGAGATCACTTCCCACCTGCCCAAAATGTGGCTTCTTTATCTTGGTGTCTCTCCATTCTGTCAAGGTGCTGTGTTGAGTACATCTCCACTGTTGTGCCCAAGTCAGCCTTAGCATTAAGGAAGACAAAAAGGAGAACACAGTACACAGTGCATACGCATAAGGCACTCAGCAAGTGCCTCTCCCATATCCATGATTAGCATCTGAACAGTCTCTCCCTAAGTGAAGGTCTCAGAGAATATTCCAGCAACCCAGTGACTCAGCCCTACCGCTACCACCAAACTGCCTTCTCGTCAGGGTGTTCTAAGAAGAAGAGCTTTTGAGCCAGACTCTGGTTTCTTATCTGCTCTAACACTATCAGCAGTGAGGTGTGAGCAAATTATTTGTTTCATAATCTATAAAGTAGTAGTTGAAGTACCTAACATGAGAGGGTGGCCTGTCAGGGTCACTTTCCCAAGAAGCCACTTTGCACATTCCAGGAATGCTCCCTAATTATAGGAAGTGCATACAGTCTAGGTAAAGTGGACTTCCTCGGGGTCCCTGCCTCCCCTTCATCTTCCCTTATTCCTGCTCTCTCCATAGTCTCTTAATAGACTAAACATTCCCCTAATATTCATTTTTTTAAAATATTTTTTTAGTTGTTGATGGACCTTTATTTAATCATAGGTGGTGTTGAGAATCGAACCCAGTGCCTCACCCATGCCAGGCAAGTGCTCTACCACTGAGCCACAACTCCAGCCCCTAAATATTATTTAAAAAAAAAGAGAGAGAGAGAGAGAGAGAGAGAGAGAGAGTGAGAGAGAGAGGGAGAGAGAGAGAGAATTTTTTTAATATTTTTTTTTTCAGTTATTGGTGGACAGAACATCTTTATTTGTATGTGGTGCTGAGAATCGAACCCAGGCCACACGCATGCCAGGCGAGCGCGCTACCGCTTGAGCCACATCCCCAGCCCCCCTAATATTCATTTTGACCAAGAAAGAGAAGACCCAGGGCCAGGTGTGGTGGCACATGCCTGTAATACCAGCCACTCAGAAGGCTCACACAGGAGGATTGCAAGTTCAAGGTCAGCCTCAGCAACTCAATGAGACCCTGTCTGAAAACAAAAGATAAAAAGAGCTGAGGGTGTGACTCAGTAGTAGAGCACCTGGGTTCAAACCCCAGAACAAGGAAAAAAGAAGAAAGGAGGCAGGGAGAGGAAGAGGGAGAGGGAAAAGAAGAAAAGGGGGAATAAGGGGGGGGGGGTGCCTAAATCTTCAGTAAAATCGTCAATAAATCTTCAATACCCACTTTCCTGACTTTCCACATCTCCCTGCCAAGGCTTGCTCATGACAAGCCTAATGGTGCCCTTGCAGCTTATCAGGGTTTTTATATATACTCATATTTGAAATGGATCATCATCCAGGGAAAGCTTTAGGGCACCTAGAAACAATTCTTGGGCCTAAAAGAAAGAGAATAAAATAAATCCACATTTTTCAAAAGAAAAAATTAAGCTAGACTTTACAGAATCTCTGAAAACAAACCCAGAAAATGCCATTTTGAGTAGAAATGTTATTCTTTTGTTTGCTTCTCCTAATATTGTAGATTCTTTTCCCAACTTCTTAACTTTTTAAAATAACATTGTATAAGTCACATGGAAAGATGTAAAGAAGATAGTTATGTAGCCCAGGGAATTCCCAATATGAGGAGAGTGGCAAGACTTATTGCAGTAGCAACAAGAGCTGGATGAACCCACCATTTTAGGGAGTCCACTCCTTTCACTTTTCAGGGGAAAATAAAATGCACAGGTGATATAGAATCTAAATTCCAGGCTTTTGGGAAACATCTCACATCCAAACCACAAGAATTTCTTACAAAAAAAAAAAAAAAATAGCAGGAAGACTATTTGGAATAATGCTCATGGGCACAATTGTTTATTTATTAAGGTTTATTGAACAGGATATCTTTATTTTTAATATTTTTTAGTTGTCAATGAATCTTTATTTATTTATATGTGGTGCTGAGAATTGAACCCTGTGCCTCACACATGCCAGGCAAGTGCTCTACCACTAGGCCACGTCCCCAGCCCTGAATAGGAGATCTTGATCAGCTCATTGAAAATTTCATCTCTGGGAGATCAAGAGGAGAGGACTGTCCTGGGCCCAGAGATACACGGTGAGCCACCCCATGCTGGGTTTCCTTATTCACCAAAGCATGGCTCCACAGCCCAACATCAGCATACATATAGGCTTAAGGCTGCCACCACCACAAAACTATGATATCACCAATATCACTGCTTGTATCAAGGGACAATAATAAGGACCTGGTAAAATCATCAAGGTCCCTGGCTGCACCAGAGGTTTCTCTACTAGGGGTGCAACAGTTATCTTGTTGCTGAGGTAACAGGGAGTCTTGCATGGGGTTGCCTATCTCTTGTTTCTCCTACTAACAGCCAGCTTCTTATGATTACCCTCTCACTAGTCATATAATCTAATGCTTCCATATTCTCACATCCTACCTCCTAAACATCTCAGCCAACTCCCCAGGACCCCTATCTACCTTTAGAAACTGTATACAATTACGCAAACTTATTGACTATAAGGTAGAAGATAACCGAACTCATCATTTCTGATTATAATGACAAAACTGTAAATGTAAAAATAGAAGCTAACTCATATATGGCTGCATGTTGGGTACATTGAGTGCTGTAATATTGATCTCTCCCTTAAAAGTGAGGTATTAGTAACCTATAGGGACACTATAAGACAATAGGACAGAAGCTGTAATACCTCGGATCTACACTGCAAAAGAGGAAGGCTCATAGACATCATAAAAAAACAAAGGAGGAAAGTGCCCCAAACAAGCCAAGATATACAACAATAGAATACATAATAGTGAAGTAGGTTAAATGTCAGAGAAGGAGTTGAGAATATACATAAGTAAAATGATATGGGAATTAAAGAACAACCTAAGTGAGCAGATACAGGCAAAAATCGATCACTCCAACAAAAAGAGAACAAATACAAGTTGTAAGAGATTACTTCAAGAAAGAGATAAGAGATACTGAAAAAAAAAATAGGAATCTTCAAAATAAAAGAAACAATAAACCAATTAAAAAACTCAATAGATAGCATCACCAACAGACTAGATCACTTGGAACTCAGGACCTCAGACAATGAAGACAAAATTTAAAATCTTGAAAATAAAGTTGACCTCACAGTGAAGATAGTAAGAAACTATGAACAGAATATCCAAGAATTATGGGATACCATCAAAAGACCAAATTTAAGATTTATTGGGATACAGGAAGGTTCAGAGAGTCAAACCAAAGTAATATAATCTCTTCAATGAAATAACAGCAGAAAATTTCCCAAGAATGAAAAATGAATGAGAAAATCATATACAAGAGGTTTACAGGACTCCAAATGTACAAAATTACAATAGATCTACATCAAGACACATTATAATGAAAATGCCTAGCATGCAGAATAAGGATAGAATTTTAAAAGCCACAAGAGAGAAAAATAAGAGTACCTATAAGGGAAGACCAATTTAGATCTCAGCAGATTTTTCAACCCAGACTCTCAAAGCTAGGAGATCCTGGAACAACATATACCAAGCTCTAAAATATAATGAATGCCAACTAAGTATCCCAGCAAAATTAAGCTTCAAATTTGACGAAGAAATAAAAACATTCTATGATAAATGAAAGCTAATATTCCACGAGGAGGAAATGAAAAACAACCATGCAAATCTGTAAAGGAAAGAATTACAATAAAGGAAAAGCCAACCAAAGGAGAAATCAAGTCAAGCTAAACATCAAAAATAAACAAAAATGACTGGTAATACAATTCATGTCTCTTTCAACTTTTTGATAAATTTTTACATATAAAAATTTTAACTACAATATCTAATTTATCAAGTTTTATTTCATATTTTTTGTGTTCCGATTCTCTTCACAAAGTTATACAAATATGTTCTTTAAAAGTTTTATCATTTTATATTATTTTAATATATAATTAATCTGGTATGTGTATATACATTGTGATGAGGTATATTTTATTCTCTTATAATTTAAAATCCATTATTCAAGATTCAAGGGTGAAAAAGACAAATCAAATAAAAAATTGTTTAATAAGGTATTTATAAAGGTAAGGGCAAGGTCGAGGGAAACTAACGAATTTTTGAAGCACCTTTCCTTCCATAAACTTGGAGAGGTAGGAGGTGAAAGAAGAGCCATTATGAAAATCTTGTACGAGAAGGTGACCTATCTGAAGTTATTCCCACCAAAAGCATGAAGAAACCAACCCACAGTCTATTAGAGTCTCACAGGGAGAAATAAAATACCTCGCTCTACTCTTGTATATTCTAAGTTCATCTCTTTGGTGTCCCTTTCTGATGAAACTCAACAAGAAACCACATAACTGATAAACCCAGCTTAATTCCCTCTTAAGATTGGGAGCCATCTGGTCACAGAGGCATGAAAAGTTAATTTCAGCTTTACTATAAATTACTGCAATTTCTAAACTTGCTTAGAATGTTGCCCGTGCCTTGAACTCACCCATGCCTGGCTTTCCCTGACCAAATAACAACCCTCTCTGAAACTTTAGTGGCACCTCATAAATTCTGGCTTTCCCTGGCCAGAAAAGCAACCTCTCTGAAACTCTAATGGCACCTCATAAATTCTGATGTTGGGATCTAAATTTACTCCCTAAGTGCTGAACCATTTAGACCATTAACCTACTATCTGCCTTTGTGTTACGTTTGTCAAAATCCTGTTATCTGTAAGTTCTCAAGTCACCCCCCTGCCTTTTTGCAACTTTCTGTCCTATAAAGCTGTGCTTCTAGAGAGCCACAGGGCTGTCTTCTATTCCCATGGGTTTCAGGAGAGACAGCCCCAGCCAGTCAGAATTAAAAGCTTGCTGGAATCAGTGGTCTTTTCTTTGTGACGTGGTTTAACAATAACAAGACATATGCAGTCTATAGCATATGTCTCACCAAAAGGTGAAAGATGGAGAAAGGAGCCAATATGACAGCCATTGGTTACATGAGGCCACTGAGTATTTGAAATGTGTTTCGTCTGAATAGAGGTGTACTATGTGTTAAATAGACATTACATTCCAAAGAATTACTAAGACAAAGAAAATCAACATGAAATATCTTATTAACAATTATTTTCTTTGCAAATTATGTTGGTAATGCATTGGGTTAAATGAAAATATATTAAAATTAATTTCTCTTTTTAAAAAAGCAGTGAAGGAGAACAAGGTAACATTCTGTATCTTGATGGTAGTACTAAATATCCATATAGATATATGTTGTCATTTTTTATATTTGTGTTATCAAAATTTATATAACTATAAAACTAAATGGGGTAAATCATACCATATATAAATTATATCTCAACAAACACGACTTTAAAAAGAAATCTAGTTCATGAAGTGTTTCAACAGTATTGGGCACATACTAACCACCTGATAAATAATGGCTATTATTATGATTCATTAAAAAAAAAAAAAAAAAAAAAACAGCATCAAGGAGGAGCATGGGAGGAATAGACAAACTCTAGATAGGGCAAAGGGGTAGGAGGGGAGGGGAAGGGGCATGGGGTTAGAAATGATGGTGGAATGTAAGAGACATGATTATCCAAAGTACATGTATGAAGACACGAATGGTGTGAATATACTTTATATACAGCCAGAGATATGAAAAATTGTGCTCTAAATATGTAATGTGAATTATAATGCATTCTGCTGTCATATATAACAAATCAAAATAAAAATTTTTAAAAAGAATCTAAATTCCAGCTTCTGAATGCCAGAGCAGCTTTTCAACATGAATGTAAAAAAGGGAAAAGGAAATATTGACAGAAATAGAGGCCAACGTAGAGGCCAAAGACTAAGGCAGGTAAACAAAACATGGATTCTGGAGTGCCCTGCTCCAGAGCACCTACATTTATCACAGAAGATGTGTTAAGAATTAATATAGCTGGGAGGATGACAGTAACTGAGCAGGGAGCAAAAAAAGAAAAATTTTTAGTGCCTCCTAAACTGGGACTTCACACTACTGTCATGATCTTCTGAGAAGTGATGACTTCCCAACGTAAAATACAATCAAACGAAAACACTCAAACTAGAGCCCCTTCTAAAGCCTCTTCTCTTAAAAGTTGGTCATCCTTACAAAACTGCTTCTATTTCAATATTAGCTGCAAGCAAAGAACCACTTCACCAGGGAAATTCCATATTCGAGTAATACTAACTCAAGTAACAGAAAGTCTTCATGTTTACTTTGTTAAAATGAAGGCTTGAAGAAAAATATGCAGGCATTTCTGATATAACACTAAAAGAAATCCTCTCTATTCAGCCATTTTTCACATAGCCAGTAGCAAGCAGAGTGGGTTTAACTGAGCAACATGTACATATTAATGGGAGACAGCAACAGGGTGGAGGTGGAACACAGCTGTGGGAAAGGAAGAGCAAGGGCTAAAGGGGCCTGGTGAAGGTACACTTCATACTCACTCACACGTCCTTCCAACAAAACTTTCTCTATAGTGGGGATTTGACCCAGGTAATCCTACCGGAGCCACATCCCCAGCTTTTTATTTCTCATTTTGAGACAGAATCTCACTAAGTTACCTAGCTTATTCTCAAACTTGCAATCCTCCTGCCTCAGCCTCGCTATTTTTTTAAACATTTTTTTAGTTGCAGTTGGACACAATATCTTTATTTAGTTAGTGCTGAGGATCGAACCCAGTGCCTTGCACCTGTAGGCGAGTGCTCTACCACTGAGCCACAGCCCCAGCCCCATAGTAGCTGTTTTATAGGCATGCACTACCATGCTCAGCTTCAACACGTATTTATTCATTTATTTATTTATGGTACTGAGGACGGAACCCAGGGCGTCACATATGTTAGGTAAGTGTTCCATCACTACACTCATTCCCATCCTCAACAAGTATTTATTAAGCACCAACTGTATGCCACATGCAAGAAACACAATAGTGAGGAGTGGTGCATGATCCATGCCCACATGGAGTTTACATTAACTGAGGCAAATATACCCTTAAACTTGCAAATATAATACAGAATTATTCAGCACTAAAGTAAGGGTAAATAAATGAGGAGCCCCTAATCCACGCTGGAGTGTGAAGGGTTAGGAAAAGCTTCCCAGAGTAAAGGAGACCAGATACCAAGGCAAATTGCTTAAGTGAAGGCATTATGAACAATTCTATTTAGCTCTTCAGTTAATGTCTTTTTTTCCCCAAACATTTTAGTTGTAGATGGATAGTACCCCTTTATTTAATTTTATATGATGTTGAGGATCAAACCCAGTGCCTCACTCTTGTTAGGCAATTGCTCTACCCCTGAGCCACAACCCCAGTCCCAGTTAATGTCTTTTTAAGTTTATTTATGGCCAAGACAAGAGAACAAAGGAGGTGGACAAAAGTGGTGGGTCAGGGGCTGGGGTTGTGGCTCAGTGGTAGAGCGCTCGCCTAGCACTTGTGAGGAACTGGGTTCAATCCTCAGCACCACATAAAAATGAAATAAAGATATTGTGTTCACCTACAACTAAAAAATAAATATTAAAAAAAAAAGTGGTGCATCAAAAGACCAGAGATTGGAAGCCAAGCATGGTAGAACATGCCCATAATGCTAGAGGCTCAGGAGGTTGAGGCAGAAGGACTGTGAGTTCAAAGCCAGGTTTAGCAACTTAGCAAGGCCCTCAGCAACTTAGTGAAACCCCGTCTCTAAGTAAATGCAAAAAAGTTCTAGGGTTGTGGCTCAGTGGTTAAGTGCCCCTAGGTTCAATCCCTGGTACAAAAAAAAAATAAAAGAAGACCAAAGATTGAGACAGGCTGAGCCAATGACAGTATATACATGTAGGTTTGAGAACACAGGAGGGAAAGCTTAGCTCTGAGAAAGTGAGAGGAGAGGTTTAGGGCAAGTAGTGGAGTGTAAGAGAAAACCGTGGCCAGAGGCTTGGAGCAGATTATGACAGAAGGATATTCATTTCTAAACAACTCCTTCAGCTCAAATAGAATTGCCACTTAGAGCCCATAGTTTAAACTGGCACTTTCTTTTCCTTTCTCAAAAACTAACCAATATCTGCAAGGCATGCTCAGTTATCGTTCTAGAAAGCCTAAAGCAGCACTTTATTTCTTCGATATTTTCTGTCATGTTTCAGTCAGGTTTCCTTCTTCCTAAAAGACGGCAGAAAAATGTCTGTTCTCTGATAAGCAATCAGCTCTCAAAGTCAAATGAAAACTGTCCCTGTCATTGTATTTATAGGCTTCTCCAATGCTGTGTAGAGTTTTGCCAAACCTTTTCTCAAACTCACTACAAGTTTTTTAGTCAATGAGGACTCTGGTGCTGGATGTACTGAAAGCAGCTTTGCCACTGGACATACATATGGCACTTCTCCTTCAAGTAGAAGAAAAGATGGTATGCTAACTGAAGCTCTTTCCAAATTCCCTGTGTGTGTGTGTGTGTGTATATATATATATATATATATATATATACAGGAAATTCCCTGGGGAATGCTTCTTAGGCAATGACATCATGGGGGAATAAATGGCTCACTATTCCTGGGAAGGTGCTTCACTTTTCTTCCTGATGCTGAACTTCCTTCAGTTTGCATGCTGTAAAGCACTTACTGACCTTCTCGTCATGTTCCAGTATCCATTCTGATCCATGGAAATGTGATGCCAACAAAACCTGAGTGAAAGTAGGAAAAAATTACACACCTAAATTAAACCTTATTATTATGAGAATCCAACATTTTTCTTCTAAGAATTCAAAAGAAAGAAAGAAAACCAAAATGAGGTATGGTTAAGTTTCTTATTTTTTTATTTGTTCTTTATTTAGATATACATGACAGTAGATTGTATTTTCACATACAAATGGAGTATAACTTATTCTAATTAGGATCCCATTCTTGTGGTTGTATATGATGTGGAGTTTCACTGGTGGTGTATTCATATATAAACACAGGAAATTATGCCTGATTCATTCTACTGTCTGTCCTATTCCCATCCTCCCTCCCTTCCCTTCATTCTCCTTTGTGGCCAACTTTCAATTATCCATTATCACTACATACTTTCAACTACTAATTTTTAATGACTGTATGACTATCCACTGTGTGTGTGTGTGTGTGTGTATATGTATGCTGGGGATCGAACCCACCGGTGCTTTACCACTGGGCTTCAATCCTAACCCTTTCCTTAAATTTTTTGAGACAGGGTCTCACAAAGTTGCTGAGAGTCTTGCTAAGTGGCTGAGGCTGGCCTTGAACTTGACAATCCTCCTGTCTCAGCCTCCCAAGTCACTAAGATTATAGGCATAAGCCATGGTATCCTGCTAATTATCCACTTTTTTAAGGAAGTATCATACTTGCTTTATTGTATATTTTTATTGATTTTTTTAAAAAATAAATGACACCAGAATACATTACAATTCTTATTACACATATACAGCACAATTTTTCATATCTCTGGTTGTATATGAAGTATGTTGGCACTAATTCATGTCTTCATACATGTACTTTGGATAATGATGTCTATCACATTCCACCATCCTTGCTAATCCCCTGCCTGCTCTATTGTATATTTCATGTTCTAAAGAAGATAATAAGCCAATTCTAAAAGTTTTTAAAAATATAACCAAGAGCTTTTTTGAAAGCTACATTAAAATAAGACTTTAACATGAGATAGTATTAACTCATTCTCTAAAGTAGATCTTCCAAAACCTCAACTGAATATTACAGTCACCTAAATTCTCTGTCTCAGAATTTTGTATAAAACAAAAGTAAATGACCCAGCTAGTCATAGTGGCACATGCCTGTAATCCCAGCTACTCTGGAGGCTAAGGCAGGAGGATCTCAAATTCGGGGCCAGCCTCAGCAATTTAGCAAGACCTGAAGCAACTCAGTGAACCCTGTCTCAAAATAAAAAACTTAAAGGGCTGGAATGCAGCTCAGTGGTACAGCGTTTGCCCAACATATGCATGGCCTTAGTTCAACCCCCCAATACATTTTTTTAAAAAATGACTCAGTTAAAGTTTACACACTACAAATCAAAAGAAAACCACCTAGACATGTCAGTATAATAAACCATACTCCAATTTGGTTGTATTTGTGGGTTTGGGGCTGAAATTATATAAAAGCAAGTGTAAGTACTTTAAAATTTTGATATTTTTCCAGTCCTATTTTATTTAGTATGGCTTTTGATTCCCACTGACCCTAATTAGACACACCTATCCACTTTTAACTATCAATCAGAATAAAAATGAGCTAGGGAAATGGCCTACACAGCCTTTCTTTCTCTCCCCCACCCCACCTCAAATACACGACACATTCACCCATCACTCATGCCAGGCCTACTGCTGTTATGACAAGGGGAGTGGACATGGGAATATCTATTTACAAACAGATAACCAGACTAAGCATGGTACCAAAAGCTGGGGACACCAAGATGAGCAAAATTAGATGATTTTACTAAAGAAGAAACTGCAGCTCAACAAGTTATGTGACTGGCCCAAAGCATACAGCCAACAAGAGGCAGAGCTGGAATTCAAACCTGGACCTAACTCCAAAGCCTGTAATCTTAACTCCCTTAAAGACAATTCTGCCATCAGATATGCAGACAGAGATATTACAGTATTCTTTTATTTCTTATAATGAGAGAACTGGTCTGTCCAGGGTGGGAAAGAAAAGCTGTTAAACTTTCTTAGAAGATACACTCCTCTAGGTGAGCTGTGAAGACCAGCAACTGAAGAAAAGAGGTTAAGAAAAGGGGAATTCTGGGCAAAGAGAACACAGAGGAAAATAAAATATAGTCAGGGAATTTCAAATCTCAAACTTTTGGATAAGTAAGGGAGGATATTGTGGAAAATAAGAATACTGAGGTGAATAGTAGACAGATGGAGTTAGAGACAGGGTATCTGGATAACTAAGGCATTAACAACTGAGGGTTTTAACAAGGAGATGTGGTCAAGCAGGGCTCAGTGGTGCTTACCTGTAACCCCAGTGTCTTGGGAGGCTGAGGCAGGAGGATTCCAAGTTCCAGGACAACCTAGGCAACTCTGTGATATGCTATCTCAAAATAGACTATAAAAAGGTGGGCCCAGCGACTCCTGAGGCTGAAGCAGGAGGATCATGGGTTCAAAACCAGTCTCAGCAACACCGAGGTGCTAAGCAATTCAGTGAGACCCTGTCTCTAAATAAAATACAAAAAAGGACTGGGGATGTGGCTCAGTGGTTGAGTGTTCCTGAGTTCAATCCCTGGTACCCAAAAATAAATAAATAAAAAAAATAAGAAAGTGTGGATACAGCTCAGTGCATGAGGCCCAGGGTTCAAGCCCAGTACTAAAAAAAAAAAAAAAAAAAAAAATTGACTTCAAAAAGGTAGGAGAGAAATGGGATAAGAAGCAAGTAAACAAATAGATAAATAAGATATTTTTTCAAGTGGTGATAATGTACTGGAGGGCATTAAGAAAAAACAGAGATAAAATGATAAAGGCTCTATTTCAATATGAAGTGGTCAGAGAAGCCCTCTCTAATAAGATGAACAGTGAAGACCTGAACAAGTGTTACCTGGAAAAAGAGTATTTCGGGAAAAGGGAGTACGTTTGGCATGTTCACAAAACAGCAGTAAAGCTAAGGGAGCTAGGGCAGTGATCACAATGGAGAAGGTAAGAGGTGGAATGAGAGAGGTAGCTGGTGTCAATTAACGCAGCAGCTTGAAGAAGAATATTTTAAGCATAATCCCACATGAAATTTCACTTCTATGGGGCTAATCCCACACTCTTAAAGAATGCAAAGGTATTTGGTATCAGTCATAAACAACCTTAGAGGTAAATCTACTGCCCACAGGTACAAGAAAGCAGGTATGGCAAAGCATTGTTAAATAAAAATAGAATGATTGTTATTTATTCTTTGGAAGATCTATCTCCCACTGTATTCCCTCCAAAAAAAAAAAAACAATTCAGACTGGGAGAGTCACTGGCGTGACTCCTAGGACAGGACATTTCTGAATAAACAATTCAAAAATAACTTCCTAGGTTGTAATAATCCTATTCTGGACTAGTCAGTTGGTTATTCCACTAACATATGCTTTTTTAAAATGATCTTGTCAACTCATGTGGGTTTTTAATTCTCATTACACACTAGCGGATGACTACTGATTATTGTCTCCATGGAGTGATTTCCCAAACCTAAGATTCCTCCACCACTAAATAAGCAGTAGAAGGATTAAGTGCATTTGGGCTTCCTGGCATTCTGATTCTGGACCACTGAGCATAAATGATTTCCACGTGATTCCAATATAACTAATGTGTGAATGCTGAGGAATACAGAGCCCTGGCACGAGAAGGTCAATAGTAATGTATCACATAAGGATAAAGGCCCATCATGAAGCACCATCTTTTACCAAATTCTCTATGAACACAGCTACACTGTCTTGATGTCAAAGTGACTAAACAGCAAGATACCAAACAGTCTGGGTCAGAACAAGGGGAGAAGGAGACTTAAGGTTGGAATGAAGAACATGGAACAAATGATGTGAAGAGGCAAAATACTTTGCAATGAGCTGAAGGAGAGATGGGGATGAGCAGAACACATAGTAGGGTAGAAAAAAAGGCTGACGGCCATCCTGCATGGTTACTTACCTGGATGTCTGAGTCCTACTGGACAGGACTCCCAGCCTCTAGGTAGATGCTGGCTAAGGCATTCCCAGCACAGAACCCACACAGCCCTGCAGTCAGCACTTAACAGTTTTTTTGAAGCACAAGAAGAAAATGTTTGCTCTCTTCCCTCTCTTTCACCATTTATCTCGCTTTTAGCAAACCTAATCCAGCAGTTTCCTCAGTTTTTCTCTCCAGTTTCTTTCGGTTCCCTGCTCTCTGACTCAAACGTTAACCCAGGGTTGGTCACTTTGTTGTATTATTAATCTGTGGAAGCAAAAGACAAAATGGTAGTTTCCAGGACCAAAAATCACCCAACAGACTTAAAACAGGCTACACAGAAGTGGAATCCGAAAAGAAACAATTCTCAAAAGAGAAGAAAAAAAGAAATGAGGTGCACGGCTGCTGAAGGGGTATGGGTCAGATCTGCCTGCATCTACAGGTATGCTTGGCGTGACTCCTGGGTCAGGACATAGTATTAAAGGGTCTCTGCCAGGGAAAAAAAAAAAAAAAAAGGAAAGAAGCATGAAAATACTGCGGAATGCGTGTGAGGAAGAGGGAGGTAGGGTACTTAAGACGAGCAAGAGCCAGTCTGGGTTAATGAAGGGGGGTCCTTGAGCGACAGGGAGTCTTATAATAGGGGAGGTCAAAGTTACTGGAGGAACTAAGCATCCTTGAAGGCGTGACCAGAGTCAAGTCGGACCCGAAAGAGAAACAGCTAAACAAAATCACAACCGCGCTGCTAGGCCACGCTGCTCTATGCAGGCAACTTCCCCGAGACACCTCCGACTGGCCTCACAGCCGAGTGAGTCGGCAAACCCGGTTGAAGCGCCCAGAACTACCACGCCCACGGGCTCCCCGCGCAGGCCAAGCGGCCCAACCCCTTCCGTTGTTCACTAGCCCAGGACTTAGCCAAGGGCCTCGGCCAGTCGGCGCTTCTGGTCCCGCGAGTCGTTTGACCCTCCAGGACGCCGACGGTGCAACGTTTAGAGTGACATCGGACGTGTGGCGGCCTACGTCCCGTAAGCACAAGGCAGATTTGGCAGGCGGACGTAGAAGTCGCGCCGACTCCACTGAGAAAGCGGCCTCGCCCCTCCTCTTCCGGGGCGGTCCTTGGATCTGCTGCACATGCGTACGCCGCCACTTTCGCCGGGGCGGTCCTTCGGCGTATAACACATGCGCATTTCCTCACCTTGTCGAGCGGAGTTGATTTAAGACGCATGCGCACTTTGAAAGGGCGGCCGCCTATTTCTGGTGGTTGGAGCTGCTGCGAGCGTCCTCTTGCTGCTGAGATGGGTCTATGGAAATGGTTCTGCTGGGCCCACAGCCGTCTGTGTCCCCGTGGGGCAGCAGTTTCTAGGTCAGTCTGGCTGCCTAAGCACAGCGCTCCAGAGAATCAAAAAATCTCAGCAGAAATTGGAAATTGAACAGTGTTTGGAGTAACAACTGGAAGGAGAAGCTGCTTTGGCTTTTCCTCAAACCAGTATCAGTCTCCAGTTTCCCACCAACCTATAGATCTTTCCACGTTTCTTATCCATATAGCTATTTACGGATCACCTTGCTTCAATGAGTTCCCTGTCTCCAGTCCCCACCACATCCCCCGTTGGATCAGTATAAGATGGATATTTGATCATTAAAACATTTCAAGACTACTTCTTGCCTGAAAATAAAATCCTGGCCTTTTCCTAGTTCCCTACCTTCCTTCCCTCCCTGTGTGTTACAATCATTTTCAAATATTATCGATTTCTTTAGCACACCAGACTGCCTCTTGTTCCCAGGTATTTTGGGATATTTACAAACAATATAATGAATATCCTGAACTTTCCTGGCTATAATCTTGAGTTGTGTTTTAACTGGTGCCTTCCATTACACTCTTAGGTCTTCCCTTCCCGCCCCGAGAGACTCTGTCATTTTCTGTTTAGTTATTAGAAGTTCAGTCTAGTGTTGCCCACTTTAAAAATTTCAACCTCACATCAAGTTTTACACTCCTTTGTTTGGGGAAGTGGCATATTGTGTCATGTAACAGAAATCTCCTTTTTTCTCTAAATGACTTACTGTGATGAGCCTGAGAAGAAGAACTAGAGAAAATGAGAGTGAGGGCAAAAACATTCTTTTGCCTAATTGGGCATGTAATTGCAATCATCTGTTGGTCTCTGCCCCACAGGTGGAGGCTGACTGGAGATTATGACTACCCTCTGTTGGTAAGTTCCCCAAATGCTAGTTCTTATGGGCACATGGGTTAGTTTCCTGGGACGTCTTTCTAGTGTACAGACTCCTGATAGGAAATACTATCCAGCTTAATTGTTTCCCACAGTCACTCAATTTCTGCCCTTGGCAGTATAGCTAGGTCCCTGGCTTAGTTGCCAGTTCTCCTGGGAGAAAAACCACCAAGCTAGCTCAAGTCCTGTTGAGTTAACAGGACTTTCATCTGATTCACAGGAAACTCACATTTATTTCAACACTGTTCATTTGACTCCTATATCCTTGCTAACTCAAATGGTCAGAATGATGGCTCTTTCCCTGTCAGCCTTCTCTCCCTGCTCCAGTGATCACAAAGAACAAATCCACAAGCTTGTTAGAAGATATCTGGAAATTGAGATGTTAGTCTCTTCTTGACAGTTCACCAATTTCTGTGAGTGATTATCTTGAAAACCTCTCACTTTAAGGACAAAAGGCACAGCCCTTGATCCTTTGGCTGGGGACACATGACTTCATAAATGCTCTTTCTCTTTTCGTGTCCATACCACTTTCTGTTTGCATCCTGGGGAGGAAGAGGTTGGAGACTGGGGTGTGGTTTAGGGTAGCAGAAATGACCATCCACCTCTTAAGGACACCTCTAGAATGTTAGTACAAGACAGTTCTCCAGGTATCCTTGGGTCAAACTGAATCGCCCTTCTTTTTTGGAGTTCTCAAGAATAACTAGAATGTGCTAGGAAGGGAGTATCCTGGGATAGGGAAGAAGGGCCTGAAGCAGACCAGGCCTCATTCCTGCCCTTCCTAGGGAATGGAAGATTTGGGGCTAGGGAGGAACTTCCCCCAGACAGCCCAGGATTTGTTCTTTCCCCTCTGGATGTCCTTCAGAGCTTTGCCCAGTGAGTCACATTGCCTTTGAGGTGTATAATCCTGGGGTGGGGAGGGCTGCCTTTCAAGGTTCCCCAGCAGTGGTGCAATTAGGACATGCACAGGCAAGACTTCCTCCACGTCAGACAGCTTTTTTGAAACTTGGAGGACCAGACCCAATGGAAAGTCTTCTTTTGTCCCTTGCTGCCTGTTGTAAGTAATAATCCTGGTTCACATAGCTTAGTGCACATGAGTGTGTTCTGTCTCACCAGGCACAGGCATGAGTAACATTGCAGCCCAGGATGCAGAGGTTGGAAGTGTTCAGTCTCCTACCTCTAGTGGTAGTTATAGTGATGATCTCTGCTATCCTCCACACGGTGGGAGCCCTCCCTTGGAATTGGTCATTAATGAGCCTGCTTCACAAAATTGGTGCTATGAGTATGGTTGTGTCTCCCAGAAGGCTTTCTAGTGAAGTGGAAAGGATAATACCTCCCCGTACCCAACCCAGGATGGAAACTTTAGTCTGGGAGCACAGACTGGTCATGCGGCTGGATGAGGCATGGGGAAAGAATAGTGACACAGGTTACCTCCTCTACCCCACACCCCACAGATATGGATGGGTTGGCTGCAAGGACTGACGGCAGAGAGAACAGAATGTGGAAACAGAGAAGTGAGGCACACAATTTGTTGGGTACTTATGTGACTGCTTATTCTGAGACTAGAGAGCTCACACAGCAGGAACATATGGACTCTGAGGCACATGACAGAGATTGAGAAAGAGGACTCAAAACAGTCCCTGGGACACCTGAGAAAAACCAATGCATGGAGTGTGGACCTCCATCATGGGAACCTATTTAAAGGATGGATATGGAAGAAGCCAAAGAGTCTCATACATCCCAACTGGTGTGCAGGCTGGCTGTGTGTTTGTTTGATAAAGGGACACTGCTGACTCAAATGTCTCAGGCTGAATGGTGCAATTGGAAATGATGCCAAAGTCCTAGGTCCCCTCTAGAAGTCAATCCTCTAATCTATCCATCAAGATAAAAAGGGGGGCTGGGGTTGTGGCTCAGTGGTAGAGTGCTCGCCTGGCATGCATGAGGCACTGGGTTCGATCCTCAGCACCACATAAATAAATAAATAATGTATCCACCTAAAACTAAAGATACATAAATAAATAAATATTTTTTAAAAAAGATAAAAAGGGAAAGAAAGGGAACTCAATTCAGACTTTTCTGGGGCTCTTTTGTACTGGAACCCACATGAAAATATTTCTGGGGGAAAATTAAATCAATGAAATCAGGAGGTTTAGAGATGAACACAACCACCCATAGTGCTTATCTGCTTGTGGACAGGGCCCTATGGGCCACTTTGGGCTCCAGAGACCGTGGTTCCCACCACTGAGTACTTATGGCTATTGGTGTTTTGACCACTTGTGGCCCACAGCATCACTGCCACCTGAGGGAGTATGTTCTCACAGGTAAGAATTCAAGCCATAACAAAAGGACATGTCCACTCCTGCCTACCAGCCAGGCCCCACTGGGTTATTGAACAAAAGCAGTGCTACATATTCAATGAAGAATAGGACATTTGGCTAATTCAAAACTTGGTACAGATCAAACTGTTAGAAACTACTCCCTATTGCAATGTTGCTCAGAGGCCACTGGTCAAAAAAAGTCTTTCGGGCATGGAGACTGACAACTGACTCTCTCAAGCTGAATGCCAACATCACCTGAGCTAGAAGTCAAAAACGTATTGCACATACAGTCAAGCAAAACATGTAAACCCCAGCATCAGCCACCAATAAAAACGGAGGCTAGACAACTAGTTGGCCGCTTTGGGCCGGAGAGGCAGAATTTATCCAACCCCCTTAATTAGAGTGAATAACAAAGTCACCAACTTTGAATAGGGCCCTTCGCAGCAGTAGCAGGGCTGGGAGGCCATTCAACAACTAATGGGTCAGTCCCCTTTGGAATCTTTAGAGCCTGCCAGCTCAAAGGAGGTACAGGTGCCTACAACCCCTCTGCCTGCTGATTGGATTCAGTTGCAACAGCAACTTCCACTGGGGTGCACCAGCCTCTTTTATTTGAGGCACACATGTTGCTAAGACAGCTGCTAAATATGATTCTTTTGAATGACAGCTTCTTGCTGTTGGGCACCAATGGGTACTGGGTATCTGATGGCCAGAATACCTCATGTGACACTACTGCCTGAACTGCCCATTCTAACTAGGGCACTGTCAAACCCCACAAATAAGCTTGAGCAATCTCAACACAGCTCAGTTCTCAATGGAACTCTGCATGCAAGAGATGGGAATATGCATTCAGCCTTGGACTCGGTCAAGACCCCCAAGGGGACTGGTAGGTTCTATAAACAAATGGCTGGCTTGTCAGAAGGGACCAAGCAACACATAAGGGATGCTTGGCTCCTCCTGTTGCTCCCTGGAGCCCAATACTCAGAGATGTGCATGTTGGCATGATGTGTTCACCTGTTTGATATTGCTATAGCAGAAGATCTACCAGGCATGGTGGTGCATTCCTATAATCCCAGCTATTCAGGAGACCGAGGCTGGAGGATCACCAGTTTAAGCCCAGCGAGACCCCATCTCAAAAAAAAAAAAAAGGCAAAATTTCAGAAGTTTGTATTTTATAAATAAAACATGTTAATTTAGCTCACTGCTCTGAAGGTTTAAGAGCATGGTGCTGGCATCGGCTCACCTCTGGTGAGGACCTTGTGGAAGATGGCATTACAGGGTGAGAGTATATATGGAAGAGATCACCTGGCAAGACAGGAAGAAAAGAGCTAAGACAGCTGAACTTGCTTTATAACAACCCATTCTAATTAGAACCAATTCACCCTTGAAGACCAGCATCAAGCCCCTCAGAGGATGGTGCCCCACTAACCTAACCACCTTTCACTAGGCTCCATCTTTTAAAGGTTTCCTCCCCTCAATACCACCACACTGGGGACCATGGACTCCAGCACATGAACTCTAGGGCATATCCTGAAACCATAGCCAAACCGTGGCACATTGTTTACTAAAGGTTCCGCAAAATAACAGATAGGAGCCACAAGCCTGGGGCTGCCTTCCAGTCCCAGAAAGGTCATTTTTTTGACTGACACTAAATAGGGACATTCTACCCAATATTCCAAACTACACGTAGTGGTGATGAGCATCCAGGTTACCTCTACCGCCATAGCTCATTCTATTCTCACCAGCTCGTGGGATATTGCTAACAACTCAGGAAAATGGCAACTAAATGATTGAATCGTTAGTGGATCCTCTTATAGGAAAAAGAAATATGATATCAGCTTGCCTCCTGGAAAGAAAAACTATATGTCACTCATGTGGATGCTGGAACTAGCACAGCTGTCCTTTAGAGACAACTTGTGTCATGTTTTTGGATGCCCCATGTACCTTACTCTGACCAAGGAATATCCTTCACTGACCAGTCTGTGCACAACAAGTGCTCTGTCTGGGATAACACAGGCTTTACCAAGACCTGTCACCTGCAGACCAATGGAGCCATTGCACAATGACACAGCCAATTCACTCCGAAACTGAGAAGACATTGAAACAGCCTCCTAACAGGATGGACACTAAACTCTGCACTCCAGGACAAGGAAAACACAACACTGTGGTGCATATTAGAAAAAACTGAGCTCAGTGGGGTAAAGGTGGACCAGGCAGGACCTAATTAGACTGCACCTGTGAAGTCCAATCTCAGTGCTCCCAACCATTCTTATTTCCTTTTCCCTTCAGAGTACATGCCCCTACCCAGGGTGGGGGGATGGTTCTTGATGCCATAGTACCCCAAACAGAGCCCCTGGTCTTCTTACCTGGAAGTGACACTTCTCCCAGTGTTTCCCTTCTGTGGGGTCACACAGGAATGGGAGACAGAACTACTTGGATACTTGGTCTCAGCATAAACGACATGATTATCAGAAAGAAGTCCTGGTGCTGCCAAACTTAAAACAGGAGACCAACCTGATTAATCTATTGCTTCCAACTCCCACCTCGCCACCCCACCGTGTGTCTCCCTCATCAGAACACTTACCAATTATATTCTAAATGGCTCTTGTTAGTCTAACTTCTCCCTAAGCCCCACAAAGGTCAAGACAATGTGAGTTAGTTTTGTTCATCTATGTACCCACAGTCCTCACACACAGAAAGCACTTGATATTTGCTGACTAAATACATGTGATTATTGTCCAAATATGTGAGTAAATTGTGTATATGGCTTTGGGAAAGAGGAAGCATCTCTGCGGTTTAGAAAGGGGTCCTTTTGCTTCTCCACTGTCCCTACTGTCCCACCTTCCTGAGAACTGTTGCTCTCTATTTCCACTTCCTATATCAGATTATGTATGCAGGAAATCGTTGAAATATCTAAAGTGAATCTGCACTTATAAATTCATAAATCAGTTTTATTGATCAACACTGTAAGCATTTGTCAAAAAGAAAATTATGAGGAAGCCAAGAATATCATATTGCCCTAAACATTTTGCTCTTTTCTTTACAAGCCTGAACTCCCTTTTCCAGTTGATTCAAGCCTGGTATCATGGTGCATGGCCTAATAATCCCAGCCACTGAGGAAGCTAAGATAGAAGGAGAGCAAGTTTAAGGCTAGCCTCAAGAATTTAGCGAGACCCTGTCTCAAAATCAAAAATCAAAAAGTCTGGGATATAGCTCAATGGTAGAGTGTCCCTGGCTTCAAAACCCAATACCGAAAAAAAGAAGAAGAAAAAGTCCAGTAAGAGTTTATCTCAAAGGGTACAGACTCATGATGGATTTTGAGGAGTGAAGGAGTCTAATTTAGTTATGCGTATTACTCTATTAACATTGAGCAGCATGGATTACAAGGGAACAAGACCACTAGAGGTGAGAGGACCAATTGGGAAACTATTGTGTTGATCTAGGCAAAACCTGATGAGGACCAGGGAATGAAAACTTAAGCCAACAAGGAGCAATTGAGATGAGGAGGAGGGTATTTGAGGGGAATTCCAGACGTGAAATGGACAGGGCATCCAAACTGAGTGCTGGAAGTCATGGAAAGAGACTCTGGCATGACTCTCAGTCGGTTCTAGAAACAGGATAGAAGAAGATCTGAATGGGAAGAGATTGAGGATAAGCCTGAGTGTGATGGGCGGGGGATGCTTGTGGGCAACTGAAGATTTAAGTAGGGAAGGCAATGGGAAGTTAAATCCGTGAGTCCAGAGTCAAGGAAGAATCTAGGAAGAATGTCACTGAAGCAGTAAAAACGGATGAGATAACCCAGAGAAGATTTCATCCAAGGGCCAGTAGGTACAGGAAGGCTAAAGAGAAGTTGGCGGGAGACGCAGGCATGAAATCCCTGCTGCTGAGGGGAATCAAAGGGTGTCAAGGAAGAGGAACTGGTCAATTCTAATATGTCCAGGTAAAAATTGGAAAGCATTCAGATATTTGGATGAAGAAGTCGTTGGCCCTGGGGAAAACCTGGTTGAAAAGGGGGGGTGGAATTGAGATCCCAGTGAGTTTAAGTGGGAGGGAAGTGGTGGAGACAGAACTTTTCAAGGAGCTTGACTTTGATGGTGTTTGGTTTAACTTTTGCATAGCTGTGACCAAAACAGCTGACAAGAATAACTCAGAGGAAGAAAAGTTTACTTGGAACTCATGGTTTCAGAGATGTCATCCATAGACGGCCGACTCCATTGCTCCTGACCCAAGATGAAGCATCATATCATGAGGGAAGGGCCCGATGGAGCAAAGGGGCTCAGCTAATGGTAATAGGGTCAGGAAGCAGAAAAGGAAAGAGAGAGGGAGGGGCCACAGGGAAGATTTACTCTGCCAGGTACACCCCAGTCATGTATGCCCTCCTGCCATGCCCCACCTGCTTACATTTACCCCCCAATCCATTCAGACTAGCATAGACTGATTATGTTAACGCTCATAATCTAATCATTTGCCTCTGAATGTTCTGGTATTAACAGGAGTTTTGGGGGACACCTCATTTCTAAACAGATGGAGAAGGAAAGAGAACACCTAATAAAAGCTATCTTTTATAGCTTTGTCTTTTGGATAAGAGAGGCATTAGGGTGTATTAGTTTCCTGTGGTTGCTATAACAGATTACTATAAATTTAGTGACTTTACACTAATTTAATACTTTACAGTAGTCCTAAAACAGGTTGGCAGACAGGTTGGCAGGGCTGATTTCCTTTCGGAGGCTCTAGAGAAGAGTTCCTTACCTTTTTCCAGCTTCTAAAGGTTTGCTCCTTGGCTCAAGTCCTTTCCTTGGTAGTCAAAGTCAAAGCTGAACATCTTCCCCCCTCTCCCCACCTCTGCCTCTGGTGATACATTGCCTTCTATCTGACTCTTATAAGGACACTTGTGATTGCATTGGGTCCACTCAGATAATCCAAGGTAATTTCCTTATATCAAGATCTTTTATTTAATCAGAGCTGAAAAGTCTTTTACCATGCAAGGCAACATATGCACAGGACCTGAGGATTGTGACATGGACATCTTGGGTGGGAACATTACATTAGTTCCCACATATGGTATCTGTCTGACATATAACAAGTGCTAAAATTATTATCATTATTATTATCATTATCATCATCATCTCTATTCTGAGGAGAAATAGCTATCAGAAAGAAATACATACACACAGGTGGAATTGAAGTGCACCAATAAAACAATTAAAAGTGAAAAAAGTAAATAAATAAACCCAGGTGGAGGGAGAGAAAGCAACACTTTAGACCAAAAAGGATGGGGTTCAGAACATAGTTGGAAGGAGGAACATTCTGAGATATTATGCATAGCTGGCAATAATTTTGAAAAGTAGCATTCTTTACATATTTGTTTTCCTCTTTTATTCCTCAAGCATGCTTCTATTGGGAAAGGATCACGGGATGGTCCTTGCTTCAGCCTACCAACCCTACCATATGTATTGTTATGTAAGTTCCCCAAAATTTTATCTCTTGTTTATGATTGCTTCTCCCAGAGCTCCAGGATAAGTGTTTTTTGCAAACTGGATGTTCAATAAATGCTTTGAGATAAATAAATAAATGAATTAATAAAAGAACAAATGAACAACTTTAACAGTAATCAGAATGTAGCAGCTCTGATAACAAGGACTTCCTGCAGGAGACCCATTGTGTTGGAGAAGTTGAAAGAAGTTGAAGAACAAGAAGAGAGGTGTCCCGGGAAGAAGGAATTCTTCAAGAAAAGGGAAAGATAGGGGTGCAAAGAGGTGCGTAGGAGTCAAGTTTTCCCCTTGAATGAAAACACTGATAGAGCAGGTAATCAGAAGAGGGCATTACAAGCCCCTAAGAACGAGTTTTTTGCTGAGAAAAGATAAACCGACAGTGAAGAATAATGGTACACGCTTGGAATTCCAGCTTTTTGGTTGGCTGAGGCAGGAGGATCACAAGTTTGAGGCCAGCCTGGGTAATTTAGTGAGACCCTATCTTAAAACAAAACATTTTGAAGGGTTAGGAATGTAGCTTAGCGGTAGAGCGCCCCTAGGTTCAATCCCCAATACTCTGCCCCCCCACCCCCACACACAGATAACTGACAATAATTAATTATAGCACACACTGTGCTGGGAATTTGCTACGAGAATAGATTTCAGGTACTCTTACACTAAAAGGAAAATTATGTGAGGAAATTAATGTGTAAATTTGCTTGACTGTAGTAATTATTTATATATATATACATATACATCAAACATTTTCTATGCCTTACATATGTATAATTTTATTTTTTTTACTTTAAAAATTATTTTAAAAAACAGCTAATTATTCTAGTTTTTTAAACTAAGGATCAAACAAACCCAGGGCCTTGAGCATTCATGCTAGGTAGGTGCTCTTCCACTGAGCTACATCCCCAGCCCATTACTCCAGGTTTCTAAGACATGAGAAAATTATTATGTAAGTAGGTGCTGTGGTGCCTGCGTGTAATCCCAGCAACTCTGGAGGCTCAAGTTCAAGGCCAGCCTAGGCAACTTAGTGAGACCCTGTCTCAAAATAAAAATAAAAAGGGTTGGGGATGTAGCTCAGTGGTAGAGCCCCCCTGCCTCACCCTGGGATTCAATACCCTCCATTGCAAAAAGAAGAAGAAGGAGAAGGAGAAGGAGAAGGAGAAGGAGAAGAAGAAAAGGAAAAAAACAGAAAGAAGGAAAGAAAAGGAAGAAAAGGAACAGCACTAAAATAAAAAGAGCATCTGGAAAACAGACTTGTGTTGGAATTTTTTTTTTAATCTTAAATTAAATGCCTGATTCTAAAACGAATTTCTCCATGACCTCCAGCAATTTATTCAATTTCGTTGAGCCTCAGTTACCTAAGGGGATAAAGTGAGCTGATGGAGGTAAAGCACTTAGCCTGGTTGCTGGTGTAAAGAAAGAAAGAATGCAATAAATTATGGTTATTACTGTCTCCCAGGGCTGCTGTTATAAATAAACTAACATGTCAAAGCGCCAGGAGAGCATCCTCATGGAGGCTTGGTAATTTTAATTTCTCTCTTCGACATTAGAAATTTAAACTCAATGGTCTCAGGGCACAAGAGACATAAGGAGCTGGAAGCCCCTGAGTCTCTGTGGTCTTTACCTAGGTGAGAAGACTCAGGCCTGGATCAGTCTGTGGGGGACCCAAGTGCTTGGAATTTAAGCATCAGTACATGACATCGCCCTTTCCCCCACCTGAATATGTAATGTAGTCTCATCTCCAGGCAGTGTCGAGGTGGGGACATGAGGCAGACAGCAGAACTCACCTTTACAATGGACAAACACCATATTGGAAGGTATGGGTTAGGTGGGCGGCCACAGTGACCTTTCCAATAGGGAAGCTTGAGAGTAGATTTACCCACATCATCATAACAATCCATGGAAAACTATAGGCATCTCCCTCATGGAGACATGCTCCTGTAAAACGTAACAGAAAGGAAACATGCAAGTGTGTGCTTTCCAAACCCCAAGGAGAGAGTGACGCCCACATGGAGAGAGGCCAAGAGTCCTGGTTTAATAGGGTTTCTGCCCCAAGAAAGGAAACACCAGGAATATAGAGAAGATGTCCCCCCAATACCATGTTTCATTGATTTATTCTGTGCAGCCTTCGAGACACTGTAATCCAAGTCACCCATAGAAGCGGGTCCAGTCAGTGGTGAACACTCCCTCAATGGAGTGGTCAGCGACCACTGGGGTTTGCCTTGGGGATCCTAGAGGGAGCTCAAGCTCCCTGGCCTTTCAATGGGACTCAGTTTCTGGGCCCTGCCTCTTTAAAAAAGAAATAAAGACAATTCAGCTTGATATCTCTGTCAGTGATGGTGACGGGGTAATGAGTTGCACGGCCCTTTCCTTCGGGTCAGCAATCTAACCTGGACATGAACCACCAGTGTCCAGAGCTCCGCCAAGGACGCCTCAAACTACAGTGTAAGGGATTATGAACTCCTCATCCAAAGTGGGTTTGCCAGTCAAACCACAGTCTCCAATGAAGCACTGGACCTCATAATGAGAGAGGGATACAAAAGAGAAGGAATTTAGAAGTCCCATATGTTTGGGGAGATGAGATCAGTAGCCTCAAACAAACAAACAACAACCAAAAAAAAAAAAAAAAAAAACCACACAGATAAAACTGCTACTGATACAGGTTTCTTTCGGGGAAGGGGTGGTGAAAATATTCTGAAATGTGATTTTAGCAATATTTGAAAAAAACCCTAGATATGCTAAAAAAAAAAAAAAAAACATTCAACTGTCTGCTTCAAACAGTTAGATTATATGGCACATGAACTGTGTCTCAATAAAGATTGTAAGAAAAGACATGAACTCGGTGCTTTAGTGGACTAGGAAGTGAGAGTCTAAAATTATGGTCCTGATTTACTATGCCAATCACCAACTTTGATCATTTCCCTCCTTTTCACCTATTTCCGCATCCATTAGGTGAAGGGGTTGGACTACATGTTGCTAAGCCTCCTACACTAGTTCCCTGGGGCCACCACAACAGATTACCACTAATGTGGTGGTTTAAAACAACAGGAATTCCACCAGCAGTTTTGGAGTACAGAAGTCTGAAGGGGTCAATATCTTATTCCTTCTAGTGGGAGAATGCATTCCTTGTTTCTACACATCTCCAGTGACCATTGTTATTCTGTGGCTTGTGGCTACATGTCTGTCTGCTCTATCCCCACATGACCTTCCCCTCTGTGTCTGTCTCCCTCAAAACTCCCTCTTAAAAGAGTACGTTGAGGGGCTGGGGATTTGGCTCAGTTGGTAGAGTGCTTGCCTCGCATGCACAAGGCCCTGAGTTCAATCCCCAGCACCACATGCCCATACAAAAACTGGCAAATCTTACTGTATGTTAATTGTACCTCAATAAAATTGGCACAAAAATTGTTTAAAAAAAAAAAAAAAGAGTACGTTGAGGGTTGGGTTTGTGGTTCAGTGGTAGAGCGCTTGCCTCACATACATGGGGCACTGGGTTCGATCCTCAGCACCACATAAATAAATTAAAAAATAAAGGTATTGTGTCCATCTACAACTAAAACTTTTTTTAAAAAATTTTTTTAAAGAATACACGGATTGAATTTAGGACTTACTTGGGTTATCCAGGATCAACACCTCCCCCTGAGATCCTAAATTGAATGGCCTCTTTTCCCATGTAAAGCAACATCCACCTGTTCCAGGGAACTGTCTTGGAGTTGGAAAGAGAGAAGCAATTCATTTACAGATCTCTGAAAGTTTGTAGGAGAGTTACAAGAACCAAACTGTGAAAAATTGAACCCGCTTATCTTTTCCAGACACCCTGTCTTCACTTCCCTCCCTTTCCATGCTAGTTCTTATTTAAATTACTCACATCTGTGTGGAACTTAATGGTTTGAGAAGTTATTATGGATTTAGCAGCTCATTTCATTCCCATAAAAACCTATAAATTTGGTATTATCACTGTACTTCCATTCCTGGTAAGTAAATGGAGGCTCAAGGTGATTAAGTGACCTAACCAAGGTCATTAGCGTGGAAAGCAGGAGTGCATACACTAATGTCAGTCCATGGGCTCCAAATCCCGTGGCTCCCTCTCTGCCATCACCTGCCTAAATTTTGGTACAGCACCAAGAGATTCCAGATGGGGTGGATGCATTAAGAGTAGATTCACCTAACCCCACTCCTCTTGCTAAGCACAGCTAAAAAAAAAAACAAAAAACAAAAAACAAAAACAAAAACAAAAACCCTGCACATTATCTATAAAACCAACAGAAGAAGAATCTGAAACTTGGAAAAGAAAGCAAACCAACTTGGAAACCTGAAACTCAAGGGATGAAAACGGTAGTGAGTTCTTGTCTCCTGTGTCCTAGACTATAGCCCAGGATGTCAACAAGCATAGACAAAGTCCCAAGAAAAGCAAAGCCTGCTTGTTCTCTCTAGCCAAAGCATGAAGAAAAACACAATCCAGGGCTGAGGTCGTGGCTCAGTGGTAGAGCACTTGCCTAGCATGTGTGAGGCATTAGGTTCGATTCTCAGCACCACATATCAATAAAGAAAATAAAAGTCCATCAACAAAAAAATTAATAAAAGAAAAACACACAATCCAGCAAGACAGAAAACTTTTAGACAATAACTGTCCTAGTGAGTCACAGCTCAACTCCCACCCCTCTCTAGGTCAAGTAGGGACCCTAGACTTCCTACTTAGACCCAGCTGGGATGAGGTAGCCCTCCCCAACCCTGGACCCTCACCAGGGTGCTATCAGAGAATGGATTGTGAAACCAAGGCTTTTGACCCTGCCCAAAGGCCTGTAACTCCCTATCCAGTGGTAACAAGGTACCCCACTTGACCCTGCCAGGTAGAATCAGAGAAGGCTACCTAAGGAGTCTGAAATCCCACGTCCACCCAGCTATGAGAAGCACCACTCCCCCACCCCAGGTTTGCAAGGGAGAGTGATTGGAGAATCAAGGCCATCTCTCCTGCCTGGCATTACTAAGTGACACCCCCCCCCCCCGCCCCACACACACCAGTGTGGTGTCCGAGGAAGCCTGCGGGGGTGGGGATATAGCTCAGTGGTAGAGCACTGCATGAGTCAGGCCCTGAGTTCAATCCCCAGAGCCAGAGCCTCTCCAGAGCCAAGTCTCATCTCACCCAAAATGTCCTATCAATACCCAGAACCAGAAAAATCTCACCTTAAATAGAAAAAGACAATCAGCAGATGACAATACTGAGATGATTCAGATATTGAAATTATCTGACAAGGATTTGAAAGAATCATAAAACTAATTCAAAGAAGCAATTATAAATACACTTGAAACCAAAAAGAAAAAAAAAATCTTAGAAGATAAAAAGAAGAACAAGATGGAAATGTTAAAACTGAAGAATACAACTACTAAAAAAAAAAAAAATCAATGAAGTTGAAGATAGAAAAAAACAGAAATGACCTGGATTGAACAATAGATTTTCCTTCTCGAGTTTTCCAAATTATGTTTGACAACTGAAGTAAAACACATAGCATTATCTGCATGTGGATCTAATGTCTATCAAAGAAGTATTTAATAAAATTATTATTAGTGGGAAGGGTTCAAGGTTTTAAAGGAAAATAATGTTTCTACATGTATTTCAAACTGACAGAATATGGACACCAGTAGATCTTTGTGTAATGAAATAGCTCTGTATCTTAATTGTGGTGGTGGCTTCAAGAATCTGTAAGCCATGATAAGATGTCACTGAACAGTATGTGCATATTTTAGCAAGGTCACATCACTAGTTGTGATTTTGTATTGTAGCTCCATTGGGGTAACCATTGGGGAACACTGTGTGAAGGGTACTTAGGATCTCTCTATATATATTGTCACAGCTCAGCAGGTCCTTTAGCTCAAACACAGCTAACAAAGAAAGGGTTAGGAAGAATCACTTACTACTCTGATGAGTATAGCAAGGTGGTGATCCCACCGTTGCAAAGAAATCAAGAGGTAAACAGCATATATACATTTTTGGACTAGAAATTAACATACTCCTAAGCTCTTCTCTTATTGGGCCAGCACAAATTTGCATACAAAAAAAGTTCACAGGTGGTTCAAAATGTGCTTAAAATTGTGTTAGATCAATGAAAATGCATTTAAATGAGGGTCCCAGCTAATTTCAGGGAAGGGGTTTTGGTCAGATCTGCATTTGGTTTGATGTTGGTTTGTCTTTCTGGAGCCATGGATGTCGTCAGGGAAGGTCCTTCTGCCATTTATTCCAAGCATAGAACATGCATTCTTTTTCTTTCAACAGTCTCCAGTTTAAATGTGACTCTATATTCCTGCCTCACTCTCTGTATAACTTCCTATGTATCTCAAATTACTTCAAAATAAAAATTATTGAAAAAGAGGATTGAAGGGACACCGTCTTTCCACAGGCAGTTGGAGAACTCCTTTTGCAATCTGGAGGTCATCCATGAGTGCAGAGGTGTCTGGACTAGAACCTTTAGCTCAGACCTCAGTGACATCACAAAGCCTTGGGAACTCCAGCCAATACCCACAAGCTTTACCAACCATTGTCTCGGGACCATTGGCCTGGGAAGCAGTGGGTCAACCTTGCTGAGCAAACTCCTTCCTTTGCCTTCTCTGCAAATCCAAAGGAAACTGGTCCCATGTGAGGAACAGGATCAGTAGATACTTGGATACCGCTCCAACTCCACTCCCAGGATCACACAAAGAGCAAACCTGGCTCTCTTGGTGTTTTTTTTTTTGGTTTTGGTTTTGGTTTTTTCTGGTCATGTGGACAGTTGGCTTAACCACCAGTCTCGCTGTCTTGGAGAACCTATGTCTTCTCCACAACTCCCAGTTTTCTCATGGGACAAGGGTACATTCGCCACTGCCATATCTGATCCTGTCTACCTAGTAAAAGTTCTCTTCTTCTCTCCTCTCCTGATGACTCTGATCACCCTACTCATCCTGGCCTGGAAGGTCACCAAAGGCAATAGCAACAAGAACAGACAGCAGGAGGCAACGCTGCTGGCCTGAAGATCTAGCCTCCCGGTGGAGACTCCATTGAGGTGGAGACCTGGCAGGCCCAAGAGGCAGAGCCACCTTGGAGGCTAGAACCTGGAAAAGAAGATCTTGCTTTAGCCACTCAGTCCCCCCAACGCCAGACCTTGCCCCCAGGCCTCGTTCCCGTCCTCTCCCCCCTCCCCTCTCGTAACACACACTTATCCTGCTGTTCTTTGGCTTGACCCAGCTTCCAAATTTGAATATCTTCTCTCTCTGGATCTTCTAGACTGAAATTATAAATGGCTCTTGATTTCTGCATTAACAGAGGAAAAAGAATCTGTGGAGAGTTAAAAATTGATTGCGAAGCTCAAATCTTCCTTTTTAACTTGGGCACGTGTTGACTATTGAATATCGAAATCATTGAGAGCTCACACATCTAAAACCATACAGTGAAGCAATACCGGAAGCTCATTTCTGGGAAGTCCTTAAAATGCAGCAGCTTATCCTACCCTGCCGTCTAGATAAAGCCCTTCCCCCTCTTCACTTAATGCTGGAAATAAAATAGTATTTATTCTCAAAAAAAAAAATGATTTGAAACACCAAGTACTTTTCTCTCATCCTCCCAACTTAGTGGGTTAGCAAAATTTAAAAATATCATATTCTAAAGTGATAATTTTTTCTTTTTTTATCTTTTCTGAATTTGGAACAAATTAACTCTCTTTTCAAATGAAGTCCAAATTAAAGAGGCAATTTTTTTTGAAACCCGTACTCTCATGCAATTGGGTTTGGGTTACCATAGGCGAATTTGACCATTTGCTTTAAAAAAAAAAATGGGTATTTGTCTAGGTGATAAACCTCTATGCCCAACCCTACTGCTAACCTTTCCTCTTAGAAGCATAAAATCAGGTGTCCCCGGACCTCCACTTTTAGATACACTTGACTCTGGACGTCTCAAACCGATAGCTCCTTCTTTAGAAGTTTTCCTCTTTCCTTAGAATCATGGGACTGGGTTCAACCCTCCATAAGAGTAAGTCCCTCCTGGATTCTGGACCATGCACTCTGTGTATCTCAAACATGGGTCTTTTGCTTCCACTTTAACCCATAGAAATTGAGAAATTGGTCCCTTGTGCTGAGATATTGGTGTTACTACCGGGCCAAGGGGTATCTACCCCAGACAGGGCTCCCTGCCACAGCTCTTCGAGAACCTGGTGGTGGTAGTGGTGGTGGTTTAGGGGGTTGACGAGCTTCAACAGCAAACAGACCACAAGTGGCTGGCAGATGGAATAGGAAAGCTGTGTGACTAAGGACAGAGACAGATGCCTCTCGCCTCTAGCCGCTTGGGCCCCCTTTGTTAAAAGCCAGCTCCCATTGCTCTGCAGCTGGCTGTCCCAGACATTCTCCATCCTGAACACCGCTTAGGAAAGAAAGGGGAACGGAGATGGGTACCTGGACGTGAGCAGGCGGGGTTTCCACGCATCCGTGCCTGGGAAGGAGGGCCACCCTAGTTGTGTGCCTGCCTCAGAGCTTCAGAAAGAGCCTGAGCGCTCCTGACACCCTCCAAATATTTCTCTGCTGTCCTGCAGCAGGTAAGAGGGCGAACTGTCAAAAAAAAAGAGGCATCAAGATGAGGCTGGTGACATGGGTGGGACCAGATCTCACAAAACTCTGGTTGGAAATACCAACTGGAGACAGAGCAGTGGGGTGGGGGGTGGGGAGGAACAGATCTCTAAAACTCCTTCTAGTGAGTATATTCCTTCATTTAGTAGCTATGAATATGGATTTAAAAACTCCTGGGCCGTGTTCCATACTTCCAAGATACTGTAAGTCACCCTCACATAGAGCTGAGGCCAATTTTTTCCCATCCTCCAGGATCTCCATAATCCCCAAATTCCTTATGCACCCCGCCTTCTCAGTTTCTATTATTTGGGACTTAATGACAAACCAGCCAGACTGCATTGTAAGCTTATGACCACCAGATGGCAGCAAAGGGTGAGTGAACAAGCATCCAGGGAGATAAAGGACCCCTCTCCCTCCAACTCAAATTAACTGGGTAGTTAGTCCTCCTGGGTAGTTAGACATCCCCTGCTTTAAGAAAGTACTTCTTTCTCCAGTGGAAGTCTTTTCTCTCTAAAATGCCACTAGCTTGATTGTGTGGTATTCTCTTGTAGAAGATCAACAGTGACTGCCCTGACTTGGTGACTCAGGTCTTACCTCTATTGTCTCCTCCTGTGGCTTCTCCTTGCCACCCTCAGTCAGGTCTGTCTGGTGATCCAGCCCCTGTACCTATAAGGATCTAGCCAACAAGCCCCAACCACCAGAAAGCACCTAGTGGACAATGGGACCAGAGGAACTAGTTAAAAGGACTGAAACTCTGGTCCCTCCTTCAGGGACCAAAGTTTGTTGGTTATTGAGTTTTCATTTTGTTTTTAAGGTACTAGGGGTTGAACCCGGGGCCTCATACAAGCTAGGCAAGTACTCTACCACTGAGCTACATTCCCACACCTTTTTATTTTATTTTGAAACAGGGTCTCACTAAATTTCAAAGGCTGGCCTTGAACTTTGGATCCTCCTGCCTCAGCCTCCCAATTTGGTATTACAAGGGTAAGCCACCATGCCCAGCTCCCGAGGTGTTTCTGAGAAAGAACAAGGACAGTGTACTGATAGAATTCTCTAGGCATCTGAAGCGCCAGAGCCCCTGTGGGCTGGAACAGTCAGGCCTGGATTCTGGAAGTGGTTGCAATGTTAGGGAACGAGAGTGGATTTAAGGGGGGAAGGAAACTGCAAAGACACAGTAAGGAGCAGTGAGCCAGCTGCATGGTGCGTGGAGGGGAATATGGAAAATTTGGTTTAGGGAAAAAACACAAGCCTGTGATAATGGGCCTTGAATACCAGTCTAGAATATTCCTTTTCAACTAAGAGGGAGCCAGGGAAGGTTTTTGAGAAGAGAGGAGTGACAGGTAAAACGTTCGAGATTAATCTGGCATGATCAATGTGTAGGATGAACAGGAGCGAGATGAGACTGAGTCAAGAATTCCAGTTAAAATGCTAGATTGAGGCAGGCACAGTGTCGCATGCCTATAATCCCAGCTACTCAGGAGGCTGAGGCAGGAGGATCACAAATTTTAGGACAGCCTCAAAATTTGAAGGTGACTTACTGAGACCCTGTCAGAAAATAAAAAAATAAAAAGAGCTGGGGATGTAGCCCTGTGGTAGAGTGCCACCAGCTCCAATCCCCACTATTGCAACAATATCAAAAGGTAGATTAATAAGAACACTTTCCAGAGTCCCTGATACTCTCTATTTCCGCCACTTGAAATACCTTCTGTAAGCCTTTCTCTGCTCAATAGTTTCACGAGGGCTTATGGTGGTGGGTACGAGGAATGGAATTCCGAGAGGTCCATCTTCAGAACTCTGTCTGAAAGCACACAGCAGAAATAGGGACCGTCTCGCCGTCCCAGTCCACCAGCCCTGGACACCGACCAATGAAACTGGTAATGCCACAAGCCGGGGACAAGCGAGACACTTAGAAAAGCTTGGGATTCGCAGAGCTGTGTCCTCAAGGGGGTGTGGAATGGAAGGAGACCCCCACTTGGTTCCTTTGGATGCCCTCTTGCTGTTCCACCCACTGAAGGTTGAAAGCCGAGGATTCCCAGGGTGCACAGCAGCTCTGGGCACTCAGGAAGTGTCGGAGTTGGAGGGCTCTAGGCCACCGGGAGTTCCACTTGCATTTTATTGAGAAGGCCCTGATGCCCAGAGAGGGCAGATGAGGCTGCCCTGGGTGTGAAGCAGTGACTCAGAGGACACACCCAGGGGGTGGTCGGATAAGCCTGGGGTAGCATCCTGGCCAAACCGCTTCACTCCAGCTCTGCACTCACAGGCAAGTTTCCCAGACCAACGGTTCTCAAAGTATGGTCCGGGATCCCTAAGATGCCCCAAGTCCCCTTCAGGGGCTCCACATGGTCGAAACTGTCTTCCTAAAGATACTAAGATGTGTTCTCCTTGTCCACACTCATTCTCTCCTGAGCATACAGAAGAGATTTTGAGAGGCTCTGTGGTGCATCTTAGAGAGATCTGCAAACATCCATACACTGCCATTCTTCTGTCTAATGTTATTTATGGTAACATACGCGTTTTTCATTGTTGATTTTACATGAATTAATAAACACTTTTTAACGTTTAGTGTATGGGTAAATACACACCACAAAAATAAAAGCTCCTTGGAATCCTTCATCATTTTCCTTTTCTTTTTTTTTTTTTCTTTTATTGGAAGCATGAATAGAACTCGGGGCCACTCTACCACTGAGCTGCATCCCCAACCCTTTTCTTTTTTGTTTGTTTCTTTTTTTTTTTTTTTTAAGTTTTGAGACAGGGTCTTGCTAAATTGCCCAGGTTGGCCTCAAATTTGGGGTCCTCCTGCCTCAACCTCCCAAGTTGCTGAAGTTACAGGTATATGCCACCATGCCTGGCCTGATCCTTCACCTTTTTTTAAAAAAAAAAAAAATATTTTTTTATTATTTTTTCCCCTTCACCATTTTTTAAGATTGAAAGTGCGTTCAAAAGGAAAAAAAATTGAGAACCACTGTTGAAACTCCCTAAGCCTCCATTTCCTCATCTGTAAAATGGGCATGTTGACTTATTCCACAAGATAATCTGAGGCTTAAAAAAAGGTACTTCATGCTCAATGCCTGGTCCAGGTTTCACGGCAAGTGAGTCCTGGCTAAGATCAGCTCTGCTGTTTCTTTAACCAGAGTTGTCTCCAGTATCATCTCAGGGCAGCTCCTGGCTTTCTGTAGTTGCAGAGAGCAGAATCTGAGAATGAAGCACTGTGGAGTGTTCTAGGGACAGACGAGGCAAGGACCGAAGACAGCAGGAGACAGTTTTATTTGGCTGCAGCCAGGTTCAGAGGGCACAGCTTTTGCTGTAATCAATCAATCCCCTGAACCCCGAGTTCAGGGAGTTTCAGAGTTTTATACCCAGCATGTAAGGGGAGGGGCTCAGAAGCTCTCAGTCTGCAGAAGTTCACATAAAAGCAGCTTTTTCTTTCACTGTTCTGGGCAAGTTAACCCTTCAAGGACAACACCTGAGAAGGGGAGAGCTTCTTCTCCCCTTTCTTTCCTTCCCTGCCAGCTGTTACCATGGAGCCCAACTGTAACTTATCTTAAAAATGCAGACATCTCTGTGAAGCCCAGCTCAAGGCCAGAGGCCTTGTTTGCACATTTCTACAAACTACTATACTGGATACATGTTTGTGAAAAACTAGTAAGGGGGTGTCCAGCACCTGGAGTGCTGATTTCCTCCCGGCCAGTGGCCAAGTAAAACAGGGAAACATGAAAATAGGAAGTTTATCTACATTGAGCTCTTTTGCAGAGACTCTTTGGCTGACAGTCCCAAAATCAGCCATGGTGAAGATCTCTGGAGAAGCCCAGTTAAGACTTTTTGTGGAGGAGGGGATGCCACTACAGGAGTCTGGAGATACTTTCCTGCTGGAGGACAAGGACTGTGTGCACGAGGTCCCCATCTGTGCCTGGGGCAGATCCCTGCATAAAGGTCTTTGTACAGTGTGTGACAATCTAGCAGACTTGCCTCAGTGAGGTGCCTATCAACAGCTGAGACCTCAGAAATGTTAATGCATCTGTAGTTCACCTCTCTCACCACCTGAGGGCAGAACTCTCCCACAAGTAGAACCGCAGAACCACTCAGGACAAAGAAGTAAAAATTAAAAAGCTTTTGGATGCTTCTAGAGCAGGAAAAGTCACTACAGAGAATGATTTCCTTAAGCCACTGTTCTAGGAACCATGAAATTTCCATTCATAGCAGATACAGGCAGCCAACCTGGCCACTGGGTTCTCTGCACAGGGATAAGGACACATCCCTGAAGAATTCCTGCTATCAGTTATTTTTAAACATTTAAACAAGGATTTCAACATCACATTGTCTCCCGGGTG
This sequence comes from Marmota monax, assembly GCF_021218885.2. Taxonomy (NCBI): domain Eukaryota; kingdom Metazoa; phylum Chordata; class Mammalia; order Rodentia; family Sciuridae; genus Marmota; species Marmota monax. The sequence goes on along the minus strand of NW_026695201.1, from coordinate 734,369 downwards.
CTGCTTCCACCACCCCTTCAAAATGAGTCTATCTTAATTCTAATTAGACACTAGATGGAGTCAGAAGATGGGTCACCAACCTGGTACATGGTGCACACCTGTCATCCCAGCAACTCAGGATGCTAAGGCAGGAGAATCACGAGTTCAAGACCAGTGCCAGCAACTTAGCAAGAAGACCATTTTTCAAAATAAAAAAGGGATGGAATGTAGCTCAATGGCAGAGTACCCCTGGGTTCAACTCCCCAGTACCAAAAAATGAAGAGGAGGAAGACTTCCAGACCAATTTGACGACTAATTCCCTATATAAATGGGTCTCCATTTCCTCATGTGTAAAATGGAAAGGAAAAACATTCACCTAGGTCATAGAATCGTGGAGAGAGATGTAGAGGATCTCTGTGAAGTCTAAAGATGCTCTTTGGTAATTATCGCTGCTAATATATTGGGCAATAAAAGCCAAATAAGTAAATTATTTTTAATGTATGCAGAAAAACATAAATACCTGGCCCGAGTCCAGAAAGGAGCAGCAATTGGTCAAGGGCAAGTTCCTTGGATTTGTGTGGGTCTCCCTGATTAATTATGCCCAGTTCAAGTAGAATGGCCCTGGAAGACAGGCACACAAATGTGACCTGAGAAAAGCTACCTTCCAGTTCATAATAATTAAAGCCATATAACACTGTAGAGTTTGCAAAGTGACTTTTATCTGCATGATCCCCTGACTCCCCCTGAGAACAGACAGGAAGCCATTATGAGTCTTCTTTGTAAACAGGGGGTTCAGGGAAGTGCAGTCACTGGCTCAAGGTCTCAAAGTCAGTAGGGGTACAGCTAGATCCTCGAGTAGGAGGCTCCCGGTCCTTCCACCTGACAACCTCAGACCCCACCTCCAAGGGAGCCTGTAGACTCACTCACTCAACTTCAGGAAATGCTAACATTTTCCTCCTGTCTGAGGGGGGAACAAGCCTGTCTCTACGGCTTGAAGGGGCTGTCACTGCTCATCTGAGTCCAGCTCTGTCCTGCAACCCACTCAAGCCTTCCCAAGCAGTTTCCTCTTGGTGGAGGCACTGTGAGCCACAGCAGAGTATGGAGGAATGCGGGGAGATGATCTCACCAGAAGAGACCAAAGGAAAGGGGGCCTTCAGGGTTTTGGGTGCTGTTCCTGCTCCCTCTACCTTAGGGTTCTCAAAAGGGGCACTCACTCTGATTCTGGATTTCATCATCCATAAAAATGACTCTGGATTAAAAAGAAGGCCCATATATTGAGAAGTCCTCTGTCTGAAGGAAAGCTTTATATTTGACCTCCTCAAATGAATATCCCTAAATGGCCCTTTTTTAAATTTTAATTTTTTCAGTACCAGGGATTGAACCCAGAGGCATTCATTCTACCACAGAGCTATAACCACAACCCTTTTTATTTTATTCTGAGACAGGGTTTCCCTAAATCGCCCAAGCTGGAATCAAACTTGCAATCCTCCTGCCTCTGCCTCCCAAACTGGGACCACAGGTATGAGTCACCAGTTTTGTATTTTTTCAAATTCAAATGGACATCTATTTCAGTCAATGACTTCTACTGTTAATCTACTGTTGATCATGTGCATGGTTATATTTTGGGGAGATTTGAAAACTTAGATGGTATGATTACATTTTCATTAGCTGCTTCACAAACTTAGTATTTCTTTGTTACAAGCCCCAGCCATGCTAGGCAAGAAGGCCTGTAATCCCAGCATCTTGAGAAGCTGAAGCAGAAGGATACCAAGTTCAAGGCCAGCAAGGGCAATTCTCAAAATAAAAATAAAAATGGCTGGGAATGTATCTCAATGGACTGAACCCACTGAACACACCCATGAGTTCCATCCCTAGTACCAAAAAAAAAAAAAAAAAAAAAAAAAAAAAAAAACCACCCACAAGCCCCAGTACTATTAGCAATCCTGTATCTCTGTCACTAATAGAAATCAAGATATTTTCATATCCTATCTGTTGATGCAAGTCTCCTGAAATATTGTTTATACTCATTACAGCTGGAAATTATGATAGTTATTAGATCTGCTGCTCCAACTGCTGATTGAATGCATTAAGAGAGGTAGTAGATTACTATGTCACAAATTTGTTTTTTGATTCTTTCAGTAACTATATTTCAGTAAAATTGACTTCCTTTGTAATTCTATGCATTTCAGTTTATGCATTTGTGAGACAAGGTTCGTGGCCTTCCCCACACTATTAACAGGAGCCTAAGCACAAAAAGGATTGGGGCCAGATGCACCAAACAAGCTCCCAGCACTAAGCTTCTCTGGATACAGAGTCACCCCAAAGAGAGGGCCAAAGGGCCAGGCACCTAATTTCTTGGGCCCCAACAAATATCCAGAATGGTTACCTTATTTACTTCTTACAAAGATCCAAAGAAGATGGCTACATTGTCTACATTTTACAAAAGACTCAATCTCTGGCAAAGTGAGCCATCATCACCCTACCACTCCCCTGCCGCTCTTTGATCAAGCACCTAGTCTCACATTCCCTTCACAGAGTCCCATCCCATGAAGGTGAAGAGCTGGGCTTGGAGTTGGGTGCAACCAGCTGTGTGACAGGGGTCACATTACTAGACTTCTCTGAGTCTCCAAGTCCTGGTCACCATGGAGAGAATAAACACCCACCGCACAGGGTCCTGTGTGGGTTCAATGAAGAATAAGTGTAAAGAGATTAGCATGGTGACCGGAGCCACCAATTACATCCTAAAAAGTGACTGTCAACCCTGCTACAGAGAAGGGACTTGGTACTTTGCAATTAGAGTGACATTAAGTCCATTTTGGAAATCATGGGCAACTCCGAGGCCCTCTCCACCTCAGCTCCTCTCCTCTTTTTTCTTTCTTTCTCTACATCCATAACTGCTTAGAAGCCAAATGAACTTCCCCTTCTTCTGGAGAGGAGCACAGGCTGAAAAGATAAAGCCTAGGTGTCAGGCCAGGAGGAGGGGAGGCTGGGTGGCCGAACGCAGCACAGCATCAGCAGCCCCGGCTGGCTGAGCAGAACCGAGCTGGGGAGGATCGCGCAAGCGTGTCTCTGTGTGCATGTGTGTAATTTATTTTCTTGCATGGTTGGGGGGAGGTGGCTGAGGTTTCACAAGCTGTACCTGACAGATAATTACACCAAGACAAATTGTGCCCTGCCTTACCCTTCTCCCTGTCTGGCAACCTCCAGCTTCGGGGGGAGGGGGAGGGGTGTGCAAGGCAGCAGGGTGCAGCCCAGTAGGAGGGGGAGATGCTAGCCCTGCTGACCCATTACTCATCCATAAGCTGGAGTGGACAATGGAACAGGGAAGAACTGTGGGGGGGGGAGGGAGGGGGGGCTCTCTGATGGAAGCACAATCACTCTTCTGGACTGGGTAGCAGCTCTCTTAAAAGACAACAGAGATGCAGGGAGTACTGGTGGCCTCCCTGTGCTGGGTCTGTAGTTGCTTACTTTAAGAGAGGCCAGAAGCCAGGCCACTCAGGGCAGTGCTGACTAGACACAAGGTTCTCTGCAGCGCCCCCTGGAGGAGAGGCTGCCCAGCAGCCTGGGAGGGGGCATTCCGGGTTCTGTTTTGGCAGCTATGGGAATTCGAGTTTCTCCTCAACTCCTGAATTCCTGACCACTCTCTCTCTCCACTCCTAGGATCATCTTCTTTATTCTTCCCCTTTCTATTAAAAACCTTCTCTGTTGCATGGCAGGAATTTTACTTTTCTTTAACACTCCCAGGCAAAAACCTAGGGGACAATGTATATTGCTAACAAACCTCCCACACTATTTTAAAATTAAAATGGTAGTTATTGTCACTGTAATCTTGAATTTATAATTATTTTCTGTTGACCAGCATGGAAGCTAATAAAAAATAAATCAAGCCTATAAACATATTAAACCTTTTTTTTTTCTTTTCTTTTTTTTTAAAGAAAGACTGCTCAAGGCAGGATGCTAAGACTTCATTTTAAATACTCACAAAGCTGAAGGAGATCCTCAGCTTTCTCATCAATGAAATGGAGAAAGAAAAAAAAAACTATCTCGGGGGTTCTTACTCAGTATAAAGCATACTACTTCACTTTCTATTTTTTTTTAAATGAAACAATTACTAATCACCAACAAAATGCCAGGCACTGGGTATGACATAGTTTGGTCTGTATCATCAAAGGAAAGAACTGAATGCGTAAGCGTCCTCTGGGAGGGACAACCAAGGCGGAAGTGATTGATGTCTCCCACAGAGGGACCCGGGAAAGCGCCTGGGAGGAGGCTCTGTGATCAATAGTTATCTCTTGGGCCATTTCTCCAAGACGGACCTTGGCCTCCTCTGGTCCCTCCAAACAGATTGCCTCCTGCCAGACTCCCTGCCCCTCTGTGTCTACACAACGCATCTCAGTCTCCTGTCCACCCTTGCCGCTGGCCTCCTCTGAACTCCCAGGTGGAAAAAGCCACCATCTCCACTCCCACAACCCTGCAAATTACCTGTGGTTATACTTGTTTCCCCCCCAGGACCCCTGGGCCCTGGAACCCTGTCCTCCACCCCAGCCGGACCCTGGCCCCACACGGGCCCAGAGCAGGCGCACAACCCCTGAGCTGGCCTCTATGGGGCTCTGTCACTCTGCTGCTTTCCCTCCCTCCTGTGTCCTCCTGCGTTTGGCTTCTGCCCGCCCTCCTCCCTGCTCCTTTGTTTTCTCTCCTTAGAAAACAAAGGAAAGATGCCTCCCCCTTGTCAGGACCATTCATTCTCCTCCCCCGCCTGGCCTGCCCGGGCCAGGCCATCTCTGTTAGTTCTCTGACTTCCCCTGGCTCCTTCCTCTGTCCTCAGAGCTGAGAGCTGAGTTGCGCCAGGTGCTACCCAGCCCCCACCCAGCCTCAGCAGCAACCCCGTTCCCATCCACATTCCCATCCTGGCAACAGGGTCCCTTCCCTACACAGACATCATAGTGTGTACACTACCCGTGCCCTCTGCACACACACACACACACACCGCGGGGCTTTCCCAAGCCTTCAGTGAGGAATTATTTTCCCCTTCCTGAAAAAGGGCTGTGATAATCCAGCTACTGGAAATTCAGTTACTTGGGAGGCTGAGGCAGGAGGATCCCAAAGTTTGAAGCCCTATCTCAAAATAAAAATAAAAGGACTAGGGATGTAGCTCAGCGATAGAATGCTTGCCTAGCGTGTGCAAGGCCCTCAAATCAATAAACCCCCAAATTCTTTGGAGCACTGCCCTCCCCCCCCCATCTTATTGGAGATTCCAGCAAACCTCAGGGGATGGGGTTTTCAGATGATAACAGGACTGGAGGAGATTCATCAAGGAAGACTTGGGAGGTTTTTGGCTTCCTTCACACAGAGGCTGCTACCTCTGGGGTGTCCCGAAGCCCTGGACTTTCTCCCACCTGCCTCTGATTTCCAACCATCCTGGCCCCAGGCTCTCTTCTCGTGACTGCAGCTGCATGCCCGCCCAGCTTCTTTTCTTCTTTCAGACACACATCTGCCCCTCTTACCTCACTGACCCCAGTCCCTTCTGGCTGCTCACGGACTCCCCCCTTCCACAGAGGGCTTTCCTGAATCTATGAGGACCCAGAATCCATTCCCCCTGCCTGTGTCATCCTCCTTGGTTTGCACCTAGTAACACAGAGTCATACATCAGCAGTTAGTAGAACCTCCAAGTCCGTCTGATGCAACCTCCTGATTTTATAGATAGGAGAGCTGAGCTGTGAGAGGTGAGTTAAGTGACCGGAGCAGGCAACTCGGGCCTCTGTATAAATCTGTATATAAATAGCAGGCATTCCTCTTCTCTCAGGGCTCATGAACTGCTGCTATACAGGTGTCTGCATGGACACAGGTTTCATTGCATGGGGGGGGGGGGTGGCGCCAATGGGGGTGGGGGAGGGGTGAGATCTGGAAATGAACCTGCATGAGACCCCTGGGACCCCACTGCCTCTGCCATTTCCAGTTTCTTTTGGAACTGAAGACCTAGTGACTTCAGAGTTGGGGAGAGAGAGTATCACCTCCCCACTCACCCACCCCCACCCCCATGGCATGGGAGTCTGGATTCCTCCTCCTTTCCCTTTCCCTCTCCCTGCAGGGGTCCTTTGGGCTTCAGGGTGGGACCCATTTCTGGTGAACGAAGAGGACTGGGCAAGACCCCAGAAGAACATGTGGCTTATTCTTGGGATCAGTCTGGGATGGGTGCTAGAGGTGTCTTTCTGCGGACATGGGGACAAAAGTCAGGGTCGGCTAAGAAACAGACAATGAGAGACAGGGATGGCCTGGCCCGGGAAGAAAGCCCGCCAGATTCCCCGCTGGGCCGAGTTCCACGAGCGAGCAGATCACCATGTGAACCCTCCTGGTGCGGGTCTCGCCTCCCCCCTCCTCTCCAGGTCCCCAGCACCAAGAGGAGTGATGGGGAAGAAGAGTGGGACTCAGAGAATCTGAAGCAGGACATCAGGGGGGATGGGAAACGCTTAAGAAACAAAGCAGAAAGGGAGCGGAAAGGGGGAGTGGAGACATGGAGGCGGCAGAAAGGCAGGATCCCGACTGGAAGCCCCGGGAAGCGGTGGAAGGCGGAGGGGCTCGGGCGGCCGCCAGGGGGCGCCGGCGCCGCTCCTCTCCCCGCGCGCGCCTCGCTCGCCCCCGGCCCCGCCACCCTCCAGCAGAAGCCATTACAGAGAACAAACTACCTTCTTGTCTCCGAGATGGGTCCCGGGGGCAGAAGGCAAATTGCCTGCCTCGTGCATAATAAACCAGGCGTGGAGAGCAGCGCGGAGGCGGCCTCCCGCCCGCGCCCTCCGCCCTGCACCCGCGCCCCTGCTGCTGCCGAGCCTGCGGCGCCTCGGACCCCGAGGATCGAAAAGCTCCTTGCACACCCGGTGGCCCTCCGGTGGCCGCGTCCCTGCGGCCGGTGCACACCAAGTTTGTGGCGGTTGGCTAATCCCCGAGAGGCACACTCAGCTCGGTCCGCTGCCCCTGCCTGGAATGTCTTTCTTCCCTATGAAAAAGCTATTGCCCTTTCTCATCCTTCAAGTCCCTGTCCAGAGGTTACGTCCTCCTCGCTGAACTCTCGACAGTCAGAAGTAATGCTTTTTCCTCTCCTGCCAAGGTGGCAGGCACTTCCTTCAGACTGCCAGGATTTAGCAGTGACTTCACGTGTACCGTCATTTGCATACAGTTACATCTCTGCTATTGGACCTCACATTCCTAAAGGACAGAAACCATAATTTTCTTCTATCCATCCTCCCAGAGACTTAGCACATCGTCTAATACTGAACGAATAAAGGCACGGATTCATGCGTTTGGAAAAGATGCAACTAGATCCCTGAATCACCCATCAATCACAGGTTCTTCTCTTCCACTTCCTATTCCCTTCTTGCAATTCCCGTTCTCCCCTGATGCACTATATAAGGGGCTTTGGGTGAAACCTCCTGAAAGGAAATTGGGTAGAAAGAGTACCTGGAAGATCTGAAAGGAACGGGTCTGTATGGAGCCCACCCCTGCCAGCAAGGAGCTCTCAGCCTGCTGAAGAAGCTGAGAGTAAACAAAAAAGAGTGTATCCAGAAAGACCAGCAGGGGACCCACAGATTTTCCTGAAATAAGCCACAGCCACAACCTACCTGTGACCTGGGTGCAGAGATGAGGATACAGGAGAGGATTATCTGGGAGGAGTCTGTAGTCCAGACAGGGGCAGGAGGTGAGGAAATCTCAAAAGAGGCAAAGCCCAATATATTTTTAGAATAACTATGAGTTAGTTAGGAAAAGATGAGTGGATACAAATGTCTCAAGGAGAGAACAAGGGCTGGGGTGTAGTGTTAGAGAACTTGCCTAGCGGGTTTGATCCCCAGCACCACGAAAGACAGAAATAATCCATTCATTTCAAGGAGCTGAAGAAAGCTCACATCCTGGGGGAAATGTCAGTAGGCTGGGGTGGTCTTCTTAGCCTATCAAGATATTCAAACAGAGGCAAGGCTGCAGAGGACACTGAGGTCAGATCGTGGAGGCCCTGGACCGACTTGTTCATGAGCTTAATTTTATCTCAACCTTGACAGGGAGCCATGGAATGTTTTCAGGAATGAGAGTATCACATCAGATTTGCATTTTAGAAGGATTATTTTCGCAGCAGAGTCAAGTATGGATTAAACAGGGTCAGGATGGAGGCAGAAAAATCAGATAGGAGGTTCTGGTATTAATCCAGAGGGAAAATGAAGAAAACCTGAAGCAGGCAGACATCATGGAGATGGAAAGAAGCAGCTAGATTGAAGCTGAGCAGGGAGGCAGAACCATCAGGGGGTGGTGACTGATTGGCTAGGAGGGAGGGGGGAAGGAAAGAGATAAACCTGGTTCCCAAGGGATCAGATTAAGGACCTGGGTGACAAGTCACACCACCCCGAGAAGAGAAGAAAAAGTGGGTTTGTTTTTGAGATACTGCAGGGATATAAAATTAGTCAATTAATTATTAATTAATTAAATGTGGATCTGAAGCTCAGAAGGAAGTTGTGCTGAAAACAGATATTCACATAACCTGGGTGGCTTCAAAAGTAAGGACAGGAAGAAAAGGGCCCAGAACAAAACACCACAGAATCATTCTGTTTAAGAGACAGAAAGAAGCACAGGATCCCACTTCTAGCAAGAAGAAGTAGTCAAAGAGGTTGGGTGAGATCTGAGGTGACACCATAAAGCAAAAAGAGGTACAAAAGAGGAGACTCAGGAATGGCCATTAGTGTCAAATGCTGCAGATGGGTCAAGAAAGTGTCCAGAAAAATTGTCAAGTCTTTAAAATGGACAAGAGAAGATTATTGAGTATCCTGTCTAATTTGCCCGTCAGAGTACTCTCTGCCCTACATTGTCTAAGAGCTATTTTACAACTCTATAAATCGTGGAAAACTGAAGATGCAGATGATTCTTGCTCATAGAAATGCAAATTAGTTGTGCTAGTGGAGAGCGATTGATTAGTGCCTTGTGGATAAACCAGTTTTATATCTATTTGTAAATTCATTTGTTTCAAAATTCCTGGTTGACCTATATAAGAGTGGTACTTTTGAGTTTTCCTTTGAATCATTTGAAATATTTTACTAGATTCCTCATTCATTAATTGGATTAAATATAGTATTATTCATTTTACATTTGTATGAAAGTTATGATTTTAATGTTGTTTTTTGGGGGGGGGGTTCTCATTTGCTTTATTTGTATTTTAATTTAAAAACCAAAGCCTTCTAAGTATACATATGCATCCATTATTAGCACACAAATAAAACATGATTTTAATGTTGTTTAAAATTTGTTGCTGTCATGGGGCACATGGCACACACCCTTAGACACTGTCTCAGACACCCAGGAGGCTGAGGCAGGAAGATCACAAGTTCCAGGCCAACCTCAACAACTTAGCAAAATTCTGTCTCAAAATTTAAAATGATAATAATAATAATAGAAAGGACTAGGGATGCAGCTCAGTGGTAGCACATCTGGGTTCAATCTGCAGTCTATGTTTTTAAAAATCATCCTATAAAAGAGAAAAATAACTGAAAAATGCTGTTTTGTTTCCTTGTTTTTAGATAGTGTCTTACTATATTACCCAGGCTGGCCTCCAGCTCCTGGGATCAAGCAATCCTCCTGCCTCAGCCTCCTGAGTAGCTGGGACTATAGGAACAAGTCACAGGAAAAGTGGAAATTTGGTAAAGACAGCAAAATCAGTTTGGTAGTCTTGGCAGGAACAGAAAACAGATTCAGTGTTTGGGGTGGGAGATGCAGTGAGAAAAAAAAAAAAACAATGGATTTCGAGAAACTTGGCTATGAGGGGAAGGAGAGAGATTTGCTGAAGGGCACCAAACTGTGGGATTTTTTTTTTTTTTTAATAGACATGACCTCATCCTGCAGTTGTCATCACAATTACTTTTTTTCTTTCTTTCTTTCTTTTTTTTGGATACTGGAGTTGAACCTAGTGGTACTCTACCGCTAAGCTACATCCCCAGTTCTTTTTATTTTTTCTTTTGAGACAGTGCCTTTCTGAGTTGCTGAGGGTCTTGCTAAGTTGCTCAAGGAGGCCCTGAAACTTTGATAACCCTGTCTCAGCCTCCCAAGTTGCTGGGATTATAGACATGCACCACTCTGCTCGGCCTCACAGTTACTCTTTAAATCATGAACTGTGCTGGCTCTGAAAATCCTAACAAGGTACACACAGGAGTAGGGAGGGGGTGCTACAGGGTGGCAAAGGAGAGCCAATTAATTTGTCATGGGGGGGTGGAAGCCTTCTGTAAGGAGATCACTCCTGATTTGTGTCTTCCCAGTGATCCAAGTCTTCTTTTTTTCTAGGATGACCATAGAAACTCAGAACTCAGTGTGGGAGGCAACACACGGAAGCAGGAAGGAGGACCACTGGGCGGGGGGAGCCTTAAGTACAAGTCCTAAATCCTTGCTCTTGCCACTGATCTGCCACGAACATGACATAGACAGGAGCCACGGGTTCAGGGCTGGGGAAGAGGCTCAGTGTAGAGCACAGGCTTAGCATGCACAAGGTTCCATCCCATCCTGGGTTCCATCCCCAGCATAAAAAAAAAAAAAAATCCCAATAAAAATTCTGAATGGACACTTTGTGCAGGACATTTAAATTGCATTTTTCTGAAAACCCAATTTACTTCATCAAAACCAGTTTGACATCCCTAAAAGATGTCAAGATCATAGAATCCTGCAGATTCGTACTTACAGGAAAACTCAGAGATCATTGATTCAATCCCCTGCCTTTTAAAAAGCCATTCTGGTCCTCTAGATTTCAAGTCTCTAATTTTTTTTTATGGATAAAGTACCTGCAGGTATTCCCCTGCCCTGAAGGCATTTCAGCATTATTGATACTCAGTCTGTCTGAATCCGATCTGCGCAACCAGCCCACGGGCCCTAAACTTGAATACTGGGCTTTTTTCTCCTCGATCAACCCAAATCCCAGTGGTTCTGCACTTGCCTTGAGGTTTGCTGCTGTCTTGTGTTTGCCCTGTGGAGACATGAAATGCAAGAGGAACTGAGTCCAGAGGTGGAGGCGGGGGGCGGTCTGTGTCTTCCCATCAAAAAAAGGACTGATTCTTGAGTAATGAGGTCGATTTTGCTTTTCCTACTCTGATGAGGAGCTGCCCTTTCCAAAGGGGGATCTGGGATTTTAGCTTTTTTTTTTTTTTCTTTTTCTTTTTCATGGCATATGGCCAGGGCCGAAGGGACAAGCATCAAAAAAAAAAAAAAAAAGTTTTAATAAGTGAAGAGACTGTTAATAGCCCTTTAGATTATTAGAAGGAGAGCGCCAGAGCCTGGGACCTCTGAGGCCGGAAGCTTCTTGGGTTTATTTGCTGAGTATTTCTCCTCGCTGGCCCGTCAGGGTGGAAGGGGTCGAGGACGGGGGAATTCCCTGGAAGGTCTCACTTCGGAGACCCATTATGGTGAAAGTGGCCTGTAATCACATACATGAAAGGGCCTGGTACACTTACTTAACCATTGTTAATTTTCTCCCCATCACAAGCTCCCATTCTAAGCATCCTCAAAAGTCCAGGTGGTTTCTTTGAAGGAAGGGTCCAGCTTTATACTCCGCGGCAGAATGTCACAACAAGCAAAAAATCAGTGAAATTATAGTGGCAAGGGACAAAGAATGGAGAGAAAGTAGGCAAGGGTCCGCTGGGGCAGAGCTTGTAAGAAATGAGTGTGGACTTCATTCTAAGGGGACTAGGAAGATGTGGGGTCTGCAGCAGAGCAGTGATGTGACATTGACGTGACATTTATTATTTATTTAGTGTTTTGCCATGCTAGAGATCAAACCCAGGGCTTCTCACACACTGGGCAAGTGCACTACCTCCAGGCCCCAGCCCTGGTTTACATTTTTAACCCAGAGGGGCTTAACAACGGAGCCACATCCTCAGTCCTTTTTATTTATTTATTTTTTTTTTTTAAATTTTTGAGACAGGGTCTTGCTAAATTGCTTAGGATCTCACTAAGTTGCTGAGTCTGGCTTTGAATTTGCAATCTTCCTGCCTCAGCTTCCTGTGTCGCTGGGATTACACGGCTGTACCCTGTACCGGCTGGTTTACATTTTTTAAAAGAATTACTCTAATTGTGTTTAGTGAAAGTTAGCTAGGGTCCAGATGTTTGAATCTCCTCAAAAGTCATATGTGGAGATCTTTATGCCCAAGGTGATGACATTAGTGGGTGGGGTTTGGGGAAGGTAATTAGGTCATGAGGGCAGAGCCTCAAGAGCGGGATTTTTCTTTTATTTTATTGGCACTGGGGATTGAACCCAGGGGTTTACCACTGAGCTACATTCCCACCCCTTTTAGTTTTTTAAATAGAGATAGGGTCTTGCTAAATTGCTCAGGCTGGCCTTGTACTATCCATCTTCCTGCCTCAGCCTCCTGAATCGCTGGGATTACCAGTGTGCTCCTGGCAAGAATAGGATTTTACCTTTAAAAAGAGACCTCAGGAAGCTGCCTAGCCTCTTCCACTGTGTAAGGATACAGGGATAAGGCACCATCCATGAACCAGACAGACCTTGCAGCCTCCAGAACTGTAAGCCAGAAATTTCTGTTGTTTATAAGACACCCAGTTTATGATATTTTGTTACAGCAGCCTGAATGGACTAAGACCAGTCTATTTTTAGTATTGAGGGTGAAACTTAAAAGAGGTTGTTAGTCTCCAAGTAGGTTAACAATTCCCTAGAGAATTGCTACCAATGACCTGCTGTGGAGAAGACCTTATCTGCACAAGGACTGGAAGCAGATATACCGCTTGGCCACTCCAGGAGCGTGATGGGTGGAGAGCTCATGAATCCTGGGACTTAGCAGTGGAAGCAGGGTGGAGTGGTAGGATTTAGGGTACATGTTCATCTAGTGTCCAGCTGTGCCGGCTCTTCCCTTCTGCTCCTGTGGTAGTATTATTAGCACCATTTATGGAGAAGAAAGCTAAGATTCAGGATGTTCCAGTAGCTTATCCAAGGTCACATGGCTAATAGAGTAGACTCATGTTTGGATTCTCAAACCAGAGAGAAGAGAAATCTTGATGCTGATAGCAAGGAGGGTCTAGGTCAGTCCTGGTGCCAGTCATGCTGTTTTGTTGGCTTGCCCCAACCCGCCACCCCAAGTACTGAGAATTGGTCCTAGGGGGCGCTCTAACCACTGACCCAGATCCGCAGCTCTTTCCATTTTTATTTTGAGACAGGGTCTTGCTTAGTTGCCAGGCTGGTCTTAAACTTGTGATCCTTCCGCCTCAGCCTCCAGAGTAGCTGGGATTACAGATGAGCACCACCGGAGACCATCCTTCTAGGTGAGTTTTGAACATTAGGAAATTCCACAGCCCCCTCTGCAGGGCACCACTCCAGGGACAGTTTCCCATTTCAACCCATTCAGGTTCTCGTCTTCCTTTCCCCCTATCCTTCAGTGAATTCAGACACTGTTTGTTTTCTGACTCCTGCCCACCCCGGGGAGTGGTGGTCTCTTTACCTCTCAATGGTCCTGAGAGTCGTGCTGTGCACAGAAGTTGGAAATCGGGCCAGATTCTCAGGCAAAAATCCCAGGATACAGATTAGAATACCTCAGCAACTTAGTGGGACCCTGACTCAAAATAAAGAATTAAAAGGGCTGTGTTGTGCGGTGGTAGGGCATTTGCCTAGCAAGCACGAGGCCCTGGATTCAATACTGCAAAAATAAAAAATAAAAAAAAAAACACCTCACCCCTAGGAAGGCAGGGTGAGCAGAAGGAGAAGAGTCGGAAAACCATATCCTCAGAGAAGTAGTTTGAAGAATCAATACTAGTTAACTAAGAAAAGAGGTCTCAGAAGAGACCTGACATCATGACAACTGTGTTTCAATATCAAAAAGGGCTACCTGGGAAGGGGGACAGACAACCTGGTGGACAGCACTGTCCTGAATGCAGAACTATAGCCTTTGGGTAAAAATTGCAAGGAAGCAGATTCATGCTTAACGAAGGGAGAAATGTCTTCCAATTAATCCTTCTGAAACTGTGATTTATTTTTTAAAAAGTGGTAATAATAAATCAAGAGTACTGCATGTTGACATGTAGTAGGCTGGTTGAAACGTAGGAAATTTGCTGTTCAACCATTTTTTGTTGTTGTTGTTCAACCATTTTTGATCTACAAGAATAGTGATTTCATGTGGTTTGACTTATTACATCTTCCCATCTCGGGGTAATTTAATTTCCAAAGTCCTCACAGGACCGGTTCCAGTTCACCTTTCTGCAGAATTTCTTACCAGTCTTTTACAGCCCCAGCCACCATCTTTGGTGGTGATAGTGATTGTTTTTGCTTCTGGGGCTGGAACTCAGGACCCTGTGCATGCTTGACAAGCATCTACCACAGAGCTACACCACCAGTCCTTTTTATTTTTATTTTGAGGCAGGGTCTCACTAAGTAGCAGAGACTGACCTTGAACGTGCCATCCTCCTGTCTCAGTCTCCTGAGAAGCTGGGATCACAGGTGTGCTAGGCCACTACACTCCTTGTTGATTCCTGAGCTCTCTACACTCAGGGACATCCGACCACTGAACCACATCCACAGCCCTATTTTGTATTTTATTTAGAGGCAGGGTTTCACTGAGTTGCTTAGGGCCTCATTTTTGCTGAGGCTGGCTTTGAACTTGAGATCCTCCTGCATCAGGCTCCAGAGTCACTGGGATTACAGGTGTGCACCACCGCACCTGTCTGCACCAGAGATTTTGCAGTTACTGTTCCCTCTGCCTAGACTATTTTTTCCTAGATATCAACCCAGCTCACCTGTCCACTTATAAAGAGAAGTGCTTTCTCCAATGGCACTTTCTCCTTAGGGCTTATGACTCTGCGGTTTTGTTTATTTGCTGATCGTCCACATTCTGCCATTTCAATGTAGCTCTTAGAGAGTGGGGACTTTGTTTTGTGCCCTGCTTTGTTCCCAGGGTATGGGATTCTGTCAGACACGCAGTAAATGTTCAATAAATATTTTTGGCATGAATGAAAGGATGATTTTTATCGATGAGGATACAGAAGCCCGCCAATGGATTGTCTCTCTGGATCAGACATTCAGATTCCAAAATCCAGACTTCATAAAAAGACACCCTGCTTTCCTATCGCCTGTCAGCCTTGACACAGAACCCATTTCTCTCTGTGGCTGAATGGGGGCTTCTGCTTTGGGTCTAAAGTTGGACCAAATGGCCCCAGAGGCGCCTTCAACTTTTGAGGTTCTATTTTCCACAGGTAAACATTTATTTTACTGGGGGAATCACAGGGACTCTGAGAAAAACAAGATTTTGGTCACCCCTCAGGCTATCTGCTAGTAATCTTGACGGGATGCTGTTTGAAAAGAGGTCTCCACCAGTGTCTCTTTTGGATAGGTGGAACATTAATCTGAGCCTCAAAATATGAAATATCCCCCAGTTTGCAAATGAATGCAGGATGTGTTTGCCTAGCGACCACCAAGAGAGCAGTATTATGTGGAGAGGAACCAAAGACAAAGCTCTTTGGTTCAATTCTGGGAGCTGATGGCTCCGCTCTCCCCAGGAGGTCGTCTCTGTGTAGCTAATTACAATGGGTAAAGGAAATGGGAAAGTGAGTGCCAAGGAGAGCTCTTTCTCCTCCCCCAGGTTTCTGCTTTGCTGAGGGCTGATCTTTTGGTTTTAGAACCCTGGGGCGTGCAGGAGGGGCTCTATCAGGCCCAGCTGGACGGGCACAGTCTTCTACTATCAAGTCCACTACTAGAGCCTGTTCGTATGGTGCTGTGGCAGGCCCCTGGGTGTGGGAGCTAGATAGGGTGGGACAGGATGCTACAGTGTTAATGGATCAAAATAATCCACTCACATTTGAATAGTGTGTAACTATTTACAAAAGGCTTTTGTATAATTCCCCTCATGGAAGACTTGGAAAGATTTCACAGATATATAGGTAGCCGGAAGATGTGCTGACCTGCCAGGTATCACAGGGTTACAGCAGGCTTTGCTGGGATTTTAACCTACTTATTTCTTCTCTTTTCAGAGACCAGGTTCTGTTTACTTTAAAAAAAATTTTTTTTTTAAATTTATTTTTGGTACTGGGGATTGAACTCGGGGGACACTCAAACGATGAGCCACATCCCCAGCCCTTTTTTTGTATTTTATTTAGAGACAGGGTCTCACTGAGTTTCTTGAGGCTGGCTTAGAACTCGAGATTCTCCTGCTTCAGCCTCCAAGCCACTGGGGTTACAGGTGTGCACCATTGTGCCTAGCCAAGTCCTGTTATAATCTCTAGGCAATTGTTGACAATTTTCCTGAGATCTCCAAGGAAAGGGGCAAAGGAAGGAAAGGGGCAGAAGCCCACTGCTCCCCTTCCTCTAGATTAACAAATATTGACATGTACTGAGGACTCTGTGCTAGAATTCTGCTAAATACTTTCCCTGGGATAGGAACTATTACCAGTCTCTTTCACAAAGGAGAAAAGAGAGATATATAGATAGGAAGTAGTTTACCCAAGGACCAAATGGTGAAGGAAGGATTTTAACACTCTCTGTGTTAATCAGGATAGGACACATTGTGCTGCTGTAACAAACAACCACAAGTAGCTCAGTCCAAGAGCATGGGCTTAGCATGTATAAGGCTCTGGGTCTGATCCCCAGCACCACAGGCAAGATAAAAGTCAGTATCTAAATAATATTCGTTTCTCCTTCAAATTACTTGTTCATCATGGGTTGGCAAAGAGACTCCGCTTCACATAGTCACTCAGGGACCTGGGCAGAGAGATTCACTACTGTAAAACTGCACCATCTGGAATCAATGAGCTCCTGTCACTGTGGCAGAGGGGGAAAACACTGGAGAGCCTCACACTGGCAATTAAATGCTTTGGTCTGGAAGTGACATGTCACTTCTGTTTATAGCATGTTGGCCCAAAGTAGTCAGATTGGCGTTGCCCAGCAGCCCCAGGGAATCAGAGAGAGCTCGGTATCAGCACTGGTCATGTTCATCCACTTGGCACTGACCTGAGTCCATGCCTCTCTATACCATGGGGTACTGCTTCACCCTGCGTGAGCTCCTCCAGGTTCAACCCCCTTGACTCACTGTTTCATGGGTTGATTTCCACCACTCCCTCTCCCCTGCCCACATCCCCCCCACTTCCCGCACACACTGAGCAGCTCCAGGCTAGGCATGCTGGTTGGGTGATGGGGACACAAATAAGTGATACGTGACCTCTGCCTTCATGTGTCCTTCTTTTAGGAGAGAAGCGCTGATGTGTTATACACCAAACCCTGTGATCAAAGCAGAATGTATTAATGGGACGAGATGGCCGAGAGACTTTCCCAAAGGGAGAAAAGGTGACTACAGTTTCCCAGAGGACAAGGAAAAGGCCTTTGAGCTGGACCCTAAGGATAAATAAAATTTGGAAAAGGGATATGGGCAGAGAAGAGCTTGGGCAACAGCAGAGAGCCAGGGCCATACTGCAAACAAGGCACAGTCCTTAGACTGCGGTTTGGTTTGGGTCAGACCCTGGAGGACTTTGAACTTCACTCTTTGGTGTGAAAGTGCAAAAGGGTACATGTCTGAAGCTAAGCCAGGAGCTCTGGTGGTGAGGCAGACCTCACAAGAGACAGTAGAGTGGCTTTTAAAGCTTCGTAATGCTTGGTGACATAGCGGCTATGTCATTAGTATCTGTCCTGGGGCCTCTGGTACAGGATAAGGCCCAACATAAAAGGACTAGCCCCTGTGGCCTTTCTGTGGTTAAGAGAGTGGGTTGGTCCAGCAGAGCCTCATGCCCAGTACACAGACTTGTTCCCAAATATTTGCTGGCCCTGTGCTAGGCTCTGGGGAAGCAGAGATGAACAAAACATATCCTAACTGGACACAGGAAGCAGCCCAGGAAGTGAGGACACACAAACAGACCCAAAGAACAGGACATCTCAGCCAACACCACTTGGCCTAACAGATTTCACCTGGGCCTCCATGTTTACTTAACTTTGCTTATTCTCCCCTTCTACCCCCTTCCCCTCCCCCACAGTCATCTATTTGTCTCTCTCTTCTTTTTTTGGGGGAGGGGGGATTTACCACTGAGCCACATCCCCAGCCCTTTTGATTTTTTTTTTTTTTTTTTTTTTTTGAGACAGGGTCTCCTAAGTTGCTGAGGCTGGCTTTGAACTTGCAATCCTCTTGACAGCCTCCAGAGTGCCAGAGTGGCTGGGATGGGATTCTAGGCCTGTACTGCTGAACCTGGGTGATCTATTTGCTTCTAGATGCTGATTATGGATGCTATTTTTTTTTAATTTGTGCCAGTGCAATTTACCTGTCTGCAGCCTCTACCTTCGCCCCACACTGGGCCTCTAGTCCCTATCTAGATTATACTCACCTTGGGAACCTATAGACATAGTCCTGACCACGTGCCTCCAGATTCCAGACCTCTTGCACCTATAACCTCCCTGGGCTTCAGCTCCTGGGCTGTAACCTCCAACCTTCTTAGAAACAGTTTGCATTATATGGAAAATATTTTTTTTTTCAGTTCTTACATCCCATATCTCTGGCTGTGTTCTGTATCCCTTGTGTACAAAAAGTCTCCTGTAATCAGTCTTGAGCCTGCTCGGTCATTAACTGGATGAGGAAAATGATAAGCCACAGCATTACTCTCATATGAGTTATAGCTTTCAAAATCATTATCCGAAAATAATTCCAGGTATCAAATGCTCCCGCAAACTACTCACGGTGAAATCCCAGAAAAACTCTACTAAACTCAGAAAATTTAAGATTTCTCGGCAGATTTCTCTGTGTGCACACTGCCAAACCATCTGTTTCACCACAAGTTCCAAAGATTGGAGGCTTGGTAACCTTTTGCTTTTTACCCAAACCACAGCATTTTAATAAATGAAACCAAACCCTGCTTGCACACCCACTCCCAATTTCTTTGGGATCTGAATCCCAGGTACCAATGCTCCCCCTTTCTCGTGCTCATAATCAGGCCGGGTACAGAACATTGGGAGTGTGTGTTCAAAACAGACAAATGAACAAACAGGAAAACCCCAGAGCTCCTAGTATTTGTCCCTGAACTGCTGTAACTGGCCTCAGGGTTCTGCAATAGTCACAAACGGGTGAATAAAATGTTTGCACATAGCGTGGAGGTGACCTAAATATAGAGCTTCTGCAATCTCAAACCCAAACCTGGACCATTTCACTCCAGACCCAGTCAGGCTCATAAGTAACTAGTTGCTTGTGTATTAAATAACACAAAACATCATACTTTTTAAAACATTTATATTTATATATATAAAAAATTAAATATATATAATATATAGTGTGTTTGAGACTAAAAATATAGTACATAATATTTAAAAAAAAAAGAAAAAAAAAGGCAGAATAGGAAAAGGTGTGAGGGACACACAGATACACATTGCTAAAAATCTACGATGGTTTGTCCTAACAAAAATAATATTTCTTTTTCTCTTCTCTTAATTATCATCATGGATCCATCGATTGGGATTTGGGTGGAGAAAAACTCAACTGGAGCCAGAAATAGAGGTTACAATCCCAAGAAAGGCTGGGGTAGAAAATGTGACCACGGGGAGCCTTGGGCCTCTTTCTGGTGAAGTGGGAGGCAGCCAAACTCTTCTGGGTCACTATTGCTAATGAGATTGGGTCAAGAGTTTTGACTGTATTGGCAATTTGGCTGTTCTTTCTCCCCAGAATTTGGGTGTTCCCAGGGGCTACATCTGAATGCTCCAGAAGTCCTGACCCACACCAACTCAGAGGCCAGTGGTTGGGGCCAGCAAGAAGCCCAGGGATGGGGAACAGTGGAACGGTAGGAATGAATGAGAGTTGTATGCACATGGAGTTATTATTATTTTTTTAAGGGCAGGCTTGTACCAGAACTGCCCAGTATGGCCTGTGACTTCTGCGCAGCAATGATCTCTCCAGTGGCAGGGCCTGGAGCTCCCTCACAGTGATACAAGAAAATGGGATTCTGCCCCATCTCCCCAATTCAGAGATCCCCAAGCCACACCTCTCCTCAGCAGCCCAGAGGTTGAGTGTCGGAACCAAGCTGCCAGAGGTGAGCCAACAGCCTCACAAACAGCCAGGCTTTGACAAGAGGAGGAGAAATACCCTGGGGGACACGGAGAAGGGAATGAGATCTATAGATGCTAATTCTGTAGCTTTTTCACAAAAATGAATGCCTAATGATGCTGGTGTGCCAGTGGGCCTCAGCGCCCCCTCATGACCTCCTCTCTGGGCTCACCAGGGTCAGGAGCCTTACTAATTCTCTCCGGTGATTCCTCCGACATGCAGAATGGGCTGCAGAGGCACAGAGCAGTGACCTGCCTCAGGTCACACAGAACTGAAATGATAAGAGAACCAGGGTTTCCGAGCCCAGGGTGGCTTTGGGAGGTCCTGTAGTTCAACCATAGGGACAAACCGTCCACACAGCAAAGAGTAAGGCTGTGACCAAGTCAGCTCACTCCCAGTTGGGGTCTTGGCCTTAACCTTGGTTTCACACATGCCACTGGGCTAACATTGCTGTTTGTGGCCACCTGACTCTGTTTTAAGGAGCCCAGGACCTGATGCTCCTGACAGTGCCTGCAGGTTCACCACAAGAGACTCCCCTGCAATGTGCTCCATCCTGAAAGGCTGAAAAAGCTTCCCTCAAAATCGTAAGGAAAGCAGAAACTGCTGGATAAGGAAGAGTATCGCTGGCCGACAGGGTGGTCAAACTAACCTTCCATTCCCAGCTCGATATTTGAGAACCTAGCACTGCTCTCATGCCTGGTACTACTGTCCTTTCTCACTATGATGAGTTTTGTTTCATGCAAACTCTGTGGCTGGACTTTGAGGGATCCAGGATTTAGGATGCAGGCTGGGCCCTTCACAAGCAGAGACCATGCCTCATCCAAGGTATTAAGAACCTTTTTGGGATCCAAAGCTTATGTCAAAACCACTTGCCTCCTCTTCCCCCCACTTGCTCCCTCCTGGAGGGGTCAGCTGGACCCACTCCCAGTCCAGCTCGAAACATTTGGACTGCAGGCTTCACCTTGTTCAGTAACCAGGAGGAGTTATCCTTTGGGCCATAGGAGTGTTTTGAGGACCAATTACCACTCGCCACCAAGAAATAGATGCCTGTCACCTGGGAGCAAACTAAAGGAAACCCACTATGCCCTTCTCTAGCCACAGTCTTCTTTGCAAACCTGTCAGAATCAAGTGGGAAGCAGCACAGATAACTAGGGTAGCTGTTGCTGCTTGTAATAAAGGGGTTTCTGGTGGAAATTAATTCACAACACTTCTGACAAGATAATGAAGCACACGGTGAAAGCTTCTTTCAATAGGGGAGAACCCCTGAGCTCCCCAACCCTCACGGATTCCTTACTGCTCCCAACTGCTTGCCAGGGATGCACAGCCCCACAGGTGAACAAAGCCAAAACGGAATCCTTTCAGGTTTGTGTAACTCTCCCCTCATCTCGCAGAACAGAAAGTTGGAGGCAATGAACATAGAGGTTAGGCCAGGCCACTCTGTGAATGAAGCCAGCATCGGAACTGGGTCCTGGATCTCCTGACCACTAGCCCCGTGCCCTTCCCACTGGGATGGTAATGTCCAAGGGAATCAGGATTCCAAGTCCTGGGGCAATGCAATGTTGGGGACTATAGCTTCAGACAACAGAGCTCTGTGATCAAGGGCATCTTCTCCTCCCTAGATAAGCTATCCCACTTGGTCCACCATGCAGGTTCTCACAGTTAAAACCGAAAAGGAGGATATGAGAATCTGCCCAATTCCCAAACAAAATTGAATACCTTGAATATTCCTGTTTTAAAGGTAACCCTATTTAGACTTCAATTGTTTAGATTAGCCATAGCTGCTGGTGCCTATGAAAAATTTGCACAAATTTATCTGCACAGGAACCTGCATTCTTAAAGCCTTCTCTCTGTGCTGTCATGAGAGGACTCCGTAGGACCGTTTGAGCTTCCAGGGGTGGGATACAGCTGGAAACCATAAACACCCCAGGTAGGTCCTGTTCTGCAGGGACTGTCCGGCTCAAGTGGAAGAGGACACAGGGGCAGGCTGGAACTGCAGCTGCTAGTTTCCGGGGTATTACTTAGTCTTTACCAGTGAGAGGATGTCTAGGAATGTCACCCCACGGACCCATCTGTAAGGGGTGGTGATGGCCCGTGGCTGATGAGCATGTAACTCATTAAAGCGAACATGACTAATGAATGGTGACCACCGAGAAAGGGCAAGGAGCATTCTGGGAATTGCACCGGTGTCCCCCTCCCATCGGGCTGGCCACGGGCAAGGAGGCAAGCTGCAGACGCAGCTCCTCGGGCAGACAAGGCCGGGCAAGGGTACCGATTCTCTTTGGGGTGCCTGTTCTCTTTGGTCAGAAGGTGGCAGCTGAGAAGTGATGGCATGGAATGTGTGTGGGCGCGGGGGCACGTGGGGGTGGGACAAGAGAGCATGGGCTTTGGAATGCCTGCAGTGCCCTTCTGTGCCTCCTTCTCCACCCGGGCCAGCGCTGAGCTCTCCCTCAGGGCCATCTCCAGGCCTCCTTCCCCTCCAGGTCCTCTCCCCTCACTTTCCTCTGACACGGTAATCCTTGACAGCCTGTCTGAAGCTTCCCAAGTACCGCTCCCTGCCCAACCGCCCACACAGGGACGGTCACCCAAAGCTAGACACTCAAGGCACTGAAGTGGAAGAAGGAGTCGGATTGGTCCAAGGAGGGAAAAAGACACTTAAACCAGAACTTTCCTAGAGAGAACCTCTCCCGGGCCTCTGGGAGGTGGGCCCTAAGCAGCTGGTGGGGCTTAGGGCAAGACAGCAGAGTCAGAGACCAATGCCCTTCCCTAACCCTGTTGGAGCCCACCTGGACCACCTGAATGTATAAAATGAATTCAAAGTGCTTAGAGACTGAAAGGGTAATGGAGGGTGTAGGGAACTTGATGGAGAAGAACAGGTATCCCTTTTTCTTTCCACTGGGACTTGTATTTGGGCGGGGTAACCCCTACAGCTTCTTTCCAGATGAGGTTTTCATCATTTTTGTTGTTGTTGTTGCCTTTGCAAAATAGCTTGCAACACCTCTATCTCAACCTACTGCTCCCCAAGCAGGCTCAAGAGTTAAAGCCAGGAAGTGGGGCAGAAAACGGAGCTGGAGGGCCTCCCTCTAGTGTTGGTTCTGGGAACTGCCACGCAGCAGCAGCGCACAGTGGTCTCTTGCTGATCCATCAGGACATGGACCTGACCTTTCCTTCTCCACCACACTTGCAACTTATCTGGGTGGGCCCAGCACAGGGGGAGAAGGGAAGAAGGGAGCAGTGCTGCTGGAGATTTCTGGATCCCTCTGCACCCTGACAGATATCCGCAGTGGCAGCTAGGGTGACTGACATTTTGATACCAGTTGAGGGAAGGCTCCCAGGGCTGTTCTATAGACAAGAGCCAACAGGAACCCAAGGTCCCTTCTGCAGTGCCCTGAGGGGACAGATGCACCCAAGACAAGAAAGCAAACAAAGGGACTGAGTGGGCTATCCTGATTTCCATCTGTGCTAGAGCCACCCACTCCCATCCTTAAATGTCCCCTAGGTCAAAGCCTGCCAACCCCTGCGTATCCCCCTGCCTGTTTATGGGAGACCAGAGGGGCGGGATAGAAAGGGAATGCTAAAAAGTGCCCCCTCTGTTCTCCCCAACCTTGACTTTCCCTGTCCCCGTGCTGGGGTCAGCAAGGGCACAGGTCGGAAGAGACACAACCTCCCGAAGAAGAGGGAAGGAAGGGCAGGCCCAGGAGGCTGGGGCATGCACAGAGCACCATCCTCGGGACGGGGTGTTTCTGGGAGACCTGCTCCCCACCTGCCTTGGTGGGAGGAGGAAGGCTGGTCCGAGAAGGGAGCAATTAGCAACGCCCCTGAATATCAGGGAACAGCTGTGAGAAGCCTTCTCCTCTGCCCCGCAGAGATGCCCCCGCCAGGTCTGGCCCCTACACGTGAGTCTGCATGCGCTGCTGGAACCGCTGGCCGTAGTCCGAGTGCTGAGAGGTGTAGGAGAACCGAGTGGCCGTGGCGTACTTGCCGATGGGGTCATACGCCTCGTACGGGGTCCGCTCCAGGCTGGAGGGTGGGCCCTGCGGGTAGCCCAGTCGGTAGGTGGGGTACCCAGCTGCCCCGGGGAAGGGGTGGGAGTTGAACTTCTCGTAGTTCTCGTAGGACAGCTGGCTGGTTGTGTCGGTGCCCGCAGGGGCAGCAGGGCCAGCGGCTGTGGGCTCAGGGCCATAGTCAGAGGCGGGGGCCCGGCTGTAGGTATTGAGCTGGGCATAGCCGCTGGAGTGGGAGAGACGGGATGAGGGGCGACCATCAAAACGGGCAGGGCCAGGGGCGCGGTAGTCAGCATAGAGCACTGCCCTGGAGGACGGGCGGTCTTCGTGGGCGCGCACATTGTAGTAGCCATTGGTGGGGTCCTGGGGGGGCAACGAGAGAAGAGCACCGAGGCTGGAGTTTCCTCTTGGAGTCTCCCGGGGCTTTCTGGGCCTCCCCCTCTGGCTCTCCCTGTTCCCATCCAGCGCCACTCCACCGCCCCCCTCCCTTCCACAGATCTCCAGCAGCAGGCCCTGGGCCCCTATTTCCCAGTGGGTGGGTCCTCAGCCAGCCCCAGCCCTTTTCCCACCTTCATCTCATACTCCTCCCGAGTGTCGATGGTGTCACAGCGCAGGTCCTGCTTCAGATCCACATCATCCTTAAAGGACTGCAGAGCGGCAGGAGCAGGTGTCAGGAGATGGGGGCCCTGCTCTTGTCCCCCCTCGCCAACCCCGTCCCCATGCCCAGAGGTCACCTGCTAAGGGAAAGGTCTGGGGTCAGAGGCAGACTTGCATTCTGTGTCTTCCCCCAGCAGAGGCACTGGGATGTGGCCGGAGGAGGCCAGAGACCTGGCTTCCAGCAGGTACTGGGGATTGCACCCAGGGGTGCTCTACCACTGAGCCACGTCCCCAGACCTTTTTATGTTTTATTTTGTATTCTGAGACAGGGTCTTGCTAAATATCCCAGACGGGCCTTGTGCTCCTCCTGCCTCGGCCTCCTGAGCCTCTGGAATTACAGGTGTGCACCACTGCACCTGGCTACCCAGCACGAATTCTGTGACTAACATGCAGTGTGACCTTATGTATGTGGCTGCTGCTCTTTGGGGCTGTTGCCTCATGTCAGTGATGAGGGAGTTGGAGCAGAAAACACCTAAGGAGTTCCAACTCTGGGTCTGTGTGGCAGAAAGACGGGACAAAAGAAACCTAAGAGAACCCCACCCCTGCCTGTCCTCTCCTGGAGGGAAACTAACCTGGCATATGTATGTGTGCATGGGTATGAGTGTGCAAGTGTGTAGAAGTGAGTTGAGCTGGGTGGAGCTGGTCAAGAAGGGGACCCTCACCGAGTAGATGGCCTTCATGACCCGGGTCGCCGTGGAGACGCTGGCAGTATCGTCTTCCCGGTCAGAATGCATGGTGAGTGGCTCTCGGTTCACGGTTTCCACCTTGATGTCCAGCTTCCTCAGGGTCACATCTTTACGACCTGGGACGGGGAGATGCAGCTGGGCCAGGTGCTTTCTGCCGTGGCTGCTTCTAGTCCCCCCCATGAGCTAGGGAGCTCAACTGCCACCCCTTGGCTCGTCACGGGCACTGTCTGGAATGTCTCGTCACATGCCCTGGAATGAATGCGCATGCAGTGGGGACAGGTGTGCTGTGGCTGCATGGGGACCATACTCACTGCCTTTGCGGCGTCGATAGAGGAAAAATACCAAGGCAATGAAGAAGAAGATGACCAGGATGCCTGCGCCAATGGTGGCCCCCGCGATGATGCCCACAGGTAACACCTCTTCCGACAGGGGAAGGAAAGGAACAGGGGTGAGCACAGAGCCATACTGGGAACCTGCGCTCAGTGTGGGCCATGAGCCACAGTGGCAACCCTGGATTGTGTACAAGGCTAAATTGTGACTGAGCTTGTGGACCATATGAGGTTCAAGTTCAGGTTGCAATGGAGAGGGAGGTCTGGATTGTTGCCGGATTGTAATGCTTCAGCCCGACCAGACTTGACTTCATGGCTGTGTCCCACCCCTGCAGCTGGGCATCGGCTTGACTCTGGCCCTTGGTTAGTCTTGTCTCTCCCTGTTTTGGTCCACCTGACCATGAAGCATGGTCCCGCCTTCCTGGGCAGGGCCCCTGTTTGAGGGCAGCTGTCTCCAAACACTCTGATCTGCCATCTGTGTTCCACCCTCTTGTTGCCTCCCCCATCCACACCACTGTCTTCTCCCAACCCCCATCACACCCTGCAGCATCCTCAGCTAAATCTAAATCAATGAGATCTCTAGTCATTTTCCATAGTTCCCTATGCCCAACCTCAATGCCTAGTTCTCAAAACCAAAAACAAATGCTGTCTTTCCCTCATCCGACTTGAGGATGCCCATAAGTCAAAAGCAGTCCATCTGACCAGCAGTGCCTGAAAGAGGGACACATCTCTCCTATCAGACTGAGGATTCTTGAAGCGGTCGGGGAACCCAAACTTACTGAGCACTGTTACGTACCAGGCATTTTTGTAAATATTGTCTCACTGAATTCTAACAAAATACCCAACGAGATAGGTAGTGTTACCCCCCTTGTACAGATCACTTAATTTTTCTCCATCTGAATTCATTTGCTTCCACTGTGTAAGCTCCTCCACTAAGCTGAAAGTTATTTGTGGGCAAGACTGTCCCTGCAGCCCCTACCGCAGGGTCTGGCCCATAAAGATGCTCAGTAAATGTTCATAAGGGAGCAAATTTCCCCACTGAGCACAAGGCCAGCATCTGGTGGGGCTACTCAAGAGGAGTCCTCTCTCTTTCGGAGCCTTGCCCTGGAGAAAAGAGGGAGCAGAATCCCCGGGCTGCCCTGGGCTGGGCTGGACAGCCAGCATGGCCAGTCACCTCGCTCTTCCAGCTGGATGATGGCTGTGCCGGGCCCAAAGCTATTCCAGGCCGTGCAGTTGTAGTGGGTCTGGAAGTCGGCCTCCATGACATTGTTGATGGTGAGTGTGGACAACACCCCGCTGCCCGAGTTGGTCCTCTCCACTGTGTATCGTTCCAGGGTCCCCACTTCTAGGAAGTTCTCCTTCCATGCCCAAGCCTGGGGTGGGGAGGACAGGAAGGAGGTCAGAAAGCGGGAAGTGGCAGAAGCATTTGCTCGGGTGTTGCCTGATCCTCCCTCTATTCCCCTCGCCCCCATCTGCCCTGTGCATCCTAAGACCTGCCCAACACTTACCCTATAATGAACATCACACCTACTGCCTCAGACCCTTAGCATTGAGGAGCAGGGGCTCCCAGACATGGAGGACAACAAATTTACCTAGGGAAATTCTTTAGAAAGTACAGTCTCCAGGGAAGAGATCTAGGGATCTTTTAATTATGACCCTGTGTGATGTGGATACAGCTGACCCAATAAAGGGATGTTGCAGAGGAAAGTTCTGGATTGGGATTTGAGGACCTTGGACTATAATCTTGGTTCTCTCCTGTCCCTGAATCCCTGTGTGGCCTCTCTTTCCCTTTCTAGGTCTCAGTTTCTTCATCTATAAAATGAGAGAATCAGGCTAGAAATGGGCGATATTCAAAATTTCTTCTAGCTCTAAAGTCTGTGATTCCATAGCTTAATCTTGAGCCTTACCTTTAAACAACAACAACAAACAAACCCAGAACTTTATTTTATTGATTTTTATGTGGTGCTAAGGATGGAACCCAGTGTCTCACATGTGCTAGGCAAGTGCTCTACCGCTGAGCCACAACCTTAGCTTTGACCAACCCACAAGAACCTGCAATGCTGGCACTGGAGACCCACCCGCCCGCAGGCTCTTGTAATGGGCAGGAACCAGAGAGGAGCATCCCCCAGACCCCTGCCTTCCCCACACCCTGTCCTCACTCACAGAGTGGAGCTAAGGAAGGGGAGCAGCTGAGAACTAACTGCCTCCTTTCCAGGGATCAGTCCTCCCAGCTCTGCAAAGATGGCCCCCCGGGAGCCCAGCCGTCGGCTGCCCGGGCGGCCGTGGTAATGAAGTGTCCCTGGGCAGCCCTGGAGTTGGCCAAATGGTCATTAAATGTGATGAGGGGTTTGACGGTTAATGGTCATGGAACGAATTAATGGCTCATGGTGTGGGGGGAGGAGGGAGGAGTGGAGAGGGGCTGGGAGGAGGGATGCACGAGAAGGGAGAGGAGGATGGGGCAGGTGGGAAGGAAAGCCCGTGGGGAGGGAGGAAGCAGGCTGGGCGAAGGGAGGAGGGAGAGGGAGGGGGGAAGGCAGGCAAGGTGGGAGGACAAGAAAGCACTGGGGATGAGGGAGGAGAGTTTACAGGTCAAGCAACTAAGGTTCAAAACGCTATGAAACTTGCCCACGGTCACCCACATAAATGAGGAGGTGGGACAGGGGAACAGAAAGGCAGAGGGTTAGAAGACCAGGAAAGGGGGCGAGGACATCGAAGCGCCAAGCCAGAGGCAGTGGGCAGAGCAGCAGGGGCTGGGGTCCAGGCTGGGTCCCAGCACTCACGATGCGGTCGGGGGGTGGAGTGCTCCCTATGAAGCATTCCACTTTGCCACCGTCACCTCTCACAGCGTACTGCACCGCCTCGCTGGAGATAATGGGGGGCCCTGCGAGCGAGAAGACACGGTCAGGGCCCGTCGGAACCTGCAGCCCCTGCAGTCAGGAGCCCCCACCCCAACCCACTCAGGCCACTCACCATTCACATAAAGTGGCACCTCCCGCTCAGCCACTCCGATCCGAGGCACGATGGCCCGGCAGGTGTAGGTGCCGGCATCTGCCTGGGTCACCGACTTCAGAAGCAGTTGGTTGCTGTTACTCAGAACCTGGGCAGAGAGAGCAGCCTCGGGTGGGGAGCCAGGAGGCCTGGGCCCCTAGGTCCGTGAGGGCCCCGCATTGGAGGCATTGGAAAGAAAGCAGGAAGGGCCACAGGTGAATTCCCAGAAGGGAGATGGAGTTCCCGAGTCCGTTCGATCCTTCCCCTGACTCTAAACACACTGGCACTGAAACAGATCATCTGTGCAAGAGAGGCCAGGGGCTGAGAGGAGGCCAGCCAGGGCAGGTGGAGGCTGCAGTAATTTTAAGATAAAGTCCTATTGAATGATCTCCTCCAGTGGGTTTATTGCCAAACCAGGTAGGACACCTGACCCTGAAATTCTTCTTCCTACCATTCTGGTCCAAACTGTCACTAGGCCCCCGTTAGGGGTCTCTAGAGCTGCGGAACCCAAACTTCTCTAGTGAGTCATTCTGGCTTCCCCCCCTTCCTGTTCACTGTTAATTTCCTGGATCTTGTGCCACCAGAGCCATGTTACCTCAGGCCCTCTTTCCTCCTCCCCCACAGCCACATCCCTTCGTCCCCATTCAGGATGGACAGGGAGAATCTTACCATGTTTGAGTCCTTCTTGGTCCAGGTGAGGGTGAGGGGGGGATTCCCAACCCAGACACAGGTGAGCGTCACATCAGAGCCAATGTCTGTAGTCGTGGGCTTGGGGTCAACTACAATCCGGGGGGCAACTGAGGTAAACACAAGCAGCTGGTCAGGTCCGAAGCTCACTGGGGTCAACACCCATCAGTCTCCCCTTCCAGCCCCCACCCAGCTACCCCTCCTTAATTATTTCCCATCGGTAGCTCCTTGAGCTGCGTGGGTCCTTTCACCACCCCCACCCTATGCCCTGTGAAGGCCCTCTCTCCCTGTCCCTGTCCTTTTAGCTACTCACAGTGGACGTTTACTAAAGTGCTGACGTTGGTACTGCCCACTTTGTTGTGGACCTCACAAGACACGGGCTCCGTGAAGAAGGAGTAGTCGACGTTTGTCTCGTAGCGGCTCTCCTGGGCATCTTCAATCAGGAAGCCCCCCTTGGCCCACCTGGGGGAGGACGCAGCACAGAAGTGGGATCAGGACTTGGCATCCTCTCTCCGCTACCTCCGAGGACACTGGCCTCCACAGTACCCCCACCTCCTGGTCTCACTATCCCTCCCAGAGCGCTCCCAGCCCCGACCCTATCACCTATAGCCCAGGATCTCGGGGTTGGCTGTGGCCTGGCATGTGAAGACAACACGCTCGCCTTCCTGCACCGTCTGCGGCTCAATGGACAGGGTCACTGTAGGAGGGTCTGCAAAGCAGGGGACAGGAAGTCAGGGTCTCTTCTGTCTTTTGAATTTCTTATTCTCCCCCTGGCACATATGTTCTGGTGTGATCTGGGAATGTGGATTTGCAGTATGATAGGTCCAATAAATAAACCATCTCCCTCATCTTCTCCACACAGGTGGAAGGGTGGTTGGCGAGGGTGACTGACCACCAAGGATGGCACCCAAGGGGCAAACTATTTAATGGGTGTAATGACACACCACAGCCACTAGGCGTCAGTGTGGGCTCACTGGTCTAACTACAAGGGGACAGGGTGGGAGCATCCCCAATTACTGCTGGCACCCCCATGTTTCCCTGGGCAGAGAGGGAATTTACTGAGCACCTACCAGGTAAGCATACCCCGTGCTAGGCGTTCTTATATTCTAACTTATTTAATTCTCACAACCCCAAGAAGCAAGTCCAGATCCAAAATCCCTTATCTGAAACCCTTGGGACTGGAATTTGGAATTTTTCAAATTTTTTAGAAAGACTCTTTACTATGCAAGATCCCCTGCAGCATTTGAGCAATGCGTCATGGTGAGACATATAACCCACTTTATTTATTATTTATTTTGGCAGTTCTGGGGATTAAATCCAAGGATGCTGGCTCTATCACTGAATTACATTCATTCTCCAGATCTTTTAAATTTTTATTTTGAAGCAGGGTCTCACTAAGTTGCCAAGGCTGGCCTTGGACTTCTGATCTTCCTGCCTCAGCCTCCCTAGCTGCTGGGATTACAGGCGTGTATGTGCCACCACACCCAGCAGGAGCATATAAATACCTGTTTTCAAGTTTTGACCCTAAATCACTTTAGTTTTTTGGAATTGTGGATAAAGGACTGTTGGTCTGTATTGCATATTCTGCAAATACAGTGCCCCTCTGTCAGCCCTCAGTGCCCCGAGTTCCAACCAGGAAACTGAAGACAAGGAAGGGAACAACTGTCCTGGGGCCCCTATGGGATGCTTATTCTGGGCTTCTAAAAAGGTTGCCTGCATCCTCTCCCCACCTGACAGCCCCCGACTGCCCCTCCTCGGGACCCCACTCACGATGCACATCCAGCTCAATGGAAGTCTCCTTGCCACTGGGGATGGCCTCGTTCATGCTGCGGCAGGTGAAGACGCGTCCAATATCCAGGTCTGTGGGGTTAATGAGCAGCTGGCTGATGGTGGTCTCCCTCTTCCCATCCTTCAGCAGTTCCTGGGAAGGGCCGAGGGTGGGTGACACGGTCAAGCTAAAAACCCTCTGCTCTCAGGGGACCCACTCAGAGTCGAGCTTGGGCAGGTGGAAGGCTTTAAAGTTCAGCTTTCTCCCTTGCTCCCAACTTCTTCCCCACGATGTGATGTTGTTGTTTTTAATTTTTCAGACTTTATTATTATTATTATTATTATTATTATTATTATTATTATTATTATTATGGGTACCAGGGATTGAATTCAGGGGCACTCAACCACTGAGCCACATCCCGAGCCCTATTTTGTGTTTTATTTAGAGGTAGGGTCCCACTCACTGAGTTGTTTGCAACTTGCTTTTGCTGACGCTGGCTTTGAACTCACGAGCCTCCTGTCTCAGCCTCCGGAGCCGCTGGGATTATAGGCATGCACCACCGCACTCACAGACTTTATTATTTTGCAGCAGAAAATAGTTTCCATATATTCTCCCTACCTCAGTTTCCCTCATCATTGACATCTTGCACTAGTGTGATACATTTATTACAATAACCAGGTGTGGTGGCACACACCTGCAATCCCAAAGACTTGGGAGGCTAAGGCAGGAGGATAGTGAGTTCAAAGCCAACCTCAGCAACATAGTGAAACTCTGTTTCAAAATAAAAAGGACTGGGGGTATAGCTTGGAGAGAGAACACACCTGGGCTCAATCCCGGGCCCCTCAAATAATAAACAAACAACAGAGGAACCAATATTGATATATCATCACTGAAGTTCATAGTGTGCATAAGAATTCCCTCTTTGTGTTGCATAGTTTCCCCCATGGCATTGAGCTTCATTCTTGGAATTCTTTGAGCCCAGTACAAGTCCTTCCTCTTCTGGAGAGCCTGTGAGGGCCAGCCCCAGGCTTCAGGACTTTCAGCCTGAACTTGGCCCCTCACAATCAGGCTGCCCTACACGTGGCTCGAGGCACATCCACCTGGCTCCCTGGGTGTGTTTCAGTGCCGGGCCTTTCCTGCTGACAGGTAAACGCCTTTGAGTTTAGGGAAGGGACTCATAGGCTCAAAGTCACTGGCTCAGTGACAGGCAAGCAGAGGTCCCCAAATATGGTCACAAGAACCCTCAAGGCTTAATTTCCCATATTGCCAACCGTCTAAGGGAAATGCTCCCATGAACCAAAGTAAGGTCCTGCAGTTTGACAGTCATACACACATCTTTGGGGGACTGGGACAGTACAGTAACACTCATGTTGCTTCAAAGTGCCACAGGCTTAAATGAATATGAGAAGGGGGTGGACAAGAAATGGCATTAACAAATAGACTTGACAGATTTTATATAAATATATATTCATAATATGTGCATATATATACACACACACATCCCCCCACATCCTGGGGATTGAACCCCGGGCTTCACACACACTAGGCAACTGCTCTACCACTAAGCCACATCGCAGCAGCCCAACTATTTTAAAACATGTACCCTATAGGAGAAAAATAACTGAGTTCTTGATGGTAAAGGGTTAAGAACTATTGAGGCCAAAAGATCACTTTTAAATTCCAGAGAAGTAGAAGGAATTTTTCAAGGTCATACAGTGTGTTACGAGTAGAGCTAAAGCCAGAATCCCCTAAGCTCATGCTTGGAGGAATGTTCTCTCTCCCCACCCTGAGAAGCATCTCCTGCAGCACACAGCAAAGGGCTGGGCACATATGTTCCCCCATGGCTAGCAGAAGGAACCCAGGAAACAAAGATTTTTTTTTTCTTTTTTTGTGATACCAGAGATTGAGCCCAAGGGTGCTCTACCAATGAGCTCACCCCAGCCCTTTCCATTGTTTTCTGAGACAGTCTTGCAGAGTTTCCCAGGCTGGCCTCCAATTTGTGATCTTCCCACCCCAGCCTCCCAAGTCTCAAGGATTACAGTCATGCACCATCAGACGGGCTTCTACCACCAGTTCTGACATGTGACCTCGGCAAGTCACTTACTGTCCGGATTCCTTATCAATAAAACATACGTGGAAATCCCCGTTTCCCCAACCTCTGAGTTGTCGTGATTGGGATAATGTGCCAACTTGATGCTGAAGGAAACGGGTAGAGGTGACTTGTGCAGAGAAAGCACTGTCAGACCCAGGTACAAATCCCAGCTCGCCAGCTGGGTGACCTTGGCAAGGCACACGACTTCTCTGGTTATCGGTCCCCTTTGTGAGCTCACAGGGAGACTGTCCAGGAAGTGCGTATCATGCAGGGGACCTGGCATACAGGAGGTGCTTCATCAATGGCAGTGGCTAGTACTATCCTCCACTGCTGTTCAGCCGACTGGCACAGTGAACCCGGGAATCCAGCTCTCTAGGCCTCCGTTTTCCCTCCTGACATCTATGTTGTCCCCAGTCTATGGTCAAATCCCCGTGGGGATGGAAAGGTGACCTAGGGCTGGGCCAAGAGGAGCCAAGGGGGCAGGCCAGCGTCTCACCGTGCTGGCCACAGCGCCCTCCTGCTGCGTCCCGTCCCGGAACCAGATGATGGTGGCTGCAGGCTTGGCGTTGAAGGCTCGGCACGTGAGGTTGTGGGGGGTGCCCGCCTGCAGCAGAATCACAGGGCCTCCATCAATTCTGGTGTCCTCTGGGGGGACTGCGGGGGAGAGCAAAGCAACGTCAGCCCAGGCTGTGGCCAACAGTGCCCTCCTGACCAAGACCTCTGCCCACAGAGGCATCCCTGCACCCACATCCACACCTCTCTGCAGGGCGGTGCCACCCACCCCTGACTTACAGTAACCGGATTGCCCCACGCTATGTTCATGTGCTTGTCCCAGCCTCCTGCCATGGCTATTCTTTCCTAGCCTGGACCATTTTTTGTTACTACGCCCCCTCATGATGGCGCAGGTGTCATGGATACATACTACAGATGGAGCGGTAGCATTGAATAGGAGAGGGCTGGCTCTCGGGGCTGGAGTACAGCTCATACCTAGGGAAGGTACAGGGCTTCTTGCATCCAGCCCCCCGCCCTAGCCTGCTCCTCTGCTTTGGGGCAACTGCCCTGAACATGATGAGTGCCAGGCCCCTCGGCCCCCTGCTCTGGGGCCCTACAGCCAGGCCCTGCAGCTTTGCGCCTCGTTGTTCTTTCAGGATGGTATGTCCTGAGCTCACAGCTGCTGTTGGGGTCCTGGCATCCTGCTCGAGTCTCAGTGCATGCACAAAGTTTCCCATGCTCCATTCCCCAGACAGTCCCATAGCTCTCAGCACTGGCTAGATACTCCTCTTATCTGTATTTGAATTCCTTGCAATGATTATCTAACCCGATCCCAACCAAAACCCCTTGGAAAGCAGAGACCCTCTCCTACTAACATCGATATATAGTCTCCGGTGCCTAGACCAAAGCAGCCCTTTACTAAATGCGTAAGGAATCCAATTGTCAGATATCTGATGTGGCAAATGGTGGTGGTGGTGGGGCCTCTCTATCTCCAGTCTCTGCAGGCTTCTAAATGCTCAGGTGATCAGATTGTGAGTTGCCCTGGGGCATGGGCTCTTTTTATTTACTCTAAACCCTCCATGTCCAGAGCTTGGTCGTTAGCAGGTTCTTTGGGGAGATTTTTTTGCTGAATTCATAAATGGACAATTGATGGGATAAAGGCAGGAGGATTTTGATTGTGATCTTTTTAGTCCCCACAGCGATCATCAGCTAGAAATGAGAAAAGATGTGTCTCTGCTTCTTTGGGGGAAGATAAGGGGGACTCTAAGGGAGCTTTCCAAATGGGACCCTTGAAAGGAGACCCTGGGAGGTCCATGGAACTGGGGAGGAAGGGCTGTCCTGGAGCTTATGAAATGAGCTTCTATGTTGGGCTTTCCACTTGTGGCCTGTGCCAGCATTCTGTTCAACGCACGCACGCCGCGTGGTATCCTGGGAAAAGAATGGAATTTAGAACCAAGCTCCTGTGGCTTCAGATCCTGGCTCCTGTCTGTGATTTGGGGTGAGTCTCTGGAGTCTGTGAGTCTTAGTTTCTTCATTAGAGACTTAATGCCTACTCGCTGGAATGTCTGTGAGGTGCTGTATGAAGACGGTATCGTGTGATTCACTTGTGAAATGTAAAATTTGTTAGTTTTACTTCCCTCCCCCAGTTGTGAGCAGTGGCTCCAGCCTGGCTGAGCATCCTGGACCCCCAGCTCCTCCTCTTGCACCCTGATGTATCTATCTGGTTCCAATGCCAGATGGGGATGCAGGTGAGAAGCAGCTTGAGAACTAAAGAAACGTGGAGAGAGATGAGTAAGGGGCTGCCTCTCAGGGTCTCCTGGTCTTCCATGGCACCTTGAGGTCATACCAGGAAGTAGGGTCCTGGGTGTCCAGAGCCCTGAGCTTCTACAGGTGGAGATGCCACGCACACCCAGATGCAGGGCCGCTCCGGGGTGAGCTCCTGAGCTCCTCCCATGAGCTCTCTGTTCCCTTTGTTCAGGGAAGGACTATCCATCTGTCACTTCTCCCTCCAGCCCACCTTTTTTCTAGCCTTTCAAACTCTGTGCCTACTCTCTGTGAGCCCGTCTCTGCCCTCCACAGCTGGGCAAAGGACGCCAGCTGTTAGGGTGCAGGAGTCCACTTGTGCTCGTGCGTATGAAGGAGATCTCAGGATTTGTGACTTCGATCTGTGTATCAGTGTGCCCACGCAGTGTCCATGCCCTCTGTTCCCTTGTTTGTGAAATTTCAAAACTAACATCGATACCAACTCCCCAGAATTGCAGTTGTGGGGGTAAAATGAGATGGAAGAAGAGAAGCCACCTGTAAAGTGTGATACGATTGACGAGAATTTCATCCGTCCTTGGAAGTGGGCCTTGTGTCAGCTAAGTGTCTCGTGCAGGTGACTTTATTTTACCTTACCCCAAGGTGTCCTTCCCTAATCCTTTCATAGGAATATCACTAACCCTAATTTACCAAGGAGGAGCTGAGGCTCCGGAGGTTACACCGACGCACTCAGAGCCACTAGAGCGGACTCGGTGGCACAGCTGGGATGCGGGCCAGGCCTGCCTGACCCCAAAGCTAAGCCCATGGCAGTGCACTCTGGTTGTTATTGCTGTGACTAATGAGCTGTGGGTCTGCAGATCTATATTGTGTCTGCGTCTGCCGGGGAGCAGGAGGCCTCCTCTCAAAGCCTGCCATAAAGAAGAATGAAAGAGTTCATTCTGTGAAGATGGCTGGCCTGGAGAGGTGGGGTGGGCAAGGGGCACACTGGCTGGGGCTGAGGGGGGTTTATGAAGCTGGTGTGTACAGGAAGGTTGATCCCAGGCCCAGGGCACAGCACCCTCCTCCTTTGTGGCCTGCCCGGTCTCTGGGCCCCAGGCTGCCTGGAGCCAAGGCTCTGGGTAGCAGGAGGGGCGCAAGAAATATCACGCCTTCTGGGGGGCCCAGTGGCACATGCTTTGTAATCTCAGCTGCTCAGGAGGCTGAGGCAGCAAGATGGCAAGTTCAAGGCCAGCCTAGGAAATTTAGTGAGACCCTGCTTCAAAACAAACAAACAACAAGAGCTGGGGATGGAGCTCAGGGGTAGAGTGCTCCTGGTTCAATCCCCAGTACTGCAAAAAAGAAATGTCGGGCTTTCTTATTACCTCTGTGGGGCACCTCTGCCAGGTATTTCAGGGCTCAAGAAAGAGACCAGGAGGGGGTAGAGTGAGGGAAAGGTGCAGCTAGACTAAACATCCTACCTCCCAGGCAGCATGCATGTGCGCTCTCGTTCTCGCTCCCCCCCCCCCCAATCTCCTTTTCTGGTGGTTCTGGGGCTCAGAACTCTTGTGCATGCAAGGCTAATATTCTACCTACTGAGCTGTATCCCCAGCCCAGCTCTCTGACTCTTAGGGCCTTTCCCTTCTTTGATCACACATTCAAGCCAGACCAGCAAGACCCCACCCAACACTGACCACATCCTCCCATAAGCCAGTGTCCCTGCTCAGGCAGCGTGCCCTCGTTGACCTACAAGCTTTTGAACAAGGCACTCCTGCATCTAGGGCTCCCTTTGATATTCTTCTCCTCCAGGAAGCCTTCCTTGACTGAACCAACCCAGTGGAGGCCATGAGAAGCCATGGCTCAGTTGGATTTTCCTCATCTCTAGCTCTCCATCTCTGTACTGAGGCTAGAGAGAGAAGTGAAGAGTATCAGGACCCCTCATTAGGATGGGAGTTCTCCAGGGCAGAAGTAGCATTTTCCAGGGTCCAAAACAGAGGCAGTTAGGGAGGGTGAAGGAAGGAAGGATTCCCCTAAACCGTGGTTCCCTTGGTGCCTGGTCCAGGGTGGCAAGATGACACGTTGGCATCCTGTGCTTAGCTCTAATTCCTGCTCTGGGGTCCCACCCTGCTCCTCGTGGCTATTCTTCCTGATTTAGTCCTAGAGAGGAAAAGCAAGTCACCAACCAGCCTTGAATCCTAGTCCTTTGGGGCCTCTCCATCCAAATAAACCAGCTGCTGGGTTCCTCCGTCCTCGCCTGCCTCTCCTGACACCTCACACTCGGGCGCGTCTGCACAGTTTACAGCTCCCTGTGCAGGGAGCAGGGAGCAGGGAGGCGGCAATTGCTAAAAAAGGCCGGCGTCACTGTCCCACATTATGGATGAGAAACCCCATGCCCAGGGCTCGTGACCTCTTTAGGATCCAAATGACCCAGGTCTCGGGGCTCCCAGGAGCCCACCCAGACAACCTGTCACAATCTCACTCCTCTCCCCTCAAAATAAGGAAGCACCCTGAGCCCCCACCCTGAGCCCCCACTTCAACCATTTCTGGTTACAGGGAGGGAAGAGAGAGGGGAGGGGCACAGATCCATCTGGAGGAAGGAACGAGATAGGGACAAAAATCAATGACACGGGAACAGAGGGTCACAGGCAGAAGGGAGGCGAGGCACCTCCAGACCACAGAGCTGGGGAGACAGAAAGAGGGGAGGCCGGGGGAGAGGGGCGAGGGCGCCGCAGGGCTGGCCTCATTCCTGGGCTTCCGTGCAGGGGAGTCCCTTCATAATGCACATGGCCCCAGGGGTGACCACAGAGGGACATCTGCTCTGTTCCCCCGTGGGCCCTCACTGGGAGCAGGGCTTCCAAGACGCAAGCCCTCCTGAAGCTACAGCCTAGGCCAGACGCAGCAAGCAGGACCCGCCCCCGCCCCCTGGGGCCCAGCCTCAGGCCTATTCTTCCAGCCCAGCTCCCTGGTCCGCAGGAGGCACAGGGGAATCTGACAGAGGGAGAGAGGGAGGAGGCAGCCATGGCTAGAAGGGCCATTGCTGGGGATCAGAAGCAACGGAGACAGGTGGAAGGGAAGAGGGGGAAGCTCTCTGACCACCAACCCACACTTTTCCTCTCCCTTCAGGAGAGCCCTGTCTCCACTTGAGGTGGGACTGGGTCCCTGGAGTGGCCTGGGCAGAGGCTAAAGCAGAGGCCCACACAACCTGCCCGGCCACCAGCCCCCTAAACATTCTCCAATTCCAGGAAGCCTTCCTTGACTGAACTGACCCAATGGAGGCCATTAGAAGCCTTCATTGCATTTGGATTTGGGAAGCCATTTAAGGAAGGAGTTGTAGAGAGAGAACCAGGGAGACAGCGGGGCAGGGATGAGGCCAGGAATAGAGGGAGAAGCTGGGGGGGGGGAGTCAAAGAGGGAATGGGAGAGCGGGAGAGACAGGGTGTGGGGCACCGAGGGGCCCTGGGTCATTACTGAGCACGGTGAGCTTGGCCCTCCGGGAGCGCAGGGCGGCCTCCGTGGCCTGGCACTCGTAAGAAGCGTCGTCAGAGAGTTCGGCATCGGTGATCTCCAGGTTGTACTGACCGGCGTCCGCAGAGCCCACAACCCGGTACCGTGGCCAAGCTGCAGAAACAGAAAGGATGACACCCAGCCCTGGGGCCAGGACCCCCCTGTCCCCAAGGACTCATCCTCTCCCCACATCTCATCTCCGGTCAGGACGTCTTGCTCTGCCCTCTCCTGGGCCACCGTTGACAGGTGACATCATGGAGTGCCAGACTCCAGAATGTCAGGACCCCCCCCATGGCTAGACTGGGAGCCATAAAGTAGGAGGGGCAGAAGGGTTGGTGGGGGGAGAGAGCAGAAGCCAGGGGAGAGCAGAAGCAGATGAAATCTCGGAAGCGGTTTGCAGACAAATGTCTCTCATAATGATAGCAAAGGGAGAGGGGGAGAGGCAGGCAGCAGGGCGAGGAGGGAGGGGGAGAGGGGAATATAGGGCATCGCACCACAGACACGAGCTCACTGGGGGCGCCTCTGTGGGACTCGGCAAGGCAGCGGGAAGCCCAAGGCAGGCCCGGGTCTTGCCCCTGCCACTCACCAGGGGAGGTGTGGGCCAGGCAGAGTCCTCCAGCTCCCGCAGGGGCCCCTAAGCAGAGTCCTGCTTCCTCGCAAGGAGGATGGCTGGATTCAGGGGTCCTCTCGGTTCGTTCCCCCTTATCCTCCCTCCTGCAGCCTCCCACCCATTCCCCTGGCCTCCCACGATCTCCCTCTGTCCAGAAGCTATCGATTCTTCTCACTCCATATCTATTGATTTCTCTCTCTCTTCCTCTCTCCTGGTTTCTCTTTCCATCATCGATAGATGCACCAAACCCTTCCTACAGATTGCTCCACACCAATTTCCCCTCCCTGGAATCCACAGCAAGTAGTCTCAACCCCCTCGAAAATAAGAAGAACAGAAACACACACAGCCCCTCCCTAGGCCACGAGAGTACTCCACAGCCGACACTTTTCTGTCTGCACAAGGCCCCTTCTCTCCCTTCCTGCCTGCAAGACCCACAGGTGCACTTTGAAGGCAGGCACACCTTCAAAGGGACAGGTAGGCCTGTTTCACGCTGCAGTAAACCAGGCTCAGTGAAGGGAGGTGACTGTCCTAGAACACCCAGCTGGCAGGTGGCAAGGGCAGGAGGACAGCCCTGCGAGCCTGGCTCCTCACCTGTTCTGTCAGGGGGCCCTTCCACAGGCCCTTGACTTGCTTGGGAACATAGGAGGATTTGGGGTTTGCTTCTGACTGAATCATTATGTTTTTCTCAACACTCGCTTCATAGCCAGTGCTTAATAAACGCTTGTTGAGTGAATAACTGAATAAGTGCTCAGGCTGATGTCAAAATGAGGTTTTGGCAAACACGGCCTGAGTGTGTGTGTGTGTGTGAGTGTGAGTGTGTTTGGGGGTGGTGGTGGGGGAGCAGAGGCCGCCTGTGTGATGCACTTGAGGGACACAGGAAGTGCTGGAGCTTGCCAGCAGACAGGTGATGGTACTGTCCCAGCATCTCCTGCTTGACCTGCAGCACCTCACAGTGTCTGTCTGTCTGTCTGTCTTACCAGAGTCTCTGGTTTCCCTTGATCTCCAGGCTTTGGGTTGCCTTTCCCCAGCCTCCACAGTGAGGAGGAAAGACAGATGCAGGGTGGGCCGGACAAAGCTCAGGAGGAGATGGAGAGAGGAGAGTCCACAAGTCTAAGCTGGGAGTGGGAATCGGGGTACAGATGGGGCTGTCAGGAAGCTGGGTGGCCCTGCAGTACCACTCACCTTTGAGACCCTGGCCCATACC
This sequence comes from Marmota monax, assembly GCF_021218885.2. NCBI lineage: Eukaryota > Metazoa > Chordata > Mammalia > Rodentia > Sciuridae > Marmota > Marmota monax. Next base: position 693,620 of record NW_026695201.1, on the reverse strand, counting down.
CAGGGCCAGCCCGTCCTTGGTCCATTGCACAATCCCAGAGTAGTTGAGGAGCACGCAGGGGAGCACCGCCCGCTGTCCCGCGACCACAGTCTGGTCAGCTGGCTCCTGGCTGAAGCGGGTCTGGGTCCCTGGGGAAGCCAAAGTGGGCATTGTATAAGGAAACAGGGGGTCTCCAACCAAGATGCCACCCCTCTCGGGCTCCCATGCCCACCCACCCCAAGAAAAGGCAGGCAGGAGACAGCCTCAGGCCCGGGGGTGGGGGGGCGGGGCGGGGAGGGAGACCTTCTTGCCCTTGTCCTATTTCAGCACCAACCCGATCCTTCCAAGACGTCACGAGCTTGCCCTCTACTCCGCTCTCCCTCAGTGGCCCACAGGAGTGAGTTTCGGGAGCGGGTTTCAGGGGTGCTTAGCAATCATAGCAGTGGTGCAGTATTATGTAAAGGCCTTAGAGATGGGTCTGGCCCAGCCCTCTCATTTTGCAGAGGCAGACACTGAGGTCCAGAGAAAAGAGGATCTGAACCACAGGCACCCAGTGAGTACACAGTAGGGCTGGGGTGACAGCTCAGCTGCTGTCCTGCAGGTCCTGGGCTGTTCCTCTAAGACCCCACCCACTGCCTCCCCACACACCCAAGTTCATGCAGGACGCGTTGATAATGAAAGCCCCTGGAGACGCTGCAGTCCACCCCTGCGCCCCCACCAGGTCCCTGGGACTAGGCCCATCCGCACACACGAATACACCACCATGACTCTTCTTGGACACGTGGCGTGAGCCAACATGTGGGCAACAGTGCCAGGCATGATCCCCCAGGGCAGGCGGGTCCACGTGCCATGCGTGTGCACAGAAGCTCCCTGGGTGGGGACTAGATCCACAAGAAAGTGGACACTGTCCCTGATCCATGTATTTACCCCTTGGCCCAGTACAGGGGCATGAGGGTGGACACACCGACACACCTGCACACACTCAGCTTGTGCACCACGAGAGCCGAGAGGCCGCGTGACTGTGCTGCCCTCTCCCTCGGGCTGCAGGAGCTACACATGGCTGCCCGGCTGGCATCTCGGCCGGGAGCATTTGATTAGAGAACTGCAGAGTAATTGCCTTTAATTGTGGAGCCTAAATGGAGCAGGGAATTGGATTGCGGGCTTCTTCTCCCCCACTGCTCCCACCCACCCGCTAGCTCCATCGCTGCTCGGCCCCACAGCACTGGGCACCTCGCAGAGCTGGAGGAGCTGGGCTGGGGGGAAAGAAGTCGGCAGGGGAGGAGAGACTAGAGGACAGCAGAGGGAGAGGTCTCTCTCGGCCATGGCTTCTCTGCCATGCTCCCAATCGGTCACACCAAGGTAACCAGATCAGCTTTCCCCAGAATGCAGGGGCTCCTCCCTCTTCTGTCCCTCCTAGCTCCCCAAGTCTTTGCAGAGTCCCAAATCCCCGAATCCAATCCTTTCCAAACCCATCGTCCCCCAATTTTTTCTGACCTACCTACCATTGCTTCTGTTTGTAGAGGAATGGAACTCACGCTCTCTCCATTTCAGCACCTCTCTCTCAGCCACTGCTGACACCTCTCGTTTTCCCGTTTGTTTGTTTCCAGTGCTGGGAATGCACTTAGGGCCTTGAGTGTGCTAGGCAGGAGCTCTGCTGCTCAACTGTAACCCCAGTCCCACAATCCATCTGATCCCCTCCATTTTTTTGGCTGGGTTGAACCCCGGGCCTAGCCCATGCGCTCTACCTTCTTTTTTCTCCTCCAGACCCATTTTCTCCCATCTTCCCAAATCCGCTCCACATTTCCCGCTTCCAGGAAGCCTCCTAAACTCATCCTTGGGCTCCATGGCCATCCCAGCTAGTCCTAGGCCCAGGGCTTCCTGTCTCAGGCTATCAGGGTTTACACCCATGGTCTTGTGTGCCAGGAGACCCAGGGGAACAGGTGGGTGGGGTGTGTGTCTCATCTGTTCTTCCGGAATGGGAACCTCTCTCCCAAGGCCAGGGGCCATGCTCTGTCTGAGAAACTGATGTGACTCCATTTTTGAGAAACCAGACTCTACCTCAGAGCAAAGCCTGTCCAAGGAAGGGGGCATGACCCTTGTCCTTGAAAAAAGACCACAGAGCACTCCTAGGCACATTCCCGCCCTGCTGAGTTGTTTATCTACAAATAACAGGAGAGATCTGCTGAGCCAGGTGTCCCTGACTCAGTCAGGCTAGGTGGGGACCCATAGCAATCCCCTAGCAGCCACCAATCAGCATGAGACAGGGAAATACCTGGGATGCCAGATGACCCTCCCAGTAGTTTATGGTGGTTGATAACATGTTGGGAAACCATGTAGTTCAGCACGTATCCCCCCTCGTGGCCTAAACCAATCAGTTCAAAGGAATCCCCCTCTTGTACTAATCAATCACCCCTACCCAACTTGTTCCCGACATTGAATGTGCTAATCAATGTTAAGAGTTGTTGTTTGACTTTCCCGCGGTATGGAACGATTTGCTGTGTGACGTAGTGACGCATAGAGTATCCCCCAAAACCTATAAAATCTCACTGAACAAAGGACCAGGACTCACTCCCTGGGACCGCTGTGTCTGGAATGGCTGTGAGTCCAGGCTCGAGCTTGCAATAAAGACCCTTGTGTGATTGCATCGGATTCGGCTCCTGGAGGTCCACTGGGGTCCCATGAATCTGGCATAACATGTCCTCCCTCTGAGTCCCTGGACATTGGACATCCATCCACATTAGTGGCTGAGAAGCAGGTTGGTGGCCATAGGACAATATAATCTCACGCAGCCTTTTCATTCTTGGTTAAGTGCACCAGTTCGGCCCTTTGGGTCGGCCGGGGACCAGGAAATGAGAAACAGGGTCCTTCTCCCACACGTGTGAGCTGCTCCTCACCTCTGCGTCCTGACTTCTCCTTAAGAAGGAAAGGTTCCTTCACATTTTGAGGGATGAGGGTGGCAGGTGCTGAGTTCCTGGGGGAAGGGTGGGTCAGGTGAGCAGCCAGCATTATTAATTCAGGCATTTGCCCTCATTATTATTCAAATTTATTCATATCCTTGCGCATTTCTCTAGAGCAGCTACATACTGCAAACTCTCCTTCCCATGGCCCCTGGAGCCTCCGGGAAGGGCTTAAGAGTGGAGTGGCCAGTAAGCCCTGGCTCAGAGATGGAATTGACATCCCTAGTTTTTTTTGCATGGTGCCTGGTCACTCTGGTCTCTTGTTGAAATCTGCAGAGGACAGTGAGCAGCTGGCTCCTTGACCACTTGGAGTGAGGTGGCGGTTGACCCTGCAACAGGACAGAGGTGGGAAGTGCCTGGATTCAGAGTCAGGAGATGGGTTTTGCAGAAGTGAGGAGTCCAGTGTCCTTGGGCACAACACTCCCTCATCCGGGCCTCCACTTGCTCACCTGCATGATGACAGGTCTGAGCAAGACTGCAACTGTCCCTTTCTGCTCAAATCCTAGGAGCCAAGTGTAGGAAAGAGAATGTGGTTTACATTGTGCCTCTGGGGCTTCCTAACCTGGTGACCTTGGCCAAGGGACTGACCTACTAAGCTTCATTTCCTCCTTAGTAAGTTCGGGAAAGATGAGGCCTACTCCAAGACATGGGATAGATGCCACGCCCCATACGGTCCCCTGCCTGTACCCTCTGAAGGATACCTACTGTCATTATTGACCCTGAGCAGTTAGACTAACTGGAGGGGCCGCAGGAAACCTGAGCAGGTACAGGATGAAGAAGGTGGTGATTATCTGTCTTTCTGGGGATTTGGAAGTAAAACTCACCCTTGGGTTAGGCCTGATGAGGCAACGGAGTCTGGAAAGAAGGGACTCAGCAGAGATTCCAGAGAAGTTGGAAATGAAGTGGTTCCAGAATCTAAGTCCATGGGAAGGTTACCTAGATCTGAGCCTGCACGTCACAAGCAGGGTTTCAGGTCCCCAAACAGCCCCTGTACTCCAGATAGTGAGTGAGATGAAGTCCAAATGCCCCAGGTGGTACCCACGCTGGCTCATGATCAGGGGAAAGCCCCAAGTATGACTTCACCGTGTCCTGTTCTCTCTACCCCACACACTCCACATCAGGTCTCTGTCATCCCCTACCCCCCAGGGGAGGCGCCCAGAGCTGGGGGCAAACAAACAGCAGGAGACAGCCCCCTCTCTGCAGTGGGAGGAAGAACAGTGCTCAGGCAGGACGAGGAGTGGGTCTTGGGGGTGGATGAGCGGAAGGGAACATCTGGAAAGTGAACCGGGAGTGCCGGTGTCAGACAGGTAGGAAGGGTAGAGGGGCCTGGCTGCCTCTGGGGGCACTCGCTACTGTATGTCCTTGAGTGTGAAGGTGTCATGGACCCGGAACCCATGGCTTAGCGCATGGCATATGCACACGTCCAGACACATTCCCAGCGTCCTGAGCACCTTGCCTTGTGCCATCTGTTCCAGAGCAGGGTCTTTCCTGGACCCGGATTCAATTTTTACTCCCAATCTGAGCCTGTATCCACTTCCAGGAAATAAAACCAGCACCCAACAGCAATGAGGGGAACTGGGGGCTGTAGGGTGAAGTGTCAGTGGGGCAGGAGGTGGGGTGGGGGGAGCACAGAAGGTCTGACTGCAGACAGAGAGGGAAACAGACCATCCTCCTGTTAAACAGCATCAAATCGAGACCTCACCTGGGGGCTATCCTGCTTCTGCGCATGTTTTTAAGTGAATTCCAGCCTGCTCTGGTGTCCTCCCCTCCTGTCTTCAGGGAACATCTCAGAACCATCACAGTAGCCAATGCGAAGGCAGGAGGAGAAAAACGGAGCTGTCCACACATCCCAGCAGGACCCGGCCCAAGGGGTAGGCCGACAGAGGTACAAATGACGCTGAGAAACACAGACACTCAGGGGGAGAGCAAAGGAGACCAGAGGAAGGAAATGGAGCCCGGGGTTGGAAAGAACTCAGGCTGGAAAATGCACGTGCTCTCCCAAGGCACCACGTGAGATCTGTGTGCAAAGACGCCCATGAAGTGACACAGACCCGGGCCAAAGCAGAGAAGGCAGGTGGAGGGATGGGGACGTGGAGCGTGGCAGGGGGAGAAAGGACGTTTCAGGTGAACTCCTGCCCTCTGTGCCCCACCCTGTAACACAAAGCTCCTCTAGCCTCAGACTTGGAAGTTCCTCCTCCATTCTCCCACGACACTGTTTGGGCTTCTGTTTCTAGCACTTAACACAGCTGGCCTTGGGTGAAGAGTAACCCAGCTGTGTGCTTCTGTCCCCCACCATCCCACCCCACCCCTGGGAGCCCCGAGAGCAGGGACGCTCTGGTTTCTCTTCTTGCCCCTTTAGCTTCAGGAATGTCCCCCCTTTTCCTTCCTTCCCTCCTCCCTTCCCTCCTTCCTTCCTTCCTTCCTTCCTTCCTCCTTCCTTCCATACCAGGGATTGAACTCAGGGGCACTCGACCACTGAGCCACACCCCAGCCCTATTTTGTATTTTATTTAGAGACAGGGTCTCACTGAGTTGCTAAGCACCTTGCTGGTGCTGAGGCTGGCTTTGAACTCCCGATCCTCCTGTCTCAGCCTCCCAAGCCGCTGGGACGACAGGCGTGTGGCACTGTGCCCCTCTTCCCCCTTTTCTTTCTTCTGCCCCTCTCAACACTGACCTTCAAGGGACCCTAGCCTTCCAGCTCTCCTCTCCAACTTCCCCCTCCACCCCCACAGCACTGGGGTCAGAGCTAAGCTACACTTTGTGCCTGAACACATCTCCTGTTTCCACTGAGCCTGGGGAGGACTGAGAGGTCAGATTTCATTTGTTGTTTTATTTTTATTTTTTTGTTTGCTTTTGTGATGCTGGGAATCAAATCCAGTGTGTCGTGTATGCTACGCAAGAGCCCTACCACTGAGCTACATCCCCAGCCCTCAAATCCCATATTTAATTGAGAACTAGGAAGTAGCCTCTAAACCTGTTATGGGATGGAAATGCTTACAGTTTCACACAGTCATGCACTTAAAAAAAAAAACTGGATATTGAACCCAGAGATGCTGTACTATTAAGCCATATCCCCAGCCCTTTTTATTTTTAATTTTGAGACAGCGTTTTGCTAAGTCACCAAGGCTAGCCTTGAGTTTACAATCCTCCCACCTGGGCCTCCGGAGCAGCAGCTGGGATTACAGGTGCTCTACCGTGCCGGCTAGTCCTGCACTTCCTGTGGGCATATGTGTACCACAACACCCACGCACACACGTTCATTCACACGCCCACAGCTGCACCTCCCGCACCTTTACATTCAAGTCTACATCTGCCTCTGCCCATGGGCACCGTCGACTCTGTGTCCTGGCACGGGTGCCCCTGCAGTCATGTTCCCAGAGCCTTGCCTGCCAGGCTCAGGACTGGAGAGGGAGTGGGGCCAGGCACATGAGAATCCAGGGAGCAGGGCGGCCGGAGAGGAGGATGGTGGAGGCCAGGCCCTGTCTCCCCGGATTTATCAAAGGAGCAGTAATGAACCCCCTGGGCCGGAGCAGTCCCTGAGCTCTCCACTGCAGATCCTGCTGCTGGTTCAAAGGGAAGCCTTTGATTCGCACCGACAGCTTTCAGATGGAACTAAATCTCTCCACACTCCACTCTCCCTCCCTCTCTCCTCTCACATCTCGGCACTCCCCTACCCCCACCGGACTCCCCACTCCCCCAGTCATTCCTCTCCGGCTCCATGAAAAATACAATAGCCAGAGAGCCCCTCACATTGGATTCTCATGGAGAAAAGAGGATTTCACTTCTCTGGGTTGGGCCAGCAAAGGGGGAAGAGAGGAGAGATTGACACTTCTGGATAGAGAAGGAGGGAGGAAAGGAGAGGAGAGGGAGAGCGAGTTGGGCTGGTGCTGGGCAGAGTAACTAATAAGAGAAAGGCAGAAACCCTGGGCAGGCTGTGGCCACAGAGGCCGACCCTTAGACCTGAAGGTCCCGGGTCGGGGCAGGTCTGTGCCCGCCCAGCTGCCCAGGCAGGAGGGTCTGGTCTGAGTTTGATGATCTTGCCTTCTACAGAGCCCAGCCCAGAGTCCTATCATGTCAAAAATCTGATGTGACTGTCTTTAGGGGCTGCAAGCCACTCCTTTGACAGATAAGACTTCAAGGGTCAGGAAACTCCATTGACTGGCTCAGATGACAGTCTGAGTAGAGGTGAGGCACTATGTATATCAGAGGAAGAATCCCCAGTGACAAACAGCACCCCCAGGCAAGTCCAGATACTCCAGGACTAACCTCACCCCAAGCCCCTGCCCACCAGAGCGCTCGGGCTTCATTTTATGGTGCAAGAGGAAAAGACGCCAGACAGCCGGGAGCTCAGATGCCCTGGAACGTCCCTCCCTTGCCACCCTCTCCCTTTCCGTCCTTTCTGTAAGCCCAAGCCACAGGCACAGGACCCAGTTATTCCTCCCTCACCCCAACCTGCTTGGCCACAGCACCCCGATGTCCATTTCTAAGGCCGCGGATACAGGGAGGACGGCCAAAGGGGACTCTTTCCAGGGACCAGATGGGATTTTACAAGTGGCCACAGTCTGGCCTGGTTTCTTTGCATTTGAGCAGACAAGGGGCTGGCTGGGGTTCACAGGGACAGAGCAACTGGGTTGACTAGCCTGGGCCAGTGGATCAGTCACTCAAAGAGGAAGGAACCGGGCCCTGAAAGAGGCAAGGGGGGTGGACCGGCACAGTCCTGGTGTGTGTGGGGGGGCAGAGTGTCCTGAGCCAGAAGTCAGGAGGTGCGGGCATATCTGGTCCTGGCTCTGTCACCAACCAGCTGTGTGACTTTGGGGAGGGGAGCTCTTCTCTGGATCTCGGCTTCCTCAAACTGTCACAGGGAGGCACTGAATAACTCGGCTCCCAAGGACTTTTCCAGCTCAGACGCCCAAAGATGGGTGGTTCACTCAGGTAATCCCAGCTACTAGGGAGGCTGACGCAGGAGGACTGCAAGTTTGAGGCCAGCCTCAGCAACTTACTTTAAGACAATAAAAAGGTAAAAAGGTGGGGACGTAGCTCACTGGGAGAGTGCTTGCCTAGCATGTATGAGGCCCTGGGTTTGATCTCTAATACTGGGGTGGCGGGGAGACTTGAGAATACTCCTAAGGACTCAGTCCCAAGTTCTGTCACCTTCAGACAAGGGTATAAGAAGGTCTGTGACAATAGGGCAGTGGCAGAGAGGTCCTGGATAGGGCAGGGTGAGTGGAGGACAGAGGACAGGCAAGCCTGGGTCGCTGGAGCCACCTGCCAGCCCAGGTCTACTCACAAGGACACTGAGCTCCAACGGAAAGAGTGGCAGGTGTGGCTGGAAGCACTCCCACCTGCCCCGTTTGGGCCTCCAACCCCCAGGCACCTGGGCCAGACCTGAGCTGACAGCTCTATGCAAATGTGCCCTGGCAGGGGACCTTGAGAATGTTTTATGAGAAGGACAATAGCAGGGTGAGCCCAAGAGAGGTTGGCTGCAGCAGGTATGACAGGCTTGAGCAGGAGGGGGTGGCAGGGTGGCGGACGGTTCTGCAGACAACCGGAATCTCCATCTGGCCACAGTGGGCCAGGGAAGAGAGGTGGGGGGCAGGCAGGGGGCAGCCCAGGACTCAGCGCATCCTGGAGATGAGACTAAGAGGAAAGAGAACGGAAATTAGGACAGAGATGGAGAAGGCTGCAAGAGATGAGGAGAGGCACAGACTACGGGGGGAAGGCAGGCAGGAAGGGGGTGCATCTGGCCCCCTGCATCAAGACCCTGCATCTGTCTCACCCATGGAAACAGCCGGATGAGGAGCCCACCACGGTGCCTCCTTCTGTCTCAGAGAGCACAGAGAGGTGCAGGACAGGGGAAGGGATGCAAAGCCAGAGGAGGGCCAGGGCTGGAGCTCAACAGCAGCGCACGTGCCTCGTGTGCGCTCTGGAGGCCAGCACCACCACCACCACACACACACAATAAAAGACAAAAGAGCAGAGAAAGGATGGAAAGAAGGCATGTTAGAGAGTAGAGAGCAAAATAGATAAAAAAGAGCTGGTGGAAGGAGGAATGGGAAAGGAGCTCAAACGATCATTTTAAGGTCAGGTAAGGAAGCAAAGGGAAGGATGAGCTAAGGGCACTAAGGTATGAAAGGGACAGGTCGGGAGGCTGAGGCAGGAGGATTGCAAGTTTGAGGCCAGCCTGGGCAAATTAGTGAGACCCTATCTCAAAATAAAAAATGAAAAGGACTGGGGATACGGCTCAGTGATAGAGTGTCCCTGGGGGTTCAATCCCTAGTACAAAAGGAGGGGGCAGGGCGGGGAAGACCTGAAGGAGAGGGCCTGGGGTCCCCAGTCCAACACCCTGTATTTTGAAGAGGCAGAGGGACAGTGAGGAAGGAGGTGTCTGGGGTGGGCATGTCCCCACACTCCTAGTGGCTTCTGAGGCAGCCTCTCAGTGACTGAGGCCCCTCCCTAGAGACTGGGCACAGCCCCAGCCTGCTCTCCTGCACGGGGGCGAGATGCAGGTGAGGACCCTCCCTGGAACTGCTCCTGCCGTCCGAGAAGGACCGAAGGAGGGACCGTGAGAGAAGAACTGTGGAGGAAAAGGAAGGAAGGTGGGTGAAAAGTAAGAACCGAGAATCAAGAACCACAGAGCAAGGAGACCGTCTGGGAGAGGGAAGTGAGAATGGAGACCGAAGGGCAGAGGAGCAGGGGACTGGAGAGGCCCAGGGAGGTGAAGGTGAGAGGCCCGGAGGCTGGGCCTCTGCCGCACAGGGTGGAGGGTCTCTGGCCTCATTTAAAGGTCTTGAGCTTTTAGGTCAAAGAAAAGGAGCGAAATCCTTGGGAAACGGAGGGTTTATGAGAGGATTAGTACTGGGCTGTCGGGATCAATGTAGAAGGCAACCGAGGTCAGGGTCCCCTCTCCCACAAGCTAAGGCTGGTCCCGGTTCCACTGAGCCTCTCCCTCCAGCAAGCAGCCTCCAAGGGCTAGACCCCTGCCCTCGGAGGACCCAGGTCAGTTACCCCTTCTCGTCCTGCCTTCCTGCCTCTCCCAGGGCACAGACTTTTTCCTGGGCCTGGCCCCTATTCCTCCTCCACCAGGGCCACGCCCTCTGGCCACGCCCTCTGGCCACGCCCTCTGGCCACGCCCTCTGGCCACGCCCTCTGGCCACGCCCTCTGGCCACGCCCTCTGGCCACGCCCTCTGGCCACGCCCTCAGCGGATGGGCACCCCCCCTCCCTCAGCGGATGGGCACACCCCCTTCCTGCGGCTCTATGCGCTGGGCAGAGGTGAGAGCATCCTCTTTGCTGGACTGAAAGAGCCAGGAGGAAATCCAGGTCTTCTGATACCAGGCTCCTAAGGACACTTCTCTACTTCTAAATTCAATGAGCTTTTGTTACCCTAGCTCCACCCCTACCTTCTCCATCAAAAAAAAAAAAAAAAAAAAAAAAAAAGTCCAGGTGTAAATATTATTCTCCTTCCAGAATCTAGAACCCATCATCACAGGTGACTCTGCAGGTTTCTCTGGCACTTCCAGGTGGTCCCTCTGAGCCTGTGAGCCAGGTGAACAACCAGGATGGGGACAGGCCTGGGCTCTGACGAATGCTCTCCACAGGGCACCTGGCTCTCCTCTAGTGCCTCTGTGAACGTCCAAGTTGACAGACACTTTACAAGCCCAGGTGTGTCCCCAGGCCCCAGGACTGCACCTTCCATACAAACTGCAGGCCACATGTTAGTGACAGTAGATCCCAGGGAGCAGATAGTTTTACTCACATAAGAACTTTCTAATAGCGGGTAGGTGTGCGCTCCACATTACTATGGGGTGTCGGACATAAAGCTGGATGACCACCTGGCAGTCACGCTCCAGAGGGCTCTTAATAATATTTAGGATCCCTTTCAATGGTGGTGCATTATGATTCTATTTACATCCATACATTTTCTTCCTACTTTGGACATAGGCCCAATCAAATAATCAATTCATGACAGTTCGTTTAATCAAGGTGGACTTACTTGAGGCTTAAAGGAGAGAATTCTGAACAGAAGCGTTTTGAAGGGGAAATAACTGGTCAAAACACAATCTAACTAGAAACTGAAGGTAAAGTTGTAAGTAAAATCTTTGTCCCACGGCAACTAACCAAGAAATTTCAACAAGTCAGTGAGGAGACTTAAACATAATAGTACTGATGTAGACCTGTAGTCTCATTGTATTTTATTCTGGTTCCTTTTAGAGATGATTAAATGGTAAACTCCTGGCAGCAATAGATGTAATCTTAGTTGGGCAAGTTGTAAAATGACTGGCACAATAGAGCTTTGCATACCACGAGTGCTCAATAAATGCTTATTATTCTGTTATCTGCACTGATTTATGGATAAAACAGAGAAAGTCAACTCAATTTAATGTACATTAATTCATGTAACAAATTTGGAGTGCTTACTACCTATAAGGCATTGTCCCAGACTGTGGACTGTGAAGACAAACAGAGCAAGCAGTCCTCCCACCATCCATTAGGCGTCCCCAAATATTCAAGCAACACAGTGTGATGTGCACCGTGATGGAGAAAAGTGCCCAAGGTCAAGAAAAGAATCCTAGAGGAAGTGGTATCTGTGTTGGGCTCTGAGGGATGAGTAGGAGTCATCCCGATGAGAAGGGACAAGTGTTCTCTGAAGACACGGGACGTGGCAGCAGTGTGGAACTGAGGAAACACAGCCTTTGGGATCCTAGAGGTAGCTCGGTCTGGTGTTGTCTTGGTAGGCCAGACACTGTGCTCTCTGGGATGGGCATGCAGCATGCAGGACTAACAGGAGTTGTCCCTGCTCTTACATCCTACCAGGGAACATGAGTTAATAACCAGTTAAGTGATGAAAAAGCTCTACAGGGTCATACTATGCAGTAGTGACCAATGTTGATGAAATTAGGGTGGGCTTGATGGCAGCACCAACCTCGACCCCCTCAATGCTCTTTTGAAATCATTCTACCACTGAGCTACATCCCTAGCTTCCCCTACAAGCCTTTAAAAAACAAACAAACAAAAAAAAAAAAAACACAGGATCTTGCTAAATTGCCCAGGCTGGTCTCAAACTCATGAACCTCCTGCCTCAGCCTTCTGAGCCATGGGATTACAGATATGTGCCACCACACCTGGCCCCAAATACCTTGGAAGTGTGGATACGAGGGTCTTCAACTTGAATGTAGGCTTGTTGAATGGACATCTTAATGGAGTTTGTTGAATGGTCAAATAAACTCCACTTTGTCACATGTCTGTCTTCCAAACCGGTCGTCCCTGCGGTTAGGACCCAGACCTGGATGGCCTTTGTCTGTTCTTTTTATAGCCATACGCTTGGTGGCTTTTCTTGGTCTACGTATTTATGTGTATTAATGTCCAACCAATATACACTTACTGATAAGAACTGCATCGAGCCTTGAAGACAAGAAGGATTTCAACAGCCAGAGAGCGGGGGGGGGGGGGGGGGGGGGGAAGGGTATTTCAGACAAAGGGAACAGCATGAGCCAAGACATGGGGACATGAAAGTCCAGTGAGCAGTTGGAAGTGGCTGGGATTCGGGCACATCAAGAAATTGGAAACAAGATCAGACATCTTTAAACAGTCAACCCTTTCTCTTTCTGGGCATTCCTCAGTCTCTGCTGTCCAGATATTTCTGAGCTATTGAGGGACAGTGGTCATAGACAGAGAAGTCCAGATTCAGAAAGAGAAAAGTGGAGACTGATGCCATTTGCAAAAGCCATGTGTCAACCTGGTAAGGTCCGGGAAAGGTTTGAGAAGAATCAGAAGGAATAAGGCTGGTGGTGGTGGTGGGTGGGTGTGTGCGTGGCAGGGTCGGGGGGTACATGTGTACCGGTCGGCCTTCACCTGCCTAGGTAAGCATGCGAGTGTTACGACACACCTATGCACAAATATCGCTATGTAGTCATCAAAAAGGGAAAACAGGACACTTTCTGCCTATATCCAGGACAGGCTAGGCTTTTCCAATTAATCTCCATTAAAAAGATTTCCCGCAAAGGCGCTTCTAGAAGCCCCAAGTTGGGGTCACCGGGATCAATCCTGCATCAAGTGAAAGCAGCTCCAACCCGCTGCGGAATCGATCCATCTAACTTGGTTCATTCTACCCGTGCAAGGGGCACGGAATGTTAATTTGCAGCAGGGAGCTCAGGGAGTCTGGAAGTGGAGGCTCCATCATTAATGGCTGTAAGAGCAGGGGCTCAATATGGTGGCATTCCAGAAGCAGCGGCCTTCCCGGGGAAGGGAGGGCCCAGAGGTAGGGCTTCAGGGTTGATGGCTCCGGGACGAGGAGCCACATGGGGAACTCTGGGCTTTTTGGAATCTTCTCCTGATCCTTCCTGGTTTGCTGCTCCTGGTTTCCTTGCCAGTTGGAACACAATTGCCCCCAGAGCAGAGGAGGACCAAGAAGACCCAAACCATTCATCGTAAGCTTCCTCAGAAGTTCTTAGGACATTGGTGGGGGACATGGTGGGGGACATGATGGCAGTGACCAATTGCAAGGCCATGACAAGAATCCATGGAGACTTTTTGGTCAAGATCACGCATACTGATTTGATGGCTGTTTCTGAGACCCCGGAGCACATGAAAGCCAGGGCAATTTGGTGACCTTATTTCTGTAAGGAGGCAAGAGGCTGGCAAAAGTGAGAGTGATCTTCTTGTACCTATGCTGGCCACTCAGCGTCTCCCTCCAGACCCTCACCCGTCTGGAGTCTTCAAATCACCTTTGTTCAGGCCGCAGCCAAGAGGGTCTGGATTTCCTTTCCCATCCAAACCAGGCACTCCAGCCTGGGCCTTGGTCAGCGTCTCGTGCATGTCTTTCCCAACTCTTCTACTCACCCCAATACTTCACTGATCTGGGGACACCCAGCCTTGCTCACCTGCCTCTTTGTCCTGGGTCAGTACATCTCCGTCTCAGTACAGCCCAGACATCAGAGGAAGAGCCAGAAGCTTCACACAAAGCTGCAGAGGGGTGCTTGATGGGGCGGTGGCCGTGAGGATGCAGACACCCAGGGACAGGGGAAACCTTGAGGAAGCCGCCTGCCCTTCCTTCTTACTCATTCTCTGCCTCCCTGATTCCTTCCTTCCATTTCTGATCTCCCCGTGTGGCTCCTGCCAACACGGCTCTTCCGGGGCATTGGGGAGGAGGTGTCCTCTTCCCCCACCTCTGCTGCCCCTGGTCTCTGCAATAACCTAATGATTTCTCATTTCACTGCCCAGCCCTCCATGCAGAGAGGCTCCCTTTGATTGCTTGTGACACCAATCTCACAACAAATTTAGCACCTTGTTTCCTGGATGAGCCAATATTCCCCCTCGATTATCTCCCGGAGAGGGGGACAGGGTGCCGTGCATTCCAACGAGCAGCCCCGGCCTTTCCTGGCATCAGAGTCAATCAAGCTCACGATCTTTCGTGGATGGACGGGAAGCGGGTTCTCGTGGGAAAGGCTGAGGAGCGGGCAGGGCCTGGAGAACCCTGCCGAAATCAGGTCCTCAGTGGGTTCATGCACAGAATTCTCAGAAAGGGAAGGTGGGGATGGGGGAGTTTTGAAATTTCCTCCCCATGCCACTCCTGATCCTGGTGTTTCATCCTGTCACCCCTGACACTCTGGGCTTGGGGACAACCTGGGACTCATGCTATTTTACCTGAATGAAATGACAGGGCCTCATGCCCCCACTCAGGCATTCCTCCATGTCCCCAGCCTGTGCAAGTGGCTGTTCCCAGCAGAATCCCTTGCTCCTGACGGGGTGGGCAAGGATCTCCCAGGGCCCTGTCCCATCTAACTGAGGAGCGGGAGAGCATGAGAAATCTCCTCTGACCCACAGGCAGCAGAGGAGGCCCGACTGGGGTGGGGGTGTCCTCTGAAGGGAGAGAACAGAGGAGGAAGAGCCCACCCAAACCAGAGAGCAGGGGGCTTCTGCCCGGACCCGGGAAATGAGTGAGAGGGGAAATGAGGGGGAGCGGCAAGGAGGCATTGCGTGAAAGGCCAAAGGGGAACCTAGGAAAGGCCAGCTCCCCGAGAATGGTGAAGACTCACAGGTCACCGAGCCAGAAGGTCCCCCATGCCTGAAAGACAGACGTGGGAGAACCAGAGCTGCCGAGGGGAAGGCGAGCTGGAAGGGCACAAATGGTGCGTCCTAGTGACCACAGAGGATGCAGAGGGCGGGGCGAGGTAGGAGCCGCCCGCCCCCATCTGAGCCGTGGGAGAGGACAGAGGACGTCTCAGCACCCCCCTCCTCCAGGAGTACAGGATGCAGACTCCCCGCTGGGAAAAGCAGAGGAGGAGCCGGTGAGGAAGAGGAAGGGGCTGATCACCAGGAGGGGTGGCAGATGGTCGCTGTCATTAAACGGATTCCAGTAAGTCCAGGAAGCCTTAGACAGCACGGACAAGCTTGGGTAAGCCTTGGGAGGAGAGAATTGAGGAGCAGAGGAAAGAACTTCCTACCCAGAAACCTCACACCAGCCTGTATGGCTTCACACAGCTAACCGGCCTCCCTACTCCAATCCCAACTGCAAACAGCAACCTGCCCCCCCAACTCAACCCCAGCACCACGTCCAAGGCCAGAGTAACCCTAATGATCACTCTAGCCCCAAAGGTCAAGTAGAACGCGAGCCTCTTGAAGGTAAAGCGTGCAAAGTCCCCTCGGAACCTGGTCCAGTATAAGTGATCCACAGATGCATACGGAATAAATGGTGACCTAAACCGTTAACCTTGGTCCTTACCAGGAATCCCTGCTTCCAATCCAACCGCACCTGCCTCTCTCATCCTCATGCTTAACATTAGCCAATCCCAAATCCCTGACTATTCCCCACCTTAACCCCAAAGGCCACTGGGCCTAACTCCAATCTTATTACATCTAACTCTAACCCCAGTTTTCCTCTGTCCCTACACCTTTGGATAGATGCAGACCTTAGAATTCCCTTAGGGCAGAGATAAACAAAAGGTGTCCACTCAACCCAGGCCGCAGAACTCTCAAGACTAATCATGGATGCTCCTACCTGCCTCTCACCCAGCCACCCAAGCTTTCTGCCCCTTTGTCCCATTCCCAGTGGCTGGGTCCTAGAAACTGGGGCTGAACATGGGCTTGGGGGCTGGTCCAAGGTTATGAACCCCAGGTCAAAGGAACCTGATACTCGAGACAGTAATAAGAATGAATTAAACCTGAGGAGGCAAATTGGAGCAGACATCTGCTAAAGAAGTGAACAGACTCCAAAGCCTGACATCTACCACCCAAAGCCTGACCCCTTGCCCAGATCCTTGGTGAAGGGGGTGTTTTCCAGAGTGCCCAGGAAGGCTGTGGAGCCGGGCGGAGGGGGAGGGTGCTGTGCAGGGTGCTGACTGCTCTGGAGCCTCTTTCTGATTGCCCCACGACTCTGGAGACCCTCTCACATCTCCGAGGAGCACGGTTCTCCACATCTCTTAGGACCTGTCACTGCTGCGCCTGGGAGAGGATCCGACGAGTGTTATGTTCTGTTCTTGCTGCAGCCAGATCTGATTATGAGGACGTGTGATAGATGAGCTGAGGTTGGACCCCCAGCTCAGGGAGCGGGATGATGGAGTTAGCCTGTCACACTTTCCCCAGGGGATGAAGCAGCGGGTCCCAGATGTCGTCTGGGACGTGCCTACCTAGGAGATGTCTCCCTAACCAACATCCCTGGAGACTGAAAAAATCCCTCCTGGCTTCCAACTGTTTCTTGTTATAAAGACCTTGGAGCCCCAGAGCACCCGCACTGCCTCTGACCCCAGTCCTGCAGAGAGTAGGATCAGGTACCCCGGTGTCTCGATCACTGGCCCTGAGTGGGACCCGTCGCCTCTGGCCAGTTGCCAATATCTGTGGGGGCCCCTTTGAGGGAGGGGGTGGGAAAGCTTGCCTCTGCTCTTGGCTAGGGGCCTCCAGGCATTTCTCATTGACAGCCATGGGCCTCGGAAGCCTGGGGCAGGGCAGGGAAGGAGGGGGGAGGGAGTCAGTACAGAATAATAATGAAGGATTTTTAATAACTCGTCAGCTCTAGTGTCAGCTCCACAGCAGCGGCAGCACAGCCCGTTGGGAAAACTTGGCGAGCAATTGTCTTCCTAGGAAGCGAGAGAAGTCAGAGGGGATGAGAGCAAGGAGGAAGAGTCCGCCGCATCCAGAGTACCAAAAAGCTTCCCGTTAGTATCTAGCCCGAGGGGCAGGACAGAGTGCAAACAGAATTACAGAGCCCCCAGGCCTGGCCCTCTGGGAGCATCCACTCTGGGCCAGATCCACAGGTCACAGACAGAGCTGAAGACACACCAGCCACCTCTGGGGTCCTGACAGAGTACAGTCAAGACACCTCTCGAGAAAAACGCATCCCCCCAACTTGCCCTGTGAGATCAATCAACGGGAAGGCAATTATATGCTTATCAAAGAGCTTCTTCTCTTCCCTAATAATTCACTCAGGAATTGTCTGAAGTAGCAATGTCATCAAAGAAGGTTAGAGAAAGCCCCTGGTGACCACCTCTCCAATGGCCTCGTTTTTCAGATGAGGACACTGAGGTCCAACGACACTGCAGAGAGTTGGTGGCAGAAGCAGGACTCCTAGAATCTAGAAATCCAGGTCACCTGAAAACTAATGTGATTTTAACCTACGAAAACAGAATCTGCTCTTTACTTTTCAGGGGGACAACTGCTCCAAAGAGAGGGGGTATCTGGATATGCTGGAATGTCAAGGGCAGCGGGTTTGGGGTGGGAACGATGGGGAGACCTGGGGTAACCATCTTAGCCATCACGCATCTCCTCTTCTCCTCAGATCACTCCAGGAAGGCTTTCGGGAAACAGTGGCTCTCGCTGTGGATAAGAAACACAGGTTTGGTAGAAGGGGAGGCACCTCCATTCTCAGGCAGAAAGCGAAGACTGAATGATGGCTTTCCCTCTTCCAGGAACAGAGACTAAGGCACCAAGGAGTAAGCACGTGTTCCAGAAGAGAAGTCCGGAGATGAGACTCAGGCGTCAGCCCCCAACCCCAAGCCGTCAGCCCCCCGCCCAGCCAGCTGCTCTGGAAGATGTAAAGTGCTATCTAAACGTGATGCATTATTAACACTTTAGAAATCATATTTCACAGTGGCCCTGCTGGAGCTGGAAAATGAATTCTTCCTCCAGCTCTCCAGCAGGGGAATTATTGTTGGAGCCAAATGTGACAGCAATGACATGTGACCGGGGCCAAGAAGAGAGGGCAGTTGAGGGTGCAGACCGTGGACACCCACCTGGGCAGATCCTGGGGGTTCCTCTTCTGCACAAGGGCTCTGCCCAGGCAAGGCAGCCCGCCTGACCCCTGCCCCTCTCCCTCATGGTCATCAGCCTTCAGGGGTGCCTGGCAGGAGGCGGAAAGAGCCCATGACCCCTCCCCAGATGCTGCCAAGCACTTCCCCAGGTGCAGAACCTGCTTCTGCCTGTGAGGAGGAGGAGTTGCAGAGGGCCGAGGTGCTCCAGCCCGAGAGGGGAGAGGCAAGTCCTCTGGAGGGAGACAGGAGGCCAGAAGATCTGTCATTGCTCCATAGGGACTTTTTGAAGGAGCGGGTACAGCGCTGCATGAGGAAGAGGTGTCTAGGTAGCGGTGAGTGACTCCCGGGCAGGACCAGAGGTGCTGTGGGACAGTGGCCCGGGGAAGAGTGCTGACAGAGGGGAACTGGTTGTGCCCATTGGGGTTGGAAGGAAAAGCCTGGGCCGGATGGGGAGGGGGAGTGCATTCCCTGCCTGGCGGGCAGGCTGGAGGGAGGGAGGGAGGGAGGGAGGGAGGGAGGAAGCTGTCAGTGAGCTACGTCCTGTTCTCACTGGAGAAGCACCAGCCATGGAGAGGGAGGGAGGAGGGAGGCAAGGGAGAGCCAGGCCTCAGGTGGTGGATACGGAAGAGAGAGAGCTGCCAAAGTCACTGCCATCCCCATCCGGGACCCCAACCCTACATCTTCCTTGAGGGCGCTGGGCTTCTGTCCGTGTGCCCCGTAGGCAGTGCAGGCAGCTTATAATTAGGCATGGGGAACAGACGAACCAATTTTCAATTAAAACCTTATCTACGGGGTGCACAGATAGAGAGGCGAGGAGGTTTTGATTCTTTTCTAAGCCAGCCTTCAATATTTGCAGTGCCTGGAAGGAGACTCGGGGAGGGCGCCCAGGCAGCCCTGGCGACATATAAATTCTGCTCATAATTACATGACTTTCAACACCACGAGATGCCAATAAAGTATTTGCAAGGCACACGAATTAGCAGCGTGTTGGTATTCCCGAGACGGCACTAGGATGGCCAGGGCACAGGGAGGGGGCTGGTGTTCTTGCCTGTGAGTTTGGAGGGACTGAGGCAACCCACAAAAGAGTACCCCTCAGCTTCGCATCAAAGATACCCCAGATTCAGGTTCCCCTCGACCTTATCTCTCTTATCTCTCCTGGATCCCCAGCTCTGTTAGGGCTGCAAAAATAAAAGATTTAAGATGTGTTTCTTCCAGAAGGAAGTGGAAAGGGGCCTGAGGGAACCGAGGGAAGTGGAGCCGCTGAGCTGCAAACAGCTGTTGGTGGTGACAGCAAATGTCAGGCTCAGGAGCTCAGGAGAGGCCCCTCCCAGTCCTCGTCCTCGGCTTGGTGTCTTTTCTTGCCAACAGAAGGTCGGCAACCCTGGGTTTCTTCACTCCCATCCATTCGGAGGGGAAGGCAGGTGGGCGGGTTGCAAGCACTCACACCTTCAACCAACCAAGTTCCCCTGTTTCACCAGGGACGAAACACTGATCACGGGTGGCTGAAGAAAGGGGGTAGCAAGAATGCCCTCGGAGACGAACTGGAAGACGCCTTCGGACATGCTCTACGACAGGAAGGTCCCTGGGTGCACAGGAAGCATCCCCACCTCCAGACACAGTTAGGCAGTGAACATGTCAAGAGCCGCAACTGCCATTTCCCCATGGCTCTATTATTTCAATATCCCCCAGCACAGGTCTCTCTGCAGGAGTAGATACTTGATAAAATAAATATTTGTGGAATTGAACGGAATTGATGAAGACAGATATGATGAATTCTAATGGCAACTTGGTGGGAGAGTAGCAAAGAACATGTCCTCTGGGTCCCGGGGATAGAGCTCAGTGGTTGGGCACTTCCTAGCATGTGGGAGGCCCTGGGTTCCATCCCCAGCACCACCAATCACAACCACATAAACATGACCACTGGTATCAGAGGACCTGGGCCAGCCTCCAGCTCTGTCAGTTACCGACTAGGGAAACAGTGGGTGAGCCAGCACCCCTCCCTAGGCCATGTGTCCTCGTCTGTAAAGTGAATGGGCTGGATAGAAGATCTGGAAGACGTCTTCCAACTCCCAAGAGGGGACGAGTTCTTTGAGGCCAGGGAGGGGACTCTGGGATCGACTTTGAGAAACTGCCATGATGAGTCCCCAGGACAGGATGAGGTTAACCATCAGCACACCACTCAGAGCTCAGGATGCTAAGACAATCAAAAATTAAATAATAGTAACACTGATGTTTCCACGAATGTCCACAGGCAACATGGTGGCCCACGTCTTGCTTATCACTTCTGTACGCCTCCACCAAGTTCAAGCAATCTCCCTTCTGGTCGCAGCGTCACCCTCATTCCAAATCAACCCCATCATTTCCTTGATATCCTTTGGCCTGTGATTCCAGAAGAAAACTGGCAGAACTTACATGATTGATTTAGTTCAGTTCTGTTCTATCAGCAGAACGAGCATTGGGGACCTACTATGTGCCAGAGTTCATGATGAACACCATAAAGTAAGGGTATTAATAAGATAAGCCTTGCCCCGGAGGTATTCATAACACATATCTTTCATGAAACGGAATGCCCAGCCTTGCCAGTCACAGTGGTGCACACCTGTCATCCCAGAGACTCAGGAGGCTGAGGGAAGAGGACTGCAAGTTTGAGGCTAGCCTGGGCAAGTCAGCAAAGCCCTGTCTCAAAAAATAAAAGACCTGGGGCTATAGCTCAGTGATAGAGAGCCCCTGGGTGAAATCCCCAGTACTGGGAAAAAGAAGAGGAAGAAGAAGAAGAATGCTCAGGTCAATCATCAGCTTTGGTGGGTAGGAAAGAAATTATTAATTTCAATGACAGAAAAAGAAGAAAGTCAATCTGAGCATTTTGCAAGGGAGTGAAGCAGCTGTGTCCCCTCTGGGCACAAGGAACAGGGAGGGCAAAGGCAGGGAAGTGTGTGGTACATCTGGAAAATAGTGTGGCATGGCTGGAGCGA
This sequence comes from Marmota monax, assembly GCF_021218885.2. Lineage (NCBI taxonomy): Eukaryota > Metazoa > Chordata > Mammalia > Rodentia > Sciuridae > Marmota > Marmota monax. Next base: position 672,472 of record NW_026695201.1, on the reverse strand, counting down.
GCGCTGGGTATTTGTGGAAAGGCAGGGTTGTGAGGATTAAAGGCGATAATCCCCTTAGATACACTTGCAAGCTACTTGTACATGGCAATTATAAAGAGCTGCATTTTCATTGTTTACAAAAGATAAGAAAAGACAGGTGGATTGGGATCAGGTCTATAGGACAGAATGTCAATCATTTATTCATCATATATATTTATATTACAAATATATGTATACATGTGTGCATGCACACACACACACACACACATACACACTTGTTTTTGGTAATATGGGGGATCAGACCCAGGAGCATTCTCTACCTCTGAGCTACATCCCCAGCCCTTTTAATTTTATTTTGAGACAGGGTTTTGTTAAGTTGCACAGGCTGGTCTTGAAACTGTGATCCTCTTGCTTTAGCTGGGATTACAGGCATGTGCCACTTTTCCCGGCCACCGACTCAATATTTAATGCACATTTACCTTACTATGTGTCAGGCTCTGTGCCTGGGGACAGAGACAGAAAGTGGACTCCCACATGTCTCCTGCTCTGAGGGAATTTATAGGTGAGTAGTACAGACTTCCACACTTAAATATAGCATTGGGTCATAGGTGCAGCAAAAAACGAATGCAAGTTTGGTGGACAGGAAGGTGTGCAGCGGGGACATCACTTAGAGATTTGAAATGGGGGAAGGATTCCCCGAGCAGCTAGGGGAGTGTTGGGGGCAGGGGGCTCCTCCAAGCAGAAGCTCAATGTGAGCAAAGACGGGGCAGGGATGTTCGGTGGACTGTGGCATCCACCAGCTGTTCTGACCAGCTAGAATTCAAGAGAGAGGGAGAGGGTGGAAAGACAGGCAAAGCAGGTTGCTGGGGCCAGATCCTAAGGAGTTTCCTACACTGGATCAGGGGTCCAGATTTTGTCTCAGCATTTAGAGAAGCAATTAAAGAGAACATGCTGGTACCGGGGTTGTAGCTCAGTGGTAGGTCACTTGCCTAGCACACGTGAGGCACTGGGTTCAATCCCCAACACCACCTAAAAATAAACAAAATAAAGGTATTATGGAGCCCGGGTTGTGGCTCAGAGGTAGAGCGCTCGCCTTGCATGAGTGAGGCACTGGGTCCAATCCTCAGCACATAAAATAAAATATTGTGTCCACCTATAACTAAAAAATAAATATTTAAAAAGGTAGTATGTCTCTCTACAACTAAAAATATTAAGAGAGAGAGAGAGAGAGAGAGACATGCTGGGAGAGGGTGGGCACAGCAGGGAGAGGCTGCAGTGTTCCTGGAGAGAAATTATAAGGATGTCAAAGTAAGTGAATGAAGGGAAATGAAATGGATATGAAATATGCAAAGGAGGTAGAATCAACAGGATTGCGGAACCTGAGGGAAAGCGGGGTCACTTTCAGTCTGGATAACCAGATAGCAAGTGAGAGCATTTGCGGGAATTCTGACGTGGTGGGAGGCAGGCAGAGGTCAAGGACCCCTGGCCTGGCAGCATCCAAGGTCATTCTCAGGAGTCTGCACTTTATCCTGTAGATGATGGGGCACCACTGAAGGGAAGATTCTTAAAATTTTACTCTTTCCCCCTTCCCAGGAAAACAGAGTAAGCCAGAAAGATGAGTGAGTTAGGAGAAGGGAGAGGGAGGCAGGAGAGAACACAGTGGGTATCACTCACCCACAGGAGGGAAAATCCAAAGTCTGCCTAGCACTGGTGGGGGTGTGGCCGTGTGCTGGTTGTTGGCAGTGGTGACCGTAGTGAGGACTTAACAAGATTCCACATAGTGAGCGCTCTGAAGTATTGGCCACCGTTTCATTAATGGCAACTCTGTCATCTATCGATATTTGTTGTATGACCATGAACCATTGGTGATGCCTGTTTATCGGCTGTCATCGTAGATGATAAGGGCAGGAAGCAGAAGTTAGGAGTAAGGGTCCTCGTGTCACCCTGTGCTTCAGGAGAAAGAGTGAGTAGACATGAAGGAGGACTCCTGGATTTCAAATCATCAAGAATCCAGAAAAGGAATGACTTTGGGAAAGCACAGAACGTGAGTCCAGGGAGGGATCAACTAGACCACCCCGCTCTTAGAGCGGGTATCCGACTGCTCTCTTCAGAATCATGAAAGTTAAGAGTTGGAACAACCTACACATTTCCACGATCTAACCCAATCCGTTAGCTGCACAGATGAAACACAGAGGCCCAGAGAGGAGCCTCTAAAATCACCGAGCTGGTCAGCAGCCAAGCTAGAAGCATAAGTCAGTCTCTCTGGACTTCTAATCAGGCGCCACGTCCATCTCCCCTCTGACCTCAAGCTCCCTGTCACCATCAAGGTCCCCTAACACACTGAACTACAGTCAGCTCAGTGGCCTCTCAAACAAGTGACTTCTTGCTTTAATGGGCAATATTCTCCTGTATTCCTGTTAGCCTGCAAGCCCTCTCTCTGATTTCCCCGACCCCTTGCAGAACCCTGGCATGGAGGGGATTGGATTGATCCGCTGTTTGACTAGGAGACTGCCGGTGCAGGGCAGGACTGCTTCGGGGGACCTCAAATGTACAGTAGGAGTCCCTGGAACCCAGGAACCCCGACCCTCCAACCACACCTGACACGTGGGCATGCAAACACACTCACATTCACATCCCTCTCTCCTTCAGCCCCCACCTCCAGACACTGATTTTTGTTTTTTTAACCCAAAGAACTGCCAAAGCCTTGGTCCCTGTGCAGGGATTCCCAGGAATTTCTTATCTTCAGTTGAAACCAGTCTAAAAGTTGTGGACTATTCCTGTGACCCTCCTTAGTTCACTGCAAGGCTGTGGCTGCTCTGATAGCCTTAGACTTCCTACCCAGCATCCTGCCACCTCTTTACCCTCATGAAACCTGGGACTCACCCCCGACTCTTTCCTCTCTCTCAAGTCATCGTAGGTACCACCGACTATCCCTCCTAAATAGGTCCTGAGTTATCCCTTCCTCTCCACCCCCAGTGCCTTGGTTGAAGTCCTCTTCATGGCTCCCTGGGACTCTTGCAATAACCTCCTAATTGGTTCCCCTGCCTCCAGCTTGCTCCTCTTAAATCCATTCTTCACACAGTTGCCAGAACGATCTTCCTAAAGCACAAATCTAATGATATCACCACCCTGCGTAAACCCCCTCAATGGCTCCCCATTGACTTCAGATGAAGTACAAATTAGGTTAGGTCCTGATCAATCTGGCTGCTGTTTACCTCTTTAGCATCCTCTTCTGTTGTCTCGGAAGCATGCTTCACCTTCCAGAAATCCCAGGCTATCAGAGACTCCTACCCACGCCCAGCTGCGTCTGACCTCAGGGCCCTGCCTCAGGAGGCACCCCTTCCCCCGTCCCTTGAAGTCCCCCTCATCATCCTTCAACGTGCAGTTCAGGCTTAGAACCCCAAGTCTTCCTGAAACCCCTAGCCCAGGCCAAGGGCCCAGCTGAGCTCCCCTGGTACTTGTGCATCCTCTGACTCTGAAGCACTGAAATCCCATGAGTAGACACTAGGTTTTCAATTCTTTGTGTGTGTGTGTGTGTGTGTGTGTGTGTTTACGCGTGTGCGCGGTACTTGGAGTTAAATGCAGGACCTCATGCATGTTACAGGAACACTCTGTCACTGAGCTTACATCCCCAGTTCTTTTCATTTTTTTATTTTGAGACAGGGTCTTCCCCAAGCTGCCCAGCTAGCCTCCAACTTGTGAAACCTCCTGCCTTAGCTTTCTGAGTCAAGCCCATTCTCTCAAACACGTCAAAGGTTCTGCACTCACTTGGTCAATACCATACTCTTTCCTACCCTTGCAATTTCCCCTCCAGCTGGGGGGGGGGGGGAAGGACTTTACTCCATTCCTGAAACAGCACCCAGCACCCAGCGTCGGTATTTACCATAAAAGGTGCTGACCGCAGTTGTTAATGGCCTGCCTTGAACTGCCCACTTGTGTGTTTCGTGTTATTTTGGTAAATGTGTAAAGGAAGGGTGTGCGTTCCCTTTTCTTCTGTGGGCCTTTCACTTCACCTCCCTGTGTCCCACTTTGGATGACACCCCAAGGTCTCATCCCTCTTTGATGCTCCGAGATTCTATAGCCGTGAGTTCACGGAGGGCAGGAGCTACATCTATTTCTTCCCCGACAGCTCCAGCACACTGAAGGCTCAGAACAGTTATGCTGAACGGAAGCCTTTCTTGGCCCTGGTTCTGGGTTCTTCCCGCCCTGCGTGCAGCACCGGGGTGGAGCATGTCCACGCAGCCCTCCCTGCTCTGCAACCTGGGGCAACATGCTTGATGGATCTGCGCTTCGGTTTCTTCATTCGTAAAATGCAGATGACATTAGCATTAGGTAAGTTTTAATTATCATCATCATTATTCTTGTCCTCTTCTTCTTTCCAGCCTTCTGATTTACAGTTTCTAGATGTCTAGCTCCCCTTGATCTTTTGGACTAAACAGAGCTCACCAATATCTGAGAGACCCAAGGGCTGTGGGCACAGGGAGGACAGGGTATGCCATCCTTTTAAGCCACTGTTGAGCATCAGAAAACTTGTTTTTTTTCTTATTATTATTCTTTTTTTCTTTTTCTGGTACTAGAAAATGAACCCGGGGGTGCTCTGCCACTGAGCTACATCCCCGCCCCTTTTTATCTTTTATTTTAGGACAGGGTCTCTCTAAATTTCCCAGGCTGGCCTCAAAATTACCACCACCCCCGCCTGGATGTCCCAGTTGCTAGATTACAGTCACGTCTCTGAGAAAACTTGTTGAAGTAAGAGAATGTGAAGCAGGAGCAGGAAAAAGAGAGGGCAGAGAAAGTCCCTGGCAGAGGACAGGAAGCCATCTGACTTGGTTACAGCCAATTCTTGCTAGAATTGAGACTTGGGTGAAGGGGTGTGAGGTAGGGAACATTTCACCTGAGACCCAAACCCTGGCCCCAAAGCGCCTCTGTGCATGGGCAGAGCAGAGAACGGATCAATGAAGAGTCAGCCTTCCACAGCTCTGGGAAGGAGTGTGTCCACTGGACCAGGAACTTGTGGATTTGATTCTAGTCCCAGCCCCATTTCTCCCCCTGAACCACACCCCCAGTCTTTTTCATTTTGAGATGGAGTTTCGCTAAGTTGCTGAGGCTGGCCTTGAACTTGTGATCCTCCTGCCTCCGCCCCTCAAATTGCTGGAATGGCAGGAATGCACCCACCTGCCCCTGGCTCCATCTTTATCCTGATTATTCAACCTTAGGCAAGTCTCACCACTGGAGCCTCTGTGAACCCAGCTGTATGTCAGGCACAGCAACAACCCTGGCAGGCCTGCTCTGGGGACTAAAAGTGTTCTGGAAATGATAAAGCACCACCCATCTATCAGACATCATTTTTACGAAGGCTGTATCTACAGGGCCTAGCCATCCAGAAAATGTACCTGATAACTGAGGTCCAAGTGCCTTTTTAAGCCTCATTTATTTGGGCCAAACAGGCTCTCAGTTATCAGAAGGTGGAAGATCGTCAGCCGACCATTATGGCTTCCCCGCCCTGCCTGACCTTCTCCTGAACCCCGTTCCCCACCAACCTAGTCAGCAATTTCCACACCACATCACACTGCTGCTCCGTGCTCCTCTCTTCCGCTGCTAGAAGCTGCTGATTTTTTTCATAACAACGGTGGTGCTCCAGTGCCTAGGCCAGGGCTGGTCCCACATCCGACAATCAACACTGACTTCCTGAATGAATGAATGGATGGATGGATGGATGGACGCACAAAAATTGCCACTTAGGCTGTGCGACAATCCTTTTCTGTAGCTTCTGGCCATTGGTTCTCATTCTTTTCTCTGGAGTCACATAAAATGAATCTAATTCTCTTCCACATGACAGTCCTTTAAGCATGTGTGAAGAGTTATGACATGCCCCCAGAGTCTCCTCGACTCATGGCCAAACATCCCTGGTTTCTTAAACTGCTATTTCCACGGGCATCTGCATACAAATGAGCTGCGTTTTCTCCTCTCTTAAAAAAAAAAAAATCCCTCTCTTGACTCCATATCCAGCCACCCCTGCCCCTGTACTCTGCTCTCCTTTACAGCCAAAGTGCTCAGGCAGAGTAACGTGCACAATCCTTCTCCTGCAATCGCTCATGAGCTAACACCAGAACTTTTCTTGTCAAGGTCACTAGAGGCCTCTGAGTTGCTAAATCCAACATCTTTTAAGAAAAAAATATATATTTTTTTTAAAAATATTTTTGCAGTGCTGGGGATAGAACCCAGGGTCTTGTACAAGCCTTCTGCCCGTGATCCCTCAGTCGCCCAGCTCTGAGTCTCCTACAGCAGCACTGGATACAGTCCATCTCTGCCTTGGCAAGGACTTTCCCCAGTGGTCCTGCGGGGCCCATGCTCTCCGGGTTTTTGACCTCATTCACAGCCTCCTTCATCTTCTGTTAGAGTGTCCCACCTCCCAGGGTCTTGCTTGGCCCTGTTCTGCCTTCCCTCTGCCCCTGTGTGGATTCATCCGGTCACGTGGTTTTAAAACGCCATCTCTTCTGATGTTCTATCCCAGCTCTGATCTCTCCCTCCAGTCCCCGTTGCATCTGTCAACCTGCTTATTTACCATCTCCATTTGGGCATCTAATTGGCATCTCATGCTTAACATGTTCAAAACCGAGCTCCTGGACAGGGGGTGTGGCTCATGGGCAGGGCACGTGGTCAGCATGAGCAAGGCTCTGGGTCCCATCCGCAGCACCACTGGGGAAAAAAGAAAAAAAAAACAGTCCCTGATCCTCCCCCCTGAAGTCCCGACCTTTCAATAAATGACATTTCTTCCAGGACCTTAAGCTTCAGTGTCATCCTTGACTCCTCTGTCCCTCTTACTCTGCATTCAGTCCATGAGTAAATCCTGCTGCTTCTAACTTCAGAACAACTCCAGAGCTGCATCACTTTCCACAGCTCTTAGAGGTCCCCTGCCATCATCTTGTGCCTGGGTAACTGTAGTAGCGAGAAGCCCGAGGGGTCTCCCTGCCCCTACCCTTTCCTCACACAGTCTCTTCTTAACATAGCCGCCAGAGGATTCTGCTAAAATAGAAATTACGTCATGTCACTCCTCTGCTCAAAATCCACCAATGACTTCTACAGCCATTCAAAGCTAAAGAAGTCCCTGTGAGCTGCTTGCCGTGGTTCACGCCTGTAATCCCAGCAACTCAGGAGGCTGAGGCATGAGGATGACAAATTCAAGGCCAGCCTCAGCCACTCAGCGAGGCCCTAAGCAACTTATCGAGACCTGGTCGCAAAATAAAAAGTAATAATTAAAAAAAAAAAAAAGGGCTAGGGACTTGGCTCAGTTGTAAAATGCCCCTTGGTTCAATCCTCAGTGACAAAACAAATAAATAATTAGGGCTAGGGATAAAACTCGGTGGTAGAGCACCCACTGGGTTCAACCCTCAGTCTTGGGGAGGGGTGGGGAGAGGACAGAGTCCCTATGATTCCTTCAATAAAGAATCTGTCTGTCTCCTGGTTCCTGGACATAGGTTCTAAATGCTGGGAATTTCCCAAGTGATGGGAGTGATTTGCTTCTCTTGGTAGACCTTGGACCACACCTGGGTTTAGGCTAATGAAGTGACTGACCGGGTTAGCCAAGGGTTAGCCATGCTGGAAAAAAATCAACCCTCTTCCGGTGATGAGAGGGTCAATATCAGCCTGATCTGCTGACCTCAAAGGAAGGGAGAAAGACAGAAAGCTGAATGCAATCACAAGCCAATGATTCAGAAGTGAAATCCCAACAAAAACTCTGGATATCCCAGGGTGAGGGGAAGTTCCTGGTTGGTGAATACATTGATATTCAGGGAGGGTGACAGTCTTAATTCCACAGTCAGAGGACCACGGAGGCTTCACACCATGGACCCTCTCAGACCTCGGGACCATTTGATTTGCTGCTGATTTGTATCCTTTATTAAAATAAAACATATATTGTAACTAAGTATGCACTTTTCTAAGTCATTCTATTAATCAAACTGGAAGCGGAGGAACGTCCCCTCCCCCAGGGAAAATTTACAGTTAGCCCAACACTGGTGTCAAGCAGAATGGGTTCACCTCTTGCCTGTTACTTTTTTACACCTGCCTTTTGTACAATGTAACCTCTCTGTGGCACTTATCGTGCGTTGCAGAGACAGGCAGGGTGCACAAGGGCAGGTATGGTCTTCACCTTGCTCATTTTTGTGCATCCAGGAGGAAGAACTGGCAGCTAGCTCACATCTAACTGAATGAATGCAAGCTGAAGACATCAAGCTCATCTCTCTCTCTGTTTTTGGTTTTGGTACTGGGGATTGAACCCAGGGGTGCTCTAACCACTGAGATATATCCCCAGCCCTTTCTATTTTTCATTTTGAGACAGGGTCTCACCAAGTTGTAGAGGCTGGCCTCAAACTTGCAACCTTCCTGCTTCAGCCCCCTGAGTCCTGGGATTCCAGGTGTGTGCCACAGCACGTGGAGAGTCCATCAGTGAATGTGAGTATCTCTCTGAATCCTAACACCTATTGTTAAGATACACATTATTAATCCCATCGTGTGGATGGAAAGAGGGAGGCTTAAAGAAATTAAGTAATCTGCCTATGCCTCAAAGCTAGTAATTGGCAGAACTGGGAAACAGGACTAAATGTGAGGTTAAATGTCTTTCTGCTCTTAAGAGCCATGGCCATTTAGTTATACCTTCTCACTGATGTATCGCCTCAAAGGTAATGTCACCATGGACAAGTGAAGTAACACGTGAGCCCCAACTTTTCTTCAGCTATAAAATATGACTGTGGGATTAGATGCACTAGCCAGGTGTGGTGGTGCAGGCCTGTAATCCCAGAGACTCGGGAGCCTGAGGCAAGAGATCCCAAGTTCAGGGCCATCTTGGGCAACTGTGCCCAAGCACTGGGTTCTCAAAACAACATCAAAAGGGGCAGGGCTGGGGCTCAATAGTAGAACACCCCTGGGTTCAATCCCACCGCCGGGGAGAAAAATATATATACATGAGCTGAAGTACATGAAGTGCTTAGCCACAGTGAATACGATGTGAATGGTGGCCATTAGTAATAATTATGATTATGAAGTGACATCAAATTGCATTAGCCTTTCTGTCACCAACATCAAGGCTCTCAGCTCACCTTAAGCTACAGTTACTGTCTCTCCACCACCTGAGGGAGCACATGACGTCCCCGTGGGAAAAGCCACCACCCAAGGGCACAGGGCTGCTAGGACCCCAGCCCCTCATCACGGCCACAAGAGCCCTGACAGGAGTGATGGGGTGAGCATGTGGGGGACACTGCGGGCTCCCCCCAGGCTCAGCCCCCCGGCTCCCCTGGGCCGCTCCAGAAGGCACCTTTCCCAGTCCCCTTCTCCCTCTCCCCTGAGCAGGAACCCAGGAAAGTGGAGGCCCTTCCACTGGCCGGAGCTCACTCCAGGACAGGGAAGGTGCCGGGGAGCAGGGGCCACCCGGTGAAGGGGAGAGATCCCCAAGCTGCCCCCGGGCTCCCCTGAACTGCCAGTGTTCCCAGACACAGAGGCCTTTATCCCCTGAAAGGGAGCAGCCAGGCAGAGACAAAGGCCATATCTGATGGGGCTGGGGTGGAGGCCACAGGCTGGGGGAAGGGAGGCTGCAGAGGGAGGCGAGGGAGGGGCCGGGGAAACCTGGGGCAGGAATGGAGGAGGGATTCCACAGCCAGGGTCTTTTATCCTCACCCTCCACAAGAGAGAAGAGATGCTAGCAGGAGCAATGACGCGTGACAGTTTTTATTTCTAAAGAGTTCTTTCTTCATCCATTTTCTTCTTTTCCCACTCCCCCTATTTATTTACTTCCTTCCTCACTGTGCTGGGGATTGAACCCAGGGTGCTCTGCCACTGCTCTGCACCCCCAGCCCTTTTCATTTCTTATTTTGAGACAGGGTCTCTCCAGGTCACCGAGGCTGGCCTCAAACTTACGATCCCCCGGCCTCAGCCTCCAGAGTCCCTCCAGGTGTGGGCCACCACGTCTCCTCCCTCCTTTAGCCTCCCAGCGTGGACCTCATGCCCACTCGCCCACTCTGCACACTGCTTCTCTCCATGTCTGTTTTTGTGCAGTGTTGGGTTGGGGACCCCACGATGATGACCATCCTTCAGCAAGGATGTCACAAAGAGAGTGCAATAGAGGGTGAAGGACACAGACCAGAGCCCAGCTGCCCATGTGCACAGCGTGACGTGGGTCCATGTCCTCACCTACAGAACGGGGAATAACTGCCCCTACTTCAGGCCACGGTGACTTGTGACTGAGGCCCTGTGTGTGTGTGTGTGTGTGAAGCACATCTCCAACATTATACATGGGGAAACTGAGGCTCGGGTCACAGGGAGAATCACGGCAGAGCCAAAGACGCCAGTGTTTGTGGGACGAGGCCAAATATTCCTTCTGAATAGTCTAGCTGCCTCCGGATGGAACAGGAAGTGACAGAAGGGCACAAAGGTCACCCTCACCCCACACCCTGAACTCCCAGGCTGGGCCCCGCTCCTCACCCACATGTTCACCTGGAAACCTTGTCCGGTCACCAACTCTCTCCAAGTCACACACAGGCTCAGGTCGGCTGGGGAAGGGCCCCACCACCACCGTCAAGTCACACTCCTGGGCCTGCCTTTGACATCAGGGCCCTGGGTGGCTGTTTCCCTCTCCCTGGCCCATACTCCAGGCCTCCCCCAACACCTCAAGCTTTAAAAGCCCCGGGCTCTGCCACAAGTGCTCCGAGAGCCTGCCAAAGCCCTTGAAGTTCTAAGGTCCACTTCATTCTCCTCACCTCCTTCCCCAGAAGAAGAAAGCTGTGAGCCAGACCAATTACCTACGCCTCCTCCCCATCCCAGCTCACCAACCCACTCCCTTCCACTCCATCCAAGCCACCTGTGCCCACAAGAGCAGCAGCCAAATCTCAAACCCCAGGCTGGGGCGGACACCCTGCCCAGGCCAAGGGGAGACTTGCAGGATCACATACGTATTAGTGGGTGAAGAGCTGACTTTTTTTTTGTACTGGGGATTGAACTCAGGGGCACTCAACCCCTGAGCCCCATCCCCAGCCCTATTTTGAATTTTCTTTAGAGACAGGGTCTCACTGAGTTGCTTCGTGCCTCCCCAAGTTGCTGAGGCCGGCTTTGAACTTGTGAGCCTCCTGCCTCAGCCTCCCAAGCTGCTGGGAGTACAGGCAGGCACTACCAGGCTCGGCAAGAGCTGAGATTTGGATCTGGTTTGGGGAGAGGGCTGACAGAGGGATCTGGCTGGTGGGGAGACACCGTCCCGTCTGGGTCAGCTCTAAGACAGGACAAGGGAGGTCCAGCAGGCAGGGGTCCCTCCCACTTCAGGGTCCGCCAGCATCGCTCTGCCCTGATACCCTGGATCCTCGCTCCCTTCCAGAGGGACTGTGCCCTTGGGGACCCGGACCCCTTCCTCTCCCTGGAATGACTGTCAATCCCCACCCTGGACTCCTTTTGGAATTGAATGCTTCCTCCCCTGGATGGCCCCTCCCCTGGTTCAAACCTGTATTCTTTCTCTCCTGGACAATTTCAACCCCAGGACCACCTTGCCCAGTTATCTGTGTGAATGACACCCCCTCGAGGTGTGCGACGTGCCCCCTGCCTGCGTGGATGAATGAGCGGCCTCCTCCACAACCTCTCTCGGGAGCTGACCCTCCCTTCGGCCTCAGCAGGACCTGTGCCTCCCTCAGGCAGAGCCTGGCCGTGGCTTATTGTGTTCTCTATGTATCGCCCTCCCCCAGGGATCCTATTTAATTCATCTTTGTATCCCCAAATGCTCAGTGGCGTGCCTGGCACATAACAGCTGCTCAATAAACATCTGTTGAATGACTGCGTGTAGCCTCTCCCCAATCTACACCCCCTTTTGTTGTCTCTCCCCTGTGCCGCTCTCATTTCCACACTGTCCCCCAGAGATATTATCCTAAAACGCAAAATTGGTTCCATCCCTTACCGCGTGAAAACCTCCATTTTGTCTCTGCTGTTGACAATAAAATTCAAAATCCGGACCTGGACTCGCTCCATGACCAGGTTCTCAACTGCTGCGCCACCTTATCTTCTGCTGCCCACTCCCCGGCACACAGCACTCCTCTCTGAACAGGCCAGGCCTTTCCTTTACCAGGGCTGACGGTGAGGAAATGTCTGTTCTCGCTTCCTAGAAGACTTTTCCACTCCATTTTCTTTCCTTCCTTCCTTCCCACTCCCCCCCCCTTTATCTCTTTCTTTCTCTCTCTCCCTTTTCAATACTAGGGATTGAACTCAGGGACCCTCTGCCACTAAGTCACATCCCCGGTCTCCCTTAGTTGCCTAGACTGGCCTCAACCTTGCCATCCTCCTGCCTCAGCCTCCGAGCAGCTGGGATTACAGGGGTGCACCACCAGGCCCAGTTTCCTCACCATCTTTACCTGGGAAAAACGCTATCTGTGTTATAAGCTCGAAGCTCACAACCAGCTCCACTGTGAAGCCCTCCTAACTTGCCCAGGTAAAGTGAGTCATTCCCTTTGTGTTCTCCCACACAACAGAGAGGAGAATCTACAACTCTTGTGTTTGCAGAGTTCGGACGGTGTGTTATCTAATTTAATTTTCCCTCCCAGCAATCTTAGAAGATAGATTTGACTAAACCTCAGCTCATGCATGTGAAAAAAACTCAGAGAAGCTGCAGCTGGGATCTGAACCGTGATCTGCCCAATCCCTGCTCCTCTTTCTTCTCCATTTCAGCCCCTCTCACCTCTGCTATGAGGCTTGTTTGCTGGGCTTCTCAGCATTTCTCAGTTCACAGGTCTGCTTCGCCTGGATGGATGGCAGGGTAGAGGCTGGTTCTTGTGTGTGCCTCCTGGAGGCCAACCCCAGACCCTGGGCTTAGACAAGGGCCTCAGTAAATGTGCTTAACTGAACAAACAAGCGCATGAATGGATGAGGGAAGGAAGGAAGGAAGGAGTTGAGGGTGACATCACTCCGCAGAAGTGAGCAGGGACGGAGGAACTGTCCTGAGGACCGGCTCTCAGGGGAGGCCGCGTCTCGGGCTCTCGACAGGGAACCTCTTGTGCACCAACCCTCTCCTCTCTTCGGAGCTCGGCTTTGAAAGCAGATCAACAGGCCCAAGGAGATGGCCTGGTTGCCAAAAAACAGAAAACCAAACACATCCAAACAAACCCAAAGAGAAACATAACAACAACACCCAGAGGTGACGCGCCCAGGTCTCTATAAAGCACAAGACAGACACGTCCCTGCCTTCTGGGACCTCCCCGGGAGACCAACACACAGCGCAGCTAGCAACATGGAGGCCATTTGGAAAGAGACGATGGATAGATACTGTGCAGGACCGGGCTGTATCACATCCCAGGCCCAAGAGGAGTCAGCAAGCGCTGGGGAGGGAAGGGACCGACTGTGCTCGGGCACCAGGTCCCCTGAGACAGGGGGACAAGGGGAGAGGCTGGTGAGCTGCTGCTGGTGGGGGGTGGGAGAATCTAGGCACAGGGGGAGCCTTCAGCGCCTGGCCGCGGTCCCCCAGCCTGCTGGGCTCCCCATCCCGCCCAGCCCTGGCTGCTCATGTCCCCAGCCTGAGTGTCCAGCCAATGCTGCTAATTGTCCTCTCCACCGGCCAACTGGTGGGAACGCGGGGCCATAAAGGAAGCTCCCAGCACACGCTGTGCATCCAGCAATTTTACTGTTGGCAATTTGATACAGAAAAATAAAACGAGGACAGAGCCGCAGGGTCGGTAAAGGGAAGGATGTTTCCAAGTGATTTTGGGTTTTTTTCCCCTCTTTCACTGCCGACCGGTCAGGGCTCCTCTCCGTGGACAATTCCACCCTAAGCCCGACCCGGGCATCGTCAGCAGAGTCCAGGCATCCAGGAGGCGCCACCAGGCAGGCGGGGCCTGGGGAGGGCTGGTGACAGAGTGGCAGTGCCTCAGTGTTGCGAGGGACAACGGAGGTCACCTGGTCCAACCTCCCTCTCAATCAGAAGTCCCCTTCCAGCGTGTCCACCATGTGGCCATGCGGAGCCCTCCCCGAGGGGGGGGGGCGGAGCTCGCTGTCCCCTGGAACAGCCCTTTCTACTTGCCACAGCTCCAAGCCTCTAAAAAGCCGTTCTTCCTAGTCTGTGGGAGGCTGTCCCCCTGTGATCCACATCCCCCATCCGACTCCAGCCAGTGACTATTCACGGAGGACCTCCCATGTCCTTTAAATCCTGAAGCAGGGGACCCACAGCTAGCGGTCCAGTCTACAGCCACTTCCACGTGACCTAGGATTTTTCACTTTGCCCAGACCCTTTGGAGTCTTCCGTTTGTGAGATCTCTGTGTCCTAAGAACATTTTTTTTCCTACTCCACACCAAGAAGTATCCATCCATTCGAAGAAGAAGAGAGAGTTGGGGTGGTTCTGGGGACTGAACCTAGAAATGCTCGACGACTGAGCTACATCCCCCTCCTTTTCATTTTTTTTATTTTGAGACTGGGTCTCCAAAAGTTGTTCAGGGCCTTGCTAAATTGTTGAGGCTGGCCTTGAACTTGTGATCCTCCTGCCTCAGCCTCCCAAGTTGCTGAGGTTACAGGCATGTGCCTCTGCATCCGGCTAGGAAGACAAAAAAAAGAAAGGGTCCAGGAGATGACAGTCTCCTTCACATCATGACACCTATCCCTAGTTACGGGGTCTAGCTCCTTATTGTCCCCCAGCCACTCCCACCCCCACTGACTGACACCCCCCCCACCCCAGCTAGGCCAGGGCACAGCCCTCCTCATCCCAGTTGGATCCCTGGGGATCATAGCAGGGCAGGCCCCAGAGAAGACCAGTACCAAAAATTAAAGAAAGGACAGACAGAGCTTGATGGGTGACAATTAAAACAATGGTCCCTCACTGGACCCATGTAAATGCTGGGCACTCTGCTAACTGCTTTCTGGACAGTGATTCACTTAATGCTCACAGTCTCCTGAGCAGCCGGTGTGACTGACCCTTCCCACAAACGCAGAACCAGAAGCCGGGGGCCATGAAGAGCTTTGGCCAAGGTCCAATCACAGTCTGTGGGACCTGAACCCAGGTGTCCAGGACTCCAGACCTGACCTTGCACCGGTGGGCTCCCTGGCACCCTCTGGAATCTCCCTCCCACAGGAGAGCTGAAGGGGACCCAGCTGAGACGGACCCCAGCCAAGGACCCACTGAAGTTCAAGGCAGACCCACCAGATTCCTCAGATGGGTCAAAGGCGCCCAGTCCAGCTGCTGGCCTCTCTCTCCAGTTGACTGTCCCCACTGGTTTGGTTTGTTCTCTGCACAGTCTTTCTTCTCTCTCTCTCTCTCTCTCTCCCCCCTTTCCCCCCCCAGTACTTGAGATTAAGCCCAGGGGGGCTTTTTACCACTGAGCTACACCCCCAGCCCTTTTAATCTTTTGTTTTGAGACAGGGTCTCACTAGTTGCCCAGGCTGGCCTCCAACTTAAAATCCTCTGGCCTCAGTCTCCTGCAGCTGTAGGAGGCCCAGACATTTCCAGTCCAACCCCTCGCGTCAGAATGGAGGACTCGGCACCAACGGTTGGTGGAGATTATGCTCGGCTCCCTGGTCCCCACCATCAAGCCACATCCCTTTCATGGGCTGTGCCTCTTCTGAGACAACTCAGGTCCCCCACCCACCCTCGTGAACTCATGAATCCCCTCCATGCACCCTGCTCACCATCCTTCCTGCCCACACCAGGAGAGATCAGGAGCTCTCCAGATTGCCCTCGTTCCCCAGGTCCCTTCATCATTCGTAAATACAGGTCACCCCGTAGATGACTTCTATTACTGAACATCAATATGTCCCTTCAAAGCCGGGCACAATGGTGTACAACTGTAATCCCAGAGACTCGGGAGGCTGAGGCAGAAGGATTGCAAGTTCAAAGCCAGCCTCAGCAACTTAGCAAGGGTCTAAGCAACTCAGCAAGACCCTGTCTCTAAATAAAATATAAAAAAGGGCTGGGGATGTGGTCTAGTGGCTAAGTGCCCCAGGTTCAATCCGGACACCACACACACACACACCCACACCCACACACAAAACAAACAAACAAAAAAACAACTTTTCTTTCTCTCTCCCAGTCTCTAAAGAAGCTGCACATCCTTCATTCCAGAGTAGCTCCCTAAGCCCCTAAACTGTCCCTACTCCTCCCAAACCAGCTGGTCCACATACTTGGTGCCTCAGGCTCATCATAATATCCATCTGGATGGATCAAAACCAGAAAATAAGGGGCTAGGGCTGTAGCTCAGTGGTAGAGCACTTGCCTCACACATGTGAGGCACCGGGTTAGAGCCTCAGCACCACTCAAAAATAAGTCAATAAACAAAGATATTAAAAAATACAGAAAATAAGTCAGAAATAATAAACAAATGAATGAATAAATAAATAGTGTGAAATTCCATTCTCTGATTCTGTGCTCCAGGGGGCACCACTTGCAGAATAGACTACGCGTCTCATAACTCTGACTTGCAAGTCAAGGCCCAAGGTCCCTTCTATATCTAAAAAACCAACAAATCGTAGTACTTTTAGAATATTCCTGGGTTCTTAGTGCCAGATGAGGGAAGTATCTCTCCAAGCCTTGGTGGTCTTCATTTGTTAAGAATTGAGGGCTGTTTAAATATGTAATGGTAAGCTTAGGGTAAACTGGGTCTTTGGCTGAGGGCTGACAGTAAATTCTGTGAATGCATAAAACCATCCTTTAGCTCTGTGGGGTCTTTAAGTTTCTGAGATTTTGAGGCGGAAAAAATATCACCCCCACCACCACCCACCACCCGTACTGAGAGCTGAACCCAGGGGCACTCACCACGGAGCTATATCCCCAGTCCTTTTATTTTTATTTTGAGATAGGGTCTTGAAAAGTTGTTCAGGCTGGCCTTCAACTTGCAATCCTCCTGCCCCAGCCTCCCAGGTGGCTGGGATTACAGGTGTGTGCACCACCATACCCAGTGGTAAAAGGTCTCTTTTAGGGGCAAAACTATGTTCCTCCCCAGTAACTGGCACTATTGCTACCAAGATATAGACTGTGGCTAAAATCTTTCAAATGTCCAATGAGTGCTATTAACCACATGATGTGCATCTAGCAGGGGGACAAGGCCTGTCTCCTTCACTAAGGAGGTTCACTAAAGGTCTAAGAGATGATGATGAACTGGATAAAAAGAGCCAGTAGTTTGAGGTCAGAGGCCTGAGTTTGAATCCCAGTTCTTCCTTCGCTTCTCTGGGTCTTAATACCTCATCCAGAAAATAGGGTTCGTGATGTCAGTGATTCTTATTTAACAGGGATCCAAGAGAATTAAATTAAATGGGTCAACAGTAAGTAGAATATCTAGCAGCGCCTGGTGCTGTGTAATCATTCTCTCCCTGTTGATTTTCTCTCCTTCCCCTGGCTCCGCCCTCTTGGTGTGCAGGGTGGGCTCTCCTCTCAGTCTTAATACCCGGGTGCCTCCACTCAGGGTGGGAGGATGCCCGAGATGGGGCAGGACTCTCTGCAATCCTGCTGTCAGGCTCGCTGTGTGCACTTACGACTGTACATCAACACAGCATCTGGACCTCCCTACGCCGAGATACTCCTGCCTGGGGCTCCAGTCCCAGGGGAGCTGTTCTGAACAGGTTTCCTTCTAAAAGAAAAAAGAAACTGGCGGATGGTAAGTAATTGATCCCTTAAAAGAGTCCGGAAAGGGTCTCGCATAGCTACCTAGCCAGGAGGCAGTGGGGGATGGCTCCTACCAGCTCCTGCCTCAATTCCCAGATTCCAAGCTGTGAACGGACCCAGAGAGGTGGAAGAAAAGAAGACAAGGGGGGGAACTGGCCCAAAATAAATGCAAGTGCTGGTACACACACAGCCAGTTTAATATAGATGTTTTTTAGGTAGAAAATATAGAACAGAGAATTTAAATGCTGATCTCCTGAGCATGCTTGAATTTCTTTGCTAAGAAAAAAAACATAATGTTCCCTTATATCTGCTAGGATGAGAAGTAAATGCACAATCTTCAGTAGTTACTGGGTACCCCCGTATCCAAAACCATGTCCACTCCAGCTACCTAAACTGTAGGCCATCCACAAGGATCCCTGTTCCACAGTCCCTACTAACTGTGTCACTGACACCAGGACTGACAGAAATAGCAAGCAATAAGAACCACTTATGTGGGCAGGGTGTGGTGGCACACGCCTGTCATCCCAGCGGCTCGGGAGGCTGAGGCAGGAGGATCACGAGTTCAAAGCCAGCCTCAGCAACTTGGTGAGGCCCTAAGCAACTCTGTGAGACCCTGTCTCTAAATAAAATGCAAAAAAAAAAAAAAAATCACTTATGTGGACAGGAGTAGGGGTATATGCCTGTAATTCCAGGATCTTAAGAGGCTGAGTGGGGCAGGAAGATTGCAAATTTGAGGCCAGCCTAGGCAACTTAGTGAGACCCTGTCTCAACATAAAAATGTTGAAAAGGACTGCGGAAGTAGCTCAGGGGCAGAGTGCCCCCGGGTTCAATCCCCAGTGACCCAGTAACACACACACACACACACACACACACCACTCACAGTTGATGAACAGCTTAGAATTCACAAACTACTTTCATGTCCGTTTTATTTTTCGAACCACAAAAACTCAGCCCTACGAAATTAAGTTTCAGAGAAGTTTAGTGATTTCCTTATGGTGGCACAGCTGGTGAGAGTTTATAAACTTGGACTCACGTCTGACTACTTGCTATAGTTTGGATCTGAAATGTCCCCCAAAGGACATATGTTGGAGGCTTGGTCCCTAGCTCCAGGCACTATTGAGAGGTGGTAGAACCTTTGAGAGGTAGGATCTAGTGGAAGGAAGTTAGGTTGCTGGGGACCTGTCCTATAAAGGGATACTGGAACCCGAGCCCTTTCTCTTTCTCTTTTTGTTTCCCAGCCATGAGGATGGAAGAATGGCTTCCTCATCCATGAGCTCCCTTCATTAGCTCCTCCATGATGCACTGCCCCACCACAGGCCCAAAAGCAATGAGGTCCACCCTACAGAGACTGGAATCTCCAAAACTGTTAACTAAAAATTACCTTTCCTCTTTTTAAAGTTCATTATCTCAGGTATTTTGTAACAGTGATAGGAAACCAACACCCCTGACACACATTCTCTTTTCCCTTAACTGTACTGCAAAGTAGAAGTCCAGATAATGGTAACAGAGAGTGGACAGCAACTCCCTTCAATTTGGGACATTTGTCTTAGGATCCTAGTAGAGCTGGGGTTTGGGGAATATAAAGAAAGCCAAGTACTTGGATATAAAGTAGAATAGAAACTGGGAAAAGGAAATCTGTGGGAAGGAGGCTCGGGAGGCTGAGGCAGGAGGATCACAAGTTCAAAGCCAGCCTCAGCAACTTAGTGAGACCCTAAGCAACTCATGGAGACCCTGTCTCTGAATATTAAAAAGGGCTGGGGATGTGGCTTGGTAGTTAAGCACTGTGGGGTTCAATCCCTGATACCAAAAAATAAAAATAAAGAAAATTAAAAGCTTCGTCTTGTAACTCTAGTGTTAGTTCCATTGTCCGTAGTCAAGAGGGAAGGTGGTGGCCACGGGTGGTTGTGATCCTTCCTGTTCTGATAAGGCTCAAGGAGGTGGAGGGGTGCTCTCAAAGGGAAAGGGGATACCCCATCCTAGCTGCAGATGATCTATGAAGACTGGGGACAATCCGTCAGAGGGACTTTGGGACAGGTGAGTTCTTACTCCTAGGACGGCCTGCCTGGACTTGCAGGACAGCCTACGGGGCACATTTCCTTCCAAACGTGCCGGGGGTGGGAGTGGGGCTTTAGATGGACCTGCTTTCTACCCTCTGCATTCTTTTCCTAAGGAACATAATTCTAAAACTCTCAATTCAATTCCCTTGTGGTTCCTACTGCTAGTCTCAGAGAAAAGGGGACGGGCCCCCACTCCCTTACAGACCATTTACATCAAATGCAACTTTTATTGGAGCACCTTCCATGTGCCAGGTGCTGAGGCTTAGGGGAAAGTCAGCCCCACCCTCAGGGAGCCCCCACACAACCAGCCCCTGGCACCCCAACTCACCCTCCTGCTCTCAGGCTGCTGCTTCCTGCTTCAAGCACAAGTTCATCCCCTCCCCACCCAGCACCTGGCCCCGCAGCGGTGGCCTCCCCCCAGCATAAGGTTCCTGCCTTGACTTCTCCGCTCAGCTCTGCTCTCCCCAGACCCAGTCCCCAGTTACCATCACATACCAAGTGCCTAATCTTAATCTCGCCCAATTTTGTTCTCTTTTGAATGTTTGATCTTTTCTTTTCGGGTGCTGGGGACGGAACCCAGGGGCATTCTGCCACCGCGCCATATTCCCAGTCCTTTTTTGTTTTTTATTTTGATGCAGGGTCTTCGCGGGCCCTAAACCTGTGACCCTTGTACCTCAGCTTCCCGCGTCACTAGGATGACAGGCGTGCACCACTGCCCCCAGTTTAAATGTTTTCAAAAGACTTTTCAGCCTGTGAACTGGGTGCACTGGGGTATGCCTATCATCCCAGCCACTGGGGAGGCTGAGGTAGGAGGATCGATCGCCAAGTTCAAGACCAGCCTGGGCCATTTAGTGAGACCCTGTCTGACAATCAAAACAAACAAAACAAAAAATAGGACCGGGGATGTAGCTCAGTGGTAGAGGACCCGTGGATTCACTCCCCAGTGCCTCCCCCAAAAAAGGTTCAAGGCCTCGTCTGCAATAAAAGGTGAGGAGTGACAGAGAGACATGGATCTGCAGGTCTTCTGTCTCCACAGAATCTCTTCCAAGCACACCCGGCCCCCAGGCCTAAAGGGCAGACTCAAAACGCATCCCTGGAGTCGGGTCAGTCTCAGACACACAACGGGAGTCGGGGTGCCCGCACCGCCCGTTCAGCAAAGGGAGAAAGGAAGAAGCCCCAGCAGAAGAGACAGGAGGATAAAGGTGTCTGCCGTCACCGAAGCGACACTGGAGCGGAGGAGACCTTCCTACCTATTATTCCATATTAGGGAAGACATCCCGCCATTTGTTCCCCATTACAGCCTTCAATTCCCTTCCCGTTCAGGGGACCTGAAGCGCAGAGCCGGCTTGTTGATTGGTCGGGATTTAATTCATTTGTGTAATATCCCTGTTCAGAGCGATGTCTAATTAACACTTTTGTTGGGGGGAATAAAACCTCCCATAACCATTAATGAACGGGGGAGGGGAAGGAAGCCTTCCCAGGCAGCTGCCTCGCTTCCACGGGGCTGCAGGCTGGCTCCATCTTAGAGATGTCTTAATGAGACGCGTCTTAATAATGGGATTATTGCTCACTTTGGACTGGGATAAGCAGATGGAGTTTGAGATTTGATGAGGGTACATGATTCAGCATTCACACCTAGGATGAGGACTCTGGTTCGGGATGCCCGATCCACAGGACGGGTGCAGCCAGGGGTGGTTGAGTGGCGCACACCTGTAACATCAGGGACTCAGGAGGCTTTAGGCAGGAGGATCGAAAGTTTGAGGCCAACTTCAGCAACTTAGTAAGACCCTGTCTCAAAATATAAAAGTAAAGTGGACTGGGAATGTAGCTCTGTGTTAGACAGCCCTTAAGTTTGACCCCCAGGACCACAACGCACGCACACACACACACACACACACACACGGTGGTGCGTGACTATACAGACTCTCTCAACCACACAAAGGCACTCCAAGGTGGATGAAATGTGAGAACAAGCCTACTTTTTTTCTGGATTCTTCACCTCCTCCAGGCCTTACAGGGTGAAGTAACACCACAGATTTGTTTATAATTTCACAGTTTGCAAAACTACTTTATAGATGTCAGTTCATCACTCTTTCGGGACGGACTACACCAACCCCATGTAATAAACACAGAAAGTCATGCTCAGAGACACTGAAGGACTCGTGTAAGGTCACAAAGCAAAGACAGACTGTGGCTGAGAGTGGAAATCAGAACTTTTGGCTCAGGACCCTGAGCTTCTTGGGGAGCAGAACTGGCTTGCAGGTCACTGGGCATGTGCTACTGCTCCCCAGAGAAGCCCCATCAGTTAAAACTCCATTCAGGATGTAAAGAAGGCCCTGGGATGGTTTGGCTTCTTGGGCTTCTACTGGTTGAAGAATCATCTCAAATTACATGCAAGCTGAGTGCGGAGGTGCAGGCCTGTGATCCCAGTGTCTCGGCAGCTAAGACAGTAGGATTCCAAGTTCAAAGCCGGCCTCAGCAATTTAGTGAAGCTCTAAGCAACTCAGTGAGACCCTGTTTCAAAATAAAAAGTAAAAAGGGCTGGGGATGTGGCTCAGTGGTTAAGCACCCCTGGGTTCAATCCCCAGCACCAAATAGATAGATAGACAGACAGACAGACAGACAGATAAAAATTATATGCAAGAGTGTGGACGGCATCTGCATGTGAGGGATAAGGAACCGGGCAATTTGTAACTTTCATAGGATTCTCAAGAGCCTATGGCCCCACAGACTTGGGGCTGGTCTTTAGCCATAGCTTCTAGTGTGCAATGTAGAATCCAAAAAGCTGGGGTCCCAATAAGAGGACTTGGGTTCTAATCTCACCGTGTTCATCTGGGTGACCTCAGGTCAATGGTTCACCCTCTCTGGGTTTCAATTTCCATACCTAAAAAATGAGGATCATAAACTCTACCTTGCCCAGCACACAGGGATTTTATAAGGACCAAAATAAATACATAAAGGGAAAAGAAATGGTGGCTAGAAGAAAATGATGAGGAAGAATTATTTTCACTGTTTACCCTTTTTGCATTTTTTGAATTTTGTATCATGTGCCTTGCCTCCGAAAAATATGAAATTAAAAATCTAACAAAGAACGCACGAAGCCATCATGTGGTAGAATGCTTTGCACACGCAATCTCACTTATTTCTCCAAACAGCCCTGCAAGGTAGAGATAATTTTCCCAATTGCATATGAGGCAACTGAGGCTCAGCAAGCCCTGATAAGTCATCCAGTGTCAGGAAGGTGACTCAATCTTAGCAGGTCGAGGATTAAAATTCATATCGCTCTGATTTCAGAGTTGCGACTTGGTGCTTTCTCTCCCTCCTATATTACAGGTGCTCATTCTATCTCATAAAAGCTCAGTGTTAAGAGATAAACTTGATGAATATTGGAGGAGAATAAATTTCACTCTATTACTACAGGAGGGCTAGAATTCTCCCAATCATTATCTAAATATAGGACTCCCATAACCACTTGCCTTACAACCAACTTAATTGTGCACCGGCTGCCTGAAGAAAAAGTATTTAAAAAGAAGTACACGTGCACACACACAGAGAGAGAGGGAGAGAGAGAAAAAGAGAGAGAGAAAAACTTTTGTCGTAGCAATAAGGAGAGAGAATTCGAAACGGCCACTGAAAATGTACTTCCATGATCCGGCGCTGCAGAGATCCACCCAGGCAACTTGGCAAGAGTTACTCATTCTGTCCCATCTCTAAAATGCACGTACCCTGGCCTTGCACAGTCTTGTAAATACTTTGCTGTCGATTCACATCATTGTTTTCGTTCTGCGGGCCACACGTCCTGCACAGGCTTATCCATGTCAGTGCCTCTGGCTTGGACAGCAGCCCCAGAAGGCAGGGGCTGGGCCTTACGCCTCTCCTCCTACTGTACCCACACGGAGCCAGACACAATTATGTGCTTAATAAAGGTTGGATCAGATGACCACAAAGATAAAGGTAATTTATTCCAACTTAAAAAGAAAGGAGGCCTCAGGGTAGAGTAATCTTCAGCAGACGGCGCTGGGCAGTGGAACTAATGCCCAGAGAAAGGTCAGGGTCTGCATCCCACCTCTACCTAGTTCTAATCGATTGACGGCAAGAAAACTTGCCTCTCTCAGTTTGTCCACCTATCAAGTGGAGATGATATCCACTTCATGGGACTCTAGTAAAAATTAAATAAAGGAACAATGAAATCCTGCAAATGGAAAAATGCTATGTTCAGTTACTTAGTCTAAAAAGGAAAAAAAAAATAGAGGTTGGGGTGTAGCCCAGTAGTAGAGCACTTGCCCGGTACATGAAACACCCTGAATTCCATCCCCAGCCCCAAAATGAAATAAATAAACAAACAACAACCAGAACAGACTCCTAGGATACTGTGCTGTCCCAGGGTTTACACCAGGAAGATGTCTCCTGGGCCTCCCATGCCCGGTGACAGAAACTGTCATGCTCCCTTATGTCAAGCCTCTGTGCCTTGCATAAGACCTGAGACATCATTAGCAAACGGGATGAACACTCCAGAGACCCTTGCAAAAGCTGATACAATTAAAAGTCAGATTTGTGCCCAGCTTCGTGGCACACACTAAAAATCCCAGCTACTCGGGAGGCTGAGGCAAGAGGATCACAAGTTGGAGGCCAGCCTCAGCAACTTAGTGAAACCGCAACTCAAAAAATAAAAAGGGCTGAGTCTGGAGCTCGATGGCAGAGCACTCCTGGGTTCAACATCCAGGAATGAGAGGGAAAACAAATTAGATTTGTATCCAGCATTGGAACCAACTAAAGAGGAAAATTAAATAAAGAGGAAAGCTATATCTCAGATTCTTCCTGAATTTCATTGAAGTTGCATTGGCCTATGTCTAGCTATTCTGGATGGGACCCACCACACAGCTACAGCCACACAATCCTTAGCATTAGGGAGGCTTTAAGTAATAGACCGACTAGTGTAAATTACCACGCAAGGGTACCCCGAGGACCCAGGCATCAGCAGACCTGGGCAGGCAGACAAGACTGATCAACTCATGCCCACAGGAGCTCTGTGGCTGGTTTTGCAGAGGAAGGTCAAGGGTTGGTGGTGAAAAGAGATAGGGCAGGCTACCTGGAATGTTCCAAACTTGGAGGCAGAAGGGAGCAGGTCCCACGAGAGACTCGGCAGAAACAGCGTTAGTAGAACCCACGTGGGGAACAGTGCCTGTCCTTTCTGTAGTCTCTGGATGATCACGCGTCCCCTGGGGCGGCCCCCGTCCTACCCGTAGGACTGAGTTCTATATAATAAGTGCTATTATTTCTTCCTGAAGGTCAAGTCTTCTCCAGACACCCTAATAGGAAGTGATTTGTCCTTGCTGTGAGGTTTCTGGCTGTGCTACTCGCGTGGCAATTCAGCATCTACCGACTTGATAGGAGAAGACACAAACATATTGAGGACCTACTGTGCACCCAGGGCTTTCAGCTCCTCTAATTCTCCCCACACCTGGGCACTCCGTTACATCATCCCCATGTCTGTTGGAGGGTGGGGTGAGGATCACGGTCTCCAGGCCAGTCTGTGTGACTCCAACCACAGCTGTCCCCGCACATCTGCGCCATGAGACTTTATAAACAAGTGATTTAGCTTTGAACTGTAGATTTCCCTTCTGTAAAGTGGGGAGAATAATTACTTATCTCCCAGGATCGCTGTGAAGGTCAAATGCATTAATATCACTTAGAAAGATGCCTGAACAAGTGGGCACAGCGGGCCATGCCTGGAATTCCAGCTACTCCGGAGGCTGAGGCAGGAGGATCCCAAGTTCCAGGCCAGCTTGGGCAACTTAGTGAGAGCCTGTCTCAAAATAAAAAAAGAGAAAGGGTGGGGATGTGGCTCAGTGGTCAAGTGCTCCTGCGTTTAATCCCCCGTAGTGGAAGAAAAAAGAAAGTAAAAAGATGCCCTCCACACGGTCAGTACGTGAACTAGGCTCAGAAACTCGCCCAGGACCTGTAAGTGATTACATCCTAGTACATGGCCTAGGTGCTCTTTCCACTTTCTCGCAGCGTCTCCTCCTCTGGTTTTTCTCGAAGGATCTCGTGCCCCATCTCTCACCAGCTCCTATAAACCCGTCATCTTCCCTCTACCTCTGTGTAGAGCGAATTGCTCAGGGAGTCCAAACAGGCAAATCCAGAGAGAAGGTAGGTCTAGACCACTCCTGGTCACCCAGAGGACAGGGGTGGGGAGGAGGGTGGACAGACCTGAGCCTGAAGCGCTCCCTGCCCCCCGATGGCCTTCTGGGCCTCCGAGATGTGGAAGTGAAGCGTCAGGAGCAGACCCTGGACGCGGGCAAAGGCCCCATCGTGGGGTGGCTGGAGGAAGGCCCTGCCTGAAGCTCTTCCTCCCTGTCCCCGCCTCCCATGGTCTCGGCTTCCTTATGATCTACCCGGGAGGAAAGCGGTGCCAAAGCACCAGGCAACATAGGTGCCCTCCTCCACCGCCACCCTGGTGCTGTTGAGTGGGCGGCCGGGGAGGGGCGTGGGGGTGCAGGGCAGGGCCCCCCTGCTGTCCTGCCACATCAGCACCCCCCCTGCCCCTGCCCGGCCGGCCCTGCTCCCAGCCCACTCCCCCGCGCTGCTCTGCCTGGTGAGGGCATTTCTCGGGCCCTCCTGACCTCCTCCTGCCCGGGAGGATGGAGGCATCATTAGCAGCCGCTGCTCCTGGGGAGCGGGAGAGCAGAGAGGCTCATTAAACCGGCCATGCGTGCCCCCTCCTCGGCGTCTCCTTCATCTCCCCCGCGCGCCTCACCCTCCTGGCCCCACAGCTCCAGTCCCGCGCGCCTCACCCTCCTGGCCCCACAGCTCCAGTCCCGCGCGCATCACCCTCCTGGCCCCACAGCTCCAGTCCCGCGCGCATCACCCTCCTGGCCCCACAGCTCCAGTCCCGCGCGCTTCACCCTCCTGGCCCCACAGCTCCAGTCCCGCGCGCATCACCCTCCTGGCCCCACAGCTCCAGTCCCGCGCGCATCACCCTCCTGGCCCCACAGCTCCAGTCCCGCGCGCATCACCCTCCCTCCTCCCCTCCTCTTTCCGGCCACCTTTCAGGGCTCCGTGACCTTCTCCCGCGGCATCCCCATCTCCACCTCCTTCTTCTGCTCCATTTACTTCTGCTTCCTTGTGAGCTTCTCTTTCCCTCTCCTCACTGTCTCCCCATTCCCACCTGTATCCCCTTCCTAACCTGCTCTCTGCCACCCCCAAACCAGTCCTCGGGTCCATCTGGTGGGATGAGAAAATGGGGGAGAGGGACAGATGACAGTTCAGGGGTTAAGGCCAAGGAGAGGCCCCCTCCACGGAGGAGAGGAGGCAGGAGCACAGGCTTCAGGGAGGCTCATCTGGGTCATCCTGGCCACACCTGGGCCCCCCAACAGCTGCTGCTGAGGACTGAAGGGAGCACCTCTTTTTTGGGTCTGGTTTCCGCAGTTTAGGGCAAAAAGTTTCAACTCAACTTGGTTTGGCCACACCGCCGCCCCCTCTCCTTCTAAAAATGCAGCCTGTGGTGAGCTGACTAGTTCTGAGGTCAGGACAGGCCCAGCGGGGCCGGAGGGAGGGGGACTTGCCGTAGGGAGGGCACCCAGATGGCCTGTTGCCAGTTCTCCTCTGAAAACTTTTGCTGCCCAGTAGGCAGTCTGCAACCAGGGCCACCCTGCAGGGCCACCATTCTAACACGGCTGCTCACAATGCCAGTCCCAACCCCTATCTCCCTCCCTTCCTCCCTCACTTCCTATCTCCATTGTCCTAAGATAATATTAGACAGCAGGATGTCTTTCCAACAAAATAACTTTTTTTTTTTCCCCAGTACTGAGAATTGAACCCAGGAGTGTCCTACCACTAGGCTACACCCCTAGCAACACCCCATTGTATTTTGGTACAGGGTCTCATTAAATTGCCCAGACTGGCCTCAACCTTGCAATCTTCCTGCCTCAGCCTCCCGAGTGGCTGGGATTATAGGTGTGCACCACGGGCCTAGCTCCAGCCCCCAAAACTGTTTCCTTCCCACTTTCTATAATTGCACCTCTTGGCTGGGTGTGTGGTGCACGCCTGTAATTTGAACTATTGCAAGTTTGAGGCCCAACTGGGCATTTGGCAAGAGCCAGTCTCAAAATAAAAATAATAAGAACAGGGCATGTGGCTCAGAGGCAGAGTGTCCCTGGGTTCAATCTCCAGTATCACAAAATAAAATCAAAAATGTGTAACTGTACTTCTTCCAGGAAGCATTCCTGGGTTGACCCCACCTTAAATCCAGAAGAGATCTAGGAAACTATTTAATCGCATGTCAATTTAGAATCAGGGCCTGGGCATGGCAGTGCATGCACATAATCCCAGTGATTTGGGAGGCCAAGGCAGGAGAATCCCAAATTCAAGACCAGCTTGGGAAAATTGATGTATCAAAATTAAAAAGTAGCTGCGCACGGTGTCGCACGCCTGTCATCCCAGCAGCTCAGGAGGCTGAGACAGGAGGATCGTGAGTCCAAAGCCAGCCTCAGCAATGGTGAGGCGCTAAGCAACTCAATGAGACCCTGTCTCTAAATAAAATACAAAATAGGACTGGGGATATGGCTCAGTGGTCGAGTGGCACTGAGTTCAATCCCCAGTACCTCCCCCCCAAAATTAAAAAGTGAATAAATAAATAAGGAGAGAGGGGGGGGGGAAGAGAGAGAGAGAGTTATTAAAATGAGGGCACTGAAGCCAGTGGGTGTGTGGTTTTCCCAGGGCATATGGTACATTAATGGCAAAGCTAAGAGTAAACATCAAGTCTTCTAATTCCTCTTCTTGTTTTCTCTCCATTGTAGCAACCTGTCTGCTCCCCAGAGAATTGATGGTCAAGGGAAGATCTGGGGGTCAGGGATGTCTACTACTATCATGTTTCCTGTTCTCTGCGTCAAAGTGCCTCTCTCTGCAGCCAGTCTCTGCTATACTTGAGACCAGTGTTGTTGATCTTAAATGGAAACTTGCTTAGATGTGAGCCCTTGCAGGGCTGGCAACCTCAGCACCTAACAGTGCCTGGCTCTCTAGGAACACTTGGCCAACTGAAGCTAACTGAAATGAAGACATGCTGCTGACCACCTAGGACTATAGAGTCTTCCCCCCAGCAGAGGCGGAGGAAGAGTCTTTGTAGACAAGGATGACACAGCCTGGCCCAGGAGATCGCCAGGACACAATTTGCACTTTTTGCTCTTTCCAAGACCCAGGGGAACGGCACCACTTTCTAGACCAGGAACCTTGCATTTGGGTGGCCCACGTGTCCTGGCTGCAGGCCATGCAGAAGGGAGGGCAGGGGCTACACAGGCTCCCAGAAGGAACTTAAGAAGACACCTGTGGGCCCTAACATCCTCTAGGGTGGTCGCTGTGAGCTCCTTCCTGCTCCTCCTGGACCCAATCCAAGATCTCCTGTCACATGCACCCACTGAGCACACACAGATGAGTTCCCCAGAAAGAAACAGACCAGAAGCAGGCTGGGGCCCCTGGCAGGTGGGCAGAAGGTCTGCAGATGTCCTCACACTAACCAGTCAAAGGAACTGTGGAAGGCACTAGAGCAGCCTGGTCAAGCGACACTTGCCTGAACACTTGGGTCCTCTCTCCCTCCTCTCCAGTTAAGTCACTGTGCGATTCTTCTGCAGGCTGTGTGTGGGGGGGTGTCTAATCTTAGGGCCTGGGATGTGGACGGCTGGAAAAGATTTGGAGCAATCCCTGACTTTATACCCTAGGAGGGCGACACGCGCATAGTAGGGATCCTGGGATGTGACACGCGTATAGTATGGATCCTGAGATGTGTCCCTCTACCCAGTGGAGCCCCTTGGGCACTAGATACAAAGAAAGCAGGGAAACGGAGGTCAAAGTCCACGGGTGGTACTTAGCTACAGCAGGGCCCTGGTCAAGCAGGAGGATCGCAAGTTCAAGGGCGGCCTGGGTAATTTAGGAAGAACCTATCTCCAAAGAAAATCGGCTGGGGCTATAGCTCAATGGTAGAGCACCCCTGGGTTCAGTTCCTAGAAGAAAGAAAAGAGGGGGTGAGGGAGGGAGAGAGAAGACAGCGGCTGGCCCTGGAATGGAATGGAGCATTACAATGGGAATCCTGAACCAGGGCTTGGGGCCAGGGTGCCTGCATCCCTTCTCGGGACTAGATCACCTGTACGGTCCCTCCCATATCTGCCCCCAACAGCACACAGTAGTCGTTCAGCACAGGTCAAAGCTTGTAAGGATGTCTTCTGAAACCCCCCTCCTCCAGATACCTAAAATGCTCTCCACCCCCTGGCACACCCCTGGCCTCCTCAGGATGATAATGACCCTTCAGACTCCCCCCAGCATCCTGCCTTCCTCAGTTCCGTGTGCCCAGACTTTGGAGTGGAGAGCCTCTCAAATCCCATCACGTTGATGTACGTCTTGAGAACCTGCCTACTAAGAATCCAGGTGCGTAAGGCTGTAACAGCTACCCACTGAGCCCCCGAGCCTCACCAACCCCAAAGGTGCCCCCACACACCTGGAGGACTCTTCCTGCCCCTGCAACCCGAGCCCGGCCCCTCCTTCAGAGCCAGGCTGCAGTCAGTGTCTTTAAGGAAGTCTGGCCAAACCAGCGCCATCCAGGCCACACCTGGCCACACCCGGGGCTATTTCCTTCTCTCCAGTATTTAAGGCCCCAGGCTACATCATATTTATCTGAGGTTGTTTATGGAGATCCTGGTAACAACAGGAACAATTTGCCTCTGGGACTTACAAGTGAACAGAAAAGGAAAGTCCCCTGCAAAGAGCCCGTAAAAGAAGCAGGTGTGAACCGCGAAGAGAGATGGGGGAAAGAATGGATCGATCACCTTTGGGCACAGTGGCGCACACCTGTAATCCCAGGGACTCAGGAGACTGAGGCAAGAGGATCCCAAGTTCAAGGCCAGCCTGGGCAGCTTAGACCCAGTCTCAAAATGAAAAAATAAAAAGGACTGGGGGTGTGGCTCAGTCATAGAGCACCCTGGGGCTCCAATCACCAGTATCAAGAGAAAAAAGTCCCTAATCTACAGATGACTCGCCCACTGAGTCTGGGGCATTGGGGTGGGGGGAGAGTTTAGTTTTCTCCAGGAAAGGGAGGAGGAGAAGGGTTGAAAACATTTTTATAATGTATCTTATTATAGAAGCTATTATAACCTACGGTAACTTATTATAGGCAGCAAATAGTTTCACTCAAAAATCATGTATATGCACATTTCTTTCCAACCTCAATTACAGACTTACACAAAAAGCTAGAGCTAAAAAGAGCCTTTGGCTAGCCCAACCTCCTCATGTTGGGAGTTACTAAAGCCCAGCAAGGTTAAGCAACTTGTTCAAAGTCACACAGCTCATTAGCAGCAGAGTCAGGAAGGAAACTAAGATAAGGGTAATGGCTCAGACAGGACACTTTCCACAACATTACAATACTTCCACCAGGGGATCCAATCACACCCAACAAAGAGTCACATTGGTGACAGCCTGCCTGATTCTGCATTAAAAAAAAAAAAATAGAGAAACTGCATCCTAATGCAGTGAAAAACCTCTCTTGTTCAGGGATCCACCTTGTTTTGTCCCCAGGTCCTGTGGATTGAACCCAGGGGTGCTCTTCCACAGACTTACACCCTCAGCCCTTTTTATTTTATTTTGAGACAGGGCCTCACTAAGTTGCCCAGGCCGGCCTTGAACTTGTGATCCTCCTGCCTCAGCCTCTGAGTAGCTGGAATTTCCAGGGATGCGCCACTATGGGACTATGGGACTATGGGATCCAGCATTCCTGATGGAATTTTTGAGGTTTGGGTGGAGAGCCTTCCTAGACACCATCCCCCAAAGGCCACTTTAAGGTTGCAATCTATGCAGATCCCAGGACACTTAGCAACTGAGAAGAAAGGATGTCAGAGGGCACGGGCCACTGCTTCTTCCTCCTCAGACCTATAAATCCAACTGTCCTTTTGGGGGGGGGGCATCCCCGTCATCAATGACAGGGAAAAGAATCACACCTCGGTTAACCACACCACTGAGGAAAAGCGGTGGTGTGGATAATGCAAAAGTCATTTCTTTTTGGCATCGGAAAGCATGATAATGAATTTTTAGCAGCACCTAATTATGTTCTGCGGAAGATAATATTAAAAAAGTGTTTGCATTCTCTAAGCACGTATTAAGTGATAGTGTGAAGAACTGGGTTGGAATAGGAACCAGACTTCGAATTAAACCTCATTATGGGGACCCACCAAGT
The DNA here is from genome assembly GCF_021218885.2 of Marmota monax. Taxonomy (NCBI): domain Eukaryota; kingdom Metazoa; phylum Chordata; class Mammalia; order Rodentia; family Sciuridae; genus Marmota; species Marmota monax. The sequence continues at coordinate 640,619 of NW_026695201.1, read as the reverse complement.
GGATAATCCACCCTCAAAGCACTCAGATATTCACTCAACAGGCTTTGGGGTGTGTGTGTGTGTGTGTGTGTGTGCATGCGTCTGCTTACCGCATGGCTGTCACCCTCCTGTGCACTAAGAAAAGAGGTCAGAGGGAATTTACAAACAAGAAGTCATATTCCCTGACCTAAGGAGGGTTGGTCTCCTGCAGGAGATGGCAGTAAACAAGTCCCTGTGATTAAAATGGAATCTGCTGTCCAAGGAAGAGCATTTGCTCTGGAAGCCCAAAGGAAAAAACAGGTCATTTTTGGAAGGAGGGAGAATGAGAAGACTGCCTTCTGATGGCTTGTGAGGTGCACCTGGAAGGCAGATCCAAATGGAGTTCTGTACCATCCAGGGAACAGGGAGGTGGCGTGACCTGGTGTCACAGGAGGAGAAAGACCTGATTGGTTTTCCCCTTAGAGCAAATGCAAATGCGGGTCAACCCCAGCACCCCTTCCCCTGAGCTCCAGGCTCCTGGCGTGGTCTCCCTCCATCCCAACAAGACAGATCTCGCCTAAGTTCTCCAGGAGCCAGTTCGTCTCCACTGGTTATTTCTGAGAGCTAAAAACATTCACCCTGGGGGAAAAAAAAATTCCTGTCCCTGTCCACAACAGAGTGTGTTTTGAATCTCTAACTGGATTCCAGGCTCATTTCTCTGGGACCCCAGAACCCGGAGCTCTCTCTCCACCCGAGCCCTGTGGTGTTTGGGGCCTCTCTCTTAGGGGACAGCCCCTGCAGACCCTTCTGAGTCGGCTGCTGTTTGAAAACTGAAGGGGGAAGAAGATGGAGAGGAGGCCGCTCTCCCGGCCGCGGGGCCTTTTCCCCTGGCTCTGCGCTGGCTCTGCGGTTGACGCTCAGCAATGATCCCAGGAGCCTGGAATTTGAGGAATTTCCTGCCCCTGCTGAAAGACCTAGCAATTAGGCCTGCAGTTTCCACCCCGGGCCTCCCTCCACCCAAGTTCAGTGGCCCCAGGGAAAAGCAGCGTCCAGAGCTCTGCCTGGGCACATCTGCGGCCTGACCGTCCATCACAACGGTCCCCTACACAGTCACCCCCACTGCCACCCCCCATCACCCCCTTCCAACCACCCAAAGTCTCTGCCAAATGCCCCACAGCCTTCCTCGGCCCGCCTGAGTGTAGAAACGATAACACAGCACAGAGTTCACTCCCTCCTGATTCCACCTGGTCCTTCTAGAATCTTCCAGGGATAATTCGATGCTTTTTGGGTTTGCTTCCTCTCCTCCAACACCGCAGGAGCCAAGCCTGGGTCCTTGTTCCTCCATCTTTTTGCCCCTCTCCTCCCTTCCCCTGGGCCCACACGTCCTGACTTCTTGGATTCACGCCTTTGCTCAGCGTCTGCTCCAGGCCCAGACACGGTGGGCCTTGCTCTCGGGCAGTGTGCCTGACCTGGGGACTTCTAGAAAGCAGGGTGGAGGCTCTGTGCCTCGGTTTCAAGCCAGAGATATGGGGACAGGAATGAGGAGGATGCTCCCAAGTCGTCTAAATGAATCTTATGTAACTTTGCAGCAGCAATAACAGAGGCGAATTTCTCCTCCTCATCATGTGTTGTTCAGGCTCATATTCAAGTTGGGTCCTATTCTCTCTTGACGCGTCAATCGCCGTCACATCAACACCAGGTGCCGGGGGCAAAACTCAACCGAGGATTGAAAACACTTGCCACAAATCGTTCTCCACCGGAAAGTCCCAGCAGCACCCGAGGAAGGGGTGCCGTCCCCTTTAACCTTCCCCTCAGGACTGCAGCCCTCCCTGAACCCCAAGTCCTGTGTCCCTCCCTGAACCCCAAGTCCTGTGTCTACATCTTCAGTCTAGTGCCTTTGGGGGGCAGTACTGGGGACTGGACCTAGGGGGCGCTCACCGCCGAGCCACATTCCCAGCCCTTACTGTCTTGAGACAGGCTCTCGCCAGGTTGCTGAGGCTGGCCTCAAATTTGTTACCCTCCGGCCTCAGCCTCCGAGTTGCTGGAATCACAGGTGTGCACCACCGCCCAAGGTGGGCTGGCCCATTCTCAACCCCTTCGACAGTGCCACCGCCTCCCTTGGTTTTCACTCTTCCTCTACTCAAGAGTCAAGTCTGAATTTTGGCTGCCCAACGTCCCAGAGCAGCTGACTGGGTAGAACCTGGCCCCACATCTCCCCTCTCTGCCCACGTCACCTACCCTTCACCTACCCTCTCGTGCTCATGGGCCGGCTCACTCACTTCCAGGGGGTCCAGGACAGGGGCCAGGAAGCCTCCCACCTGCCCACAGGTCTCCCCCAGGGCCTCACCTCCACTCCTCTCCCCTCTCAGCGCCCAGGCTGGAAAGTGGGGCAGCACATGGCCCGGCCTCCAGGCCTGTCCCCCACCCCCAAACAGGGGCCTCCAGTCCTGTCTCCCACCCCCAAACAAGGGCCTCCAGGCCTGTCCCCCACCCCCAAACAGGGGCCTCCAGTTCTGTCTCCCACCCCCAAACAGGGGCCTCCAGGCCTGTCCCCCACCCCCAAACAGGGGCCTCCAGTCCTGTCCCCCACCCCCAAACAGGGGCCTTCAGGCCTGTCCCCCCCCAAACCCTCTGGGCCATAGGGCAGTCTCCTGCTCCCCGGCCTCCCCCCCCCTTCCTCTGGGCCGTTCTCCCAGCCTCCGTTCTCCCAGCCTCCGAAGAACAAGACTCCTCCATTAAGAAGGAAATCAAAGCTCCCCCACTGCTTCAGTGGGAAGTTCACTACCTGAGATCCCCCTGGCTCTCAAGACCGTGGCCTTCTGAGGTTGGGGGGTGCCGTCCCTCACCACCACCCCCCCGCCACGGTCCCTTCAAACAAAGCTTTTCTCTCGGGTTTTGACCCTGATGAAGATTTTTAACTGGAATCCCTTCTTCTTCGTCGTCGTCTTCTTTTTTTTCCTTTCTCCCTTTACTCTGTAATTCTGAAAGATCTTTTGTCTTCTCAGTAAAAAAAAAAAAAAGAGAGATCGGGAGGGTATCTCCCCCTCCTTGTAAGTAATTGAGAAAGAGGTTTTCTGTTGTTTGTTTGGAGAGAAAGAAAGAAAGAAAATCAGTGCAGAACTATATTCTTTCTTAAAAATTCTTTCTTATATCGACATAAAGGAGAAGGGGTGTGTTGGCTCACTCCTGTAATTCTAGCAACTTGGGAGGCTGAGGTGGGAGGATCACAAGTTTGAGGCCAGCCTCAGCAACTTAGCAAGGCCCTGAGTAACTTACGGAGACCCTGACTCAAAAACACAAAACGTAAAGGGCTGGGGATGTGGCTCAGTGGTAAAGCACCCCTGGGTTCAGTCCCAGGTACCAAAAATGATGAATCAGAAATCAAGGAGAGAAGTCTTGAACATGTGAATGGAGAATGGCGGCCCGAGAGGGAGGGTTAAAAGGGTAACAGAGAAACTGAGGAAGGGCTGCAAAGGCCTCCACAGAAGGAGCAGGAAGGGTGAGGAGAGATGCCCCCTTCCTGGGCCGCACTGAGCAGCTTCTCCAACTGGGAAGTGAGAAATGACCTCGGATCCCCCCACACACACAGGAAGAAGACCTTCAAGGGTCCTGCACATCATAGCACCTAAAAGGGCCAAGCATACAGTAAGCACTCAAACCATGTGGGGTTAAACAAAACAGGGCTGTTGTGGCAATTATCTCTTTTTTTTTTCCTTTTCCCCCAGGACCAAAAGAAAGGCCCAGTGGAAACCAACAGGGAAAGAAATAAAGAATTCAGGGCTGGCCTCACCTGGCTAGGGCAGGGTGACCAACAGAGAGGTCCCCCGTGTCAGCCCCTCTGGTCAGCCAACCCCTCTGTCTTCCCTAGACCTCGGCCTCTCCCTCATCTGGCGAGGCAAGACCCATCCATCGAAACGCTGTCAGCTCTCAATTATTCAAACACAGGATCCTCACTTTGGAGATTATCCATGGAAAAATCTTAATCCCGGGCAGGCTGGGTCCCTTTGCCACCCAGGATGTCTCGGTTGTCAGTCTTGGTGGGAGCAGGGAATTAGAAACTCATTTAAGTAGCAGTCCGAGTCAACTCTAATAAGCAAGGCAAATCTGATTATTATCATCATCATTATCACCAGGATGCATTCCAAAGTTTGATGGAGAAAATAAAAAAACAGAAGGTTAAAAAAAATCAGAGACTGGGTGTTATCCCCGAGGAAGCTCCCCCTCCTCCTGGGTCAACTGGGTGTTAACTATATTTACCGACGGCCTTTAATCTGGACAGCTCTCTACAGCCTCTGGTGCATCTTTACGGTGCCTCTAAAGGAAGATTAGAGACAATTTGTGATATTTGTTTCCTTAAAATAGTAGCTGACTTTCTCACTGCTGTCTTACGATTTTTCCAGTTTCATGTAGTTTAGCTCACTTAATGAGTTTACTGACTTCATCAAAGATTTGAGGCCACACACCTCTGTACACCTTTGGTCGGTTATAGAAAATATCGATAAAGCCGGGCACAGTGGCACAGGCCTAGAATTAATCCCAGCTCCTCGGGAGGCTGAGGCAGGAGGATTGCAAGTTCAAGTTCAGCCTGAGCAACTCGGCAAGACCCTGTCTCAAAATAAAACAAAAAGAGCCGGGATGTAGCTCAGAGGTAAGGTGCCCCTGAATTCAGTCCCCAGGACTGCAAATACTAGTCATAAGTAAATATGATACAATATAAATTAAGACTAGATGCTGGATGGGTTTGGTGGTGTTTAGGGGAGCAAATACAGACAGGAGAAATGAATGGAGGTGGGGGAAACCTAACCCAGGAAACACGCGCCACAGGATCTCCCATGCCTCTTCAGAGGCCAATGGCAAGGTCCAGTCCCGAGCTTCCAGGCACCCAATGCAAAAAAGGAAAAATGCAAAATCCGTGACATAATTTATTGTGTCTATAAAACAAAAACCACCCGATGACTTAGGAAAAGTACTGCCCCGGAACTTTCACCCACAGATCCTCATAAAAGGACACTAGGATGTGTTGAACCATATCCTGGATGACATCCCTGCCATAAATACTCCAAGGGTTTTCACAGGACTGCTCTTTAGAACATTCCTCACTCGGGGCAGGCTGGTGGCACTAGGCCAGATGCTCAGCTCAGGAAAAGCCGTTCCTGAGGGGGCCCAAACCGTCGGACTGTCTGGCTTGGTCCAGGGATAAAACTGTGAGTTCCTACAGGAACGGACTGGAGGTGGGCTGTGGCCGTGGGTGGGAGAGCGAGGACATAAAACAGGACTCTTCCGACTTAGCTCTTTCAGCCCCCAGCTCAGAGCTGCCTCCTGAGATTAGAGGAAGGAGAGGACATCACGGCCCTCTCGGATAGTCACAATTTCTGGGGAGGCATCTGAAGACAGGGGGAGGGAGAACCCAGAGGATTATTCCACGAGGGAGATGGGGCAAGGGGCCACGGGCTACTGTGCTGTCTGGGCTGGGTGAGGGGCCCTGGGAGACTCGGCTAAGAAGGAAGAAAGCTCTGTCTGCTGGATTGAGGGGAAGGAAGGGAGGGAGGGAGGGAGGGAAAAGAAAAGAAATAGAAATAGAAATAGAAATACTGCCGATACACCTAGCCCCATAAATATCAGCTCAGCTTTTGGCATCTTGAGGTCTGGAAAAATCCCGAGAAGAGTCACAGAAAAGCCAGTGGCAAGAGACAATGAAGGCCTGGCCAGCGGGCACTCTCCTGGGGGAACACCCCAGGCACCCCCACAACCCAGCGGCTGGAGGGCCCAGTCCACACAGGCTGGACCCAGAGGCCGGCCTCACCTGGAACAATCCAGGAAGGAAGCAAGCTCACAACCCAAGCATCAGGTACTCGGGGTGTCCAGAAACGCCCCCGTTTATCTGACCAAAGACCTCTTCATCCTACAAAGACCCTATTTTACCCCCCAAGGGAGGGAGAGAGCCCGGTGCCGTGGCATCAACCTGCTAATCCCAGCAATTGGGGAGGCTGAGGCAGGAGGATCGTAAGTGAGAGGCCAGCCTGGGCAACGTGGCAAGACGCGGTCTCAAAATAAAAAAAAAAAAAGAAAAAGGGCTGGGGGTGTGTAGCTCAGTGTAGCGTGCCCCTGGGGGAGAGCCCCAGTACCAAAAAAAAAAGAAAACTAGGGGCCAGGAGAGAAAGCTTGTCCAGCCTTGTCTGACTGAGGTGCCGGGGCTGCAGGGAAATCCCCAGGAGAGGAGAGACAATGGGGTGCAGGGCTGGTGTTCCCCGGCTGCTTCTCTGAAATCCTCTTCAGGAGCCCGGGGAAGGAGTGGAGGGTGGAGGAGGAGAGGGCGAGCAGCCATCTCGGGCGGGCATCTCGGGGTCGTCCCCTGACAATGGCCAGGAGGAGGGAACCTGCAGCCTGTTACTTAATTATCTCTGAATGGTTTTTGTTCCTGGCTTTAAACATTTACCCCTATTGGGTGTGCACGGCTTCACAAGCTCTCTATCTCCTTTTCTTTGCCGTCGCCATGGCAACGACTCCAGGCCTACAAGGGCTCTCTGATTTTAAATAAAAGTTGAGGTTTCTCCCCCCCCGCCCCCACCCCCACCTTTCCCTCTCTTTCTAGGGGATGAGGTTTCTCTCTTCCCTCCACCTTCCCCTCTGCCCTCGGCTCCCCCGCCCCCGCCCAGCGCCCAGGGGCTCCTTATCATCATCACCTCCTTCTCTCATTACCTCCTTCCACCTGCCTCCTCTCCAACCCTCTCCCATCTCTGGACTTGCAAGCCCTAATCCCCTGGTTGCCAGGACGGCAAGAGAAGGGGTGCTGAGGAGGGAGGGGGTGCTGAGGAGGGAGGGGGTGCTGAGGAGGGAGGGGGTGCTGAGGAGGGAGGGGATGCTGAGGAGGGAGGGGGGTGCTGAGGAGGGAGGGGGTGCTGAGGAGGGAGGGGGGTGCTGAGGAGGGAGGGGGTGCTGAGGAGGGAGGGGGTTGCTGAGGAGGGAGGGGGGCAGAGGTGGACAGATCAGGGCCTCTCTGGAAAGGGCGTCACCCTATATGCTGTGGGGATCACCCCCTTCCTCCAGCAGTTAGTGGGCAAGCAGGTTCCTTCGGTTACCACCCTGAGGCCCCAGGAACTGTTCCCGCCCCCCCCCCCCACACACACACACACACTAGGGCTTGACCCCAAGGGCTGAGCCCCAGCCCCAGCCCCCTTTCTAGTCTTTATTTCGAGGCCGGGTCTCACGGGGTGGCTGAGGCTGCCCTCCAACTTGCCATCCCCCTGCCTCGGCGCGTCACGAGGATTACAGAAATGGGCCTCTGGGTCCTGTCCTGTCACGGAGGACATCAGGATCTGTGCCATGGGGGGCGAGGGGTGGGGGAGGCAGCAGTAGATTTCCAGAGAGTAGGGAAGGAGGTTGGCTGGGGAGGAGGAGGCCAAGGGGGAGCCTCCAGTTCCAACCCGGCTCTAGGCCAGTGACTCACTCACCCTAAGGTCCTCCTGGGTTTTGTCTCTTAACAGGGAGGGGTTGGATTAAATCTGTGAGTTTCCAACTCTTTTCAGGTGCCCCGGCCCTCCCAGGAGGTGGCTGGCCGCTATGGCAGGGCTGGGGGGTGGCCGGCGAGAGCAGCAGCCAGCACCTGGCCCCTCCAGGACTCCCGCGGAGTCCCTGACCACAACCCCAGGTGTTCCTTGGGGAGGTCAGGGCCTCCACTCACCCTCCCTGGTGGGTTACCCAGGTGACTTGGCCACCTCCTGTCTCCCTGGCCCAGACTCACTCACCTAAGTTAGGCATGGCTCATATGGAAACCTCATCACTTCCAAAATGAGCTCGCAGACTGAATATTTCCGCAACAATATAAACCTCTCATTTATATATTTTATTTTTTGAGGCACCAGGAATCAGACTCAGGGGCCCTCTACCACTGAGCCACATCCCAAGTCCTTTTTATTTATTTATTTATTCATTTATTTTTGAGACAGGGTTTCACTAAGTTGCCCAAATCGGCCTTGAATTTGGGATCCTCCTGTCTCAGCCTCCTGAGCAGCTGGGATTCCAGGTGTGCATCATGCCACCTGGCTGGAGGGTTGTTTATTGTCACACCTGGAATGGGAGGGGCTTCTGGTTTTCAGTGGGTGGAGGTCCAGGATGCGACTACCCAGCCCAGGGGGGGAAACAGACCCTACCAGAGGGTTAGTTGTACCCACCTAAAGCAAGTCATTCCCACATTGTTTGTTCACAGATTAGTATTCTATACTCAATCACTTATTTAACCCATTTCCTGAGTGCTGATACCAGGCACTGGGGAGGAGATGCAAGACCAAGACACAGAAGGGGGCCCTACCCCCAAGGACTTCACTTTACCTTATATTCTCAACTCCCGATGGCAGGGGCCAGGATATCACACAACAGGATTCATGAATTCCGTGTTATAGTTAGGAAAAGAGGCTTGCACAAGATCAAAGTCAGGACTAAGAAGACCGAATCTGAACCCAGGTCTCCTAACTACAAATCCAGGGCTCTTTTCATTACTCTACACCATAAAATATTTGAGCTGGGTATTGGGGTGCAGGCCTATAATCCCAGAGGCTGGGGAGGCTGAGGCAGGAGGATCACAAGTTTGAGGCCGGCCTCAACAATTTAGGGCTAGGGGTGCAGCTCAGCGGTACGGCACCACTGGGTTCAGTCCCCAGTACCATAAAATAAGTTTTTTAATTTTAAAAGAAGTAGTTAGGATTCAATGAAACCGTAGGAGCTAATAAATGCCACCTACTGCGGACATCTCAGACACCGTGCCAAGGGTTCTACAGATTATTTTATGCAATCTTTTCCACCACTCCAGGTAGATGGCACTGTTCTTCTGCAAGGAGGTGAAATGACTGACACAAAAGTCCCCCGGACTGGAGGAAGCAGCTCCTGGATTCGCACAGAGTAGTCTGAACTCCAGACCTTGCCCTTTTACCCAGAAGCTGAAGAGCACATCACCCTGGGCCTCTGGCATCACCAGCATCCTCCAGCGAGCTCCCTTTTCTACAGCCAAACAGAGGGAGGCCCTGAAAGAGCCCAAGACTCCTCTAGGAAGCAACAGTCCAAGAAGAGGTGAAATCAACCCTACCATCAACCTAAGATCCTCATCTAAGATCCCCAGATCAGCCCGGGGGAAGCTGGAGGAGCGAGGTGGAAGATTCTCTATGAAATAAACAAAAACAAAAACGACAAAGGTCAGGCGTGGTGGTGCACGCCTGGAATCCCAGTGGCCTGGGAGGCTGAGGCAGGAGGACTACAAGATGGAGGCCAGCCTCAGCAATTTAGCCAGACACTGTCTCGATATTTAAAAAATAAAATAAAAAAAGGGGCTGGGGATGCGGCTTAGTGGTTGAGCACCCCTGGGTTCAATCCTTAAAACAAAAACAAAAACAAGAAAAACCACAAAGGCCCCAAGAATCAAAATTTTAAAAAAGTAGAGGGTGGAGGAGTGTGGAGTGGGACAAAGAGCTGGTGGTGGAGAATGAGAACAGGGTTGCCTGCAGAGGAAATCAGACCAATAGCGACCTTGCTGTTGGGGGAGGTTCCCAAGTGTGGCTTCGCTGACTTCTGCTCCCTGGACCCCGCTTCCCTCTGATCTGGCCACCCAAGCTAACGAAATTCCCCGCCTCCCTAGGTCCTGGGGAAGTGCCTGAACACACCCCACTGCCCCCCACCCCATTTCTAGCCACCAGTGTCAGGGGCTGTCGCTGACAGAGGGACAAGGAGACCCCGACATCCCCAGGCCTCAGGGACATGGCTGCACGCCCCCAGGGCAGTCCCTGAGGGGACCCCGAGGTGGCCTCCAGAACACACCTCCCCTCCATCTCCAGGCTCCGCTGAGCTCCCTGCACTTTAAAGGCCTCCGCTTCACTAATGAGGAAAAGAGGCCTCGTCTGCCGGGCCCAGCCCACAGGGAGGGGGCCCAGGCGCCCTCTGAAAGAGGCCGGTATTTGTTGTTTGTTGGTGGTGTTTTTTTTGTTTTGAACAAAACATAATCCGGGGCCTTGGGGAACTTGCAATCTGGCTGGCAAATGCAAAGGTCACTGCTTTCCAACCAAGGGCAAGCCGAGCCTGTGAAAGGAGACCCAAGGAGGGGTGCGGGGAAGGGCTCTCCCCAGCCCCAGGGGGTGCAGGGGGTCTGGGCAGAGAAGGGGCGAAGGAGGGCTTTGGACTTCTCAGTCAGACTCAGGTTCCCGGGAGCCGGGTCCAGGAGATGGCCCTGGTTTTCATTTGGTCCCTTCCCCCAGCCCACAGCGCTGCTCGGCCTCCGAGATGATTAAAACCAAAAGAATTTTAAATGTCTGGAATTCGCTTTCCACCACGGATGCCTTTTGGTGTTTTTTCTCTCTCCCCTCCCTGGTAATTTCTCCTCCTGGGAGAGCGTTCCCTCCTCTCTTCCGGCCCAGTTTGCCGGGAGACGATTCCCAGTCCACACCAGTTAACTTTGTTTTGATTTAGGGGAGGAGAGAGGGGGTTGGGTGTCTCACAAAGAGGAGGAGGAGGAGGAGGAGGAGGAGGAGGGAGGGTGGAGAGGCCTTGATCTTACTGGCTAAAGTTCCCAGAAAAAAGAAAAAAAAAAGAGAAGAAATAGCTTTCAGGGGGGAAAAAAAAATCTGCCAAATGTTTATGTTCCCACAAGACTCTGCAAAACCTTTTCAGAGACCAAAGCTAAAGTTCAGGGCGAAGCCAGAACATGTTTCTTCAGGGAGAAAATCTTATCAGCACGCACACACGCCAGCACCCACACCCTTGGTCAGGTCCCCACCTTCCCCCTGGGCAGGCTGGGCCATCCGCAGGACAGTGGGGGTGCAGGGGTGGGGTGTGGGGTACAGGGCTCCAGCTCACCTATCCCAAGTCCAGGCCAGATCTGAACATGGAGGAAATCCCTGGCTTCCACTGCGATTCCTGAGCAAACGCGGCTCCTCCCGGGACACCCCTGCTCTGGCCCTCGGAAACCAGGACCTGCAGCCATCGCTCACAAAATTCATCAGAGAGGTCCGGGGCCCCATTTGGGAAGAGCCAGTCCTTCTGGGGAACCCTCACAGGATGGCAAGCAGTCAGAGAACTGCAGCCAGAAGGTAGCTAGGAGACTGACCTTCTCATTGTATGCTAAGAAGACAGGCCCAGGTCACTGAGGAAGGCCACTCCATTAGGGGCACAAATGGTGCTAGAGCCGTATCTAGATGGGCAAGAGCACGTCCTTTCTTATTTTGAATCTGGGTCTTGCTAAACCTCCCAGGCTGGTCTCTTTTCCATCTCCATCCTCAACCTACTTGCAACTGGAATTACAAGTCCCCACCTCTTCCTTTAGGACTCACAGAGGCCCAGGCCACAGAGACCTGCTGAGACACAGAAATGAGGAACAGACACAGAAAACACACACACACACACACACACACACACACACACACACACACACACGGGAGGTTTGGATTCCAGTCCAGCTCTGTGTCTAACTCGCTGGATACACTGCCATCCTGGGCCTCTCTGATCCTTCATCTGGACCCGTGGTCTCTCTGGGTTGGAAGCCCAAGGAAGGTCCTGCGGCAGAGGCAGAGGCAGAGCCGTGGGCGCTCAGGTCCAGGGGTGAGGGCCCAGCAGGAAGGGCATCGTCTCCCTCCCTTTCCCCCTATTTCCGGTCCTGTGCTCTGACCCTGTGGAGCCGGGGCCCTCCAGGGTTGAGAACTCCACCTTTCCATGGGGCCTGGGTAGGACACGCCTGGAGTCCCGGCTTGCTTAGGAGTCTCACCCACCGGCTGCCAGGACCGCAAGTCGGAGGCCAGCCTGGGAGATCCAGGGAGGCCCCTGTTTTAAAATAAAAGATAAAAGGGGCTGAGGTGTGGCTCGGGGGCAAAGCACTCCTGACTGAATCCCCACTTCCAAAATGGAAAAAAAGAAAAAGAAGAACAGGACCTTTTCCAGTCAATCCACAAGCCTGGGTCCAATTTGGTGTGGTTTGGACCAATCCCTCTCCCTGAGCAGCAGCAGCAGCAGCGCTTCCCCATCTCGAAAATGGGAATGATGGGCACATTGGGGAGCCCCTGGCACAGCCTCCACCTGGGAAAGGGAGGCCTAAGTGCCTGGCCTCCCCCATCCTCTGAATTATCAGTGAACATCCTGGTTCTCTTCCAGGCTTCAGGCCCCAGATGTGTGTTCTGCTCTCCCCAAAGCAGAAAAGTTCCCCTGAACGGCCTCTCCCACTTCTGTGCGCCCCACTTCCCGGCACAGGGGCGCACCAACTCCCCTGGGGACCCCCTCCAGCTCCTCCTGCGCTGTGTGACCTGGGCTGCTCCTGCAGTACCCCAGGGCAGGCCGGGGGAGCCAGAGGCACACACCGCTCTGGGGATGAAGACTGGGCTCCAGTGGCGGGCCCTGCAGGGCGGGCCCAGGGTCCTGGTTCCCGCGGCCTCACCCCCTGGCTGCCGGCACCCCCCCCCGTCCCCCCAGCAGGGCTCTGCCCACCCTCCCCTGGTCTCCCTCTCCCCCCCCACCCCCTCTGCTGCTGGCTGGGAGCAGGAGGTTATGAAAATGAGCCGCATGCCCAGGAGACTGTAATTATCTGCTAAGTGTGAAAGCCAGAGTGATTAATTAAGAGATAATAAAAAGAGAAGGAGGGAGAGGGGGGGGGTCTCTCGGCTTTGCTTTGATGATAGAACCTGAGGTGAGCCAAGCAATTAGGGGAATCTTTATCGAGAGTTAGCTATAATCCACAAATTATCAGGCACCAAATGCTCCAGGAGCAGGGTGCATCTCACTCCCGCCGAGTGACAGACAGACGGACAGACAGGGAAGGACAGCAGGAGGAAGGGGGCCTGGGGAGCCTCCGGCTGGGGGGCGGGGAGAGCCGGGGCAAGGGGGCCTCAGGCTCTGCTGAGGGAGGCCAGCCACCGAGTGGGCTGCGCAGATTGTCCCCGTGCCGGCCACAGGCTGAGCTCCCAGGACCCCGGGCCATGGCTGTCCTATCCTCCTACCCTTGATAAAGGGGACACTACCCCTGAACACGTGCCGGCGGCCCCACAGGCTGGCGCTACCCTGCAAACACACAGCCTGTCACTGTGTCCACTCTGCGCTCCTCTCTGTGGGGACCACGGACCCGTCTTCTTGGAGGACCTCGTTCCACCCTGTCCTCAAGGGGACAGACCTCACGGGGTGCAGGGCTGCCTTGTGCATGTGGGAGCCTGTCACAAGGCTGGTGTGACTGCTGCAGGGGCCGCACTTGGCAAGGTGACCCCAGGGCTCCACATCTTTTCCTGGCCTCCACTCTGGTTCCAAAGCCCTCCTCCTCCAGGGGGCTCCCTACCTTCCCGTCTCTCCTTCCCACCTGGATCCATTCCTTCCTCTTGCCTTCCCTCCACCCTCCCAAGGAAACTTCCCTAACTGACTGCCCAGCTGCAGTTATTTCTAGTATTTTCTCTCCCCGCCCCCTTCAGTGCTGGGGATTGAACCCAAGGGTGATCCACTGCTGAGTCACACACCCAGCCCTGTTTATTTATTTATTTTGACACAAGGTCTCACTACGTTGCTAAGGGCCTTGCTAGGTTGACGAGGCTGGCCTCTGAACTTGTGATCCTCCTGTCCCAGCCTCTCAAGCAGTTGGTCTTACAGGCGTGCGCCACCGCGTGTGCGTGGTTTCTAGAGCCTCTTCTATCCTCTTCTGCACAGCAGGCGCATAACAGGATTCGAAATCCGCCCCCATTATTTAGATGATCTAGGTATTTATGTGTTTGTATCGTCTAAGTATGGGTTGCCAACTCCCCTATTGTAGTTACCTACCGAAGAGCAGAAATGGAGTCGTCTTCTCCCTCAAGTTCAGATTTAGAGCTAAGAGCTTGCGGATAGTCGGGTCCAGGGAAATGCCCAACTCCTTCCTCGGGTTAGGAGACTCCCAAAGGCAGGCCCCCCACGGAGGCTCCAACCTGCCCTTCCTCTGCCCACACTCATATTGCTTAGTGTCCACCCACACAGACTGGGCAGAGGAAGGACATCCTGTGATTCTGAGAGGACAATATTCCTGCCAGCACAGTTATTGACTGCGGTTTGGGCCACCCTGCCACCAGCCCTGTGCCCACTTCCCTCCCTACCTGGCTTCAGCAGCAGATGCCAGCATCTCTCCCCGCCTGCCACCCCCACCCCCGTGGCCAGAGAGATGGGAAGGACAGCAGAGCTCTCAGGCCCCCAGCTGCTCTGAGTTGCAGAGAAGGGGAACTGGACAGGTAAGGGCACAGCGTGACTCAGGCAGGTTCCTGTGAACTCTGTCTTTCTGGCCCTGGCTGGAGACACTGCAAAGGGCCGCCTCGGTGAGTAGTTGGAGGGCAAATCTGACTCCTCATGAGAGAAACCTCTTTGGCTCCTCAGAAGCAGCTTCACCTAGGCTTGTTTCTTAAGTATCGGGAACTTTGCCTTGAAGTTTGAGAAAAATGTACAGACAAGAGAATACGGAGGATGCATTCTGTCACAGTCCCTAATTAGACTGCTTCCATGCAGGAAATGGAAAAGTTTCAGGTTAGACACAAAGAAGAACTTCCTGCTTGCCACAGAGTATCAGATCATGAGAGTGAGTGAGCAGATTTAGCTGATGAAACTCCTTTTTCTTTAAACATGGATGTGCAGGTTGACCCCCAGTTAATTGGGTCTTAAGAGTGCGACCTGGAAGCTGAGTGTGGTGGCACATTCCTGTAATCCCAGTGATTCAGGAGGCTGAGGCAGGAGGATTACAAGTTGGAGGCCAGCCTCAGGGAGACCCTATCTCAAAATAAAACATAAAAAAAAGGGGGGCTGAGGATGTGAGTCAGTGCCCCCAGGGTTCAATCCCTAGTATGAGAGAGAGGGAGGGAGGGAAAGAGAGAGACAGAGAGAGAGAGAGAGATCTTAAGAGTCCAAAGATGCTGAGGGTTTTTTTTGGTTTTTTTCTTTGGCGGCAGGAAGAATTAAACCCCACGGCACTACAACTGAGCTACACCCCCAGATCTTTTTATTTTTAAATTTGAGACAGCCTTGCTAAATTGCCCAAGCTGGCCTTGAATCTGCGATTTTCCCCAAGCCTCTGGGATTACAGGGGTGTGACATTGGACGGGCTGATGTTGGGGTTCTTAAAGAACCGTCCCTCCACGTTCCTTTCTGACATCAGTTTTATTTCTCCATTTCCAGGAAGCCTAACCTGATCCGTCAGGCCCCTTCCTTATTTACTGTGGAACCCCTCAGGATCGATGCTCATGGTCTGCGTGAGTTCCCATTCACAACTACAGATGGCCACGTTTTGTATGGGAAGGAAGACAGGATGAAGGAGAATCAGTGGGGGTTCCTGTCCGAGTTTCCCCACAGAACCAGGAGACCCCTGAAGGCAGGAGTCTCTCCTCTCTGACCTCCAGATCTTCCTCTGTAGCCCGGAGCTCTCACAGTGATGGAGATGGGAGGGAGCTTGAGTCAGGGCGCCACATTGGCGAGCAAGTGTTGGGTCTACACAGAATGAGAAGCTGACATACCGGGAGAAGGTTCCCCACCGCTCCCCCAAAATCATGTCCGCCCCCTCCCCCCCCCCCGTTGAGCCCAGGACCTCCCTTCCTCCCCACCATCATGCGATTGGCTCCTGACCCAATTTTCAAGTCAAACCAACAGGATCAAGACTCTGACCAAATGCTCTGTCAAAATGACACCCCCCCAAAAATCTCCCATTGAGAAGAATTATGAGGACTTTTCATTTAAAAATAACAATAATAAAATGGAATGGAAATGACTGGCTCAGGCACAGAGGAGTTTCGACCAACACAGTGGCCAGTTGCTTTTCAACTCGGAAGCTGGCAGCGTGAGTACAGATTTGGCAGGGAGTGGGTGGGGTCACCGGGAGGAAATGGACAGGTCAGCGTTGCAGCTGAGGACAGGCACACACAGGCAAGGTCTGCACCCTCTCCTGTCCCACGACTCGCTTTCCTAAAACAAACACCCCGGGACTCCCGAATCAATGATCCATCAGGGGGGTGTTACACAACTAAAGCTGGCTGAAAAGCAAACTCTGTTAATGAATTCTATTTTATCTTGATTCCCATTAGAATGGCTGCAGATCTATTTCCCTAGAGGAGAGCATGCTCTCACACCTCAGGAGTGTGGTCCTAGGACAAGCGTCTGGCACCAGCCTTTCGGCATCAAGAGTCTACCCAGATGTTTCGTCTTGCAGTTCTGGGATTGAACCAAGGGTGCTCCACCCCTGAGCCACAACCCCAGCCCTTTTTATTTTTCATTTTGAGGCAGGGAATTGCTAAGTTGCCCAGGCTGGCATTAAACTTGCAATCCTCCTGCCTCAGCCTCCCAAGTCGCTGGGATCACAGGTGTGCACCACTGGCCTGGCTTTCCCAGATGTCTTGTAAGCACACTAAAATTTGAGGGGCCTTTGCTCTCACACAATGAGTTGAAGACTTCTGGAAAGACAGTGGTTAAAATGATGCTCAAACTTACCATGCACTGTCCTCAGAGTGCTCCCCCTCCCACCCCTCTGGTACCAGGGATTGAACCCACAAGTGTTTAACCACTGAGTCACATCACCAGCCCATTTCTAAAATTTATTTTCATTTATTTTTTTTTAATTTTAAGACAGAGCCTCGCTAAATGCTGAGGTTGGCTTTGAACTTGCAATCCTCCTGCCTCAGCCTCCTGAGCTGTTGGGATTACAGGCGTGCACCACTGCTCTGAGGGTTTTTTTTTTTTTTTTTTTTTTTAGGGCTTAAAATAGGTGGGTAGGTGCAATCATTTTACAGATGAGGAAACAGAGGCTCATTCAGTCTCCAAATCTAAGACACAGGCCTAATTATAAACCAGGGTACTTTCCATTATTCCCCGAGCCTCCCCAAAGATCCCTGAACCCCAGAGACCAGGGATTACCCACATTGCTGGTCACTTCCCTTGGCACCATTAGCACAGACTTATCTGTATTTGGCCTATTATTTGTTCATCTCTCATTCTATTGTTTCCTCTCGGGTCTGCCTTGCACTGTGAACCGTGGAAAAAAGCAGGCCCTGTGAAATTCATAACTATGGTTTATTGAGTACCAGATACTGTTCCTTAATATATTTTCATTCAATCCTCATAACAACCCTTCGAGGTAGGAACAGTCATCTGCCTTTTATAGACCTCAGAAAAACTGAGGCTCCAAATAACTGACAGGCAGAGGGGCCGACCCTCCCACGGACCTTCTAGTTAGGAGGTCCCAGGGCAGTCTCGGGGTCACCCAGTTCCGGGGACGAGTTTGTGTCTTATGACATGCCCCTCGTCAGCAACCTAAGGCAATATGTGCCAACTAAATCCCTTCCGATTCAGGCTTTCCAGGCTCTCTTCTCAATTTTCTGCCTAAACGGAGAGCAGCCTCGGTCCAGATAATCCTGAAGCCATTTCTACTTGGCTTTGCATCGCATCCATCCATTTATTTATTCATTCATTTATTTATTTTGCAAAGTCAGATATTTTTTTTTTCCTTTCTAATTATATTTGGCTCCCACTGACATTAAAATGAGTCTGCATTCTCCCTTCACCCCCTGACTCACACCAGGCATCCCAGATGTGTGCGGGGGGTGGGGGGGTGGCATAGGTCCTGCAGCTTAGAATCCAGCATCATGGACAGAGTGGCAGGCCTGGGGATCCTCCGAGGGGTGGGAGGGTCAGCGCGGGCAGCATGGCCCAGCTGCAGGGGGTGGGGGCAGAGATGGGCAAAGGGGGCAGTGTAGGACCTCTGGCCCTCAGCCCGGCCCACAGGGAGTGCAGTCAAGCAGGAAGATGAGGGGGGGGGGCCGGGCAGGAGGAGGGAGGGGCTGAGACACGGAGCAGGAGGTCAATGGCTCAGGGTCTGGGATTAAAACCCAGTTGGGTCCAGGCAGTAGGTCTTTCTGGATGACTGGGACCTCGAGACCCAGAGCTCCACTTGCCAAACTCCCTACCCCCTTGGAAGATGCCTTCTCGGGCTCCTCCTGTCTGCTCTGCTCTCTCCCACAGGTCCATCTCTGCCCCTTCCCTTTAAGAAGCTCCCAGTTCAGCGAATCGAATGGGAAGACGCGGTTAAAAGCACCTCCCGGCTCCACAATGCTGGGTAATGGAGCGAGCAGGGCCCCCAGGCTGTTCCTGGGAGAATTCAGACAGGAGGGGGCCAAGTCACAATAATTAATACTAATAAAAACTCTGCTGATGAGGAGAAGCACGTTAATTTAGAAACCAAGCCCTATTGGGAGGGGGTGGGGGTGGGCAGGAAGGAGGGGGGCACCAGAGGCTGGGAGATTTGGGGGTGGGGGGAAGGGTGCTTTAGATAAACTGCCTTTGTTCCTGGAAATCATAATCCTTGGGAGGGAAGGCTCACTCCTTCGGATTCCTCGGCTCCTTCCATCCGGAGCAGGGGGTACAATCAGGGATTGTCCAGAGCCAGGATATCTTGAAGGAGCTGCATTCCAGAGGCCGGGCAGTCCCCGGCTCACATCTGTGCACGTCCCCTCCCCCTCCGCCGGCTCAGGCCCGGCTCCCCCTCCCCCAGACAGGGAGACTGGGGCATTTTTCACATACCTCTCTCACAACCTTTATCTTATAGGATTGTCAATGTGTGTTTATACTCCCATCTCCCACACCAGGCTAAGAGTGCCTCAAGGACAGAGGCTAAATCTCACTTACCTTTTTATCCCCAGGTGGGGGGGGGGCGCACACTCACACACACACACACACACACACACTCACGGCTAGCTCAGGAGCACCAGCTCTCAGCCCCCTGGCGGGCCCCTCTTCAAAGGTTTCCCTGTGAAAAGCAGAGCTGGCTTCCTGGCAGGTTTTTGGAATCTCTAGGCTCAGCCCCCAAATGCACTCAGAGCTGAGGCCACTGACCAGTGCCAGCAGCCCAGGGTTGACCCCGCAGGGACCAAACCCGAACTGGCCCTCCCTTGAGTGGAACCAGATGTTTCCCTGGACTCTGGGCCCTGTAGATGTACGTGGCCCAGGCCCAGAGGGGACAGATGACAAAGGACCTTGACTCCGATTCAGGTATCTTAGAGGGGGCAGGGCTCTCCTCTTTGCTATCTCCCTTGAACTCTGTCTCCAGGCATCTTTATCTTATACCCAAGGAGTGACAGAGAAAAAGACTTCCTCATCCTCCCAAAGTGTCCCCAACTTGGGTCACAGATCAGAGACTTCCCAGGGAGGAACTGATATTTCTCTGACTTTCTGCTCACTTTTGTCCAGCCAAACCCTGACTATCTGTCTAGCTTTCTCTCTCTCTCTCTCTCTCTCTCTCTCTCTCTCTTTTTTTTTAAACTAAAGGGGCTGCACATTTCCACAGCATCTCCAGCAGATAAAGAGTTCTAAGAGGAGCCAGGAGTAGTGACACACCTGTAATCCCAGGGACTCTGCAGGGCTGAGGCAGGAGGATGGCAGGTTTGAAGCCTATCCGGGCAATTTAGCAGGACTCTGTCTCAAAACCTCAGAATAATAATGAAGGACTGGGGACGTAGCTTGGCATTAGAGCATCCCTGGGTCACATCCTCAGTCCAGGGTGGGAGCAGGGCAGAGTTTAAGAGGAAGGAGGTTTTCATGAAGAATGAGATGGGGGTGATAGGATATTGTTTTTTGTTTGTTGTTGTTGTTTTGGTTTTGGTTTTGGTATCAGGGATTGAACTCAACCACTGAGCCACATCCCCAGCCCTATTTTGTATTTCATTTAGAGACAGGGTCTCACTGAACTGCTTAGTGCCTCGCCATTGCTGAGGCTGGCTTTGAACTTGCCAGCCTCCTGTCAGAGCCTCCTGAGCTGCACTGTTTGTCTGCCTGAATATCAGAAGTCCCTGGCTCTCTGCTTCTTACAGGCCAGCCTTTATCCTGGCCCTCTTGGGTACGGGAGATTGAACCCAGAGTAGCTCTACCACTGAGCTACAACCCAGCCCTTCTTACTTTTTATTTTGAGACAGGATCTGATTAGGTGGCCCAGGCAATTTGGTTGGGATCCTCCTGCTTCAGCCTCCCAAAATGCTGGGATTACAGGCCTGGGCCACAGCACCTGGCTTGGCCTCTCAGGGTCTTCTGGGGTCTGACTCCAGTCCACTGCTTGAGACCACCTCATTCATTGCTCTCCAGCCCACATCCTCAGCCAGCCTCCCTGCACCTATCCAGCAGTCAGCCACAGCCACGCCCTGGCTGGGTGGAGAGTTCATCTTGCCTGCTGGTGTTCTCACTCAGTCTGCCCCATCCACGTGGGGCCCCATCTTTAGGCCCACTTCCTCCAACTGGCCTTTCCTGGTCACTAGAGCTCACAGCACACTCCCCTGTCTTGAACTCTCCAGCTCTGCCCTGCACACTACCCTGGCACCACCAACTGCCCCCTCTCTTCCTGCATTATAAGAAGACGTCTGGGATGTGTAGTTAGCTTCTTGGAGGGGAAGGACCGTGTACTGTCATTTCTCTCATTCCACAAAATTCTTACCAGGATGTTTTGCATTTGGTAACGTACATTTGTTGATAATCACAAGCCACATAAGGGCATTTCCATCAATGACAGACCCCCTATGCGACTGTGGCCGCAGAAAATTATGTCACTAGTTGATGTCACAGCCATCTTGGTTTGTGCAAGTACACTTGGTGATGTTTATCCGACAAAGAAATGGCCTCATAGCGTATCCCCCGGAATGGTCTCCGTCGTTAAGCAACACGTGACTATTTTTCTGATCAATGAAGGAACAAAGTTTGTACCAGTTCCACTCAGAATGCCTCAGAAGGGGACCCAGCAGAGAGATAACAAATGGTTCTGTTCCCGAGAAGAATCTCGGGGTCCTAAACTAGCCTGGGGTGCCACCGTCTCCTGGGACGGCTCTGCTGGACCCTGACAGCACCTCAGACACTCAGCTTCCTGTGCCCCTTCCCTGCCTCAACCCCCAGGTCCCACAGCCTTCTGGGACGGTCCCCCATCACCCTCCTGGGAGGGCCCCAGAGGAATGAGGCAGCAGCCCTGTCTCCCGGGAAACTAATGGAATGTGCTGGAAAGTGCTAGAGATTTCCATCCTTGGAATGCAGACCCTCCATCCCAAGGAGGCTGGCAGACTGAAAGGCCCGTTTACTTCAATACCCACCCAATTTGTTAAATGGGCTCAAGAAGAGCAGCGAGGGAAGAGGACTGCAGACCCTGGAGACGGCGAAGTTAATAAAAGTTGCTGAAGACTTTAAACATGGAAGGAGGAGACCCTGGGGGCTCCTTCCACATGGACTGAGGCCGTGGATGGGAGGGAGAGTGCGCGAGATGGAAAGAGGCAGGAGGAATGATGTTCGGTGGAGGGCCATCTGGGAGTTAAGAAGCTTCCATCCTGGGTGCTCCAGTAACCCCATCAGGTCAGAGAATCAGGGGTGGGAAGGTGTAAAAGCTAAGGCCACAAGATGCACAGGGACCCAAGTCAGAGAACCAGGGACTCAAGGGCTCTGACTTTCTCGGTGTAGTGTGCCTAGAGTGAGACTGCGTCCATAGGACTTCTTTGAGTCCTCTTTATCCAAATACACAACGGAAATAATAACGTCTACCTTTAACAGATTGCTGTCCTCGGTATTAAATTAGTTACTAATATATGCAAAACACAAAGTAGGCCCCTCTACAAAAGCAGATGACCTTCTCCTTCACGCTGAAGAGATCCTTCTCCTTCCTGACTCTCACTGGCCTCACATTTCAGGATGGAGGGAGGATGCAGAGGCTTCTTTCTCCTCCTTCCCTGATGACCCACGGTCGCACCCCCAGCAATTTCCAGGTCAAAGCTCCTTCTGGGAGATTGCCAAGTCACTTGGCCGGTAACCCTGGGAAGAAACCAGACAGGAACTGGCAGGTCAGGAAGGAGCAGAGCTTTCCCATCTCTGGAAGCGTGGAGAGGAACTTCCCTCCTGATGGAAGGAGCTCCCAGAAGTTGCGGCCATGAAGGAAGTTGCCTCCCTCCACGTCTAAGTTCCCCTTTTCCCAGGCTAACTTCCACCCTGGAACAAGGCGGCTAACTTTTTGGTTCTGTTCTGTTCTGTGTTTTGGTAATGGGGGTTGAATCCAGGGTGGCTTTACCACGGAGGTACACCCCTTGCTCATTTTATTTATTACTTGGAGATAGCATCTCACTAAGTTTCCAAGGTCGGCCTCCACGAACTTGGGATCCTCCTGCCTCAGCCTTCTGAGCCACTCGTTTTACAGGCACGTGCCACCTCCAGCTGAGAGCTGACCTCCGATGACAACTTTTCACTACCCTAAGCCAAGCTGGACGAATGGCCTAATCGGGCAGGTTGGAACAAGGCATCCAAGACCCTGGCCTCCCTGTGTGCCAGGCATGGGACCCATTTGGAAGTTGATACTTGTGAGGGCCTTTTCCTAAGATTCTCCCCACCCAATGCTTCACCCCGGGCCTCTGGAGGCCTCTGAGCATCTCCAGAAGTCACCCTTGAGAGTACAGGGATATTTTGCGATTTGTAATACCCTGGCCTGTAAGGCTGTGTTTATGATCAGAAAAAAACACGGGGTCGCAAACCTTATTTGCCAATAAAATCCTTTCTTTTCAAATATATATTTTAGATATTGATGGACTTTTATCTTATTTATTTATTTATATATGGTGCTGAGAATCGAACCCGGTGCCTCACACATGCTAGGCCAGCGCTCTATCACTGAGCCCCAGCCCCAGCCCCCAAATCCTTTTTTAAAAAAAGTCATTTAGTAGCCCTGTCATATTCATCAAAGAATCCTCTGATTTAGCTGCGTATGAGGGTGCATGCCTGAAATTCCAGTCTCTTGGGAGGCTGACAAGGGAAGATTACAAGTTCAAGGCCAGCCTCCGAAACTTAGCAAGACCTTGTCCCCAAATAAAAATAAAAAGGGTTGGGGATATAGTTCGGTGGTAAAACACCCCTGGGTTCAATACCCAGTACCAAAAGTAAGAAAATAAAAATGACTTGCTTTTTTCATCCATGAAATGGGGTTATTTACAGAGTGTATCTCGGGGGAATGTTGGATAGATTCGATTAGCTATTGCATAATTACTAATTAGCATGGGGGCTCAATAAATGATTCATATTATTTGCAGACTGAAATGCACCACTTTGGGCTAGTGACCCTCTTCACTGCACAAGAGACCTCTGGCTCCTTCTCACTCGAATGCCAACCCCCTTCTACTATGCCCTCTCTCCAAGTCCCTTCCTGAGACCTTTTCTGAGGTCTCAACATGGGGTGGGGGGTGCTGAGTTTTTTCTCCTTTGGGCCTCCCACAACTGTTTCCATGAGATAAAAAGCAGAGGTTGACTGAAGCCCAGGGCCGAGACTCAGGGGAGCTGGGGCTACGGAACAAAAAGAGAATCGTAAAGAGGAGAGAAGGCTGTGCAGAGGGCCCCACTACCTGTCCACTGGCATCAAGAAGCAAAGCCACATGAAGCATTCACTTCTGTGCCAGACACCGTTCCAGGCACTTTCCATGGGTCAACATAATTCATGGCCTCCACGGCCCTATGAGGCGTCATGACCGTCCTCACTTTATAGATGCACCAACCGAGGCACCGCACGTGACTTGGTTAAGCTTGCACGACTACCCAGGTGGGGGCTGGATGCGAGCCTGTGATTCAATCACCGTTTAATCCTGCCTCCCTCCAACACTGCGGCAATGTCATCAAATCAGTCCATTGATCAGATATTTAAGGGGCATTTACCGTATGCACAACACTGGGCCAGAAGCCATCGGATAAGAGAGAAGTGAAGAGTTGGTGGCTGCTTGAGGAGCTTCCTGGCAACATGACACTCTGCATGGGTGGGCTAAGGGCAGGGGCTTCTTCACTCACCCCTGCCCCACTGGAGAACCAAAGGTACAGCCAGGAAAGCCGGGCACCCAGCTCTGGTAAGGAAGGTCTGGGTGCCGCCTCCTCCTCCCCTGATTAGCTGATCTGGATCCCGGGCGGTGGCACCAACACTTGGCCTCCCTTTGGGTCTGAGTATCACTTAGGAGACAGAAGGTGGAGTCCAATCAAGGTCAAGGAGGGGGTTCTGCCCGTCTCCCCTTGCCTCTTCCCCAAGCTCAGTGCCCTGCTTTGGGCAGAAGTGGGACATCTGGAGTGTGTGTCTATCCATGTGCAGAACCAGGAGGGGAGGGCCAGTTCCCAACTCCCCTCCCAGGCGAACTGTTCTCTGCCAGGATGTAGCTGTGCTCAGAGAGTTCAACACTGGGAATTTAGGAGGCCCTGGGGCCTGTTCCCTTTACCCTTTACTCCCCTCCAAAGCAATACCAGGAATGCCAAGGGGAGCTCTGGGGACCAGAGGGACAGATTTTTTTCACCCTCCCCCCACAGTCAACCTCCTGTGGTGGAGGCAGCTCCCGCCCCAGCGGCCTGTCATCCCACATTGCTCTGATTAGCTATAATCTTTCTTTTTCAATTTCTCCTCCCTGAGACTAGGGAGCGAGAAAATCTCCCAGAAAATGAATAAATATTTCAATTTTCGGCGCAATCAGTCTGAGGAGCCGGCGCATGATGGAAACGGGGGGAAGGATAATGGTTTTCATTTAGATAAGATACAGAAAATTATTTAGTGAAAAATGAAGATTGATGAAGCCCATTGAAATTCTTTAAAATGCGATTTTTATTTCTGGGCCTGGGCTGAATCTCCCCTTCCCGGCTCCTCCTCTCTGCTCCCCTCAGTTGTGTGCCTTCTTGGGCCACCCCCCTACCCCTCAGCCCCACGGCGGCAGCACCCCTGTCTCCTCTCCCCCTCCCACCACCCCCCCCCCAGTCCCGGGTCCGGGTCCAGAAAGAACTCCTCTCTAAGGATGGAGGCTAAGGAGAGGAGGGGGCCTGCCAAGCCCCCCCTCCTGCATGCTGCCTTCTCCCCAGACCCTTGCTGTCCCCCTCCCAGCCTCCAGCCTGAACACTCAACAGTGATTTCCTCTCCCTCCGGACTATTCCCTCCCATTCCCTTCTTTGGTATCCTCCCCCTACCCCAAATACTTCTGCACACTTTCATGAGGTCTAGCTCTCTCTCTCTCTCTCTCTCTCTCTCTCACACACACACACACACACACTCACACACACACACACACAGTTGGAGGCCAGGAGGTGGGAGGAGCTCCTGAGTTCCCCAGCCCCCTCCCCCTATCCAAAGGGAGAGAGCCACTGGGCACACACACACATTTCTTCCTGACCATTCCTGTTCCCGACTCAGTCCACACGTCGCGACTCCTGTTTGCCAACTGGAGCCTTTTGTTCCTTCAGGCCCGTTCGGATCCATGTTGCTGACACGGGAGGGCTTGGAGAGGAGAGGGACAGACAGCAGCTTGCCCCCAACACAGGCCAACGCTGACCCGGCCGCCCCTCCCCCACCGCGCAGCCCTCCCCCTTCTCTCCCTCCCTCAAGGCTTGGCTGAACAAAGTCAGAACTTAAGTCATCTTAAGTCATCTTCCCAACTTTCTGCCAAGTGGCTGGCCCGGCCTGCCAACCCGGAGGCCAGGCCTCCCGTTTCTCCCAGCACCACCTCCCACTCCCACACCACCAGATGTGTGTGCCTTCCCATACCTTAAGGGAATGGGGCGGGGTAGGTGCCCTGGGAGGAGAGATGCCGCTAGACCAGCCCCCACCAACTCAGCTGGGCTTCGCCTTAGGAGCGGGGGAGGGGCCTGACAAGGAGAGGAGGGGTCCAGTGAAACACCCCACCCCCAACACACACCCACAAACCAGGAAGGGAGCAGAGAGCTGGGCTATGCCTGAGGCTCCTCAATGCAAACCTTCTTCCCTCTTCTCAGATCTGCCCCCTCCCCAAAAGAGACCACCTCCTCCATTTTGTGGACTCCGTAGGTGTCTGCCCGGGTGACCGTCTGTGCAAGTTTCTTTGTTTCCTCAGGGGTTGATGTGTGTGGAAGTGGGCACCGTGTCCTTGTAATGCCCACCTGCATACATGAACTGTGTGTGAGTTTGGATGCTGGGGTATACGGATGTGCAAGTGTGAGCCGTTGGGAGGGGGAGGAATCTGTTTCCTCAGATGTGTCTGTGTCTTTGTGTATGTGTCTGTCTCGTGGTGGGGAACGTTGGTGGCTATGTCTGTGTCTCAGTAGGTGAGTAGTCTGTCTCAACGTCTGGGACTGTTTAACGGTGTTTGTGTGTTGATCTCGGGGTGTCAGCCCCATTTGGGGTGGGGGGTGGAGCTCAGAAGGATTAAATTTCCC
Organism: Marmota monax; assembly: GCF_021218885.2. NCBI lineage: Eukaryota > Metazoa > Chordata > Mammalia > Rodentia > Sciuridae > Marmota > Marmota monax. Next base: position 614,507 of record NW_026695201.1, on the reverse strand, counting down.
TTGGAGTCAGACCCAGGAGGCAAGAACCCTCTCCCACTGACCCCAGTTCTGGCTGGAGTCTGGACCCTCGGTGTATACACACACACACACACACACACACACACACACACACACCAGCCCTGCTCAGGATACACTAACAACATCCTCATCTCTCTCCACTACCTCCCTCACTTCCCAGCCACTTCCAAATGAGCCCCCAGACAAGAACACTTTCCGGACCCCAAGTGGGTGCCAAATCCCCTTCAGGGCCCCCTCCACATCCACCTGGCCTGAAGCAGAATTTGGAACTCCGCTCCCCGCCCAGAACCTCTCTCTCTCTGGGGCAGCGGTTCCCAAACCCCACCAGAGGCCCCAAGCACTCTCCTTGGGGGCGGGGAGGGGGCAGCCTCAGGCAGCTTGGACCGCGGGTCAGCCTCCAGTCTCCCCACCCCAAGGGCGGGGGATCCCTTAGCATCATCTTCGGGAAACGGGGTCCCCAGCTTTTGCGCACCCCCAAATCTGGAACCCCACCCGTTTGCAGCTTTTTCTTTAGCCAGGATACAGGGGTGCGGACCCCCGGCCTCAGAAGGGCAAGTGGGTCTGCCAGGGGCTCCAAGAAAGACTTTGGTCGTCCGGGTCCCCTTTTCACTCCGACCCCGGCCCTAGCGGGCCCAGTTCTCCGTTCTCCCGCGCAACCACAGGAAACAACTTGGGCAGATCAACGGAAAACTCCTTCCAGCCGGCGCGGTGACTCCGCGACCCCTCCCCCAGGACTCGCGGTGCCTGGACCCGGCGCCGGGCCGCAGGCACCCGGCTCCCCCGCTCCCCAGCGGCGCGCGGCCGGGGTCCCGGGGTGGGGGCGAGCTTCGGGGGCGGGCCGGGGTCTGGCGGGGGCGCTTACCTTGGGAGAAAGTGTCGGAGAGAGTGAGGATCCAGACGAGGAGGCTCAGCATGCTGCCCGCCCGCCGTGCGCCCGCCCGCGGCTGGGGCCCGAGTTGGCGAGCGAGCGAGCGAGCGAGCGGAGGAGCGGGCTGGGAGGAGGGAGCCCGGAGCCCGCCCCCCGCCCGCCCGCCTGCACACACGCACACACTCACGCGCACAAACTCACTTCCCTTCCTCCGCGCCTCTTTCTCTCTCCTCCTGGTCCTTCTTCTGGTCCCGCCCCCCGCCTCAATTCTCCCCGCTCCCCAGCTTGCGCTCGGGTCTCTTTCGATCTCCGCGCCGCTCGCCCTTCCTCTCCCCTTCCCTTCCTTCCCGGTCTCCCCGTCTCCCTCCCTCCCTCCGCCTGACGTCTACTCTCCCCCCGACGGCGCCTCCCTCCACCAGCCCGCCCCCTGCCCCCCAACGCGCGCGCACACACACTGGCTCCCCTCGCTGGAACAGAGATGGCAGGAGAGCGCAGAGAGGGATCGAGGGCAGAGGCACCCGGGGTACAGCGCGCGGCAGGCGGCAGCTCCGGAGCCCTGGGACGCGCCGGACCCCTGCCCTCCCGCGCCCCTCCCACTTACAGACCCAATCTGGGCTCCCTGGCGCCGGATCTGAACTGTGGATGGGGTGGGGGGACTTGGACTGAGGACGACCCTCCAGCCCAGAAGAGGATCGTGATGAGGGAGGGCGTGGGAGCGTGTGTGTTTGAGTGTGTGTGGGGGTGGGGGGTTAAAAAGCTTAAAGACCCCCTTTTTAAAAAAAAAAATCCTGCACCAGAATCGAACCCTTGATTCTCCAAATTAAGAATTCTCAATGGACCAGTAAATGGGACAGTGGGGGATGAACATTCCTCTCCCCACCTACAGAGCCCCAGAGTCTTCTTGGACTGGCCTTGAACCCCCGCGCGGCGAGGGTGGGGTTCTTTTAGCCACCGAGGGGAGGGGGCCGGACCAAGCGTTGGAGTCCTCAGCGGCTGCGAAGAGGCGCAGTGGACTCTTCCTTTGTTCATCTTGGGCATCTACCCATCCAGAGGGACAGCCAGCCAACTCGACGGCTTCGAAGGGCCGAGGCCTCCGGATATCGTCTCCTCCCGCCTCTCGGGGAAGGCTGGCCAGAAGACGGAGCAGCAGAGGGAAGATCTCTAAGCACGCAGGAGATGGAGATCCTTCGGGGTCGAGAGATGGAGGAACTGGGAGGGAGGGGATTTCTGGTGAGAGTAATGAGGACATTCAGGAGAGGTCTCCTCCAAAGGGCTCAGTGTGGCAACCAGCCCATCTGCCAAGCCTTAACCAAATACTGCTCACAGGGTGCTGAGGGTGCCTGGCGGTCTAAGGGATGAATGGAGGGGAAATAATAGAGGAGCCCCAGGAATTGCACAACTTTACAATCCTGCTGGCCTAGAGAGTTCTGCACCTCTTTTCTTGCAGATTCTAGGTCTCCTGGGTCCCTAACGCTCCCCGCCAAGATTTGTGGATTCGGCCCCGGAGCTAGGGCGCATGGCTCTCTGGTGCCCTCTGCTGGTGAAACACAGCTACAAATGCTCTTTCCTCCGAGAATCCTGACACCCAGCTGAGCGGTCCACACTCGTCCACACACAACTAGAGGACACGAGCAGAAAAATGCACAAGCTCATATTCAGCAGCACGATATGCACAGACCCAGAGAATCCTCCATATGTTCAAAAGCACATATGCAGAGGCAAACACAATTTAAAAATTTAAAAATAGAACTGTTTCTGAGCCCAGAAATACAAGCATATAATCCCAGACACAGATACACACCAACACAGACATGTAAGGGTTTTTCATTTATTCATTAATCATGCATTCAACAAACATTTCTTCAGTGCCTGCTATGTTCTAGTCACAATCCCAGGCTTTGGGGATACAACAACGAAAAAACGTAGATAAAATCCCTCCCTTTTAGTGTTGTATTCTGGAGGGCGGCAGAGAGAGGCTGTAGAAAAATATATAATACACCAGGTTATGATACACGCTAAGGAATATAAATAAATCAGGATAAAAAATAGAGAGGGAAAGTAGGAAGGGATGAATTGCTATTCTTCTAAGCAGTCAAAGAAAGCTACAGTAACATTTAAGCACATCTGAAGATGCTGAGGTATTCAGATACTCTGGAATTCTAGGGAAGAATGTAGCAGGTAGGTGGTAACAGCCAATGCAAAGGTCCTGAGGTAGGTATGTTCTGGAAGGATCAGTGAGACAGACTTTTCCCATTTTCACACTGAATGAAGGTGCCTGGAGAGGAGGGATTGGGTGTTAGTGATATAGGGACATGTTAAGAGGGAAAGGTCTCTTGGTGGGGGAGGAGCACATCCTTAGCTTAATGCTTATTGCCTGCCACCCAACTTCTGATATTCGGGCTTGATATTTATTCTAAGCAGGAGGAAGCACTGGGCTACCAGAACTTTTGGCTTCCCTCAGTATACAAACAAACAAACAAAAAGCAGTATTGAGACTTTGCCCTGATAAGATGGATTGTTTGGGGGGTTTTGTCCAACCATCAGTATTTTTTGGGGGTAGTGGGTACCAGGGGTTGAACTCAGGGACACTCGACCACTGAGCCACATCCGCAGCCTTATTTCGTATTTTATTTAGAGACAGGGCCTCACAGAGTTGCTTAGCGCCTCATAGTTGCTGAGGCTGGCTTTGAATTCATGATCCTCCTACTTCAGCCTCCCGAGCCAAGCCGCTGGGATTGCAGGCCCGTGTCTGACTAAGCACCAGTATTTTTAAACGTACCCCAAGGGTCAGGGGCTGTGGCATGCCTATAATGCCAGCAACTTGGGAGGCTGAGATAGGAGGATTGCAAGTTGGAAGCCAGCCTCAGCAATTCAGACCTTGTTTCAAACAAGGCCGGAGAGGTCACTCAGGTAAAGCACCCCTGCGTTCAATTCCCAGGACCAAAATAAAATAAAATAAACATAGCCACAAGTCATTCAAATGGGCAACCGGAATTGAGAGCCACGGGTGGGAGCAGTCTCCTGCCCTTGGCAAGCCTGTCCACGGTCACCACGGTCGGTCCCCTGCCCTCCTCTGCTCTCCACTAGCATTTCTTCTGCCGATTGCCATCTTGTATGATTCCCCTTCCTTCTAGAGCAACCCAGTGAACTCCCCCAGTTCTGCTCCATCCCCACTCTTCAGTGTTAGCGCTCACAGTTATCTTATTGGATTAACTGAGTCTCCTGGAGTCTAATGGCTAAACTCTCACCAACGGGAGCACCCAGGGCGGAGTCCTCAGCGTCAGGCAGGTTCTCTGAAGACAAAGCTCCTGTGTGTCTTTTCCATCAGATTAGACATAGCTCCACAGGACAGGGTAGCTGCTCCTCTGTTAAACGTGAGGCTTCTGGGAGGCAGTGATTGTCCATGTCCCCTTGTCTGGAGCTCCCCAAGGGTAGAAGAAGCTGGGTTACCTCCTCCTCATCAGTGAGATAACAGGATGGTTGACAGCAAGAAACAGGACACTGAAACCAGACAAGGATTTGAATCCAGGTTCCGCCCCGTTGCGGAGTGACTTCAGTTTATATACTAACCCTCTCTGATTATTGGTTCTTCCTCCGAAGACGCGGATAATAATAGTCCTTACTTTATGGAGAACTGTGATTGGGTGTTCCCCAAGGGTCCAAGCGGTTAGAGGCTTGGTCCCAGGGCAGCAGTCTTGGGAGGTGGTGAAATATTTAAGAAAGATCCTGTTGGGCGAGAGCACATGCCGGTAATCCCAGCAACTCAGGAGGCTGAGGCAGGAGGATCACAATTTCAAGGGCAGCGTGGGAAACTTAGTGAGACCTTGTCTCAAAATAATAAATACAAAGTGCAGCGAGTGTGGCAGAGAGTCCCTGAGTTCAATCCCCAGTAACACAAATAGAGATTCTTGGGTAACTGGAGAGCGTGCCGTAGTTCTTATGGGTCCCATTGGTAGATCTTACCAGAGGGTTGTTATAAAAGGAGTAAGCCTGGCACCCCCAACTCTCTGGCTTCTCTTTGAGATGCGGTCCCTCACCTCCCCATACACTCCTACCATGATGTGGCACCATCAGCAGCCCTCGCCAGACACCGAAACTTGAACTTGGAACCTTCAAAGCTGTGAGCTAAATAAACCTCTTTGCTTTGTAAGTATCCTGTCTCAGGTTTTTAGTTACGATAGCGCAAAGCTGATTAATACACAGGGTAATGATGAAGACTGAGCAAGTCAATTTACATGCAGTTCTTGGAATAGGGGTAGGTACACAGTGAACACTCAATAAATGCTAGTGGTGATTTTATTTGATTTTCTTTCTTTTTGGTTTGGGAATTCCCCAAAGCAGGGACCTTTTGAATATTCCTCCTGTGGATTTCTCTGGGTCCCAAGCACAGAGCCCAGCCTAGAAGGAAGCACTCGGGTGTGGAAGCGGAGGGTCTCATCCCCAAGGATTACTCCTTCACCTAGGAAAAAAAAGAAAAAAGAAAAAACAGTCAAAGGTTATATATGGAGTTAAGAGAAATATTAATAAATTTTTGAGCACAAAAGCAAAAAGAGCCAGAGGTCAGGGAGTGAGCAGGAAGGCAATTTATGACCATCAGCACCAGAAGCCACCCTGAGAGACAGAGATGAATTCTGTGTCTCAATGAGGGCTAAGAGCCGCAGAACAATTCTATAAATTGTCCTGTTTCCCCCAGAGCGGGTGGAGGATCGTGTCCCTGCTGCTGAGGAGAGAAAGAGACAGAGCAGAGAAAGGCCCGGGTCTTATTTTTCAGCCTGGAAAATAATCCTGACCCTCAAGGGAACCGCAAGTCCCTCGCAGGTGAGGGAGACCTGGGGGAGCCTCCACTCTCTCCTCTGCTGCAGAGGCTGAGCCCTGAGGAGTGGTAAGAGATGCTCCCCCTCCTCAAAAGTCCTCCCAGCAGTCGAGGCCAACCTGGGCAACTCAGGGAGACCCTGTCTCAAATAAAAAATAAAGACGGCTGGGGATGTGGCTCAGTGGCAGAGCACCCCGGGGTTCAGTCCCCAGTCCAAGAAAACAAAAAAAATAAGCTCCTTCTCACACCATCTCCATGTTCAGGGGGCTGCATAAAGTCCTTCTGGATATCAGGCCTTGAACCTCCTGCTGCTACACCAATCCCTGTTCCCAGGTTCTCTTTCCCCCTAAGATGCTTGGCTTCCGAGAGATACAAGAATAAGGGCAGAAGCACCAGATCATCGTAATGCTATGGGGAGAGGCAGCGATCTGCACTGTGAAGGGAGCTAAGGTGCAGGAGGAAGAATCAGCCTCAGGCCCAGCACCTGGGTCACTTTTTTTTGGGGGGGGTGGGGGGCCTACTGGGACTTGAACCCAGGGAAGCTTTACCACTGAGCTACATCCCCAGCCCTTTTTATTTTTTATTTTGAGACAGAGCCTCACTAAGTTGCCCAGGCTGACCTCAAGCTTGGAATCCTCCTGCCTCAGCCTCCCAAGTTGCTGGAACTACAGGTTTGCACCACCCAAGGGTCCACGTGGTTGGAGGCTTGGTCCCAGGGCGGCAGTCTTGGGAGATGGGGAAACATTTAAGAAAGATCCTGTTGGGCGGGAGCACAGGCCTGTAATCCCAGCGACTCGGGAGGCTGAGGCAGGAGGATCCGGTTTGTCAACCGTGCTCCGTGTCTGGCCAAGGACCAGTGGCCTCCGCTGTTGGGGTGGCATTTCTCTACTCCCTCCCACCTGTGTGCAGAGCAAAGACACTCTAAGGAAGTCCTGCTCCCTGGTGCAGTAAGACCTGGGGCTGCCTGAAGGAGGCTCAGCAGAAACTGGGCATCCTGGGCATCCGTGGGGTTGCTAAGGGGCCAGCCTCAGCCTCCTGAAGAAGGAGAAGGTGGACCAAGGACGTGGGACTCCCTGGAGGGGGCTTGGAGGACATGTGGAGTAGGGGTGCTGTTATTGATGCCGATGGAGTAAAGGCTAGACCCCACGAGGAACTGTCCACTGGGAGGACTGTCCAAAATATCTAGGGAGACATGACTTGGATGGGTTGAAGGAGCTCTGAGCAGGGCCTTAGCAAGGATGACCTGGGCAAAGACGCACTCCCAGCAGGCATTTGCGTGGAACAGCTGGTATGGCCTGGATGTGAGGTGTCCCCCCAAAGCTCCTTTGTTAATGAAGGAGTAGTCAGAGGTGGAATGTTTAGAGGATGGGAGCCGTGACCTAATGGGTCCATCCTAGTTTGAATGACTACCTGATGGTAACTGCAGGCAGGTGGCGCGTGGCTGGAGCAGGTGGGTCACCAGGGGCCTGCCCTGGGCGGGGTGGGGGGGGTGCATCCTCCGTGAGGCCCTGTCCCCTCCCCCTGCCATCAGCAGAGCTGTGCCCTTCTGACCTTGATGTTGTGCCTCACCTCCACCCCAGGGCAATGGAGTCCACCCATCATGGACTCACCTCTGAAACCAGGAGCCCACAGGAACTTTGCCCCTCTACGCTGTTCCTGGTCACAGAGACAAACCCTGACCCACCAGCACGGCCTGTGAACCACCGTGGGCCGCTCCATCCCTCTTGTTCCAGTGCCCACATTCTAGCTCCAACACAGGGGGGTGCTTGGTGCTCAGTGGACCCGTTGCCTCTCATTGGGCTTAATGAGGATTTCACTGTCGACTCGCAGGGATTGGGGGGTTTCTGCTTCCGATGAGCCGCCCCATGGAGGAGACCTGCTCAGCGAGAGAAGGCGGTTAATGTTCGGGAACCCGGGCAGAGGCACTGAGTTGGGGAATGGATGTGCGTGGGGGAGGAGAGCGGGAAACAGATTTAATTAGGAAAAAGATGGGAAAAGTAATAGAAATCAGTGACTCGGATGCCAAGCTCCAGAACGGGCTGAGACCCCCCCATAACATCAAGTCCGGCTCCCTTTGAGGCGGTCAAATGATGTGCCAAAGGTCACAGAGCACCTTATGGTAAAGCCAGGACGAGAGCCCAGGCCCCTTGCTCTCAGACCAGGAGAGGCCCAAATGCCCTGCTAACTCTGCCCTTTCTCCCCGGTTCCCCAAACTGGTCCCAAATATATATATATATATATATATATATATATATATATATATATATATATATATATATATATAGCAAAGGGAGTGCTTATACCTAGATAAGACCATTATGCAAGAGACATGCTGTTCAGACTCGACCTTTACTGTACGTCTCTGAAAACCAGAAAGAATCCAGTGGCCAGGAAGAGGGGGAAATGAGGTCGCTCCGCTTTCTTTGGTCCTGATTTTTAGTTGTTTGGATCCAACCCTGAAACCCATGGTCTTGTGGCTCTCCAGTGCTTCCTGAAGACCCCAGACCATCCGTCATTAGAGGCATCATTATCAGGCCTGGGATTGGTAGGTAGGTTCGGGACTTATATTGGCTTCTGAACTCAAGATGAGAGTTGGCAGGCAGCTGGGGTTAGGGCCTTAAATTGTATGAAGGACACCAACATCATGACAGATGGAAGGGTGAAGCTGAATAAGGTTCTCAGGAATGGAAATGTAAGCGTTAGACTTACTCTGTTTTTCTATTGAGGATTGAACCCGGGGGGGGGGCTTTACCCAGCCATTTATTTTTTATTTTATTATTATTTTTTAAACAGGGTCTTACTAAATTGCTGAGGCTGTCCTTCAGCTTGACATCCTCCTGCTTCAACCTCCTGAATCGCTGGGACTACAGGCGCCCAGCCCAGGTTTTTTTAAGCGTAAAGAACAGGGACTGCTACAGAGTTCATCTTGGAGGCAGCAAAAAAAGTTTTCTAGTTGAGAACTGAGAATTAGGGTCTGCAGTCAAAGTTTGAAGTGTCCCTTGGAGAACCCAGCTGTCCTCTCTGGACCTCAGCTTCCTACCGGCTCTGATCCCCTGTGGTACTGTGAGACTCTGCCTGTAACACAGGGTCAGGGCTCATTCCTCATTGAGGGGTTCATCAGGGTCTTTAGGGGTATTCTACCAATGCTCTCTATTTAAGAACTGTTTCTTTCTTTCTTTATTCTCTTTTTTTAAAATTTTTTTGTTCTTTAGTTGTAGATGGACACAATCCACCTATTGTATCTGATGTGGTGCTGAGGTTAGCGCTCTCCCACTGAGCCCCAGCCCCCCTCTATCCCTTGTCCTGCTGTCCCGGGGATGAACTCGGGGTGCTCTGCCCCTGGGTACATTCCTAGCTCTGTTTGCTTATTTATATCTTGAGACGGGGTTTTGCTAAGTTGCTGGGGCTGACCTGCACCTGGCCGTCTCCCTGCCTCAGCCTCCGGAGTCATCGGCATGTACCCCGCATCAGGAGAGAACCACTTCTTCCAACTCTTGGCGCCCCTTCCTCCCTAGGAATCACAGCCAGGGCTCCTCCCGAGGCCCCGGGTCAGGGACCCCTTTTCCAGCGCTCACCCCCTGCGGGTGCCTGGGGGGCCCCTCTGCACAGCCGCTCTCCAGGCCCATGGACCCTCTGCTGCCATTGGACTCCGGGCTTCTGTGCCAGGGAACAGGCCCGGAGTGCTGCCAGGCAGGGCTGGCTGCTGGCTCGGACGGCACTTCCTAAAGGGACAGATGGAGAATGCTGGTCTAACGTCTGTCCAGTGCTTCTCTCCGGCCTCCACCCAGCCAAGTCCCTGCTCCAGGCAGTGGCCGCTCCCTTCCTCTACCAGCCCAAACCCTCTCAGTTCTCCACCCCAAGTCCTGCCCAGGCAGAACCTGCGTCCAGGCTCGGGGACTGAACGACTCAGAGGACAAAATCTGCCTGTCCACCCAAGACAGAACCACAGGACAGAAACCCCCGGCCTGCTTCAGGCTTCCTCCGTCGGGAATGGCCCCAGCCTGGTTGGGAAGCAGCCTGGTCCCGGGATCGACCCCCAGCCCCACTGGGAAAATGAACCCGCCTCCCGATATCCTGCCACTCAGACCACACTCCTGCTGTCTGTTCTCCACTGCTTCCCTCCCCAATTCTCCAAATCCTGAGGCTTTTTTCCTGGCCCAGGCTGGGTCACCTCCTGCCTGGACCAGATGTGATGACATCATTCCCCTGACTTTTTTTTGTTTTGAGACAGGGTCTTGCTAAATCGCCCAAATTGGCCTCGAATTTGCAAAATTTGCAATCCTCCTGCCTCAGCCTCCCAAGCCACTGGGATCACAGGTGTGTGTCCCTGCACCAGCTCATCACTCCCCTCTGGGAACGCCCCTCCCACTCCCCTAGGACCAGACCCAGCATCTTTCCCTGGGCTCCTGGTGCTGGCCTGGGTGCATGTGCCTCACCTCCCAGACCCATCGCCTCCCACTTCTCCTCTTGGCCCCTCCACTCCTTGCCACCAGTCCTGTCCTGAGTTTTGGGGGCAGCCCACATTCTCTAGTGGTGGGGCATTGGCACATGCTGCTCCTTTGTTCTCCATCCGGGGCCCAACCTTCACCTGGCTCCTGGGCTGAGTCCTGCTCACCCCTCAGACCCCACGCGAAACAGCGATTCTCAGCGGAAACGTCTCTGATTCCTCCAAACGGGTTCCCCTCGACCCCTCTATTTCCACCCACAACATCCGCCACACTTAGGAGTTATGCCCCGTCGGTTTCTTCTGCTTGATCCTAAGCCCTGTGCAGACAGGGACTGGGCCCATATGGGTCACTGCTATTGCTTAAGTGCCTGGCAACTAGTAGGCACTTAGGGTTTACAAAGAGAGGGACGTGTTTTCCACCCTGAGTTCTAGAGAGGATTCCTGGTGAATTGAGGGTGCTGGGCTCCATCTTGCAGAATCCAAAGTCAAAGAGAGAATGATTAGACTGTGGGAGGAACTTCCCCACTCAGCAGACATTTGATAAGTTCCAGGAAATCATCCTTCCGAGGAGCTGAAGCAAGAAGAGCAGGAATGGGGTAAAAGTTTGTCTTCTGTTGTGCAGGGTGAGAGAGAGAGAGAGAGAGAGAGAGAGAGAGAGAGAGAGAGAGAGTGTTTGAGTGGGTGTGTGTGTGTGTGTGTGTGATGCATATAACCTCAAATGTGCAAAAAAAAAAAAATCACAGGGAACAGTGAACAAAACTATAAATACAGCCAAGCGTCGGGTGACATCACCTGAGCGCAGTGCGGCGATTTATGGCCAAGTCACAGGGCCCTAAAGTGTATTTATAACAGTGTAACTCACCAGTACTTCCCCTGCCCACCGGCCCCCCTCATTTCCCTGTCTTGTGGTGGCCACATTCCTGGCTGATCATCTGGAACACGGTGGCCGGGCCAGGCCCCTGCTCGAGGGGTATTGGCATGCTCCCAAAATGGGCATTCAAAACCTGCCCCGGGCTGGGAGGGGTGGCGCACACCTGGAATCCCAGGGACCCAGGAGGCCGAGGCAGGAGGATTGCAAGTTGAAGGCCAGAATGGCTGACTCACAAGACCCTGTTTCAAAAAAAAGAAAGAAAAGAAAATGGGCTGGGGATGTGGCCAGGTGGTAAAGTGCTCCTGGATCCAGTCCCCCGTAGTGGTGGGGGGGAGAGAAACTGCCACAGCTCTGTTTCCCTGAAGCCGGGAATTCAGGCAAGAAAAGCCTCTAGGTCACTCACCTTCCAGCTCCAAGTCTCCAGTCGAAATTCAAACGCGCCATTTCCCTGGGCCTTCGACAGGACGGGGTGCCCTTTGGCTCTCTCCCAATGCTATTGGTGCCCCCTCCTGAGGGTCAGCTGTTTACTACAGTCACATACATGTCTTCTCTCCTCAAACTTGGAGAGGCCTCCCCATGCGTCTTAGGACCCCCTCAAAGTCTGCTCAGGACCACCCCAAGAACGTTCAAGAGAATTTTTTTTTTTTTGGTACCAAAGATTGAACCCAGGGGAGCTTTACCACTGAGCCACATCCCCACATCCCCAGCCCTTTTTTATATTTTATTTAGAGACAGGGTCTCATTGAGTTGCTCAGGGACTCACTAAATTACTGAGGCTGGCTTTGAACTCATGATCCTCCTGCCTCAGCCTCCCGAGCTGCTGCCATCCTCCCTGACTATGAGAATGTTTTTCAATCAAATATTGGTCCCTAACCATGTGGACTCAGTCCTCCCCGAGCATCTACAACATGCCTGGTACTCTGTGGGTCATGACAGGTGTTATTTTTTTTCAGTCCTTATAGGGACAGGGTAGGTATCATCATTTCCCACTTTTTAAAAAATATTTTTTAGTTGTCCACGGGTCTCTATTTTATTTATTTATATGTGGTGCTGAGAATTGAACCAGGGCCTCACACATGCTAGGCAAGCACTCCACCACTGAGCCCCAGCCCAGCCCCATCATTTCCACTTTTGTGTAGGGGAATTAAGGCACAGAGAGGTTAAGTGGCTTGCCCAAGGGCACACAGCAAGCGACTATGGTGGCAGGATTCTCACCCAGTACGTCCAACACCACCGTGTTCCTTCTATTCCCGGAGACCTCGTGCCTGTGCTCTCTATAAACTGGGTTCCATCTAATGTGGCCGGGTTAGCACTTTCTTCTCAAAGACACTGCACTCAGCCTCTTTGATCTGCCTCTTTAGAGCTGTTCCAAGTGGCTTGCTCAGACAAGGTGGTGGGGTGTTACCAAAGTGAAGGATTCTGCAGGAAAAGCAGCAGCCTCAGGCGTGTTCCGGAGCCTTCCCCTCGCCTCCTTTCCACAGGGGGAAAAAGCTCCAAGTCAGCCGGAGGGACAGAGGTGAACAGTCCCCTGCCAGCCCAGTCCTTCACAACACCAGCCCCTTTCCGTTCTCCGCCCCTTTGCTCTGGATCTTCTTGGGTCATTTACCCCTGACCTCTGTTTTGATTCTGAAAGGAGAGAACAGCAAAAGTAGGAAGGCAGTGTCCTCAAATACATCAGCAAAGCTGGCGGAGCAGCAGGAGCCTAAAAGTTCTAGCTACCAGGAGGCTGAGGCAGGAGGATTGTAAATTGGAGGCCAGCCTGGATAACTTAGCTAGATCCTGACTCAAAAAAGTTAAAAAGGCTGCGGATATAGCTCTGTGGTGACCCGAGTTCCAGCCTCAGTGCGGAAAAACAGATGAACGTGTCAGGGAATGCTCACCTCAGGGAACATTGCCCGCGTGGGCGGGGTAGGGTGTGGGTGGAGTTCAGCGGAGCGGGCATCTGTTGGGCTCCTCTAAGCTGAGGCTGGGAAGAGCAGACAGGTGGCAGTGGGGGAAGCAGGCCAGAGTAAACAAGAAAAATGATGTCTTTCCAATTCATCCTGAACTAAGGCACCCGCATGTGGCTCAAAGCACTCAAAACAATAATGATAATGATACATCCAAAATATACACCGAAAAAAGTGATTTCATGGAAAACTTAATGTTAGTATTATTTAATGATTCTGATATCGTCTGTTATTGCTCATGATGGCAAAGTGACTTAAAATGATGCTGATGCTATGGGGGGTTTGCTCCATTCTACCTCCCAACAGACCATGTGCAACCTCAAATTTGTCCAACTCATTATTCCACATGCAAAGGGAGAGCTGAAGTTGGCCTTTGGTGAGACAGCCTTTCTTCAACAATCTTTATTCCAGGAGGGTGTGGTGGCGCGCACCTGTGATCCCAGCAACTCAGGAGGCTGAGGCAGGAGGATCACAAGTTCAAGCCTCAGCTACTGATCAAGGCCTTAAGAAACTTATGGAGACCCTGCTTCAAAATAAAAAAAATGAAAAGGGATGGGGATGTGGCTCAGTGATAAAGTGCCTCTCAGTTCAAACCCCAATTCCAACAAGAGAAAAAAAAATTTTTTTTTTTTTTTTGGTCAGTCTCTAAAGGCTGAGGGTTGTAAGTTTGAGGCCAGCTTGGGCAACTTAGTGAAACCCTATTTCAAATAAAAATAAAAAGGGCTGAAGATCTAGATCAGTAAGGATTTTCTTTGCATAGTGTTTGACATAGTGGTAGAGCTCCCCTGGGTTCAATCCCCATCCCCAGTGCCCCCCCCCCAAAAAAAAAAAGAAAAATAATCTTTATTCCAGAATCCTGAGAACTGATGGTGTGAGCTTTTCACCGCTGTAGTCAAAATACTAACAACAAGAAGTTAGAGGAGGAGGTTTATATGGACTCCTGGTTTCAGGGTTCAGTCCCTCTCTGTCCTGCACCGTTTCTGGGGTCTGAGTGAGGCACAGCATCCTGGGGGGCAGGCAGTGGAGGACAGTCGTTCAGCTCCTGACAGTAAGAAGCAGAGGGAAGGGCACAAGGAACCAAGAGCAAAATATATGATCCCTCAGGCCGCCCCAGGAACCACTCCCCCAGTTCCCACCAGTAATCCATTTAGATGACTCATCCACCAAGTGGATTAGTCCACTAATTAGGTCCTAGCTCTCATAATCGATTTATCCTACCTCCTGCATGGTGCCCATGTATTTTTATATCATAGCGTTACACATTATTAACAAGTGAATTGTAACGTAAGTGTCCCATTATCTCTGACAAGATCCTGCATGAAGAGGATGAGAGACATGTGGAACGGGTTCTGGGAATTTTTTTCTTTCCCCTTCTGTTTTTTTTTGGTACTGGGGATTGAACCCAGGACATTCTACCACGGAGCCACATCCCTCCCAACTTTCCCCTCCCTTCCCTCCTTCCTCTGTCCTCCCTCCCCCTCCCCCCTCCCCTCTCCTCCCTTGTTTCTTTCTTTCCCTGGACTTGAGCCCAGGGGCACTTAACCACTGACCTACATCCCCAGCCCTTTTTATTTATTTATTTTGCAACAGGGTCTCAGCAAAATAAAGTCTCTGAGGCTACCCTTGAACTCAGGATCCTCCTGCCTCGGCCTCCCAAGAAGATGGGATCATAGGCCGGCGCCACCACGGTCCTGGGCTGTTGGACTTTCTGATAATCCAGTTGTTAAAGAGCAATTTTAAGTTCCTGGGTGATTTGATACAGGTAACACTCATAAAATTCCTCATGGGCGACCGCCACTAGGACAAAAATGGTTAATGACTCTTGTCTTTTGAAACACATTGAAGATCAGTTACTCTGTGAGAAAACTGTGTTGAAGGCTTCAGCTCAACTATGAAGAAAACTCGCAGTCTCTCTCCTTCCTCCTTCTCTCCTTCTCTCTCTTTCTTTCTCTCTCTCTCTCTTTTTGTCTCTCTCTTTCTTTCTTTTCCTTCCTTCCTTCCTTCCTTCCTTTCCTCTAAACTTGACAATCCTAAAATCATACGTGGTATTACCAATAGCAATTGTAAAGCTGAAAGACACTCATAAAAGCTATCAATAACAAAAAAACCAAAAAAAAAAAAATTTTGGTCAACCATGCGAGAAGAAGACTGAATGATCTTACTGCTCTCTATAAAAAACATGACAAAATCATTATGAAGAAGCAATCAAAAAGCATGCAGCCCAAAACCAAAAAAAAAAAAGAAAAAAAGTAGAAAAAAATATCATATAAGTGTGTCAGACAGTTAATTTTAAAAATCATGTTACTTTTCTGGATTGCTAATGATTTTCAATTTGCCCGTTTTTAGAAATTTATAACTTGTTAGGACTCCTTTTCTCTTTCTTAAAATAAAAATTGGTACCTGATTTTGCATTTACACTTTGTATTCTTTCCCTTTACGGTCGGACCTCTGTCTACACGGCGGTTTAGCAAGGCAAGGCTGAATACTGATAATAAAAACGGCAGCTCCGCTCCAAGCGCACCACTTGAATTCTCTCACCGACCTCCACAACCCCGTGCCTCCTACCTCCTTACTGATGGGGGAATGAAGTCCCGCAGATGTCGGGGAACCTGTCCAGGGTTACTCAGTTGGGAGGCTGCAAGGCCCAGAGACAACCCAAGCTCTGTTTCCCTCACTGGCCCCGACCTCAGAGCCAACAGCCAAGTCCCAGATCCCCTCCAGCTCGTCCTACAACTCAGGGCTGCGCCCAGGGCTCAGAGGGGTTGACCGACTCTCCTGACCACGCACAGCGGGGACACGGTAAGAAGCAAGAGGAGACCTGCGGGCGCAGGAGTGTCCCTCCCATACCACCCAGCACTGGCCGGGGCCCAGGCCTCTTGGCGGTGCCTCCAGGGCTGGCGGAGGGACTCTCGGCAGGTGTCACCCCACGGCAGCCTGGGTCGCGGCGGGGGAAGGGGGTGCTTTCAGAATCCCCGCGTCTCCAGGGGCAGGGGCTCGGCCTCCCCGGTGTCTTTAACTGGAAAATCAACCGGAGCCACCAAAGGCGGGCAGGGGAGGGCGGGTGCCCAGCTGCCGCGGGGGACGGGGACGGGGACGGGTGGGAGGGGCGCCCGCGACTCCTGGGCCGCTGCAGCCGCCGGGGGACCTGGGGACCTGGGGACCTGGGGACCTGGGGGCCGCCCCTCCCCTCCCCTTCCCTTCCAGGGCGGGCAGCCCAGAACTTTCCAGGGAGGAGGGAGTTTCCTCCTCGGTCGCCGCTGGCCCTGGGGACACAGTGGGCGTCAGACGGCGGGGAGGGGGGACAGTCGTGCCCCAGCCCTGGAGCCTCGCCTCCCTCCTGGAGCAGAACAGAGGGACACTGAGGGCCAAGGCCCGGCCCCGGGGAAAGGAGACCTGTGGCCTCCTGCGTCCCTCCTACATAGGAAAAGGGGCTGGTTCTTGTCCTGGTGCCACCCTGGGGTCTCCCCACGGGCTGGTGGCCTCAGCAATCCCCTCCCGCCTCCTCCCCCTCCACTGGGATGGTGCCTGGGGGCTCTACCACCAGCTGCACCCCCAGATCTTTTCACTTTTATTCTGAGACAGGGTCTCCTAAATTCGAGGCTGGCCTCCGACTGGCAGTCTGGCTGCGTCAACCTCCAGAGTCGCTGGGGTTGTGGGGGCGCAGCGCCAAACCCAGAAACAACACAAACTCAGTTTCTCGGTCTGGAGGCTGGAAGTCCCAGATCCAAGTGTCCCCAGGGTTGGTCCCTTCTGAGACCCTGTCCTTGGCTTGTAGGTGACCAACTCTGTTTCTATTGGTCTTCACTGTTGTCTTAGGTTTGTGGGGGTCTGCGTCCCAATTCCCTCTTGTTTGGACACTAGTTCTCTTGGGTTAATGCCCACTCTCATGACCTTATTGGACTTGATGGCCTCCTTGGACATCCTGTCCCCAAATACAATCGATTCTGAGGTATTGGGACTAGGACTTTAATGTGTGAATTTGGGGGAACCCAGTTCACCCCATAGCACCTTCCCTGTCTAGATCAGCCTGTCACCAAGCCGGCAAGTGACACCATTATTGTAGACAGGATATTGTGTCACCGGCAAACACAGCCTGACACCTCCCTCCCCCTTCCCTCAACATTCAGGACATCACAGAAGTACCTGGTCACCAGGCCCCTGGGACCTGCAGATATAACCTAGCACAGGGATGTCCACTACTGAGTGTCTGGGGCCAAAGGGACCTCTGGCTTCTTTCTGAGCAATCCAGAAACGGCCTTTTGCAGAATCCTAGTTCTTTGGTTCCGTTGGGAATCTCTTCCCTTTCTCCCTCAAATGTTTCAGTACCTTTAAATAATTTATTTTGAATAGATTGAGAGTTTCAAAAAAAGTGATATAAAAATGGATTCACCATGGTCTACTTCCTCCTATCTCCTCCCACAGCCCCAACCCCCATGGGGCACTGCTCATTAATTAGCTTCTGCTCCATCTTTTCATTGCAGTGGCTCCTCCTCCTCCTCCTCCTCCTCCTCCTCCTCCTCTTCCTCCTCCTCTTCTTCTGGGAATTGAACCCAGGGGTGCTTTACCACTGAGCTACATCCCCAGCCTTTTTTTTTTTTTTTTTGAGACAGTGTCTTTCTAAGATGCTTAGGGCCTCGCTAAATTGCTGAGGCTGGCTTTGAACTTTTGATCCTCCTGCCTCAGCCTCCTGAGTTGCTAGGATTACTGGTGTGTGCCACACACACAGATTCCCATTGTTTCTTTATGCAACTACAGGTCCACACCAATGTGTGCCTAGCGATTCCTCTTTTCTTACACAAATGGTAGTATTCACTGATTTCCCCTTTCCCCCAACAATACACCCAGGAGATTTCTCCTTGGCTATATAGATGGCTTCTCTCTCTTTGTCTTTTTACCAGCTGCATAGTATTTCATCATGTGGTTGCACCAGGATCTATTTAAGCAGTCCCCTATAGAGGGGCACTAGGGGTGTTTCCAATGCCTGTCATCTCAAGTGGAGTTTTCTGGAAACTTTAATCAGCCAAGGCTTCCTAACACCGGGGAGATCAGGATCTGGAGGGAAGGCAGGAAAGAAGGCCAAAAGGACCCAAAGGTCACAGGAGATGTGTCTCTCCTTGTGTGTGAGTCGGGGGAGAGGTGGCTGTTCTGCTGTGTGGAGTTTTCTATACGAAAAGACCCTACAGAAGCTCCCATCTGACACATTTCTTTCTGCTTAAGACCTCTGGGGTTAGAGGTGTCACTGGAAGAAAGGGGGCTGAGATCAGAAGTCAACGTCATGGCTCATGTTTTAGTTAGCCTTTTCGCTGCCGTGACCAGATCAGAACGATTTTAGAGGAGAACAAGTTTATTGGGGGCTCCTGGGTTCAGAGGCCTCAGTCCATCGACAGCCGACTCCGTTCTTCAGGACCACAGTGTCATGGCACAAGTGTGTGGAGGAGGACAGCAGCTCAGGACGTGGCAATTGGGAGGAGATAGATTAAGCTTGACTCACTGGGGACAAAATATAATCCCCAAAGGCACATCTCCGGTGACCCGTCTCCTCCAGGCACGCAGTCACCACCCAGTGAATCCCTACAGGAGGCGCTGATGAGGCGCAGGCTCTCATGAGCCAACCATTTCCCTCTGAGCTTTCTTGCCTTGCCTCCCACGTGAGTTTTCAGGGGGTCCCTCCTGTCTAAACCACGGCAAGGCGTCTCTCTTGCTCTTTGTGGTAGTGATCTACTGCTGCGGAACACACTGGCACATAGCTTAAAAACAGCCCGGATTTATTTGCTCACAGTTTTGTAGGTGAGAAATTTGGGCAGAGGGTAAGACCCGGGAGTCAGATTATGGTCATGGGTGTGTGGGGGGGGAGGTAGGCAGTAAGTAGCCCAGGGCTCTAGATGTCAGCTGGGGACACTCATCAGGAGCTCACAGCCCTCTTCTGGGGTTGCGGGGTCACAGGTAGAATTCAGTGCCATGTGGTTGTGGGACTGAGACTCTTGGCTCCTAGAAGCCAGCCATGTTCAAGTGGGGGGGGCACAGCATGAGTGCTCACCCCTTCAGGCAGCAGGAGGTCATTTCTGCTCCCAACTAATTAAGCAGATCCACCCCCTCATCACCCCCACCCCCACCCCATACCTGCTTCATTTTTATTTATTTATTTATTTATTTTTGGTACTGGTGATTGAACCCAGGGGCGCTTAACCACTGAGCCACATCCCCAGCCTTTTTTTTTAAAATATTTTATTTAGACACAGGGTATCACTGAGTAGCTTAGGGCCTCACTAATTTGCTGAGGCTGGCTTTGAACTTGCAATCCTCCTGCCTCAGCCTCCTGAGCTGCTGAGATTACAGGTGTGCGTCACTGCGTTAGGCTTAAACTGACCTTTTGATAAACTCAAAAGCAGCTGGACCAAAGTCAGTTTGGGACTTCAATTACATCTGCAGAGCACCTTTGCCAAGGTTGTGTCCAACCTGCCCCCATGGACTCCCAGCTAGTGCCAGCCAAACTGCTGCTTGTGACCCCTTCCTCACTGGGGCCTGGTACCAAAGCCCCGTCCCCTGTCTCCAAATGCCTGAGTCGACCTTGGGCCATCTCTAACAGGATCAGGTCCGGCACGCTCGGCCTGAGGGTCTCAGTTTTCGTGCTGTGATGGGCCTTGAACCCAGCTCACAGGACATGATCACAGTCCTTGCCGCACACTGCCCCTCGGCTTGCTTTGCACCCGAGGCCTCTTCTTGGTACCGTTGAGTGAGTGCGCGTTCCGCCTCCTTCCTGCACACAGTGCCCGGGTCAGCGCCTGCACTCAGTCAGTGTCAGCCCCACAGAGAGCGTGGCCTTTGAAGGGTCTTCTACTCTAATGAAGGACATGTTGGCACCTTCATTCTGTCTTCATAACCTCTCCTTCCTACTACAGCACAAGACAAAAAAAGAAGAAAAAAACCCCAGACATCCAAGAACCATGTAAATGGCCAAGAAAGAGCAAGAGAAGGCAAAGCCCTGTGGAGAGACTTGGAGTGGGAGGAGGAGGTGGGATCCTGGCCAGGCTGGACCTGGGGGGCTGAGCTGGGGACCGAGAGCCACCCACCATCAGGACCCCAGCCTGAGCAGACCTGGCAGCTGAGCTGAGTCTAAGTAGCACTTTCCCGCTAAGTGCTCTGCGGGGAGGTGTAATGTGTCTCTATTTAAAATTAATTTTTCAGAATTGGAAGCCCCGCTCGGAACGGCAGTGCTCCCCTGGTGGCTTCTGGCAGGATTGGAAAGCCATAACTTTGGAGAGAAACACAATAAACCAGAAATTTCCTCCCAGGTGAGCCAGAAACTGCCTCTCTCCTTCTGAAGAGAGCATTTCCCACAACTTTGCTCATCAAGTAGCCGGTTTGCAAGTCGTCGCTTCTGTTTGTAAGTGAGCCTCCCTCTCGTTGGCTGTCTGCTCCCGTCTCTGATGGATGGGCCAAGCCTAGGCGATCCACACGTGTGGGAGAACACAAAAGTAATTTCTCTTTGGCTCGGGGCTGTGTTTCTGTATTTACATGTGAATGGAGGAGCATTTTTTTTTTTGCTTTGGAAATTTTGCAGTGCTTGTGCCAATAAGAAGACACCACGGTGCAGCCGACTGGCAGCTCTGGCTCAGGTCGAAGAAATGCTTAGAGTGTGAAGGTACTAGAACTGGAAAGGGGCATTCATTCATTCAACCAGCATTTATCAAGTGCCAACTGTGTGCCCAGTATTGAACCAGGCATTGGGGAAATCGCAGTGATAGCACACACCAACAAACCAAACCAAACCCAACCCAAACAAAAAAACAAACAAGCCCCCTGCCTTTACAGAGCGACATGGACAATTCATACGTCAGACAAATAAAACAGAAAGGGGTGTCGTGGTTTGAATCTGGAATTGTATTGAAAGCTTGGTCCCCAGTGCAGCAAGACTCAGAGGTGGGGTTGTTGGTGATGACTGCGTCCTGAGGGCTCTGGTCTCCTCAGTCTATCTGATGGATTGATCCACTGGTAGTTGGGTGGGTGGATGGCTGAGAGGTGGGAACCTAGTTGGGGAAAGCAAGTGTTGTCACCTGAAAGATCCATCTCCTCCCCGTCTCCCTCGCCTCCTTCCTGGCTGCCGGGAGCCAGCTGAGCAGCTGTCCTCTCCCATGCCCTTCCGCCATGAGTTTTCTGCTTTGGAACCAGCCAACCATGGATGGAGATTTTGGAAACCATAAGCCAAAGTGAGTCTTTCCCCCTTCAAGTTGCTCTCCGCAGGTGCTTTGGTCACAGAGAGAGAACGAAGGTTCTCAGCAGCCAAAATGTTCTGCCGTGTCATGAGTGGACTGAAAAGGGGGACACATGGGAGTAGAGAGACCACTGAGGAGCCTGCCTGCCACCAACTAGGGAAGACTCAGACCAGGGTCCCTTATGGAGACGGAAAAGAGCCCAGAAGGAGCAGGTTTGGGTGGGTGAGTGGGCAGGGCACAGGGAGGATCAGGGGCTTGGACTTGGATGTGTCAAGTCTGGGTTGTCCCTTAGACACCTGTGCGGCGAAAGTCACTAAATTGTTGAATAACGAAATCTAGAATTCAGGAAAGAATATTCTGAGCAGGAGGTATAAATTTGGGGATCATTAGCATATAGATGGTATTTAAGGCCATGAGACTGGATGAGATCACCTGAGATGTGAATGAGTGTGTATAGAGGAGGGAAGAGGTGGGGGGATTGAAATTGGGGGCGCTCTAACGATTAGAGGTCAGGGAGACAGAGAACTCAACAAAGGACACTTGAAAGAGAGCAGCCAGCCGGCCAAGGGAGAGTGTAGTTTTTGATTTTGGGGTGTGCTTTTGTTTTGATACTAGGGATTGGACGCACGGTGCTCTACCATTGAGCTACATTTCCAGCCCTTTTTATTTATTTATTTTTGGTATCAGGGATTTAACCCAAGGGTGCTTAACCACCGAGCCACATCCAAAGCCCTTTTTAGATTTTTATTTTGAGACAGGTTCTTGCCGAGTTGCTTACGGCAACTGGCTAAGGCTGGCTTTGAACCCTCAGTCCTCCTGCCTCACCCTCCTGAGAAGCTGGGATTTCAGGAGTGCACCATGGCCCCTGGCTTCACATTTTATGTTTTGAGACAGGGTCTTGCTCAATTGCCCAGGCTGGCCTTGAACTTGGGATCCTCCTGCCTCAGTCTGTCAAATTGCTGGGATTACAGGCATGTGTCTCCATGCCTGGCTCAGAGGAGTGTTCTAGAAACCAAGGGAAGGAGAAATATCAAGGAGGAAAGAGTGTTCAGCCATGTCACAGGCTGTGGGTAGGTCTGGAGGAGAAATGGGCAGGAGGCCAGGTGTGACCTTGACATGAACTTCTCCATGGACAAAGACCTGGCTAAGGAGGTTCAAGAAAGAATGTGAGGAAAGACGTTAGAAATAAAGCAACTGAGGAGTAATGTTATAGAAGATAGGAAAGACATTGGTGGTACCACAGGGTCAGGTAGGGTCACGCTTTCTTCTTTAAGTTTGGAGAAATCAAGATGAATAAGGTGTGGGTCAGGCAGGGTGGCATGTCCCTGTAATCCCAGCAGCTCTTAAGGCTGAGGCAGAGGATCTCAAGTTCAAGGCCAGCCTGCGCCATTGAGTGAGACCTTGTCTCAAAATAAAAAATAAAACAGGGCTGGGAATGTAGCTCCGTGGCAGAGCACCCCTAGGTTCCATCCCCAGTGCTACACACACACACACACATGCACGCACATACACACCACACTGGTGAATATGGTATGATCTGTCCTTGAGTCACTTTAAGTCTAAGAGGGAGACAGACACATAAACAGAAGTGATGACACAAGATGCCCACAGGGTTCTGTGGCAATATCTGCTTTTCTTTTCTGTTTTCACCGTAGTAGGGAACCGTGCACATTAGTCAGGTGTTTTACCACTGAGCTATATCCCCAGCCCAAGCAATACACCCTAAAAAACACTTTAAGGCCCTAGCCTAATTTAGGAAGAAAGGAAGGAAGGAAGGAAGACAAACTTTGAAAAAAAATAAAATTTAAACCAAGTCTTGAAAGATTATGGGCATGGGTGTGCACATCTGTAATCCTGGGACTTGGGAGGCAGAGGCAGGGGGATCACAAGTTTGAGGCCAGCCTTAGCAACTTAGTGAGGCCCTTAGCAATTTAATGAGACTCCCGTCTCAAAAGAAAAAATGAAAAGAACTGGGGATGTAGCTCAGTGTTAAAGCACCCCTGGATTCAATTCCTAGTACCCCCCCCCCAAAAAAAAAGTGATTTTTATCCAGGGAAAGCAAGAAGGGAATATATATATTCTTCCTTCAATCTCAAATGGTATTTGAGATTGAAGGAAGAATATAAATCAAATTACAGAAGCTGGAAACAGCTGTGTGTGGGACTCACGAGGAGCTCAGCATTGCTCTTCTAGAACTAGCCTGCCTGGGCGTGACTCTCAGACTGCATTGTATTTGACCTTGGGCAACTGATAAAACTGCTGGTGAATCAGTTTCCTCAACCATAAAGTGGCGGGTGTAGTAGCATGGGTTTCATAATGGTGTCATGAGGATGAAACAAATCGATACGTGTGTAGAGCTTGTGACAATGTCTGACACATAGTAGATGCTCAATAAATGCTAGCTCTACCACTGAGCTATGAGGCCCGCCCTTTCCATGTTTTATCCTGAGACAGTCTCAGTAAGTTGCCCAGGCTGGCCTCGAACACATCCAAAGGATTACTGTGAAAATTAAATAGTAGAATGAAAGTCCCTAACTCAGGGCATGACACATAATAGCTAGGTAAGAAATATTGGTTTTGATATTAGGAGGAATCAAAGCCCTCCCAGTTTCCTCATCTGTATGCTCTGTCTCCTGGGGCATGAGACGGGGGTCTCACTAATTGGACACTGTACAGTTCACCCCTGCTCAGCAGTCGGAAGCCTGACCTTCCCCTGAAGCACTGGCCATCTTCAGAGCTCTGACCACGTCCACGGGGCTGGAGCACTGGGGAAGGAGAGCTTCCCGTGTCCCAAGCCTCCCCTTTATCTGCTCATTGTCACCGGAGAGCTTTCCATTTTCCAGGGACCCTCACCACACTCCGCGCTGTTGCTTCACATTACCGTTTGGCAACACCCCTGTCTTAGCTCCTGTAATGTTCGTGCATTTCCAGGAGGCGCAGAACGCACAGTCAGTATGTCTGAGCACCTGCCTCTGCCTCCACAGCCCCGCGCCTGTGGTAGAGACCTGCCGTGGAAGGAGGAGTTGACGGATGCTCGCGCAGGGCTGAGAGCCTGCCAAGCTGTGAATGAGTGTGAGTGGGTCCGATTATGAAAGATGGGAAATCATGTCTTCTTTTTTAAAGTGGAACATAAAGCCTCCCAGCGGCCTAGGGCTTGCTCAGGCAGAGCTGGCAGGGACCCGACCTGTGGGCCCAGATCTGCAGCCTTGGCCATCTAAACAAGGTCCTCTCCTCAGGCCCCCTGCTTCCCCGTGTGCGTTGGGGAAGGAGGTAGGGAGGCCCGGTGGTCAGCAGCAGTGTGGGGCCCTCCCCTCTGCAACGGGTTCATGCCTCCCGGAGTCAGCTGGAGACCCTCAGAAAACCAGCCACTTTACTTGGTCCCTTGGCACACATTTTGTGCTGACGTGACAGCCAGAGGAACAGATGTCTCTCTGGCCCTTGGGAAGGCAGAGGAGGCCCAGGCCTCATCCAACACTCCTCCCCTTCCTCCCCACTGGAACCCAGGCCACGGGCATGCAGGACCAATTCAGGGAGGTGGCCCAGGAAGGCTGTAAGGTGGGGTGAGGGCAGAGTAGAGAATCGAAGGTCTTGACACAGAAAGGAAATTCAAAGGATTTTCTGGCCCCCACACTTGGGTCTTTATATCGTATCATTGCTCTGCTTTGCAGTGAGACTGGTAACGGAAGATCACGGGTGGCACACACCTATAATCCCAGAGACTCGCTCTGGAGGCGGAGGCAGGAGCATTGCCGGCTTGAGGCCAGCCTCAGCGACTTAGAGAGACTCTCAGCATCTTAGTGAGACGCCGTCTTAAACTAATAAATAAGAAGTTCTGGGGATGTAGACCAGCAGCAAAGCACCTTTGGAATCAATCCTCAGTACAAAAAAAAAAAAAAGAATAAAAGAAATTGGTGTCTGAAGCCTGGAGTGGCTGACCCGTCCATATGTGCAGAAAGGACAGGATGGTACCAACTCAGGCCTCCTCCACCCCCTGCCACCAAAACCTGCTTCTGGCTACAGGTGTCAGTGCGGTGGTATTGACAGGGTGCTGGGGAGGGCGCTGTGGCAGGGGAACAAGTTACCCAGCGAAGAGGAGCGTGTAAATGTGTTTGTGCGTGTGTGGTGTGGGTGGGACCTACTCTTCAGTATTCCGTCTCCAATATTCAGTCTCTACCATGAGGCCACTGCTACTAATGGTAAGGATGAGCGTAATACAGCAGCCAAGAAAGCCACTGAGTACTTACTTACCATGGGCCAGGCACAGCGCTATATGTTTTACGTGTATTATCTAATTTAATCCCTAAAAATAGTCATGACCCTCATTTCCCACAGCTGAAGAAAATAAAAGGAAAGACGTTTAGGAATCTGACCCACAGATGCATAGCTAGTGTCTTAGTTGGAGCTGCTGTAACAAACATCACGGACTGAGTGACTTCAATAGCAGACACTTATTTTTCACCGTTCTAGAGACTAGACATCCAGGATCAAGAAGCCAGCAGCAGGTTGGGTTCTGGTGAAGGCTCCCTTCCTGGCCCGTAGATGGTGCCTTCTTGCTGTATCTTCACACGGGAGAGGAACGATCCATATTTCTTTCATGTGTGAAATAACGGGCACTAATCAGAAGGGTCCCCTGTCGCGGCCTAATCACCTCCAAAGGCCCTAACTTCAAGTGCCATCACACGGCGGGCATTGAAGGGGGACATAAAAATTCAGCCTGTAGGTTCACAAAACCAGAATTTACCTGTAAGGGTTCATTAGAGATGCTCACGATTTTTTGTCTGTCAGCCACTCCCTCCCCCTCTCTGTCCTGTGATAGAATTTTTGGTCTCAGTTTAACTCAAGCACCGCTATGGGACTTGCAGTGGCCAATAAAACAGCAGCGGAAGTGTCCCTTACGGTCAGGAACAAGGCAGGGCATGCTTTGCTGCCTCCCCAATTTCTTCAGCTGAGTTAGATATTCCCCTGAAGGATGCAAATAGCACTCAAGTATGTGCTGCCCGCATTGCACCTCCTCCATTCGACTGAGTAAAACGGGGCACCCTTCCATGTTTGGGGCATTAAGTGCAGAGCCTGGGACACAAGGGTGCTACGCGCATGCCCACTGAAGGAATGAAAAGAACCCTGGGCACCTCAGCGTTATCCTGGCGGACAGACTCCGGGAGGCCAAGGTCGGCTCACGTCTGACCACACATTCTTGCGAGGTGACGCTGGAGAGTAACCTGTTCCCAGTCACCCCATCCCTGGGGGCTCTGCCAGGTGGCCTGGCACCTGGGGAGTCTGCCCAGCTGGCTAGCCGAATTTGTCTTACCCTGTGCAGACCTGGGCAGTAAATCAGCAGGCCCGAGGAGTTCACCCCAGAGAGCGATCTAGCGGTGGCATGAATGAGTAATTTACAAAGCCCATTAAGGCGGCCCAGAATTACTTATTTATGGGAACTTTTTGACAGATCTGCGGCTTAATCATTTATCCCTATGAACATTGAGCCAGGGTCATTGGTAAATAATTCACTTATTACACACTCTGGAGTGGTTTATGGTGCTGTGACTTATGATCTCACGTGAGCACGCAGCCCCGGGAATTGGAATGTGAAGGCCAGGAAGAAGAGAGGGAGGCCAAGGGCCTTCTGTGTGCGGGAAGGTGTGTGGGCCTTCTGCACCACCTCGGACTGAAGCTGCAGTGCAGGAGGGTTGAGTTCTGGCCTAATCTTCAGGAAGACATCCAGGCCCCAGACAGGGCTCGTCAGCTGTTCCCCGTGCCTCTGCCCGCTGGCTCCTCTGTCTGAATCCCCCTCCTCGGGCCCAGGCCTCCCCACACCACCCAACCATGATCGACACCTCTGTGAAGCTCCGGAGAACTTACAAAGTGCCAGGCACGCGTTAAGCATGTGACACTTTCCAGGAATTCCTCTTGGACTAGACTAGATGTCCTCTCAGGGTCAAGACTCCCATGTCACTGAGAGTGGCCCCTGTCATAGCCAGCCCAGATCCCGGCCCCGATGAGCGTTTTATTCAGCTTTTTCGCTGCTGTCACTGAAAGACCAGAACAGAACAACTGTAGAGGAGCAAAAGTTTATTTGAGGGCTCACAGTTTCAGAGCTCTTAGTCCATACCAGGCCGGCTCCATTCCTCGGGGCGAGAGGTGAGGCGGGACATCCTGGCAGAAGAGTGTGGCGGAGGGAAGCCGCTCACGAGAAGATCAGAAAGCAGAGAGCGAGAGACTCCACTCTCCAGAATCAGAATATATACCCCATAGCCACGGCCCCAGTGAACCGCTTCCCCCAGCCACACCCCACCTGCCTCGGCTCACCACTCAGTTAATCCCACCAGGGACGAATTCACTGACTAGGACAAGGCTCTAACCCAATCATTTCTCCTCCGAATCTTCTTGCATTGTCTCACGCATGAGCTTTTAGGGGGCACCACATCTAAACCACAACAGTTAGTTAAATAAACTGTTGTTGTGCTGACGATGATGATAATGCCGATAATGAAGACAGTCATCAGAGTGCGTTCCCAGAAGCCCACCAGTTGTGGTTTGGATCCGGAATGTTCTGCAAAAGCTAGAACAGGTGATGCTCAGAAGTGAGAAGATTGTGTCACGAAGGCTCTGACCTCGTCAGTCCATCGATCGATCGATCGATCCCTATTGATGGGCTAATCATTTGAATGGATGGCTGGGAAGTGGTCAAAGCTATAGGCAGGGTGGGACATGGCTGGAGAAGTAGGTCACAGGGTGCAGCCTTGGGGACTATCTCTATCCCTGGTTCCTTCTCTCTCTCTCTACTTCCCACAGGTGAGCAACTTTCCCCCACCATGACCTCCCATCACGATGTCCTGTCCCACCTCAGGCCCAGAGGGGTGGAGCCAGTTGATCATGGACTGAATCCTCCAAAACCATGACCCCAAATCAATCTTCTCCCCTCTAAGTTGCTTTGGTCAGGCATTTTGGTCACAGCCATGAACAGCTGACTGACACGTCACCATGGCTTGCCTTCTTTCACCTACATCGGCCCCAGGCCCCAGAGACAGGGGAAGCATGTTGTCACATCTTCAAGGTTCTTTGGGATTCCGATACTGAGGGCATAGAGGAGCTCGTGTTGGGTCGAAGGAGAATAGAGTTTGGGCAGGGTCACGGGAGAGGAATCAGTGGGCCAGGGTAGGGAGTCCCAGTGCAAGAGCCAAGGCCAACACTCTCTCGGAAGTTCCCTTCCAAGCCACACTTTTCCCACCCACAACCTTCCAGGAAGACCTCACAGATTCCACACGTGTTTCCCAGAGCCCCGGCCTGAAGGCGTTAGCTGGTTCCGAGGTTAAGACCAGCACCAGGAGGTCTCCCTTTGTATCGATACCAACTGCCGCCCGATGGTAGAAAGGCCTCGGCAAGGTGGTTTTCCCTGTTCTTACCTTTCCAAGGGAAGAGACAGGCGATGATTGATCACCTCCACCTTATACCTGATGCCTCTTCCCTACCAGGAAGTCCTTTAGAAAGTCTTGTCTCCACCAAGAAAGTACAGGCCCTTAAGCAGCTTGCCACAGAGAGGAAAACCCTGGGTCTTCCTGAGTTGGGAGAAGAGAAAGGACAGAAGCAAGTTCATCCCACGCATGGGGCTCTCGCTCCTCCTTGAAGGCCCTGTGCCCCTTAGGGAATGTTAAAGAGGTCTCTAGTTTCTTCCCAGAGTCCTGGGATTTGCTATCATATTCATATATGTTTATGTGTCCCCCATAACGACCACACAGAGCAGGTATTCATTCTTGTGATTTTTTTTTTTTAATTATGGACCGAATTGTGGCCTTCCCGAATCCATTTGTCAAAGCCCTAAATCCTAGTTTGACTGACTGTTTGTGATTGTCCCTCTACATCCCTGGAGAATTTGTTCCAGAACCCCCAGTGGGTACCAAAATCCGCAGATGCTCAAGGCCTCTGTAAAAAATGGTAGAGTTATTTGCATATAACCTACATATCCTGCTGTATACTTTAAACCATCTCTGTGGCTTCTAATACCTAACACCATGGAAATCATATGTAAATATAGGGCATACTGCTTAGAAATAATGACCATGTTCTCAACAGATGTAAACATTCGAGGTCTGACTACATAGCACGTGTCGATTTCAATCCATGATCGAATTTGGGGTGCAGAACCCTCAGATATGGAGGGCGGACTTTGTTGGAAGACAGGGTCTTTAAGGAAGTAATTAAGTTTATGTGATATTTATAGTTTGGATATGGAATGTTCCCCAAAGGCGTAAAGATTTGGGCCCCCAAGTGATTCTGCAACCTGTACACTCAGAAAAATGAGAAATTGTACCCCATCTGATTCCAATGTATGAAATGTCAAGATCATTGTACTGTCATGTGTAACTAATTAAAACAAATTAAAAAAAAAGATTTGGCCCCCAGCCGTGGCTTTGCTGGGAGACGGCTGGGAGACTTTAAAAGAGGCAGGACCGACTGGTAGGTCTTCAGGTCACTGCAGGCATGGACACCCTTGAAGAGTGCCACAGGTCCGAAGTCTCTTGCTCTTTCCCTTCCCAGCCACCAGGTGAGAGGTCTTGCCACACACCATGATGAGCACATGCCAAACGTCCAAAAGCAATGGGCTCAATTAATCCTGGACTCCAAAACTGTGAGAAAGCAAACAAACCCCCACTGACCCCCCCCCCCCCCGCCCTGGGAATTAAACCCAGGGGAGCTTAACCACCGAGCCACATCCTGGCCCTTTTCATATTTTATTTAGAGACAGGGTCTCGCTAAGTTGCTTAGGGCCTTGCTAAGTTGCTGAGGCTGGCTTTGAACCCACGATCCTTTTGCCTCAGTCTCCCGAGCTGCTGGTATTACAGGCATGTGTCGCTGCGTCCACCTGGCCCCCTTTACTCTTTATAAGTTAATTACTAATTTGTGTGTGTGTGTGTGTGTGTGTGTGTTTGTAGGAGAATACTAGGATTGAACCCAGGGGAACTTAATACTAAGCTATATTCCTAGCCTCTTTTTTTTCTGATGAATTTTTAAAAATATATTTATTAGTTCTAATCAGATATACATGACAGTACAAAACTCTTCAATTCATTGCAAACAAATGGATAATTTCCCACTTCTTTGGTTGTGTATGACGTGGTCACACCGTTTGTGCAATCATACGCATACCTAGGGTCATGATGTCTGTCTCATTCCACTGTCTTTCCTACCACTTTCCCCCCTCCCTCCTCCCCTTTGCCCCATCCAAAGTTCGTCCACTCATCCCATGCCCCCTCCCCCCATATGGATTAACATCCACTTATCAGAGAAAACATTAGGCCCCTGGTTTTTTGAGATTCCCAGTCTTTTTTTTTTTTTTGAGATGGTCTGGCTAAGTTTCCCGGACTGGCCTCAAACTTGCCATCCTCCTGACTCAGCCTCCCAATTTTCTGGGATTACAGAATTGTGCCACCACTGCACCTGGATCAGGTATATATATTATATATATATTTTTTACAGTGACAGAAAATTGAATAACATGAATGAGGTTATAAGGATGGACCCTTAATCTTACAGGACTGGTGTCCATACAAGAGGAAGGAAGGGGTGATGTGGAAATCAGGGGAAGCTCTCTCTCTCTCTCTCTCTTTCTCCTTTTTTTTCCTCCTCTTGCACACAGAGGTCAAGCCTGTGTGAGGACACAGCAAGAAGGTGGCCACTTGAAAGCCAGAAAGAGGTCTCCCCAGACACCAGCCATGCTTGGCGCCCTGGTCTCAGATTCCCACCCTGCAGAACTGTGAGGAATAAACGTGGTTTAAGACACCTGGTTCGTGGGGCTCTGTTAGGGCAGCCTGAGCTGATTAGACAACTTCCTTTTACAGGTGAGGAAATGGAGGCACAGAGACATGGACTGCCTTGTTTCAAAGTCACCCAAATAGTAGGTGCCAAGGTTTGACATTAGGACTGGACCCCACAGGCTGTGCAAAGATCCTAAGGACTGCATCCTGGGAATGAACTCCTAGTCTAGCCCCCGCATCCAGCAGTCTGCCTGCTGCTCCTGAGGCTGCGCGCCCCTGTCCCAGCTTTTTGAGGGGTTCCCACAGGGGTTCCCACAGGGTTCCCTCTGCACTCAGGGCTCCGCCCCTCCGCTCAGTCTCGCGGCGGCCGGCGGCTCAGTGCTGCCACCTGCTGGCAGAGCCTCCCGCCGCGCCCGCTGTTTCTAACTCCCTTAAGCCATCTACCCCTCCCTCCTAGCTCCAACCCCTTCCCCTTTCTCCTGCAATTAGGTCACTAATAGGATAGGTCCCAGACCAGAGACGGGTGGGGAGAAAGGAAGAAAGCAGGCGAAAAGAGCCACTCTTTGGGATAGAGGGGAAAACTGATTCCAAAAGGGGAAAGGGGCTTGGTCCCCATGAGCGGGGTGCCCTCCTGACCCTTGGACTCTAGGCCAGAGAGCCGCAGCTCTGCAGCAGTGGGCATGGCGTCCCTCGGTGTGGACCCCAACAGGAGCACTTAGGACCTCCCCCGTGTCTGGCAGAAGTGAGCAGAGTCTGGAAAGCTGTAGAGGGGGCTACCAGGAATAACACCCCTCTGCATTCCAGGGCAAGTGGACCATCTCGTGGGTTGGGTGCTGTCGGGGCCCCTCCCATAGTGAGCCATCCCACCTCGTGTGACCCATAAGGAAACTGAGGCTCGGAGAGGTTTATCAATCCACAGATTAGTGCAGATGGATGACATAATATGTAGGGGGCAAGGCTGCTGAGCCTGGAATGTACTTCAAGGGCATTAAAATGCACCGGCTTATCTCACAGAGAGTGTGAAATACAGATGTCAGCGCTGAAAAGAGATTCCACGCTCTTCTTTCTACACAAACCCGGGGCTTTAGCGCCTCTTGGTGAGGTTGCCCAGAGTCTGGCTTATCTGGCCAAGAGTCACACAGCACGGCAGAGCCATACCCAGCAGCTGGTTTCTGCCCTCCCTCCTGCGTTGCCAAGGCTAGTGGCAAAGAGAAGCAGATGGTAAATGGGAGCTGGGGAAAGGGGCCAGAAAGGAGAAGTGGGCAGGGAGAGCAAGTGGAAAGGAAGGGGAAATCACACAGAAGGAAACACAAAAACAGCATATGGACACAAGATAAAAGGCCAGCCGCCTGTCATCCCAGCTGCTGGGAGGCTGAGGCAGGAGGATGGCAAGTTCAAAGCCAGCCTCAGCCACTCAGCAAAACCCTGTCTCTAAATAAAAATAAAAAATAAAAATAAAATAAAATAAAAATAAAAAATAAAAAGGGCTGAGGATGTGGCCCAGAGGGTTCAATCACTGATACCAAAAAAAAAAAAAACAAAACAAAACAAAACAACAACAACAACAAAAACCCAAAGACGAGAGCCTTTTGACTCTGCAGTTACCAAACTGTGTTTTCAGGTAGGTTTTTTTTTTTTAGTCTAAAATGTGGGTGTAATGCAACTGCACCTAGCTCATAGGACTATTTTGAAAGTGAAATGATGATGTTACAAACGTGAACCCCCTGGCCCCAGTATTGTACTCATAGTCAGCTTCCAATAAGTGTTAGTTGAGCCTGAAACCATGAAAACCAGGGGCTGGACTCATTGTCCCTTCGTTTTCCGTGACTTTCAAGCTACACTCACATTAATTTTCCTGGTAGGTGCTCATCACCCGGCCCCACAACACCCCCTGACTGAAGGCCCTGCGTCTGCTCCAGCTGTTGGTTGGAAACTGAGGTTGGTCTTGCTCCTTCAACTTTGCTCTTTGCAGATACAGGCTTTGCCTCCACCCTATGAGTGCACCAGCGTGGCAGGAGTGATGTCTCCAACACAGAACGAGGCAGGTAGTAATTACGAGACACATGGAGTCACATCCTTCCACCAGAGGCTGGTAATTTTGTGTCCTAGGAAGGACAACACATTTGCGTGGATCTGCAATGTAACTTAAGGGCCTTGAATTGAGAGTCAGGAGTCTGGACGACGATCCACCTTGGGTTTGGTTAACACCTGTGTTATTTTGGGCAAATCCTTTTCTTCCTTCAGTCTTGGAATTTTCACCTGTGAACCACGGGTTTGTCTAAATAGGGTGATTAGCTATCTGTGGTGGCACCTGCCTGTAATCTCAGTGGCTCTGAAGGTTGAGGCAGGAGGATTGCGAGTTCTATGCCTCCCTGGACAATTTAGTGAGACTCTGTTTCAACCCAAAATAAAAAGGGCTGAGGATGTATGTTGGTGGTAGGGTGCTTCTGGGTTCCATTCCCCAGTACCAAAACAAAAAACAAAAAACAAAAATAAACAAGCAAGTCGGGTTCGGTGGTGCATGCCTGTAATCCCAGCCGCTTGGGAGGCTGAGGCAGGAGGATTGGGAGTTCAAAGCCAGCCTCAGCCAAAAAAAAAAAAAAAAAAAAAAAACCACAAGAAGGCACTAAGCAACTCAGTGAGACCTTTTCTCTAAATAAAAAACAAAATAGGGCTGGTGATGTGACTCTAGGGTCAAGTGCCCTTGAGTTCAATCTCTGGTATCAAAAAAAAAATACATAAAAAATAAAATAATATACAAACAAAAAACTTGTCCTCCAAGTGCAAAGGTGTACCTAGGGCAGATGCCCTGGCTGTTGAGTTGGCTGGAGCATCAGGGACTCCGAATGGGTATTTTCCCTGTGGAGCTCCAGGAAGCCTGGCAGTGATGACCTTTTCTTTCCTCCTCCCCAGGGCGGAACATTCCGGTGCTCAGGCCTGGGCAGAATATGGCTGTTGCCGAGTCCCGTAAGTGACATTCCCAGGCTGCCTCATAGGCGCCCATTGAAGTGGCCGCACAGGTTCATCCCTGAACACCTGTGCCTGCAGGGTCTGTGTAAAGCGGGCCATTGCCTTCTTCACGTGACGCACAGCTACCATCATTGAGGGTTGATTTGATCTGAGACTGCACTAGGCTCTCTGCATAGGCTTTGTCTTGGTCATCCTGGGAGACAGTTCAGAGATGACCAGCTCACCAGCCCAGCATTACCCAGGAGCAGAGCTGAGTTTCTAACCAAGGCCTGTCTGATTCCATGGCCTGCCCTTTGTTGAAGCAGCCCAAGTTTAGAGTGATTCTTCTAGACTTTGTGCAATACCTGGCACATGGTAGGTACTCAACAAACGTGTGAGATTGCTGACTTCCTCCACCGATTCTTCATTTCCTGGTTTTTGAAGAACCCAACATTTTTTTTGGGGGGGTCGGGGGTGGTACTGGGAATCGAACTCAGGGGCACTCGACCACTGAGCCATACCCCCAGCCCTATTTTGTATTTTATTTAGAGACAGGGTCTCACTGAGTTGCTTAGCATCTCACCATTGCTGAGGCTGGCTTTGAACTCATGATCCTCCTGTCTTGGCCTGCCAAGCTGCTGGGATTACAGGCATGCACCTCTGCGCCCAGCTGAAGAACCAAACTTTTTGTATGAAATAACTATGTCCCCAACACCTTTCCGAATAGTGCCTGAAACACAGCAATACGTATTTGTGGGATGATGTCTACATAGAAAAAGTTCTCGTTCCCTGGGCTTTTTCCTAGATATTTGCACAGATAAAGAGAACGGGTCTATCTGTAGATATATTAGTCTGTCATTCTTAGAGAACACTTGACTGAATTTTCTATTTTTGTAAGTGAGAAACCAAGACTAAGAGAGATAAAGTGATATGTCCAAAGCTCATATAGCCAAATTTGAAAACTCCTTTACTCTATGCTACCCACGTAGCCCTGAGAGCCAAGTCAAATATTCCTCTCCTGAATGGGGACAGGAAGGGGACAATCGGACCTGGCATTCAGGTCAGAAGGCAGTGATGGATTTCAGTTTACTCTTGAAGATTTTGCTTCACACTAATCTGGGATTTATTAAAACAATGAATTTAATAAAACAGTGAGTAAATCTAGCTTTCTGGAATCCAATATCAGGTTGAATCTTGGTTTAACCAGTAGCTAGCTAGATGGTCTTCTCGTTTGGCCTGAGTCCCAGATTCTGATCAAAATTAGAAATAAGGAAGGGCTTCCCTTGTCTGATTACTTTGAGGAGGAAATTAGAGGCTCCATATAAAGAGTTTCGGTACAAACCATCCCACAGTCGGTAACCTGTGGCGGTTGTAATGGTTCCTATCGTTACTAGACTGTGCTGATGCAGAACATTTGACTTTGTAACCTGCCCACATTTTCTTTCTCCTTGCTCTGGGAGGTCACCGAGGTCTGAGGTTTGGTTCTCCACGGCTCCTCTGCCTCTCTCCAACACACACGGCTGGCTGCCTGTTTTTGTCCTCCCAACCCCCCCAGACCCTCCCACTGGGCCCAAATAAGCAGCTTGTTGGGGTGAGGATGCTAGCCTGCCGGAAGGCCGCCATGCTGTGACATTCTGCTCTCGAAACTGGTGACCCTTCATTAATCCTAGGCGGAGGCTGGCCTGTCAGTCAGCTGGTCATTCACAGAGCC
This sequence comes from Marmota monax, assembly GCF_021218885.2. Taxonomy (NCBI): domain Eukaryota; kingdom Metazoa; phylum Chordata; class Mammalia; order Rodentia; family Sciuridae; genus Marmota; species Marmota monax. The sequence continues at coordinate 578,916 of NW_026695201.1, read as the reverse complement.
TGGAGACGGCTCGATCACCAGAGAAAGGACAGGGGCCACCCCCCACCGCACACACATGCTTTCCTGCTGTGCCGGAGGAGTCCGTGGAAGGTGATGGTTAAATACTGAGGAATTTGGCAAGATGGTTGTTAAACGGTTAAGTATCCAGTATTTTGTGAGCTAGCTGTTAGATTGTTAGTAGCTGGAACCCAGTCTTGGTGACCCGGGTGCAGGGGTGTCGACCTGAAATCCCAGCTACTCCAGGAGAATAAGAGGGGAGGACCAGGAATTTGGGGCCAGATGGAGCGACATTTCGAGACCTTGTTTCAAATTTTAATGATGATAACAAAGGGACTGGGGGCGCTGGGGCTGGGGCTCAGTGGCCGAGCACCCTTGGGTTCGATCACCAGTACTAAAGGAAGAGGAAGGGAGCAAGGAGGGAGGGAGGGTGGAAGGACCAATTGTGGTGGAATACTATTACCATGGAAATCTGCAAACACTGAGAATGAAGACCTTCGTTCACCCCGTGACCAGGGGTTTATTAGCACATAGCTGAACAAATCCTTCTGTTTCTAAAACCGACTACATTAGCCGAGGGAAGACTGCAGGACTCTGGCTTGGCATGTGGTCAACACTCACATTTTTAGAAAATTAGTTCCTTTTTGTGGTTGTCTGGTATTGAAGGTTGAACCCAGGGGTACTTTACCAACCCAGGTCTTTGTATTTTTTTTTTTTTAATTTTGATATAGAGTCCCCCTATGTTGCCCAGGCTGACCCCAAACTTGCGATCCTTTTGCCTCAGCCTTCTGAGTCACTGGGCCCAGATGTGTGCCGTGGCACCTGACTGGAGAATTAATTCTTTAAATCATGACAGTAACACAGACCTGTGAAGCATTTAGATCATGTAGAATGACAAAAGATGAAAACCAAGAGTGTCTTTCCACTGATGCCTTCCAGGGGCAGATATCCACTCTTCTTTTGTGTCTCTCTAGAACCCTTTTGTAGATATAGAAAAGTAGCTATTTCACACACACACACACACACACACGCACGCACGCATGCACGCTGGCTTATTGAATGGGCTGAACTTGAAACAAGAAACGGCTTCATTTTTCTTTCATTTCTGCACTGTCTTCATCCTGTTCTATAGAATCCCCCAGACTTGCCCCTGAAGACTGGCTTAAGCAGACACAATAGCTTTCTGGTCACTTCCAGACACTGAAAAAATAGTTCAGTCCAGTTCAATTTAAAACTTAAATCTCACATCCAGTTCAAAGCTCTTCTCATCCCCCAATCTTAGGCCTGACCTGTGGCTCAGAAACCTGCTGTGGGAAACAGATCACTCATTCCCCTTCCGTCTCCTTCCCCAGGGGCAGAGGAAGATGGATCAAGTTCTTTTCATTTAGTGGCTTCTCTTTGTAGTTCTCTCTTGGCTCGGGTGGTTGACCTGCACACCCTCTAGTATGGCAGTGAGTTATTAGGAGGTCTGTCGCAGAGCGTCTCCTTCCTGCTATTTCTTACAGGGTGACCGCTTGTGACCCTCACTCCAGTCCTGTGTGTAAAGGTTCAATCTACAGCTTCTTACCGGTGGGGTCCCTTCCCCCAGCAGGCAGAAGAGCCCTAGAATGGTCACCTTCCACAGCACCCCCTGGACTTGCAGGAAATTCAGACATCCTTGCCCTGCCCAATGGGAGATGTGCAGCCTCCCCAGCTGCTGAGCACCATTCTTCTTGCGCTTCCCCATATCCGGCTCCAGCCACCTGCAAACAACAGCAGTTATCAGCTTAGAACTCTCTGTGTTGTGTTGGGGTGCATGGAGTAAACTGTGAGTTTCTGCAGTTCAGCAACGGGGCAGTTAGAATAAGGAGCCAGCCTCCCCCTCCTACAGGTGCTTCCAACTTTTGTGGGTTATCTCTTTGGGGATTTTCCTCTGTGGCCTTGGGTTAAGGGGGAAATCCACTATGATTCTTGCTTCCCTGGGAGGAAAAGAAAAGCATCCCAGGACTCTACTCAAGCTTCCCTTTAAATTCGTAGTTTCCTCTATAGAGTTGTGATTGGAACTGGGGAGGCCTGTAGGATAGGTTTTCCCATCTTTTCAAAAATTCAGTAAGTGGTATTTGGCACTTCCCTTAAGAACAGAGGGATTGCAGGGTACAGGGGCGTGTGCCTGTAATCCTAGCTGCTCCGGAGGTTGAGGCAGGAGGGTTGTAAATTCAAGGCCAGCTTCAGCAACTTAGTGAGGCCCTAAGCAACTTGGTGGGACCCTGCCTCAAAATATAAAATAAAAGGGGCTGGGGATGTAGCTCAGTGGTAAATTGCCCTTGGGCTATATTTCCAGTAACTTACTCCCCCCCCCACTCCAAAAAAAAAAAAAAAGAAAAGAATGGAGGGATATTGACTGGGCATGTAGGTCACTGGTAGAATGCTTTCTTAGCATGCGCGAGGGTTCAATCCCCAGCACTGCATAGAAACAAAGTCAAAGAAAAAACCCAAGCCACCCTTAGCTGGGCACAGCGGCGTAGGTGTGCAATCCAGTGACCTGGGAGGCTGATCACAAGGTCGAGTTAGCCTGGGCAATTTAGCAAGACCTGTCTCAAAATAACAAGCACTGGGGGTGTAGCTCAGTTGTAGATACCCCTGGGTTCAATCCCCAGGACTGAAAAAAGGCAGGGATATTTACCACCTACTGTTTTCACCTTTAGGGCGTTAGCTGAAGTTTAAAGGCAGTCAATACATATAATTTTATTAAGCAGATGGGATCATTCCACACACATGGCTGTACCATTTGCTTTTCTTGCTAAGCAAAAAGTCTATATCTTGTGCATATTGCTTTGTCATTACATTGAGGTCTATCTCTGCCTCTTTTTAAAAAAATGTATCTTATTTGTCCTCATGCATTTCTCCTGTTTGCTCTTGTGTGAGTGACCATGTCACAATCCAGAGCTTTTAGAACTGCCTACAACAGCAAAAAAAAATTCTTCTTTAACTTTTTTTTTTTTTTTAAGAGTTGGGGATGGACCCAGGGCCTCCAACCTGTCGGGCAAGCGCTCTACCTGAAGCTACAGCCCCAACCCCCTCTTTAAGGTTTGTAGTTTCTTATTGTTATCAGATGCCTTAAGAAAGGGTGGGGGAAGTTGAATATGTCTATGTCCCTTAGCTGGGACCCCAAGCAGCACAAATCTTTAGAAGCAGTTTATGGTTCTATTAAATATATCAGTAAGCATATATATATACAGTAATATACTTAACAAGTGCCCCATCAGTGGACATTGAACTGTCGCCAGTTCTCAGTTACGGACAACATTACCCTGAATAGTCTTCCGACTTATTTCTTGTTTGGTTATATTCATTAGTTTTAAGTAAGCAAAACATCATAAAATTAGACCTTTTCCCCAGGACAGTTTTTCAGACCCCTCTATTTTAGTCTGGGATATGTGAGTTCCTGGAAGGGATTCTCAAGTGCTGGTGACACTGCCAACCTTCCTTTTCAACAGGAACTCCTCTAGGGTAGCACCTGGTGGCCTCCTAACCATGCCCCTTGATCTGAGGCCTGAATGCGACATATGGAATTGAGCACCCAAGGTCTGACATTTAGTAGGTGCTCAAAAAATGGTTTGTGAGGCCCAAGGCATGCTAACCGACCCTACAGAATGTCGGCCGGCCCAGGAACAGTTGTGCACACAGTCACAGCTCGGCCGGTTGACTGCGCTGTAACTTGTCACCTGGGCTGGCTTCCCACAGCATCCTGGTCCCTGAGTTCCTCTTCACAGCTCACCACACCTGGAGTGCTCACGTCCCCCTACCAAGGGCTTGTGGCCCAGACTGTAAATCCTTAGGGCGCGAGGGAGAAGAGAGCCACACAAAACATGAGCAGATCAGGACTATTTGAACTAATCTGTGGGCCAGGTTACATTTAAAGAAAAATAGTAATTTTGTGGAACAAACTGCCATTGAAAATGTTTCAAATGTTTAAATAGGAGGCACCTGTCCTCCCTGTGCAGTTTGGAGCTCCTCTTACCTTTCGTCTCTCCTTGGCTGGGAGGAGAGTTGAGAATCAACCCTGAACTCTCCTGAACCGTCTCTCTTTTTACCAACTCTCCTTCCCCCCTGTTCACTGGGCTCTCCTGCCCTTCTGGAGTCTCCCTCCTGTGGGGGCTCCTCCTTGCTGATCTCTCTCTCTCTCTCTCTCTCTCTCTCTCTCTCTCTCTCTCACACACACACACACACGTATAGTCTGCCTTCTCTGCTCACAAACAGCATTGCAACTTTTTCTTCTTCTCCTCCTCCTCCTCCTCCTGCTCCTCCTCTTCTCCCTCTCCCTCCTCCACTTTCTCTCTTGGTATTAGGGATTGAACCTGGGTGCTCTGCCCCTGAGCTACATTCCCAGCCCTTTATATATATATGATTTTAAGACAGGGCCTCCCTAAGTTGCTGAGGCTGGCCTCAAACTTGTGATCCTCCTGCCTCAGCCTCCTGAGTCACTGGGATTACAGGTGTGCACCACTGGGTCTGGTTTATTGCAACTTTTTTTCACCACCATCAGCACACTTAGGAATTCCAGGGAATACAATTTTTCATTGCTTTCCAGAATGGAGTCTGACTAGTAAAGCAATGTTCCCCTGACTGTCGCGCATCCTCCCTCATCTCACATCTTTCTCAGCCCACTCGGCAGACACTCTCATCAGATACTCCTCCAAATCCTATTGTAAAAGAATCAGAAAAACTCTCAAGTAATGATTTTTGAGCATCCCAAAATCTGGCATTGGTCTTCTATTTCTGGGTTCTTAGGAACTTTCCTTAGTGTCTCCTTTAAAATATTCAGCGCTCTCTCTCTCTCTCTCTCTCTCTCTCTCTCTCTCTCTCTCTCTCTTTAGGTACTGGGGATTGAACCCATGGGTGCTCTCCCACTGAGCCACTTCACCAGTCCTTTTTGTGTTTTCTTTTGCGACAAGGTCTCACTAAGTTGGCCAGGTTGACCTTGAACTTGCAATTCCCCTGGTCTCATCCTCCTGAATCTCTGGGATTACAGCTGTGTGCAGCCTTCCCCAGCACCAAGTCTCTGGTCTTAAATCTCATGCCAATCCCCTGAATTCAAAGTTCTCTGTGGTGCCACCTTTGCCCAGGGAACTCAACTCACACTTCAAGACTCGGCTCAGGTGTCCTCTCCCCCCCGGAAGTTCATCTTGAGCACCCAGGTGGGGAAATGACCTGTGAATCTGTGAGGATGCAGACACAGAGAAAAGTAACACCCAGCAAAACAGGCACTGGAGTGTGGCTCGGTGGGAGGCTGCTTACCTGGCAGGCAGGAGGCCCTGGGCTCCACCCCCAGCACCCCAAGGAAAGAGAGAGAGAGAGAGAGAGAGAGAGAAAGAATAAATGCTAATTATAGAAATTCAGAAAATACTGAAAAGCAGGGGGGAGGGGAAACAGCATCTTTGGCCCCCTGTTGAAAAGCATCAAAATAATATTTTAATGTATTTCCTACCAGTCCACTTACTGCACAGATTTAAATTTAATTGTGATCAGGTAACAAACAGAAAGTAGTACGTGATCTCTCTCTCTCTCTCTCTCACTCACACACACACACACACACACACACACCCCAACGAGTCAAGCTCATGAAATACACATAAATATAGAGCAAAACACAAAGAAAGCCAGAGTAGCATCCTGAAATCCCAAACCAAGAAAAAAAAATCTAGTTTACATTTTATTCTATTTTCATAAAACCTCAAAAAAAAAGGCATGGTTGCATAATCTTATACCATGTGTCCTGAATTTTAATCATAGCTAACAAAGGAACATTCATAGAATCTTGTTGGTAGATTTCACGTAAAGGTTTTTGGGGGTGACGTGTATTTTCCACCTGGTGGTTTATGAGCTTGTTTAATTAAAAAAAAATGACTCAGGCTCTCCTGATTGGGTTTCAAGATGTGGAAAGTCATTAATATTATTCTTTGGCAGTGAAAACGGTCATTATGCTCTTTTGAGTATTTGTGCTTTTGAGAGATGGAAAAAGGAGCAGGAAAAAAATAAAGGTTTTTAGATTAATTATTATCTCAGTTCGATGTCCCAGCCATACAAATTGTTTGGCTTTGCCCATCAAAGTTGGAATAGAACAGACTCGATGTTTTATGTAGTCTTTTATCAATTTGGCAAGAGATTATCTGCAAACTGCATTTTCTATTTCTTCAGGGCAGTTGGGGAGGGAGATGGGTTTGTTGGGGCGGAAAGCAAAAGCAAAATAGAATCTGTAGGAAAGCAGACAGTCTTGGCCAATCCAAGGGTCTGACTCTCACCTCAGGCTGGTGGAGCACCTGGGGGCACATGTTCAATCGCTTCTCCTGGTTTTGAGTCTAATCTAAGTAAGGGAGCATCTATCAGTTTTCCATAGGACTGCATCTCCATTCTGTAATTTTTAATTTTGGTTTCTTTCTTTATGGATTGGAGAATACCTTCAAGTGATCTGTTTCAAGGCGAGCCCACACATGATGCATATGCATGTTCTGAACCCCTTCATTCTGGATATTTGTTTTTATCATTTGGTCCCATGTGAACAGATCAGTTAGGCTGAACACACAGTCTCGGGAGATCACTGTTTTCCCTTAACACTGTCTAGATATTTCCATTGAAAATTAAGGACAGAGAAATCTAAAGTCAGCCTTCACGAGAGCTCTTTTGGTGAAGCGACTGATGATTTGGGTGTGGGGAGGGCACCCTTCTCATTTCCCAAGTGGCACCTGTGTGCAGAAGTCATGTGCAGGTACCTGGTAGAGATGTGAGATTTCTGAACTGGGTGTGGGGAATCTGATGGGGTGGGGTGGGGTGGGGTGGGAAAATGACTTTTCTATTTATTTTTAGATGTTACCTGCTTTGTTTTTCTCAACTTAACCAAGATGTCTTCCTGCTCTGTCCCCCCACCCCCACCCTCCAGTTCAATTTATAAACTTACATGGAAATTCTTTTTGCTTTCTGACAATAGGTTGATTACTTTTTGTATTGATTGATTGATTGATGCTGGAAATTGAGCCAAGAGGCACTCTACCACTGAACTACACCTCCTATCTTTTTTATTATTTATTTTGGGATGAAGTCTAAGTTGCCCTGGCTGGCCTCTGATTGGCAGTCGCTGAGATTACAGGGTGCACCACCTACCCAGCTTGGGTGATCATTTTTAGTGTCATTATTAGATATTATTCTCCCTTCCCCCACCCCGAAGCTTTATAGGTATTTAGTGAGAAGCTGTAAGAGATCAGGCTAGGAACCGCTGGTCAGATATTATTTTAATCCATAAGTCTAGCTATGAAATTCGGAAGCTTTAATCAATCTGCCATAAAATTATCATTCGTTTCCAGGGAAGATCACTCAGGCCTATAATGAGAAATGGCTTATGAACCATGCAGGGTGGGGACAAGTATAAAGCACAAGTTGCTAGGTCCAGGGCTGCCTCTTTTTCCGTGACCTTGTCTCACCTGAGGTTCTGTTGGGAAGGATCACCAGCAGTAGGCTGCTCTTTTTCTCTCTGTCATCGTCCTCCAGTGGAGGACATTTCTGTGGGTTCAGCACAGAGACCTTACCAGGAATGGTGTCGATACAACAGCATTTTAGCCAGAATGGAAGAGGGCTTGTGTGCATTCATAAGCTTGTTGGTACAAGAAATGAAGTGTTTGCTCAAAAAAAAAAGTTAAGTTCAACCTTTGGCTGGGCTCTGGGCTGCTATAGGGGCTCATCTCAGCAGACCCACCACATCACCTGAAGCCCAACATCATCCCCCCTGGAGACAGCTTGCTCAAGGTTGCCCATTCAGCTTTGCCCAAATGCAGCGGCTGGGGTCTCCATTGAGTGGATCTACTTATTTTCATCCAGCTATGGGCAAACGCGTACTTAGCCAAGAGCCTCTAGTAGCAGCACTGTCAGGATCTACTGCAATACTTAAACCCAAACTAAACCCTCCTTGGGCAGCCTTGACCACTGAGCACAGCAAGGCAGCAGGGGTACCTTCAGCATGGCCATTCCCTCAGAAGGGGGCCCCTGAGTGAGCAATCTGTATTGGAGCTTCCTATTGGGCTGGAAAAATCTTGCAGCAATCAGGCATGGGGGCTCATGCCTATAATCCCAGCTACTCAGGAGGCTGAGGCAGGAGGATCACAAGTTCAAGGCTAGCCTTGGCAATTTAGTAAGACTGTTTCAAACTAAAAAACACAATGGGTTGAGAGTCCAGCTCAGTGGTAGAGCTCCCTGGGTCCAATTCCCAGTACCACAAAATCTCTTGCAGATTTAATTTCATCTTTAGCATCTTTTTGGCAGAACCTAGGGCGCAACTTCGAGCAAGTTGTCTTTAGGGACAATTGCATTCAACTTCAGGTAATGTGGTGTGTGATTAGAATGGGCTCCCAGTGGAGGTCAGAGGCAAGTCAAAAGGCCCACTTATTTTTTTGAGCATTTTATTTCTTGCACCAATAATTACTGAGTAGCTACAATGAGGCAAACCACGTGCTAGTTACAGATGACGTAGCAGAGAAGATGAAGCTTCTGCCCTCGATTTACCTGCAGTCGTACATGGAAGAACTAATACTGAAACTAAGAATGCTGATAAGCACAGTGAGCCTTTGTGATCCAGCACTGGGGATGCAGTGGGAAAGGGAAAGATGCTTCCTTGAACAAGCTTCATCGGTTTGCTGCTTAGAAATGGAATATGAAAAGCAGTCTTGGATCTTGGAGTCCTGGAGGAGAGTCACCAGAGCCCAGTCTCTGGTCTATCCCCTTGATATCCATGAGCATGGACATTAGGAAGGGAGCATCATCACAATGGGGAGAGCAAGTAGAGGTAACAGGTGACACTCTCCCAGGGATGGGGATGCGGGAGAAGGATTGAGATTGATAGATTTAGGGAGCACATGCGCTCTCTGTCTATTACTTCTGCCTTCATCATGGAGACATTGTATTTTCCTTCTTTCAGTCCCCTAATGCCGATGGTCAGGACTGGAATGTCAGGGATCACATGCCCAATGGCTTCTCAGGGAAGGTCATGCCATTGTGCAATTGACCCCTCCTCACCTGCTCTGGCAAGCAGGTTCAGAATTAGTCAGGCTGTGTCTGGACCATGGCTCCTGGGGAGATTCTTGTCCATGTTTGTCCATTTTATTTTGAATGGGGGATTGGACCTAGGGGTACTTTATTACAGAGCTACATCTAAGCCCCTTTATTTATTTATTTTTAAATTTTGAGACAGAGTCTTGCCAAGTTGCCCAGGCTGGCCTCAAACTTGTGATCCTCCTGCCTCAGCCTCCAGAGTCACTGGAATGACAGACGTGCACCACCACGCCCACCTGTATTTGTCAGTCTTTTTCTTCCTTTACCACTGCCCCTCTACTCCCTTTTTTTAAAAAAAATCTCTTTATTTTTATTTATGTATCTTCATGTGATGCTGAGGATCGAACCCAGTGCCTCACGCTTGGGAGGCAAGTGCTCTACCACTGAGCCACAACCCCAGCCCCTTCTACCCCCTTTTTAATCCCACTTTGACAAAAATGTATGAGAGGGAAATCAGCTCAGATGAGTGACATCAGTATCACTTACTGTCATTATTATTGACCTAAGAATCTCAGTAGGGTCAAGGGAGTGAGGGGACCCCTCCAGTGTCACCCCATGTGCCTCCCCCACACATCTCCCCCCTCTCGGGTCTGGTTGTGGAACTTGAGCCCAAGGAAGCCATGGTCATCATCACTCACCGGCAGCTCCAGTGGGGTATGGACACTGGGCTAGGGGGACCCTGGGATCACCTCAGTCTGAGTTTTGACCACTGTGACAGCCAGAAAAGAGAACTGGACCTTGACGGACAGAAAGTAGGAATGGAGAAGTACTGGGAGGAAAAATACACTGGAAGAAAGGATCAGACAGATCACAGATCAGGAAACAATGACCTTATAGATAAATGGGTGACTTGATTCATGTAGGACCCTTCACCAGGGATCCTAGGCTGAAGAAGGAAGAGGAAGAGGGCAGAGGATGGTCAAGGGGGCACCTTAGTCAGGAGCAGATGGGCTACTGGCCAGAGGGTAGAGGATGCTTCTCACTCATAGCCCCAGGTCTCCATCTGGTTCGGCTTCCAGATGAATTTGGATGCAATAACAGGAGCGATATAGAGTTTCCAGGTGGCTTCCGCTGAGAGTGGCTGGTTTTCTAGCCGCCCCCACTGCATACAGCAGGCTCCGTCCCTCCCCATTTACACCTGCGATTCAGACAGCAGGACCTTATGTGCATCAGCAGAGGGCGCTCTTTCCTAACAGACGATCTGGGCTTGCTGAGAAAGCGCTCTGGAGGAGGAGGACCCAGCCAGACTAAGAAAGAGCCACATCAGCCCACCCTCTCCGTCAGAGGGGGTCCAGGTGCCTTGTCAGAGCTGGGATTTCCTGCTTTTGGAAGAGTAATACACGTGGGTTCTTCTCTGATGGCAAGCTATTTGTTTTTCACAAATGTGTCCTAAGAGCTGTCTGTGGGTCAGTACTGAGGTATAAGAGATGGATGAAGAGGTGGCCTTTTTTGGTGATACGAGAATGTCTGAAACACAAAGCCTGGATTAGAATTTCAAGTCTTCTGGCCCCTGTGTGCTCCTGGGCAATTTACTGAACCTCTCTGGGTTACATTGTCTTTATCTACAAGGAGGCAAAAATGACGTGAGCCCTGACTCAGAATGATTCTGAGAGTTGGAGATAAATAATGGGGCAACTCATGAGCTTTGAGCTCACGTAAGTTTCATAAAAGGATTCTTGTTCTTAAGAAGCTCAGACTCGGGTCTGTCAACAAATAGTTGTTGAGCATTCTGCTCTAGTTCAGGGGGGTTTGTCAGGGGCTGAGAATTGTGTGAAGACAGACCTAACGGTCCCTACAGATATTGCAACCTAGATGGTAAGACACATGTACTTAATTAGAAAACGGAAAGCATTCTAAATGTCATAGGAAGCTTAGAGGTTACAGGAGATAGTTCTGGCTTTGTTCCTACAAACAATGTAAACTTGGGTCTGTCTCTCTGCCCTTGGCTTCTTCATCTAGAGAGGAAAGGGATCAGACTCCATCAGAGGTCCTGGCTGGTGGTTATTGCAGGCTGGTTGCCATGACAATAATAGCATCCTCAGATCCGCCTGGCAATTCGAAAGGTCCATTGTGGGGAGGTTTCTGTGACTCAGAAGCCTTGTCTACATCTTTCTTGTCCCCTCTCCACACACATCAGCAGCCCTGTGGTCTCTCACTCTCCTTTTGAAGTTATCTTTGTCTTCCTACCCACAAAGAAAAAGTGAACCCTTGTTCAACACGGTCTCTGAGAATCCTTCTGGCTTCGATATTGATCCCATGAAAAAAAATTCTTTCCCTCTGGACCAAGCGGCAGGTCTGGAATCTTCTTGTTACTTCTCTGTCAAAATGTAATTATGACCTGCATGGGGTATCATCTTTCCTGGTCATTTCATTTGATGGGATGCCAAGCGAATAGGTCTTGTGGCCGCAGGAGCCCTTGAGAATGGCAGGTGATGGGAGAGGACAGTTTTATAATAGAGGACCCCTGTGTCCTGGCTGTCAGAGCCAGCGGAGGGTGACATGGACAGTTTGTTTCTGAATCACAAGTGACCCGTTGGGTTGCACACAGAAAGGCTTGAAGGGGCCATGACAGCTCCGGCTGCCGTTTGCAGAGCATGCGGTTGGTTGGTCTGACCCTTGTCTGATATTAAAACCACACTGTTCTCTGAATCATCCTCATGAAGCAGCATAAAGCTTTGCACAACATCTGACCCCAAAAGTGAGATAGCAAGATGGGGTTTGGGGTACTGGCATAAAGAAAAGGCAACTGATTCTTCCCCTTCATGGAGGATATGTGTGAACTTGGAGGGCCCAGTTCTCCCCAAGATTCCTCAGACACCTGACAGCTCAATTGCTTCGGTTAAATTCAGGTTATATAAGCCAATTTTGCTGGGATTTCTGGCTCTTTCTGGTTATGAAAAGGAGATCATGGCACTGACCGTTTGCTGACCTGTACCAAAGCTGCACTGGCACTTGACGAGATCGGGCGCGTTCAGGGTGGTATGGCCGTAGACTGCACTGGCACTTGAATCAGATGCCTGGCTACTCTCAAGTCACCAAGTCTTCTGTGCGCCATGCTGGTGAAGCGCGAGTGTATATGAAATGACTTGGCCAGGGCTGGTGGACCCGCAGTACTGGCCCAAGCTTGGAAAAAGCGTGGAGGCTGGTTGCCATGACGATAATAGCATCCTCAGATCCACCTGGCAATTCGAAAGGTCCATTGTGGGGAGGTTTCTCTGACTCAGAAGCACCTTTGGGGGAGGGTACAGATGCAAGTGCATCTCCCTGCCCCCAACTCCTTCATTAGTCTGTTTATTCTTCACATGCTCCTACATACATCCACTGGTGGGATCTCCATAAATTCCCACCAACCTGCAGTGGCTCTCTGTCATCAACAAAGCAAAAAAACTCCTTCCCAAAGCATTCAGTGGCATTTACTGTTAAGTCCCCATTTTCCATGTCTCCTCCAGGCCTTTCCAATGTCTTTACACCAGATGACTCACAGATCTCTGAACACAGCGTCTTGTTTATCTGTGGCTTTCTCTCCCTCCAATCCAGACTGGTGACATCCTGCTCCTCATGCTAGCCACTGAACTCTTATTTATTCCGCACCTTTTGGGGAGGGTATAGAGAGCACTTGGTTACCAGTGGGGGAAACGGACCTGAGTGAAACTGGAGAGGAAACTTTGAGCAGGTTACTTGTTTCTTACTTTATAAAATGAAAAAAAAAAAAAACCTTTATCTTACTTATGGGGTTGTTATGAGGGTTAAATGTGATAAAGCTGGTAAAATGTCTCAATTCAGTTTGGTCACATAATAAGCCACTAAAGGAAGTATTATTGGTAATTTTATATATATATTTGTCTCAGCTCATGCTGCCATAACAAACTACTACAAATGGGGTGACTTGTAAACAAAAAGTATTTATTTATCACAGTTCTCGAGACTGGGAAGTCTAAGATCAAGGCACTGAAAGATTTGAGGCCTGGTGAGGATCGCTTTTTGGTGAGGACAGTGGTCTTCTTGCTGTGTCCTCTCATAGTAGAAGGGGCAAAGGCATTTTCTGGGGTTTCCTTTATAAGGGCACTAATCCTATGCACAAGGGCTCTACCCTCATGATCTAATCCCTTCTCCGAGGCCCCACCTGCCGCAGTCTGGCTGGGCACAAAATCATGAGCCACTCAAGCAGGAACAAACTTTATTTCTGAACTCCACCAGCACCCTCCACACACGCTCCTGGGAAAAATGCCGAACGCCACGCCCCGCGGCTCCTCCCTGGACACACTACACCAACAGGAAATCGCTCCTCCGGAATTCCCTCCTACCGCACTTCCCCAACCAATGGGAACTCTCCGAGAGCTCCAAAGTAGCAGGCCTAGGCGGACAGCAGGGGTCTAATCCCCAATTGAATGCACATCTTAACATAATCATTATCATCTCAATGGCTTGCTGGGGTCACCTTTCAACCAAAAATGCCATGCGTCATTCCTACTTGGCTATGGCTCTCAGCACCCACCGAATACCATCACTTGGGAGTTAGAATTTCAACATGGGAATTAGGGGGCGGGAAACACAAGCATTCAGTCTATAATAAATGTCAATAAAATTTAGCTTCTAGAATGAGCGACAATACTTCCATCATAACATTGCAATTATTCTTCAAAGAGGACTCTACATATATGCATCTTACAGCAGATTCAGAAATTCCCTCCAAGTGAAAGACTATGCCAGACTCACCTCTCTCTCACTCTGCCTTATTGCCATGAATGTTCTACAACACGGGCTTAATAACAGCTGTTCCAAGGTGTTTGTATTTGACAAGTCAGTTCTGAACATCTTGGAGACACATTAACACTATCCTGTTGGCACTGAAAATATTACTGTTCCTCTGAGTTTTTCCTCATAACTTTGCAGAGTTATGAGGAAAAGAATCTCTTTGAGAATCCTTCTCTCTCTCCTCTCTCTGCACCAAGAGAGTGCAGGTCTATTCAGGGCAATTCCAAAAGAACTGGTCATTATGGTCAACCTGAGACAAAAGAATAGCCTAACCTAATGTGGGCTTCCTAAAAACTGAGAATCAGGTGTCCTTGCAAGGCAAATTTTCCTCTACTCAGTACTTTATTGCTTACTTTTAGCTCTCAGTGTTTAAAAAAGGAGGCGGGGGAGGGAGGCGTGCTTTGAGGTCGATTTTCCTTGCCTTTCCTCACTGAAGCCCTCTATGTGATAGAGTGTAAGTTCTCAGCCTAGGAGATCCCAAGATGATCAAGGGGTGTGGAATAGACATCTGGTCACCTGGAAGACAGAGTTTCAAATCATTCCCACCCCAAACACATATAAGTGTGCTATTGCATGCAGAGTGGAAATGGTCATGTTCATGTGTTAATTCAGGGTGAGGGGTCTTGTCTCAGTGACCAGAGACTGTGTCCTGTAAGCCCACGGCACTCAGCAGCCCAGACTGGCAGCCTAGGTGGGCAGTTTGCATGGGGCTCAGAGTTAATGGACTCTGGACACCAGAGACCACTGATGGGCTTTCTGCTCTACTAAAGGAGAACTTTGGGCTCCGTACTGATGGGAACACCTTTCTGTGAGTGATAATGGTGTAGGAAAGTGGGTAGAAACGGGATGAAAGAAAATTGTAAGCTTCTAGAATAGGGAAGTAATGATAGATGCTGTCGTTGGCAGCAAAGGAAAGGGAAGTGAGAGAACGCTGAAGTCTATGATAGGGAGAAGGGGAACTAGTTTTGTGGAAGAAGAGGTTTTTGATTTAAGATGGGTTGAGCTGAAGTAACTTCAGCATGCCCAGATAGAAACTTCTAGTAGCAGAAAAGGCTTTTAAACCCGAAGCTCAGTATGGGCCCATGGTGACTGGAGTTAACAATATGGAATTTGCCAAGTGGGTGGATCTTAAATGTCCTAATTATGAAGAAGAAGATGAGGAGGAAAGGGAGGAGGAAGGCTATGGAAAAAACTAAAATGGTAGCCATGGGAGGTGACGTATGTGTTCACTAGTTTGATTGTGGTGGCCATCTCACAAATTATATGTACATCAGAACATCAGGTAGGTGCCTTAAATATAGACAAGTTTTATTTGTTAATTTTAACTTAATAAAGTTTTTTTTTTTTTTAACTGGAGCCCAGGAGAAAAAAAGATACAGGTTTTTGAATCACTTGGTGAGAAGCCATAGTTAAAGCTGGGGTAGTGGCGGGATCCTTGAGAGCAGGAAGGTTGGAGGGCAGAATAAGAGGAAAATTAATGCAAAGAAGACCAAGAAGAAGCAACATGGCGGCAGAGCTAAAGTGAGCCCTGAGAGTGTCCGGGGAACTGGGGAGAAAGGCTACTAGGAAGACAAGGAGGCAGGTCAAGTCTATCCCTGCAAAGACGGAAGGAGTGAGGCCTGTGTCAGACTGCTGTAGTTAGATGTGAAGTGGCCACGAGTAAACTTTAAATTGGCCAAAGAAGAGATAATAGAAGAGACCACTAATGGGCTGAGTTTCATACTCCAAATCCTGTGAAATCTTAACTCCCAGTACTAGACCTTGGAATGTGAGTGCACTTGGAGACCAGGTCTTTAAAGAGGTGATTAAGTTAAAAGGAGGCTATTAGAGTGGGCTCTAATCCAATCCTACCCATGTGCTGATGAGAAGGGATTAAGGTAGGACACACACACACACACACACAAAGGAAAAACCACATGAAGACACAGGAGAAGACAAATGAAGGAGAGAGACCCCCAAACAAACCCGTTGTGCTAATACCTCAATCTTGGACTTTCAGCCTCTGGAGTTATGAGAAAATAAATGGGCATTGTTTTAACCACCCATCTGTGGCACTTTGTCATGGCAGCTCTATAATATCAAATATATATCATTCCTTCTCCAAGGTCCAAAGAAAATAAACAGCAGAGAGACTGATCATAATGAATAAGGCTACGTTCCGTCATGGGACACTGAGTGTGTGGGGTCCTGTAAGACCTAAAGTCATGGTTTTCACTTTAGCTGAATACTAATATCACATGGGGGTTGATCCAAAGTACAAAATCTTGATCCCTTAGCATCACCTCAGACCCCCAGGGGATTTTTACGTGGGACCCTAGAATCAGCACTCTTTTATAACTTCTCAGATGGTTCCAATGTGTAGCAAAGTTGAGAATCAATGATCTAAAAAGCTAATCATCCACCAAAGGCCAGGGGATACAGACTGGGTGTCTGAATGTTGCTTTGGGCAGCAAAGGCCCAGCCATATTGTGAAGTCCACATGGAAGGGAGTCTATGCGACACAGGCATATTGCAAGGGTTCTTTGGTTGGCTCGAGGATGGCATATAGAAGACCCAGGGCTTGGGCAGCACCCGTGAGTGGGAAAGGACATGCTTCTTCTATTGTGTACCAACATGTGACAAAGTCCTGAGAAGTCCTCAGGAGGGAAGGATGACAGGTGTGGATTGAGTGATAAAGGTATTATTCAGTCCTTGCTAGATTCTGGAACAGTAAGTAATTCATGGAAAGAGAGGGAAGCTAGGTGTGTTGGTGTAGGCCTGTAATCCCAGCTGCTCAGGAGGCTGAGCCAGGAGGATTGTCAGTTTTGAGTCCAGTCTGGGCAACTTAGTGAGAGCCTGTCTCAAAATAAACAAACAAAGACTGGGGATGTAGCTCAGTGGCAGAGTGCTTGCCTAGCATGTGTTAGGCTCTGGGTTTCATCCCCGGCACTGAAAAAAGGAAGGAAGGAAGGAAGGAAGGAAGGAAGGAAGGAAGGAAGGAAGGAGAGGGAAGGAAACTCGTGCTTATTAAGGGAACTTTATGTCTTTACGCTCAAGTCCAACTTGAATTCAACAAAATAACAAAATGGGAATGTGGAGAGCAATGACAGAGAATGGAAGAGCAGTGTCTGAGACTGGGGTCTCTGATGATCTTATGGCTGTGGCGTGCCTAGTGCCTGGGAATGTTCCCGTGCAAGGGCACAGGATGCTTTTGCCCTGCATGAGGAAGCTCTGTGCAAGAGTCTTATCAGTCTTGAGCTTGATCTTGAGAATAGAGGAACTCTCCTGCTAGACAACCGCAATGTTTCACCAGCTCTGTGACTTCTGCTGTTGCCTGCTTAATGGTAACTTTAAAAAATGAACTTGCTGGAGCTTTAAAGAAAGCTCCTAACATTGCACATTGCCACTGTGGAAAAGCGACAGATGTTTCTAGTTCTGTGACTTCCCTTTATACAAAGGTATAAATAAGGATTGCTAGAGTAACTCTTCAGATCTGCTTCTACATCAGAGAGCAGCACTCCACCTGATCCCAGCTATTTATCTTCAAAATCTGCACCTGTGAGTCTTTGTTTTCTAACTCCCTATTGCCCCTTGCTGGAACCCCCAAGACTGTTTGTGCTAGTCACGCAAGGGAATTAACATGCTCATGTTATAAAGAGGAAATGGAGGGATTCTACAAGATAAGGTGATTTTCCTAAAGGTGTATATCTGGTAGAGCTGGAGATGAACCCAAGTCTGTCTAACAAAATTCATGGTATTTTGATATCATGTTTCCAGTTTAGGGGATAGAGTAGGAGCAAGGATGAGAAATGTGCTAAACAGATATTGGGTCAACTTTCTAAACTGGAACTGTGTTTCCCAGAACTCCCTGCCCTGCATAGTCCCAGGTTAGCATGGACCCCAAGAGACATCTTGCACAATATTTGGAACGTGGAGATGATGCAGCAGCTACTTTCTTGTCTTACTTAGAGGGTCATTGACACCCAAGATCCTGTAGCAGCTCATTCTCATATTAGCTAGCTCTCTTTGCTGCTGTGGGGCAGTGGTAGGAAGCAACTCCAGCTCCCACAGTCTACTCCCCGCCTTCTTTCTCCTGGCCTTCTTCATGTTTAGCTTAGTGATGGAGGGTGTCACCTTCTGCAGGACACGCTCATCGTGGCTTGTCAGCTGGAGGTGACAGATGTGGGCTCCAGGTCATGTTCAGAGGTTCACTCATTCTTGCAGCGTCCATGTATCTTCCCTTCCTTCAACTGCCTGCCTGTGGGCTTTGGCTGCCCCATCACACTGAGAAGAACTAGTCTTCCATAGACTTCAACAGTTCTCACAGACGTACAAGGCCACCTCCCTACGATGAATCTCTCGGTGTTTATATTGCCCTGTGAGTCTGTTTCTTTTGCTGAGAACTGATGGACAGAAAGTGACTGTAGAAGCTTTAAACATTTTAATTAATTTTACCAACGGGTGCATTGTGATTATTCATAAAAGTGGGATTGACTGTGATATAGTCACATATGTAACGACCCCCCCAATACTTACCCTTCCTCTCTCCTTCCTCCTCCCCCTGATCCCTTGTACTGTAGTATAGCCTAGTCTTCCTTCTGTTTTCCTGAGAGACCTCTCTCTCTCTCTCACACACACACACACGCGCGTGCACACACACACATGCGCACACACGCACGCACACACACACACCTTTTTTTTTTCTTTTCCTTTTTTCTCTCTAGCTCCCACATATGAGAGAAAACGTGAAACTCTTGACTATCTGAGTCTAGCTTGGTGGGCTTAACATAAGCCTCTCAAGTTCTATCCATTTTCCTGTCAGTGACACGATTTGGTTCTATCTTTATGGCTGAATAAACTCCATTGTGTTAGCGAACGTTGATTTTGGCTCACGGTTTCAGAGGTTCAGTCCACGGTCAGCTGGTTCCGTTGCTCTGGGCCCGAGATGTGGCAGAGCATCGTGGTGGAAGGGTGCCACAGAGGAGAGAGAGCAGCTCAGTTCACGGCTGCCAGGGGGCAGAGAGAGAAGGTGCCAGGGACAAACACAAACCCTAAAGGCAGACGCTCTGTGACCTACTTCCTTCAGCCACATACCCTGCCTGCCTCCAGTTACTACCCAGTACAGCAGTCCTTTCAAATCATTAATCCATCGACTGTATTGGTCCATTGATTAGATGACAGCTCTCATAGTCTAATCATTTCACCTGTGGACATTACCGTATTGTCCATCTCATGAACGTTTTGGGGGGACACCTCACATCCAAACCATAATATCCATAAACATCCATTGTGTTATATGCAGCATTTTCTTTGTGTGTTCATCTGCTGACAAGATACTTTTGGCCCTCGCTTGAGAATTACTGGTTGAGTGAACGAATGTAAGTGTACTTTTCCACAGTGGTATGTGTTCTGCCCCCTGAAAATATGGCCGCAGCTCTTCCCAAGGTCCTTCTCTCTTACAACACAGATCCTGAGTTCACTCTCTGGGAAATGCATCCTCTCCCCACCTGTCCTGTGCCCTCCCCACACCAATAGAATGTGGCCTCCCCTGGGACCTTGACCCTGAGCACTCACCCTGCCCTGGGGAGGGCGTTGGTCTGGGACTTGACCATCAGTGTCAACATGGAGATCACTGGGGGAGCACCAGATGTTGTGGGTTGGGTTTTCAGGGAGGTAGGTGTGGAGATGGAAGTGAACAGATAGGACGTGTTTTCCAGGGTATCTCAGAATCAAAAACCGTCAGAAGGAAAGGACGAAGCTCTCAGGGAGAAACCAAAGCTGAGTTTTCATCCTGAAGGTCTCATCTCAGCCAACCCCATACACAGCCTGCGTTCTGGGATGATCTCTCCAGGTGTGCTGAGGTGGGGTGACGGGGCCTTGCCTTTATAGCCTAGTGTTGACATTGCTCTGTAAAGGGAGGGTGACTTTGGATAAGTGGCCAAGACACTTGCCTAAAAAGGGTGATAACTGAAGGCTATCTGCTGGTAGAATCCCAGAAGTCGGGAAGAAGTGAGTCCTTTACTGCAGACAGGGGATCCGGGAGAAACCACAGAATCTGCTACTTGAAATTAGAATCATTTTGAATGGATTTCTGTGGAGGAAGGCAAAACCCCTATCTCCTCATTAGGGAATATGTGGCATCTCAATGCAGATCACTTTGGGAACTCAGGAAGGTCAGGGTGGGTGACTCCAGAGACATCACTGGGCATGCATCTGGGAGCTCACTGGGTAGACATGAGGGAGGCTGTTGACCCTGATTTAAAGGTTACTATTGAGCACCCCAAATTCATCTTTCTTTTCCTGTTTTCCCAATTTATCTCAAGACCAATTATTTTCTTTCCTCTTTTTTTTTTTTTAGGGGGGGGATTGGGATTGGACTCAGGGGCACTTGACCACTAAGCCACATCCAGAGCCCTATTTTATATTTTATTTAGGGTCTCACTGAGTTGCTTAGTGCCTCACTTTTTCTGAGGCTGGCTTTGAACTCACAGTCCTCCTGCCTCAGCCTCCTGAGCCGCTGGGATTACAGACGTGCACCAACCCACCCGGCAAGACTAACCATTTTCTTGATGGAGGGTTCTCTCTGCTCCAGCCTATACTGGTCTCTAACTGTGTTGTCCCAGGTTTATAGAGTGGGGTTCCTAGTTGATTATCAGCTTGGTATCAGAAGGAATCATCCTACTTACCCCACCTACTTATCCCATAACCTTTATGGCTAACTGACGAACACTCTATAACTACAGAGAATATATGGTGGTTTTACTGACTGGGAGGACAAAGATACAGGAATGTGGAGACATTTTAAATCTTAAGGTTACTAGAATGTCATATCTGCCCCAGATTTTTGCACCAATGGGAAATAGAGGAGACCAGGATGGCTGATAGGACCTGGTTGCTTTCAAGGAGTACCCCATTTTTAGGAACAAAACAGAAAAGAAGAAACAAATATTTCTGTTTCTGCTCACCCTCACTATGACAGACAGGCTCTCAGATGCTCACTGTTTACATGCATCTGAGATAGTTGACGACGCTCTTCCCACACCCCGTGACCTTCCTGTCCCCCCTCTGACATCAGTACACCTGGAGCCTCCCCACCCCCTGTATCCAGAATGGGAAGCCAATGAGCTTGCTTCAGCCCGAGCTCTGCCCTTTCTGACAAGGCAGAAATGAAGGTGGACCCCTCATCTCTGGAAAGATCGGGTTCTTGGACTCTCCTCCAGGGACTATTAGCATCTGGCTTTTAGGATAGGAGGTCAGATGAGCTCTAGAGCAGATCCAGACACGTTTCACAGCACAGTAGGACTCGTGTTTCTGGTGAGAAGCATAATATGTCCTCAGCGCCAGAGCCTGGGACACACAGACTACAGGGCACAATGACTACGACTTACGTCTCCCTTTCAAAGATGTGGTCGGAGGGCATTGTAGTCAAAGAGCTTTCTCCTAATAGAGGTATTCTGCCTTCTTTCCACAAAGCAGTTCATTTCCTCCCCCATTCCAGCCCCATAAAGAGAGCTAAATTTGCCCTGAACTTCCTCCTCCTCCTCCTCCTCCACCACCTCCTCCTCCCCCTCCTCCTCCTCCCCCTCCTCCTCCTCCCCCTCCTCCTCCCCCTCCTCCTCCTCCCCCTCCTCCTCCTCCTCCTCCTCCTTCTTTTGTACTGGGAATTGAACCTAGGTATACTGTACTACTGAGCTGCATTGACAGCCCTTTCTATTTTTGATTTTGAGACAGGGTCTCACTAAGGTCAGCCTGGCCTTGAACTTGAGATCCTCCCATCTCAGTCTCCTGAGATTATAGACACGTACCACTGAGCCTGGCTTGTCCTGAACTTAGGTCTTCCTTGTTTAGAAGTTGTTAAGGTTCTGAGCTGTTTCTTCGATGGTTGGACTTGGCCACTGGATCCTGTGTTGACTTGTCAAAGTTTGAGCATTTTGTTGTTGTTGGGTTGTGTTTTGTTTTACCAAAACCCAAACACCTCCTTTCATTCTTAAGGGATGTCGGAGTAGTTGACATCTTTTCTTCCATACTCAAAACATTCAGGTGTCACAGAGCTGCAGTGTCTCTAGTAGAGAAAGACTGTGTGGCCCTCAGATTAATTAGTTTGCTTTTTAAAAATCCTCTCTGTAGCCCCCGTCCATCGCAGGCTACTGAACTGAGGTCACTCGGGTGAATTTGGGCCACAATCCCAGCCCCCTGCTCTGGTCTTTATCACAGGAGATGGATGATAATATGGCTTTGCTGTGCATGAGAAAATTTTGGTTTACTAAGTCAAGTCATACCACTTCATGACAGGCAGCCAAGGTCACAGGCAACTTAGTGGCTGATGGACAAGGGTTCAGTTTCTACTGGGGCCTTGTAACAAAGCCAGAAGTTGTTTTTCAAAAAGAAAAAGAGTTATATACAGAGAAGGAAATGGTTTTTCTCTAAAATTTGTCCTTTGTCTTGGAAGTCATGTTTCTAAGTGTCTAAAAAACCCTGGACCTCCAAAAATTTCACCAAGATGGAGTTTGTTCACCACCCTTCAGCTTGCACGTGTCTTGCTACAGTGTCTAGAGTTGCTTCTTTGTTCTCAGGTCGAAGCAACATGATGTCATTGATAGAATAGACTGCTAGGATGTCTATGGAGTGGAGAAAGTAAAGTCCCTGATAGGGCAGAGGGTTGGAGAGTTGTCACAACTCTTAAGTTGGGAGACTGAAAGTGAATTTCAAGGGCCTTTGGTGGTCTCAACTACCAGGAATAAAAGGGGGGAAAGGCACTTACCTGGTTGAAAGCTACACAGCAGATGCTCATAGGAAGTGAATTGAATGTAACAAAACCACATCTGGAGTGGCTGCTGCATTCTCCAGAACACATCTGTCTTTTGCACAGGCCAAATAGGGGGGTTGAACAGGGATATGGTAGGAATCACCAGTCTGCATCTTTCAAATTAATTGATAAATTCAGTAAAACTCCACTGGAAATTTTGTCTGGATTTTTTTCTGAACCATCCGATATATTAACTATAAAGTTTTTATAGAATAACAAAAACCTATCAGAGGCAAGGTTAACTGATAAAAAAAAAAGAACAAATAAGGGCCTTCTATTATCAGATGCTAAAGATTAGAAACAATACAATCAATGTGTGCATAAATCAATAATGTATGTATCAGATCAAACAAATAAACCAGTGGAGCAGAACAGAGAGTCATAAGTAGACCCTGCATATATATGAACACTAACAATTTTTTTTCTCTTTTGGAACTGGGGATTGAACTCAGGGGTGCTGAGCTCTATCCCTGGTCCTCTTTATTTTTGATTCTGAGACAGAGTCTTGCTAAGTTTGTTGAGGATCTTGCTAAGTTGTCCAGGCTGGCCTCTATCCTCTGCCTCAGTTTCCTGAGTTACTGGGATTGCAGGCATGTAGCCACTGTGCCCAGTGTAAAGTGATACTTCAAGAAAACAGGAAATGTATGGTTGTTACATGATCCTGGGAAAATTGGATTACTTTATGGAGAAAAAATTGGACATACACCTAAAATCAAATATAAAGGTAGACCCTAAAAGATAAACACATAAACAGGAGAACTATAAAATTAAAGGAAGAGAATCTGGGAAGATGTCATCGTGACTTTGAGTCACAAAGGAATTCTTCTCTTTTTTCTTTTTTGCAGCACTGGGGATTGAACCCAAGGGCCCTCTACCCTGAGCTACATCCACAGCCTTTTTGATTTTTTTTATTTTAAGACTGAGTTTCCCCAAGTCACCCAAGCTGGCCTCAAATTTGCAATCCTCCTGCCTCAGCCTCCCAAGTCACTGTTAGCCTGGAAGAAACGAATTCTTAAACAAAACTAAAAACACAAGTTAAAGGACGAAAAATAACCTAATAAATTTGATTTCAGAAAAATAATTAAAAAAAAAGTCTGCTCAGCAAATGCCACTCTGAACAAAATT
Organism: Marmota monax; assembly: GCF_021218885.2. NCBI lineage: Eukaryota > Metazoa > Chordata > Mammalia > Rodentia > Sciuridae > Marmota > Marmota monax. Next base: position 555,179 of record NW_026695201.1, on the reverse strand, counting down.
GGCTGATGATGAGAGTGGGAGGTGATGTTTACTAAATGTAAAACAAGGGACTTATTTAGAGGAAACAGTAGCTCCTGTGTTATCCACCAGGAAAAGACAGAACTTCTATTAATAAAACGGGGAAAGGACATAAAGCAGTTATTTCATAGACAAGGAAACCCCAAAAGATGACAAGCATTTTCAAAGATGCTTATAATCAGAAAAATGGCAACCAACACCCGTTCGATGTCTCTCTTTATCCCATCTGATTGGCAAAATCAGAGTACTGAATGGTGCCAAGGGCTGGTTGGGATTTGGGGTTAGGAAATGTCCACTTACTGTTGGGGGTAGAAGCCACTTTGGGGACCAGCTGGCATGACCCGTTCTACCAGTCCTTCCCCTGGGTAGGAGAGAAAGAGAAAGTCTCACACAGACCCAGGATGGGACAGCGAAGTTTGTCAGTGGTCATTGTTGTGACAGGTTGGGGGCAAGTGAGGTGTCCACTGCTGGGGGAGTAATCGGCAACGTTAGAAGCAATAACCTAGATGTGCACAGAACACAGGGAGATGAAAAATAGTGCAAAGTGTAGCTCAATACTGTATGGAAATAGATGTTTTAGGCTCCGTAGAAATGAGACATAAGTGAAGGACACACATCAAGCACATTACAATGACTGAGATGCTAGGAAAAGGGAATAGTGAATAAATATATATATATATATATATATATATATATATATATATATATATATATATATAAATAAAGGAAACGAGAGATAAAAATTGGTGTGGACCAAGAATGGCAGTGAGCCAGGAACTGAGGGATCAAGGCTGCACAAGGTTACAAAATGAAAAGGAAGGAAAACAAGACAGACAAAACCAAAAAGTGTTAGGAAGGGAAAAGTGGTCGTGGGATAAAATAAAAGGAATTTTATGTTTGGCACAAAGCCCAAAGTCAACCACACATTATGTTTAAGGGACGTATCTCAAAGAAAGTGGTTCTGGAAAGTTAAAAGTGAAAGGACGGACAAGATCTGTCAAGACAATCAGCACTGAATGAACCAAAGTGGAAGTGGTTAAAATGTAGGTCTCCAAGCCTCGTAAATCTCTGGAATTGAATATTATGGCATCAAAGTACCCGATGCCCAGGCAGGCAGGAAACCAAAGAGAAGTAAACCTCAGCACAATGACAATCACAGATGACACCTTTAGACCGAGCAGATCAAGTGGATGAAGAATGAGGAAGCGTTCGGTTTGAATGGTATCATGGAGACTGAACTCTGGGTCCCAGGAACAGAGGACTCACTTCCTTTTAAGTAGTCGTGGATCCTCTGCAGAAGTCAGCCGTCTTTTAGGTCAGAAAGACGATCTGGGACAATTACAAATGCAATCACATTAGTTTTTTTAAAAAAATCACAAGATGAGGGGAAAAATCTTATCAACAGGTAATTAAAAATACCTCTTTAAATCAATTTTGAGGACAAAAGAGAAATTAAAAAAAAAGAAACATTGAGACCCCAAAATGATAAGAAAAACACTACATATCCAAATCTCAGGGATACGACTAAAATTGTTCCCAGGGAAATTCATTAAACACTTGGAAAGAGTAACAAGAAGAAAAACTAGAAGTGAATGAAATAGGCATTGATGTTAAGAACTGAAGAAAATGTCAATAAAACCAATTAAGATAAAAGCAGATACTAATGAATAAACAATCCAAAACTTCACAATAGAATATATGAATAAACTCAAAGGCTTTTCCATGAAAAATAAATAGATACACCATTGAATAGCCTGATCAAGATGGAAGGGAGAATGAAGAAATATACAGCGTTTGAAAACCTACTTTGAATGGATCATTTTCTAGGAAAATACAAATTACCAAATTTTATGTAAGAAGAGACAATTAAATAAGTAGAATAATAGTCATGAAAAACACCGAAAATATTATTAGGAAGCCACATATCAGGTCAGGTATCACATTAACTATTTTTTTAATCTTCAAGAAAAAAAATGTAGGCATATTTAATTTTTTTCATCATAGAGAAAGAAACCTGCTTACATAATAAAAACCAATATAGCATTGTTATCAAAGCTTTTTCAAAGAAAGAATAAAAAATTGCAGATAAATCCTCTTTATGAGCATCTATGAAAAAATTTTACATAAGATAATATCAAACAGGATTCAGCAGAATATTAATACACATCACACTCAGGTTGGGTTGCAAATCTTATTATTAGGAAATATGTTAATATAATTCATTATAATAACTGAAAAGGGAACAAAACAACACCAGGAAGATGTTTTAAAAATCCAGCATCTTGCCAGACATGGTGGCACAGGCTTGTAATCCCAACAACTCAGGAGGCTGAGGCTGGAGGATCACAAATTCCAGGTCAGCCTGGGCAACTTAGTGAGACCCTTCCTCAAAATAAAAGACTAGGAATGTAGTTTATCTGTAGAGCACCCCTGGGTTCAATCCCTAGTATCCCCTCACCCCCCCCCAATCAATATCTACTTCCAAATACATAGTAAACAAAATTCTTAGTGATTTATATAGTAGATAATCTCTTGATGTTATAAGCACATCTCTTACTTTAGAAGGCTGCCTCACAGTTAATGGTGAAACTCAAAGTCTTCCTGTTAGATCTGTGAATAAAGCAAGGGTGCCTATTATCATCACAATTATTCAACATTGTTCTAGAAAGATCATCCAATGAATTTAGGAAGAGAAAAAAGCATGTGTACAATACATTGGTAGAAGAAAGTGGAATTTTCCATAGATATGATCGTACACTTAGAAAATCTAAGAGAATTAACTGATAATATTAGAAATGATAACTCTGTGAAATACTTGGGAACAAGAATCAATCAGGGTGAGACCCAATATTTATCCCATGTGCTAAAATAGTCAACTGAGAAATATAATGAAATAAAAATTCCAAATGATAATTTCAAGAGTATAAAAAGCCTAAAGTAAAATCAACAAGAAATAGGTAAAATTCATAAGAGTTTAATTAACAGATAACTGCTGAGTGATCTAGTTAAAGACAACGTAAGTGGAACAGCATATCTTGTTTTTGGATTGAAAGATTGCTTTGCATAAAAATATCAGATTTCTCCTAAAAGTAAACAATGATAGTAATAAAATTATAACATAATTCCAATTAAAATACCCAAACCATTTTTGAAGCTTTTCTAAAAATAAGAGCTAACACATAATATGGTCTGTAAATTATCTGTCAATACAAATGTCTAATCTGGAAAAAATGTATGCTACTTTTCTTCTCCCCATATCCACAGATGCAAAATTTAATTACTAATTTCTAAATGAAACCATTCACTCAAATATTTTTGAGACGTAAACATTAGTAAACATTACTAAACACTAACATTAAAGTGTAGAGGGCTCATAGGATGAGCAAGTAGCCTTTTCTGTCCTTTACATTTGCATGCTCAAAAAAAAAAAAAAGGAAAATCAGAATAAAAAGCCTGTTGGGATAAAAAAAAGATTTGCTTTCTTGAGAGGACAGTTTAAGAGCGAAACCAAAAACTTCAGTGGTACATATACACAATGGAATACTACTCAGCCATGAAGAAGAATGAAATTATGGCATTTTGCTGGTAAATGGGTGGAACTGGAGGCTATCATGCTAAGTGAAATAAGCCAGTCCCCCAAGGTGAAAGGTTGAATGTTCTCTCTGATATGTGGTTGCTAGACCCACAATGGGGCAGGGGAGTATATGTTAACAGGATTGGACAGGGGGGAATGAGGAGAAGGGAGGAGGATAGAAATGGGAATGACAGAATGAATCAGACATAATTTTCCCATGTTCACATATGAATACATGACCAGCGTAACTTCATGTCATGTCCAACCACAAGAATCGGAAGTTATACGCCATGTATATGATATGTCAAAATACATTCTACTGGGCTGGGGTTGTGGCTCAGCGGTAGAGCGCTCACCTAGCACGGGCAAGGACCCTGGTTCAATCCTCAGCACCACATAAAAATAAAGGCATTGTGTTGTGTCCATCTACACCTAAAAAGTAAATATTTTTTAAAAAAATACATTCTACTGTCACATATAACTAAAAAAAGAAGAAAAAAAATCTTTAATGCAAAAATTTTTACACTAAGTTTAGTGTAAAATCAAAAATTTTTTTAAACTAAAATGGTCCTTCAAGAAAGCACGTAAATACCTAGTGTATGTGTATATGTTTGTGTATACATGTGCATGAGTGTGTCTTTTCTATATCTGTGGACTTTCTTCTGTTAACATTTCATTGCTAAACTAAAAAAAATTTATTTATGTATTTATTGCCAAAACCCTAAAAGTTGCTTTATATAGAAAGCAGTGAACGTTGTATGTTAAACGTTTAACAGAGACCAATATTTCCCTGGTTGATTGGCAGGCCTACAGCCCAGGTGGCAACATGTGCCAGTGACCTTAAAGCTATCCTTACTTTGATTTCACCAACGAGTTTAACTTGTTAAATATTTACTTACGTCATGAGAATCAAAAGGCATTTGGGCTAATTGAACAGTTTTTAATTTATGGGAGCAGTCATTATCTATAAGTCAACAGACAAATCACCAACATCGGTACACATGTACATCAGCATTCCAAAAAATGGACGAGAAGATCCTTAAAGGTTTGGCAGTTTTATTTAGATTTATCATTTGCCAGTGTGTAAAAGCTAGACGGTTGATCTGATTATCTTTTCCATAGCTCTGAGCAGTGCTTAAATCCTGAATCTGCATTTCAGAAAGGTACACAACAGGGTAGAATTTTTACTTCTTGAAGACATACAAACTAGCTGATCTAAACACGGAGAAAGACAGAAGTACAATCCCAGCAGTTTTGAATAACTGGTTTTCTTAGTAGAGGAAAAAATCCCCAGATAAAGAAAGAAGTAAAAAATCGTCAGACAAACAAAAAATATTTCATTTAAGCTCATGGAACAAAAAAAAAAAAAAAAAAAATCACCAAATGACAAGTGTCATGCTCAGGGAAACTTTCTTTTTTTTTTTTTTTTGGAACTGGGGATTGAACTCAGGGGCACTCACCCACTGAGCCACATCCCCAGCTATTTTGTATTTTACTTAAAGACAGGGTCTCACTGAGTTGCTTAGGGCCTCACTTTTGCTGAGGCCGGCTTTGAACGTGCGATCCTCTTGCCTCAGCCTCCGGATCCGCTGGGATTACAGACCTGCACCACGGTGCCTGTTTCACGGAGCACTCTGAGTCCACGTCAGTGCTGGCTCTAGGGAGTCTTCCCCAGTATCCACAGCGGTACATCTAGTAAGCGATATAAAACAATGTGCAGTCAGCAGAACAATCAACTGCAGCATGTATTCATTCATATATAGCCACGTATTTACAAAAACCTTTTGGAAGGATCAGAACAGCAGTTCCTTCTGAGGATCAGAAATGTGGCTGATGTGTGTCTTTCTATCAGACTTGGGGGCCCAGCCCACCCCAGTTTTATTCCTTGTTTGTCCATCTCAGGCTGATGCCTCTGCCCAAGGGAACAGAACAAGCCACGGGAGCTGTGGGACCAACCAGGCCTGTGAGGCCCGACAAGGCAAGAACGCGGTGGAGACAAGGAGACCAGCGGATCAGGAGGGGGAGATCCAGGTCAGATCTTCCAGAAGAAACTCAAGGGATCTCCCAAGAAGAAGTGAGACCCAGGATGGCGGAGGTCAGCTCCAACCTCAGACCTCCTCCCTCCTCCTGACCGCTCCGAATCAGCCAGATTTGAACTTTCTAGATTCGGTCCTGCACACCACGTCTTTGAGTGTGGATTTTACCGCCCCCCCCCCCCCCCCGGGCGGGGAAGTTGGACTCGACATGATCCCACTTCATGTCAAGGAGAATGAGCCTCAGAGAAGCTGGCTGCTTCCCGGGCTGGTGTGAGGGAAAGGTGGGCTTCAGGCTCTGCACGGTGGACTCCACGTTCTAGGTCCTCTCCAGAGCCCAGTACTGACTCCGTTTCCCTGAACTCACTGCAGCCTTTACCAGTTCCTCAGAGTGGGCAGGGGCCGCTGGCCCTAAAGGTTCTTCTTCTCACTGAGGACCTCTAAAAGGCTATTTCTCTACTTCTGGCCTGTAGGGTTCCCTGGAGGCTGGGCGCTGGGACTGGAGAGAGCAGTCTCCCTGGCTGTGCGGGTGTGTCGGCACCGTCAGAGCTCTCATTTTATTTTCACCCTCCATGAGCTTTGTCCTTTGTGGTTGGTGGCGTGACTCAGTTGACAGACCCGGGGTCTTTCCAACATGTCCCCCACCCCCATCCTCTCCCACTAGAATCCAGGGCTTGATTTTGATGAATAGGCTTGTTTAGGAGAGAGCTCAGAAGAACAGAAGAGATTATAGAACAAAGGAAGTGGGTCACCTTGATGAAAGTCACTCAGACCATGTAACTCCACGGTTTCATAATTATTTTCTGGGCCTTGTGCCCCAATCCATGGCGATAAAAATACGAATGGTTAGGGTTATTAATAAGATGACAGAAAGGCAGTAATCATCGGAGACCTAGGAGAGGCCTTTATGACTCTGGGGAAACCTAATGGGAACTGATGGTTTGGCCCTGATCACACGCAACACAAGAGTGGGTGCGTGTTTTGAAGGGCAAGGGGCGATAGCGAGTGGGTGGGAGCAGCCTATGGCAGAAGCTGGTGGGTCCACGATTCCCATCGGCCATCACCCACCTTCACACGCGGCCCCTGCATCCTCCTCGTGTCCACAGTTGAAGGTGTTGGTCTGCTTACATTCGGCCAGTGTCCTCTCTGTCCCGTTGCACCGGGCTTCCTGAAGGTGCACAGGCTGGGCCTCTTCTGCCCCCGGTTGGTACAACACACCTGCAGGTGTGCGTTTGCCTGCTCCGCAGCCCAGCTCCCGACACACCACAGCCACTTCCTTCATGTCCCAGCCGTCGTCACACACAGTACCCCAGTGACCTTCCTTTTTCATCTCCACCCGCCCTTCACATCGGTGGGGACCATTCATCAAGCGGACTTTGGGAGAAGCATCTGCAAACAGAAAAGTAATAGGTGCATTTTGGAATCGACAGCCCCCACCTCTCCTTTTCTTTGGTACCAGGGATTGAATCTGCGAGTGCTAAACCACTAGAGCCACATCCTCAGTCCCCCCCCCCTTTTATTTTCTTTTGAGACAAGTTTTCGCTAAGTGGCTCAGGGCCTTGCTAAGTGGTTGAGGCTGGCCTCTAACTTGCGATCCTCCTGCCTCAGCCTGTTGAGTTGTGGGATTACAGCGGGCACCATCACTTCTGGCTTAATTTGTGTTTTAAAGCGTTGGAAAATTTGAAATGACTAAAAAAAAGATTGAACAGGGAAGGTAAAAATCTACCAGGCTTTAGAAAGTTGTTGGGGTTGATTCCAAAGACTCTTTAAGTTGCAGATAATTCCGACATTGTTTTAAATCGCTGCAGGACATAGGAATTGTGGAAACTCCTGAAATTGTTCTTCTGGGGCTAATCTATCCTTAAAAGTAGAAAACTCACTTTTAATGAGGATGCCAAGGGGCTGGCAGGTAGCTCAGCGGTAGAGTGCAGGCTTAGCTGGGTTCAGCCTCCACCACCAAATCAATGAGGCGATCCTAGTAAAAATTTAAACCCCAGGAAGTGCTCTGCTCCTAGTTTCCCCACTTTTTCCTTAGGTGTTTACAAGAGTTGGTTGTATCTAATCGTTCACTGGAAGCTCTGGGTGTGCAAGGTCTTTCCTTGATTTTTTTCTTGGAGATGCCTTCCTCCCTTATCCATGCTCACCCACCCCTCTCCTTACACTGACCTGACCCCAATACAGTGTCTTGCAAATTGTCTGTTTTGCACATATTTTGTTATCTAGGTGAAAAGGAAACAGATAGTAGGTGTTTGTAAGCTTTGGACCAGTGACGTTGTTAAGACCCAAAGGAGGGCCTGGGGAGCTGAGAGACTTCTGGTAGACCTCTGATTGACTGGAGGGAGGAGAACTCCAATGGAAAGGGGGCACACGCCATTGCTGGTCCTACCTGTGACACTGAGTTTCATCAGCTCACTGTGCCGTGCTCCCAGGCCATTGTCAGCCTTACAGAAGTAGGATCCAGAGTGATTTGCAGTCAGGGAGAAGTTGAAGGAGGCTCCCCCTCCAAAAGGGGCTGAGCTGTTCCCCAGGGTGACGTCCTCGTAATAAAACCAGTAGAGGATGGGGGGAGACGCTCTCCCGTCCTCACAGTGAAGCTCCATCACAGGTCCCATGAAGGCCCGGGTCCCGGGGGCACCGAACGTGAGGATGGGATGTGACACTGGAACTGCAGAGGCAGAGGCGCCATCGGAGAGGGAGGTGGGAATCACAGCCCTCCACTCTCACTGGAGGGTCCTCCAGAATCCCTCCCTCCTGAGCCTTTCTCAAGGTGGCACCTCCTGATCTAACCTCGCAGAGACGGTTCCCCCACGGAGCTCAGAGGAGCTCGGATGGAGACTTCTGGACAGCATGCCTCTGAGCACGCCAGGGAGCCTGCCTCCTGACCACCTTCTCACCCTCCTTCAGTGCCTCCGTGGCTGGCACTGCCCCCTCCACCCTCTCAAGGATACCCTCCCATGCACCTTCTGCCCCGAGCCTTGTCATTTCTTTTAGAGTGCCCTCTGCTGCAGGAGAAAACCCACCCCCATCGGGAGTCGCTGGCTGACTGATTGCAGGAACGCTCCTCACCCCTCACAGTGACGTTCACCACCTGGCTCTGCACGGGGCCGTAGCTGTTGTCTGCTGTGCAGTAGAATCCCCCGCCGTGGCTCCCCCGGACGACTGGGATCTCCAGCTCTGCTCTCTGGGAACACTGCATCTTCCTCCCCAGACTCTCCGATGTGTCCTCTCTGTGCCAGGAGAATGTGGTGACCCCTGTGCCTTTAGCCACGGAGCAGACAAGGACCAGCATCTCCCCCTCAACTGCCTGAACCCCTGGGGGCTGGGTCTTCATGGAAACCTGAGACACAGGGACCCCTGCGGGAACACAAGAGGGGACAGCAGCTGAGGGACAGGTGTGGGGAAGGCAGGGCGGTGGTGGAGTCCAGTACCACCTTTGGAGCATTATGGCAAGTAATATTTGAATGCAATGTTTAGGCAGAGGAGAGTCCACTCCACTTGCCTGAGTATTTTTTTTTTTTAAGCGGGGAGATAATATATTGAGGGACGTTATGCAGGACCACCCCACAATGTTCCAGTCAGTAACAATCGTACATCCTTACTAATGTCCAGAGCCTACAATGACGTGCTCTCTCCTGACCTCCTGGTGCGTGGGGGCAGTAGGAGTGGTGGCAGATCATACAGCCTGGGGAGGCAGGCGGGCGGAAGTTACAGTTCAACTCTGCCACTCATTCACCGCATGATCTGGGAACGTCAAGACCTCCAATCCTCGTTTTTCTCCAACGTAAACATGTGGGTAATCATCCTAACCTCGCAGAGTTCTCATGGAGATTAAATGAGATGCAGATAGAAAGCACCTCTCGCTATGAAGCCGTTCGGCAACATCTCTTATTGATACCCTCTCCTCGGCCACTGTTAGGTAGAAAGTGGTGCAAGAGGATTAAAAGTGCATACATTTGGAACCAGAGCCACCAGGATCAAGTTGCAGCTCTAGGTTCCCTTCGGTTAGTCTTGTAAATGACTCTAGGCCATCAGTTTTCTCATTTGCAAAATGGGGATAATAATAGTGCATACATTACAGGTACTCATCACAGTACTGTTTCATAGGGCTGCTATAATAACTCAATGTTAAAGTGCTCTGAAAAGTGCCTTCTACATGGTGAATGTGCATAAGTCTTCCCTGTTGCAGATATTTATGACCATCAGAGAGATTCTCCTAGAACCGAGCACCACAGCTTTAATTGGGTTTGTCATACAGTGATCCTTTTATAAGTGCCGGGGGATTGTTGTAATCATTTCTTTCATTATTAATTATTATTGTTACTTAGTGCCTTCGTTGCTCTGTTAAACGTGCATCCTAGTTGGGTCACTCCTTGCAAACAAGACACCATGATTTTTTATTTACTTCTTGGTTTGCTGGTCAGTGCTCGTTTCATGGTAAATGCTCCAGAGAGGGATTATTATTATCACTGCTTCTCTGACAGGTAAAGCAAAGTTATGGGGAAACGATGTCCCTGCAGAGATTATTAGAGAAGAGTCCAGGCGGATCACGGTAGCCCCCTCATCCATAGGGATTGGGGAGCACTACTGAGAAGAGAGCCCGTGGTCCAGGCTGTGCCCCGTTCTTCCCTGCCTGACCCAGCCCTGCCTGACCCAGCCCTGCCTGACCCAGCCCTGGCGGCCCAGCCCTGGCGGCCCAGCCCTTCGATGCTCACTCTGCACTTCTATATAGGATGGGCGGCTCTGCTTGGAGACACGACGAGACGCTGTCCTGGCCTCACACCAATAATGCCCCGAGTCTTTTTTCTGTGTCGCTGGGATCTTAACCCTCGCTGAGGTCCAGCCTGACCTCAGGGTGTGGCCATCTCTGATGAAGGAGTATCGAAGCTGGGTCGATGACTTCGCTGAAGGCAGCTGGGTGTTACAGGACAGCATCATCGAGCAGCCCTCTGTGGGTCGCAGGGGTCTGGCTCTCAGTTCAGGGGTCGGAAACAGTTCTATGGGGAGAGAGGACACAGAGACTACCCGTTACCTGTGGAGTGTGGAGTTCCTGATGAGAAGTGGCCCAAAGAACCCAACACACAGACCCAGGTTCAAGGACTCTCCGCCCACCCACCATTTCTCCCTCCCTGTGTGGTCTTCTCTTCCCGGCCCCCTCCCCTTCCCACCAGACTCCTATTCCTTCCCAGATTCATCCAGTCCAAGAGTGAGGGCCTCACCTCGGACAATGAGCCACGTAGTTCTTGTCTCTTCTGTCACACCTATAGGAGGGAATAATGTCCTCTCTGCCTTACAGAAGTAGGAGCCGCTGTCGCTGCGTCTTGCATTTGAAATGGTGTGGCTTGTGGCATTATGGTAAGTGGATATTTGAAAGCCGTCCTTGTAGTACGTTAGTCTATTTATCTTGTCATTTGTTTCCCCAGAGCATCTTATAACCACCTGGTCTCCTTCGTAGACATTGTATGGTATGCTGATACTCAGCCAGCCTACAAAAGAAGCAAAGGTACCCAGTGACAAGGCTGCCCCCTGCCCTGGTGCCTCCCCTTCTGCTTCTAAGGGGAAGGGACAGTGCTCTACCATGAGTCAGTCTGAGCATCTGCAGTTGCCTTGGGACATGCTGGCTCTGTCAGTCTCCCCGCTAAGTAAAGTTGAGCTCCACCTCCCTGGCATTCTGTCCAAAAAATATCTTGTTAGTTTTCTGTCTGTTAACAGGTTTTGATGCCATTCTTCCCAGCAATGAACACTTGGAATAAATATGGATTTGAAATGATCCCACTAGCATCTCCTTCCAGGTGACTGCATGTCCCTACAGGAGCCATAATTAACTCTCTCTGCGTGTTTCATTCCTTGGAGACTCTGTCTAGTGGTACCATCAACCCAAAGACCTTCTCTCTGATATTGTCCCTGCATGAAGCAAACGGGGCCACTGAGACACTGGCCCGGGGACCTACATCTTTCATCTCCCGAGTTCCCTCTGCAATGCTTTCTTCAGAGACTCTGAGAATCGTTTTCATGAATGGGTCTGAATGATCCCTATGAGAAGGGAAGTGGGCCCCTCCACTTGTCGGGTCATAGTCTCCCCTGGGGAGTACTCATTAGGGAGATAATGAGCAGCTTTGGTGCTTTGGCGCTGCCCCCAGCAGGAAAAGAAAGCACGACCGGAGGAGCCTGTAGACCCGGAGGAGCCTGTAGACCATTTCCCGAAGAAGGGAAGGAGAGCCAGCCACCATGCTGTTCTGTGACCCAGCCCTGTAGACCTGGGCTTTGGGGGGACATTTCAGTTGGCAACAGAACTAGAAATATGGGCTCAAATGTCAATTTGGAATCGTGGGATTCCAGGGAAAATGTTTGTTGTTCTGATAAAAAATAAAAACACCTAATCCCAGACCTGAACACTGGGCCATTCCCCTGCAGGGAGGAGACAGGGCATGCAAGTGCTGTGCAGGCTGTGTGCCTAGCTCAGTGCTCTGGTATGAGGTTACGGAGGAGGGGTAGCGGGACCCTGCCCAGGGTCCTGTCTCCAAAGAGAGATCCTCTCACAGTGAAGTCTAGGTCACAGTCTCCAAACTGAGACTTACAAGGAGATGGGGAGAAAGCCCTTTGAACTTCCATTGTAGATAATAGATCTTCTCATCTTTTAAATTTTCTGGGTTTGTACATCTTTACCAGGTTCACTATTTCCATGAATCTATTTAATATATTTAAGACACTCGATTTTTTTTTTTGTTCTGAATAGTGCAAAGTGATCAAACGAGTTCAAGGACAACTTCTGTACGTCATTTAACCACTTTGAAAGTTCTGCCAGTAGAATAGGGAATGGGAGTGGGTGGCAGGGGGGACAGCATCAATAAAGAGAGAGGAGTGTGGGAGCCCAAATATGTTCTTCCTCCAAATTGACAGTGGGGAAGATTTTTCAGTGATGATTATAGAGATATAATCAGTTTGATTAAAGAAATATTTAAGGAGTAATATTTATGTGACCAAGTTGGTAATAATGATAGGGCAAGAGACAGGGGGAAATGCTAAAACCAGGTTTTCCTGAACTGCAATAAGTATTTAACCGTAAGATACCTGGTTATTGGTCATTAAGTTTTGACATCTTACCTACAGACCCATTCCCTAGATGCGGGCACAACTGTACGTATATACACATTTTATCATAATTTCAGGGAATTTGTTGGATCCCATGAAGGTGCTCCAGAGACAAATTTAAGGACCTTCTTGCTTAAAGTTACAAGCCTCGCTACACAAGCATCACCCCTTTTCTTATTAGAGGATGGATCTATTCTCAAAGGCATGAATAAAGAAGAAAATGTGCTTTACCGGTCTCATATGAAACCAGACTTTTTCTCTTAATGTCACTATATTAAAATTCTAAGGAAAACCAAGTTAGGCATGGAAGAGTTTACAGTCCAATTAGAAGATCCAGGGCATTCTTGTTTTCTGCAGGAAACCTCCTTGGCCCCTTGTTTCTACTCTGTTATAAATATGCTTCCCCTCACTGTTTCCAGGGATTCTTGTTGGGAACTTTGAGCCCCTGCAGCCGGAACCAGGAAGAAGTTTTCCCAACCACACAGTGCATGCTTTGCTTTCCCTTCACAGTTATCTTCTTTCCTATCTCAGGGCTCAACAGGAAAGGGGAAATCGTGTGTTGCTTTGTCAAACTCAGGGCAGGGTCTTCTTGCCCACGGAGGAAGGAGGCCGCCAAGCAGAGATGAATGTGGCATTGGAGGGTCCTGCTGTAGCTGGACGAGGGGGAGGAGAGGGAGGCTCTGCATCCTCCTTCTCTCCACCCTAGTCTTGGCCCAGATCCCTGCAGCCCTCAGCTGAGAGGTTAGGACAGGCCACCCCTCCCAGGCCTGATAGAGTGAATCTAATTCCCAGAGATTTAAGAAAACAAAGAGAAGAGTAACTCACCAGACTGGACACTGGCAGGAGCTGTGGGGAACAGAGTCGGAGAGATCACTGCAGATCACTGAGATCCTCACACTTTTAAAAAAGCTACCACCCTCTGAGCACTTCCCCATGATCTCGCTCTTTCCTTCTGTCTCTCCCTCCCCCCTTTCCGTCCCTTACACCCCCTCCCTCATTCTACCTATTTCTTTTTCCTCCTCCCCGCACTGACAAACAATACCCCGTGGAACCCAATGTTCATTTTACTATCCCAGTTCACAAGCATTGTCCGTACCCGTGACCAAAAGCTTGTCATTTTGTTGGTTACATCCTGAGAAGTTTCAATATTTATTGCTCCTCTCCTACCTTTTTTCGTTTCCTGGCTATTTCGTCTGGGACACGTTGCCTACCTGGGAGTCACACGGAGCCCAGGAAAAGTCACAAAGGAAAAGGGGGTGCCTTTCATATTCATCGACACTGCTTCTCCCTCCATCCCAATTCTGTACCTAGTATCGGGCCGTATTTACAACAAAAGCCATCATCTCATCTACGATCAGCAAGACATGAAACCTATCCAAAAGTTCAGGGAGGTGAGAATTTCGCCCAAAATGTGATAGCATGGAGTGGGAGTCGGGGTTGGGGGAGGTAGGATCCATGTGGGCTGGAAACGGAATTCACCCCAACAGAAAATCCCTTTGTAGTTCTTTTAAAGAAGCCTCCCAATTTCCCTAGAGATCAAAGCAGAAATGATGTATTTGGTATTTGGTAAAGGGATGCAAGGTCCTTTTGACTTCCTGGGACCCTGCTTTTATTAATACCGAGTTGCGTGATGTCTGCTAGTACTGAGTCAGGGTCTGAAATCCATTCCTACTCATTGCACCAGAGAGAGTTGTGCCCCAGAACAGAGAGTTCTCCCCTGGGTCCAACCTGGTCCTGCTCTAGCAGCCTACTCACCAAGGACCAGAAGCTGTAGCCACAGCAGCATGAGGTTGGAGGCAAGATGTTCTCCCAGATACTGTCAGGGGCAGCTCGGGTCTGCAGAGCGGCTGTCTGTCTGGATGAAGCTGGGGTTTGGCCCTGTAGTTCAGCAGGGATTTCATCAAAAAGGAAAAAAGGAAGTAGCTAGCTTTGTCCCCACCCAGACTCCATGAGAGCTGAGAAAGTGACTATTCTTCTCCTTGACAGAGTTGCTCAGATGTGTGTGTATTGATAAAAGTGCTTCCTAAAAGGCTAGATGTCTTCACGCTGTAGGTACGCTTTCTACTTCTTTCAGCTCTGTCTGCAAATGCTCAGTTCTGGACTTGCTGAGAGTCAAAACACTTGCTTGGGCTCTTCCAAAAAGAAACCTTCTTTATTACTTAAGATGCACATTTTTTTTTTAATGCTGTCTTTAATAGTATGACACCATGCCAACACTGATGTGTTCTGCAGAGCTCCAGCCAGACCACGTGAAAGACAAACAGGAATTTGTTAGAGATGGTGATGGGATTAGGATGGTATGAGATGGCATTATGTATTGTCCGGGGTCCCAGAAAGATATAAATTCTGCTCAACCCAAGTCACCTGTCTTCATGAAATGTTTCAGCCAGATACACGTAGGAAGGAAGAAGTCATACCACCCTATGGCTACTTGAGGCTTTAGCAGTACAGTGGTCTGAAGGACCTCAACACACACAGGAATGGGAGAGACCAGATCTGTCTTCTTACACTCCAAAGTTCAAGAATAAATTTCGGAAGAGAGCTCTTGTATCAGGCTGGAAAGAGAATCCACCTTAGTTAAAAGGAGGAACTCAGGGCTGGTCGTAGAGCTTTTCGTGCATGAAGTTCAATCCCCAGCCCCAATTAAGAGAGAAGGAGGGAGGGAGGGGAGGAGAAGAAGAAGAGGAGGAGGAGGAGGAGAATAGTAGTAGTAGTGTTGGTGGAAGGAAGAAGAAGTAAAGAAAGAAGTAAAGAATTTTAACAAAAGGGCTGCCAAGGGAAATGTAGGCAGTACTACAGTAATAGGCTCAGAACAATGAACCATGCAGAGACCAGCCACCGTGTGAAGCTGTTACAACCCTCAGTGCTAAAGAAGCCAGAGGAGGAGGGACGGTTACAAAAGCCCAGAGGACAGTGAAAACTGACCACTGAGGAAGGGCTGTAGGAGATGCTGTGACTGCCGAGGGTGCAGCTGCTCCCAGAGACGGCGGGACAGGGACACAGACACTCTGACTCTCTTCCTGATGTCTGACCCCCTTTTGGTGTCTCCTGTGGATGGAGTCCAACCGCGCACCAGGTCCTGCCGGATGCATGAGAGCAGCCGAGAAGGGCAGAGAATGCATCTGGGGTGGGGTGGGCAGCTCAGGAGGAAAATGACCACCATAGACCTCAACGGGCAAAACCAGTTTCACCAGCACCAGGATCGCTTGCCCAGCAAAAGCCTTTTTTTCCCCTCATGTTGGATTCTGCCCAACCCCACGAGGCCATCAGTGTGCGGGGTGCTGAGGTACGATTCAGAAGATATTTAGGTCAGACTAAAAAGGGTGTCTCAATCAGTCGTCCTGGGTCAGCAGCACTAGGGAGGAATGCCAACAGAAGCATAAAACAGACAAATTCATACTTTTTACTGGTGATTTCAGACTCCAATTCCCCCCAGATAGTTCTCTTTAGTTGCGTGATGTGACCGCTCCTCCAAGGCCTTCTGCCCTGAAATAAATACATCAGCATAAGAGGTGAAGCAGACCAGAGCCTGTCCAAGCTACGAGGTGTAGGCCTTTCTCTCTGATGTGTTTCTGAGTGGGGCCCGGGGGGGGCAGCGGGAAGCCCAGAGGACAGACTCTGCCTTGCTGTATGCATGGGAGATGAGAGGGGGCTCAAGAAATTGCATCCACATGCGCGCTGTCTTGTGACCCCTTTGAAGTTTTGCCCTCTAGAACAGTGGACAGTGAATGTGCTGAGTGAGCTTTTCATCAGAGACAGAAAGATGAAAGTGGTTCAAATCAAAGCTGTGTTTGAGAAAAACTCGATTATGTGACCATGAAGGGAATGAGTGGCAGGACTGGAGTCAGGAAAGAAGTGATACCACTGGAACATTCTACAGACCCCAGGGTTTAACTGTAAGACATGACCCCGTCTGGCAGTGGACGGGCTGCAAATTTGGTGACTCTTTAGAAAAATGGCTCTTTGTTATTACATGGTCCTTTGAGATCTTGATGTAATACAGAGACACATTATTCCCCAGAACACGGACATACACAAAGGTTAAGAGTTTTTTTAGAGACGATTTTGGAGGTTCAAAGTTTTCGGAAATTATCTGGGGATATCAGATTCAGAGCTCCTCGTCTGTTGCTATATAGCCGCAAAAGCTGGGCAGGACGGAGATGGTCCATTACATTTTCAAAGGACAGATTTCTCAAAAGCATAACTTTCTTAGCAGTGGATAAAAGTTGGCTCTTCTCTTGGCTAATTACATTAGAGTTAAACCATGAGGGGAAAAATGATATGCTTTGGCCAATTCATTCACCAAGCAATTCAGAGCTGCTGTGGCTCTTGTTCTCCAGAGTATCCTTCATTCCTACTGGAGAGGACTCCCCTCTGGGGAAAACAGAGAGATTTCTGGAGCATCTGTCCGTCTGCAGAAAATGGACTTTCAACACGCTGCAGCTGTCTATGCATCTTTCCTCTATAGATGTCCTGTCGTCCTCCCAGATTTTGGCTTTCCCAGGTTGGGTGAAATTTTGTTCCCCCAGGAGAGTGAGCAGATGTGGGAGGTAGGGATTCATATGTCCTCCTAGCACTTCTGACTTAGGAAAACTCATCCCTATAGCCTTTGGCAAAAGGAAATAGGCAGGGATCAGCCACGGCACAGTTGTCTGGTAGCTTTCTGACTTATGCCACCGTAATATCCGGGGGTTCCAAAGAACTGAGAGAGGGGAATTCAAGTAACAATCTCCACACTGGTGGTGGGGAAGGCTCTGAGACTCGCCTGAGCAGGACTTCTCAGATATTTAGTCTTGCACCTCTGAGAAATTTTCTCCACACACACCTGCATTGCTTTCGTGTCTCCAGTCTGAAGAAGATGGCCAGGAGAATGAGAAGACGCAGGAAGGTAAGGGGCAATTCTCCTTGATGGTGAGTGATGTTGGGAAGGCCTGTCGTGTCTGCGAGCAGAGGAACTAGGAAGTTCCAGAGAGCAGATATCAATGAATGGGAAACCATCCCTCTTGCAGAATCACGACACATTTGATTAGAAAATAAATCTTTCCCAGGATCTCTAACAATATCCTAGGCAACAGACTTCCTGCCTGACGTATTCGGCTTCCAAAGGTGCATCTTCTACAGTGGTGCCCTGCACCCCACCAAATCCAGGTTATTGATACGGACAGATAAAGATTTTCAGAGCAAAGTAGAGTGGTGTCTTTAGGTTTGGCACAAGCTGTGAAGGGTCAACCTGGAGTAGGTGGTACATGTGAATGGCAGGTGGTTGCCCTGATGAACATCTTCTCCTGGCTGTACCCTGGGTCTGCCTATTGGCCTAAAGTGCATATGGAGAGATTCAGGGTTCAGACTCTGACTACAGGATCATATTCATAGTAATATCCCAAACCCTCAAATTTCTAAAGCCCACATGCACTAATAGGGACTCCTGTTTTTCCCTGGCTAAAGATCACCAGGAAAACATACAGGTATAAACACGAAAGCTCTGATTCAGAATACAGAATAAGTGTCATGTAGATACTACCTAGGAAATTGAGGTCATTTTGAAAGAGTAGGTATCCAAGACCACTCCTTAGGATAGAGATACCCAAGGCAAAGTTCACGGATCTTAACTAATGTTCATAGCCATCTTTCTGCTATCAGAGAAAGAAAATAGGAACACATCAGCAAGTTGCAGCTGCCTGGGAAACCGCCCTCTAGTTCTTTTAAAAAAGAAAAAAAAACTGGGCTGGGGATGTGGCTCAAGCGGTAGCGCGCTCGCCTGGCGAGTGTGCGGCCCGGGTTCGATCCTCAGCACCACATACAAACAAAGATGTTGTGCCTGCCGAAAACTAAAAAATAAATAAATAAATAAATATTAAAAAAAAAAAGAAAAAAAACAAACAAACAACAACAACAACAACAAAAACCCAGCATCTGTATAGGAAATTCTCAATGTAACTATCTCTTCCTTTCCTTTTCTCTCCTTTCTGTATGTGTTGAAGATCAAACTCAGGGCTTTACTCATGCAAAGCACATTCTCGACCACTGGATTACACCCATGGTCCCAATGTGGTGTATTATTAAGTCAGTCTGGACCCAGGTAAAATCAAAGCAAGGTCAACTGATGGAGGACACAAGTCTCCCTTTCCCATGATCAGCAGGACCGTGGGCAAATGCACAAGTCAAGATTTCAGGAAGCTATGTCGTGTTACTGCGAACCAGGTTACTATAATTTTGCTGCTCTCTGTCATTAAAATCTGACCTGACTCCATTACAAGACCTGAATTTAGGGCTTCCAGGAATTAAATATTGAAGCTCACTCTACTTTTTTTTTTTTAACCAAGAATTAAGCCAAGGGATGATTACTCACCGAGTCACATCATCCTCAGTCCTTTTTTTTTTTTTTTTTTTTCTTTAACTTTTGAGACAGGGCCTCACCACGATGCTTAGTGCCTCACTAAATTGCTAAGGCTGGCTTTGAACCACCCAAGCCACCGGGATTACAGGCATGTGTCACCATGCCCAGAGAAGACTGTTCATCTACAAACTCCCTTTTGGTGAGTTTGGAGTCCCTTTTGAGTTTGAAGAGATTTTTTCAAAGGAAAGAAAGTTGGGGATAATGCTCAAAGGGCAGACTTTGACCTGAGAGGGTAAATCAATGACAAGCTCCAGGTGTCTGAGCAGGGTGGGTGGGACCTCGCTCACTGTGGAGCTACATTTTTCTTGGGGATTGGCAGAAATTTGAACTGGTCATCTGGTATGTTACCAGACACTGTACTGCCCAATTGAAGGACGATGAATGTGTTCCACACACCATATTTCTCAGTTCTGAGAGAATTACCTGAATATTAGGAGGAGGAGAAAGAGAAGAAGGCAGACAAGCCTTCAGAATCACCCAGAATGGCACTATGTGAGCTTCCTGGATGTTCTTGTGGCCCCCTGTACCCTAGACTGGGACCTGAGGAAGCCAAGCAACCTCTAACACCATGGGTCAGTTAAAAGCCTGTGTCCTGTGGTCAGAGGGCAAGGAAAGGGTCAGCCTAGCAAGACAGAACACTTTAGGACAATAACTACTCTATTCCAGGCAAACATCACAGAACATAACTGTGACCCCATCCCCACCCATGCCAGGAAAGACAGTGGAAATCCTAGACTGCCACCCTTGTTACCGAGTGGTGACACCACCCCATTCCTTATAGGGATGCAGTCACAAAATGACGAACTTGGAGCAGGAACTTTCATCACTGTTGACTCTCAGAAAGACCCCCAGGCTCCCTGGTATCAGGGCAGACCATGTGAGGGATCTGGACTTCCATCCCTGGCCAGCAGTAATGAAGTGACCCTCCCCTTCCTCTTTTCCCATCCACTTTTCTGTGTATTGACTTAATTCAATTGCCCTTTATAAAAACGTTTTATTGTGGTAAGAATATATACAATGTAAACATCACCATTTTAACATATTAAGTACGTGGTTCCATGGTGGTAAGTACATTCGCATTGCTGTGTGACCGTCACCACCATCCATTTCCAGAACTTTTCCCATTCCCCCAACTAAAACTCTATTCCCATTAAGTAGTAATTCCCCATTCTTCCTGCTCCTATATTGGGGAAAAAACCATTTGTTTCCAACTTCATGTCTCCATTATGTCAGACTTCACGTCTTCATTAATTTTACTACTCGAGGTACTTCATAAGAGGAATCAAACAATGTTTGTATTTTTGTGGCTGGCTTATTTCACTCAGCGTAGTGTCTTTGAGATTCATGGAGCAAATGTCAAAATTTCCTCCTTTTTAAAACTAATGTGTGTGCGAGTGTGTGTGTGCATGCGTGTGTGCATGTGTGTGCATTTTGTTTATCCATTCTTGTGTTGATGAATGCTTACGTTGCTTTTGCTTATGCCCTTGTGAATGATGTTGCTGTGAATAGGGTGTCCAGATATCTGTTTGAGTCCTTACTTTCAATTCTTTTGGATAAATACCCAGACATGGAATCTCTGTACAATATGGTAGTTTGTGTTTAACTTTGAGGAACTGCCTATATGGTTTCCCACTGTGCTGCGCTGCATTACCATCAACAGAGTGCAGGGCTCCACTTTCCTCAGATCCTAATCAACACTTATCCTCCTCCTCCTCCGGCTTCTTCTTCCTCCTTCTCTCCTTTCTTCTCAGTTGACTAAATGTACAGATTGATTTCTGGGCTCTCTATTCAGTTAACTCGGTCTATGCATCAGTTTTTATACCAGTCCTATGCTATTGTTGATTACTACAGCTTTGTAGTATATTTTGAAATCATACATTGTGATGTTTCCAACTTTGATCTTTTTTGTTCAAGATTTCTTTGGCCATTCAGGGTCTCTTGTGATTATAGATACAAATTTTAGGATTATTTTTCTATTTCTGTGAATAATATCATTGGTATTTTGATAGTGGTTGCATTAAATCTGTAGACTACTCTGGATAGTATGGACATTTTAACAAGAGTACGTCTTCCAATCCATGAACACATGATATATTTCCATTTACTTATGCCTTCTTCATTTTTTTAAAAAAATCAATGTTTTATAGTTTTCATTGTAGAGACCTTTCACCTCCTCGGTTAAACTTATTCAAATATTTTTTGCAACTATTGTTAAAGGGATTTCTATTTCAGATGGCATACAGAAATGCTTCTGATTTTTGTATACTTTATTTTGTATCCTGCAACTTTACTGAGTTCATTTATTCTATTTTTTTTAAGTCTTTAGGATTTTCTATATATAAGATTGCCTTCTGCAAAAGTGACAGTTTGACATCTTCATTTCCAGCTTGGATGGCTTTTATGTATTTCTCTTGCCTAATTGCTTTGGGTAGGACTTCCAGTACTATGTTGAATTGAATTGGTGAAAGTGGACATCCTTGTCTTGTTCTAGATCTTAAAGGAAAATCACTCCACTTTTCTCCTTTCAGTGAGAGGGTTGTCATATGTGGTCTTTGGTGTGCTGAGGTACATTTCTTTTATACCTAATCTGCTGAGAATCTTTATCATGAGGGGATGTTGGAGTTTGTAAAGATGCATTTTCTCATCTATTGAAATGATCATATGATTATTGTGCTTCACTTGTTAATGTGATGTATCATGTTATTGATTTGTGTGTACTGAACCATCCTAGCATCCCTGAGATGAATCACACTTGGTCGTGGTGAATAATCTCTTGGTTCTGTTGACTATTTGTAGACAATTTTTGCATTTTTTTAAATCAGGGATATTAGTCTGTAGTTTTCTTTTGTTGTTGTACATTTGCTTGGTTTTTGTATCAGATAACACCAGCCTTGGAGAATGGGTTAGGAAAATTTCCTTCCTCTTTAACTTTTTTTGGAATAGTTTGAGAAAAATTGGTATTGAGTTTTCTTTAAAGGTTTGGTAGAAGCCTTGGGTTTTCTTTGATGGGAGATTCTTTAGTACTGAATCCATTTTCTTACTCATTTTGATCTGTTCTGGTTTTATATTTATTCATAGTTTAGTCTTGCTAACTTATATGTACCCAGAAATTTAGTCATTTCTTCTAGATTTTCCAATATCTCAGTCTCTTATGATTCTTTGTATTTCTGAGGCATCAGTTGAAATGTCCCCTTTTTCATTTCTTTCTCTCTTTTTTCTTTAGTCTAACTAAAGAATTGTTGACATTAGCCAGGCACAATGGTGCACATCTGTGATCTCAGTGACTCAGGAGGCTGAGGCAGGCATATCACAATTCAAGGCTAGTCTGGACAATTTAACAGGACCCTGTCTCAAAATTTAAAAAAGAACTAGGGATGTAGCTCATTGGTAGAGTGTCCCTGGGTTCCATCTCCAGTAGTGTTCAAAAAAATTGTTATTTTATTTTTATAAAAAAACAACTCTTTGTTTTATTGATCATTTGTATACTTTCAGTTTTTATTTCTTCTCTGGTATTTATGAGTTCCTTCCATCTACTAATTTTAGGTTAGGCTTAGTTTTTCCAATTTCTTGATGTCCAATGTCAGATTATTTATTTGTTATCTTTCTTCCTTTTTTATTTTTCCCCACCACCAGTTAAACCCAGGAGTGCTTAACCATTGAGCCATATCCTCAGACTGTTTTAATTTTTATTTATTTTTATTTTGAGGCAGGGTCTCACTAAGTTGCTGAGAACCTTGCTTATTTGCTGAGGCTGGCCTTGAACTTATGATCCTCCTGCCTCAGCCTCCTGAGTCACTGGGATTACGGGCATGCACCACTGCACTCGGTCTTTCTTCCTTTTTTATGTAGGTATTCATTGCGATAAAACTTCCCTCAGCTGCATACACTTGTAATCCCAGCGGCTCAGGAAGCTGAGGCAGGAGGATCACAAGTTCAAAACCAGCCTCCACAATTTAGTGAGGCTCTAAGCAACTGAGTGAGACCCTGTCTCTAAATAAAATACAAAACAGGGCTGGGGTTGTGGCTCAGTGGTCAAGTGCCCCTGAGTTCAATCCCTGGTACTAAAAAACAAACAAACAAACAAACTTCTCTTTTAAAACTACTTTGGTTGTATCCCATAGGATTTTCTATGTTGTGTTTTCATTTTTATTTGTCTCAAGAAATTAAAAATTTTCTTTTTTAACCCCCTAAAATTTTCTTTATAAAATTTGCAGAGTTTTTGAGTTTATCCTGGAATGCATTTTAGTTCCATACCATTGTGTGTAGAAAATATATTGAAATTATTTTGTATCTTAAATTTGTTGAGACTTGCTTTGTGGCCTACCATATGGTCCATCTTGGGGAATGTCAGGTGTTCTTAAGAAGAACGTGTTTTCTGCTGCTTTTGTGAAAATGTTTTATATGTATCTGTTAGATCCAGATGGCATACAGTGCACTTTAAATATGATATTCCTTTGTCGATTTTCTGTCTGGATGATCTTCTGATGGCTGAAAGTGTGAGTTGAAGTCTCCCACTATCATTGTATTACAGTCTGACTCCTCTTTGATCTTTCTTTTTTTTTTTTCCTCTCTTCCTTTAGATACAATAACATTTGCTTTATATTTTGGGTGCTCCAATGTTGGGTACATATATATTCCAGATACTTTTGCTGAATTGACCTTTTTATCATTATATGATCATCTTTCTCTTCTGGCAGTGTTTTACGTAAAGTCTAGTTTATGTGATATAAATATAACCACTTCTGCTCTCTTTTGACTTTCATCTCCATAGAATGTCTTTTCTCAGTCTTTCATTTTCAGTCTATGTATATTTTTTTCAGGTGAAGTTAGTCTCTTTTTTCTTATTCATTGTGTTTAGATATACATGACGGTAGGGTGTATTTTGACATATTATACATACATAGAGTGCAGCCCATTCCAATTTGGATCCCATTCTTATGGTTGCCCATGATGTGAGTTACACTGGTTGTGTATTCATATATTTGCACAGGAAAGGTATGTGCAATTCATTCCACTGTCTTTCCTATTCCCATCCCCTGCCTTTAGTCTCTTGAAGGAAGTACATAGTTAGGCCTCATTTTGTGTGTGTGTGTGTATGTATGTATGTATGTATGTATGTATATCTTTATGTCTTTTAATTGGAAATTCTAATTCAAGGTTATTATTGTATGTAAGAATTTACTCCTGTTATGTTGTGAGTAGTTTTCTAATTGTCTTATTGGGCTTTTGTATGTTTTTCCTCTTTTGTTGTTTGCTTTCATGGTTGGGTGGTTTCCTATAATGCTAACCTTTGTTTCCTCTCTCTTTCTCATTTGTGTATCTGCAGTAATTTTTTTTTTTTATTGTGGTGGTTGTGGAACTTACGTTAAAAAAACCTCATAGTTGTCATAGATCTTTAAAGCTGATAATATCCTAGCTTTGGTTGAATACAAATACTCTAGACTTTTACTCCCCACCAATTTATAATTTGATAATAATTTACATCTTTTTATTTTGTGTATTGCTTAGCGACTTATTGTAATTGTAGTAATTGTCAGTCATTTTTACTTTTCGTCTTCAGACTAGAGATTTGAAAGATTTATAGGCACCTAATGTGGCTAGTAAGAGAGTATTCTGAATATGATCATGAATTTATCTTGTTTTCTCTCCACTAAATTGACAGGTTGCTTTTGTCCTATGCTGATTCATCATTTACAGTAAGGCATATTTCTGGAACTTCTGTTTGGTTTCATTTATGTTTTTATTCATGTTCTACTCCCAACCTTTTAATTGCCATAGTTTTTTTTTTAAATGTAGTGTTATGGTTTAGATATGAAGTGTCCCACAAAATCTCCTGTATTAATGCAGGAATATTCAAAGGTACAGGGATTAGGGTATGAGAGCCATAAACCAACCAGTGCCTCCTGGTTGGAGTGGACCAGCTGGCTCCTAACTGTAAACAGCTCGGGCATGGCTGGAAGGGATGGGTCCCTGGGCAGTGTGCCCTGGAAGGGTTCGTCTTCCCTGTCCCCTCCCGCCTCCTGGTCACCATGTTCTAAGCTGCTTTCCTCTACCATGCTCTTCTGCCATGATGTTGTGCCTCATCTCAGGCCTAGAGCAATAAAGCTGCTGATAATGGATCGCACCTCTGAAACCACGAGCCAAAATAAGGTTCTCCTCCTCTCAGTGGTTCCCGTCAGATACTTTGGTCACAACTTCAGTGTGTGTGAAAACCAGGAGAGTTGTATTGGTATAATCTACAGAACATGCTAAGATTCACCCATTATACGTGCATTTATTTGTACGTGTGTGTGTGTGTGTGTGTGTCTATATATGCAATTATTAGCTTTGGGTAATTACTACGTCAAGATGCCTAATTGTACTTTTACCACAAGGGTCTCTTTTCTAATCACAGCTACCATCTCCATCCCTGTTACCTAGTTCCTGGCAACCATTAACCTACCTGTTCTTTGTTTTAAGATTATGCTATTTCAAAAATATTGTATAAATGGAATCATGTTGTATACATCCTTTTGATACTGTTTTTTAAAATTCAGTATAATTTTTTAATGTTTATCAAAGTTTTTGTTTATAAAACTAGTTTGTTCCTTCTTATCACAGAATGTACCAGTTCTTTTTACACAATATCTTTATTTAATTATTTATTTTTATGTGATGCTGCAAATCAAATCCAGTGCCTCACATGTGCTAGGCAAGCACTCTACCCCTGAGCTACAACCCAGCCCTGTACCAATTTGTTTAACCATTCACCTATTGAAGGATGTTCAGGTAGTTTTGGGGTTTGGGTTCTTATGAATAAGCTTCTATAAACATTTATACACAACTTTCTGCTCAAAAATAAGTTTTCACTTCTTTGCCTAAGATTGCAAATGCTGGGTTATAGGGCAAGTCTGTTTTTAATGGATATAGTTTAAAGATTAATAAACTATTTTCTAGAGTGAATGTACCACTTATTTTACCACCATAATTTACAAGTGATATTATTTCTCCATATTTTCACTGGCATTTAGTGTCCCTATTACTTTCCTTTAAACATGTGACTCATTTTAGTAGGTGTGTGCTGATGTCGGTGGTTTTATTTATTTATTTTTTAAAAAAATTTTTTATTGTTGGCTGTTCAAAACATTACATAGTTCTTGATATATCATATTTCACAATTTGATTCAAGTGGGTTATGAGCTCCCATTTTTACCCCATGTCGGTGGTTTTAATAGGCATTCCTCCTGTGGCTGATGATCTTGCATGTTATTTCATGTACTTATTTACCATTTGTACATCCTTTCGGATGTAGCCTATTTTGTCCACCTTTAAACTGAATTTTTCATTTTTTAAATGTTTAATTTTGGAGTTTTGAATATATATATATTACAGATGCTAGTCCTTGACTGGAAATGTGATGTGAAAGCATTTTTTCCCAGTCTGTAGTTTGTATTTTAATCTTCTTAATGGAATCTTTGGAAAGAAAATGTTTTAAATTATTATGAAGTCTAATTTGTCTATCTTCCTCTTTGTGAATTGTGCTTTTATTGTTTCATCTAGGGATTCTTTGCCTAGTTGTAGGTCATAAAGGTTTTATTCTCAATTTTCTTTTAGAAATTTTATGGGTTACCTTATGTAAGTCCATGATCGACTTTGAGTGACATAAGGGTTTTGGGGCTTGGTTTTGCCCATGATGTGCAGTTGCCCCGTCATTGGTTTAAAAGATCATTTCTCCCCACTGGATTGTCTTTTCTTCTTTATCACATGTTAATTGAATGCTGTGTGTTGTTCTATTTCTGGGTTCTTTATTCTGTTCCACTAATCTGTATGTCATCTGTCCCTCTGCCAATACCACACAGTCTTGTTTACTGTAGTTATAAAGTAGTGCTTAACATTGGAAAGAGTGATTCCTTCTACTTCATTTTCCTTCAACACTATTTTTGAATCTTCCCGAATCAATGCTTGGTCTAAAAAAAAAAAAAATTGCTGGACTCCATCTCAGCCAAAAGGCAGAGAAGCAATGTATTGTATGTAACAATAATGTACTATAATCCCAAAAAGCCAGAAGAAAGAAATATGAAAATTTTCGCCAATAAGGAAATGATAAATGTTTGAGGAAATAGGTGTGTTTTACCTGATTTAAACATGACACAGTGTAAACATGTATTAAAACATCATGTTGCTCCATTAATATGTATAATTTTTATGATTTTATGTATCAGTTAAAAAAATAAAATTTAAAAGACCTAGCTGGAATTTGGATAGTAATTTGTGAGTCCATAGATTAGTAAGAACTGAAATTTCACTATGTTGAGCCTTCCAATTTATATAGTATATGTTTCCAAATACTTAGTTGGCTTTGATTTCTTTCACGGGAATTTTGTAGTTTTTAGCATACAGATCAGGTATGCTTTATTAGATTGATGCCTAAGTATTTCATTTCCTTTGAAGCTATTATGAATGGTCTGTGTTTTTATATTGTGATTCCACTTTTTTTGTTTTCAGTACATAGAAATGCAATTGATTTTGTGTCATCTTGTATCTCTTTATCTTTCTAAATCCACTTGTTAGTTCTAAGAGTTTTTTTTTTTAATAGATTCCAGAGGATTTTTCTAAGTAGTTAATTATGTCATCTGCAAATAGGGGCGGTTTATTTCTTCTTTTCCCACCCGCATGCCTTTTGTTACAGGCTTGTAGCAATGTTTAGAAATGAACATTTCATTGAATGAGAGTGGTAAGATCAGACAGCCCATGTTTTAAATACACTTTCACACATCATAGGACTTGTACGCTTTAGGGCTTCTACAGAGTATTCCTGACCATCCTTACAAGTTTATTTCTTCATACAAACTTTAGAATGAGATTGTTTAGTGTGAAAGACCAATCTGTTCATCTTTATAAGAATCACATTAAATCTATAGGCATAGGCTATATATAATAAATAACAAGCAACTATATAAATAATATGTGTGGAAAATAAATACATAAAATTTATATGTTGAGGCTGAGAATGGGGTTTGCACTGTTATTTAAGTCTCCTTCCATCTAACTCTTTAGAATTTGAAAACTGCATAGGTTCTGCAATTTTTTGTTAGGCGTATTCTGAGCTATATTACCATTATTTTTGTCTATTCAAAAATGTGATTTTTTAATTATTTTTTTAATGAGTGGTTGGCAATGACCATTTTAAGGCTTTTGATCTATAATTTCAAATTGCATAATAGAACAGTTGTATAATCACATGTTCACTACTCTAAGACTATACTCAAGCAGTTGAAGGTGGATTGAGAGAAAATGCATTAGTCTTGTGTTCCAACCTCTTCAAAAATATTAGTATTAGCATAAAAGCCCAGAAGGTTTCACAATGGTCTGTGAGGTCCTGCCTATATCATCTTGCCTTGCCTGATGCACTCCTGTGCACTTGCAAACCCTCTTCATCTCCTTCCTCCCTTCCCTCCCTCCCTTCCTTCCTTCCTTCCTTCCTTCCTTCCTTCCTTCCTTCCTTCCTTCCTTCCAGGGATTGGACTCTGGGGCCCTTAGCCACTGAGCCACATCCCCAGCCCTTTTTAATATTTTATTTTGAGACAGGGCCTCCCTAAGTAGCTGAGGCTGGCTTTGAACTTGTGATCCTCCTGCCTCAGTCTTTGGAGCTGACTGTACTTATTGTCTCTAAAATAATATTTAACAGTCCGAGTCTTCTCTGTCTCTACTGGACACCAGGCGGCTGCTTGGCTGCTGGTCTCCTCAGCCGTGCGCCCTGGGAGCCCAGGATGAGCCTGTCCTTGGCCGCTGGCCCCGGGCAGCCACAATAACACCCAGCGCCATCGGAGAGAGCTGTCTGGGTTGGGGCCCTCTGCAGGATCCACACCAACGCCCTCCAGGGCCAGGCTCAGGCAGCCGCCACTAAAAAGAGCAGAAAGGTGGCCGAAGCTGTGCTCCAGGCAGGGAGTGCGGTGCTGCAGGTAGGTGGCGTGCAACCCGTCTGCCCTCCCGGAGCCTCAGTTGCCTCCCCATCATCATGGCCAGCTTCTCAGTGCACCCCCAACCTTGAATTCAGGGTTCCCTCTGGCTGTCTCTTCCGCTGGTTCAAGGAAGCCAAGCCTGGAGCTGTGGAGCCTGAGAGTGGTGGACCTTCGCCATCGTCTTTGGTCTTCGCCATCTTCTGAGATGGGTGTGAATGGGGTGTCCACTCCTGTCCCATGCTGACGTCCGACTGCAGCTCAAACTTCCCTGCACTCCAGGCAACCGGCTGTATTTGGGCAGAGCAGGGAGTGGAAAAGCGTGTCCAGTGGAGGCCAGGTCTGGTACGTGCACTTTTGACCTTGGGCATCTCTACACCAAGAAAGTGATAGAGGATGCTTGTTTGCACTGCCTGGGAGACTGTCCCTACCCATGCTGTGTCCCTGTGCTCTGGAGCACTTCCAAACTTATTCAATGAGGCCAATGTCACTCTGATTCCAAAACTAGGCAAAGACACATCCAAGAAAGAAAACTACAGACCAATATCTCTAATGAACATAGATGCAAAAATTCTCGATAAAATTCTGGCAAATCGAACACAAAAACATATCAAAAAGATTGTGCACCATGATCAAGTGAGATCCATCCCAGGGATGCAAGGTTGGTTGAACATTCGGAAATCAATAAATGTAATTCATCATACCAATAGACTTAAAGATAAGAACCATATGATCATCTCAATAGATGCAGAAAAAGCATTTGACAAAATACAGCACCCCTTCATGTTCAAAACCCTGGAAAAACTAGGGATAACAGGAACATATCTCAACATTGTAAAAGCTATCTATGCTAAACCCCAGGCCAACATCATTCTAAATGGAGAAAAATTGAAAGTGTTCCCTCTAAAAACTGGAACAAGACAGGGAGGCCCTCTCTCACCACTTCTATTTAACATAGTTCTTGAAACACTGACCAGAACAATTAGACAGACAAAAGAAATTAAAGGGATACAGTATAGGAAAAGAACTCAAATTAGCACTGTTTTCCAACAATATGATTCTATACCTAGAAGATCCAAAAAATTCCCCTAGAAAATTTCTAGAACTAGTAAATGAATTCAGCAAAGTAGCAAGATACAAAATCAACACCCATAAATCAAAGGCATTTCTGTATATCAGTGACAAGTTCTCTCCAAGGGAAACAAGGAAAACTATACTACTTACAAAAATATATCAAATTTACTATAGCCTCAAAAAAACAAAAAAACAAAAAACAAACCTTGGGAATCAACCTAATAAAAGAGGTAAAAGACCTCTACAATGAAAACTACAGAACACTAAAGATAGAAATTAAAGAAGACCTTAGAAAATGGAAAGATCTACCTTGGTCTTGGATAGGCAGAATTAATATTATCAAAATGATCATACTTCCAAAAACACTGTACAGATTTAATGCAATTCCAATCAAAATCCCAATGACATTCCTCATGGAAATAGAAAAAGCAGGGGCTGGGGATATAGCTTAATTGGTAGAGTATCTGCCTTTCATGCACAAGGCCCTGTGTTCAACCCCCAGCAACACACACACACACACACACACACACACACACAAAGAAAGAAAGAAATAGAAAAAGCAGTCAAGAAATTCATCTAGAAAAATAAGAGACCCAGAATAGCTACAGAAATCCTTAGCAAGAAGAGTGAAGCAGGTGGCATCACTATACCAGACCTTAAACTATACTGCAGAGCAATAGTTACAAAAACAGCATGGTATTGGCACAAAAAACAGACTGGTAGACCAATATAACAGAATACTGGACACAGAGACTAACCCACATAATTACAGTCATCTTATATTAGCAAAGGTGCCAAAAACATACATTGGAGAAATGATAGCCTCTTCAACAAATAATGCTGGGAGAACTGGAAATCCATATGCAACAAAATGAAATTAAATCCCTATCTCTCACCATGCACAAAAATCACAAAAATCAACTCAAAGAGGATCAAGGACCTAGGAATTAAACCAGAGACCCTGAGTCTAATAGAAGAAAAAGTAGGTCCCAATCTCCATCATATAGGATAAGACTCCTATAGTGCAAGAATTAAAATCAAGAATTACTAAATGGGATGGGTTCAAACTAAAAAGCTTCTTTTCAGCAAGAGAAACAATCAGTGAGGTGAACAGAGAGCCTACAGCCTGGGAGCAAATTTTTGCCACACACACATCAGATAGAGCACTAATCTCTAGGGAATATAAAGAACTCAAAAAGCCAAACACCAAAATAACAAATAACCCAATCAATAAAATTGACCAAGGACATGAACAGTTACCAGAAGAGGATATACAATCAATCAACAAATATATGAAAAAACGTTCAACATCTCTAGCAATTAGAGAAATGCAAATCAAAACCACTCTAAGATTTCATCTCACTCCAGTCAGAATGGCAGCTATTATGAAGACAAACAACAATAAATGTTCGCGAGGATGTGGGGGAAAAGGCACACTCATACACTGCTGGTGGGACTGCAAATTGGTGCAGCCAATATGGAAAGGATTGTGAATATTCCTTGGAAAACTGGGAATGGAACCACCATTTGACCCAGCTATTCCACTTTTCAGTATATGCCCAAAGGATTTAAAAGCCGCCTACTGCAGGGACACAGCCACATCAATGTTTATTGCAGCTCAATTCACAATAGCTAAACTGTGGAACCGACCTAGATGCCCTTCAGTAGATGGATAAAGAAACTGTGATATATATACACAATGGAATATCACTCAGCATTAAAAGAGAATAAAATCATGGCATTTGCAGGTAAATGGATGAAGTTAGAGAAGATAATGTTAAGTGAAGCCAGTCAGTCCCAAAAAACCAAATGCTGGATGTTTTCTCTGATATAGAGGCTGACTCATAGTGGGGTTAGGAAGGGAAGCATGGGAAGATTAGATGAACTCTAGATGAGGCAAAGGGGGAGGGAGGGGAAGGGAGGGGGAAAGGGATGTAAAAAAGATGGTGGAACGAGATGGACATCATTACCCTAAGAATATGTATGAAGACTCGAATGGTGTGAATATACTTTGTATATAACCAGAGATATGAAAAACTGTGCTCTATATGTGTAATATGAATTTTAATGCATTCTGACCTCATATATAACAAATTAGAATAAAAATTAAAAAAAGATATGTGCTGCTAATACCCATTTCTATGGGTGTCCAAAATATGGGTACATTCATCTCATTCAAATGGCAATAGCTTGGCTCACATTACACATGTCTCATGTGATATGTACTCTGGCACCTCCGTTATATTTTGTGGGGACTTTAATAGTACACCATCAACAGGAATATGTCATTTTGTCAACATTCCAGAGGACCATGAAGAACTGGGCTTCCAATGGGGAAGAGGAAAGAGGCAACATGTCTCTCACACGTTTCTTCAAACTGAAAAGTGCTTCTGGTGAATCTGCTTGCACAGATTGTGTTGGTGCCATTCCTGGGTGTCTAGATTACATTTTCACTGACTTACTTGCTTTACAAGTTGAACAGGGGATTCCATTACCTCGTCATGAAGATGTTACCACCCACTGGACCTTACCTAATGTTTCCCAACCCTCTGATCACATAGCCCTTGTATGTGGTCCGAAACGGAAATAGATTTCTGTTTAATGGAATTTCAGTCTAAAAGGGAAGTTTGTTACTCTGTAGAAAGTTTGATGTAAATGAAAGATTATATGTAACTTTCAAAGAGGAAATCTAGATACTGTGCTAAAACCTTCTGTTCATGGCCTACGGTTATGCTCCACATGACTTTGTTACAAGACTATGTACGTTTACATCATCTAGACCCTTCTTTCTCTCTACACTTGGAGGAAAAACAAATGTGTATACAGAAAAATAAGGAAGTTGAAATATTGTGTACATTTTTATAAATATTTTTAGGCTAGTAATTAAGAATTTTTAAGTATCATTTAAATGACCTTTTAATTATTTTTCATGACATACATTTCAGATTGAATCATGTTTATATAATCAGATGAAAAATACACAGAGGTTAAAGTGAAAGACATAAAATCTTTTTAATATGTATTTTAATTTGTTCTAATGAATACATTTTGATACATCATACATAAATGGAGTATAACTTCTCATTCATCAGTTTGTACATGATGTAGAGTTACACAGGTCATGTTATCACATATATATAGGGTAATAGTGTCTGATTAATTCTACTATTATTCTTACTCCCATACCCCTTACCCTCCCTTCACTCCCCTCTGTATGGTCCAAAATAACTCTATTCCCACCCCCACCCTTTGTTGTGAATTAGCATCCGCTTATCAGAGAAAACATTTGGCCTTTGGTTCTTTGGGGTTGGCTTATTTCACTTTGCATAATATTCTCCAGTTTCATCCATTTGCCATAATTTCATTCTTCTTTAAGGCTGAGTAATATTCCATTGTGTATATTTACCACTGTTTCCTTTTCCATTCATTTGTTGAAGGGCACCTATGTTGGTTCCAGAGTTTAGCTATTGTGTATTGAGCTGCTATAAACATTGATGTGGCTGTGTCACTGTAGTATGCTGTTTTTAAGTCCTTTGGATATAAATCTAGGAGTGGGATGACTGAGTCAAATGGTGGTTGCATTCCAAGTTTCCTTATGACTCTCCATACTATTTTCCATAGTGGTTGCACGAATTTGAGGTCCCACCAGCAATGTATGAGTGTACCTTTTTCCCCATGTCCTCACCAACATTTATTGTTGCTTGTATTCTTGAAGATTGCCATTCTGACTGGAGTGATATGGAATCTTAAGTAGTTTTGATTTGCATTTCTCTAATTGCTAGAGATGATGAGCATTTTTTCATATGTTTATTGATTGATATTATATCTCTTCTTCTGTGAAGTGTCTGTTCAGTTCCTTTGCCCATTTATTGATTAGGTTACTTGTTTTTTTTTTGGTGTTAAGTTTTTTGAGTTCTTTATATATCCTGGAGATGAATGCTCTATCTGAGGTGTGTGTGGTAGACATTTTCTCCCATTTATGTAGGCTCTCTCTTCATATTATTGATTGTTTCCTTTGCTGGGAAGAGGCTTTTTAGTTTGAATCCATCCCATTTATTGATTCTTGATTTTACTTCTTGAACTTTAGGAGTCTTGTTAAAGAAGTCAGTTCCTAAGCCAACATTCTCTGTTCTAGTGCTTGAGACCTTGGTCCACTTTGAGTTGATTTTTGTGCAGGGTGAGAGAGAGGGGTTCAATTTCATTTTGCTACATGTGGATTTCCAATTTTGCCAACACCATTCATTGAAGAGGCTATCTTTTCTCCAATGTATGTTTTGGGAACCTTTGTTTAGTACGAGATAACTGTATTTATGTGGGTTTGTCCCTGTGTCTTCTATTCTGTACCATCAGTCTACATATCTGTCTTGGTGCCAATGCTATGTCCTTTTTGTTACTATGGCTATAGTATAATTTAAGGTCTGGTATTGTGATGCCTCCTGCTTCATTTATTTGGCTATTCTAGGCCTCTTATTTTTCCTAATGAATTTAATGATTGCTTTTTCTATTTCTATGAGGAATGTCATTGGAGATTTTAATTGGAATTGTCACTAAATCTGTATAATGCTTTTGGTAGTAGGGCCATTTTGACAATGTTAATTCTGCCTATCCAAGAGCATGGGAGGTCTTTCCATCTTCTAAGGTCTTCTTCAATTTCTTTCTTTAGTTTTCTGTAGTTTTCATTGTAAAGGTCTTTCACTTCTTTTGTTAGGTTGATTCCCAAATATTTTATTTTTTTTTCAGGCTATTGTGAATGGGGTAGTTCTAATTTCTCTTGTTTTAGTGGATTCATCACTGATGTATAGGAATGCATTTGATTTATGGGTGTTAATTTTATATCCTGGTACTTTACTGAATTCATTTATTAGTTTTGGAAGTTTTCTGGTGGAATTTTTTGAATCTTCTATATATAGAATAATGTCATTGGCAAATAGTGATAGTTTGAGTTCTTTTTTTCCTATTTGTATTCCTTTAATTTCTTTTTTCTTTCTGACTGATCTGACTACATTTCAAGGACAATATTGAATAAAAGTGGTGAAAGACGGTATCCTTGTCTTGTTCCAGATTTTAGAGGGAATGCTTTCAAATTTTCTCCATTTGGAATGATGTTGGCTTTGGGTTTAGCACAGATAGCTTTTATAATTTTGAGGTATGTTTCCACTATTGCTAGTTTTTCTAGTGTTTTAAACATGAATATCCATTTATATATTTTTGTCAAATGTTTTCTCTGCATCTATTGAGATGATCATGATTCTTGTCATTAATTCTATTGAAATACGATGAATTACATTTATTGATTTCCATATGTTGAACCAACCCTGCATCCCTGAGATGAACCTCACTTGATCGTTGTGCACTATCTTTTTTAATATGTTTTTTTTTTGTATACGATTTGCCAGAATTTTATTGAGAATATTTGCATCTGTGTTCATCAGGGATATTGGTCTGAAGTTTTTTTTTCCTTGATGTGTCTTTGTTTGGTTTGGGTATCAGAGTGATTCTAGCTTCCTAGAATGAGTTTGGAAGCGTTCCCTTCTTTTCATGGAATAATTTGAGAAGTATTGGGGTTAATTCTTCTTTGAAGGCCTTGTAGAACTCAGAAGCCATCTGGTCCTGGGCTTTTCTTGATTTGTAGGCTTTTGATGGCATCTTGTATTTTACTGCTTGAGACTGATCTGTTCAAATTGTGTGTATCCACCTGGTTCAGTTTGGGTAGGTCATATGTCTCTAGAAATTCGTCATTACCTTCAAGATTTTTTATTTTTTTTGGAGTATACATTTTTTAACTTGTTTCTAATTACCTTCTCTATTTCAGTAGTGTCCATCATGATATTTCCTTTTTCATCACGAATTTTAGTAGTTTGAGTTTTCTCTCTCTTTCTGTTCATGAGCATGACTAAGTGTTTATCAATTTTATTTATTTTTTTCAAAAAACCAACTTTTTGTTTTGTCAGTTTTTTGAATTGTTTCTTTTGTTTCAATTTCAGTGATTTTTAGCTCTGATTTTAATTATTTCCTGTCTTCTACTGCCTTTGGTGTTGATTTGTTTTTCTTTTCTAGGGCTTTGTGATGTAATGTTAAGTCTGATTGTTGACTTTCTATTTTTTAATCAATGAGAGCCATACAATGAAGTTTCCTCTTAGCACTGCCTTCACGGTGTCCCAGAGATTTGGGTATGTGTGTCACTATTCTCATTTACCTCTTGGTGTATTTTTATTTCATCCCTGATTTCTTCTGTTGCCCATTTGTCATTCAATAGCATATTATTTAGTCTTCAGGTATTAGAGTAGCTTCTATTTTTTATTCTGTCATTGATGTCTAATTTTATCCCATTATAATCTGATAGGATGCAGGGTATCATCTATTTTTTTTTGTATTTGTTAAGAGTTGCTTTATGGCATAAAGTATGGTCTATTTTAGAGAAGGATCCATGTGCTGCTGAGAAGAAAGTGTATTCTCTCAGTGATGTATGAAATATTTTATATAAGTCTGTTAAGTCAAAATCATTGATCGTCTTATTTAGTTCCATAGTTTGTTAAGTTTTTGTTTGGAAGATCTCTCTAGTAGTGAGACAGGTATGTTAAAAAGTCACCCAGTGTTATTGTGCTGTGGTCTATTTGATTACTGATGTTGAGAAGGGTTTGTTTGAGATATGTAGATGCTCCCTTGTTTGGGGTATAAATATTTATAATTGTTACGTCTTGTTGATGTGTAATTCCCTTAAGCAGTATGATATGTCCTTCTTTGTCCCTTCTGATTAACTTTGGCTTGAAGTCCACTTTATCTGATATGAGGATAGAAACCCCTGTTTGTTTATGGGAACTGTGTGAGGGATATGTCTTTTCCCATCCTTTCACCTTCAGTCTGTGAATGCCTTTGCCTAGGAGAGCTTTGTCTTGGAGATGACATATTGTTGGGTCTTGTTTTTAATCCAATCTTCCAGTCTGAGTCTTTTGACTGATGAGTTTAGGCCATTAATGTTTAAGGTTATTATTGAGGTATGATTTGTGTTTCTGGACATTTTGGTTTATTTCTAGTTTTTAATTTGAATTAGTTTCTCCTTTGATTGACCATTCCTTTAGTGTAGTTCCTCCCTTCACTGGTTTTCACTTCTTTTTTTTTTCCATTTTACCTTCATGGAATACTTTGTTGAGAATATTCGGAAGTGCAGGCTTCCTGGTTGCAAATTCTTTTTAATTTTTACTCATTGTGGAAGTTTTTAATTTCATTTTCAAATCTGAAGATTAATCTTGCTGGTTATAGGATTCTTGGTTGGCATCCATTTTTTCTTTCAGAGCGTGGTGTGTTTTTTCAGGACCACCTAGCTTTGAGGTTCTATTTTGAGAGATCAGCTGAGATCCATATTGTTTTACCCCTATATGTAATCTGATACTTTTATCTCACAGCATTTAAAATTCTATCCTTATTCTGTATGCTAGGTATTTTAATTATAATGTGTCTTGATGTGGGTCTGTTGTAATTTTGCACCAATTGTGGTCCTGTAAGCCTCTTGTATTTGATTTTTCTACTCTATTCTTTAGATTTGGGAATTTTTCTGATATTATTCCATTGAAAAGATCATGCATTCCTTTGGTTTGTATCTCTGCACCTTCATCTATCCCGATTAATCTTAAATTTGGCCTTTTCATGTTATCACATAATTCTTGGAAGTTCTGTTCATGGTTTCTTAACATTTTCTCCCTGTGGTCAGCTCTATTTTCAAGATTATATATTTTGAAAGACCTAAACTCTGACACATGGAATAACATTAGGGTCTACCTCTACCTCAATTTGGTGAGCAGTTTGTTACAATTTCAGAGTTTTAATAAAAGATTAAAATTTTTATGGTTGATTATTTCTTAGTTTTTTCCCTTTTCTTTTTCTCCCAGTACTAAGGCTTGAACCTAGACAATAGGCATAATAGGCAAGTGCTCTGTCACTGAGCTACATCCCCAGCCCTTTTTATTTTATTTTGAGATAGTTGCCCAGGCTGGCCTTGAACTTGGGATGCTCCTGTCTCAGCCTCTCAAGTAGCTAGGATTCTAGGCATGTATCGACCGCTGCAACCAACTTCCATTTTTCAGCTAACACTCTTCATTCTCTTTAGTATTTTTGTGGTTAATGCATGGTAAAAATGAACATAGTGGATGTAAGCACAATTGAGTATTGAAAGTGAATAGCAACATTCCATCCCATTTTCTTTAATCATTCCTCCCCCTGAAAAACCTAAGACAACAGGGTATTTGACCATATGATATTAGAGAACACAGCACAACACATCATTTTTGAGAAAATGCCTACTGAAAATGGGTTGGAACTCTGGATAAACGTATTCAGCATTTCTATGCCAGAAGTATTTTCAAAATTGTCAGGTTTGATAAACAGAGAAAAAAGGAGTAGTTTGGCTTTTGAGCATATCTGAAGTAAATAACTATTATTTTTATAGATGGGCATTATAATCGGAGTTATGGAACAACACTGTTTACATAATTTATTGTAAAAGAGGATTTAAATAGGACGCCAAACTCTTTTTTTTTTTAAATATTTATTTTTTAGTTTTTGGTGGACACAATGTCTTTATTTTATTTTTATCTGGTGCTGAGGATCGAACCCAGCACCCCGCGCATGCCCGGCAAGTGCGCTACCGCTTGGGCCACATCCCCAGCCCCAAGGACGCCAAACTCTTTAAGATTAGAAATTACAAG
The DNA here is from genome assembly GCF_021218885.2 of Marmota monax. Lineage (NCBI taxonomy): Eukaryota > Metazoa > Chordata > Mammalia > Rodentia > Sciuridae > Marmota > Marmota monax. The sequence continues at coordinate 516,354 of NW_026695201.1, read as the reverse complement.
CAGTTGTATTGATTAGTGTGCAGCCTCATGTGGTGACCAAGCTACACTAACTCATTCATCACGGTACCTTATTTGTAATGCTTAAACTGGTTTTTTTTTTTTTTTTTTTTGATGTTCAAGATAGCTATAGTGTTCTCTCATATTTCTGCATTTAATTTCTAGCTCAGGTATTAAGAGCCTACTCACCTCAAGAAGAGCTCTGATTTTTCAGTCGGGAAAATGCTGGTTTCAAATTCTTTAGTCTCTGAGCCCAATACCACAAGAACGCTCCTGTTTGGGCAGTGTACTTGTGTGTTCATATTCTGCTCACTATCCGATGTATTGTTAATTTTTAGTTTAGTAAGCTTGAGAATGGAAGAGTTTTACCTGCACTTCAAATCAAACCTTGAAGTATTTAGAGTACTTGAAGGGAAAGTACAAGGCAGTTTCTTGTGATCTTATTTAGAAAGAGCTATAAATGAAAAAGAAAATAGATGCTACCGATTTGCACCTTCCTAAATACCACATTCAAGAGTATTTTAGCAGCAGTTTATAAATACTCAAATAAAGCCAGAATCTGTTTTTTTTTTTTCAAAATACTTTTTTTTTCTTCCTTTTAAAAATTTGTTTTTGGTCTGCTTCCAAATACACATGTTAACATACCCATATATTAACTTAAGAGAAAACACGTTTTTCAGCAAAATGCTAAAAAAATTTTGTAAGAAAAAATTGTAATGTATCATAATACCTCATGCCTACGCAAATAACACACAGGTCCAATATTATACAACTCCTGGCTAGGTTGAAATCTAGTTAGAGGGGCTGGGGATGTGGCTCAAGCGGTAGCGCGCTCGCCTGGCATGTGTGCGGCCCTGGTTCGATCCTCAGCACCACATACAAACAAAGATGTTGTGTCTGCCAAAAACTAAATAAATAAATATTAAAAAAAAAAAAAGAAATCTAGTTAGAGAAACTGGTAAGCACTTAATTAAACATTCCATATCCTAAATCCCTAAACTTGGCATTTCTTGATTAAGCAATATAATAAGATTATGTATAGATATTTCAAGATATTAGGACAATGGAATGCTATTTTCAAGTGTTATATACTCTAGCCAAATCTCCTATACACAGATTTGTTAGAATGATTGGAGTCCAAGGAAAGGCAACACTAAGAAGATTCTATAAGTAGCATACCAAAATTTCCTGTACTCACAAGTTAGGATAAAGTGTTATTCAGAAATGTTTAAATCCATCTTCGTGATTGAATTTTTTTTCTATTACATTTGGAATTTTCAGTACATTTAATTGGAATAAATATGGGAATTCCAACAACTTTTTACAGCAAATCACATTGGATGACATCATACGTTCTTGCTGCAGGAATTAACATTTCAAAATTTTATAGTTACAGATGAGTACACATATTTTAAGACCTGCAATTCTGTGAAAATAAACTCTTGTACAGTTGCCACTATGGCAAATATACACATTGGTAGTTCATAATTCTTTAGGAAACAAATCATTTCTGGCTACAGTGTGTGTTGTTTTTAAAATATGAATACTAAAACCAGCTGTTTCAAATTTTCAAAAAACAAACAGTACATGAAGCACTATGTATTTTATTTATGTCGTCTCTCCCACTAGAATATAAGTTTCCCATAGGCAAAGACTTTCTCTTTTGTTTACTGCATGCTAGAGCCCCGAACACACAAATGCCTAATGCTGGTGGAAAGAATGAACACTGTCAGTGTATGAAGGTCCCGTCTTATTGTAGCGTCACTTTGTGGATTTGCAGAGGGATCACAGCTCAGCTTCGATCAGGCTCCATGTGCTTCTTCAGATCTGCTTGGGAAGGGCTCTGGCTCTAGAAAGGAAGAAAAAAAGATGGTGCAAATCAATCACTGGCAGAGAACAGTGCAGCCTATGCAGAGGAGATCCACAGGAAGTAAATATCTGGTACAGAATCAGTGCACAACTTCTGTGGTTCAGAACGAAGCTGCCGTGGCTTCCCAGAGGGACAGAAACACTTCTGAGCTGAGAGAGACCAGCCCTGGAGGGGAAGCCAACTAACCCTGCTCTCCCTTCCTCAATCCTGGGACAGAAAGTGGTCCTGAAGATCTTACAGAAGCACTGATAAGTTTCCTTTTAGTCTGTCATCCAGGGACAGAAACCACGTTAGGAGAAGTAGCCGTTAACTAGTGAATGGGATTTCCAGGAATGAGTTAGATCACTTAAAAGGGTTACTTCTCAGGCAATTATCACCGACTTCCCTTCAAGGGAAAATAATGATTAAATGCTGGATGCTGTATACAGTGTCTGTTTTTATTAGCTCCTAAGTTAAAAGCCTAAGCTATCGCCATGTCCTACATGGAATCCAGAGTCTCACTCGTGCTAGGCAAGTGCTCTCCCACTGAGCTACAACCCAGCCCTTAACTTTTTTTTTTTTCCAGCCCTTAACTTTTGATGCTAGTGCAGGATGGTGATTCTCTGAGGCTGAAGTAGTGTGGGGGCATGGGACCCAAGGCTGTGTATCAATAACTGGATACCAGAATCTGGGGAGAAGGTGAACTTTCTGGACTGCAGATCTTGGAAGCTCAGGGAGACTAAATTGTTCTACTTTCTCCTTTTTCTTCATCTTCTACCTACTACTTACCTTTGCTTACTCCTGACACATCCAGCTCATTGAGACAAGTTTATCTGGCTCTAGATTATTCTCCTGTGCCTGTATTAGAGCATATGATCTCCATCAAAAGTCTTAGGGAGGAAAAATGATTGAAAACCATTCATTTTTTTTTTTTTAAAACTTGCAATTCAAGGCTCCTCATTGGGAACGGGGAGCTACCAAGGCTAAAACAAATCTATAAACGACTCTTGGGTGGGTCACACCTGCTGGGAAGAATTGGGTCCTGGCTTATTTCTTCTATTATCCGTTGAATCTTGTTTGCCTCTATTTTACAAAGTGAAAATGTTTTATTTTTTTTTCTTTAGATTCTAGGCTGCATCCTGATGTGTATGTTTCATAATGATTTTGGCTGTGACTCTGATGTGGTATTTAAGACATCCTCTGTTACCTCATGTCACTGTACACTGTTTCAAATATCTTTGTACATTATGACATTTATCTTCCTCTTGAGGGTATCTTTCTGAAATGGGATTACTGAATCAGAAAGAATTGGAACAAATCTTTTTATATATTGCAAACATTTTTTTTCCTGAAAAACAACATTTTTTTGATGCCATTAGCAATGTTCTTGTTTCCAAATGACCTATGATCATTGCATTTTATCCTTTACACTTATTTTTGTTAATTTAACTGCATTGTGCCTAGGAAAATACTGAAATGTAAATATACGTGCCTTTCCTCTTGTTCCTCTTTCTAAGTAGAATCCTTTGCTTGCTCTGCTCAATGTCTGATCAAGACAATAATTGGAAGAGAACTAGTAACAGAGCTGAGAGTGCAGTGATTGATTTCCTTGAGAAAGGGTACAGAGGTAATGGCGAAAGAAAAAAAAAATCTAAACAAAAGAGTGAAGCTGGTTAGAGATAGAAGAGGTGGTGGAAAAAGAGAGCTAGGGGAACTATGTTATTTAAAGAGCTTTTTTAGTGTTGGAAGGAATAACTGCTGTGCTGAGTGTAATTTTGAGAGAGAAAGAAATTTCTTCCTTTTTAGGGTTATAAATGAGAGACCGTGGTAGTCATGATGAAGGATATCTCTTTCCTAACTCTCTAAAAAGGAAGAAATTTCATTGAATAATGCACAGCCAAATTTCCTTGATATCCCTTTCCTTTTTCTTTCTCTCTCTATATAGAAATATATACCCATTGCAGTGTTATGGTCTTTAACGTACCCTCGCAAAGTTGAAGGGATATTGTAGAGAAAACTGTGAGATGTTGGTAATAGCCATGGAAGACACAGAGCAGGGTGGACCTGGGCGTAGTGGGTGGAGAGCTGGGGTTGTATTGTTAGGTGAGTTTATTGATGTGAAGAGAAATAACTCCCTCTGCAGGTCAGACGTTTTGTGTTTAAACTGGACTTTCATGGATATCCAATTTTGTAATGAATTCAATCTTTCCTAGGAGGAGGAAGGTTCTGGGTATCTGTGATACTGTGAAATATACTTGTGGTGTTTGTCCTCACTTCCTGACACACCACTCTTTGACATCTCTAAAGTTATGGTGTCTTTTCATAGGCTAATGCATTGCTTGCTGGCTGGCAGCCCCTAGGTAGCTTCACAGTGGGGCAGGTCATCTGAAACACCAAGCCAACCAAGATAGTAGGGTTGAGACATTCAGTCCCACATCCCAACCTCAGGGGACAGGAGAGGGGCTAAAGGTTAAGGTGATTGCTAATGGTCATTGATTAAGTCAGTCATGCTCATGTTTGGAAGCCAATGTAAAACCCTCAAAGAATGAGGTTCAGAGAACTAAATGCTTAGCTAGGCACATGGAGTTTCACCGAGTGGCATACCTGAAGAAGGCATGGTAGCTTGCCTCTTCTCCCACACCTTGACTGTGCATCTCTTTATCTGTATCCTTCGTAATATCCTTTACAGTAAACTAGTAAATTTAAGTGTTCCCTGAATTCTGTGAACACCTCAAGAAAATTAATCAAACCCAAGGAGGAAAACCTGATTTATATTCAAGTAGTCAAAGCACAGATAAAGTGACCTGGGTCTTGTGATTGTTATCTCTAGTGTGTGTGTGTGTAACAGTCTTTGGGACTGAACCCTCAACCTTGAGATCTGACAGTATCTCCAGGTCAGCAGCATCAGAACTAAATTGGATTAGAGGATACTTAGCTGATGTCTGCTGCTACAGAACTGCTTGCTTGCTTTCCTGTGGAGAGAAACCCCTACACCATTTAGGGTCACAGAAGTCCTCTGCGTGGATTGAAGGGTGAAAACTGACTGCATTTCCAACACAGTAGCCCTTTGCCCCAACCCGACAGCTAAGACCAGTCCCTCTGGGGACTGAGTGGCTGTTGTGAGGTGCACCAATAAATAAAGTTTGGTTCTGTAATTAGGGGTCATGCTCAGGGAATGTGTAATAGAAAAGGAAGAAAAAGGTCCCAGTTGTGAGTTTGCCCCTGAGGTCGACAGATTGGCCAAGCTGGGAATACTGGGGATTAAAGTTCGCCCTCCAAGGTTCAGTTGGCGCCTGCAATGTACCCACCAGTGTCACAGACTTGGTAACAAATCCAGGACTTCACAAGATGTGGGAGGGTGAGAAGTGTGGAGAAGAGCGACATCTGCTGGCCCACACTGGGAATACAGCTCTGCGAACACGCCATCTTGGTGAGGACAGAACGGATCTCATTCCTGTGACAGCAGCCAGATATTCCAGTTAGTGTGTTTTTCCATCAAGACTGTTACAAATTTCCAAAAGCTAAAGTTGTCTAAAGCAAATTTGGCAGACATTTCTAGGCCAAGTCAGTCGAAATGACAGCAAAATGAGGCAGGAAAGAGTCAGGTGAACCCACTAAGAGCAAGATCATATCAAAGATGAGGATGAAATTAGAAGTTGAAGGGACCCTAAGTGATTCCGTTTGATTTTGAAAAGTGACAATAATTTCAATGTGTAAGAAGTTAGCAGAGACAGAAACTAATACGCAAAGTATTCATCCTTTTCCCCCATCCTTGCTTTTTACAGAAAATTCATTTTCTTTCCATTGCTCAGTTAAGCTGATCAATATAATCCAAGGAGAGTGTGAATGTGAGTTTTGGAGTGTATTTGAGGGTGTCACAGGCAAATATACAGGATTTTCAGATGCTTATGGCATAAATGTTTTCAATGTGTCGATTAACAACAACAATAAACAAAACACAATACTTAAAAATTAAGTTTATGTTAATGAACATTTAATAAGTACTTATAAAGGGGGATATTTATAGCTTAGTTAATTAAATTTCCTAGACAGCTTCCAGTATATTTATAAATTCAATGCACCATATTTGATTTCTTCACCAGCAAATTGTCTAACAGATCTTTTCATGTACTTAGGTAATCACAAATCAAAGAAATTGCATTTATATAGTGACTACTAAGTTTTTCTCATGATGTTTGCAAACAGTAAGATTCTTTTTATAATTTTCAGCCTAAAAATCTCAATTCTGTTGGAAAAAATTTCCCTGCAAGTATCTCATGGTTTAGTTTACTTAATTGGTCAAGAAAATAGATGATTTCAACCGTGAGAGAGATATTCGGAGCATCATTCAGATGGGCTGGGAGAAGACTGTTCTGCTTTGCAGTGTTTGCTCCATGTTTACCCAAAGAAGTTTCCTATCTGAGCTTTGGAGCTTTGACTCCGTTATGTATTTCTCTAAGGGTCCTTTCGCTTTCTGCTGTTCAAAGCATCTAACAAGTTGGTTGTTATACATACCATTGGGCATTTTTATAAATATAGAGATAAGATTTCTGCCCCCATTGAATTTGGTTACTCTGTGAGTTCTATTCTTTGTGATATCAAACAGAAAAAATAAGAACTTGCATAAACTATTAAATGAAGGGGAAAATGAGAAATAAATCGAAAGGGAAAATAAAAAATAGGAGTCCTCATTTCCATATCAGATTGAACCCATGGAATATTAAAGAAACTAAGCTCTCTTCATGAAATATGCCAACAGTTTAGAGTATTGGGGTCTGTTTCCCTAAAGTATAATGGAAATTTCTTCTTAACTAGGGAACTTTTGAAGAATCACATGTAAAACATATATTGTAGCTTAAATAAATATTAATTTTTTTCTTTTAAAAACCTCCGAAAATTCTTTTCTTTTTTTTCCCCCTCAGTGCTGGGGATTAAACTCAAGGCCTTGCATACACTAGGCACTCTACCACTAAGCTATTCCCCCCAGGCCCACAATTCTAAATCACTTGTTTATTAAACATTTTAGACTTAGAATTTCATTACTAATTTATTAAGTACTCAGATATGCCAAATATTCTTAACTATGTACTCAAAATATTAAATATACAAAAATATTTCTCCAGTAGAAAAATATTAAATGACATGTATTTTCTTTATTTCAATATCCCAATTCTTACTTCATTGAACTAGAGCCCCTTCATCACTAAAGGAAAAATTTTTGCATTTTGATATAATTTAGAGTTACAAAATATTAGGCATTTGCTAAATTGGTAGTTACAGACACCTAGAATAATGATGGCTTTGAAATGTTAGAAATGTGTTTTCTTTCACCTAAAAAACATCTATTTCTGCCAAGATTAAATCTTTTCAGAGAGGTTCACAAAATCTAATTGGTCATGCAGGTCCCTTCCGCTTGATCTGTGATATGATCCACCTTCTACTGAACTTGACATCTGTCTTTCTCAATGTTCTGGGCTCCTCTTAGTTTCCTATTGTGTCATGCTGGGCACATGGCTTCCATCCTAAAGAGTGCCTCCAGGTGGCCACTATGACATTCTCATTACAGGCAGAAGAAGGAAGGAGAACTGAAAAAATGTCCAAGTTGAGTTAGACTAATCCCTTTTCTTCAAGGGGTTTTCTCAAAAGTACTACCCATCAATTTCTATTTATATACCGTTGCTGAGAGCATAGTCATGTAGCTACCCCATCTACAAAGGGGTGGAGAGAAATCTGGTCACATTGCTGCTCCCGGATGTTACTCAACAAGACAGGGAGACTGACTGGTGGGCGACCAGCCGTCTCTCACACCCTGTCCAGCACCATGGCTTTCCTGTACCTTTGGATCAATGTTGCATACAGACAAGAGATCTTGGCTGAGACCTTTTCATACCAATAGAGACCCCAAATCTCTATAAGTTAGACTTATCTAATCCAAAATCACATGAGAAAATCGATGATCCTGATAATATCTCTTGGGGCTGGGGTGCATCTCAATAGTGCAGTGCTACCTAGCATGAAAGGACTGAGTTCTGTCCTATAAGTTAGCTGGGTTTTCAGTTCACTGTCCTTGGATTCAAATTACATCTCAACAAAATGCCAAGTCTGGTTGGATGTTATGACCACCCCTCACCTGTTCTCTACCAGACCTCTTTGCTAATAGATTGTATTCAACTAATCGCTTCCCAATTTTCCTTCATATTTTTAGCTGACAGGTGCACAGCTGTCATAGATATTGACACAGCATGACTGTCGCCTCTAGATCTGAAGACACAGCTTCTGGGGGCTTCCCAAGGAAGAGAGGAGAATTGAAGACACGTCAGGACGAGCAATAGAAGACTCTGGAAGGTAGGAGGGTGGACAAGAGAAGTGAGGAGATTGGGATTGGAAATCTAGAGTGAGATCAGGAAACGGAAGACTTGGGAAAAAACAAAAAGAGATTTGAAGCAAACAAGTGCTATGATGAGGGATCTTTGGTAAGAGAGGTCTCTTAAAGAGAATTTTAGAAGGTTTTGCTGCGTGCTGTGTCTTGCAATATCTATCACATTTTACCATTGCTCCCCTTTGCCACCTCCTCTAGAGTCAGTCTTTAAAGATCTGTGTTACTGATCAATACTTCTGAGGGTTGCTTATCTGTACTTTTTCAAGGATCTTCCTTATGAAATTTTTTTTAATCTTTATTTTTTATTATTTTTATGCAGTTCTGAGTATCCAACGCATGGCCTCCCTTGTGCTGAGCAAGTGCTCTACTCCTGAGCTACAACTCCAGCCCCCATAAAAATGGTTTTGATGAGAAAGCAGAGACCTACATTATTGGGGTTCAGTTACAACATGACCTGTGAAACCCAACAATTGCCCAACTGAACTAAGTGAGGTCACAGTTGTGGCTGGTAGGCTCTACACAACCTCCAGATAAGTTGTAGGAAAGACAAAGCTCATGCCTGTTTCTTTTCTAGAGCTCTGGGCAGTGACAGACTGACAGAAGTTCTCCATTTGACCAAGGCATAGTAGGTTAGAGATGGCACTGTGGGGACATCAAAGAACAAAGAGTCCATTAGTCATCAAACATTTATCAGAAAAGTATTGCAAGTATTATTCTATCTACTGGAGGAAAAATGGTGAGCGAAAGAGATAGCATCCCTCCCCACAGGAACCTTTAGTTAGTGAGCCCGTGGCAGCCCCATTGCATCTCCTGTGGGGGCCACATTGAGAACAAGGAAGCCAATTGGATGGAGGATGACCTGAGGCCTACGAGAATATGGACATCCTAACGGATGTCAGCACGGAGGGGTGATTTTGCTGCAGTTCAGTCGCCGTGATCCAGAAGCCAACATGGATAGAAAGTGACTGTTGAAGACCAGGTCTCCAGTGTGTGCCCTCTTGCACTGCAAAAATGCCCCTGATGGTTGGAGTCATCCTCATAAGTGAGAAGGAAAACCACTGGGTCAAGCCAAAAAACTAAAGAGATCTAGCTGAAATTAACTTGGAATGGAAAGGTTAATGTCTATTTACTTATTTGTCAATAGGTCAAATGGAGATCAGAGATAGCAATTACCTTATCAAAATACGAAGAAAGTTATCATTGTTGAAGACTTTCATATATTTTTACCCAGGGCATCTGATTACAAATCTCATTGGATAGGGATCTTCTAGAATAACTTTGAGGTCAATATATTGCCTGGTAATTAAGATTAGCATTTGGATTGGCATTAACATATATATTATATTATATTAATTTTTTATATATGAATTTTTTTTTTGCAGTGCTGGGGACAGAACTCAGTCCTTTCATGCTAGGTAGCACTGCACTATTGAGATGCACCCCAGCCCCAAGAGATATTATCAGGATCATCGATTTTCTCATGTGATTTTGGATTAGATAAGTCTAATATTAGAAAACTTACTATTACATTTCTGCTGACTGAAGGATCACTGCAGATGTAAGAAAGTGGTTCTAATTTTTCAAGGCGGTTTAGGTGAATTCTAATAATAGAGTGTGATTACACTTATAAGGAGTTTTAGAGGTAGCATGGGAGCTAGATCTAAGTATAGAAAATGCCAAAGATACCCTAGCTTAGGATTGATGCCTTGACATTTGAATATATTAAAAAACATTGGCTTCAACTTAAGGCTAAGAATGGTATCAGGTGTTGACTCCTTAAGGTTTATAGCAACAGTAAAAATGTCCGGATGCAAACGTTCACTTTATTGTCTTCTTGGTGTTGCACTGAGACAAAGAGAGGTAAAAGACAACTTGTCACGCAACCAAATGTCCAATAAGTTGGGATCCAGTTGAGAGAGCAATTCGAGTTGCCAATCATGGTTTCAGGCTTACAGAGGAGTAAAAAGGCTGATAAATGGTGGAAACAGAAAGTGTGTCAGAAAGTTCAAGGAATTAAAAGCTGTGCTCAGATGTCTCGATGGCAGCATTCAACATTTCAGAAACAAAGCAGTTCTGGCCAAGGACCAAGCCCAGGTCGTGAGACTGGGCGAGGGTGAAGGTGGAAGTTGCAGAAGCCGAGGAGAAGAGGATAGCACTGAGGGCCTTGGGCAGCCGGAACAGATGGCGTGGGACTCAGTGGGAGGCAGTGTCCCAAGCTGTGTGGAGGTAGACACTTGCCGAGACCACAGTGCTATCTGACACACATCAGTGTAGGAGGCACTCTGCCGGGCACTAAATTATTTGGCACCAAGGTAAACTCCCAACCACAACAATATTTGATTAGTTCCCAAATTTCTGGTGATAGGAGCTCCCCGGCTCACACCTGGGTGAGATGTTATGCTCCCAATCACCACTCCTCCCTCCCCATTTGATTGTTCTACTTCCAGTAACCTAAAGGAGGTGGCGGAGTTACAGAGCCCCCTAAGCACCTTCCCTTTTACCCACATTTCTATGGATCCCATATGTCAGTTACTAGGCGATGGGCTCGATGGGGGAAGGAAACTGTCTTAAATTTCCCCCCGCCCTTATATTCCTAGCACTTGCCTGAAATACACAGTTGCTGAATCAATGAATGAAGGAATAATTGTGTTGGCAGCCAGAGAACCCCACAAATCTTTAGAACCCCTAGAAATGGCATCTCTTGGTTGTGTTCCTTGTCCATTATGGCCACACGGGCTAATCTGGGCTGGGGGAGAGAGGTAGAGTTTCCAGGAAGTGTTGCCACGTGACCTATTAATTGATTCTGCATTATTTATGATTAATTGGGTGTTATTAATGATTTTTTAAAAAAAAATCACTAAATATCAGAGTTGCTTATTGAAAAAAAATTCTCATTACTCACAGGAAAGACATCCTAAGGACTTCAACTTCCATAGCGACCTTGTCAGTCAGGGGGCCCTCGTGGATGCTGAGGAGCACACAGGACACCTGTGCCATGACCTCCTTCAATCGGCAACAAAACCGTAATGGTCTCCTATTCTTCAGGTATCTGTAGTGAGGAATCCAAAGAGGACAGTCAATGGCAGCCCAAAGAGTAGAGTCCACGGGGAAGAAACCCTGTCAGTCTGGCTGCCTGTGTGTATTTATCTGTCTGTTTATGTCCTGCTGGTCTGTCAGGGTTCCCCAAGGAGACAAAATCAAGAGGATGCATGGAGGTGAGATGTGATAGGTAGGTGACTGGTAGGTGATAGATAAATAGATAAATGGATGACAGAGGGCTTATTAAACAAATTGGTTCACATCACTATGGGGGTCAAGAAATTCCATGACAGACTGCAAGCTGGAGACCCTGGGATGCTGGTCGTACACCCAAGACCAAGTTGGAAGGGCCTTAAAACCAGGAAAGTTGATGGGGTCATTCTCAGTTTGAGGCCAAAGGCCTGATAACCCAGGAGGATGGAGTCCCCCAGAGCCAGAAAGCCCAGAGTTCTGATGTCCTAGGACAGGAGGAGGAGAGCGTTCCAACTCTGGGATGGAAAGAGGGAGAAGAAATCCTTTCTTTCCTTTTTTGTTCTATTTAGGTCCCCAGCTGATTGGACGATGCTCACCCACACTGAAGACTGATCTTCCCCACTCCGTCCACCAGCTCACACACGAGTCTCCTCTGGAAATACCCTCACAGATACCTCCAGAAGCAATGTTTACCAGTTAGCTATCTAGGTGTTCCTTAATTCTGTCAGGGCAATGCCTAACATTAACTTCTAAACAGCTGCCCCTATGGTTCGGGGATGCTCTGCCCTGGAATTCCACCCTGTGCTATTCTGGACTTAATTGGATTTATCCTTGAACAGAAGCATTAAGGCCCAGGGGCCCAGAGTCTGAGCTCTGGAGGTGGGCAGACCCAATTTCAGTTGTGATTCAGTCACTCTCTAGCTGTGTGACCTCCAACAAGACACCCGGGCCCTTTCTCGACACTTTGGTTGCACAGGGCTCACCCTTCCTTTGGCCGGGATGATCAGTTTCCATTTCTGCCTCTTACTAAATACACATTTAACTAATTTAATCTTGCTTAATCCACCTTCGTGTTCCTCTTTTCGATGGAAATTCAAAAGTGGCAGCAAAGCCAGTTGATAAGTTGACATCTCAGAGAAGCACCAAGCAGGGGGCCTGGCTCACTACCAGAGTGACATGGCCTGGCACAGGCCCCATGTGCTAGACTCATGAAAGAGGTCTGAGAGAGCCCTGGTTTAGAGTTCACATTCTGATCATGTCAGAATAAGTGGTTCCGTGGAGGGCCGTGGGGAGAGAGGAGCCTTCTGGGAAGCTGGCCCCAGACTGGGAAGTGTCCCTGAGGTTACTGGATGTCACTGCACTATGCTGCCCCTGCCTGGGGGGAGGGGTGTTGGACCAGTGGTGACAGGAGAGTCCCCTAAGGAGTCACATGCACAGCTCACCCCTGGTGCTTCCTCCCTAGCCTTGGGAATACTGAGCCGTGAAATTCCAGTCCCTCCTCACCAAGGGGATGATGGTATTCCTTACGTGATCAAGTGGACCGTCTCTGTCCTACCCAACCCCAATTTCTCTCTTCGTGAGGACCTGCCAGTATTTTGTGTACCCACGTGATTTTGTCCCATGTTATCTGGGTGTAAGCGTCTGCTTCCTTTTCTCGGGGCCCTTGTTTCTCTTTTATCAACTGGAATATGCCACTCTTCCTGGAAAAGCAGCTGGGAATGGCATAAAGAGATGATCATTGTGAAATCTATCACAACTATTGCACTTTTGTTAATTAATTGAGTCATGTATTTTATTACAGTTTCCCCTCCTGGATCCAGTGGAGGATGCCATCTACTCCTCTAACTGTTGTGGCTCCTTCAATCTGGAACATTTCCACAGTGTTTGGTTTTTCCATATCAGTGGCATTTTAAAAACTATCGTTCCCTGGCCTCCATTTGCTTTTTTGAAAACGTGTCTTATTGTGTGTTTTTTAAAATATTTTGTTTTATGTGGGAGGTCATCCTCGCACGTGATTTGAATTACCTCCCTGGCTGGGTGAGAGGCGCTTAGACACAGCTGTGTCAGAGCCTTCCCCACCCTTCTCCAGGTCCGAGGGCTTGTCCGTGCAGAGGCATGCCGAAGACCCAATAGTCGCCCCTGACCTTGGAATGCTGCCCCCGTTAACCTTCATTGGATAGGATTTTCCCCAGAATTTCTTGTTCCCCAATAAAAGCCCACTCCCTGGCATGTTCTCTCTCTCTTGCTAGCCTCTTCAGTAAACCTCGCTGCGGCATTACATTAGGTGGCTGGAGGCTGGAGCTGGGAGGAGCTGTCCTGGAGCTGGTTTAAAGGTAATCACAGTCTTATCTCTTTGATTTAAAACTCCCTTGCGTTTTCTCACAGTTCGAACTTTCTTTCATGAAGCCAGCGCACGTCGTAGGCTAGAGTTTTAGTTATAGTTGGACACAATACCTTTATTTTATTTTGATGTGGTGCTGAGGATCGAACCCAGCGCCCCACACATGCCAGGCGAGCACTCCACCACTGAGCCACAACCCCAGCCCCTAGGATGTGTCTTAATTTGAGTCTGATGTTTCGCATGAATTCTCAGCCAGAAAACTATGAAGGTGATGCTCTTCTCCATGCTGAGGCCCATGACGCCCATGTGCTCCTCAAACAATGTCGATTTTCGTCATCCAGTTCAGGTGATGTCGTTTCCCCTGATAAGTCATTCCAGGGGAGATAAGTTAAGACCAACAAGTCTCGTGCTCTGCCTCACACGTTCACTCTGTCGGTTGCCTGAGCCCATCTTTACCATGAGGGTGACAATGTGATGATTTCCCGTCCTTCGGCAATCTCTGAACATTTGCCACTTGGTATTTATTTAGCATTTACACTGTAAGCAAGAGTCTTCTCTTTTCCCTCTTATGAACTTTGGTATCAACCTAACTCAATGATGAGACATCTGAACCAAAAATGTGGTTGTCTTTCTGCGTACTCAAGTCCACTTTTGCCATGCACCAGAGTTGAAAAGGATCCTGTGTTTATGGAGAGCCCTGCGGAACGTGGCTGCCAGGTGGTTATCCAGCTTTATCTTGGATACCTGTGGTAATGGGGGACCCAGTTATGTGCTGTTAGAAAGTTTCTATGTGAGTAAAACTCTCTGCTCCCTGGGACCTACAGAAGCTCATGTGTGGCCTGTGGTTTGTATGGAAGGTGCAGTCCTGGGGCCTGGGACACACCTGGGCTTGTAAAGTGTCTGTCAACTTGGACATTCACAGAGGCACTAGAGGAGAGCCAGGTGCCCTGTGGAGAGCATTCGTCAGAGCCCAGGCCTGTCCCCATCCTGGTTGCTCACCTGGCTCAGGGGCTCAGACGAGTCACCTGTGATGATGGTTCTAGATTCTGGAAGGAGAATAATATCTACACCTGGATCTTTTCTCCTTCCTTCCTTCCTTCCTTCCTTCCTTCCTTCCTTCCTTCCTTCCTTCCTTCCTTCCTTCCTTCCTTCCTTCCTTCCTTCCTTCCTTCCTTCTTTTAATGGAGAAGGAGGGGACAGGGCTAAGGGAACATAAAAGCTCATTAAACTTGAAGCAGAGAAGTGTTCCTAGGAGCACCTGCCTGGTACCAGAAGACCTGGACTTCCTCCTGGCTCTTTCAGTCCCAGGGTAGAGGATGCTCTCACCTCTGCCCAGCGCTTCCTGGATCCCTTCGTGTCGAGGTCTGTTTAAAGGCAGGACAAGAAGGGGTAACTGACCTGGGTCCTCCGAGGGCAGGGTCCAGCCCCTGGAGGCTGCTTGCTGGAGGGAGAGGCTCAGTGGACCTGGGACCAGCCTTAGCTTGTGGGAGAGGCCGGACCCTGACCTCGGTTGCCTTCTACATTGATCCCGACAGCCCAGTACTAATCCTCTCATAAACCCTCCGTTTCCCAAGGATTCCGCTCCTTTTCTTTGACCTAAAAGCTCGAGACCTTTAAATGAGGCCAGAGACCCTCCACCCTGTGCGGCAGAGGCCCAGCCTCCGGGCCTCTCACCTTCACCTCCCTGGGCCTCTCCAGTCCCCTGCTCCTCTGCCCTTCGGTCTCCATTCTCACTTCCCTCTCCCAGACGGTCTCCTTGCTCTGTGGTTCTTGATTCTCGGTTCTTACTTTTTACCCACCTTCCTTCCTTTTCCTCCACAGTTCTTCTCTCACGGTCCCTCCTTCGGTCCTTCTCGGACGGCAGGAGCAGTTCCAGGGAGGGTCCTCACCTGCATCTCGCCCCCGTGCAGGAGAGCAGGCTGGGGCTGTGCCCAGTCTCTAGGGAGGGGCCTCAGTCACTGAGAGGCTGCCTCAGAAGCCACTAGGAATGTGGAGACATGCCCACCCCAGACACCTCCTTCCTCACTGTCCCTCTGCCTCTTCAAAATACAGGATTGGGGACCCCAGGCCCTCTCCTTCAGGTTCTTCTTCTAAATTAATTTTCTCTCCTCTCTCTCTCCTCCCTCCCTCTCTCCCTCTCTCTCTCTCTCTCTCTCTGTACTGGAGATTGAACCTGCCAGTGCTTTACCACTAACCTACATTCCCAGCCCTTTTTATTTTATTTTAGTTTTTTAAACCGACTCTTGCTATGCTGCCCAGACCGACTGGCCTTGAACTTGCAATACTCCTGTTTCAGACTCCCAGGTCACCAGGATTACAGGCATGTTGCCACTGCTCCTTGTCCTGCCTTGCATCGAACAAGGCACTCTTCCTGATTTTAGTGGGACTGCTCTTAATGCTTCCTCATGACATTTTGGATTTAGGTAAATATATTTTTAACATGTTAAGAAAATACCCATGATTTCCTATTTTCTCAAGAGATTTTGTGCAGAATGGGTGTTGAGTTTCCTCAATGGCTTTTTTCAGCATCTATGAAGGTAATCACGTTTATCTCTTTTAATTCTATTTCTATAGCAAATCACATTGATCTACTTTTCAAAATAAACCATCTTCAAATCTCTCGTTTAAGCCTTGCTTGCTTGGTCATGGTGTATTTAGATTATTTATTAATCTCGATTGCCTAAGCCACTCCCTGTGCTCCAAAATGGATTGTTTGACAGGCCTTGTTCTAAATTTAGACCTTATATAAGATTATCATTTTCATATGAAGTAAAGCTCCTGCTCTGGTTACTCCAGAGTAAACTATTTAATTCAGGGGCTTATGAGAGAGAGGGAGAGAAAAAGTAAATATGGATCTGCTCTGGGATTGAGAAATGTACCAGGGTATTGTCATATCTTATTGGCAATATCTTGCCCCTGCAAAGAAGGAATTCATTAAAAGTGGCTAAATCCATGTTCTGTGATGAGATGTATATATGGGAACACAAATATACATCTTACCTAGCAACTAAGTATATTATTTAGTTGCTTTTTGGTGCTTCATTTAGTGTTTCCTCGCTTAGAAAATGTTGAATTCTTCTTAATTAGTTTGACCAGTTACTTTTCATTACAACTCTCTTGGAATTCCATTATTACGGACTCTTCTGATCATCTCCTGTATGATGGATGGCCATTCTCTTTCTGTTTGGGCTGGAATTGTCACTTCCCTTAGGTCACGACGTTTACTGCTATTTTCAGAGCACGTTGCTATCTTCTAGAAGGAGAATGGAATGGAATAAAAAGATGAAATAATATGAGTTAAAGGCCACAACTATGTGGAGGAGACCTCAGTGTTTTGCATCCATTATTAAAAAGATAAAGACAGAATGGAAGTAGAGCCTTTAAGTACAAATGACCAAGAATGTGTTTGACCTTCCTAATTATTTCCACACTTAAAATAGTCTTTTTAAATTTTTTATTATACACTATAAATTTAGTCAATATTATGTGTCTTACTTAGTCTGTGTTCTGTTGCTATAACAGAATATCTAAGACTAGGTGATTTATAAAGAAAAAAGTTCATGGTTCTGGAGACAGGAAAGTTCAAGATCATCTGGTGAAGCCCTCATTCTGTGTCTTAACATGTCAGATACCATCACATGGGCAAAGGGCATGACAGAATGGCAAGGGGTGGTTAAAGAGAGGACCTTGCTTTATAACAACTTGCTCTTGAGAAAACTGATCCATTTCAGTGAAAACTAATACAATCTCACAAGAAAAACATTGATTACTCTTAGAGGCCTAAGAATCTCTTAAACACCCATCCCCAGTACTGTACATTAGCAACCAAATTACATGTTTTGTCAGGAACAAACTACATCCAAGTAATAAGCAGTGTATTTGCAGGTTAGCAACTGTCTGTCAATCATGGTGTTAGGTTCCATGTAAAGACGGGTATGAATAAACCCTGACTTTTGCCAAGATAAATAATCATTAGGGAAAGGCAGAATCTTGGCAATGCTATAGTTTAGGTGACAGGAAAAAATTATTTATAGTCTCCTTGTAATTTTTAGTGTAATAAAGAATTCATCCTTCTTCAATATGCTTGAAAATATTGCACTTATTAAGGGCATGTAAACCTGACTTCTCAGTTATCTATCGGCATGGAGCCAATCACTTTGAAACAATCACTGTTTATTAACTCTTACAACAACCATTGTTTATTTAGTCCATAA
The DNA here is from genome assembly GCF_021218885.2 of Marmota monax. Lineage (NCBI taxonomy): Eukaryota > Metazoa > Chordata > Mammalia > Rodentia > Sciuridae > Marmota > Marmota monax. The sequence continues at coordinate 498,562 of NW_026695201.1, read as the reverse complement.
TTTCATAGGTCAGCAGCTTGGACCGGGCATAGCAGAACCGTTCTTGTCTTAGCTCGGCTCACTCTGCAGTTGGCTGTAGGACAGATAGATATCTACCTCTGATTCTCATGAGTTGGCTGACTGTCAAGGGGGGTGGGGCAAGAGTGGTGGGCCACAGATCTCTCATCATCCATCAGCCAACTCGATCGTATTTCCACAGAACAGAGCTCCCCAGAGCAGCTGTAAATATGCAAGTGCTTTCCAAGACTTTGCTCGCAGCAGCAGGTTTGCTACCATTCATTGGCCAAAGCAAATAATAAAGGCAGCCCAGATTCTGAGGGTAGAGAAAAACGCCATCCCTCAAAGGGAGAAGGTTTCAAGACAAATTACCCATGATGTCTGGGCAGGAAGATTTGTGGCCATTTTTGAAATCTGTAATAGGTGACAGAGCTGATGAAAAATATACTTACCACACATTCATTCATTCTCTCTCTCTCTCTTTCTCTTGATCTCTCTATCTCTCTCTCTATCCTTCCTTCTACCTACCTATCATCTATCTACCTGAGTCAGGGTGAAGGTCAAGGTTTATTTTCTACCACGTTGTAAATGAGAACATTAAGGAGAAGCAAAATGTCCAAGGAATACTTATTTTGCCTTTTGTTGTGGGGGGAAGTGATATAATTTTCTTCTCAATTTTCCTTACTATACAACTAATAACACCTACTTTGCTCCCATAAACTGTTAACTATGATTTTTACCATGCATAGTATTGAGGTTTTGATAGACCTAGGAAAATAAGTTTCGGTCCACATGTGTAGGAAAATAAGTCACAGACCATTTATGTAGGAAATGCTCGGAGATTGGGAAATTGCTTTCTGCCCTTGTGAACTTCTAGACGTCTAAGATAAGGCCAAGAATTTGCTAAAAATGGATTAGTAGTAAAGAACTCCTTTTAAGAGGTTTTTATGTGTTCCATTTTCCTCCACCATCTCTCCTCAGACTAAATGACGGAGGCTGCAGAAAATCTCTTTGTGTACAAAGATGAACGTGTTCTTTCTGGAGTTGAGAAGGCCTTGGAACTGCTATCTGACTCACATCTGAAATTGTCTGAATATGAGCAAATGGCTGGGGTTCTCTGTAATAACAGCATGAAAGCACAGTGCGGCATGAGGAATAGCCGGTACATTCAGAGTTTGGCAGGAAAGATACACGTTTCCTGTGGTCACTGTGAACCAGATGGGACCATCTTGAAGGTGACCTTGTGCACAAGGATGCACAGAGGATGAGGTGACCTCAACAGAGATCTTATCATCAGCTTTTACCCTTATTATTTCCTTCATTCTGTTATTTTGACTTTATGTGAACTTTTTCTAGGTTAAGATGTAAGTAGAGATATTGAATTATAGATCTTTCTGCTTAAGCATTTCAAGCTATGAAAATTTCCTCTCAGCTCCGCGGTAGCTGCTATCCACAAATTTTGACATGTTATGCTTTTAATATCTAATTCCCCTTGAGATTTTTTTTCTTTGATCCATGGCTTATTAAAAAAGTGTGAACTTAATTCCAAAATATCATGAATTTTTCATTGATATTTTCACTCTTGATTTCTAATTTAATTCCTTTGTGGTCAGAGAATTTTCTTTATGATGATTAAAATCCTTTGATGCCCATTTTATAGGCCATAAAGAGAATGTGACTTGAAAATATTCCATATATGCTTGAAAAAGGCATCCTGCATTTGCTAAGTGCAGTGTTACATAAAATCTATTAGATCAAGTTTATTGGTTGAGTTGCTCACATTTTCTACATCCTTATTGATTACTTCATGGTTTTTTACATGCAGTAATTAATTTTGTGGAGGTGAGAGGAAGGAAGATGAGCCCGCAGAGGGAATTATGTAGGTCCCAAAGAGGAATGACATATGGAAACAGACTTCTGTCCAATCACTCCATCGAAATGCTGAGAAACTGAATCCCACCAGTAAGTGCAGGTTGACTTCTCAACCAAGAGATTCTTCAAATTCTGTATACAATCCAGCTTCTCCACAGATACCTACAAGCTCTCTAGTCTTGGTACACATAAGCAGAGCTTGAGATAGGTAGGTCTCCACCCTTTATCTGATCTTACTACCCTGTTTAGGTGCCTGTCTCATTAGAGGCAGGACCTCATCACACTCTCCACAGAATTGTCACATCTTGGCATAATTGAGGGTACCTAGTAAGTGCTCAATAAATGCTGAGTGAATCCATGAAACTCTGCTTACATACCTAAGTCATTGGCCATGACACATTTAAACTATTTGACTCACCCAACATCTTTATCTATTGAGAGAATTTGGACAGTTTGTCAGGCCTATCAAAAGGCTGATCAAAATGAAACTAAAATATAATTTTAAGCATTCATGTTCAATTAGGAGAGCTTGGACTCCAAGCCTTACAAAGAATTTGGGCCCAAGTTGTAGGAGGTACATGTGGAAGATTCAGGTGGAACTAGAACTGACTCTCAGATCTTTTTTTCCCCCTCCTGCACTCTAGGGGCAGCCTTGGGACACTATATACTTTGGTGCAATCTGTGCCCTGTGCATCTCCTGGGTGGGTTGGGAAGGTGCCATTCACTTTATGCTCAATGGGATTGTCTCCTTGGAGTTGAGCTCTGCAGGATGCCTCTATATGGATGACCCAGGTACAGGAAAAAATTACCCTGCATAAGCCTTGCCTGAGTAGGTCAACAGCTAGGCTTTCTCCTTCAAGGGAAAATAAAAGGTTTTGTGTATACCAGCAGAGGGCAGTGTACTCTCACCAATCTTTGAACTTAGGCAGAGCCAAGTTTAGAAACAAACATATCATCCTACCAGCTATGGAAGATTAAAAGTTGATTCAGAAATATGTGTGTGTTTCTACAATTGTGAAAAACTTCAAACAATTTAAATTATATTTATTGCTAATAGGTTACATATTCATATAGTTTAGAATTAAAAATATATAAGATGGCATGCACTCTTATCTTGAACTATTAAGTTCCCACCTTTGGGAGCAACCTGTCTTACTAATTGCTTAGATAACATTTTGAAGAATTTTTATGCATAAGCAGCTAAGTACACACATTTGCTTCTCTTACCTTTTTAAAATGGTAACATGTTACGTTAATTGAAAAATCTCTGGGAAAAATCCATAGACATTGTAGTGCATCTTGTTTTCTTTAAACAGTAGCTCTTAGAGCTCATTCTAATTTGGTATACAAATTATGTATTCATTTTTATAGTAGAATACTACTTTTTATGTCTTTTTTTTTTTTTACCAGGGGTTGGACTCAGGAGCACTCAGCCACCAAGCCATATCCCCAGCCTTTTTTTTTTTTTGTATTTTATTTAGAGACAGAGTCCCACTGAGTTGCTTAGCACCTCATCATTACAGAGACTGGCTTTGAACTAGGATCCTCCTGCTTCAGCCTCCTGAGCCACTGGGATTACAGGTGTGTGCCACCACCCGGTGGAGAATACTGTTTCATTGCACAGATGTAACAAAATTAACCTTCCCTCTGCTGATGAAAATAAAGATTATGTCTAGTTGTTACCTGTTTCAAATAATGATGCAGGGAATGAATTTGATTATTTGCTGTCTGTCACGTGAGCTCCATTAGGAAAGGGATTTTGTCTGTTATTCATTAATGTATCCCAGTGCTCACAGAAGTACCTAGTGCATAAGTTGGATGATCAATAAATCATTATGGAGTTGACCCATTATTTTACATGCACACACACATGTACACACATCCAAAATCGTCTACACCTGGATCTATTTTGACCACAAGGTGCCTATTCACCCTCTAACAGAGAACTCATAACCTCACACCAAGAAGATCCCTTATATTCTTTCTGTCCTGTACACATTCCTCACCCTAGAACAACTTCCTTCTGGTTTTTAAACTCTTTCTGATACTATAAATCAATTTCACCTGATGTTGGATATCATATAAATCAAACCATATAGCATATTCTCATTTGTTCTGGTTTATTTCAATGGTTAAAATGTGAGAAACATCCATATTTTTTGCATATATCAGTCATTACATTTTTTAAGTTGCTGGATACTTCATCACTGTATGAATTTATTACAGTTTATTTATATCTTGTTAAGCATTTGTGTAGTTTCTAGTTTGGGGCTATGATGAATAAAGTCATCGTAGACATTCTTGTACAAGTATTTTTTTTTTTTTAGTTGTAACTGGATGCCATATTTGATTTTATTTATTTTATTTATTTATTTTGATGTACTAAGGATCGAACCTAAAACATTCTACCTCAGTGGTACAACCCCACCTTGTACAAGTATTTTTTTAAATCTGTTTTAATTAGTTACACATGACAGTACAAGGATCTTGACATATCATACATTTGAATCAGATGGGATATAATTTCTCATTTTTCTGAGTGTACAGATTGCAGAATTACATTGGTCATGCATGTACAAGTATTTTTGAAGACAAAATATATTTATCTGGGATAAATATTTGGGAAGGGGATTTCTGGGTCACAGAGTAGATGCATCTTTGACTTTCTAAATGCTAGAGAATCCTTCAAAGTGAATGTACCACTTTATTACTATTAAGCAATGTCTGAGCATTCTAGCTGCTGCATATCTTCACCAACACTAAGTGTTTTCAGTCTTTTTAATTAAAGACATTCTGGTGGGTATGATGTGTATTTTATTATGACTTTAATTCACATTTCCCTGATGACTAATGATATTAAGGACCTTTTCATTACTGACTATCATATATTTTCTTTTGTGAAGTGCCTGTTCAAAGTTTTGCTCAGTTTTAATGGATTGCTCATTTCTTATTCTTGTTTTGTAGGAAATCTTTGCATAGTCTAGGAACAATTTTTTTTCCCTATTATGGCTTCTCTATTTTTTTCTAAATTGTCTTCTTTTTTAATATGGAAAACTTTTAATTGTAATGAAGTTTAATTTATCAAATTATTGTAAATTATTAGAGCTTTTTTTTTCCTGTTTAAGAAATATCTGATTACCTTTAGGTCACCAGGACATTTTCCTATGTTTTCTTCTAGAAGCTTTATGTGTACTTTATGTGTACTTAGGCCTGTGATCCATCTCGATTACTATTATTATTATTTTTACACAATTTACAAAATGTGATTGTGTTGATGGCAAAAAAATCTGCATCTTGATTGTTATGAACTGTTCAGACATCATAATGGGAAACATATATAGCTTACATAATTGAAGTACATGTTTCTCAGAATCCATCTGTTCATCTCAACCTTTTGTTAGACCTTCATACATATCACAAATTGACTGGCTTGAGTGTCTTCATAACTATTTCCTCTCCATCACGCAGTGATGGGGTGGCATAGGACTGTTGGTCAGTTCTTAGAAATTTGGTTTCTGTAATAGTGGGGAAGTGATGCAGGCAACCTTCCTGTTAACCTTCCTGAACTTTAGTTTCCTCTTCATAGCTCTGATGTTGTTGCTATTATTTTTATGATGATGTTGATGATATTATGTGAGAAAGAGAACAAGGTTCCTGTTTTCCATTCAGATATTCAGTTGACCTAACATTATTTGTTAAGAAATCTCTCTTCTCCTTAATGCATTGAGTTCACACCTTGTTTTTTTTTTTAATCAACTGATGGTATTTCTGAACTCTTTATTATGTTCCATTGATATATTTGTTGATCCTTGCAATAATACCTCATACTGTCTTCTTTTCTCAAAAAATTATTTTGGATATTGTAAGCCTTTAAACTTATATAAATTTTAGAACTCACTGTTTGATATGTTCAAAAAAGCATGCTGAAATTTCAATAGGGATTGAAATGAATCTTGATAAATTTAGAGAAAATAGACATTTTTAACATTGTTGTGTCTACCCATCCATGAATATAGAATAACTCTTTATAATTTAGGTTTTTAATTTCTCTGAGAAATTAAAGTAGAGGTTTTGTACATATTTCATGAGACTGTTTCCTAGATACCTGAAATTTGATGTTATTATGATGATGTTGTTATGAAATGTTATCTTCAATATCTTCCCTAGTATTTTGAGAGCCATTTGATTTTGTATTTTTGTCTTGGGTCCTCCAACCTTGCTAAATTATTCATTTTAGAAGGTTAGACTTCCTATGAACATAACCATGTTGTCTTCAAATAACAATACTTTTGCTTTTTAAAAATTTTTCCCAGTTTTTATGCCTTTTATCACTTTTGTCTTATGATATTGCACTGTTAAAGTGCAGATGATACAATGTAGAATAAAGGCAAAAGGAGGTAGAATTCTTTCTTTCTTGACCTGCATAGGTTAATATAGGATCACATTGTTATTCTTTATTAACTTAAGGATAGGTCTCTTTCATTTATAGTTTATTGAGAGTTGTTCTGTTTTGTTTTAATCATAAATAGAGGTTGAATGAGTGATCAAGAAGATTCCACACTCTGGACTTTGTTCCCTTAGAGTTTGTTAAAATAAAAAGTGCTTAATTTATGTTTCATGAACTATGTGTAGGTTATCTATGTGAACAATCTGACTGGTGGAAAGAGGTCAACAGACCTTAGCAGAGTGAGTTTTGCATGAGTTTTTCTTGTTATTTATACCAGTTACTTTTCAAATGAGAAAACTGGGCTCCATTGAGATTTTCTAACACAAGAGTACACAGTAAAATAAATATTTCCATAAAATAGCTGTTAATACTTGGTATAATGTCTTAGAGGAAGCAATGTAAAAGCAAGCAAGACTGAAATACACACAGAGGAGAGGGTCAAAAGTGAATATTTGTGGTCACTTTCTCAGAATTCTGTACCAATGCTCCACTTTCCCTCTACATTAGGATTTGGCTGTTTACTGGGTAGTTAAGGCAAAGCCAGGTAGATCCACTTGTGGTTGTGTGTTGTGAATCAAGTTGTGGGTGATTACTACCATGATGTGCTGGAGAGAATCAAGATCCAGGGCTCCAGAACTGTGACACCATATCACTGTGTGACATCTGCCAAGTCACCACATGTCTCTGGACCAGTTTCCCTTTGGAGATAAAGGACTTGTATTAAACCAAGAATCCTTAATCCATGAGTCACAGGATAGAAGCCACAATCAGGTTCCCTTCAAGGGGTGCAGAAGAGTTAGAAATGGGCAATGGAGAGGACTCTTTACCTCAAAAATCTCTTACATTTTTTCCCTCTCTCTTCTTCCACCCTCCAAATATCAACAGTATTTTCCTTCATTGAATAATGAACCCTGTTCTTCTTCACATGGAAAGATAAATTTTTAAAATTAATTAATTAATTTTACAGTAGAATGCACTTTGACATAGAGTACACAAACAGAGCACAACTTCTCATTCTTCTAGCTGTACATGGTCTGGACCAGTTGATTTCTAAGTTTTCTTCTCCAATCCTGAATATATGGAAGGATCTTCCCTCTGGGCCTGTTAGAAGGCTAGAAATTCTCTTGGTCATTTCAGTAACTTTACTTATCTTAAAATAATAAAGATGAGAATAACAAGTTACATATATCTAATCCCAAATTCCCAAATCTGTAATGCTCCAAAGTCCAAAACTGTTTAAGCTGTGACATGATGCTACGTGTAGGAAATTCTGCACCTGTTTTCAAGTGACAGGTTGTATGTGTGCCTGCATTTGGCTGCAACCTGTCACCTGAAAACAGGTTTTAACCCAAAATGTAGGCACACCAACAATATTATATAAAATTACCTTCAGGATATTAGTATAGGGTATATATCCAGAAAAGAATTTTGTGTTTAGACTTGAGTTATATCCCTGAGATCTCTCATTATGTATATGCAAATATTTTAAAGTCCAAACAAATCCAAAATCTGAAACACTTTGGGTCCTAAGCATTTCAGGTAAGGGATACGCAACCTGTGTTGTGAAGTTTAAGTGAGTTGATTCATGCAGAGCTTTTAGAACAATGTCAGTCACCTGTTAAGGACTTGACAAATATTTGCTATTTCCATTACTATCTGCTTCACTGTGACAATGATATATTGATCAGTTTACGTTCCAAATTTTCCATAGAAGAAACAGAAAAGCCAAAGAAGGAAGTCTACTGGAGTGGGTGGGAGCCCAACCAGTCCTTGGGGACACAGGTTTTCGGATCTGAGCCTCCATAGCTGGATCCTGCCCTGAATGTGGCTCCAAAATTGCTGTGTCTCTCTCTAGGTGAGACTCAGTAGAATGTATTTTGCAGTTGGCAAATGGATATTACCAACTCAAGACATTATTATCAAAGCCTCCAAATTTGGATGGGATGTGGTCAGATCTGAGGTCCACTTGCTGGCTGAATTATGCAAGGTGAGCAGCCTAGAGCCTTGATCATGTTCTCCAAACAACTGGGGGAAAAGACTGCCCTGTTGTTACCAGCCACCACAAAAGCATCAATACTAATTCATGTGCATCTACAATTCAAATCATCATTCCCTGAAAGGATAAAAATGTTTTACTTCTTTGAGTAGAAAGTTCCCCCAAGATTTCCCTAGCAGTAGTTGTTCTGTTTAGTTGCAGGAACATGTAAATCATGTTGCTATTCTTAGTTACCCAGATGAGAAGACAGTGTTCACTGTGGGCTTGCTCTCTGACTTTCAGATCAGAGCTCTGCAGATGTGGCAAAAATGGTGAAGCTTTTGATAGTGAATCAGGCTTCTGCCTTTTCTTTCATGAATAAGTGATGTGCACGGTCCCCACTACTAGCTCCAACCTGGAAAAAGTAAGTGTGTGGTAAGAAAGTTTTGTTTCTAGACCACCACTGAGTTATGTCTCCCCCAAAAGATATGCTAAAGTCCTGACCCCTGACCCACAGGCTTGCAAAAGTAATTAAGATATCATTAGAGTGGAGCCTAATTGATAAGAATGGTGTCCTTATGAGAAGGGGACACTTAATACAGATAGCAGGGAAAATACCAGGTGACAATGAGGCAGAGACTGGAGTGGTACATTTATTTATAAACCAAGAAACTCTTGGAGACACCAGATACTGGAAGAAGCCAGAAAGGATCCTCCCTTAGAGGATCCAGAGACAAATGGCTCTGTCAATACCTTGATCTTGGACTTCTCTGGGGAGGCTGCCAGCATCTTGCCAGGGGGTCCTTCTTCCTGCCTAGGAGGGTGTAAGCCACTGGAGAAAATAAATCAGAAATAATTAGTGAAGAAAAAAAGACACAGAGTCAGAAAAATAGTTTTAAAGCAGAGCCCCTGATAGACTCAGCCCAGCAGGAACTGGGGTTGGACAAATAGAAAATGGCTCCCATGGTTTATTTAAGGGGGTCCGTCAAAGGCAGAGATAAAGTTTCAGCGGTGAAGTCTTGCTTTGTGATGTGTTGCAGTCAGCAGGTTGATTGAAATCTTGGCAGGTCACACCCATCTCTGAGGGGCTGTGTGGATACAGCAGGTCACCCCATCTCCGGCGCTGTGTGGGACCAGGAAGAGCTGAATAGAAATTCACGTGTATGTGGGACTGCCACAGGAAGTTCCCAAACACCAGATGTTTCTATTCAGTAGGCTGTGGTGCCAATGTAGTCCACACACCGCCCACAGATGGCTCTCAACAGACTTCTAATCACAGATCTGAGAAATAATAAATTTCTATGGTTTTTTAAAACCACTCTAGTATCTAGTACTTTGTTACAGCAGCCACACGAAACTAATACACACACTGTCCTCATTCTGGGTCTCTTTACTTGCTTAGTTATTTAAACCTTTCTTTGAAAAGCTCTTGTCTGTCCAAAGCCTCAGAAAAGAATGGAAACTAAGCCTCATTTATACTAAGGTAAGTGAGCTGGAAATGGTGTAAAGTGGTAGCTCTCTGGCCACTGGCTTTGAGGGTCACACTCTGATAATAAAGGAATCAGTAGAACAATAGACATATTCCTGGCTAGGAATCAGTTGACCCCTTTTGGCATCTCAGTTTTAGTCAAAGCTACATAAATGCAAAGATGATATCTTTCAGATTTGACACTTGTTGATTGTTTGAGTCTATGAATGAAGTTCCAAGGATGGAATCTCAGATTTTTATCTTGATGGAGAGAATGATTTTGCTTGATCGAGAGCCTTATGGCTCGGTTGACATCAGTTGATTCTCTTCATTTTTTATCAGTTTAAGCCCTCAGTGTCTCTCTCCAGATTGTTATAATGTTCCTTAAGGATATCACTTCCTTTGATGCCTCCTACAATCTGCCAAAGTAGGATAGTCTGGCTTAATTTGCATAATTTCTCCGTAAAGTCTAGCATTAACGACTGCAGACAAATCAACAATCAGAGCCCTTATGGAAGACTCCATGGAACTTGTACCTAAGCTTTCTTTGTCTCTCCAGACTCCTCCCCCACCACATCCTTCACTTGACTCACATTTCTCACCTCCTCACTCCCTATGAATACTTAAGCTTCTGCCCTTGTGTGATTTTGATAAGGCCCTTCCTCCAGTGTGAAACGCCCTGTCCTCATGCAACCCTGTTGCTGCTCTACCCATCCTTCAGGGACAACTCCTAACCAGACTCCACGCCCCTTTCTCTGTCTTGCACAAATACTTTTTAGCAGCGTCCCAAGTTTTCTTTTGCTATAACCTGTTATTTATGAACCCAGTTTTATCTACCGTTGGTCACCTTCTTGAGGGCAGATTTGGTATCATATTGATCTTTGTTCCTTTCTATTTCCTACTATAGTGTCCGGTAAATGGCGTTTTTAAATCAACCTTCACTGATATGCATTGAATTTTCCAAATGCGATCAGTTTTTTCAGGTAGTCAAAAGAAATGTTCTCATTGGCCTTGAAAACTGTTTATTGTATTTCTTACTTTGCTAAAATCTGCCAACAGTTAAGTGGAAATAGACACAAGCGGGTCTCAGAGGTCATAGAGTTGCAAGTCTCTCTATTTTTTGTACCTAAAATTCACTTTTTGACTTTTCCCTGGATTTGAAAATAGGAGTCCTGCCTCATCATCTCATTACCATAAGTCTGTGTTCATGAAGCTTCCTGGTGACTCTTAGGACAAAGTTCACCTGAGCTGGGGGACAGACATAGGCCACAACCCAGCAATGATGTTCAAAGTCCCTGAGCATGGGGCCTCTGAAAATTTCTTCAATGTCTGAAAAGTTCCTCTTGTTATCAGCTCTCCTTGCTCGACTCTTATGATATAAAAATATATGGTTGGGCCTGGGGCTGTAGCTCAGTGGCAGAGCATTTGCCTCACACGAATGAGACATTGGGTTGTAACCTCAGCACCACATAAAAGGTAAATAAAGAAAATAAAGGTATTGGGTCCATCTACAATTAAAAAAATATCTTAAAACTATGGTCAATTTGTCCTATAAACACAGAGTACCTGATTTTCTCAGATTAGCTGGATTTTCTAGAAGCCCAATATTTGTCCCTTTCTACTTGGGAACGCTGATTTATCTCATCTGTAAGACACACAGAGCAGAGTAGGGAGGAAGTGTGGTGAGGGAGACGCCCATCTTTTCTCTCTTCACCTTCCCTTTCTTTCCTTCCATCCCCACCTCAGGCCTGGGGAGGCTTCAACTCTGGAAGAATACGTATCTTTCTCACTAGGCTCCTAGCTGTGTGCCCATCTAGAACACATTATGGTCTCACATAGTATCACCCAAGGAGATGACTGTCCTTGCCACATCCATCATGGCGTCCGCAAGGTAGCAGGTGCAGAGGAGGATGTGGAATAAATGGGCCAAGGCAGAGCATATCAGAGACCCAGGTCTTTCCAGAGATCCAGTAGCAGCACAGAGAGAATGACCTGTGCCCGGGCAGAAGCCTGTGGTTTGGATGAAAAGGCTACAGAGTATAAAACAAAGAATTATAATTTGAGGCACATGTAGCTATAACAGATATGGGCCATGGGTATCCACCAAATACCCCAGAAAAAGACTGGACAGAATTATTCAGAACTAAGCAGGAACCAATCCAGTGAGTCCAGGGATGAAATCAGGCTACCCGAGTCCCAGGGACACCAGGGAGGAAGCTCACTGCCCACAGGCCCTTCCATTCCAGAGGAAGGCAGCCTCTCTCCTCTGGTCTCCCTCTCAAGATCTCTCTTCTACTTCCACCTGTCATCTTAAGAAACAAAACAAAGATAAAACAGGGCTTTGGGGGAGTTTAAATTTGGAATTCACTGAATATGTATGCAAAAGAGGCTGAATTTGGATAAAAGAGACCATTTAAAATTAGCCAAGTCTCAGGCCTATTTAATAGGCCATCATTTCCTTTTATTTATGTGTTTAATTGCATACATTCTCTTAAGATATCAGCAAGGGTAGAAACTCAAAAATAAGATATACTTGGCCACAGATAAGAATGAAAGCGTCAATTCTTTGCAAATCTGAGTTGTGAATAAGCCTAACATAATCTTACTCTATCTATCTTCAACAGTTACCTGATATTAAGACTCTTGAAGTAAGCAGTATCAAACCACAGATGTCTGCAAGACAAACATTTATTAGCCTAAATGAGTTTTATTTTTATCTCGAATGGGAGTCAAACGATCATCTTCTTGGACTTTGTCTCCTTTGCACCTCTATCTAGCAACTCAGGGAGACCCTGTCTCTAAATAAAATACAAAAAAAAAAAAGGCTGGGGATGTGGCTCAGTGGTCGAGTGCCCCTCAGTTCAATCCCTGGTACCCACCCAACCTCCCCCCCAAAAAGAAAGAGAAAATAAAAGAAAGAAAGTCAAAAGAATAAGTCTGGTTCATCCTAAAACTTGACCTCCCCATGCGACAGCCTTCCTTGCCCTCTCTTAGCTCAGGGCTGACTTCTTGGAAACCTGAAGCAAGGAAAGAGGGGGTGGGGTTTGTTTCCTCTCTCCTTTTGCTTCACTTCCTTGCGAACTCATGATCTGCTATTTGGGGATGGGTGGTGTTCAAGAAGTGGGGACAGGATGGGAGTGTTTATGACAAAGGGTAGAGTCCTCTGTGAGCGGCTGTTACAATGGGCTGGTGCCCCCTGGGCAGGGCCCATGTCCAACGGCTGCCTCTTCCTCTTTAGCAGTATCTTTGCAGCTTCTTTAGAGACTTGTCCACCTGAACCTGCAGGTCCCCAATGCAATGTCTCCTCCAGCCAGCTACTTATTACTACCTTGCTCTTCCGGGCATTCCTCATTCCTGTGGAGATTCCCTCCTAGATGTCCTCTCAGTGTGGTCACCTTCAAAATAATCCAGGTGGTACACGTGAAACCCTGAAAAACACACAGATTTCCCAGCTGAAATCTTAGTGCACAGGCTGCTTCCAGTGTGGCTCCAGACAGTCACCTTCAGACATTTGCAAATATGAGCCAAGGACGGGTCCATGTTCCTCCAAACTCCAGTGGACACGTGAAACTTTCTCATGGATGATCTGGGTTCCTCTCTTAGTTTATTTGGGGGAATTCCCTATTACATATTCCTTATTACTTGATGAATTCTTGGTTTAGTATTATAAAGCACAGATGTGCAAGAGGGGCTAGTAATGATGGCAGTAACCAGTTCAACTCTTTAAATAAGTCTTGCACAAATGTTCTAGCACTTATTGTTCCAGGTCTTGGTGCTTCTGCCCAAACTGAGATCATTTGAAAAATCATACTTATGACTAAGAGACATACTAACGATTTTATAGTGGAGAAACGAGAATCTACATTAGCTCCTCACAACAGTGACAAACACCAAATAAATCCCCACTAAGCATTTCAATTCTTTCCAAAGTTACCTAGTCTCAGTTTCACTGAAATTGAATCTGGATTCTTTTCCAGCAAGATATAAGATAACAGTGTCTATTCTTAGGTCTGTGTCTGAATCTACAGCTAAATTTATCTATATCCACAGAGAGTTTTATCCCTTGCCCCCATTTACAGAAGGGACTTATATTACTGAGCTTACTTTATGCCATGGTTTGCAACTTACTGGTAATTTTCAAGTGACAAAGGTTATATATACACAATGGAATATTACTCAGCCTTAAAGAAAAATGAAATTATGGCATTTGCAAGTAAACTAACGGAGCTGGAGGATTTCATGCTAAGTGAAATAAGCTAATCCCCCCCCCCCCAACCAAAGGCCGAATGTTTTCTCTGATAGGCGGATGCTAAAACACAATAGTGGGGTGGAGGCTAAGGAAGAATAGATGTACTTGGGGTTAGACAGAGGGGAGTGGAGGGAGGGGAGGGGATATGGGGGTAGGAAAGAGAGTAGAATGAATTGGACATTGTCACTCTATATGCATATATGATTATACAACCAGTGTGACTCTACATTGGGTACAACCAGAAGAATGAGAAGTTGTACTCCATTTGTGTATGATACGTCAAAATGCATTCTACTTTCACGTACAACTAATTAGAACAAATAAAAATAAATAAAACAGAATAGTAGTTAAAAATATTAGCAATTACAATGTTAAACCAATTATAAATCATAGTCATATTACATATTATTAATAATGTTACAGTAACTAAATGATGGATCAAATGTTAATATTAAGCAAACAATAAGTATGGAGGCTGTATTAATAATCATAGGAATACAACAGGAACTATGGATAAAAATTTTCTTAAAATTCTTAAATTCATACTGCAACATTGAAAATATGGTACTTGGGTCTTAAAAGAAAAGTCTGTCATTAATTTATTTTGAACTCATATGCTCCTCCTTCCTAGAGCCAAGGACAGTGCCTGATGCCCAGGAGATAATCAGTAGCTACGGTTAAATTAATGATGCTTCACTGAAAATCTTATTACCAACTTTGAGAGTTCTGAGAATAAAGCTGGCAGGATGTTCACAGGCTGCTGTCCTTTCTCCTTGTCCTACAGGCTTTTATATCCACAGAGCAATCAATGCGCGCACGCACACACATACGCGCGCGCACACACACACGATTCTCAATGAAAACGAAAAAATTCTCTCCACTGAGGAAGTCACATGGAAAGTACTGTCTATTGGAGTTTGGTCCTGAGAGACCAGGTGGGTGCGTTCCCAGGGCGGGGGCTGCTGCAGAGTTCAGTGTGGGGAGCTTCAGCAGCTGGGACTGAGCTCTAACAAGGCTGGGTAGAATCTAGTCTAGAGAGATGGGATCAGCAGATCTGGATTGGGAACAGGCAGAGGCTCATCTCTGCTGAGAGTCTGGATCTCAGAAGCCTCCCAAGAGTTCTACTGCCAGAGCCAGGGAGCCAATCCTCCAAGGGTCTGGAACATTCTGGAACATTCTGCCATGAATACAACCCTTCCTGGCGTCGTCCCCAAGGGTATTCACGCCCACCTGCTCAGTTTCCTCACTCTCTTCAGTTGGTCATTGAATGGCCCCAGATTCAAAGGAAGTGAGTTGCTCTCCTCTCGGTATCTCTGACTTGCATCCCCATGGGACAATCTTCTCTGTGCCTGTTTCACTCATGTTTTTCTAGGTACACCACAGGCCACGCAGTAGGGGCTTGCTGAGACAACATGGCGACGTGTGCTCTGATCTCCCAGGCTCCTGCCTCCTCCGCACGGCTCCTGCCCCAGTTCTGCACTTGCCAACTGAGAAAGGCAGGCTGCTTTTCAAATACCAGCTCACTGTGCCGCCTCTGGATCAGCTCAGTTCTGGATCAGCTGAGGCTGCTTTTCTGTTCTATAGGTTTTTCCAGCCAAATTTGTTCATTGTGTTTCTGTGTGTGTGTGTGTGTGTGTGTGTGGTCCCTCCCCTCTGTGATGAACCAGCGCTGCTGGGATGCTGCCACAACCAGCTTGGTTCTTTGTTCAAGGACCCTAATTCCTGAGTCTCTAGGAGACTCTGTCCAATACTGAATCCCAGTGAATCCTGTCTTCCACCCCTTTGCTGAGAAGCAGCACTCCATTGATTGAATTCCAAGCCCCAGAGCAACTGGGAATTTAGCCTTCTCTGTCTTGAATTCTTCCTCGCCTGCATGCTTTCAGACATCCTTCCTATCTCTGTCTTCTCTTCCATTTCCAACCATGCTCTGGTTAATAAAGCAGAGGGAGGAGTTGAAAGGGAAGCTGTTCCTGCCCAGGTCACAGGCAACAGGGATGATGCAGACCCAGAAGGGGATCTGCAGACCCTGAAGAAGAGGACGCGGGGCTGGGTACACAGACACGGTCCACTTGGTCACACAGATGAAGGAAACCATCAACCCCTGGGTGAGGAGGGACTGGAGTTTCACGGCTCAGTATTCCCAAGGCTAGGGAGGAAGCACGGGGTGAGCTGTGCATGTGACTCCTTAGGGGACTCTCATGTCACCACTGGTACAACTCCTACCCCCTCCAGGATGAAGCAGCATAGTGCAGTGAGGTCCAGTAACCTCAGGGACACCTCCCAGTCTGGGGCCAACTTCTCAGAAAGCTCCTCTTGCCTCTCTTCCCAGGGCCCTACGCTGAGCCATTTATTCTGACATGATCAGAATGTGGACTGTTAATTTGGGCTTTATCTTTCATGAAGTCTAAATTCAGGAGCAGGGCAGCCCTGCCCTGGAGCATGCAGGCCCTGTGCAAGGCCAAGCCACCTTGGGAGGGGGGCAGCCTTGCCTGCTTGGTGCTTCTCTGAGGTGCCAACATGTAAACTCTTGGCTTTGCTATCACTTTTGAATTTCCAGAGAAAAGAGGAACACAAAGGTGGATTAAGCAAGATTAAATTAGTTAAATGTATATTTAGTAAAAGGCAGAAATGAAAACTGATCATCTTAGCAAAAAAAAAAAAGTATAAATCCTACGCAACAAAATTTCCAAGAATGGGTCAGAGTATCTTGTTGGAGGTCACACAGCTGGTAAGTGACTGAAGTGAACTGGACTCGGGTCTGCCCACCTCCAAAGTCCAGGCGCTTGGCCTCTGTGCTTAACGCTTCTGTTTAGGGATGATTCCAGTCTAGTCCAGAAAAGTACAGCTTGAAGTTCCGGGATGGAACACACTGGGGACACGAGGACAGTGAAGGCCAGTTTTCGTGCCAGCAGGACACAGACAGCCAGCTGGATGCAGAGTGGGCAGCCAGGCTGATAGGTTTTCCTCCCTGTGGACTCTACTCTTTGTACTACCGTCACCTGTCCTCCTTCCTCCTGGACGCCTCATTGCAAACACCTGTCAAAGAGGAGACAGTTATGAGTTTCCTGTGCCCCTGGGGGATCCCACAGCCCTATCCTGTCTGTCCTCAGCATCCACAAGGGTCTCCAGAATGACAGGGTCACTGATGGCGTTTTAAGAAGTCATTAGCGCCTCTTAGGAGTGATTAGAATCTTCTGCAATAAACAGCCCTGAAATTGGATGGTTTAAAATATAAATATTAATAATAATCAACCAGCCATAAGTAATGGAGTGCCTATTAACAGGCCATGCATGTGACTGCAACATTACAGTTGCAAAAAACTATGGTGACAGTGACAACCTATCCTGTCTTCAGTTTTTTTTTTTTTTTTTTCCCTCATGATTAGTTAAAAAAAAAATGTTTCTGGGTGGTTTCCATACATAAGTGGTATTTTCTCCTTAGCAATTCCACAGAACACATTTATTCTAAATGCCTGAAGATTCTTCAGTCTCTCTGAGCCCCAAGTCTCAGATCTATTCCTCATAATTTTGAGCTCTCTTACCGACATGGTCACTATGGGGAAGGTGACAGGTTAACAAATGAGAGAAACAGAAGGAAATCAGTGCTGTTGTTCGTTGGGGTTCATGGACACAGGAAAGAACAACCCAAACCACCCAAATCGTGTTTCTGGATCAATTGCTCATAGAGAACTCCTCCAGGAGACGCCCAGTTATCCTGATAAACATCTCAGGATGTCAGTCCCAGCGGACCATAGAAGACAGCAGGAGCAGGGCCGAGAGTTGGCATTTCTGGAACATCTGTGGGCTCACCGATGCTCTTCACCTGGTCACTCTTCACGCATTCATGGAACTGTCAACCATTTAGGGCACGCCAAGCGCAGGGACTATTCAGAGGGACAACTCACATGTTCTCCACTGTTCTCATGAAGCCCACTAACAATGGACACCATTATTTGCCAGAGGGATTTCACCTTGATGCCAGTCCAGCGGGACGTGGAGCTTGCCTTTGTGACAGTATCAGAAAGAGTGGCTTCAGTTTCTGTCATAATTATCCACACCACACAGCTTTGAGCTCCCCAATCAGTCAGTCTGTGTCCCCTCGCCCAGCTCCCTTCTTTGGGCAGATCTCTTCCTGAGAACCTCTTCTCCATTCCCTTAACCCCTCCACTTCTGAATCTTCCGTGGCCGGGCCTTCTCATTGCCCGGAACTGCTCCTCCTCTAAAACCTTGAACAGCCTTCTCCAGTCTCTGAGCAACCTCCCTGACCTTGAGCTTGCCAACGCTCTTCTTTCCCCCAGTCCTTCCTCCTTGAAGTCTTTTTTCCAGGACTTCTGATTTCCCTTTGTAGCAACCCACCTGCTGGCTTCTCGCAGCCTTGAAACCACTTGAGTTGGTGCGTCAGCTGGAAACCCTGGTTTTATGAGCCTCTCATGATTGGCACACTGATGCCCCCCCCCCAAAGCAGGCTTTTCAACCCAATGCTGAAAAGTGGATTAATTTCTCCTTGTCTTTATCTAGGGTCCCTTTTCCTCTGAGTACTTATTTCAGAGCTTCACTACATTTTAGAAGCTTCTAGCCTCCCTGGCTCCCATGAAGCGACTTACTGCCCATTTCACCCCCAGACACTGCAACGGTCGGGCAAGTCTCATACCTTCTGTTTGAGTTCTCCTCTGCACCTCTGGACTGGTACAGAGTGGTCTCCTCCTGGGTCTGTGACTCACTAGGGTCTACCTCCATTCCACGTCCTCCTACATGCTGTATAGCCACATCACATGCTCTGACATGCATGACACCCTTTAGTGGCTTTATGTCCTCTGGGATTATGTCCTTTCCAACTACAGAAGCTTCTCTTCCCTTTCTTAATGTTCTCGACTCTGTCAGTAAAAAATAAATAAATAAATAATATACGTATATTTGGTGCTGGGGATCGAACCCAGGGCCCTGTGCATGCAAGGCAAGCACTCTACCAACTGAGCTATATCCCCAACCCCCGTAAAATATTTTATTGGGGGCAAAATACTTTATCTTCCCCTCCCACTTCTTTCACTCAATTGTCCAAGTGAGAGGGGGAGAAATATATTTCCGTATCATGAGACCTGTGCTCCCCAGTGGGCTTGTCTGCTCACAGGTCATATGAAGGCTTTCCTCCTTCAAGTGTAAAGTCAGTTGTCCACATTAGGCTCCTAAAGGATGGAGCTGAATGCATAAGATCTTGGATTCCAGTTGCCGCCTAATTTGGCTTCATCAATAGTAAAGCTGCTATTTTGAACCTCTTCTAAATTCTGCATCTGTTACTGCATCGAAACAGAAACTAGAGAGGGAAGAATGTGAGTAATTAGCATTTACAAACCCATTCATAATAGATCTTCCATAACACCACTAAACAATAACCCATGACCCCTGAGCACCAGTTAGGCCGTGATCCATTCATTCCAAACCACCTGTCATTCCTTAGATGGATAATGCTGCATTTATCTGCATATGCATTGCATATATATATATTTTTTTTTTCATTCTGACTATCCACTCTACTCACCTTTATCTCCTGCTCTTAGTGAACTCTTCTCCAATTAGCTCCAAGCAGAGATAATCATTTTTCCCACTATGTCTGCATATATACTTTCCAGTCTCACATTAGTTTTTATGTGTGATTGCAATTAATAATCCGTATTCTTCTGGTGTGCAAAACTATACCTCATTAATCCATATACTCCCCCTACCTAGAATGTCACCGGGCACTCACGGCTGCTCCAGACTTTTTCTTGAACATAAGAGAAGTAAATAAGAAATACAGGCTTAAAAATGAATGCCTGCAACGAACAAAGCATTGTGTCAGGTGACCTGAATATTACAAAGAACCTAAGGTATTCCACTGCAGAGGGACATTGACCCTGCTTGAAATAACAGGGGTTGTGTTAGCAGGTGACGTTGAATGTTTAACTAATGGAGTTGAATCACTTTTCAAGCTCGGCTTAATAATACAACAAGGCAGAGGGGTCCTGGCAATACTGAGGGTCTCGCTACTCAATCTCTGTCCATCATAGATGTAAAGAACACTTGAGGGGCTGGGTTGTGGCTCAGTGACAGAGCGCTTGCCTAGCATGTGTGAGGCACTGGGTTCCATCCTCAGCACCACTTAAACAAATTAAATAAACAAAATAAAGTTAAAAAAAAAAAGAACACTTGAGCTGAGTTCAGTGAACAGGAAGCCCATCACCACAGGGACCCATTGCCACTCAGTTTTGAAAGGTGGGCACAAGCACAGAGGCAGAGCAGACCTGTGTGTTGGACCCTCTGGCCAGCATGGGAAAAGCAGGCGTGAAGGTAAGAAAGCCAACTCTGCAGGCGGACATCACACCTTGACTCTACTATGGCTCCAAGGGGATCTCTGCATTTATTCTATGACCTCTGGCTTCCATATTCTTTAGACACTTCTTTATGAAATAAATCTAAATTCTCCTGCTTCCCCCCAAAATCATCCTTAGAGACTAAGCATTACCTGACCTTCTAATGAAGGAGGGCCACACTTGGGCACTCCCCCTTTTCTGTGGAAGGTGAAGGGGCAGGAGCAGAGATGGCTGGAGCTAAACTTGCAGCAGAACCAGGACATGACAGACTGGTTTTGTTCTTGTTGTTTGTTTGTTTGTTTCAGCATCTTTTTTTTTTTTGCCGGTTACAGCCCCATTCCTTCATCTAGAACATGCTGAATTCAGCAAGTCCAGCTCTATCATTTCTGTCCCTTGAGTCCACTGGCTTCTGGTCATCTGATACAGCTCTTGCAGCACAGGGGACCTGCCTCTCTTCCTACTCTGAGCACACTTGTGGCCCAGACTGAGTACTGCTGCCTGGGGGCTAATTACCAGCCATTACCAGCCGCGTTTCAGTTGGTCATCTTCAACCCGAGTGATGGCTCCGCTATTCTCCTTGATCCTTGGTGAGTACCTTTGCTTCAGTAGGTTTAGATTTTAGGGTTTTTCTGGAAATTTCATTAGGAGAATCTTTTCCCTGCCCAGATTCAAATATCTTTGAAGGATGGCTTTCTCCTTTCTTTCTATATCTATCCTAAGCCCTAAAAACCCCTTGATCCATACCCAATTTATAATATATTTTAATTGCCAGATTTTTTTTTCTATCGCCCCATAGTTATACCAACAGATTCATGACATTTTTCCCCTTCCTCTTTTCCATTGTTTTCCCCAAATATACTATTAATAAGAAGACGAGTGAATGAGATGCTAAGTAGCAACAGGTAGAGCAAGGAAAGAAGGTACTGCTTGCTGTAAGACAGTCACCTTTCATTGGCCATTTTGTCTAATTTCCTCTGAAAAGTGCTTCACATAATGTTTCTCTCATTTTCTCCAATTTCCTGTTGCCTAGGCGAGTCTACAAATTAGCATGAATGATCTGGAGGCTTTAATCCTGGCCCCTTGATTCCTTCTTTCCTTCCTTCCTTCCTTCCGTCCTTCCTTGTACTGGGACTATGAACCAGGGCGTTAGGCGTGCTGGGCAAGCACTCTGCCACTGAGCTGCATGCACCTCAGCCCTCCTGGCTCTCCAATTTCTTAGCTGTGTGAATTTGTAGATTACCATATTTCTCTGAAATCTTCCTAATCTATGCAGTAAGACTGATGTTATGTTTCTCAGAGTTTTTTTTTTTTTTTTGAAGGAAGTGTTTCATAAGATCACTATTACAGGGCATCTAACAGCATCCGGTAAACCTCTGTCCTAGTTGATCACATTCATTTTTATTATAGGCATTGCTGAAGCCCACACAGTCTTTCAATATAGCACTCGGGTGTCCCGTGTAGGATGCTTGCCATATTTAGCATCCCTACATTTCCCACTGCACCTGGCTTTCCCAAGCTCACCTGCAGTCCCGTCTCCTCCATGGATTCTTTCTGGTCTGCAGCTGCTGTTACAGCTATTGACCCTGCAGAGGAGCTCCCAGTTACTCATTGGATACCTCCCATTTGCACTTGTGCACCAGGCTTCACACTTTCCTTCCCATGTGTAATTTTGTAGGGGAGGTTATGCAACAGCTCATCACATATGTACAATATCGCCTTGAGTCTCCCAGAGTTGTAGAAAAGACTTCACAGAGTCTGAGTGGCCATGTGAGAAAGATGGAGGGCATGGGATTCATGAGAAAGAGTCTGGAAACTAAGAGAAAGAAATATTGCAGGTTAACCACTGAAATATTTGGATCTGCCTGGAAAGCCCTAGGATGGAGTTCCAAAGACACTCACTCACCTTTTCAGAAACCTATTGAAGGAGTGGAGGGTGAATTCTACAGTAGCAAATACCAAGGTCTCAGGGACTACTGAAGGTCACAGGGTTCAGGATTCTTTACAGCACTAGGAGGGAGCCTAACGGACAAAAGAATCCAACTCTACAGAGATCTCACAGGAAGAAGCCCGATGTTCCAAAGATGTACTAGTACTTAAATGTGGAGATTCCAAACTCAACATTGAGCTGCTTCCGACCTGTTAATCTATAATCAGGTGTCAGTAAACTATAGCCTACAAGTTGAGAATGGCTTTTATATTTTTTAACAGTGGGGGAATTTTTTTAAAATTCTAATATTTCATGACCCATAAAAATACATGAAATTTAAATTTGTGTCTCCATAAATTAAGGTATATCGGAACATATACCTAGTCTCATGTTGTAAAGATAGAGCTAAATAGCTGTGTCAGAGACCCTATGGCCACAAAGCCTGAAATATTTATTATCTGGCCTTTGAAAGAAAGGGTTTGCCAACTCCAGTCTGAACGGCCGTGTCCTTGAACACAGGCAGATCCTGCCACTCCCCTCCACTCTCTGCACTGCCCCTCTGCAACCTTGACTTTCCCCACCAGGGCATCTTTCCAGGGGCCCTAGGGCTCCTTTCTGCAGAGCCAAGGGGGTGCATTACCACACTTCTACTTCAGCAGTTATGACCCTCCTATCCTCACCTGGGCTGAAAGCAACACCACTGTAGTGGGAAAGGGCCGGGCCAACTGTGACAGAATTGGTCTCTGGTTTCTAGTCAGTGTCCAGTGTTCTCTGAGGGCGGTCATCAAAGGACACTGTGACCCAGGACGAGAAGGTTACAATTGGACGGATCTTGGAGGTTCTCTATCTATTGCCCTAAGTTTGGCAAGGGCCTTCTAGAGAGTTCTATTTTTTTTTTTAAATAAAGCCCTAAAGAGTTCTATTTTTTAAAACTTACTCAATGATCTCACTCACTTCCTCTTTTTTCTCCCCTCAGTCATTTGCGCTGGACCTGGCCTCTTAGGTAAGACTTCGAAGGGGTGGGGTGGGGGGAAAAGTCCTGACAGGGAGGAATTTTGAAGGTTCCTGGGCTCTGAACACAGACTATGGTCCCAAACAGGCCGAGTACCTTTCTTTTCAGGTTTCCCATCCCACTCTGTCAGTCTTGTGAGGGTGGATTTCCATTCCAGAGCACAGAATGGTTTGAATGGTTTTATCCAGCCAAGGAACCTCTCTCCCCACTTGGCCTCTGTGGCCAGAGAAGCTTGGCCAGCATCCACAAAACGAGATAGCTTCATTGCAAGCCCAGAGGCATTTCACTGGGGTGTAACCCGGGAATGAACTTCTTGTGCCCTGGTGGGTTCCAGCAAATCCAGGTCCTCCTCCCAGACTTCCTGCCACTTTTGAATTAGAAACGCGTGAGCTTCTGTGAAGTACATGACTTCACCAGTAGAGGGCAGGATGGAGCTCAGCCTCTACCGGCTGCCTCCTGGAGGAATCTGGGCGATACATCCTTGTGCACCCAAGGAGAGCAAGGGAGTGTGGAATGAGTATGCAGGAGTGGAAGGCTGTGACCGTCCAAAGCCAAGGAGGTTGTTTGTGGATTATCAGCTGCTTTTGCACCGTTCCTCAAGTCTATACTTTCACTGGATGCTGGTGGCTTTGCCAGAGAGAGGCAGCTACAAAATCTGCTATTGGTGTGGCAAATCCTTTGCCCTGACGGATGCAATTTGATTCCTTAGAGTTCCCCTTCCGGGATCTTGTCCAGAAACTTAAATTACTTGCTCTTTTTTCTTGGTCTTCAGGGCTGTCCCTCACTGCCAGTGTGAGAGGACAACTGTTTTTGTCACAGGGTCCCCCTTCCCCAGGATGTTGCTCCCCCACCCCTGGGTCTCTCTCAAGCTCTGTGCTGATAAAGCAGGCTAGTGTCGGCACGCTGCTCTGGGGAGCCCTCAACTCTTTCCTTTCACATCTTTTCGCATCTCTTCTATTTCCTACAGCTGAATTTCTTTTGTTGTGGTGGTTGTTGTTATTACTATTATGATCACTGCTTATTTCTTCTTTCCTGGGAACTGCTCTTGTCTACTTCATAGAAACTGAAAATTCAGGCCAGGCGTGGTGGTGGATGCCTGCAATCCCACTGGCTCGGGAGGCTGAGACAGGAGGATTGAGAGTTCAAAGCCAGGCTCAGCAAAGACGAGGCACTAAGCAACTCAGGGAGACCCTGTCTCTAAGTAAAATACAAAATAGGGCTGGGGATGTGGTTAAGTGGTCGAGTGGCCCTGAGTTCAATCCCTGGTACCTAGCTCCCCCAAAAAAGAAGGAAAAAAAATGAAAATTCATTGAAAGTGAGAATTTTACAATCCAAAATAAAATGATAACCTGTGTATAATTCTGAAGGCAGCTTCTTTCCGGAGTACACAATAATAACAATCCAAACTCTAATCTAGATCCAATGACCCAAAAGCCATTTCTGAGTGACTCTCTTGAATTATATTTTATTCAGATAAGTAAGCTTTAAATTCAAATGTGTAAAAAGTATAAACCTTTTTTTTAACTTTTTAAAATGATTTTAAATTCTATCTCTAGTTTCTTTTTTCAGTACTAGGGATTGAACCCAGGAGTGCTGTGTCACTGAGATACGTCTCCATCCTTGTTTAATTTTTCTTTTTGGTACTGGGGGATTGAACGCTGGGGTGCTTTACCACTGAGCCACATCTTCAGCCCTTTTTAGTTTTTATTTTGAGAGAGGGTCTCACTAAGTTGTTAAGGGTCTTGTTAAATTGCTGAGGCTGGCTTTGAACCTACAATCCTCCTGCCTCAGCCTCCCAAGCTGCCTGAATTATAGGCATGTGCCCAGCCTTTTCAAAATTTTGAAATTGGGCTGGGGATATGGCTCAAGTGGTAGTGCACTTGCCTGGCATGCGTGCATCCCGGGTTCGATTCTCAGCACCACATACAAACAAAGATGTTGTGTCCACCGAAAACTAAATAAATATTAAAATTCTCTCTCTCTCTCTCTCTCAAAAAACAAACAAACAAACAAACAAACAAACAAAAACCCTCCTGCCTCCGTATCCCAAAATGCTGGGCTTACAGGTGTGTGCCACCATTTCCAGTTAATCTTCATTCTTTATATCCCTTCCCCCACCACCAATTAAGGAAATGAAGCAAAAACAAATCAATAAACCAGACATGAACTTCTCACTGTAGTTTAAAAATCAGTCATATTGGAGTGTTCTCACTTAACCACTCCTCTGGGTTGATTTCATGTTCTGGGGAGTTTGTGTAGAGTTAAGACAGGAAGTGGGAAATCTGCTCCTCAGGAGTCCTGTCACCCACATTGGCCCTTATTAAGCTGTTCATATTCCATTAGGGCATAGACCACAAGTCCAAATGTGACATTTTCTAGAACCCCAGACGTGTCTCTCAGTTAATGGTCCCATTACACAAAGCTGTGGCAAATTTAGCTCTCTGCTGTCTTGCTTTGAGGCTACAGTAGACTTGGTGAGATTGTTTTAAGCCTCTAACTATAAGCTCTTTGAGGATAGAAGTCCTCTCTGTCTTATTCATCACGATTCTCTGAGTTCATAAAACAATACCCCAAACATAGTAGGTGCTTAGCAAATATTTAATGTCTGATGAGTTCTTCCCTAGTCACTCGACACAGTCATTTCTCCTCTACTTCTGTGCGGTGGTGGAAGGGAAAGAATTTCTCTTCATCTTTTCCATACCCAGAGTTCTAATTCCTCAGAACTTGTCCAGAGGCTCTGTGGTGCCTCTTTCCCACCTGGACCCCTGAAATCCCCTAGTTAAGTACTTGGAGCTGATCTGTCCTGGGCTTTCACTACTGGACAGTGTGACCACCGGATCATCACTTCCATGAGAATCCTTTCCCTCCTTTGTGGAATACAGGGGTGGACATGATGATCTCTATGGATTATCCTGGTTCTGACCATCAGAGTCTAAAAACTCTGCTGGCTCTTTGACTAATCTTTCCCTTAATCTTCAGCATGAAAGGCTACAGTCATGTCTGGGTCCTTGAAGGGGAATTTCTTGGTAGGGTGCAATTAAAGATGCGGTAGAATCAGAACTCAGAAATGGGGTCCCGAAGTCTGTCTCCCTCCCCTTCCCTTCTGACCCCTCCTGTCTAGTCCCCTACTCCCCACACCTTCTGTCCAGGGTGGAAGTGTCCCTGAGCATCCTCTGCACTCCTCCTGGATCTCCAGCTAACATCCCGTCTCTTTGCAGAGACATCCAGAGTGCGGCTGGTGGGGGGTCCCCACCGCTGCGAAGGGAGAGTGGAGGTAGAACGGAACGGCCAGTGGGGCACCGTGTGTGATGATGGCTGGGACCTGAAGGATGTGGCTGTGGTGTGCCGGGAGCTGGGCTGTGGAACAGCCAAGAAAACCCCCAGTGGTCGTTTATATGGGCCATACACAGAAAAAGGGCAAGAAGTCCTCATCCAAGGGGTCAGGTGCAGCGGAATGGAAGACACCCTGGCTCAATGTGAGCAAGATGAAGATGTTTATAGCTGCTCACACGACGAGGATGCCGGGGCAATTTGCCAGAGTAAGTACAGCAAGGCTCGAGGGCCCTCTGCCAGCTGCCCGAAACCTGCCCTGGCCACTCTTGTTGGATTTTATACCCTGTCATGGACTTCCACACAGCGGTAACTGCCTCCTTGTCCTCTCGTCTCACCCACACTTTCTTAACTATCAACTCTGGAGATAGATCATCCTCACTTAGAATGTTACTATTACTTGGTTGTATTAGTGCTTTTTTTTTTAAGTTTAAATAGAAATGAGAACGTATTTCTCTTATTTTTATACATGAAAAAAATATGCACAGATCCTGCAACTGCTAAACCCTTGTTGACTGGTGTATCTTATGTCTGGGGCTGGGCCTGAAGTCGTGGGTGAAGAAATGAGCCCCCAAGATGTAATCTGTGCTTTTTTGATAGTTCCAGTTCTCAAGAAGTCTACCTCCGGTCAGGTAGACAAGAGAGGCTCAGAGGAAAGCAATACAATCTTAGAGAGATGATAGACTGATAGACACATTCATGGATCTGTATTCCTTTATTTCCATACAGAGAGAGCAAATATTTGCTTTCTATGTACTTTTAATATTTTCTGTGTCTCTGTGTATCTTTTCTCCTCCTGGGATTTATGAGAGGCTAGTCTATGTCTCCTCCTTCTCTGTCTCCCCACAGAATTTATCAGAGAAACAATCACTTTTTGCCTTAATACTATAAGTTAGAAAGACTGAAGATTGGTGAGGGTTGGAAGCATTAATCTGGAATACTTGGTTAATGTCAACATTGAACCAAATGATTTTTACTGGTCTGGGGCTGGGGCTCAGGGGTGGAGCACTTGCTTCCCACGTGTGAGGCACTGGGGTGAATCATCAGCACCACATAAAATAAATAAATAAAATAAAGAACATGCCACCTTCCTACTTAAAACCAAAGATTTTTTTAACCTTTTATGTGTATATGCTTATGTATCTAATCACCTGTATAATGTATGTATATACACACATATATACAGATATGTGTGCACATATATACATGATACATATACATTTATATATAAATAGATAATACATATATTTAATATACAAACAACATATATAATATAGTTATAATGACATAGAATACACACATTATATACATTATATATTATTATAATTCCATATTATATAAAATGATCAATATTTATTATATATTAATTATGACATAAATGGATTATATATCATGTGTAGTAATTATGTAATATACATATTTTATTTATAATGTCTGATATAATATTTAATGTAAATTCATTTTTATACATAGATATATGTATAATAATATATTAAAATATTTTGTGTGTAATTATAATAATATATGATACATTGTAATTATGTATTAAAATATATACTATATTTATCATATATAAAAAGGACTGTGGATATAGCTCAGTGGTAGAGTGCCCCTGGTGGGTTCAATACCCAATACCAAAATATATATGCTATATTTTAATATATAATACATAATGAATTTATAACATGTAAAAACATTTATATTTATAGTATATTATAATTATAAATATACTTATATATTATTATTTATGTAACATTATTATAATAATATAAATTTTACATATAATTATACTATACATATAATATGATATAAATGTTCCATATATATAAATAAATTTGTTTTGCCTCTGTCTCTTGTGAAGAGCAATGAGGAGTTGAATGGGAAAACAATTTGAAAGAGTAAAATGCCACGATAACGACTCGCCCTGGGATGAGCATGCGCTTCCTTGATCCGCTCGCCCACTTCTCCATGAGCATCTCTTGGGCAGTGCCTCGCACTCCAGTGTACAGGGTACTGAACACCAGAAACAGCCCCTGGGCAGTGAGCCCCCTTTTCTGAGACGACCATGTGCTTGCAGGGAATAGACCCTTCCTGTTTTTTCTCCGCAGACCCAGATTTGTCTCCAGTCCCAGAAAGTGTGCGGCTGGTCCATGGCCCTGGGCCTTGCAAGGGGCGAGTGGAGGTGCAGTATGAGGGCCAGTGGAGCACCGTGTGCAAAACGGGCTGGGACCTCCGGGCTGCGAAGGTGGTGTGCCGGCAACTGGGGTGCGGCAGGGCCCTGCAGACCCAAAGCCACTGTAACAAGGCTGCCCAGGGCCAAGGACCCATCTGGGAGAGGGAGATGTTCTGCTCGGGAAGAGAAGCAGCCCTTCAGGATTGCCCCTCTGGGCCTTGGGAGAAGCACAACTGCACCCACGACGAGGACGCGTGGGTGGAATGTGAAGGTAATGGAAGGTGATGCTCGCACATCCAGAGACCAAGGTCATGGGTGAGGTTAAATGGAATTCCATTCAGCATTATTCTCGAGAACTACTCCTGCACCAGAGGATCCCTGCCAACCTATTGTGCTGACTGTCAATTCTCTTCTTTTAAAATGGCAATTACAATAACTGCCTTTCAGTACTGGGCATGGTGGTGCACACCCGGAATCCCATCTACCTGAAAGGCTGAGGCAGGAGGATCCCAAGTTCAAGGCCAGCCTGGGCATCTTAGTAAGACCCTGTCTCAAGATAAAAAGTAAAAAGGACTCCGAATGTAGCTCCATTGTAGAGCTCTACTGGGTTCAATCCCCAGTACCACCACCGCCCGCCCCCCCCCCCCCAAAAAAAGTTTTTTTTTAAAATAACTTCTTTGAATGTGAAATGCTTAAAATGTTTTAAGCAATATTATGTGCTATATTAATATGAACTGTTATACTGAATTCCATATGATAGAGCACAGCACATTACTCTGTATCTGTTGAGTTCTTCAATTTTTAAAAACTACCAGAAAGCCATTCATAAATATTAGATTTATAAAATAGGTGGGGGAAGCAAAAAGATCCTCGCTGAAGGAACATACCTGGCCACAGGGGTTGAAAGCTGATGGAGCAATGGAGAGCAACTGCAGTCACAGAAACACGTGGAGGGTTTCAGATGTGCTGATGGGGTTTGGTTGGGGAGGATGCAGATGATCTTTTTTTTTTTTTTAATATTTAACTTTTAGTTGTAGCTGGACATAACACCTTTATTTTATTTATTTATTTTTATGTGATGCTGAGGGTCCAACCCAGGGCCTTGCACGTGCTAGGAGAATGCTCTACCGCCGAGCCACAACCCCAACCCATGATCTTATTTTTTTCTCTTTTCCCTTTTTCTCTCCAATCTCCAACTTCCTCCTCCACCCTGCAGATGCCTTTGACCTGAGGCTGGTAGGAAGAGATAATCAGTGCTCTGGGAGACTGGAAGTGCTGCACAAGGGCGTGTGGGGCTCTGTCTGTGACGACGGCTGGGGAGAAAAGGAGGACCGAGTGGTGTGCAAGCAACTGGGCTGTGGGGAACCTCTCTCTCTACCCTTCAAAGCTCGGAAAACCTACGGCCCTGGGGTTGGCCGCATCTGGCTGGATGACGTTCGTTGTTCGGGGCAGGAGCAGTCCCTGGAGCAGTGCAAGCACAGGTTTTGGGGGTATCATGACTGTACCCACAAAGAAGATGTGGCTGTGATCTGCTCAGGTAAGTCCTGTAGGGCTGCCGTGGAGGACAATGCAGGAAGAAGGGTTGGTGGGGTGAAGTCTGGGGACAAGGGTGGCTCTGCCTGTGCCACAGAGCTTCTCGTAATCCTTCGTTACGCCCTGACTATTTCCAGGGATAGGGCTGAGGCTTTCTGATATGTTTTTTTGTTTTGTTTTGTTTTGATTTTTTTTTCTAGAGGAATCGGGCTGGGATATAATAAAAAATACAGTTTGAATGTGTCTTGAAAATTATTGGATCAACATCTTTATATTAAGTGTGAACAAAAGTGTGAAAGGATATAAGCCACTTTTCAAAATCATCAAAATTGTTTTCAAATCACATAGCAGAACCATAACGACCCAGCTTTCCTCTCAATTCAGGGTTAGTTCTCTTCAGTCCTCAAAGGCTAAGTCTGGACCATGGCAGATGCTCCACCTCATTCTTTTTTTTTATTATTATTATTCCCCAGATTTTATTTCCAGTGGCAGTGAGGCTATGGGCAAGGGCACTTTGAGAATGTCCTTGGGAGTCTTTTTTAAAATTTTTAAAAATATTTTTATTTTCTAGTTGTAGTTGGACACAATACCTTTATTTTGCTTATTTATTTTTATGTGGTGCTGAGAATCGAACCCAGGGTCTCGCACATGCAAGGCGAGTGCTCTACCACTGAGCCACAACCCCAGCCCCTCCTTGGGAGTCTTATTGGAGAGAATAAGACCTGAAATAGACCCCTATAGGGAGTATGCAGGGGAAGCCCTGTCCCAACTTGGGTCAGGGAGTCCGAGTGTAGCCTCTGGGTCTCTGGGTGGCTGACTCAAGAGAGTCACAAGTCAGAAACCCATTTGTGGAATTAGAAAGGGGACCCACTGTGCAGGTCTCTTTGGCTTAGCTATAAAGCTGCAGCTAGGGAAGAGCTGATATTTAACCAAGAAATATGGGTAACAGTTAATGCCTAGGAAAGGACAGATTTAGTGGCAATAGGCCAACGTTTACATCTGCTGTTGCTATTTTGAAATTGTTAAATTTTATGCAGTCACTAAACTACTCTGAACTTCAGTGTTTTCATCGGTAAAATAGACACTGTCCCTCAAAGTCTTTTGTGTAAGACATGAACACAGTTAGCCCTCTGTTTCCATGGCTTCTGCATCAGTGGCTTCAACCAACCGTGAATTGAAAATGCATATTTGATGTGTCACCAACTTTATTTCTGGTACATTTTGGCTATTTATTCCATATTGATGTTCTTTCAAAATAGAATAAAGGATTCAATTACTCTACTGAAAAAAAGAAATCATATCAGTCCTGAACATGTACAGGATTTTCTTATCATTACTCCCTAAACAAGATAGCATAACAGTTATTTATGTGGCATTTACATTGTGGTAGGTATTACAAGTGACCTAGAGATGAGTTAGAATATATAGGAGGATGTGCTTCAGTTTGGTGAAAATTTTTACAATGTCATTTTACATACGGGTTTAGAGCATCTTTTTTTTTTTTTTTTTTTGCTATCCTTGAGGGTCCTAGCACCAATTTTCTGTGGATACAGAGGAACAACTGTACAGTTTGTGCCTCACATGAGAGCTGGTTCAATTTGCCCCTGGACACTACACCAGATTCTGACCCAGGTGACATCCACCGGTGTGGGATATCCATGTAGTTGAGCTCTTTCCTGTTCTGAGCACCAGTCTGCTTCCTTAGCCAATTTAGCTTGAATGGAATAATTTCTTGCAGGCCTGTCCCCTCTCCTTACTACATGTTCCTCTTGTCTTTACAGGACAGTATCCCGGCCTTGATGCTTGACCTGGCTCCTACTGGCCCCAGGTGCCCCTGCTTGTTCCCCGGGCCCCTGATTATCCTGGTGGTCACGCTGGACCTCAGTCTCTCGGGAGTCTGAATGCTGCGGAGACACCTTGTTCTCGGGGTCAAGCACGGCCCCCCCCACCTGTCCTGAGATATAGTTGTTGAGTGTCCCTGCTGGAAAGATGACCTTCTCTTGGCATTGCTTCTGACCTTGTCTGCCCCTTCCTCACCTGCCTGGAATCCTCAGGCCGGCCGCTCTGACCAAAAGCACAGGCCTTACTAAGGCAAGATCTTCATCTGCTCATTACAGGAGTGAAAAAGACAGAGGACACATTTTAAAGGAAGCGTGTGGAGAAAAATCTTTGGAACTGGGGTGGGGGGACGAGACAGAGGCTTTTTGAAATCTTCTTCTCAAGCTTCAGCTGATCATGACAGTAAGCCCACACTTCTCTGCCCCTTTCTCGAAGAGGGCAGTTTGCCATTTCAAGAGGGTGGCACAGCAGCGATCTGTAGTCCTAAACCTTTTCATAACATCAGAAAAAGATATTTCACCTTCTGACGGTTGCCATGAAATACTTCTGTCATCTATCCCAGGACAATCTGCCAACATAGTTGGCATTTAACCAAAGGAATCTCAGAAATGCATCCAAAGAAAACTGTGATTGGTTCCTGGGAAAAGGTCAGGAGAGAGGTGGACAGAAGTTGGGGAGAGCTACAGTTGTGTCGCATGCCAATCAGAAAGTACCATTTTCATCTTATTAATGGACACCTGTAAACCTAAGGTACAGAATGACACTAAGGAGACCATCAAGGTTTAACTGTAAAAATCAGCAACTCTAGACTCAGGCTAAGTCCAAACTTACGCTATGCTGAGGATTACACTGCATAATAAATCACATCTTGCAATCTCAACAGCTGCTGTTTTGTGTGATGTGCTCTTTCCGCCAACAGGGAAGCAGGCATTGTGGTGGGTCAGGTCACTCAGAACACACACCAAGTCCTAGTTTTGTCCAAATTGAAGAGTCTTTATTTTGCTGGCCAGCCAGAGACTGCCCCCCACAGGATCCATAACTGTCTCTGCAAGGAACAGCCCGAGCCTGAGCATTTTAGGTTATCTGAAGACAAAAAGCACATCTGGGGTGACACAGCTGCAAGCAAGCAGGCACAGAAACTGGATTGGGCAGTTAGCGAGACAATGCAGTGGGTACCTTGGTATTTCCCACGGGACTTTCCAGGTTGGCACAGAAGCAAGCAAGCAGAAGGGAAGTGGGTCAAAATGACCCTAGTTCAGTACCCGTTAGAGAATGGTTACTAACGTCTACACAATCAATCTCTGACAAGGTACATTGCCCAAGAAAAATGAAAACCAAAGAGAAAATTTTCACATTGCATAAGAATCGCTCATTTATGTTGCCAAGTATGTTGTGCTAGGTAACTATTAATGGGTAGAGAGGTGGGGCTTTCCCACAGGAGAAGCATTTCTTACATGCAGTCTGTTTGGTCATTGCCTGTATAGCCTGGCCCATAACAGGTTTGTCTTTTATTTTACACAGGATTAGGTAAAAGAGAACCTGCCTGTAAATGCAACCACATGTGTAACATAGCTATCTCCTCTAGGTGGGGAACTTTCTTCCTATTTCCTGCTCTATCTTGAAACTAAAAGTCAGTTCTGCCACTCTTATACTTTTTTAGAAAAAAAATTTCATTTTGATTAATGTGTATTAATTGTACTTATTAATGGTCTTCAGTGTGAAATTTCAATACATGCATGCAACATGCACTGATCAAATCTAACCAACTACTAACAGAGGGTGCTAGAGTCTTCCATATTGGTTGTGGGATCCTATGGCTGCTAATGATACTGGAGAGTGTTTCCACCTCCCAACCTGCTATTCCACTGTAGCTCAAATAGTTAAATGAATGGGAAAATAGGTAGAGAAACATTGTTTTTAAAAAGAGAAACAAGTCTTAACAGACATTTTGGGATTTATCCTGTTTCCTCAAACATACTTTGCCTTTAGACGATCAGCTCTCACAAGTCTTCCTGATTTTCCCTACAGACTGAGATTCTGTACCTCTAATCCATGGGCGAGCTAAACTGCCTTGACTGAGCCATTGAAAAGTCCCTTTATGCTTAGTAGAGCAGAATAGGGTTAGAATTTCACAAAAATACCTTTGGTTGCCTCCTAATTTCTACAATAAAATTTGTTTTGTAGAATTCCAACCCAGTAAGACTCCTGGGAACCAACCTTAAAAATGCTTGTGCCAGAGACAGAATGTTTTAGTCAGTTTTTATTTTTTCCCCACTGCTATGACCAAAAGACCTGACAAGAACAATTTTAAAGGAGGGAAAATTTATTTGGGGCTCATGGTTTCAGAGGTCTCAGTCCATAGATGGCCAACTCCATTCCTCAGGGCCCAAGAGGAGGCAGAACATCATGGTGGAAGAGTGTGATGGAGGGAAGCAACTGAGAACATGGGAGAGAGAGAGAGAGAGAGAGAGAGAGAGAGAGAGAGAGAGAGAGAGAGAGACTCCTCTTATCATGCACAAAATATATACCCCAAAGTAACCCCCGATGACCCACCTCCTCCA
The DNA here is from genome assembly GCF_021218885.2 of Marmota monax. Lineage (NCBI taxonomy): Eukaryota > Metazoa > Chordata > Mammalia > Rodentia > Sciuridae > Marmota > Marmota monax. The sequence goes on along the minus strand of NW_026695201.1, from coordinate 463,832 downwards.
GCCACACCCTAGCCGCTTACAGTTATCACCCAGTTAATCCCTATCAGGGGATTACTGCACTGACTAGGTTCAAACTCTCATAACCCAATCATTTCACCTATAAACTTTCTTGCAATGTCTTACCCAGAGCTTCTGGGGCCACCTCATATCTAAACAACAACACAGAGCGATTCCCACACTGAAAGCAAGATCTGAGGAAGCCTGACAGAGTGTTAGAAAGTCTAATAAGAATTTATCATCCTTGGCAGAGGCCTCCCTTCACCGTGAACTCTCTCCCTGCCTGCTGACTGACTGGAGAGAATCCCAGGTACACATGAGGGAGGCTGAGTCCAACCGTGGAGGAGCCTGATTTCTGAATGGGAGGGTAGAACAGAGTCTCTCACCCAAACTCAGCCAACTGCGACACCAAAAGGAAATAGACATGGTTTGTATTAGAGCACTCAGGGATCGGGATGGTGTATTTCCGGAACCTGTAGCAGGACAAACACAGGAAGATTGTTTGAAGAAATCAATTGCACTGCTTCAAGGCTCACTAAAGTCTTTCTGGTTATCATTTAGCTTTCTTAAAAACCTCTAAACATATTTTCCGTGCTAATCAGGAAATGTGAGATTGTTCCTAATTATATTTTCACTATTAATGAGCTATATTTTGGATGCTTATTTTTAACAGTCTCCTAAGCCTTTTTTTCCACTAAAAACTATACCAAGTATGTCCATGGAGAGAGCTTCACAAACATTTTTAAACAACACAGTCCTTCCTCCCGGTGACAGTTAATTGGAACATCTGTCCCAAGCTGGATCAATTAGTCCTTTCCAGGAATTGGGAACTGTGACCAAAAGTAGATTAGTTTCTCCAAGTAGCTGATAGTCTAGTCAGTCAGCCTAGGACCTGCAGGAGGACATTTCTCACATACCACATGGATCAGAGAACCAGAGGAAGTCCTTTCACAGAGATAAATAATAATGATGTGTACAGAGAACAGCATACATTAGACACAGACATCCTGGACAGCATTTTCCATTTCTTTTCTTTTCCTGGGCTCCGACAGCATTCCTGGCATTAGGTTCTGTGACAGACTGCTGGGAGTTCATAATAATTTTTAAAATGTTTTGGTTGAGTTCATCTTATGTTGGTTTTTGTGCTTCCAACCAAAAGAACCACAGACAGTTTTCTTATTTTTAAGTTAATAAATTGATAATTCATCCATCTTTTACAAGGTCGATTGTATCAGCCCAATTATTAATAATAAATAAATTTCCTTTGCATTCATGAAATCATATTTATGGAACTGAAAACACAGGAAACAGCCTACAGCTGAGGTACCACTTAGAGATACTGCTCTTGAGTGCCCCTGGCTGGATGAATGTCCAATCTATCTGTTCTACATAAGTGGAATTTAAAGCTCATCACCTCCATATTAAAAAAAATAGATTAATTAGAGATCCAGTGAAGGTGGGGTATAGAAAATAGGCAACTCAGAAGTGACATGTTTTCTGCCTATTTTATGTTGAAAAGGCTCTCTCTCTTTTTTTTTTTTAGTGAGAGAGAGAGAATTTTTTAATATCTATTTTTCAGTTTTCGGTGGACACAGCATCTTTTTATTCTATTTTTATGTGGTGCTGAGGATAGAACCTAGAGCTCCGCTCATGCCAGGCAAGCGCGTTACCACTTGAGCCACATCCCCGCCTCCAAAAAGGCTCTCTTAAATTTTACTATCGGGTGAAATTTTAATCATTTTTGATGATTAGAAGTTGTAGTAATCCAAATCAGGTAATTAGAACTTGTTGTAATTTAAATCAGGTTACAAAACTTTGCTTAAATCCCTTTGAGAGCTTCCTATTGTGCATAAGTTAAATGGAAATGTCTCATTCTGGCTTAAGAGGCTTGGCATGACCTGGCCCCCACCTACTCCCCCAATCTTATCTCATACAAGCATGCCTTATTTTACTTTATTTACTTGCTTTGCTTTACTGTGTTTCCCAGATATTGTTTTATTTATTTCTTTTCACAGATTGAAGATTTGTGGCAACTCTGCATTAAACAAGCCCATTGTCGCCATTTTCCCAACAGCTCAGATGATCGTTAGCATTTTGTGGCAATAAAGCATTTTTTATTAAGGCACATCCATTGCTTTTTAGACATAGTTGCTATTGCATACTTAATAGACTACAGTATAGTGGGGACATAAATTTTAGATGCACTGGGAAACCAAAAAATTCACTACTCAATTTATTATATATATATATATATATACATATATATATATATATTTTATTACTGTGATCTGAAACTCCAATTCTCAATATCTCCAAACTATGTCTCTCCTATCAGCCCATTCCAACCACATGGATTTTCTATCCCTTCCTAAGACACATCAAATTTACTGACCTGTGGTAGGTCTTCCAGAGGATAGGTTTGGGGTAGAGCAACTATCAGAAGCTCTGTTTGCACATACTGAGTCTGATACATATTGAATCTCCATGTGAAGATGTTCATTAAAAGTTTAGGGGAAGTTGGGCACTGTGGTGCCCACTTATGATCCCAGTGTCTCGGGAGGCTGAGGCAGGAGGATCACGAGTTCAAAGCCAGTTCAGCAATGGCAAGGTGCTAAGCAACTCAGTAAGACCCTGTCTCTAAATTAAAAAAAAAAAAACACAAAAAATAGGGCTGGGACATGACTCAGTGGTCCAGCACCCCTGAGTTCAATCCTTGGTATCAAAAAACAAAACAAAACAAAAAAGTTCAGGGTAGAGGTTTGGCCTTGCAGATATGATCTGGGAAATTTTTGTATTTCAGAGCTGATAAGGATAAATGCTTTGAATACTCTTTCTCTTTTTGTCATGAATGTGTTTTTGTGGGTGTATGTGTGTGTGTTGTAGAGGGAGGAAAATAAAGATATTTGACATATACACAATATCACTGCTTTTTTCCCATTCTCATTCCTTTATCCTATAACACAAAATGTATTATTTATTATCACAATATTTAAGGATAGTTGAATTAGCATGAAAGTAAACTGTGGGGTAGAAAGAAGTTTTAACTCAAGGATTTTTACCTCCTCTTTAGAATTAGAGGCTAGAGTGTTTTTGGTTTTTTGCAAGATAATTTTATCACATTAGGTGGAATGAGGGCCTCGTTATTGTTTTTATTAAGAGATTAAGTGAGGTTTAAGGAGATGGTTGCCAAGCTGACAAGGGGACTTGTAGTGGTTAATTTTACATGTTGACTTGCTGAGTCGTGAGGTGTTCTGCTGTTTGATTAAACATGATTTCTGGATGTGTCTGTGGGAATATTTCTGGATGGGATTAGTATATCAACTGGAAGTCTCCATAGAGCAAATTGGGTTTCTTAAAGAAATCTCTTTTAAGACTTCACAATATGGTAAAGTCCTTCCCTAAACTCATTTTTTCAAAGATGTTTCCCCTCTCTCATCAGATAATCAGGGATTATTGCTGATATTTTCTTTCCTGTATTTTGACCTTGCCAGGGCTAATTTTATGTGTCTCTAGGATGAATTCACCAATCAAGTATGAAGTCTCTTTGAAAATTTTCTTTCTGAGGTATATAGAGACAAATTCCTACCTTTTATGGAAATATGAGGAGCAGAAAATATGTACCCCTAATAGTACAGAGCTGAGATTTTAAAAAACTAGTATTATTTTAAAAATAAAATCAAAGTGATAGTGCATGTTAATGCCCAGCTACAAATGCAATGTGCAATTTTGGTAAGTTTTTTTTTGGGGCGGGGGGTGGGTGGGTACTGGGAATTGGACTCAGGGGCACTCCACCACTGAGCCACATCCCCAGCCCTGTTTTGTATTTTATTTAGACACAGAGGGTCACTGAGTTGCTTAGCACCTTGCCATTGTTGAGGCTGGTTTTGAACTTGCAATCCTACTGCCTCAACCTTGGAAGCCACTGGGATTACAGGCATGCACCACTGCACCCAGCTGATTTTGGTAACTTTTTCTGTGATAACAAACCTCACCAATATCTCATGACTTACAATGTAAACTTTTATTTTTTTGCGCAGGCAAATTAAGTACTGCAAATCATCTGAAGTTTTGTTGGACTCAGCTGGCCTTAGTTGGATTTGGCTCCAGGATGAGGGCTCTGTTTAATTTTCTTCCAACTATTTTCTTGTTCTGGGGTCTGGATTGAAGCAGCAGCCAAGCCCAACCATGGAACTGCCAGTGGTGTCTTGCTGGATACATCAAATGCTTGTATTCTGACATCTTTTTGCCCCCAAATATTCACACAACCAAGCCAAAGACCAGTGAATCAGGAACATATTTATCCCCCCAAATACTTGAGAAGATCATCTGACAATGAGAAAACCCATTTACTTCTTTTATAGGAAGGGAGCCAGTAGTTGGGAGCAATAATCTAATCTATTACAGTGCTGTGAAACCAGTTTCTACTCTGTGAGTCACATTTTATCCACTCAAAAAATATCAAGACTCTTCCTCTGAAAGTTCACTAGCTTCTGTATTAGGGTTCTTTGAAAAAAACAAAACCAATAGAGTATATTTTAACAGTAGACCCCCTAGACCCATGGATTCTGCAACCACAGATTGAACCAAGCTGACGGTTCCCTAAACAATACAATATATCTGTTATTATTATTCATAAAGCATTCATATTATAGACAGTATTTTAAGCAATCCAGAGATGTTAAAGTATAAAGGAGGATACATATAAGGATGTATGTTGTATACAAGTACTATGCTATTTCATACAGGCATTTGAGCATCTGTGGACTTTGGTATTCATTCAAGTCTGGAATTAAACCCCTGTGGATACTGAGGAAGGAATGTATATATAGGGAAGGTTTATTTCAAGGAATTGGCTATGTGGATTATGGAGGCTGTTAGGTCCAAAATCTGCAGGGTGAGTCAACGGCTGAAAATGAGGGATGAGCTGATGTTGCAGTTCAAGTGTGAAGGAAAGTGTGCTGTCACGGCGGGGGGGGGGGGGGGGGGGGGGGGGTGCCAGTCTTCTGTTCAGGCCTCCAACTAATTAGATGAAGTTCACCCCCATTATGGAGGTCAGTCTGCTCTATCCAGTGTCCAGCCATCCACATGCTAATCTCAACTGAAAACACTGTCATGGAAATATCCAGGATGTGTGGCCACATATCCGGACACCATGGCTCAAATGAGACAGCATATGAAAGTCACAACCCAGCTTCCCCTCTAGCAGGCAAGCCCAGCTTGTGAGACCAGGCCAGTGGTACCTGATTCTCCAGACTCTGCATCTCAGCCCGGGGCCCCTCTGTGTTCTTATCACTGCTTCGTGGAGCAAAAGGTTCTGCCTTTCCTCGGAGCCTTCAGATACGTCCCGTGATGAGAATTCTTCTCCTGATGGTGGGTCCCAGGGATGCACTCTGGCACATTCCTCTGCCCTACGTGATACTCTTCTCCTCATCACCCCCAGAAGCAGATTTTATCCCCACTTACTTCACCAGAATCTTGAGCATCATGATTTCCTCTTTGTGTAATTTATTTCATTTCCTCTAGAAACCTTTTATCCTGCGTGAAAGCTACGATGGGTACACTGTCCTCCAACAAGATAGCCACCACGTCATATGCCACGCTCCGCGGGTTCTTGCCTCTGGCATATCCCTTACTGGGTCAAACTTTTGGCTGAGTTTGGGCTACGGTGTGTGTGTGTGTGTGTGTGTGTGTGTGTATGTGTCCTTCTTTACGTTTTCTTTAATTGCCTGTTTTCTTGGCATGTTCTATCTGTGACAAATCCTAGCTCTATGGGCCATTTCTTTGTGCTCCATTTTGATTCCAAAGCCAGACCAAACCAAACCAAACAAAATATTGCAAGAAAGCCACTGAACAAATTTATTTTTATGAATAGCTATTTTTAAATTTTAACATAATGCTGTGGTTTGAATACAGTTGGTTCCCTTTAAAAGTCATGCTGATTTTTAATCCCCATCAGACAGTATGAAGGAGGTGGAAATGCAATCGAACTGTGCTGTTTAGAGTTGGGGTCTTCGGGAAGCAAGGGGTTAGATAAAGCCGTCGGCATGGAGCCCCTTGGTGGCTTTGTAAGAAGGAGAGAGACCAGAACACACACACACCTGCATTCTCCATCTCTTGCCAGATGATACCCCTGCACTGCCTCTGGATTCTGTCAGCAAGAAAGTTGATACTAAATGCAGCTTCTTGACCTTTGGGGCTCCAGAATTGGGGGTCAGAATAAGCCTCTTTTCTTTGTAACTTGTGCAGTCTGTGGTACTGTTATTAGTAGTAGCTAAAAGACTAAGAGACACAATTTTTTTTTGTGTGTGTGGGGTGCTGGGGATTGAACCCTGGTTCTTGTGCATGCAAGGCAAGCACTCTACCAACTGAGCTATATCCCCAGCCCTAAGACACACAATATTAACAAAACACATCCAACAGTGCTTAAACAAGATAGTGTACTGTCTAAATTACATTTATTCCAGGAATACAAGGTTTGGTTGATATTTCAATATTAATATAATTCACTCTATTATAATAGGCTGGGGATGTAGCTCAGTGGTAGAGGACTTGCTTAGCATGCACAAGGCCCTGGGTTCAATCTTTATCACTGCTGAGAGAGAGAGAGAGAGAGAGAGAGAGAGAGAGAGATTATACACACATGCATCCTACATACAATTCATCCTATTACCGAAATAAGAGAGTCAATAGATACATCAAAAATATTTGACAAATTTTAAAATTCATTTATGATAAGAACTTTGAGTAAAGTATGCATACAAATGAACTTCCTTAATTTGATATTTGAAGCATCTATGAAAAACCTACAGTCCATATCATACATAGCTGTGAAAGATGAATTAATTTTGCCCATCTTTGGGACAATGCAAAGATGTCTACTTTCACATCTTCAGTTCAACATTGTGACAGAAGTCTTAGCTCAAGCAAGGAGGCAAGAAAAAGAAATAAAAAGTGCACAAACTGTAAAAGAATAATTAAGGCTGTTGTTGTTTGTAGGTAGTATGATCATACATGTAAAGATCCTGATGGAATTTATCAAAAAGCTACTTGAAGTTAACGAGATGGGAGGTTACAAAATCAATGTACAAAAACTAATTGTGCTTATTCATACCAGCAAAAATTAGAAATTGAAATTTATGAAACACTGTCCATTATAATAATCGGATAGGAATGGCCTAGGGCTCTATTTGACAAAAACGTGAAAAAAACTGGACATTGAAAACTGCAAAACACTGTGAGAGATGTTAAAGAACACCTAAATAAATAGACAGCCGTGCCTTGCTTGTGGGTCAAAAGGCTCAAAATTGTTGAAATGTGAATTCTCAGCCCAATGTGGTAGGACATGCTTGCAATCCCAGTGACTAGGGAGGCTGAGGCAGGACCATGGCAAGTTGAGGCCAGCCTCGAAACTTGGTGAGACCCTCTCTCAAAATAAAAAATAAAAGGGCTGGAGATGTAGCTCAGTGGTAGAACCTTTGCCCAGCATGTACAAGACCCTGGATTCAAGCCCTAATACCACAAAAATAAAATAATTAATTTAATTAAATTAGAAAGGCTAGCAATGTAGCTCAGTGGTAGGGTTCTTTGAGTTCCATTCCTAGTCGGGGGTGGGGGGAGAGAAAACAGAAACAAAATAATAAACACTGTATTTCTATTTATTAGTAGAAAAGACAGATCTAATCTATAGTAACAAAAAACAGCTGATCAAGAGTTTAGTTCTGGGATGTTCGGGGTGATGGGGACGGAGTGCGCACACACGTGCACACAGCATGTTGAGATGACGTGTTCTACTTATGATTGTGATTGTATTTACATCAACGTATACCTTTGTCAAAAACCACAGCATCATATATTTATAATGGGTTCACTTCAATGTACGTTCATCGTATCTCAATAAACTGATTTTTAAAAAGCCTTTTAGCGATACCAGACTTCAAACTATACTACAGAGCAATAGTAACAAAACCAGCATGATACTGGTACCAAAACAGGCGGGTGGACCAATGGTACAGAATAGAGGACACAGAAACCAATCCACAAAACTACAACTATCTTATATTTGATAAAGGGGCTAAAAGCATGCAATGGAGGAAGGATAGCATCTTCAACAAATGGTGCTGGGAAAACTGGAAATCCATATGCAACAAAATGAAACTGAATCCCTTTCTCTCGCCATGCACAAAAGTTAACTCAAAATGGATCAAGGAGCTTGATATCAAATCAGAGACACGGCGTCTGATAGAAGAAAAAGTTGGCTACGATCTACATACTATGGGGTCGGGCTCCAAATTCCTCAATAGGACACCCATAGCACAAAAGTTAATAACTAGAATCAACAAATGGGACTTACTCAAACTAAAAAGTTTTTTCTCAGCAAAAGAAACAATAAGAGAGGTAAATAGGGAGCCTACATCCTGGGAACAAATCTTTACTCCTCACACTTCAGATAGAGCCCTAATATCCAGAGTATACAAAGAACTCAAAAAATTAGACAATAAGATAACAAATAACCCAATCAACAAATGGGCCAAGGACCTGAACAGACACTTCACAGAGGAGGACATACAGTCAATCAACAAGTACATGAAAAAATGCTCACCATCTCTAGCAGTCAGAGAAATGCAAATCAAAACCACCCTAAGATACCATCTCACTCCAGTAAGATTGGCAGCCATTATGAAGTCAAACAACAACAAGTGCTGGCGAGGATGTGGGGAAAAGGGTACACTTGTACATTGCTGGTGGGACTGCAAATTGGTGCAGCCAATTTGGAAAGCAGTATGGAGATTTCTTGGAAAGCTGGGAATGGAACCACCATTTGACCCAGCTATTCCCCTTCTAGGTCTATTCCCTAAAGACCTAAAAAGAGCATGCTACAGGGACACTGCTACATCTATGTTCATAGCAGCACAATTCACAATAGCAAGACTGTGGAACCAACCTAGATGCCCTTCAATAGACGAATGGATAAAAAAATGTGGCATTTATACACAATGGAGTATTACTCTGCATTAAAAAATGACAAAATCATAAAATTTGCAGGGAAATGGATGGCATTAGAGCAGATTATGCTAAGTGAAGCTAGCCAATCCCTAAAAAACAAATGCCAAATGTCTTCTTTGATATAAGGAGAGTAACTAAGAACAGAGTAGGGACAAAGAGCATGAAAAGAAGATTAACATTAAACAGGGATGAGAGGTGGGAGGTAAAGGGAGAGAGAAGGGAAATTGCATGGAAATGGAAGGAGACCCTCAGGGTTATACAAAATTTCATACAAGAGGAAATGAGGGGAAAGGGAAAAATAATACAAGGGGGAGAAATGAATGACAGTAGAGGGGGTAGAGAGAGAAGAGGGGAGGGGAGGGGAGGGGAGGGGGGATAGTAGAGGATAGGAAAGGCAGCAGAACACAACAGACACTAGTATGGCAATATGTAAATCAATGGATGTGTAACTGATGTGATTCTGCAATCTGTATACGGGGTAAAAATGGGAGTTCATAACCCACTTGAATCAAAGTGTGAAATATGATATATCAAGAACTATGTAATGTTTTGAACAACCAACAATAAAAAAATAAAATAAAAAATAAAAAGCCTTTCAGTCTGTGGAGAAGGAGGAAAAACATTTTTAGCTGAAGAAGTCATGAGGTCACTGGAGCAGGACATGCGCAACCACAGGGGAAGAGACACAAAGCAGCACCGTGTATGCAAAAGCATCTTTACACCTGGGCTTGCACTAAGGACTCCACCGTCTCAAAGAGGAGACTTCTGTGTGGTCCCCGACACTTTAACCTTGGCATCCTTGTCTCCACATAGGCTTTCTCACACCTGGGAGCAAAGGTGTGGGCCCACCGTCAGGTTTCAGCCATTTCCTGGGGACCATTAGTCTGCTTCCCCACATGCTCTCATTTTCCTTTATTTTTGTGCATCACTGACCACTCTTTTTTTTTTCTCTCCGTCTTCCTCTTTGGACTTGATTCCTGGACGCAGATGTCAGTATTGGATGGCACCTTTCCACATTTCTTAATGGCTCAGCTTCCATTTTTTTGGTCTGTCTATTCGCAACCCTAAATACTCCAAGATTGAAAAAACTGGAAATTAAGGTCATTTATCCTCTAATTCACAGTCTGAATTACACACAGGCTTCAGGTACCAAAAACTGGTAGTTCAAAGTGATAAGGAAAGCCATGAGAGGGGTTCTAGATATCCAGACTTGGGATGAAGAAAGAGAAATATCACAAATGTCAGTCAGGGTAAATAGCGAACTCCTCCCTAGTGTTCAGGGGCTGATGTGCATATGCCTATTTTCTCTATTTTATTTTCATATACTGTAACATTTTGTTACGAATTGTAATTTCCCATGATTTTGTTTCTCAGCTGTTTTATGCTCATTTGTTGGTACACCAAAAGTTCCAGTGTGAAAGCTTGTAAAGGTATGAATAGTTGGACCCTGTGCAGATCATCCTGTGAGACAGCTGTCAGATGTGACCTGGTGACCACCCCATCCATCCGTAGCTCAATGATGTTTGCCTGGCGTGACTTTTCTAGGGACTGCTGGGAAACAGGGGTGTGTTGATGAGACCGTGGAGGGGACAAAGATGAAAGTGTGCCACCTGAATTTCAGGAGGTCTGTATCATGGTGAGACCCATTGAAGTCAGAAACTCTCTTTGAGAGACCAGAGCTCTTAAAGGAGGCCCTCGAATATTGATGGACGCGCAGGGTCTCCGGGTTGTGGAATGGCACCAAATTACAGAAAGGAATATCTTTGATTTTTCTCAGCCTTCATAGGAGAAGAAATTGAGCCTGGCCATTGGGGGGTTCTTCTTCCTTCTTCTATTTCTATAAACGTGCGCTGAAGGGTGAACTTCCGGTCCTGACTTCCTCAAACCTGAAAGCTGTCACCTCTTGACCTGAGGTGCATTATTTTTGTCAAAGAAGCATCTTCATTTAACCATCTTCAATCTGGTCCTCATGCGGCCGGGGCTCTTGCTGTTTATCTGTGGTGAGTCGGACAGCTGGGAGCAGGGTCTGGGGAGCCATCACACTGGGGCTCCACTGGCTGACAATCTATGGGGACTCCTGGGGACTAAGTCTCTGCCTGGCGAGGCTCAGGGATGCTTGGCACATCTCAGATCTGTACTTCCAACTCAGGGCTCAGAGTCAGGCAGAGTTTTGAGGAAAATTATCGCTTCAGTTTTTATCTAAGACGTGTTCACTGCCCATCCCTCCTTCTACCCTTAATTCTGTCTTTGTTCTTGATGCTTTCAACAGCCATGCCAAAAAAAAAATCTGCACAACAAAGATAACCTTTCAGTTCCCTTCTTCTTATTGTTACAAGCATTATTTTCTCTTAGCCCTCTTTGCACCCCATTCCCACTGTCAAACCTTAGAACTCATCATCACCCCTTTTTCAGGATTCCTCCCCACCCCACTGTAACCTAGGCCACTTTCTCTAACAGTGTCTCCGAGGTGTCTGTGACTCCCGGCATTGCTTTTCCATGATCGGTGACCACACATCATGTGCTCCATCCCCACGGGACGCAGATTCCCCAATCCATCACCACGACACCCCTTAGGCTCTCAGTCCCCACAGCACGGTCCTGCTCAACCCTATTTTTTTTTAACACACTTTACATGTGTGCCTGAGCAGCTGGAGGGGACTTTAGACAAAAGGCACAGCCCAGCTGACATCTCCATTTAACGTGGGACCCCAAATTTCAGGCAGCTCTTAGCACTGCCAGGCACTTTCCTGCACTTTGACGGTCCTCTTCTCCTGCCCACGATGACCACCGTTTCACACCTTCTTTCCCCTAGATGGACCCCTTTGATTCCCATTTATACCCTTGCTTCATGGCACGTTGATAAAATAAAGACCACCAGAAGAAAATGTCCTTATGCTTTTGCCGCCGCATCTACCCACTCGCTGTCCCCTGCGGTCACCTATTCTGTGTCCTCTCCCACTGTCCTCAATATCTTCTCTCTCACCCACCCCCTTGCCCCATCCCTTTTCTGTCTCCCTTTACAAATTTTCAGTGAGTTAGTCTTTGTTTCACTTCCTTCCATCTTTTTCTTTAAACTCCATATTTGATCTTTAATTGTATTAAGATCTGCTTTTTTGAAATAGTATCTGGGATTTTTTAACAAAGGTTTAGGGTCTTGTGGCCACCAATTAATCTCAAAAACCCATTTCCCTCACTTCAAACATCCCCTCCCTCCTCACTCTCTCCATGTCAGATGGTCCCCTTTCTGTAACCCCCAACAGCTGATAAATGGCTTTAGGTCTCTGTGGTCCTTCCTTTTCCTTTCTTGAACCCATTTTAATTGGTCTTTCACTCACTGCTCCATGGAAACTGCTTTTGCTGATCAAGTCCACTACGGCCATGTGGCCTCACCCGGTTTCCAGTTTCCACTCCTCAGCCTCTTGGGGCATTCAACACTGATGATCACTCCTTCTCCTGGACACATTTTCAACACCTGGCTCCCAGCATACTCTATTCTGCCGGTTCTCTTCCCTAAATTATATGATTCTGTTGCTCCATGAACCATTTTCAGCTTAAATTCAAACTTTTTTTCTCCAGCTTTGACTCCGTTGTTAAGCACCTTTTATGTATCAATGGCCACTCAAGTATCTAATAGCGTCTTTCCTTCCTTCTTCCTTCCTTCCTTCCTTTCTTTCTCGCTCTCTTTTTGGTGCTGGCATTTCAAGGACTTCACACATGCTCGGCAAGTGCTCTGCCGCAAAGCTAAACCCCAAGTCCCCTAGTGACCATCTTAAACTCAAACAGACCTCTTGACCTTCCACCTCTACCCGCCACCACCACCAAACCTAACCCATTTCTCCCCACATCTTCTCCATTTCAGTAGCTATCACACATTTCTTCCTGTGGCTGTGGTCAGAATTTTGAGTCATATTTAATTCATCTATTTTTTTTGGTACTTTCTATTTCATATTAATTCTACTTTCAAAATTCATGCTAACACATGACCGCTTCGCAGCATCAGTGCTGCCTAATCAAGCCATCATCCCTGCTCTCCTAGATTTCCACTAACATTCTCCTGAGCTCTCTTGCATTTCTACAGCCTGTTTCCTTTACGATGTCAGACTGAACTTGTAAATGTAAATTGACCCAGAACCATCACATCTAGATTAAATCCAAAATTGCTCTGAATTTTATAAAGACCCCCAGGACTGGCTCCTGCCTGCTCCTTTCAGACTGATGCTCTCCACTGTCCCCCACCTGTTCAGGTGCAGGACTTGCCTTCTCCTTCCTCCCTAGACAAGCTCATCCCCACAGCCCCACGGCCTGTGCATTTGCTGTTTTTATCTCTGCTAGATGCACTTTCCCAGATATTCCAAAGTCTTGTTCCCGAATCTATTGAAACAGTCAAGACCATCCTAAGACATTCTGTAACTTATTCCTCTGCTCTGTTTTTCTTGTGTCACCAACCACTCTAGGAAACCATCCTACATTTATTTTGTCATTGTCTCCCTCCCAGCATAGTGTTTATTCTTGACATCACAGACTCTTGGTCATATTCCCTACTGTAAACCTGGTGCCATGCACAATGCCTGGCATACAGTAAACCTTCAAAATTATTTTTTAAAAGACTCCAAGATTAATAAAAATGTGCAGTACAACTTAAAGGAAACTTGGATTTGTCTTACAAGGATTCAATAAAAATGTACATACCAAATAATATAAAGCAAAAAACCAAAACCTCTAATTTTTAATGACATTTTAGAATGCACTAATGCATCAAAGATTTGTATGAAATTTGTATGAAATTAAAATTAAGCCTTTGAAAGACTATTCATTGTGTGGATTAATACCTAAAATATGTTTCGCTCCCCCTGCTTGAGAAACTAATTATTCAAATAAGAATTAAACCTAAAACAATAGGCATCTCAGACTAAACGTAATAGTGATAAGACATTATTTATTGGATACTAAGTAAGTTTCAGGCTCTATTCTAAGCACTTTGTGGGTATCAACTCACTTAATCCTCACAAAAACTCTGCCAGGCAGGTACTATTGTTATCTCATTTTATGGAAAAAGAAACCAAAGCACAGAGAGGAGAAACATTTTTCCCAGAGTCACACCGCTTGTAAGAGTAAACTTGGAGTAAACTGAAGATCCAAATCTCTGCCTTCTGGTTATAAAGTCTGCATTATCTCCCAAATTTTTCCTTCTTGACCATTATGACACCAGAGTGCGGTGAAATCCTTGGGCTAGAGGAGAATCAGGAGAAGTGTCTATCCATTCTCTGGACCTAAGCTTCTTCTGATCTCAAGTTGGTAAAACAAGGGACTCCATGCCTTAGCCATGAGACCTTTACCCCCTTGCCTGAGTGTGTTGTGGTCCTGAGACAGTGAGTCCTGACTGGATCATCAAGACTTTTGACAGGAGGAGGTAGAAATGGGAATAAGAAGTTCTAAGAAGGATGTTAAGTAATTAAGAGCTAAGCCTTAATGGAGAACAAAATTGACCAAATTACGTTCTTAGATGGTGCATGTATGAATATGTAAAAAGGAAGCCCACTACTATGTATAATCGTAATGCACCAATTAGAATAAATAGATTTTTAAAAATAAAGGTTATAATGCCCTAATTTTAAAAATTGTAAGTAAATAGAAGAAAGACCATTAGAGGAAAGGGAAGCAGGGGAGGAGGGGAGGGAGAGGGGAAGTACTGAGGACTGAATTGGAGCAAATTATATTCTATGCTTGTAGAATTACGTCAAAATGAACCCCAATATTATGCATAACTATCATGCACGACAAAAAAAATAAGAAACAACAAAGTTACCATTTCTGAATCACCGATGACAAAAGTTATTGGAAATTATGATCAGAGGAAAAAAAAGGTGCTTTGGGGGTGGGTGTTCTGTGGGTGATATGGAATGTTGGTAAAGGAAAAGAGAGAAGGAAAGACGGAAGGAAGGGGAGGGAGATAAATGAGGGAAGTGAAAGCAGGAGGAGGCAGTGACAAGGAGGGAGGGTCTACTGCTGGAAAGTCCTAGAGGAGTCACATTTGTCTGCCTGTAGGACTTCCTGCTCTGTGCTGATGTCTCCTGAATTTTCTTGCAGCTCTGCTCTGTGAACCTGACGGTGAGTTGCACTTCCTTTACTTCCTCACAGTCTGTCACTCAGGTCAGATCAGGAGACCTGTGGATGGCCCTCTGAGCAGCCCCTACCTGTCCAAGATGCATCTGGTGACAGCTGCTGAGGTGTACAGACATCAGTGGCTCCCCTGAGCCCAGGCTGCTGAGCCGTGTCTGCCCAGCTGGGTGATCAGGTCTCGCCTGGCCTTCCCCTTCCTTTCTGGGAAGTCTCAGCACAGGGATGAAGATGCTATTTGCACAAAAGAGGCAGAGGGTGCCAAAGGCTGATGTTAGAAGAGTCTCTGTCCTCCCTGCCCCAGGGGCTTCAAGTCCCCTGGGGACTCTGCCATGGGTGATGGAGGAAAAGCTGAAATCACAGAGCCATGGAGAACAACACTGAAGTCCGTCCCCAGGCCACGTGCAACGAAGTCGTACTGTGCCTCCTGCCTATTTTTAGCTCCCCTCTGCAGCCACAGTTGTTGCCCCAGTTCAGTTTCCTCTCTCCGACTGGTTTATGCAAACGTACTTCATTGCTCTGATCCTGATTCAGAGTCTTGACTTTCTCAGAAGAGGGGAGTAGGAAAGTCTTCTGCCATGAGAAATCTCACTAAAGCAGCTTCCAATATAATATATGCTAGAACCGCTCTCGTGTGCCTAAGATACTAACCTAAGGGTTAAGAGAGGACGTTGTGCTACCTCCAGGGATCAGGGATTCCTGTGACCAGAGAGATCGGAATCACCTTGGCCCTCTAAGTTCCTTACCTAATATTTGTCCAAGTCCAGCTCCTGCTTGGTGTTAATGTCACACGAGCTTTGTTCTTGGTCTCTCCTTTACCCTTAACCTCAGGTGCCAAATTCTAGCCTAAGCAAAAATCCATAGTTACATCAAGGATAAAGAAACAAAATTCCCAGGTATTTTCAGGTAATCTCTGCTGCCTGGGAATCAATGGCATTAAGCTTGACCTGCAAGTCTGAGCTCCAGGCTCTTGTAGTCAGCCCTGTGTGGCTTCCAGCTCCACCTGCTCCCCTGCCCTGGATAGAAGCTTGAGTGGATTCTAGGTGCCCAAATGCCTGTTTTATTCCTTTCTCTATTCAGCTCCAAAAGCTGTAATGCTCCTCTGTTTTCTGGGGCCCAGCTTTCTGAGGACAAAAAGAACAGGGTATTCCATGCCCCAGGTCAGAGGGAACATTCTGGTAACCACAGATGAAACTGAGGTTTAAAAAGACCCGGGGAAAAGCCTTGTGTGTGTGGGGTGTGGGCGGGGCAGAATTGGAAATGATAGACATTAGTCTAGGAATCATCTCTCAGTGATCCAGAGTACTCTCGCTGGCATCTGGTGAGGAGAGGAAGAGGTTTCTTTCAGGAAAAAAAATAAATAAATAGAGCCTCCCATGTCAGAGGCTCTAAGAGTTGGATAAGCACGTGCCCAAAGATTTGTGAGATTTCATAGATTTCTGCAACTGGGAGTTCTAAGGGGAGAGGGGAGAGTAGAAGGCACCTTCACCATCTTTATTTACCCAGAAAAAAAGTCCCTAAGGCCCCAAAGGATCTACCCCTAAGGCTTAAGGCATGGACTAAATTTTCTTCTCCTGTGGCTGCAGCAGAGGTCTGTGTTGAAGTCCCAGATCAAGGGAATGGGGCTGTGTGGATGTCCACAGGGCACTTCCCAGCAATGGGACTAGCGACAGTAGGGACAAGACATAGTCCACACAGAGGGGTTTGAGTTCCTCTGTGCTGTTCCCATCCTGACTGATTCTTCAGGTCCACATTCTGTCTTTGAAACAGCATGTGTCTGAGACGGGAGGGGAAAGAGAACAGAAGAGAATAACAACCAGGTGATAGACCATGGTCCACAGAAATGTATTCGCTTTTATTAAAAATCAAAGTTTCCCCGTCTCCAATGCCAACTGCAGCTACTGTCTTCAATATTCCTGCCCTGGCTTCCAGAAAGGGGTTTTTAGTTCCTGGGCAGAACTTCAAGAATTATAAGATCCTAGTCACAGTGCTGCCTTCTGGAAGTGGCTGCTGTGGCCCGTGGCAGGATGTGTGAGGATGGACAGGGTGGGTCCGTGGCAAGGGGAAGCCCATGGGCCACTTTAGGGAACATAGGGGTATTGTGTGGCTGAGGACCGAATGCCTCTCACCAGGAACTGTGAACCCCACGGCCCTGGACTCTATCTGTTTAATTATTCTCTCCAGAGCTGTTTCTACATCTTGTGCTGACAGCCAGGCCTTCCAAGCCCATAGAGGGGAGCTCACTGACCCTGACCTGTGAGACCCGGCTCCTTCTTCAGCCGCCACCTGTCCAACCCCAGTTCAGCTTCTTCAGAGATGGCCACAACCGGGGATCAGAACGGAGCAGCTCCCCAAAGCTCCAGATCCCCACGGTGTGGAAGGAAGACTCGGGGACTTACTGGTGTACCATGACGACAGCGGGGAATAAACCCCCCAAACAGAGCCAGAGTTCCTACATACAGGTGCAGAGTGAGTATCTAAGGACTGTGCTTCCAGAGTCCGCTGGGGAGAGGACGGCAGATGCTACCTCTCCTGTCCCTGGGATGGCAGAGGTGGAGGGAGGCTTCAGCTATCCTCGTATCCCTCTCTCTCCAGGGTCACCTTGACCAGGTGGCAAGAGAAGGCTTGGTAGAAGTGTGTGGAATAGACTATTGGAGAAGGCTTGTGTGTGTGTGGGGGGGGGCTTTATTTTGAAAGAGTACAAAAAGAAAATTTTATTATTATGAACCATGTCATACCATATCAGATTGACACTTCTGTGACATGATCTCCTGCAAAAACCCAACATTTAGTCAGATGCCAGGGTGCACGCCTGTAATCCCAGTGACTTGGGAGGCTAAGTCAGAAGGATTGCAAGTTTGAGGTTAGCAAGACCCTGACTCAAAATAAGAATTAAAAAGGGTTGGAGGTATAGCTCAGTGGTAGAGCACCCCTGGGTTCAATATCCAGTACAGAGTTGGAGGTGTGGCCGGAGTATGACATTCAAGTCTACTACCTCCAAAATATTAGGTAGACCCAGACTTCTAAAAACTCAACACTAGTGAAACTAAACCTACTATCTCCACCACGGCAAAAACCATCGAACAGCTCGTACACAGCAGGTGCCATTTTAGTGCTTCACATATATGTTTAATTGAAGCGCCACACCTGCAGGAGATAACTATCATTGCATCTCCATTTACAGATGAGAAATTGAGTCTTATAAAAGTAATTTGATCAAGCATGCACCGCAAGCAAGAGTTGGAACCAGTATCCACATCTAGGCAGATTGACTCACAATTTGGACTTATAATCACTATATTACTGTGCCTTAAAAAAAAGAAAGTTTGAGACTGAGGGGAATGGAAGTCACATTGTCCTAGGCAAAGAGGAGATGCCACATTTTCCATGGTGATATTATCATATCTTTCTAACCCTATCATCACCACCAAACTAGAACTGATTCCAAATCAGTAGAGCCTCCCCTCCAGTCAAACTTTATACATCATGACTTTGCCTTCAGCTTTGCCTTCAAGACCCCCATACCTACTCCCTGTGCTCCAAACACTCCCTACTCGGGTTTCTCCCACATTATCTGGTGTTTGTGCAGGAATTCCTGTCTCTGACGTGAGCTTGGAGACTCAGCCTCCAGGGGGACAGGTGATGAAGGGAGACAAACTGGTCCTCATCTGCTCGGTGGCTAAGGGCACAGGAAACATCACCTTCGTCTGGTACAAAGGGCATTTGGGTTTAAACCTGGAAACCAAGACCCAGCATTCACGGACAGCAAACTTCGAGGTCGCACCAGTGACGGAGAGTGACTCCGACCAGTACTACTGTGCAGCTGACAACGGCCACGGCCCCAGCCTCAGCGGACTGGTGGACATCGCTGTCAGAAGTGAGTTCCAGTGTGGTGTCAATGGGCCCCTCCTGGGGTGCTGGGGTGCCTGCAGCTTGGCCGGCTCGGCTCCGTGTTCCCCTGGGGTGCCTTGTTCCATGGGTGGAGTCTCGGGACAGGCAGGGATTTTGGCTCTACTGCACCAGTGGAGACACGTCTCTGACAGTCCACTGTCCCTGTCAGTTCCAGTGTCCCGTCCTGTGCTCACCCTCAGGGCTCCCAGGGCCCAGGCTGAGGTGGGGGACGTGGTGGAGCTTCACTGCGAGGCCCTGGGGGGCTCTCCCCCGATCCTGTACCAGTTTTATCATGAGGACGTCACCCTGGGGAACAGCTCGGCGCCCTCTGGGGGAGGAGCATCCTTCAACCTCTCCCTGACTGCAGAACATTCTGGAAACTACTCCTGCGAGGCCGACAATGGCCAGGGTGCCCAGCGCAGTGAGGCGGTGACTCTCAATTTCACAGGTATAGCTTCGGTGGTGGGGTTGTCTCCATCCGCGTCTGCCCCAGCACCCCAGGAGAGGCCCATTGACACCCCGGTGCCTCTGCTGCTCTACTCAGGACGAGGGCTCCTGTGGGAGGAGTGGAGGTCGGGTGCCTGTCTTCTTGCATCAATGTGAACAGACGCAGATCCCTAAATAAATAAGTACATCCGTCCTGGGAGAGCAGCCGTTGAGCAGAGCCCGTACCAAGAGGTCTGTCCCCAAACCCAATTCCTTCCTACAGCAGCTCAGCCCCAGGTCTCCCCCTCAGTGCCTGCCGAACCCAGAGGCGAACATCTTACTTCAGGAGTCGTTGAGGGGCTGCTCGGCAGCCTTGGTCTCATCACTGCAGTCCTGTTACTTGGCTACTGGCTCAAGAGAAAAATAGGTTAGTGTTCATAGAGGTGGGTATTCTGTGACCTCAGATTTCACTGAAATAGGCTGGGAGGGTAACATGCAAACGGCAAAGGATAGATATATGCTTTTAGCCATATATTTATCCTTTGCAGTATACAATTTGCAAAATTTAGCCAATTTAGTAAAATTCTTTATCTCCCCACATGTCATCAATTGAGGTTCAGCTGATATCATATTCTTCTGTGATTTAATTTTTTTATAGAGGAACATAGTACTTGAATTAATCAGTCCCTGGAAGAGAAAAGTGCTTAACAGCTCCAGCTAAGCCTGATCCTCTCCTAGCTCTAAAGTCAGTGCAGAGAGTCTTATTTATCTTTTGGGTTTGCCAAAAGCTACTCCCTACTCCCCAAAAAGCTCATTCACATATCCACATGTTCTAATCATTGCTAGAAACTTCACTCTTGAGTGGAAATGCCATTTTCTCCAAGACGCTTCAGCGGGTCACACGGCCTCCCACGGTTCTCTTCTGTTATTAATTCCGGGTGACTCAGCCTCCCACTTTATCACCAATGACAGTTAGGTATTCCTTGGTATACTGAGCTCCGGGCTCTTGCTCTCCCCTGAGCAAGTGGGAGATGGAGCAGGAGAGGACAATGTGAGATTTTCATTTAAATTCTAGACTTTTCCAGCATCTTTGGGCACGTCAACTATAACATGGCTGTGGCAACACCTGCCTGTGAGGACTTTGGGCAGGATAAGATTCTCATCCTCACATCATAGACATGAGAGTTCAGAGACCTGGGCTCCACTCGTAGATCCGGTGCTTTTTGCTTTGGGGCAGCTCATTTATATCCTGGACCTGAGTCTCCTCATTTGTGAAAGGAAGGCTCTGCAAATAATTGCCCGGATGTCCTCTGGGCACAGGGTGGCATCCACAGTGGGCATTCTGGCAGGAGGTGCATCCCTGTGTACCAGGGCTATAAGGGAGCTGAGAAGGAGGTTCCTCCATTGACAGGTTCACTCATCTGTTTGACTTTCAGAAAGATGCTCAACCAGGGACCCACACAGGTAAGACCTCTGCTTTCTCTGTAGGTGCTACTAATGCAGGAAAACAAGAAAATTTTTAACTCTGAATTGTCCTTTTTTGTGTGTGAGCTGTTTTCCTATCTTCTCATACCTAAAAATCACACCTGAGTTCAGTGTACTTTAATTTTCTACTTCTGGTCTTGTAAGTTTCATATGATAACTAATTAATCATTTTTCCTATGTCTATCCCTTTCAATACATCTTCACAATAAGAAAGTTACATTGCTTTGACCAGGACTGTCCATTTGTTCAAGCAGTCAATGTCTCAGCCAGTGTCTAAGGGTCTGTCTGTAGGCTGCAGAGACCCATGAACATATGGAAAGATCTTGAGAGTCCTAAAGTATTTCAGGGCAGGTGAGATATACATATACACATTTCTGTAATGTTAGACAGGAATAAACATACTGAAAAATTATTGATGACATTCTTTAGAAGTTTAGAGGAAGAAAACACTTTCAAATACGTCCTTCTAGGAATACCAGTGTTTATTTGATGTATTTTATATGTTTTTGTTTATGCCAAAAATAAACAGATTTTTCTTTTCCAAATCAGAGTGGCCCTCTTTCAGTGGTACATTCCATAGATGCCTGTTTAATTCTGCCTTTTCTTCAAGTTCCTTAGTGTGGTCAGCCACCTGTTTGCCTCTGGGGTGAATCATTATTTCTCTATCCAGGATTTAGAGAGCCTTTATAACGTAAGTGACATCATTTCAGGTGTGGGCTGTCCCACAGTGAATCAGTCAGCTAAGACTTGTGGAATATGTGCACTAGGGCGACTGCAGTGTCCACACTTAGGGCCACGGCTTATACGGTAGGATGTGCCTTCCAGTTCCCTGGACTGATATTCTGTCCAGGACTCTTCCTTAAAGAGCTTCTCTCCTTCGCTGTTTTACGATCTTGGATAGATAGGTCTGGGACATCTTGAATGCTATTCCAGACAGCTCACACGTGTTTCTGTGTTTGTAGGAGCCATTCCAGTCCTGAACCTCAAGAACCCAACTATCTCAACTCACCTGACCCAGTGCAGCTACCGCCTGTATACGAAAATGGTAAAGTTTCTCAAATGACCTGGGCCAACGTAGGCATAGCATTTGAGTCAGCTTTTCATCACTGTGACCAAAAGACCTGACAAGGACAAGTTTAGAGGAGAAAAATTTATTTGGTGATTTCAGTTTCAGAGGTCTCAGTCCATAGACGGCCGGCTCCATGCCTTGGGGCTCAAGGTAAGACAGAAAGAACATTGTGGAAGAAGGTTGTGGTAGAAGAAAGCAGCTCGGGACATCACATCAGGAAGCAGAGCCAAAGTCCCCTCACCAGGGACAAAATATATACCCCAATGGCACAGTCTCAATGACCCACCTCCTCCAGCCACACCTTTCTGCCTAAAGTTACCACCAGTTAATACCCAGCAGAGGATCAATGCACTGGTTAGGTGAAGACTCATAACCCAGTCATTCTACCTCTAAACTTTCTTGCATTGTCTCACACATGAGCTTTTGGGGGACACCTCATACTTAAGCCATAATAAGCTAAGAAGCTGAGCCATGAGCTGACCTCTGCTGGCCAAACCAGATCCTGCTGTGTCCCCGCCTCCTCTACAAATAAACGATCCATCAGCCTCCAGGGCTGGGACAGGCGGTAGACACACAGAGTGAACTGAATGATAGGAAGAAGGGACTTTGTCATGAGGTCGAAGCCATTTATGGTCCTGCTACCTGGGTACAGCATGACAGTTGCACTGTAGAACTCTTTATGTGCTAAACTGGATAATTCGCCTGCAAACTGTACTGGAAATTATTACTAATCAAACTGCTACAGCCTTTGGCCACACAACAGGCCCAAATGTGAGTGCCTATCTATCAAGACCGCTTGGCATTAGATTACCCACTAGCTGAGGAAGGGGAAGTACATGAAAAGTTTAACAGTTCAGACTGTCGCATCCAAATAGATGACCACGGACAGACACTTAAAGACATAGCCAGCAATATCAGAAAACTAGCACAGGTGCCCGTCCAAACCTGGAAAGGCATTAAAGATTGGAATCCAATCTCACTATTTGCAGGATGGTTTTCAGCCCTTGGTGGATTTAAAAGCTTAATTGGCATAGCAGGTCTTCTGCTGTTAACCTATTTATCACTCCCACATTTGGCTTCCCTGTGCATTAAAACTATTGGGTCTACTATAAAAATAGCTGTTAAAAGAAAGACAACAACTGAGATCATGCCATTATATAAAGCTTTAAAGCCAAGAAGAAGATGATGATCTTTGATTGAAATAAAAATCATCAAAGGGGGGAATGAAGCAATCCAGAGACCCCCCCCCACCCACATCCAGAAGACCCTTGCCATAATTAAGCTTCTCCTCTTGTCAGATCAGCAGGATGCCTGCAGAGGTTACTGTGGTTGGTATTTCCTCTTTCTTGTATATGCCAGGTTTGCACACAAAAGCTGTGATAGAGTCAAGTCTGCAAACTTGCTGTAAAAAACAATATTATCTCTGTTTTCTTGGTTAAAAAAAAAATTGTGAAACCTGTGTCTGGTCTCGGGCATGGAACAGAGAGAACTTGTCCTGTGAATCTCCAAGGACCTCCTCCCGCCAACACTGGGTATAAAGCTCAAAAAATTTCCAAAATCTTTGCTCAGAGAAAGAATTCTTAGGCGAGAGCCACCTCTGAACCCTGAAGTCAATAAACCTGCTTCCTGAAAATTCCTCGGGTGTCCAGTCTTCTGTCCTACTTCAAAGAGTCCTTTCTTCTCTTGCAGTGAATGTCATGCGTGGGGATGATGTGTACTCCCTGGTCTACCATGTCCAGCAGGAGCAGGAATCGGGAGCAGGTGAGACTTGAGGCTGGGGATGAATTTGCCTCTGACCTTTGTCTTTCCTTCTCTTGGAACCAAGAAGATAATCATTTTTCCTTTGGATACTATGGTAGTCATACTAGATCGAAAAGCAAAATAATAATAATAATGATGAAAATCAATCTAAGGGAAATACCCAGAAGATGAAGAAGCCTTTATTAGTGGGCATTTATTGAAAGACTTTAAATATAAGTAGAATCTCACAGCACTTACTTTTTCTTTCACAGCTGAACACATGAGGACACAGGTGGAGAATAAGGTGAGACAGGTTCTTATTGGTTTTTTTTCTCCGTGCACATTCTCTGTTTCCCCTGAGGACGGTTCACAAACTTCTTAAATGATAGACACTTAGAGGAAAAAAAAATGTCATGATCTCTTATCTACCATCACAATGGAGGAATTTCTGTACAAGGAAGTTTTGGAGTCTTACATGTACATTTGCTTTAGCAATAAGCATATAGGTTATTTGTAGTTCAATTGCTGCTATTTCAGCCCTGTAAACAAAAGACCTGACAAGAACAATTTCAGAGGAGGTAAAGTTTATTTGGGGCTCATGATTTCAGAGGTCTTAGTCCATAAATGGGCTCTATTGCTCTGGACCCAAGTGAGGTGGAACTTCATGGCAGAGGAAAGCAGCTCACGACATGGCCATCAGGAGGCAGACAGCGAGCTCTGTTCATAAAATATATACTTTGAAGGTACCCCCCCCACAAACACACCTACCTCCTCCAGCCACATCCTCCTGCCTACAGTTAAAATTAATCCATTGAAGTGGATTAATGCAGTGATTGGGTTAATGCTCTCATGACCCAATCATTGCATCTTTAAAATGAAATTGCATTATGTCACACATGAGCTTTGGAGGAACACCTCCTATCTAAACCATATCGAATTTTTAAAAATTCTATTTATTTGAAAATATTTTTCCTAAAATACTGTTGGAATATATATATATATATATATATATATATATATATATATATATATATACACACACACACACACACACACACACACACATATATATCACTTAGTGCTGTTAAGGTCAACAAAACAGTGTGCGGCAAACTAAATTAATATTGAACAAAACTAAGCTCATAGTGATTTGTGTTATGAGATATCAATAATTTGCAAAACTCAAACAATTCAAGATATATATTGATGATACAAAGTCACTTTCTGAAAATCGTAGGTATCCCAACTGCACAAAGAGTAGGTGCTTAGCATTTTCGTGGGGTGCATTCTGGCAGCCAGTTATCTCAGGACAGAATTCAAGTCCTTGGGAAACTCTGGTGCTATGCTAAATTTAGTTTTCAATTCTGAAATCTTTAAAAATGATAGCCCATGACAATGGCCCGTAAGGATGAGGGAAGGCCTTATATGCTTGGATTAGTCTGCAGCTCATCAGGAAGTAAGCCCTCTGTAAGCCTCCAGTGGGCAGCAGGCCATCTGAAAATGCTTATGGGTAGTCACCATCTTCTAAGAGGCTCTTATTTACATGCTGTGGGTGCACCATGGTGGGAAGTATTCAGTTGACTGGGGAGGAGCGTTGGTAGACTTCTGTTTTTTATTGCAGAAAATATACATAACACAAAATTGCTGTTTGTATGTTCTCCTTGTCTGTTGTCCTCTGATCCTATCCATGTGACTCTGGGTTCAGGTCTCTGCAGACATCTATTCTAGGCTGAGGAAGGCAAACATTGCAGATGTGGACTATGACGACACTACGTAAGGTGATGGAAGACTCTGCTCTTCAAAACCCATCCATGCCCGAGCCTCAGACCAATAGGATCTTCACAGATTCTCAGGAGTCAGATTTCCAATCTACCTCATCCACATGCTTTTTTTCTGTGAGAAAATCCCTTCATCGACTGTGAAGTGAAGTTGGCACAAGTCCTGAAGAAACCACCCAGGAGAACCAACATAGACCAAGGACAGGGAAGGATTCTGTTACCAGAAACTGACTCCTGTTTATTTTTATTTTTTTTGGGGGGGGAGGGGTCGAATTGTGAATTTCTCTCTCTCTCTCTCTTTTTTTTTTTTGCAAGAGGAAACAAGGTGAAATAAAAGAAGTGAGCTATTGGAGAGGAGGACAAGTCACTGAAAGTGGACGCCAAGGTGAGCGATTTCGCATGACTGCTCTGCAGAGAGAGCTGGTCTGTGGATCTGTACAAGAGCACACAGTCCCGAGCCTCCATAGTGCTGTTTGCCTCAACTGTCCTCTTTCCACCTAAAATATCGTATCCAGTGCATTTTGAAGCACCATTATCCAATTAGAATTAAAACATTTACATAAGAATTTATTGCTTTTGCACTCGATCTTAATGACATAGTTTGCGTAACAGGCCAATCTCAACACCTCCATACTAGTCTTTGTGTCACAGTCCTGAGTTCTGTCTGTTGAAGCCTCTAGATGCTTTATGAACACAGTGCTACTTCTTCCATCTTCACACTCTTTGAAAACATGGTAACATACCTTGGAACCTGTTTTAATTTTTGAATCAAGCATGTGCTCATCCATAAATTTAACCAATAAAGGGATATACAAAGTAAAACAATAAAATAAAATGAAACTTGCTCTATAAGCCAATACCACAAATGGCAAGTTTTGTTTTTGTTTCATTTTATTTTTGTCTGTGGTTCTGGGGATTGAATCCAGGGTGTTGTGCATGCTAGCCAAGTGCTCAAGTCCAAGCCACATCTTCATGCCCACAAACGTCAAGATTTTTTTTTTTTTTTTTTTTAAAGCTTATGTATGGGGCTGGGGATGTGGCTCAAGCGGTAGCGCGCTAGCCTGGCATGCGCGGCCCGGGTTCGATCCTCAGCACCACATACAAACAAAGATGTTGTGTCCGCCGAAAACTAAAAAAATAAATACTAAAAAATTCTCTCTTTCTCTCCCTCTCTCACTCTCTCTTTAAAAAAAAAGAAAAGAAAAAAGCTTATGTATTTCTCCAGTTACATACATATAGATACCTAAAAGCATGCCTATTTAATAAGCTATGAAATACTTCAAAATCTGTATATAGAGATCCTTATGCCATTTTAAAAGTCTGTGTAGTATTCTGTTGTATAACTAAGTCATAATGTACTTTGTTTTTTGTTGCAGAAAATATACATAACACAAAATTGATCATTTCAACAATTTTTAAGTGTATAATTCAGCAGCATTAAGTATTATAACATCATTTAATTCTTTTGCTTAGTGATGAATATTACAGTGGTTTCCAAAATTTTATATTATAAACACAAAGCTCAAATGTCTTTATATAAGCATACTGATATACTCCTGCTAGATTATCTAAATTTGTAAATTTGGGATTACTGCATCTTAGATTATATGCATTAAATAAATATTTTTGTCTTCTTAAGTTTCTTCCAGTGAGGCTGCACCAATTTACATACCCACCAACAATGTATGAGAGAATCAATTTGTGGGGAAAGGTATCATTGTTAATTCAATTTATTTTTCAAAATTATTTATGTGGTTGGGGACTATTCCATAAATTCACTGTTAATTTATAGTTCTTCAAAGAGTTTCTTGTGTTTAGTCTTTGCCCATTTTTTATGCATTGTTTCTTCTTATAGCTGTTATAGGAACTATATATCAAGGCATAATTTATGTGCAGTGAAATGCACATATTGCATGTGCATAACTTAATAGGCACACACATCTGAGACTTCCAAACCTCTATCATGATATGGAATTTTTCATCCAGAAAGTTTCCTCATTCTCACACCCAATTTCTTCTCCTCTCAAAAACAATGACTGAATTATGTGTCTTTGGTCCATTTCCCCGTTGTGTGTGATGCAAATGTTTATGTCCCATTATTCATTTTATGTTTTGTTTATAAGGAATTTTAAAATATAGAAGGCTAGTTTTCCTACAGCTATTCTTCACAGAACTAGAAAAATCAGTCCTTACGTTCATTTGGAAGAATAAGAGACCCAGAATAGCCAAAACAACCCTGAATAAGAAAAGTGATGCAGGAGACATCATAATACTTGATCTCAAATTATACTACTCAGCTATAGTGACAAAACAACATGGTATTGGCATCCAAGTAGACATGGAAGTCAATGGAATAGAATAGAAGACTCAGAGACAAAGCCACATAATTGCAATCATCTGATACTTCACAAAAGTCCCAAATACATATGTTGGAGAAACGATAGCTTTTTTTCATTTTTAAATTTGTTCTTTTTAGTTATATATGACAGTAGAATGTATTTTGACTTATTATACATACATGGAGTATAGCTTCCCATTCTTGTGGTGGTACATGATGTGGAGTCACACTGGTCATGTATTCACATATGAACACAGAAAAGTTATGTCTGATTCATTTTATTGTCTTTCCTATTACCATTCCCCTCCCTTCCCTTCATTCTCCTATGTCTAATCCAGTGAACTTCTATTCTCCCCTCTCCCACCCCTTATTGTGTGTTAGAATCTTCATATCAGAGAGAACATTTGGCCTTGGGTTTTTTGGGATTGGCTTATTTCACTTAGCATGATAGTTTCCAATTCCATTAATTTACCAGCAAAGGTCATAATTTCATTCTTCCCTATGACTGAGTAATATTCCCTTGTGTATATATATTACACTTTAAACAGCCCTTTTAACAACTGGTGCTGGGGAAACTGGGTAACTATATGTAGATGAATGAAACTATGTCCCTGTTTCTCACCCTGCACAGAGGGCAAATCAAAATGAATCAAAGACTTAGGAATCAGACCATAAACCTTACAACTGCTAGAAGAAAGCATAGGGTCAACACTCCATCATACAAGTACAGGCATTGACTTTCTCAACAAGATCTCTAAAGCTTAAGAAATAAAACCAAGAATCAGTAAGTGGGGTGTCATCAAATTAAAAAAAAACACTTTGCACAGGAGATAAAATGATTAAGAGAGTGAAGAGGGAGTGTACAGAATGGGAGAAAATCTTTGCCAGCCACTCTCTGATAGGAGGTTAGTATCAAGAATATATAAAGAACTCAAAAAACTCAATGCAAAACAAAACACAAAAGAATCTAATCAATAAGCAGACAAAGGAACTAAACAAAAGTTTCTCAAACAAAGAAACATAAATGGCCAACAAACAAATAAAAAAATGTTCAATATCTCTAGGAATCATAAATCAAAACTGCATTAAGATTTTGTCTCTCTCTAGACAGAACGGCAATTATCAGGAAGATGAATAATAATAATTGCTTGGTGAGGATGTGGGGAGGGAGGTACACGCATAAATGGTTGGTGGGACAGCAAATTAGTACGACCACTTTGCAAAGCAGTGTGGAGACTCCTCAAAAAACTAGGAATGGAACTACCATGTGACCCAGCTATCCCACTCCTTGGGATTTATCCAAAAGAACGAAAATTGGAATACTGCAGTGATGCAGCCACTGCAGTGTTTACAGAGGCACAATTCACAATAGCCAAATTATGGAATCAACTCAGCTGCCTGTCAATAGATTAATGGACCAAGAAAATGTGGTATATATACACAATGGAGCTTTACTCAGCCACACTATGCATAAATATAATGTTCTAATAAAAAAGAAGAAGAAAAATCTGAGTTAGGAGTTGAACCATATTTTTTCAAATATATAAATTGTCCACTATTATTTATTAAATAGTGTGGGTTTTTCCCCCCTTTATTTTTATGCTTCTTCATCTCATTCAAATTAGACACAATCCTGTGTTGGGCTCTACTACGTCAGGCCTTTCTACAACACACCCTCTTACATAAAGCCCATCAACACATCTGCCCCAGTTTCCTGAACATATCAGTGTGGTCCCAACTCTGCACTTTCTCCCACGCTTTGAACCTTCCTCTTGATGTTCTTGCTCTTTTTTCATTTTCTGTATTGAGTTTCTGTTTCTGGCCTACGGAAATTTTTTATTTTTCTATTTTAGGACATTTTGTCTGTCGTTGCTTATATTTGGAATTCGGGAGGAGGGGGAAAATCAAAGAATGAACTTGGACCATGGTGTGAGTAGAACTTTGAACATCTTTGTATGATCATCCCTTTACCTCAGTACTTAGCATTAACCCTAAGCATAGCTTTGTGCATTTCGGTCTGTATGTGAGTTCCTTCTTCATGAATTTGGAACATTCTGGTATTATTCCATAGGGCATATCATTTCCTTTGTCTAAGAAGTCCAAAAGTAGAATTTAAGATTTATAGCTTAGTTTTGTTCTCAACAGTTTTAATATTCTATGTCATGAGTTTCTGGCTTCTAAGTTACCTTTGAGAAATCCCTTAATTTAATTATTTCTTTATAATTAATTGGTCTTTTCTCTCTGGTTGTTTTTAAGATTTTCTGTCATTGGTATTATGCAGTTTCATGTGTCTAACCTGAATGTATTTTGCTTGAAGTTAGTAATTATTAAGTCTCGGGATACATTTCTTCTTGTTTAGAAAATATTTGATTTTTATCTCTTGATTTTTCTGCTGCCCCAATACTGTTTTAATTCTCTCCTTCAGTAATTCATATTTCTCATTATATGCTCTTAACTCTTGATTAGTCTCCTGAGTTTTTCATTTCTTTATTTTCCTTGTTGCATCCTGGGCAATTTCTTAATCTCTATCTTGTAGTTTACTAATTCTCTTTATCTGTACATAGTTTATATTTCAACCTATTTCTTTCCTATTCCAGAATTCACATTTTTCTTGTGCGACATATTAATAGCTAACTGATTAAATCCATGGTCTGTATAGAAGGACTGTCTGGATCATATTTTGCCTCCACCATTTACTGGCCCTGAAGATTCAGTCAAAGAAATCAATCCTTGTTCCGTGCTGGTGGTAGCAGCTGTGGCTACTCTGCGCCTGGGTCTGAGAGGGACAGGAGTAGCTGGGGCCTCCACCAGCCTGAGCAGGGATTGGACCCAAGGGAACTCTACCACTGAGCCACATCCCCAGCCCTTTTTACTTTTATTTTGAGGGTCTCACTAAGTTGCCCAGGCTGGTCTTGAACTTGTGATCCTCCTGCATGACTAAGACCACAGTCATACACACCACACCTATCTTCTGCACCTGTTTTTTCATTTATTCAACATAATTGATTTGAGGGTCTTCAAAAATGCATATCAGGCCATTGCTGCCTCTGATTCTGCTGGGGCTAGCCTGAGGTTGCATGGGGTACCCAAAGGACTTAAAATCAATGTACTATAGTGACCTAGCCACATCAATGTTTATAGCAGCTCAATTCACTATAGTTAGACTGTGGAACCAATCTAGGTGTCCCTCAATAGATGAATGGATAAAGAAAATGTGGTATATATACTTAATGGAATATTACTCCGCTTTAAAGAAGAGTAAAATTATGATATTTGCCAGTAAATGGCTGGAGTTGGAGAATATCATGCTAAGTGAAGTAAGGCAATCCCACAAAACCAAAGACCAAATGTTTTCTCTAATATGCGGATGCTAATTCACAATAAAGCAGGTCTTATTCAACCTTTCTAAATGAAACTTTTACAGTTTGATCAGTATCTCCCCATTCCCATCCTGCCCCTAATGAGGCAGGAAAGTAGATCACCCATAGACAGTCGGGATAAAGACCTCAGAGAAGGGAAAGAGGGAATGAGACCATGCCACCCTAGGAGGAGACATCAGACCTAGGGAATATCCTGTCATTGCCCTTGACAACTTCAACCACAGCACCTCCTCCTTGTTAGAATATCTTGTTACTTACTGTTCCTGACAGCTTCAACCACAGGAGCTCTTCCTTAACTATCCCACCGTAGCGTTAGATTAGGTAGAGGGGAGTGATAGGAAAGATAGTAGGATGAAACTGACATTATTACTGTATGTATATATGTGACTGCATGACCAATATGATTCTGCAACATGCACACTCAGAAAAATGAGAAATTGTATCCCTTCTATGTATGATATAGCAAGGTGCATAAATGCATTCTCCTGTCATGTATAACAATGGCTGGCAATAGCAATAGCAATGGCTGACCCCCAAACCTACTTTACCTGACACTTGCCAAACCACAAAGTTGGACCCATTCTCTTAATTACATAAACAAGGGATTAAACTACACACTTCTGATTGGCTTATTAAACTCAGATATTGAAGAGCTTGACTGGTACCTGATAGTATCCCTCACCCCTAAGGTGGGCAATCAGATATGCTTTTAAAACCTCTAGACAACAGACACACATTGGCAACCCTCTCTTGGGACCCAGCCCCTCTGGGAGCTCTGGCCTTCTTCCTACTCTGCTCAGTGGTGTGCAAACATAGTGCCGTCTTGATAATTAAGCAAAGTTACTTGTGTAAATACTTAAAATGGTCATTAGGACACATAAAATACTCAATTTTTCATCACTCTAATAAATTCTGTCACTTTGCTCTCACTTTTGTGCCAATGGATTTTATTTTTCAAATTCATGAGACAAAGAGCCCTCTCATCCATACTCCATGTTAACGTTTATGGAAATACAGGAAAAAAAGAGCTCTTTTTCCTACTCTCTGTGCTCTTGATTAGTGGACAAGCTACCTTTAAACACTGGGCACCTCTCAGCCAGTTAAAAGTGACTAGCATGGCTGTCAGTCTTAAGACTCAAGTGACAGGCTTGCTGGGCAGGAGAGGCTGATTTTCCTTAATTTCCGGGTTGGGAACATCAGTTCTGACTTGCTTCAGTTCCTTTCTACAGGGGAGAATCGGTGCATGGAACTGTGGAAGGCTTGAGATAATTGAAGAGAGCAGACTGGTGTGACTCCCCCAGTGATGCACACAGGTCTCATATCCTGAGTCTGACCTTGACAGCCCTCAGGGGTACCAAATAGCAACCACTATCTGTGTTTTGTTCTCCGACTGACTTGGCCTGATGGCGAAGGGCAGCCTTCCCAGATAGTCTTGGATCCTGAGATGAAGTCTTAGTCTGATTTGAGGTCTTTGGGAAAGAGGCTACCCATTAATCTGCACAGCATAAACCAAGGAGTATTTTTCCTTCTCTGCAAAAATGCTTCTTCCCATGTACCCCCTGATGCTCAGGCTACTCCCAACAACCCTTTATGTCCTCCTGACCCTCAATTCTCTCACCTTCTATCAAGTGCCTAGGGACTTCTAGGTTTTCAAGTACTTTCTGGGACCCAACCCCCAAATCTTTCCCTGGTGATCCTCTCAAACAGAAACCCGTTGTAAGAGATTACCAAGATAGAGCTCCCCTAGTTTCAAAATTAGACTGCCTTCCTTAGATATTCACAAGACACCCTTTATTCCATATCCCCCTTAATTCTGCAGGAAAAGCGGGATACAGAACACTATCAGGCTTGCCTCCTTGTTCAAATTGAGGAAGACAACAAGAGGCCATGGTCCTATGAGTAAAAGGACCCCCAAGAGTCAAGAGGAACATGTAAGACAAATTTTAAAAGCACAACCAGCTGGCAAATGCCCTCCCTTAACTCAAATAATTATCAAAAATAATAAGTTACTATCTTCCATTCTGAGTGAGGTCCAGTTCTCCCTCTGAAAGTTGCTTTTTTTTTTTTGAACTGGTGGTGGGCTCAAGTCACCCCAGAATTAAGCAGGCTTCAATTAGGAAATTATCCAGTTCACCAGAGGGAGTTTCAGATTGACTCACACTGGTAAAAGTGGACAGTCCAATAGGCCACCATCTCTCTTCATGGTCGCCCAGGAGAAAGAACCCGTTGCTATGCAGTAACTGCTACTGTACGTGGCTGGCTACTGTGCAAGAGGAGAACCAGGGATGCTCTGGTTTGTAGGAGACAGAGAACAGTGGGGGACGCTCCCACCCTTCCCTCCGTCTCATAGATAGGAAACTGGGTTTCCACCCCTCCACAGTGTGTCAAAAGGAATTGTGCTAAATTTGACACCCAAACCGTGAGAAAGAAATGCCAAGGGTCTTTCTGCACCCAAGCCTGGTCTGATGACCAACTGGGGGACAGAGAAAAGTGACCTCTGGAGGGAAACATAAACCATAACAACCTCTTGATGTTAGACTTGTTTTTACAAAAAAGAGAGGAAAAAAAATGGTCACAAGTGACCTGTGTATAAGCTTTTTGCCTCTTAAACGCTCAGAACGCTGAGCTGCCTGTATGATATCCATAAACGTAAGCTGCATGAGCAAATTTTCATCATACAAATGAGATAAATTTTAAGGACAAGTACTGGAGGGGGTTTCAAGATGGAAGAATAAAGATGGTCGCTCTCCTGGATGCTCTGTGGCCTGAAACCAAAAAAACCAGGCAGCTTCTCAACAAGGTGGGTGAAAAAAAAAGGGGGGGAAGTCTTTACTGGATTATAAAACTGAACATTCAAAGTAGATCAGGTTGGATATAATAAATAAGGAAGAAACCCTCAGCACCACAGCCACTACCGTGGCTGGAGGCACCAACCAGAGAGGTCCCTCTACAATCAAAAGGAAGTAACAAGGGAATTAAAGGAACCCACATTTTTAGGGGGCCCAAGGCAAGTCTGGGTGCAGAGAGCTTAGAGATCAAATATAATGCCCAACTAAACTGAAAAGCATGCTGCACAGTATCCCTGTGCAGGAAAGAAGCCACATCTCGGGGGGACAGAGGAAGGCACTATTTTACAGCCACGGTGTGGGGACCAACAGCTGATTCCTGGCGGGGCCTAAAATACAGGCCTGGCAAACCCACACTGCATGACATTCAGTATGTCTAAGTGACCAGGAGAAAATCAAATGTAGAGAGGTTTTCACAGGGAATACTGGCTGTGAAAACCCTCCTGGCTCTCCCCTCCTCCCCCAATCCCACTGCTTGCTGGACTGGCTGGGAGAGAGGTGCCTGGTCAGGATTTGACAAAGCCGGGGTGGGGGAGATTGAGATTGGAGACTAAACCTGAGACCAGTAAAAGTGGGTCCACAGGTGGTGAAGTCCACCAAGAATTGGCTCATCCACCACACGAGTGGAACTCAGGGGAGATCCCTGGGGTGCAGTCTCTCAGAGATCAGCAATTGCTGGGCCCTGGAGGTGCACTGATTAAAATCCCCAGATGATTTACATTCATCGAAGAATCTGGAGCCGACCTAAGCCTAAACCCTGCCACCAGAGCTCCCCCTACAGGATTACCTCTCTCACTCCAGCAACCCCACCCTGAATGGAGAGCAAGCATCACACTCCAGGGACCCCACCTAACAAAGCTGAGATGGGAAGCCAAGAATCTTTTGCATGCCGATGAAAATACTTCTTTAACTTTTTATTCAGACCTTCTTTTTTCTTTTCTTTTTTTTCTCTGTTTAATTGTGATCTTAATGTTCATGTACATTTATACATATTCATATTTGTTTTTTCTCATTTCTCACTTGAAGCCATTTATTTTTCGTGGGTCAGTATTTTGAGGAGTAGGATGTTTGATTCATATATTTCAGTTTTGTTTTGTATTTTTTTATATTTATTTTTAATTAAAAAAATTTTTACTTTAGGTATTTTTTCTCTCACTTCTCTGTTTATCTTGGTTCTCTTTCTCTCTTTTCTTCTGCTAACCACCAATGTGTATTGTTCTCTCTTTCACTCTTTCTTTAATTTTTTACTTCTATCTTTTCTTCTCCTCCCTCAAAATCATCACAATTTTTTATGAATTTATTTATTTTAATTAGGTATATATGACAACACAATGCATTTTGATTCATTGAACATAACTGCAACACAACTTTTCATTTCTCTGGTTGTACAATATGTAGTGTTGCACCATATGTGCCGTCATACATGTACCTGGGGTAAAGATGCCCATCTCATTCCACCATCTTTCTTGCCCTCATGCACCCTTCCCACAAATCATCACATCTTACATCACTTCTATTTGCTCCGTGTCCACCATTCGAAGTTGTTAATCCTTTTGCAAACTTACTGTTTTTATTGTAGGCAATAAAGAAACATATCATTTTTGTTTATTGTGACAATTAATATTGTTGATGTTTTAGTAGGAACTATTTGGTTTAATGCTGTATATTTTTTGCATTTGTTGTTGTTATTATTTGTCTCCTCCTACACAGTGAGGTATTGGAAAACTTCAGGGACACTGTTAGTCTACAGTGTAGAAACTCTACTGTCTCACACCCATACTGTAAGTGGGAAGACACACAAACAACATGAAAAAGTAAGAGAACAAATCACACCTAACCAATAAAGATACTTCAGTAACAGAATCCATTGACATCACAGTGGAAGAAATGTCAGAGAAGGAGTTTAGAATGTACATAGTTAAAATAATCTGCAAGAAAAAGGATGATGTAAGGAGTGAAATCAGCAAGAAAATACAGGAAGTGAAAGATCACTTCAATAAAGAAGTAGAGATTCTGAAAAAACAATCAATCAGAAGAAATCAATAATCCAAATTAAAAATTAAATGGAAATCATCACCAACAGACTGGACCACTTAGAAGATAAAACGTCAGGCAATGAAGACAAAATATATAATCTTGAAAATAAAGTTGACCATGGAGAAAAGATGTGAAGAGACCATGAACAGAACTTCCAAGAAATAAGGGATATCATGAAAAAACCAAACATAAGATTTATTGGGATAGACGAAGGCTTGGAGACACAAATAAAAAAAAATGCACAACCTTTTCAATGAAATAAAATCAGAAAAATTTTCCAAACCTAAAGAAATAGAAAACCAAATACAGGAGGCTCACAAAACCCCAAATATACAAAATTACAACAGATCCACACCAATGCACATCATTATAAAAATGCTTACCATAGTGAATAGAATTTTAAAGACTGCCAGAGGAAAACAACAGGTCATATTTAGAGGGAAGCCAATTTATTTCTCAGCTCATCTCTCCACCAAGAATCTCAAAGCTAGGAAGTCTTGGAATAATATATACCAAGCTCTGAAAGAAAATGGAAGCCAGCCAAGAATACTGTAACCAGAAAAAGTAAGCTTCAGAATTGATGATGAAATAAAAACCTTCCAAGATAAACAAAAGTTAAAAGAATTCACCACAGGAAAGCAGCACTGCAAAACATATTCAGTAAAATATTTCATGAAGTAGAAATGAAAAGTAAAACAGAATATCAGAAAAGAGGGGAACTATATCAGAAGACACGTCAATCAAAGGATAAACTTGTCGCGACCCCTCGCCGGCAAGGGAAAACACGACACAGGATTCTTCTTTCAGCAGTTTATTCAGGCCTTGATTCAAGTATCATCTTCTAGCGACCCCCCGCCGAGCGCCCAAGCACAGCCTAATAAAGCCTCCCGCATACCAATCCCAAGCTGCCACGTGGATCTCTCTCATAGGGTGGGAAGGGATTGCGCGCCAACTCTCCAAAAAAGGAGTTGTTTATCACAGGCCACAGTGGAAGCCGGCGCCATCTTCTAATGGCGGCCACGGTCTATAAGAATGGCTTACCACATAAACTGATTCAAATTAAAAACCAGAAATCAAATGACAGAGAATAAAAATCATTTATCAGTAATAACATTGAATGTAAATAGCCTAAACTCATCAATCAAAAGACATAGATTGGCAGACTGGGTTAAAATACAAAACCCAACAATATGCTATGGAACCAACCTAGGTGCCCTTCACCCAGATGAATGAATAAAGAAAATGTGGTATATATACACAATGGAATATTATTCAGCCATAAAGAAGAATGAAATTATTGGGGGGAGGGAAGATGGCGGCAAGGGGAGTGCATTACCCCCGTGTGCTGCTTCACTGTGTGGGAGTATGACAAGTCAGGACGGCTAAAGGATATCTTGTTAGGAATTTCCAGCAATAGTGGGGTGCGCCGGAACCTGGAGGAAGGATTTCCATTGTATGAGGATCGGCTACGGGGACTCAAACGCGAGAGGTTTGTCGCATGGAGGGTAACACTGCTTATTAAGCAAATCGCCCCGCGGCTAGAGTCTGCAAGGCGCGCTGGGATAGAGACGCAGGGTTACAGCGCTGCAGTTTCTGCCAGACGCGCAAGCACCGCACTCAGGGCTGAATTCTGGGTTCGAGACGGGGAAGGAAGCGGTCCATCTCGGTTCTCCACACCGGTCAGACCACAGAGGAGGCCAGCAGCCACCATGTTGGTAAACTGACGTCACCACACCTGTTTTTGACTGACCACAGCTCATTCAGCCATAGAACAGGTAATTTCAGGCTGCAATTCGCCTGCGGCTTGCAGACAGATTGCTAGGGTTCAGCGCCTGGGGGCTTCTTAAAATCTGATCTTATCGGAGTGAACACGGAGCGCGGGGCGGCCGAGTTCCGGCTCCCGGAACCGTCCCGGAACCGCCTTGGCTCCGGGCTGCGGAGCCTGCGGAGGCTGCTTCTTGGACCCTGCTAATATCAGAGCAAACACGAAACACCAAGAAGCCGAATTCCAGCTCCCGGAACTGAGCCCGCGGGGGCTGCTTCTTGGAGCTTACACTTATAGGAGCTTACACCGAGCACGGAGCGGCCGAGTTCCGGCTCCCGGAACCGTCCCGGAACCGCCCTGGCTCAGGGCTGCGGAGCCCGCGGAGGCTGCTTCTTGGACCCTGCTACTATCAGAGCATACACCAAGCACGAAGCGGCCGAATTCCGGCTCCCGGAACTGAGCCCGCGGGGGCTGCTTCTTGGAGCTTACACTTATAGGAGCTTACACCGAGCACGGAGCGGCCGAGTTCCGGCTCCCGGAACTTCCCTGGACCGGGGCTAGGAGCCCGCGGAAACTGTGTCTCGGTCCGGGTCCTGCTGAGGGCAGGTCAGGACTCACCCATTGCTTGGGTTGCCTGGCAAGGGGAACGAAATGCTGCCATTCGCATAGGATACCAACATGGCAGAGATCTGATGTCAGCAGAAAGCGGTGGAGGAGAGATCTTCATCAATACCAGCGGTGACATAAGCAGTTGGTCTCCTGGTAAGGGGGGTGAGGCTCAGTCACCCGAGTCTCCTCAATTTGTCCTCGAGCCAGAGGGAAGGAGCCGGGCCGCCGCCAGCCCCCGGAGCAGGCCCAGCGGCTCGCCAGCGTGGTGACCGCGTGACCCCAATTGGAGAGGGGGCGGAGCGGAGCCGCCACCCACACCCGCCAGGTGGGCAGACCCACGACCCAGTAGTACATGGGCGTGGTAGGAGGGGCAGGGCAGAGCCGCCCTTCGCGCTTGCAAGGTAAACAGACCTGTGACAGCCTGGCGGGTCAGGCCCAGTGGCCTGCCAGTGTGGTACACACGTCACCCCAACTCGAGTAGGGGCAGAGCAGATCCTTATCCCACGCCCAGATCAGGCCCTGCCGGTGTGGTGGTCACGTGACCCCAATTGGAGTGGGGGTGGAGCGGAACCGCCACCCGTGCCCGCAGGGTGAGCAGACCAGTGATCAACCTGCAGATCAGGCCCAGGGGTCCGCAGGCGTGGTAGGAGGGGCAGGGCAGATCCGCCGCCCGCGCCTTCAAGGTAGGCAGACCTACAACAGACCGGCGGATCAGGCCCAGGAGCCTGCCGGCGGGGTACAAACACCACCCTAATTGGAGTAGTGACAGAGCAGAGTCGCCTCCCTTGCCAGGAACAGACCCAGCATCCTGCAGGCGGGGTAGTCACGACACCCCAATTGGAGTAGGGGCAAAGCAGAGCCTCCACCCGTGCCCGAAAGGTGGGCAGATCTGCGACCGACCAGCGGGACAGGCCCAGTGGCTTGCTGGTACGACAGACACGTCACCCCAATTGGAGTGGGGCAGAACAGAGCCGCCACCAGCTCCCAGAACAGGCCCAGTGACCTGCCGGCGTGGTAGCCACGACACCCCAATTGGAATAAGGAGAGAGCAGAGCCGCCGCCCGCACCTGCAGGAAAGATACGCAAGCAGTATGAAAAGACAAGGAAAGAAAGGACCACAAGCAATGCAGGTCAACGCAACTTTAGAAGAGGTAACAGCTGCAGCAGATGGAATGTCAGATAAAGAATTCAGGATATACATGCTTCAGATGATCTGGAGTATCAAGGAAGACATTAAACAGCAAAATCAGACAATGAAAGATCACTTCGACAACGAATTACGCAAACAAATCCAGGAAGCAAAGGATCAACTATACAGGGAGATAGAGGTTATAAAAAACAAGCAATCAGAAATCCTAGAAATGCAGGAAGCAATAAACCAACTTAAAAACTCAATGGAGAATACTACCAACAGAGTAGAACACTTAGAAGATAGAACATCAGACAATGAAGACAAAGTATTTCAACTGGAAAAGAACATAGACAGCTCAGCAAGACTGTTAAGAAACCATGAGCAGAACATCCAAGAAATATGGGATAACATTAAGAGACCAAACTTAAGAGTCATTGGGATACAGGAAGGTACAGAGCTCCAAACCAAAGGAATGAGCAGTCTATTCAATGAAATAATACAAGAAAACTTCCCAGACTTGAAGAATGAGACAGAATCCCAAATCCTAGAAGCCTACAGGACGCCGAATGTGCAAAATCATAAGAGATCCACACCTAGACACATTATAATGAAGATGCCCAACATACAGAATAAGGAGAGAATTTTAAAAGCTACAAGAGAAAGGAAGCAGATTACATTTAGGGGCAAGCCAATCAGGATAACAGCTGATCTTTCAACACAGACTCTGAAAGCTAGAAGATCCTGGAATAACATATTTCAAACACTGAAAGATAATGGGTTCCAACCAAGAATTGTGTATCCAGCGAAATTAAGCTTCAGGATGGAGAATGAAATTAAAACCTTCCACGATAAACAAAAGTTTAAAGAATTCGCAGCTAGAAAACCATCTCTTCAAAACATCCTAGCCAAAGTATTACAGGAAGAGGAAATGGAAAATAACAATGAAAACCAACAGTGGGAGGTAGGACAGTAAAGGGGGGGGGGAAACAATCAAAGAGGAAAACAAACAATGTTTAGTAACAGAAATAAACAAATATGGCTGGAAGAACAACCCATATCTCAATAATAACCCTAAATGTTAATGGCTTAAACTCACCAATTAAGAGACACAGGCTAGTAGAATGGATCACAAAACAAGACCCAACAATATGCTGCCTACAGGAGACGCATTTGATAGGAAAAGACATACATAGGCTGAAGGTGAAAGGTTGGGAAAAATCATATCACTCATATGGACTTCGGAAACAAGCAGGCGTGTCCATACTCATATCAAATAAAATAGATTTCAAGCCAAAGTTAATCAAAAGAGATAAAGAGGGACACTACATACTGCTTAAGGGAACCATACACCAACAAGACATAACAATCATAAATATTTATGCCCCAAACAATGGTGCAGCTATGTTCGTCAAACAAACTCTTCTCAAGTTCAAGAGTCTAATAGACCACCACACCATAATCATGGGAGACTTCAACACACCTCTCTCGCCACTGGACAGATCTTCCAAACAAAAGTTGAATAAGGAAACTATAGAACTCAATAACACTATTAATAACCTAGACCTAATTGACATATATAGAGTATACCACCCAACATCAAGCAGTTACACTTTTTTCTCAGCAGCACATGGATCCTTCTCAAAAATAGATCATATATTATGTCACAGGGCAACTCTTAGACAATATAAAGGAGTAGAGATATTACCATGCATCTTATCTGATCATAATGGAATGAAACTGAAAATCAACGATAAAAGAAGGAAGGAAAAAGCATACATCAATTGGAGAATGAACAATAGGTTACTGAATGATCAATGGGTTATAGAAGACATCAAGGAGGAAATTAAAAAATTCTTAGAGATAAATGAAAACACAGACACAACATATCGGAATCTATGGGACACATTGAAAGCAGTTCTAAGAGGAAAATTCATTGCTTGGAGTTCATTCCTTAAAAAAAGAAAAAACCAACAAATAAATG
Source organism: Marmota monax (assembly GCF_021218885.2). NCBI lineage: Eukaryota > Metazoa > Chordata > Mammalia > Rodentia > Sciuridae > Marmota > Marmota monax. Next base: position 422,238 of record NW_026695201.1, on the reverse strand, counting down.
ATCTCATACTTCATCTCAAAATCCTTGAAAAAGAAGAGCAAAACAACAGCAAAAGAAGTAGAAGGCAAGAAATAATTAAAATCAGAGCTGAAATTAATGAAATCGAAACAAAAGAAACAATTGAAAAAATTGACAAAACTAAAAGTTGGTTCTTTGAAAAAATAAACAAAATCGACAGACCCTTAGCGATGCTAGTGAAGAGAAGAAGAGAGAGAACTCAAATTACTAGCATACGGGATGAAAAAGGCAATATCACAACAGACACTTCAGAAATACAGAAGATAATCAAAAACTATTTTGAATCCTTATACTCCAATAAATTAGAAGATAGTGAAGGCATAGATAAATTTCTTAAGTCATATGATCTGCCCAGATTGAGTCAGGAGGATATAGAAAACCTAAACAGACCAATATCAATTGAGGAGATAGAAGAAACCATCAAAAGACTACCAACTAAGAAAAGCCCAGGTCCCGATGGGTATACAGCAGAATTTTACAAAACCTTTAAAGAAGAACTAATACCAATACTTTTCAAGCTACTTCAGGAAATAGAAAAGGAGGGAGAACTTCCAAATTCATTCTATGAGGCCAACATCACCCTGATACCTAAACCAGACAAAGACACTTCAAAGAAAGAAAACTACAGACCAATATCTCTAATGAACCTAGATGCAAAAATCCTCAATAAAATTCTGGCGAATCGGATACAAAAACATATAAAAAAAATTGTACACCATGATCAAGTAGGATTCATCCCTGGGATGCAAGGCTGGTTCAATATACGGAAATCAATAAATGTTATTCACCACATCAATAGACTTAAAAATAAGAACCATATGATCATCTCGATAGATGCGGAAAAAGCATTTGACAAAGTACAGCATCCCTTTATGTTCAAAACTCTAGAAAAACTAGGGATAACAGGAACATACCTCAATATTGTAAAAGCAATCTATGCTAAGCCTCAGGCTAGCATTATTCTGAATGGAGAAAAACTGAAGGCATTCCCTCTAAAATCTGGAACAAGACAGGGATGCCCTCTCTCTCCACTTCTCTTCAACATAGTTCTCGAAACACTGGCCAGAGCAATTAGACAGACGAAAGAAATTAAAGGCATAAAAATAGGAAAAGAAGAAATTAAATTATCACTATTTGCAGATGATATGATTCTATATCTAGCAGACCCAAAAGGCTCTACAAAGAAACTATTAGAGCTAATAAATGAATTCAGCAAAGTGGCAGGATTTAAAATCAACACGCATAAATCAAAGGCATTCCTGTATATCAGCGACAAATCCTCTGAAATGGAAATGAGGACAACCACTCCATTCAAAATATCTTCAAAAAAAATAAAATACTTGGGAATCAACCTAACAAAAGAGGTGAAAGACTTATACAATGAAAACTACAGAACCCTAAAGAGAGAAATAGAAGAAGATCTTAGAAGATGGAAAAATATACCCTGTTCATGGATAGGCAGAACTAACATCATCAAAATGGCGATATTACCAAAAGTTCTCTATAGGTTTAATGCAATGCCAATCAAAATCCCAATGGCATTTCTTGTAGAAATAGAGAAAGCAATCATGAAATTCATATGGAAAAATAAAAGACCCAGAATAGCAAAAACAATGCTAAGCAAGAAGTGTGAATCAGGCGGTATAGCGATACCAGACTTCAAACTATACTACAGAGCAATAGTAACAAAAACAGCATGGTACTGGTACCAAAACAGGCGTGTGGACCAATGGTACAGAATAGAGGACACAGAAACCAATCCACAAAACTACAACTATCTTATATTTGATAAAGGGGCTAAAAGCATGCAATGGAGGAAGGATAGCATCTTCAACAAATGGTGCTGGGAAAACTGGAAATCCATATGCAACAAAATGAAACTGAATCCCTTTCTCTCGCCATGCACAAAAGTGAATTCAAAATGGATCAAGGAACTTGATATCAAATCAGAGACGCGCCGTCTGATAGAAGAAAAAGTTGGCTACGATCTACAGTCGGTGGGGTCGGGCTCCAAATTCCTCAATAGGACACCCATAGCACAAAAGTTAATAACTAGAATCAACAAATGGGACTTACTCAAACTAAGAAGTTTTTTCTCAGCAAAAGAAACAATAAGAGAGGTAAATAGGGAGCCTACATCCTGGGAACAAATCTTTACTCCTCACACTTCAGATAGAGCCCTAATATCCAGAGTATACAAAGAACTCAAAAAATTAGACAATAAGAGAACAAACAACCCAATCAACAAATGGGCCAAGGACCTGAACAGACACTTCACAGAGGAGGACATACAGTCAATCAACAAGTACATGAAAAAATGCTCAACATCTCTAGCTGTCAGAGAAATGCAAATCAAAACCACCCTAAGATACCATCTCACTCCAGTAAGATTGGCAGCCATTAGGAAGTCAAACAACAACAAGTGCTGGCGAGGATGTGGGGAAAAGGGTACACTTGTACATTGCTGGTGGGACTGCAGATTGGTGCAGCCAATTTGGAAAGCAGTATGGAGATTTCTTGGAAAGCTGGGAATGGAGCCACCATTTGACCCAGCTATTCCCCTTCTTGGTCTATTCCCTAAAGACCTAAAAAGAGCATGCTACAGGGACACTGCTACATCGATGTTCATAGCAGCACAGTTCACAATAGCAAGACTGTGGAACCAACCTAGATGCCCTTCAATAGACGAATGGATAAAAAAAATGTGGCATTTATACACAATGGAGTATTACTCTGCATTAAAAAATGACAAAATCATAGAATTTACAGGGAAATGGATGGCATTAGAGCAGATTATGCTAAGTGAAGCTAGCCAATCCCTAAAAAACAAATGCCAAATGTCTTCTTTGATATAAGGAGAGTAACTAAGAACAGAGTAGGGACGAAGAACAGGAGAAGAAGATTAACATTCAACAGGGATGAGAGGTGGGAGGGAAAGGGAGAGAGAAGGTAAATTGCACGGTAATGGAAGGAGACCCTCAGGGTTATACAGTGGAGGGGGTAGAGAGAGAGGAGGGGAGGGGAGGGGAGAGGTGGGGAGGGGGGAGGGTGGATGAGGGGAAAGGCAGCGGAGCACAACAGACACTAGTATGGCAATTTGTAAATCAATGGATGTGTAACTGATGTGAATCTGCAATCTGTGTATGGGGTGAAGGTGGGAGTTCATAACCCACTAGAATCAAAGTGTGGAATATGATATGTCAAGAAATTTGTAATGTTTTGAACAACCCACAATAAAAAATTAAAAAAAAAAAAAAAAAAAAAAAAAAAAAAAAAGAATGAAATTATGGCATTTGCTGGTAAATGGATGGAACTGGAGACTATCATGCTAAGTGAAATAAAGATTTATACAATGAAAACTACAGAACCCTAAAGAGAGAGATAGAAGAAGATCTTAGAAGATGGAAAAATGTACCCTGTTCATGGATAGGCAGAACTAACGTCATCAAAATGGCGATATTACCCAAAGTTCTCTACAGGTTTAATGCGATGCCAATCAAAATCCCAATGGCATTTCTTGTAGAAATAGATAAAGCAATCATGCAATTCATATGGAAAAACAAAAGACCCAGAATAGCAAAAGCAATTCTAAGCAGGAAGTGTGAATCTGGAGGTATAGCAATACCAGATCTCAAACTGTACTACAGAGCAATAGTAACAAAAACAGCATGGTACTGGTACCAAAACCGGCGGGTGGACCAATGGTACAGAATAGAGGACACAGAGACTAATCCACAAAGTTACAACTATCTTATATTTGATAAAGGGGCTAAAAGCATGCAATGGAGGAAGGATAGCATCTTCAACAAATGGTGCTGGGAAAACTGGAAATCCATATGCAACAATATGAAACTGAATCCCCTCCTCTCGCCATGCACAAAAGTTAACTCAAAATAGATCAAAGAGCTTGATATCAAATCAGAGACTCTGCGCCTGATAGAAGAAAAAGTTGGCTCCGATTTACATATTGTGGGGTCGGGCTCCAAATTCCTTAATAGGACGCCCATAGCCCAAGAGTTAATAACAAGAATAAACAAATGGGACTTACTTAAACTAAAAAGTTTTTGTTTTTTTTTTCTCAGCAAGAGAAACAACAACAAGAGAGGTAAATAGAGAGCCTACATCCTGGGAACAAATTTTTACCCCTCACACTTCAGATAGAGCCCTAATATCCAGAGTATACAAAGAACTCAAAAAATTAAACAATAAGATAACAAATAACCCAATCAACAAATGGGCCAAGGACCTGAACAGACACTTCTCAGAGGAGGACATACAATCAATCAACAAGTACATGAAAAAATGCTCACCATCTCTAGCAGTCAGAGAAATGCAAATCAAAACCACCCTAAGATACCATCTCACTCCAGTAAGATTGGCAGCCATTATGAAGTCAAACAACAAGAAACGCTGGCGAGGATGTGGGGAAAAGGGTACACTTGTACATTGCTGGTGGGACTGCAAATTGGTGCAGCCAATTTGGAAAACAGTATGGAGATTTCTTGGAAAGCTGGGAATGGAACCACCATTTGACCCAGCTATCGCCCTTCTCGGACTATTCCCTGAGGAACTTAAAAGAGCGTACTATACGGATACTGCCACATCAATGATCATAGCAGCACAATTCACAATAGCTAGACTGTGGAACCAACCTAGATGCCCTTCAATAGATGAATGGATAAAAAAAAATGTGGCATTTATACACAATGGAGTATTACGCAGCACTAAAAAGTGACAAAATCATGGAATTTGCAGGGAAATGGATGGCATTAGAGCAGATTATGCTAAGCGAAGCTAGCCAATCCTTAAAAAACAAATGCCAAATGTCTTCCTTGATATAAAGAGAGCAACTAAGAACAGGACAGGTAGGAAGAGCATGAGGAAAAGATTAACATTAAACAGAGACGAGTTGGGGGGAGAGAAAGGGAGAGAGAAGGAAAATCGTATGGAAATGGTAGGAGACCCTCAATGTTACACAAATTACATATAAGAGGTTTTTAGGGGAAAGGGGGGGAAACAAGGGAGAGAATTTGAACAAGAGCAGATGAGGTAGAGAGGGAAGATGGGAGGGGAGGGGAGGGGGGATAGTAGGGGATAGGAAAGGTAGCAGAATACAACAGTCACTAATATGCCATTTTGTAAAAATGTGAATGTGTAACCGATGTGATTCTGCAATTTGTATTTGGGGTAAAAATGGAAGTTCATAACCCACTTGAGTCCAATGTATGAAAGATGATATGTCATGAGCTTTGTAATGTTTTGAACAACCAATAAAAACAAACAAACAAACAAACAAACAAAAGAAAGAAGCCAATCACAAAGAAACAAAGGCCAAATGTTCTCTCTGATACGTGGATTTTAACACAATAAGAGTGGGGGGAAAGCAGAATAGAACTCATTCATTTGATTAGACAAAGAGAATGAAGGGAAGGGATGTGAGATGGGAATTAGGAATGAATCAGACATAATTTCCCATGTTCATGTATAAATATACAACCAGCGTACCTCCACATCAAGTCCAAGCAAACGAACATAAAGTTATACTCCATTAGTAGGTATAATAGGTCAAAATACACTCTACTGTCATGTATATCTAAAGAGAACAAATAAAAAATAAATGAGATGGATTTATACATCAGATAATGTCTGTTTCTGATTATTAGCACTGTTTCCTGAATGTATAAAAGGTTTAAGCTGGGAATATAGCTCAGTTGGAGAGTGCTTGCCTTGCATGCACAAGGCCCTGGGTTCAAGCCCTAGCACCACCAAATAAATAAATAAATAAATAGGTTTAAGACTATTGTTTGATTTCTGCCAGTAATGTGATCTCAAATAGGGGATATAATACATAACTAGGTAAAGGTTTGGGTAAATTACACAATGCATATAAATATTATAAGAGTTTTAGAATTTATAGATCTTCATAGAGGCTAAGTAAATACCAAAAATACATTAGCACTGTGACAGAAATTATATTTCTTATTCCAAAGATAGTATAAGAACTAAATATGTTTTTGCTTTTGTAAATGACATTTTGTATTTTCCTTGCAAAACTTTATAACTGTTGCCTGTTAGAGTTTTGAGTAAGTACTAATTGTAACAGAATGACCTAAGTTGAGACCATAAGGAATCCCCTCCAGGACAGATAAAACACAGCACTGACTCCCAGCACTGATACTAACGTGAAGCCAACAAAGGGCTAACTGTAAATTACAGATATTCAAGTTGAAACCTATTACTGCCGCTTCAAGAATGCAAATCTGGCCTGCTGGATGTTTAAAACCAGAACTTGCAGACCAAAGTCAAGGAAGTAAAAAAGTCCAGGAGAAAATAGCCAATATTTTGGCTTTTGCCCTTTTTTCCCCCCGATGGATGGACTGAGGGCTGTTGTGCTTAATGATGCCGTGAACAAGGGAGCGCATAGCGCATAGCGAAGATGACATAGCGATTTCATCTTCTTTGAGAATGGATTCAGTAGTGGGGTTGCTGGATCATACAGTAGCGCTGTTTGTAATTTTGGGAGAAACCCTGAATTATTGTACACGATGGGTGTATTAACTTACATCACCACCAACGGTATACAGGGGTTCCCTCTTCTCACATCCTCTCCAACACTTGTTGACTTTCACCTATTTGATAGGCAACCGTTCTAACAGGTGTGAGCTCTGGGTGGTTCTAATCTCTGTTTCCGCAATTATTAATGATTTGAACTTATGCCCATTTCAAACCTATTGGCCATTTGTATGTGTTCTTTGGACAAATATCTATTCAGTGTCTTTGTCAATTTTTATTGAATTGTTTCTTTTATTGTTACCAAATTGAGTCCCTTATACAGTGGATATTAAGCCTTTATGAGATACATCATTTGGAAAGATTTTCTCCCATTCTGTAGGTTTACCTTTTGTCTCTGTTTATTATTTTCTGGCTACACAAATTTTTTTTTTAGTTTGATGCAATCCTACTAGTCCATATTTTTGCTTTTGCTGCCTGTGATTTTGGAGTCATATCTAAAAAATTATTGCCAAAAGCAATATCAAAATTTCCCCTGAGTTTCCTCCAGCAGTTTTACAGTTTCTGATTTTAATATTTGAGACTTTATTCTATTTTGAATTTTTTCTTCTTACCATGTGAGGTAAGCATTGAATTTGATTATTTTACTTGTGAATGCTCATTTTTCTCTAAACCATTTATTGAAGAGACCATCTAAATTTCTAATTTATAAATCATCAGTTAATTTTAAATTCACAAGATTATTTCTGGAATCTTTATTCTGTTCTATTGTTCATATATCTGTTTTTAAGCTAATTCAATTATGTTTCAATTACTAGTACTATGGCTTAGTACTATGTTTTGAAATCAGGTAGGTTTATGTCTCCAATTTTGTTCTTTACCCAAGAACAAATTCTGCCAAATTAATAGAATTTAATTCTAGCAGAATTGTTTTGCTATATTGCTTTGACTATTTGGGGTCTTTTGTAGATTTTAAAATTGGGTTTCTAATTTCTGGGAAAATCATATTGGAATATGAATATATGTTTGTACCAGGTATTGAACTCAGGTGCACTTGACCACTGAGCCAAATCCCCAGCCCTATTTTGTATTTTACTTAGAGACAAGGTTTCACTGGGTAGCTTAGCACCTTGCTGTTGCTAAGGCTGGCTTTGAACTCATGATCCTCCTGTCTCAGCCTGCTGAGCTGCTGGCTATTGGCAGTACTTCCGTACTTCACACTTTTCATAAATTTAAAAAATTACAGGTGTGAGCCGATGTGGCCGGCTATCATTGGAATTTTAATAGGGGAGGCATTGGATCTGAGGATCACTTTGGGTAGAGAGGACATTTTCAATATATTAATTCTTCCAATTCATGATTATAGGATATCCTTCCATTTATTTGTACCTGTGTCAACTTCTTTCATCAATATTTTCAGTATACAGAATTTCAAATACTTGATTATATTTATTCCTAAGTATTTTATTTTATTATCCTTTATTATATGGGAGTGTTTTTATAGGGCTCCAGATGGATATAATTATAGCCATCTTGATTGTAACTGCCATCTTGCCCTCAGGTGACTCTGGCACTCATTTCAAACCCTATAAGATAAAGTTGTTAAGATGCCTGTTAATTGATGGTTGACCTGTTAATAGTGTTTCAGAAATCCCAGGTACATTCCAGTTGGTCACAGGCTGTTTGTCTAACTTAGCATACAAACCCCTTCCTCCTGTCTTGCTGCTGTTAAAGACACATCCATCTCTTTGTCCCTAATAAATTGCATTTTGTGCTATTCTAGATTTATCCATTTTTTAATTTGGTCTCTTAGTAACTTCTGCTTTTGGTGACCTCTGCTTATACATTGGACTCTCTTGAAACAGATTTTTTAAGGATTTCTTTTTCAGACAGTTCATTGTTAATACATGGAAATTATTTATGTATGTTGAATTGTAAGCTGCAACTTTATTGAATTTGCTCATTGTTTCTAATGTGCCCCCCCCCACCTTTTGGAGTCTTTACAGTTTTCTACATTGAGATTATGTCATTTGTTTATGAGAGAAGTCAATTTTTCTTTTTTCCTTTGCCATTAGGATGTTTTTTAATTTTTTTTCTTGCTTAATTGCTCTGGCTGGGACCCCTAGGTTGAGAAAAATGGTGAAAGTGGACATCTTTGCCTTGTTCTTGATTTTTAGAGAAAAATCTTTTAACATTTTACCATTGAGTATGATGTTAGCACAAGCTTATGATATATAGCCTACATAATATTCAGGTATATTCCCTCTATCATAATTTGTTGAGAGTTTATTTCTTTTTTAAAAAAATGGTAGAATGAATATTTTATTGGCAGTAGGATATATAGTTTCTGTACTTCATACTTTTCATAAATTTAAAAAATTACAAGTTTTGAACAACTGATGGATGGTTACATTGTTCAGAAATCACAGACAAATCCATTAATGGTGGCTTCAAGTTTTTCCTTATTAGCTCCAGAAAACTCACCTACCTTTTGACACTTTTAATAAATTGGAAAATGGGCATGCATTTGACTTTACGATCCTTAGTAATATCCTGACAGTTGTCTACAACTACTTTAAGGAACAACAAGTTGGAATACTTTTCAGAGAGGGAATGAAAGAGAGCCTTGATCATTTTGCAAGGGCCACCTCATATAGCTGAAAAGTCAACTAATACAAGCTTGTGTCCTGCAGACTCCGAGATTTCCTGAAAAGCTTCCTGGTTGCTGATCTGTTTCACCATTTGGGCTGTTGGGGGTCTAATGAGTGACTGTTGCATCTGATGGAAACAGATCCAAGGCACCATGCGACAGAGTTGGGAGGGGAGCTTGCAGCCTGCCTTATTTTTATCTTTTTTTCCTTTTTAAAAAATTCGAACATTAAGCCTCTGTTTGCATCACTAATAAATAATTGACTTCCCCAAAAAAGTTTAAAAAATCATGCATTAAAACTGTACATAATAGTGAGATTGAAAGTTTTTATTTTTTGTCATAAAAGATGATGAAAATGCTTTTCTGCATCTATTGTGTGGTCAAATGTTCTCTGTCCTTCATTTTGTTAATGTGATCCATCAATCTATTACTTTGCTTATTTGAACTATCTTTGCATTCCAAGGATAAATCCCACTTGCTCATGGTAAATGATCCTCTTACTGGGATGTTGAATTTCAGTTGCTAGCATTTTGTTGAGAATTTTCAGATCTGTACTTATCAGGGATTTTGGACTGTAATTTCCCTTCGGAAACGGAAATGAGGAAAAACACTCCATTCACAATATCCTCAAAAAAAATAAAATACTTGGGAATCAACCTAACAAAAGAGGTGAAAGATTTATACAATGAAAACTACAAAACCCTAAGAAGAGAAGTAGAAGAAGATCTTAGAAGATGGAAAAATATACCCTGTTCATGGATAGGCAGAACTAACATCATCAAAATGGCGATATTACCAAAAGTTCTCTATAGGTTTAATGCAATGCCAATCAAAATCCCAACGGCATTTCTTGTAGAAATGGATAAAGCAATCATGAAATTCATATGGAAAAATAAAAGACCCAGAATAGCAAAAGCAATTCTAAGCAGGAAGTGCGAATCAGGCGGTATAGCGATACCAGACTTAAAACTATATTACAGAGCAATAGTAACAAAAACAGCATGGTACTGGTACCAAAACAGGAGGGTGGACCAATGGTACAGAATAGAGGACACAGAGACTAATCCACAAAGCTACAACTATCTTATATTTGATAAAGGAGCTAAAAGCATGCAATGGAGGGAGGATAACATCTTCAACAAATGGTGCTGGGAAAACTGGAAATCCATATGCAACAAAATGAAACTGAATCCCCTCCTCTCGCCATGCACAAAAGTTAACTCAAAATGGATCAAGGACCTAGATATCAAATCAGAGACTCTGCGTCTGATAGAAGAAAAAGTTGGTGCCGATCTACATATTGTAGGGTCGGGCTCCAAATTCCTTAATAGGACACCCATAGCACAAAAGTTGATAACAAGAATCAACAAATGGGACTTACTTAAACTGAAAAGTTTTCTCTCAGCAAGAGAAACAATAAAAGAGGTAAATAGGGAGCCTACATCATGGGAACAAATTTTTACTCCTCACACTTCAGATAGAGCCCTAATATCCAGAGTATACAAAGAACTCAAAAAATTAAACAATAAGAAAACAAATAACCCAATCAACAAATGGGCCAAAGACCTGAACAGACACTTCTCAGAGGAGGACATACAATCAATCAACAAGTACATGAAAAAATGCTCACCATCTCTAGCTGTCAGAGAAATGCAAATCAAAACCACCCTAAGATACCATCTCACTCCAGTAAGATTGGCAGCCATTATGAAGTCAAGCAACAACAAGTGCTGGAGAGGATGTGGGGAAAAGGGTACACTTGTACATTGCTGGTGGGACTGCAAACTGGTGCGGCCAATCTGGAAAGCAGTATGGAGATTCCTGGGAAAGCTGGGAATGGAACCACCATTTGACCCAGCTATCGCCCTTCTTGGACTATTCCCTGAAGACCTTAAAAGAGCGTACTACAGGGATACTGCTACATCGATGTTCATAGCAGCGCAATCCACAATTGCTAGACTGTGGAACCAACCCAGATGCCCTTCAATAGATGAATGGATAAAAAAAATGTGGCATTTATACACCATGGAGTATTACGCAGCACTAAAAAATGACAAAATCATAGAATTTGCAGGGAAATGGATGGCGCTAGAGCAGATTATGCTTAGTGAAGCTAGCCAATCCCTAAAAAACAAATACCAAATGTCTTCTTTGATATAATGAGAGCAACTAAGAACAGAGCAGGGAGGAAGAGCAGGAAGAAAAGATTAACATTAAACAGATACATGAGGTGGGATGGAAAGGGAGAGAAAGGGAAATTGCATGGTAATGGAGGGAGACCCTCATTGTTATACAAAATTACATATAAGAGGTTGTGAGGGGAATGGGAAAATAAACAAGGAGACGAAATGAATTACAGTGGATGGGGTAGTGAGAGAAGATGGGAGGGGAGGGAGGGGGGATAGTAGAGGATAGGAAAGGTAGCAGAATACAACAGTTACTAATAGGGCATTATGTAAAAATGTGGATGTGTAACCGATGTGATTCTGCAATCTGTATTTGGGGTAAAATTGGGAGTTCATAACCAACTTGAATCTAATGTATGAAATATGATATGTCAAGAGCTCTGTAATGTTTTGAACAACCAATAAAAAAAAAGAAAAAAAAATTTCCCTTCCTTGTAGTGTACTGATCTGACTTTGGTGTCAGGGTAATGCTGACTTTGTATAATTAATATATAAAAATTCTCTCCTCTTCAATATTTTGGAAGAATTTGAAAAGGACTGATATCAATTCTTCTTTAAATGTTTGGTAGAATTTAGCCCTGAAGCCATCAGGTACTGAGCTTTTCTTTGATGGAAGATTTTAAAATTATTACTAAGTCAGTCTCCTGACTTATGATTGGTCTGTGCAGAGTTTCATCATAATTCCATCTTGAAAGGTGGTGTATTTGTAGGAGTCTATTCATTTCTTGAAAGTTATCTAACTTGTTGGTATATAATTGTTTAGTCTCATGATTCTTTGTACTTTTGTGGTATGTGTTGTAATGTCTCCTTTTCTGATTTTACTTATTCAAGTCTTTTCTCATTTTTAAAAGTTTGTCCAGCTAAAAGTTGGCTTTTTTTTTTTTTTTTTTTGGTCAGCCAGTTTTTAGGTCTCTGTTTCTTTGGGTCAGTTACTGAAAACCATTGTGTTCTTTGGGTGGTGTTTTGTTTACTTGCTTTTTCCTGTTTCTTCTTGCCTTTCTTTCTCTGTGGTTTGCTCACTGATGGAACACTCAACTCTTCCAGACTTTATGGACTGGTTTCAGTGGTGAGTGTGATGGCACCAGCTGGGTGGCATCAGTAGTTCTGGCTCCGATGAGGACACGCATGCTTACCTCCATGCATTTACTCAGCTGAGTTTGATGCAGAGCAAAGATTACAGGTGTAGCCAATAATGTGGAGTCTTCAGAGGCACCGAGCACTTGAGATCTTCAGTAGTGGAGGTATCTGTGGTCCTTCCAATATCCTTTTCCCCCACCTGGTTAATCATGGCGGAGAGGAGCCCTCTTGAGTTTCAGATCCAGCTTGAGTGGCGCCAGAGACTGATGTGCCATGCCCATGCATCAGACATGGGCATGGGTGTGTGTGGAGGGACGTGAAGAGGGGAAGCCAGGAAGAAAAAGCCAAGCTTGCTTCCTAACCACTCATTCTTCACAGTAACTAATTCAGCTCCATGAGAGTAAGAAAAAACTCCACTGAGAACGGCGTTAACCCTTGAATAGCCTAACTGCCTGTTAAATGCCTCACTACCTCTCAGCCCTAATGTGCTGGGGACACACATTAACATGAGTTTTGGAAAGGACAAATTATATCCAAATCATCGACTTTTCAATTTCTCTTTTTTTCTTTCTTGCTTTAATTTAAAAAAAAATTTTAATTGCCTATTTATTTTGAAGGTGAAGGCTGATATTTCTTAGTCTGCCATCTTGCTGATGTTACTCTGTCCTGTGCTTCTGTGTCCTTCAAGAGCCATTTTGCATTTGTTTCTTCTAAGCCCTAGAAATACCGTCAGCTCAGGACCGAGTCTTATAGTGATTCCTTATTTGGGGCTTCCCAGAAACACACCCATGCACGTGACACAGTCCTGGGTTTTGCTATTGTGGGAGAAAATTTCTATTTCCCCCAGAGCTCATACAAACACAAATTTCTTGTTATCTGTCTAGGCTGGTGGGTGGCTTTCCCCCCCACCGACCACTCATTTGGAATCTACACTTTATGCTGGTGGTTTAGTTTCAAGAGTCTGCCTTTTGAAAGCCCAAATTTTTATCCCTTAGTTCCACATAGACATATGTGTCTATGTAAATTACCTAGTATAGAGTTTCCTCTCTCAGACCTCCTTCCGGGTGGTGGGGGCTCTAATGCCATTTTAAATATTTAACTTTTAATTTTTACTTCCCGTTTTGTCTGTAATGGGGGGAATTTCCTTCCTTCTTGCATGTTTAGGTTTGCACTTAAAGTTAGATGCTATTTATTCATCACGCACAAGCATTTAAAGTGGGAGGATTTGCAGGATTTTTAGTCTACCACAGTTTCCCAGAACCAATAAACTCCACTTCTTGTTTTCCCAGTGGGGATGTGGCTTTATTTTCATTTTGGCTTTTTTCCCATCTTTTAATGAGACTTTGAAAGTAAGGAGATTTAAATATCAGTCCTTATTTATCCAGCTTGGATCACGGAATAGTTATTGTAATGGAAAATATACATTTATATTTAACATAACAATAAATCCTAAAAATATTCCTGCCTGAAAACAGAGGCTTTCTGAAAATATCAGTAACCTTTAATATTATCTGTATTCATAGGCTTCTATTGTTCTTTGATCGTCTTTCTCTCTCTCTTTTTTTTCTTTTTAACTTTTTTTAGTTGTCAACGCACCTTTATTTTGCTTATTTATATGTGGTGCTGAGGATCGAACCTGGTGCCTCACATATGCTAGGAAAGTGCTCTACCACTGAGCCACAACCCCAGCCCCAATTGTCTTTCTCTTGTAACCAGCAGTAATCTCTTGCAGTGTTGTGACCATCAATTCAAAAACCATATTTTAAAACTTCTTACTTTTAGTCTCCAATGTATCTGATGCCACATGAAAGGGAAGTTTGAATTATGAAATTCAAATTATGAATTAGAAATTATTGGGGGGAAACTCTAACTTTGGTTACATGTGGATGTTGAAATTGTTAGAAGGGAGCTCTAGAGCTGAGCCTGTCCTTTGCTCTCTCCTTGCTCAGCTCTGGGTTCCCTGCCCAGTGGGGCAATTTATAATTTTGCCACGTACATTATTATGCATCATCCATAGTAGGTGGCTTCTTTCCTGGAGAGTGGAGGTTTCCTGTAAGTCATAGACAAAGCTGCCACCATGCTACTCATAGGCAGCAGCAGGCTGAGTTTGAGCATGATGCTTACAGAGAGGAGGAAAGAAGCTAACGGTGAGACAAATACCTGAGAAAGTGGTCAGAGAGAGCTCCGCAGAATTTATATAACAAGACTGCAATTCACGTGGCAGGAAGTCTAGAATGTCTTCTAACGGGAATCTCCGGAATTAAGAAAAATTGGTGGGGGGCGGTGGTGGGGGACCTCTATCAAGAAAAGAAGATCAGGCTTCTCTTTCAAAAAACAAACAGTAAATTCATAACTCAGTAAAATCAAGGTGCAGGAATCTGGGCATGTGCCTGAATTCTGGCTTTCCTCTCACACCCCACATCCAATCAGCCACTAAGTCCTACAGATTTTGATTCTCTGGCATTTCTTGTAATTATCCTCCCCATGTATCAGTGGTCACCCAACTACTCTATTTCTCTCTAATTATTTCTCTCCAGTCCACAACATACCCAGTTGTTAAAATCCAAAATAATTTTGCTGTGATCATGGTTAAAAGGTTCCTATTAGTCTCAGAATAGTTAGGAGTTCATGGAACTTCTTACCTACATCTCCCCTCAAGGTTCTGAACTAAATTGAGAATAAAGTCAGATTGGAACCAAACTATCAGCCTTACTAGACCATGCTAGACTGGATCATGAGCTTTGGATCTGAGCCAAATGGAGGGTTTCTACTTTTCTCAATAGACTTTGGGGCTCATTTGTTAAGACAGTTGTGACCAACCCAAAAGCAGAGGAAGCAGGCTTCTCTGACGGCTCCTTGAAATTCCACATGGGAAAATGAGTATGAAAGATTACTCTCTGCTTCGGGACAAAGAAGAGGGAGCAAGAAACTGTGAGGTGGTGTCTTCATCCCAACTCATCAATCAGATGGGCCTCTTCTCTCGTGCCAAAGAGAAAGCAGTAGGGACGGGGGAGCACTGTTACTGTTCTTTTCTGGGAAATACAGTGCATGCCTCCTCCACCCTGCGGAAATATGAGGGTTCTCACCGGATTTTCAGCATGTTTGCAAGGTGTGTCCTCATTTTTTCCCCTGCCCACCTTTGGGATTTGTCTCCTTGTACGGATGCATCTGCCAATCTCAAGTAACCATGGTTCCCTGAGAAGCCCACATGTGTCCCTGTCACTCATCTTGCTTTCCTGCTCTCCAGGCCTGGAGGGTCCCCTCCTCCCAAGTCTTATTTGCTTGATTAAAACCTACCCATCCTTCAATATCCACTTCTTCTTTAATGTAATTTAATTTTTAATGTCAATTTCTTTTGAAAGCCTTTATTTCTCTACTCCTTAACCTCCACCGTGTCTATTCGCATCCCGTATAGAGTCCCCCACGGGGTATGACACATGAATGCGTCATCTATCAATGTTAGTCTTCTGTTGCTAAGCTGGGATTCTTAGAAGGTTGGGGACCATAATATCTTTTTATCTGTGTGCATGTGGTGCATTAGCAGAGTGCCCAGAAAGTAGAGAGCGTTGAAGAGAACTTTATAAAATAGATGAATGTATGAATGGAGGCCTCGGTCAGTGATGTCATGCTTCCTCTCTTGGAAATCATACCTCTGTGAACCGGGAAGGAGTTTTAACAGAACATGTTAGAAGATTAAGCAGAAAACCTCAGGGGAAACCGATATTGAAAGCCAAAAATACACCCTGGATCTTGGTTCTTGACTTCTTTGACCACAATACAACTGATACTTACCTGCTTGCCAGGAAGACACCCACAGGAAACTCTTGTGGGTGCCTCTTCAAGGGCTGGTACAGCCAATGACCCATGGACTGCAGTTACCCTTAGTCATCAGCCTTCGTTTCTTCAGGAAAACCCACACAGGTATCATTAAAACAGAAAGTAGAGAAGCTGCAACTGAATTTTCTTTGATCCCCTAGGGGTCCCCCCCCCCCCACCTGCTGTCCCCATGGAGTGCCACCCACCTGCCAGAGGCATCTTCTCCCACAGAGGGAGGGCTGCTTCCTGTGGCAGATGCTGCTGTAATGTCTTCCAAAAATCATGATATCTTCCTCCCCCTGCCTCTCCTCAGACTCCAAAACTGGATTCCCCTTTATTCTCCACCCGAGGAGTAGCAATGCCTTTTTGAACCAGCATATCTTCTACACTATTGAAGGAACTGATACTCTTCATAAAAAATTCATATAAACGTATAAAAGACATAGAAGCTCTGTAAAACTCCAGTCAATACAGAAGTCATTACCTGAAAGCACAAGTTTATTCTTGCCATTCTCTAATTTCTTGGAATAAATATGCAAATGCAAGTTTTTTTTGGAACTAGATCTCTAGGGCATGTCCTTCTTCCTCTCTGCCAGAGAGGGAATGATTGATAGCTTCCAGCCCTTCTTACTCAGTTCAAATTCCCTATCATGATTTGGTCTGTTCCGGGTCTCCACTGTAGCTCTATAAATTAATGAATGACACTGAAGAGGATCTTCTAGGTAGAAGGGACTCAGTGTGCCTGAATAACATCTAGAAAGTGTCTATGGAGATAGTATCTAGATTTCTTCTGGCGAATTCTGCTCCAGGAGTTCCCCAACCAACAGTATCACCTTTATTGTACCTCCAGAAGTATATATTTATTTATAACTTTGGGCACAACATTCTTAGATCAAGTCTCATTCAACAAAGACACATAATGTTGTTCCAGGCAATTAAAATTACTGTGACCACTACAACCACGACAACTATGATAATCAGGATTTTTATGACTACTCTATTGCCATTTATGTAGCACTTATACTATGGTAAGTGATTTATATACAATATGACATTTAATTCTGCCATAATGGCCCTCAAACCCCAGGTTC
This sequence comes from Marmota monax, assembly GCF_021218885.2. NCBI lineage: Eukaryota > Metazoa > Chordata > Mammalia > Rodentia > Sciuridae > Marmota > Marmota monax. Next base: position 404,890 of record NW_026695201.1, on the reverse strand, counting down.
AACTACAGATATCTAGGGTTCTCTGAAGTTAACTGCACCATTTTTCAACTTTAACTGTAACTATCCCAGTAATCAACCTCTTCAGTTAGGAAATATGATTTATTTGGCCCTGACGTATAGTTCCTGAAGATGCTATTTGTTTCTGTCTCAACCCTAATGTGCCCCAACTTGGCATTGTTATTTTGTATCCTATTCAAGATATTGAACACGGTTCACAGAGAAGACTGTTTCTCGGCACCTGTATTCTTCTGTATGCTACCCACGGTGGAATCTCCGGGTTAAGGATCTACCTAGTGGATCTAAGGGGCTTTTTTCATTTATCTAATGCTGATTCCCTCAATATCTGTGACTCCAATATGTTGGTAGCTAAATATCTTTGCACAAGAAGTATTGTTTTCTCTCACTTTAGCCAATTTCTCCATACAAAATGTCATTTCTACCACTTATAACCTTAATCATTAAGTTGCTTTTTCCCCCGAGGAACTGTTAAGTTTCTAGTCTCTGGTTGTGGTTCTAAGTTTGCATCCAATTTTGGGTATGCTTTTAAGCTATTTCTATACACCTATAAATGTCTACTGGCTGTCTACCAGCTGATAATACTCAGAGGGCTTGCTGTCACCCTTGTTTCCTACCATCTCACTACAATAGCCTTGGTCTCTGGCTCATTGGTCTCTTCTTTACCTGCAACACTCCTTTTAGAACCAACCGTGAATTCTACCTCATACCACTTTGTAATGCCTAAGGAAATATAAATTCTCAACTGAAGTGGCCACATTTTTATGAATGGAATATCAGAATAAATGAAGGACATCAATAGTGTGAATAATCTCTTCAGATGTCTATGAAAATATAGGTATACCTACCACCAACTCTCCACCGTCTTCTGCATGCTCCTCCGCATATTCTCTCCTCAGTTCACTTCCCGTCAGAATGCCATGCCTTCCTGGCTGGTGAGATTGAGAGGAATGACAGACCTAGAAGCCTGAAGCCCATCCAGGAGGCACAGCCTAATGAGAAAAGTGACAGCTCTGTCCCCAGGGAGAGAAGAACCTTCTCTCTTCCAAACTCTGATTGCCCATTCACCTGTGCAGAATGGCCTTGTTTGGAAGACTTTGAGGGGAGAAAGACCACAAAACCCACAGCTTATTTTTTTTAAATACACAAATAGCAGATGTTTTTTTTTTAAGAATACTAGAAATCACTAATAAACAAAGTGAGAAAAATAAACATCACTTTAAATTCCATTATTCAGATATAATTACACTAACTCTTTGGTGCTTATTGTACAAGATACCTTTTCTTAGGGTGGGGTTGAGTGGTGTACAGTAACTGAATTGCATTCTGTAGCCACTTTTCCTTAAGAATATATCCTAAGCACCTGATCTTTTTAAATTTTTTATTAGTTCATTACATTTATTCATAGTGGTGGGATTCGCTATTGAAAGGAAAGTGACCACAACACTCAGAGCAACCAAGAGATCTTTATTACAGCAGTGCAACAGAGGAGAAAAGAGAGAAAGAGAAGAGAGAGAGAGAGAGAGAAACAGAGAGAGAGAGAGAGCAAGAGAGAGAGGGGCCCGGCAGGAGGGAGTTTTTATAGCCCAAATCTAATGGTGTCTCTGGGTCTGCAAGCTGCCTTGTTGGCACAAGGGGGGTTACGTGTTCGGCCTTGAGCAGGGGGTTGAGTGTTCAGCCTTGAGCGGGGGCTTGGGCGTTTGGGCTTGAAGCAAATAGTTGATAAAGAACCAGACAGAGGGTTTGAGTGGCCAGGTCATCCTGCAGCTGACTTTGTTTGGCGTGCCCTGCAGACAGCTTACTCAGCCTGTCCTGCACCTAACATTCCTCCCTTTTTGTTTTTCTAAGTGACATGCGGAATGGCGTAAAGTCCTCTGGCTACTTCTTGCTTAATGGTGGGCGGTGTAGGACCTAGGAGGGAAAGTGGAGGAATGTTCAGGGGACAGGTCTGAGAACACCAGGGCAGCCAGAAATAACACTCAGTGGCTACAGACAACTACTTTGATAGGGGTAAAGTCCATAAAAGTTCCTTGAAGCCATAGGTTGTTGATGGCATCAAACCAGTCCTGGATGGAGGAGATTCTTGGTATCAGCCACTGGTCCTGTAGCAGGGACTCTAGGAAGTATTGGAGGTGGCTTGGTTGAATCCAGTAATGTTAAGGGTGACAGCCCGATTGCAGCCAGTGGAAGGACAATCACCTTGACCCATAAACTGAGAGTGGGTGGTGTCATCCTCGTGCCATGTCGCTTGGATGTTAAAGTGTCATCTGTGGTTGGGATAAAAACTTGAGAGAGAAAAATGATTAGTAGAAGAAGAAGAGGGTTGGCGAGAAATTTTGAGTTTGGTGGTCGTGGTGGAAGTCCAGGACTGGACATTTGGAACAGGTGCCTTTTTAAGGCAGGAGACATAGTACCAGGGAGAGTGTCTAAAAGCTTGGTCACCATTGGGGCAGTAAGTATGACTGTATGGGGTCCCGTCCAGCAAGGTTTCAATGATTGAGAATGCAGTTCCTGAAGTAAGACTGAGTCACCCAGTTGAAGAGGGTCCAATTCAGTTTGTGGTTGTGCTGGGATTGAGGCAATGAATGGCACAGGAAGGCACTGGTATGCATGTTCCCTTAGGAGTTTGCATGGAAGTGTGAGATAGGGCAGGTAGGGCACAGGGGAGGAGGAGTGATTGGAAAGCTTTGGGTGGTTAAGAAAGGGCACTCATAGAATTGCTCAAAGGGGCTAAGGCCTGAGGGGGCCCTTGGGGCTGCCTGATTCAGGTGAGGGCCAACGGCAGGAGATTGGGCCAGGAGAGCCTGAGTTCTATAGTAAGTTTAGTGAGATGATCCTTGAGAATGCCGTTAGGCCTCTCAACCTTACCCAAGGATTGGGGTTGGTGGGGGATGTGGAGCCTCCAAGTGATGTTGAGGCCTTTGGAAACTATTGAACAACCTGAGAAGTGAAGGCCGGACTGTTGTCTGACTGGATGGAGGTGGGAAGTCTGAACCTGGGAATGATGTGCTGGATGAGGATGGAGGTGACGGTGTCAGCAGTTTCCCTGGATGTAGGGAAGGCTTCTATCCAACCTGAAAAAGTATCAACCAAAGTAAGTAGGTAGCGAAGCTTTTTGTGCCTAGGCATGTGAGTGAAGTTTATCCACCAGTCTTCGTCTGGCTGGTGGCTCCTCATCTAGGTGTGGGGAGTTTAGGTTTGATGCTTCCTTGTGGGGATACTGTAGAGCAGACAGAATAAGCAGGTGGACCTGCTGGAGAGTAGTTCTCATTCCTAGGAAGTGAAAGAGGGGTTGTAAAATCTGGAAAAGGGGTTAGGGAGGGTTTTAGGTGGGGGCAGAGTCTCTGGAGCTAGAGGAGTTGGTCATGAGTCGTAGGTCTCCTTGGGCATCAGGGACTGGTAATTTTAAAGAACTGGTTGATTGACTGACTGGTTGGTGAATTTGTGTATCTTATCTTTCAGGAACTTCTGTAGGCAATTTAATAGACATAGTCCTATTAGTAGAAACATAAAGAGGACTAATAGGGATCCTGTGAGGGGGAGGAGCCAAGGCCATACTTGATTGAACATTCCCCATGGAGCCTGTTGGCCTAGTTGCTGTCTCCTCTTTTTTTAGCTGTTCTTGTCTTTCATTATTCCTAAGAATGACTTTTTGGCTTAACTGTTTTTGGTAGGTGTTTAAGATCAAGCTGGTCAAAATTGACTTTGTTTCTATCTATTGTTAAGAGTCAGCCAAGTTCCCATAGGGGTCGCTCGTGGGGGAACTTGAGAGCAGCTTCTTAGTTCTGCTAGTGCCATCTGCGCTAGGATGGGTCCAGGTCTTGTTTGACCATGTGGCTTCCCTTGGAAGCATCAGGGATGTCTCCCTTCTTCAATGACTCTCCTCTTCATAGCAAATGCACTGATTGGCTTTTCATTCTCCAGTGGTCTCATTAATCTCCCTGATCAGGAGGTTATGTGGCCCAGAGTTGCAAAGCTCTTTAGAGAAGTTCCCTGTTCCCTAGATTCAGACTGACTGAGAGGGCCAGAGCCAAATATTGGTTTTCTTGGCCCTTTTAATTTAACTTTAAGTCTTGATCTTAAACATCCAGCAAAGTCAGTTTCACCCTAAATTAACAGTATTGGGCTTTAGCTGAAGTCTGGACTACTTTGGAGTCATTCTTACATGTAGTAAGATTGGGAGGCATAGCCTTATCTCAAGTAAGGCAGGGCTCTTTATAAATCTTAGGTAAAGTGTTCTAGTATTGAAGCTGATCTTTGTTTTTAAATATTATTTTATAAAGTTTACATATATTGTTGTTCAAGGTCATATGAATACTAGCTAACACAATATATTACATTTAAATTGTACCCAGTTTATAGAACTTTATATTAACTTATTGATAATAGGTCCAGTTATAGAAAATTAAATTATATAAATAAATCTCCAATATGTAATTTTTATAAGCCTAAAATTACCATGCAACCCTTTGGAGAACACCAGCTTGATATAATTTTTTTAAAGCTTCTATCTTAAAGACTTATATACCTGGAAAATATGAACACATTTAATATACAAAGAAGAGTAATGGTACCACAATTACATTGATGTTTTTATATTAATCAAGTTTAGCTCTTAAAGAAATAAAATATTACAATATTGCAAAATAACAGTTGTTGTTTAACCATAGTTGTATAATGCTTAATTCCTTCAAGATTACTTGCTCAAAAAACTTACATATATAACCAACATACACAGAAATTCTTTATCACTTACTTACACCTATATAGCCAATGTACACCGACCTTCTTTATCACTTGCTTAAACCCTCTTATTTACTTAATCACATAGACTCTCTTATCCAGAAACACATTTTCCTTCTATTAAATCCATACCTAGAACCTTCTAATTTCTCTTTCCCATCTGTTAATTCCTTCTTTATTCACACTTTGAACCAATCCTTGTAAATTTCTGAATTTAGGCAAATTATTCCATTTCAGTAAGAGATATTTTGTTATTTGCACAATTAATCACATCTGTTTACTATTTCATGAAAACATGAACAATGTTTAAGTACATAGAATTATACTGTTGTAGGGACAGACAAGGCAAGGCACCTAAGATAGCACCAAAGATAGGGAAACAGTCTTATTTGGTTGCAGCCAGATTCAGAGAGCACACCTTCTGCTGTAATGAATTAATCCCCTGAACCCCAAGTTTAGGTAGTTTCAGAATTTTGCACCCAACATGTAAGGGGAGGGCTCAGAAGTTCACAGTCTGCAGAAGTTCAGAAAAAGCAGTTTTTGTTTTTTTTTTTTTCTGTTCTGGGCAAATTAACCCTTCAAGGACACCTGGGAAGGGGAGAGCTTTTTTCCCCTCTCTTTCCTCCCCTTGCCAGTTGTTACCACGGAGCCCAGTCGGTAACACCCTTATCTTAGAAATGTAGTCATCACTGTGAAGCCCAGCTCAAGGCCAGAGGCCTTGTTCACATATTTTTGTGAAAAACTAGTAAGCGGGTGTCTAGCACCTGGAGTGCTGATTTTTTCAGACAGTGGCCAAGTAAAACAGGGCAACATGAAAAGTGGAAGTTTATCTACATTGAATTCTTTTTGTAGAGATTCTTTTGCTGAAAGTCCTAAAATCAGCCATGGTGAATATTGCTGGAGAAGGTCAGTTAAGACTTTTCTGTGGGCCTGGTAGGGAGGGGGAAGACGGGAAGGTGGGGCTGAGAGCAGCTCTGTGGATCTGAGAATGAGGAAGGAGATGTAAAAGAATAATGGGAAAGGGGTTTGGGATTTTCCCTAGCAAGGAAAACTTGAGCAGTAGGACAGGTAGAGCAGAGGGGAAGACAGGAATGAATATCCCCAAAAGCCTATAAGGGACAATTCTTAGTAACCTGTTTTCAGTGATGACAAAGCAACTTTAGAGGCCACTTTCACCAGATCTCTGATAGGGGTCCAAGGGCTCTCCTCAGCTGGTTTGAGCTTGGGGTTAGCTGGTAAGAGGACCTGGTGGGACCCGGTGTGGGTGCTAACAGTAGAAGAGAGGAGTGAGTGGGTGGAGGGGTACCTCAATAACTGCTACCTCAGCAAGGGGGCAACGGTCTGAGGAAGGGCGGTGGTGTAGGTTTTTGATCTAGTAATTGGAGGGAGAAAGCAGGTTACTGAGGTGGGAGTGACGGCGGAGAGTCTGGGGCAGAAGGCTGAGGGTGAGGACCTATTCCAGCCAGGTGATAGGGTGGAGGTTCATTAGCAGGGTCAAAAGTAGTGGATGAGTCCGGAGGAGGAGAAAGTTGGGGATCGTGGTTGGGGGAGTTGGTTTGCAAGCTGGAAGAATTTGTAGAGGTTTGCAAGAGGTGCAGAGAACAGGATTGGATCGGAGCAAGAAGAAAGTGATCTCTACCCATTTTTTCAAATGCTCACAGTAATTGTAGAAATCCCTCAGAATGGAGGGATCCAGGGACCCAAAAGGGGGCCATCTGCTTTGGTTGTCTAAGGGATAAGTGGGCCAGGCCTGGGTGCTATATTTGATCAATTTTTTGGGTTTGATGTCTGGTGTCAAGGAGAGGGTTTTGAGGTTATCCAAGAGGCATTGTAGGGGAGAGTCGACCGACAGAGAGGACACATTACCCATGTCGCAAACGTAGTATAAGGAGGAGGACACAAACGTAGTACAGGGGAGAAGGAAGGAGACGCAAACGTAGTATAGGGAGAGGGAAGGAGACACAAAGATAGTATAAGAGAGAAGGAGGAAACTGATTTATTGGCAAAAGGGGCGTCCCCACTAGAGCCAAAAATCAGGAGTGTCTTAGTGGCAGGTTCGAGCTGCAGAGATTGGTCGTCACCGAATCCTGACAGTTGAAGCTCTCGTCCTGGACGGAGCCGGAGCCGTGGGAGACCTTGGCCAAGGCTTTTAGGGACCCCTCCTGGAGAGGCCGGAGACTCGCAGGGCCGGAAAGAGGGGAAAGAGAGAGACAGGGGAAGAGGGAGGAAGGGGAGGGTAAGCGTCTCTCTAGCAGCTCAGTCTTGAAGGTGAGGACTAGGACTCTATGAGAGCCACCGAGACCGCGAAGGTGATGTTCAGTTCTCTGTCGTGTGTCCCTGGAGGTTCCACAGTCCTTTGAGGGAGACCTACAAAGCCTATGTGGTAAACTACCAGCTGGGAAGGGCAAGGGGAATAATTTTGAACCCAGGAGTCTATTCTGCCCTAGGAAGGAGTCCCTGAGGGCCACCGTGGCCTTGAAGGCTGTGGTGGGTGCTTTCCTCCCCGCAGGTGGGCAAAGAGGTTTGCCGGACAATCAACGGTCAAATCCTTCTGACACCACCATTGGGTTTAGGGCTCCAGGGAGGGGAAACTCACCAATCGAAGGCCGGGGGTGGATGGAGTTCTGGGGTCGAGAAAATGGGTTCAGGCCGTCCGGTGAGTGGCACTTCCGAAGGAAGTGGGTTTTAACCCTCTCCTGGGTCTGGGCACCAATGGAAGGAAAGTGACCACAACACTCGGAGTGACCAAGAGATCTTTATTACAGCAGTGCAACAGAGGAGAAGAGAGAGAAAGAGAAGGAGAGAGAGAGAGAGAGAGAGAGAGAGAGAGAGAGAGCAAGAGAGACCGAGAAAGCAAGAGAGATAGCAAGAGAGAGAGCAAGAGAGACAGCAAGAGAGATAGCAAGAGAGAGAGGGGCCCAGCAGGAGGGAGTTTTTATAGCCCAAATCTAATGGTGTCTCTGGGTCTGCAAGCTGCCTTGTTGGCACAAGGGGGGTTACGTGTTCGGCCTTGAGCAGGGGGTTGAGTGTTCAGCCTTGAGTGGGGGCTTGGGCATTTGGGCTTGAAGCAAATAGTTGATAAAGAACCAGACAGAGGGTTTGAGTGGCCAGGTCATCCTGCAGCTAACTTTGTTTGGCGTGCCCTGCAGACAACTTACTCAGCCTGTCCTGCACCTAACAGCTATGCCATGTTTATACACGCACATAACATGATTTGCTCAATCTACTTCCTAGTGCCTCCCTTTCCCTCCCCTCCTCTCACCCTCCACCATTTGCATCTCTCCACAGATCTCCCCTTCATCATCATCATTATGCAAAGCATCTTATCTTGCTGTGAAATATTCTTCCACAGAATCATTTTAATTACCGCTTAGCATTCCACATGACTTTCACACACACTTGTTTTTAAATCTGCCCTTCTAGAGGTATTTTTAGTATTTTCTCTTTTACTATCAGGAGCAAGGCCATGATAAACATATAAATATCATGGAAACATCAGCATTTCCCAAAGTGAAACTATATTAACAGTGGGTAATAAAATGTGAAGTGTTCACTCAGGTGTGGTGAGGCTTATAACCTAGTGACTTGGGAGGCTGAGGCAGAGGAAGCCAGCCTGGGAAAATTAGCAAGATCATGTCTTAAAATAAAATAAAATAAAAAGGGTCTCAGTGTGTAGCTCAGAGTTATAACATTCCTAGTACCAAAAAAAAAAAAAAGTTAGGACTTCACCTGAACAGATGACATTGAGTTTATGGGTACTTCACTATTGGTCAGTCCCTCCCTATAATTTTGTGATTTAATTCATGCTGCATACATTCCCAAATGTCAACTTGCCTCTGTCTGGACACAGATGCTGAGCAGGCGGTCATACAGTAGACTCCCCCTCATTCATGGAGGATGTGCTCCAAGGACCCCAGTGGAGGTGTGCAGCTCTCCTCATGGTTCTAGGTTTTTCCTTATATATACACACCTATGAAAAAGTTACATGTACAAATCAGGCATAGTAATAAATTAACATCGATGACTTAAAGTAGAATAATTATTACAATGCACGGTAATTAAATGGCCAGCACCACTACTCGTAGTTTAGAGCCATCGTTAATTAAAATAAAGGTAACTTTAACACAAGTGTCATGAAATCATGACATTCAATTTGACAAACTAGAGGCTAGTAAGTGACTAATGGTGGGTAATATATTCAGGGAGATACTCTGGACCAAGGATTGATTTATGTTTTTAGTGAGGTTTCATCATGCTACTCAGAGCAGCAAAACAATTTAAAACTTATTAATTATTTACTTCTGGGATTTTTTTTTTTAATTTAAGGAACGTGGAGAAGCAATATATCTTGCTAATATATCAGTGTTTAAGAGCCAGACCTAAGAGCTAGACTGCCTAGGCTGGAGTCTTGGTTCTGTTTCTACTAGAAATGGATCATGTTGTTCTTGGTCAACTTACTGCTGCTACCGTCTGAGCAGCTGTATTCCTTGGAGAGTCCCATGTTCCTTCTTAACCCCCAAAGCAATCCTATGAAGAGGGAGGCCCTCAGGGGATGATTCGATTGTGAGGCTGGAACTCTAGTGAATCGGATTAGCGCCCTTATAAAAGAGGCTTGAGGGGGCTCGTTTCCCCCTTCCACCATGCAAGGATACACTGAAGGTATCATTTATGAGAATAGACCCTCACCAGACACCAAATCTGCTGGTGCCTTGGTCTTGGACTTACCAGCCTCCTAAACTGTGAGTAATATTCTGTTGCTTATAGATTACGCAGTCTAACATGGGCCATTATAGCCATTCAGATGGACTAAGTCACTTACCTTTCCTCGTGCTCAGGGGATGGTGCTGACTGCAGAAGCTCTATGAAGGTCTGAAGTAACCTCGAGGGTCAGGCACACAGAACTGGGTCCCCCTCAGTGAGAGCCATGTGGAATTAGTAGTTGTTATCATTAGTGTCAACAAGTGAACTTGCTCTGGCATTAAAAGGACCACTCTGATTCTCTCTTCTTTTTTCTTTTTTTGGCACTGGGGATTGAGCTCAGGGGCACTCAACCGCTGAGCCACAACCCCAGCCCTATTTTGTATTCTATTTAAAGATAGGGTCTCACTGAGTCGCTTAGCGCCTCACTTTTTCTGAGTCTGGCTTTGAACTCACCATCCTCCTGCCTCAGCCTCCCGAGCCATGGGATTACAGGCATGCACCACTGTGCCCGGCCTCTAATTCTCTTAATGCCACAGGATGAAAGATAATGGTCATTCATTGCTGGGCTCTTTTACTTCCTTTTTTGGCTAATTATACAAAACCTATTCTGAAAGGCACGTTTCATCCTGTGTTCACAGGCCCCAGACGGTGGCTGAGAGATTGCTTCTCAAATAGCTGGATCAAGCTCTCATGCTGCTGTGGACATTGCTGGTCTTCTCTGGTAAGTTCAATAATTTGAATTAGGACAGAGGTAGAAGCAGGAGGAGATTTCCAGCTTCCAATAGGTCTGAGGCTTTATCAGAGCCCAGATAACAGTGGGATAATCGAGTCTCTGTTTCCAGCTTTGACTTCAGAAGCAGATGCAAATCCGGGGCTATAGAACATGAAATGGCATAACATTCTAACCCTTAACATTCAGGGAAGGCTTCCTTGTCATTTTTTGATCATAAGTATGTGTCTTAATATCTTGGAGCTCGTCGAGGAATATGATACATTCTTAAGTAAAATGTTCATGATCTCAGAGCTTAATACTCACACTAAATAAATGTTTGACCTTGGAATCAAAGGGCTCTAACATAGAAAATACGGTCTGAGGAAAGGTACCGATTTAGGCTGAGTTCAATTCTCATGTCTCTCCCCATGTATATATTTCCTGATGAACACTTCGTGAATGTGACTGCCTTGGCATGTGGCAATGTGGTGCTTGAAAAACTTGGATATGAGGGAGGGTCCTGGGGTGGGGGAAGGAGAATGAAATAAAGAAGAGAATCACTAAACACTCAATGTCCATGGGACTTGTTCCTAGCAATGCCTCTGGTCAAGGGATGAGTTTGCAACTTGACTTGTTTATTGTTGTTGTTGTTGTTTATTTGCTGCTGGGGATTGAATGCAGGGTCCCATCCATGCTAGACAAGTGCCCTACCACTGAGCCATACCCACAGCTCACAGCTTGACTTGTGATCAAGGCTAATTGTGTGTTTGAGGAAGACTGGATTCCTGGTTGTGAGGGAGTAGGAGAATAGAGAAAGGGGGAAGATGGACAGAAGATTTTTGAGCAACCTTTGAGAGTGATCTTAACTTCTAAATTTCGAACACAAATGTTCTGTGCTAACCTCTGGCTTTTGCTCCCATTACAGTGCCATTCAGCAAACAGGGAGGTGAGTACCCTCTTTTATTGTTCCCCCCCCTTAGGGCATATTAGTCACTGGCCACCACAGGGTTGGGCAAAAGGACTGTGGAGACGTCCAGATGTTACCACTCCCCTGGGCTGACACACTCTGTGATGATGCAGTCTCTGCTCCCACACTGCCAACCCTCCCGGGTGATCACACCACACCCCTTAAGAATCCAGGTGCAGGGAGAGAGGTAACATCCCAAAGAGGATCTGCAGGCTGGCTGCAGAAGAGACTGCATCCAGAATATCTACAGCTCCTCAGTATTGTCTGGCTGAGTGCCGAATGTGCTCACAGCTCTGAGGATGGTTATTCATAGAGAAAAGCCGAGGGCTCAACACTTCTGGGTGGTCAGACCCAGCCTGTGCCAACAGTGCTTGTCTAGTGCTGGGTCAGGAGGCAGCAATTTTTTTCCATAAGAGTCCAGAGAGTAAATAGTTTAGGGCTCTCTGGTCCTGGCCTAACTCCTGGACCCTATCCTCCCGACGGAAAAGCTGATAGGGATCATATGTAAGTGACAGGGGCCATGCCTAAGTTCCAATGACACTTTATTTACCAAAACGGGACATCTGTGACTCACAGTCCATTGCCAACCCCTGCTCTAGACTCATTATTTAGTTTTGTTTTTTTTTTTAAAAAAAAAAACCACGTAGTGCTTTTCTAAAATTGTGACTAATTCCATCTCGATCGTTTTGATTTAAAGCTGTGTTCAATAAAGAGAGTAGGTAAGGAAAACATTTTATCTGTAATATACAGAATACTAAATCTAAAGAAAGAGAGAATTGTTCTCTTGCCTCTCCAGTGATGGGATCAGTGGAAGGCGCTCTTTTGGGCTCCTGGAAACTGTTCTGGGATAAGCAGATCTCCAATTTCACCCTAAATGGAACAGGAGTGTTCAGGGACACCTTCAGAGTCCTGGCCGGGCCTTCATCATCAAGTCTCGTCTCCTGCATTCATTTTGAGCCACATAAGGCCCCCGTGCCATGGTGGTCACTCTACTTCCCTTTCCACCTGTCTGGGCGGTCATGTGCAGAAGTCTCAGTGCTGAGCTGGTTTCTGACAACAGGTGGGAATCCTGCTATTACTCAGTCTCAGTGTGGCATGGAGCAGGCCGCCTGCGGTGACTCACCCTCAGCCTCGCTCACAGAAGAGGGCAACAGCCACTTGACTTCCTTTTCCTTCCCCGTTCTCAGAAAACGGGATGGTCTTCAGAGCACTCAGAGCTCTCCCTTAAGAAAACAAAATAAAACAAACAAACAAACAAAACAAAAAAAACCGGGGAGGACCTTATTCAGCCTGTTGTAGTGAAAAGAGTAGAAGTCACACAGCCCGAGAGGCCAGATTCAAATCATGGCTTGTTGAGAATGCATCCCTGCAAAGGGACAAAAATGCCAATCTGCAGAGCAGCCGAAAATGACTCTCTCCACCCAGACCTTCAAGGTGGCCCCCCTCTGCCCGTTTCCTCCTTTCGGCTCCCCCCACCCCATAACCTGCTGGCACCACCTGGGAACTTCCCCCTCGCATGCAAACCTCTGAGAAATATCATTTGCCTTTTGCTTTTGCTGCTGTTTGGTTGAAAATATTTTTTTTTCACAGAAATTCTTGTAAAAAAACAAAAATCAAAAAGCCTCTAAATAGCTTGACCCTAGTTACACTTTTGTGGTCCCGTTTGTTTGTTCTGCTTAAGGGTTTCTCTGTTCACAGCCTGAGCTCCCCCTTCCCCTCACTGCTGTTAGCTCAGTGCGATTCTCCCTTATAATCCAGCAGGATCCCTGTGGGTGCTCCTGCCCTCAGGATGACCGTGCTGGGTCTTGATCAATCCTGTCACCCGGCGATGGGCGAATCCATTCTTCTCTTGCAAAAGAAAGACTTCCACAAGAGGCACTGATGAAGGGTTTATTTAGCAAAATGAACGCGGGAGTGTCTGCCCCAAGGGAGAAGGCAAAGCCCACAGCTTCTGGGTGTGGACGTTTATGGCCTGCTTAGGTTCCTCCCCGTTCTATGAATTATTCATTTGGGGGAAGTTCCAGCCATTACCCTCCTTAAGGTCAGTTTCACCCTGTTGGCAATCACCCCAGTGGCCTGCACCTGTTTTCTCCAGATTGACAGGGAGCTGTCTGCCTGCAAGGAGGTGCTCCCTGGGCAATGTAGCGGCCAGTTGTGTGCTGCCCCATGGCGCGCAGCCTGCATCTCCTTCCCACACCTCCCCTGCTCCTGTCCATCTAGTAGTCTAACCCTCCTCATTGCTAGAGGGTTTGGAACCCCCTGAGGATGAACAGTCAGCATTAGGGCTTCCTCACGCTGCCCTTCCAGGGCCTCTGATCCATCTCTGTCCACCAGAGCTATTGTACCCAGAATGGACCGCACCAGAGCCAAGGAGAGTCGGTCACACTTCTGCTGAGGCTTCCTAATGGCCAGGTGGTGGGAGTAGTCACAGCAACCCTGGAAGCAAGTGGACACAGACTCCAACACAAACACTGTGCCAGCTCTGGGGTTCCCTGGTGAAGCTGTGCGCCAGCTCAAGCCCACTCCTTACGATGCCACTCCTAAGAGGCTTGACTGAAGCCACCGTCACCCCTCAGGCTCCCCGTGTACACCCCATCTTGCAGACTTGAAACCCACTATTTCCGTTGCTTTTGAACTGCAGCCAAGATAACCTCTTATTCTTCCTCTGTCATCATTAGCTTCGGCAACAAACCCCTGCCCCTCAACTACCCTCATCGTTAACCGAGGGGTCCGGAGAGGCAAGCTCGGTTCTAGGCTTATTTCACAGAATCCTTAAGACAGCCCGATGAGAGGCAGATATTCTTCACTGTTCAAACGGAGGCAGAGAAAGCTAAAGTGCTCTGTCCGAGATCATTCAGGAGACCTGGATTCAAAGCAGTGTGACCTGACCCTTAGCCAGTCACTCTTGACAATGAAGCACTCTCGCTGCCCCTTCACGTCTGTGCGTCCCAGCTGTATGCCCTCTCCCTAGCGGACTCCTCCACGGGCTGCTGCGGGCAGCTCACCCTGCTGTGCCCACTTACTGGGCGAATGGCATGTCTTTAGCATCCTCTAGTCCCTTCTGCTCTCTGCCCTGTGGCTAACTCTTGGGGCATTCTGACCCTTAAGGAGTTTGAGATAATGAATCAACTGACCCAAAGACTCTCTCTGCAGCAGGCCTCTACCTGTGAGGCTGCCCATTTTACCATTTGTCACCAGGGTCCTTAACCAATGACTCAGAATGTTTCCTCTTCCCAACAAATTTCTTTCCCCAGGAATTATTTTTCCAGTTTCTGAAGGAAGTGTATACTAGTGGTTTAAAAGAATGATGGATGTTTGAGGTGATGGATATGCTAATTACCCCCATTCAGTCACTGCCTAGCAGTACTCCATAAATAAATCCAATTAAACCCACTTAAAAAAAAAGTTTGTCTTCTAATGCCCAACGGGTCATGATGATTTTCCTGGAGCATCCAATAATAAAGCACAAGCTTTCTCAAAAATTATAATCGCAAATTCCACAATCCTCCTGTGGCCTGTTGGCTGTGATTCTGCAGTGGTATTCTATGAGCCAACACCTCTCCTTCCTTCTGCTACACACCCAGAGACAGGCAGTCACGATACAATCAAATAGTGCTAAGGAAAATTTTTTATTTGTGATGCCTTAGTGATTTACCTGAAGGTCAAAGTTCTCACCTATAATCCTAAAATGTAATGGAAGTGTCACTAACACAGAACATAGCCTGGTACCGCAAATAAGTGAACTGACAGGAGAGAAATTAGATTAAATTCCTGGATGGACTGAGTGTTCTTGTCCCAACTACCTCCACCAAAAGTACATGTTGAAACTCTAATCCTAATGGGATGGTTTTTGGAGTTAAGAACCTTTTTATGGGGAGGGGTACCAGGGATTGAACTCAGAGGCACTCAACCACTGAGCCACATCCCCAGCCCTATTTTGTATTTTATTTAGAGACAGGGTCTCACTGAGTTGCTTAGCACCTCACCTCTCCTGAGGCTGGCTTTGAACTTGTGAACTTGTGAACTGGTCTCAGCCTCTCAATCCACTGGGATTACAGGCATGGGCCACCACACCTGACTGGAGGTAAAAGCTTTGAGATACAATTAAGCATGAGATTGGAGCCCTTGGAAATGGAATAAATATATTTTTTCTTTTTTTAGATGTTTTAATTTGTTCTAATTAGTTATACATGATAGTAGAATGCATTTTGATACATCACACATAAATAGAGTAGAATTTCTCATTCCTCTGGTTGTACGTGATGTAGAATCACACCAGTCATGTAATCACATTTGTACATAGGGTGATAATGTCCGATTCATTCTACTCTCCTTCCTTACCCTCATACCACCTCCCCTCCCTTCACTCCTTTCTACCTAATCCTAAGTACCTCTATTTTTCCCTAGCCACCTCTCCACATTGTGAATTAGCATCTGCATATCAGAGAAAACATTCAGCCTTTGGGTTTGGGGGATTGGCTTATTTTTATTAGAATGGTATTCTCCAGTTCCATCCATTTACCTGCAAATGCCATAATTCCATTCTTCTTTAAGGCTGAGTAATATTCCATTGTGTATATAAACCACATTTTCTTTATTCATCTAAGTTGGTTCCTTTTAAGATGAATCTAGAAAGCCAGTGAGTTATTTTTTGCCCTATGTGAGGATACAATGAGAAGTCAGCAAGTTACAGCCTGAAAGATGCACCTGACCTCAGACTTCCAGCCTCCAGACGTGAGGGAAGTAAATTCTCATTGTTGAAAAGCCACTCGGTTTGTGGTGTTTAGTTACAACAGCCTGAACTAAGATTCTCCTGTTATGATTTGGATCTGGAATATCCCCCCAAAGCTTGTGTTTTGAAAATATGATCCCCAATACGACATGGTTCAAGGGTGGGGCTTTTAGGCAATGACTTGGGCTCTGACCTCATCAGTGGATTAATTCAGCAAGTGGATTAATCTTTTGATAGCTAACATGAACTGAGCAGCTTTCCTCTATGCCATTTCACCATGATGTTCTACCTCACCTTGGGCCCGGGACAATGGAGTCCGTCAGCCATGTACTGAGACCTCTGTAATCTTGAATCAAATAACTTTTGTGCCTCTAAAGTTGTTCGTACCAGGTATTTTGATCACAGTGTCGAAAAGCTGACTAGCACACCCCCTAAGGAAAAATGGTATGCAACGCTTAGTAATGAAGGTCTGACTTTGCACCTTCCTCTTGTCTAAAGATGTAGAGGCTCTGCCTGACACTTCACTGCCCAAGAGCAAGGAGGGACATCGGGGTTCCCTTCAGGAATGGTAAATAGAGTTTCCCTCCTTCCTTTGCAGATGGGCTGACCCTCCTGGCGCCCTCTTCTGTCTTTGAAGGAGACAGTATTGTTCTGACGTGCTGGGAAGAAAACAATAGAAAAAAACAGATAAGTTTCTATAAGGACGGGAAAAAGTTCTCTTCTTCCGATGAACTCTCAAGCTTCCCTATACAAGGTGCGCTTTTGAGTGACAGCGGCATTTATTTCTGTACTGCTGCTTCTAAGACCTTTCTGAGACGGGAAACATCTTCAGAAAAAGTAAAGATCACAGTTCAAGGTAAAAACCTTCACTCTTGTGTGCGATGGGCTGGGCAGGAGGCTGGGGACGGAGCAGAATGGGTATCTGGCAGAAGGAAGCTGCCCAAGTAAGGACCCAATGTGCACTGACGCGCTTGCTATTTGAGCATGCAGAGGAGACACAGAGGGGAATGTGTCTGGTCCTGAATCACCTGTTTCCTGCGGCCACTTCTCACCCAGAACTTTTCAGCAGGAACCTGAATCTCACTGCTCTTGGGACTATTGTTTTCCTTCTCTCTAGAGCTGTTCCCGCGTCCTGTGCTGACAGCGAGCTCCTATCAGCCCACGGAGGGAAGTCCAGTGACCCTGACCTGTCAGACTCAGCTCCCTCCAGAGAGGTCAGATGTCCAGCTCCGGTTCTGCTTCTTCAGAGACGATCAGGTTCTGGGGTCAGGCTGGAGAATCTCCCCAGAGCTCCAGATTCCCGCCCTGGGGACAGAGGACTCAGGGTCCTACTGGTGCCAGGCAGAAACAGTGAGTCACAGGATCAGAAAACAGAGCCTTCGATCCCAGATTCATGTGCGGAGTAAGTATCAGCAAGGTTGAGCCCAGGGGGGAAAGAGATGAGCACTGGAACTTGGATTTACAGTCTTTTTCCTTCTTTGTGCAACGCCTGTCCTTGTGGAAAGCAGGAACCCAGATAGAGACATTCCAAGTTGCTCTTGACATCTGTCTTCTAAGAATCAGGAATAGACTAAGCTTCTTATCATTTTTCTCTTCTTTATTAGCAAAGAGCAGTGGTCTGGGCACTTTAAAAAGCAAGACACCTGCTGTTCATTGGCTTTTCCAATGCCCACATGCTGGGGTCACAAATCTGAAGGCTAAGTGATACTACAGAGGCCTGTGGGGCTAAATGAAGCATCAGAGAAAGCAGAGATCAAAGTGAACAGAACAGAACTCAGTGGAGAGGTTGTGATTTAAGCCTTGAAACCAAGAGTAATAGAAGAATTTTTATTGCGATTTTATTAGAGGAAAAATATGCCTTTTGCAAGGTGGAGGGGAGGGGCTGACGATACCAGTGTCCCTCTTCATTTTGTGTAAAGGACCACTGTCTGCAAAGTGACTCATCCAGAAAAAATTTCAAGTTTCCCATCTCATGAAATGGATAATTCATCACAAAAATCTGTAATTACTGCTACCCGTGAAATTAGCCAAGAACAATGTTCTTCAAGGATATTTTTCATGGACTCCCTATCTCTGTAGGAATGCTTATCACGGAGTACAGATGCAATCCCCATGTTCCCACACCTTGCATTGGAGAGCAGAATCAGTCTATCAGCTGTTCTCAGAGTCTCCTGAAGTCAGGGTTTCTCACATGTCATTTTATACCCATCTAGGAGTCCCCATTTCCAAAGTGAGCTTGGAGACCCAGGCCCCTGGGGGACAAGTGATAGAAGGTGGGAAGCTGGTCCTGCTCTGCTCCGTGGCTGAGGGCACAGGAAACATCACATTCTCCTGGCACAGAGAGGCCACAGGAACCCGTCTAGGAAAGAAGACCCAGGGTTCCTTATCAGCAGAGCTGGAGATCCCAGCTGTGAAGGAGAGCGATGGCGGGAAATATCTCTGTCCAGCTGACAATGGTCATGATCCTGTCCAGAGCCAGGTGCTGAACATTCTTGTGAGAAGTGAGTTATGTTCTCATTCATCTCTGCTGAACGTGCTAAAGCTAAGACCATGGTACCCAGGTAGCATGAGGAAATCCCAGGTGGTCTCAGGGATCAGTGTTGTGAAGACAATTTGAAGATGGATTAGCCATGAAAACTAAATGGACATCTTTCTTTGCATGGAAGGATTGGTCTAAAATAAATAAATAAATAAATAAAATGAGAACAACAAATCACCCTATCTCTAGACAGTATCACAGAACCAATATTCTTCCAAATCTTTAGATACAATTGACCCTTGAACAATATGGGTTTGACCTGCACATTTCTGCTCATACCACAAACCTGGGTTTTGTTTTGTTTTGTTTCTTTAGATTTACAGCAATTTGAGAAAAAAAAAAATCCACAGACCAACCATAAACCATGTAGCCTAGAAATATTTCAAAAAAAAAATTTTAAGTTAGGCATGCCATGAATGCCTAAAATATATGTAAATAATAATCTGTTTTATTATTTACTATCATAAAGTACAGACAAATCGTATAATAAGCTAAAATTTGTCAAAACTTACACAATGCAGGCTGGACGCGGTACCATTCACAGTGGAGAGAAGCGTAAACAAACGTCAGGGTGCGGCATGAAAGTAAACTTGCATAAGATTAACTGTTGTGCCTACTGTGGTGCTCTAGTAACTTCAGAGTCACCTGCTGGTGCCATTGCGATGAGATCAAGTATTGCAAGTGTGCACTTAAGCACCCTGTAATTAATTCCAGTCAGCTCATGAGCAGTTCATCTATCTCTCCAGGAAATTGTGATTTCTCATGGTTCTGGACTATTTTTCCCTGTATCAGATAATATAACATACAAAACGTATGTTCATCGGTTGTCCATTGGTAAGGTTTCCAGCCAACAGGAGACGACTCGTGGATGAGTTTTAGGGGAGTCCAGAGTGATAGGTGGATTTTGATGGCGCAGGGGTTGGCCCCACTAACCGACACCTTGTTCAAGGGCAACTGCACACTGTTGAGGAAAGTGTCTCTGTTTGGTGAGGTGAAATGTGAGAATGATAAACAGGACCCCAGGCCTCGGCTGCAGCCCTAGTGTGGGGTGCGGGGTTCTGCTGCCGTTTCACAGATCCACTGATGATCTTCTTGTGCCTCTCAGTTCCAGTGTCCAGCCCTGTCCTCACCCTCGGGGCTCCCAGGGCCCAGGCTGAGGTGGGGGACGTGGTGGAGCTTCACTGCGAGGCCCTGAGGGGCTCTCCCCCGATCCTGTACCAGTTTTATCTTGAGGACGTCATCCTGGGGAACAGCTCGGCACCCTCTGGGGGAGGAGCATCCTTCAACCTCTCTCTGACCGCAGAACATTCTGGAAACTACTCCTGCGAGGCTGACAATGGCCAGGGTGCCCAGCGCAGCAAGGCCCTGTTACTCCTCATCTCAGGTGGGCTTGGGGCCCCTAGATACTTGACGTACTATGATCCATGACTGCCCCACCTGTCCTTATTGGTACAATATTGGGATTTCAGAAGACAGGAGGGTGATGTCTGTGGTGTGTGGAGAGGCGGGAAGGGGAGTCTCAGTGTCTAAAATCTGATTTTCTCCTCCCAACCACAAGAATACAGTCTACACTTAAATCAGCTTTTACCTGAATTTGTATCTACCTGTTTTGTTTTTTTTTTAATTATTGTATTGGTTCTTTTTAGTTAGACATGACGGTGAAATCCATTTTGACATAATTATTCAAGCATGGGATCTATCTGATTCTAATTCAGATCTCAGTACCTCTCCTTCCTCTTCCCCTCCCTCCCCTCTATTGATCTTTCCGCCCTTTACCCATAGTTACCTTTTAAATTAATTTCTTGTGTACATACCTGATGGTGAGATTCATGTATGTATAGAGGAAACTTGTGTCCGAGTCATCCCACTGTCTGTCTTTTCCCTGATCTCTCTCCCTTCCCCTCCATTCCCCTTCGTCTAATCCACTGAACCTCCATTTGCCACGTACCATTCCTTCCTAGCATTGTTGGGCTCCAGGGCCCAAGGTTTGACCTTCTGAAGCTGAAGCCCTGGTTTCTTCCCTCAGGACCTGATGGACATAGAAAAAGCCATGTCACAGCCAAAGTTCTTGGGGGACTCTTTGGGGTCCTTGGCTCCACTGGTGTGGCTCTGCTGTGTTATTGCTGGTCCCACAAGGCACCAGGTGGGTGTCTATGATTTCTTTTTGTTTTCCCTTTCTTGCTATCACCTTTTCCATCAATAATATAGACTGGATTTACAGAAAGAGAAGAAAAAAAGACTTAGAAGAAAAGGAAAGGAAAACTTTCTAAAAGCCAACAATTTCTTCCCGTACTCCACAACTCTGCAAGGTCCCCTGCAGAGGGCAACACTGCCACCACACCACTGATTTTACAATATGCCACTATTTCCAATTGTGGTCATTTGAGATAGAAATGCGGACACATTTCTCCATGCTTCACTTTTAACTTAAAAGTCAAAGCATTGAATACAACTCCATAATTTTTAATAGACATAGTTTATACACAATAGAATAAGATATATGTAAGGTAGATTTAAATCAACTAAAACAATTTGGTGTGATCATTTCTCTTTGATTGATCCATTTCTTACTAGTTACTCTGCTCTCACAAGAGCAGTGACTTCTTTTTGAATTCTTGGATCCATTATTTGAGTCATAAGGAGACAACGTCACCCATGGCTTGTGGTTGATGATGGCTTTGGGTTGGGATCCCAGCTGAGACTGTCAACTAGAGCACATGCAGATGACCTCTCTCTGTGGATTTCCTCAGAGCACAATGACTTCAAAATAGTCATATTTTTCTCATGTTAGCCTAGACTCCAGAGTGAGTGGGAATGATCTGCCACCATGTTATGGTGGGCTAGTGTCCCACAAATTTGGCCCAGATATAAGAGGAGAGGACACAGAGCCCACCTCTAAAGGGGGAAATAGTGAAGAATCTGCAGCCATGATTTAAAAATTTCTGCACACACCACCACATATTCCAACCCATGACTGGAATCCACTCTCCTAACCCCAAATGACTATAAAAAATACAAACCTTGGGGCTGAGGATGTGGCTCAAGTGGTAGTGCGCTCGCCTGGCAGGCACGGGGTGCTGGGTTCAATCCTCAGCACCACATAAAAATAAAATAAAAGATGTTGTATCCACCGAAAAAACTAAAAAATAATATTAAAAAATTCTTTCTCTCTCTCTCTCTCTCTCTTAAAAAAAATACAAACCTTCAGCTGCCCTCAAGAATCTGCAAATGTTTTAATGAAAAAAGTGATTCCAGGAGCCGGGTTTATCTCCCTGAGACTATCCTCCCCAAGTCTCCACTGCTCTGTTCCCCATATAATTTTCTCAGGCCCTTTATTATCTTATTGCTTTATTTATTTATTTATTTATTTATTTTCATGATACTAGGAATTAAACCCAGGGGTGCTCTACCACTAAGCTACACCCCCCCAGTTCTTCTAATTTTTATTTTTGTTTTAATTTTGAGACAGGATCTCACTAAATTGCTCAGGTTGGGCAATAGTGAGAGGTCATATGCATGTGCTCTAGTTGACAGTCTCAGCCTGTGTCCCAACCTGTGGCCAGCATGCTTCTGCCTCAGCCTCCAGAGTAGCTGGGATTACAGGCATACACCCCTGCACCACGCTGATATTCATTCAGTCTATCAGATACAGGATAAGCACACCAGAATCTCTATGCAAACTTTTAAGCTTGTGCAAAGCACTTCCTTAGACTTATCTATTAACACCAATTAAAAGGAATTTGGGGAATTCATCAGTTAATTTTTTTTTCCAATTAGTAAATATTTCAGCCAGTATTTTCAAGTCCTGTGGAAGTTCTATTTTTAAACAGACAACCCAAGATTAAGGAATTATGATACTACACCAGCTTCTCTGTTCCTCTCCACTGCTCTGTTCCCCATATAATTTTCTCAGGCCCTAATGCCTTTCTAGACCTTCTTTCCTTATCACTGACTTGCTTTGGGGGAGATGAAATGGTCTTCCAGGACCTTCTACGTGGGCAGAAGGTAACAAGTCCTTCTCTGTTTCCTCATCCACAAAATAAGAAAATAGAATCACCTGACTTAACTTCAACTGGTCTAGACCACAAAAGAGGGTATTTGTTCTTTTCCATGGTGACAGCATGGGGCGTCTGTATGAGTCTGCTTGGGCTGCTATAACAACAGCAAAAAGCATGGATTAGGTGGCTTAATTTTCTCACAGATCTGGAGGCTGGTAAGTCCATGGTCAGGATATAACAAAGCAGATTTCACTCAGAGCCCTCTTCTCTTAGCTGATAGGCAGCTTGTAGGCAGCTGTCATTTGCTGTGTGCTAACATGACTACTTAGAGGAATGTGCTGGGAAAGACCCCACATTCTCTGGTGTCTCATATAAGGACATCCATCCTATTGCATAAAGGCCCCACCCTGTGGCTTCATTTAAACATAATCACTTAAATTTAATTAAGGACTCTATCTCCAAATGTGACCATATTGGGCTTTAGGGTTCAATAGGTGAATTTTGGGAGAACTCAAACATTCAGTCCGTAACAATGTCCAACATAGGGTTATGAGAACACCTTTCAAGCCTCCTATTGTCCCATTGACCAAAGTAAGTCACATGGACGTGCCCAAATGCAAATGGGAAAAATAGTCTCTACCTCTTTACTGGGGAATGACAAAATCACTTTGCAAATCATTGCATACAGAAATCTGGGAACAGACTGGGGGACATCAATACAGATTGATGTAGCATGCGGACACTGGGCTGCATTTTCGGTCATAATTCTTTCTTCCCAGTGCTTTTTAGTGTACATGCGCATACCCACATGCAGCTATCTACTTATAAAACTAGGGTGACTGTTTCAGGAGGTTTCAATCTCAAGCACAAGTGGTCATGATTTGGATCCTTCGATATCTGAAATTAACATCCTGTTTCACGGTGAGAGTGGTTAACTTAAATCACCTACTTTTATTTCATTTTATTTATTTTTTTTAAATTTTCAAGTAGGCAAACCCAGTTGGAACTACATGTATCCATTGGAAGATAATAAAAGAAAGCCAAGGTCTTGATTGTTTGCCCCCCTGAGGGTCCCTGGGCCACTATATAAATCAGCCATATTCGAATCATTAATTTTTGAGCTCTGCATAGCATTACAACATATGGACAGAAGTTTGGCTATAGTGAAAACAATGTCTTGTTTTATTTTTGTTAATCTCCTCTCTCCTAAAATTAACCACTCATAAGCTGTCCTCATAGTGGTGCAATTTTCATTTTTTTTCTTTAAATCTTTAAGTAAATTAGGTAACAAATGTATAGGGTAAAACAGTCAAAAGATATCAAAGTAGCTGGGTGTGGTGTCTCATGCCTTTAATCCCAGCAACTCGGGAGGCTAAGGCAGGAGGATCCCCAGCTCAAGGCCAGCATGGGCAACTTAGAGACACTTTGTCTCAAAATGGTAAGTGGAGAAGGGCTGGGGTGTGGCTCAGTTAGTCTCTGGGTTCAATCCCTAGTATCACAAAGAAAAAAAGAAAGAAAAAACCCGATACCAAAATATACAGTGAAAAGTGACCATTTCTCTCACCCACTTTCCTGGGTCTCTCAGTTCTTTTTCTCAAGGGCTTCCACTATAGCAATATCTCGTCTATCAGCAATATCTCATGTAACGTACCATCTGCTATGTATAACTTAGCATATTCATGAATACGATTTGGGGATGTTGCATATTAAATACACACAGAACCACAATGACTCTTCATCTGTTTGTTTATTTACTTATTTTTGAGATGGGATCTTGCTAGGTTGCCAGGTTGGCCTTGGATTACTGGGTTCAAGTGATCCTCCTGCCTGAGTCTCCAGAGCAGTTGGGACTACAGGCAAGTGTCAGCCACACTCCGCTTCACCACATCTTGTTGACGACTGTGAAGTGTTTTACTTAAGGATTCATGATAAATATTTTAATGGCCTTTTAATGATGGCTATTTAGGTCACCTCAAGTCATTTTCCATTATGCACAATGCTACATGTGTCAATAGATCCCTAAGAATGATTCTCGATAGCATAAACTGACAATGGGCCGATTAAAAGAGAAAAGGTATGCAAGTTTATTATGTGCACCAGGGTCTCAGAAGAATGAAAAGTGAATACACGAAAAACCAGGGAGATTTAAGAGCTTGTGTAGCCTCTTTATATGTGGGGAGGGAGAGAGGATACAGGCCACTTAGGGAGAGTTAAGTGGTTTTTAGGAAAGATGAATGGGTCCTGTTATATTCTGAGTGCATCTCCCAAAAGTTCATATGCTAGAACTTTTTATATGTTAACCCCAAAGTCATAAATTAGTGATATTTAATAGTGAAATAAGAGAGGCGGGGCTGTTGGGAGATAAATAGGGTTAAATGAACTCATGATTGTGGGGATTCCCATGACTGCATTAGTGACTTGGTAAAAAGAGGAAGCTAGAGACCCAAGCTAGCATGCATGCTTGCTTGGTCTTACCATGTGATGACCCCTTTCATGTTACGATGGAGCGCTAAGCTCCTGAACTTGCCAGCCTCCAGAACTATGAGCTAAATAAATAAACCTTTGATTCTTTTAATAAACCTCCCATATTTTGCTAAAGCAACAGAAAACAGACTAAGACAGGCCCTTATAAGAATAGATGATAGATGATGTGTCGTGATGATTTCTAGTCTTGCTTTCTGCTGACAGGAGTTTATTTTTCCTGGTTTATGAAACTCCTGAGACTGATGACTGGGGTGTTCCCTTTGGAGGATCTACCTTCAGGCAAATAAGGGGAGTTTGGAGAAAGTCCCTCTCTGCATTCGCTGTTCACCAGGTGCTTTTGGATTGAAGCCGTTGGTATGCTAAAGAAGCACATTTTCTAGTGGCATTTCCCCAGATCCTTCAACACCGTCCTAACCTGATGTCTGTAGTGAAGCATTATTCATAGTGGTTGCGCCAAATCACACTCCCACAAGTGTACTTTACTCACTCGTCATTCTCATATTGACAGGAAGATAGGTTTATTCCAAAGCACCTTTCAGGAAGACAGAGGAGAACTTTCTATCTCATAACTCTATTTGGGGGGTCTCAGGGGCTCAGAAAACTTTTATAAGCAAAGTGGGACAAAAGACAGGGGATATGCATATGCAGATTTAGTTAAACAGAATTTGTCATTTGAAAACTCCCTGCTCTCTCTCCTTAGCATGAGGCAGTTTCTATTCTCAGCATGAGGAAATGCAGGTTATAGAAAAAAAAAGTTATAGGAAGTTGCCCTTATTTTCAGAGGAAGTTTGTTTCATAAGGAGATGTAAGTCCTTATTTCATGATCGACTAGCCATTCAATGTGAGTTTTTCATTTTTGTCTCCTTGTTAACTGAGAAACATTACTGCCTTATAGTTTTGTTGTTGTGTTTTTGGTACTAAAGATTGAACTTAGGACACTTTTTACCATTGAGCAACATCCCCGTGTTTTTTACTTTTTACTTTTTGAAGGGTCTTTCTAAGTTGCTGAGACTAGCCTCCTATCCTCTCACCTCCGTTTTCTAGGTCGCTGGGATTACAGGCATGCGCCACCATACCCGGCACGCCTTATAGTTTTTATTTGAATCTCTCTTTTTAGTGAGCTTTCTGCGCATGCCATTTTTTTTAACCCTTTGATTTTTTTTTAATATTCTTTTTTTTATTACAGTATATTGTTTTTTTTATTGGTTGTTCAAAACATTACAGAGCTCTTGACATATCATATTTCATACATTAGATTCAAGTGGGTTATGAACTCCCATTTTTACCCCAAATACAGATTGCAGAATCACATCAGTTACACATCCACATTTTTACATAATGCCATATTAGTGACTGTTGTATTCTGCTACCTTTACTATCTTCTACTATCCCCCACCTCCCCTCCCCTCCCATCTTCTCTCTCTACCCCATCTACTGTAATTCATTTCTCTCCTTGTTTATTTTCCCATTCCCCTCACAACCTCTTATATGTAATTTTGTATAACAATGAGGGTCTCCTTCCATTTCCATGCAATTTCCCTTTTCTCTCCCTTTCCCTCCCACCTCATGTATCTGTTTAATGTTAATCTTATCTTCCTGCTCTTCCTCCCTGCTCTGTTCTTAGTTGCTCTCATTATATCAAAGAAGACATTTGGCATTTGTTTTTTAGGGATTGGCTAGCTTCACTTAGCACAATCTGCTCTAGTGCCATTCATTTCCCTGAAAATTCCATGATTTTGTCATTTTTTAGTGCTGCGTAATACTCCATGGTGTATAAATGCCACATTTTTTTTATCCATTCATCTATTGAAGGGCATCTGGGTTGGTTCCACAGTCTAGCAATTGTGAATTGTGCTGCTATGAACATCCATGTGGCAGTATCCCTGTAGTACGCTCTTTTAAGGTCTTCAGGGAATAGTCCGAGAAGGGCAATAGCTGGGTCAAATGGTGGTTCCATTCCCAGCTTTCCCAGGAATCTCCATACTGCTTTCCAAATTGGTCGCACCAATTTGCAGTCCCACCAGCAATATACAAGAGTACCCTTTTCCCCACATCCTCGCCAGCACTTGTTGTTGTTTGACTTCATAATGGCTGCCAATCTTACTGGAGTGAGTTGGTGTCTTAGGGTGGTTTTGATTTGCATTTCTCTGACTGCTAGAGATGGTGAGCATTTTTTCATGTACTTCTTGATTGATTGTATGTCCTCCTCTGTGAAGTGTCTGTTCAGGTCCTTGGCCCATTTGTTGATTGGGTTATTTGTTATCTTATTGTCTAATTTTTTGAATTCTTTGTATACTCTGGATATTAGGGCTCTATCTGAAGTGTGAGGAGTAAAAATTTGTTCCCATGATGTAGGCCCCCTATTTACCTCTCTTATTGTTTCTTTTGCTGAGAAAAAACTTTTTAGTTTAAGTAAGTCCCATTTGTTGATTCTTGTTATTAACTCTTGTGCTATGGGTGTCCTATTAAGGATTTGGAGCCCGACCCCACAATATGTAGATCGTAGCCAACTTTTTCTTCTATTAGACGCAGAGTCTCTGATTTGATATCAAGCTCCTTGATCCATTTTGAGTTAACTTTTGTGCATGGCGAGAGGAGGGGATTCAGTTTCATTTTGTTGCATATGGATTTCCAGTTTTCCCAACACCATTTGTTGAAGATGCTATCCTTCCTCCATTGCATGCTTTTAGCCCCTTTATCAAATATAAGATAGTTGTAACTTTGTGGATTAGTCTCTGTGTCCTCTATTCTGTGCCATTGGTCCACCCACCTGTTTTGGTACCAGTACCATGCTGTTTTTGTTACTATTGCTCTGTAGTATAGTTTGAAATCTGGAATCGCTATGCCGCCTGATTCACATTTCCTGCTTAGAGTTGCTTTTGCTATTCTGGGTCTTTTATTTTTCCATATGAATTTCATGATTGCTTTATCTATTTCTACAAGAAATGCCGTTGGGATTTTGATTGGCACTGCATTAAACCTATAGAGAACTTTTGGTAATATCACCATTTTGATTATGTTAGTTCTGCCTATCCATGAACAGGGTATATTTTTCCATCTTCTAAGATCTTCTTCTATTTCTCTTTTTAGGGTTCTGTAGTTTTCATTGTATAAATCTTTCACCTCTTTTGTTAGGTTGATTCCCAAGTATTTTTTTTTTTGAGGATATTGTGAATGGAGTGTTTTTCCTCATTTCCGTTTCAGAAGTTTTGTCGCTGATATACAGAAATGCCTTTGATTTATGCGTGTTGATTTTATATCCTGCCACTTTGCTGAATTCATTTATTAGTTCTAGTAGGTTTTTGGAGACCCTTTTGGGTCTTCTAGGTATAGAATCATGTCTTCCACAAATAGTGATAATTTAAGTTCTTCTTTTCCTATTTTTATGCCTTTAATTTCTTTCGCCTGTCTAATTGCTCTGGCCAGTGTTTTGAGAACTATATTGAATAGAAGTGGTGATAGAGGGCATCCCTGTCTTGTTCCAGATTTTAGAGGGAATGCCTTCAGTTTTTCTCCATTCAGAATGATGCTAGCCTGAGGCTTAGCATAGATAGCTTTTACAATGTCGAGGTAAGTTCCTGTTATCCCTAGTTTTTCTAATGTTTTGAACATAAAGGGATGCTGTACTTTGTCGAATGCTTTTTCTGCATCTATCAAGATGATCATATGGTTCTTATCTTTAAGTCTATTGATGTGGTGAGTAACATTTATTGATTTCCATATATTGAACCATCCTTGCATCCCAGGGATGAATCCTACTTAATCATGGTGCACAATTTTTTTGATGTGTTTTTGTATCCGATTCGCTAGAATTTTATTGAGGATTTTTGCATCTAGGTTCATTAGAGATATTGATCTATAGTTTTCTTTCTTTGAGGTGTCTTTGTCTGGTTTCAGAATCAGGGTGATGTTGGCCTCATAGAATGAATTTGGAAGAGCTCCCTCTTTTTCTATTTCCTGAAATAACTTGAAAAGTATTGGTATTAATTCTTCTTTAAAGGTTTTGTAAAACTCCGCTGTATACCCATCCGGTCCTGGGCTTTTCTTGGTTGGTAGTCTTTTGATTGCTTCTTCTATTTCATCCATTGATATTGGTCTGTTCAAATTGTGTGTATACTCCTGACTCAGTCTGGGCAAATCATATGACTTAAGAAATTTATCGATGTCTTCACTATCTTCTATTTTATTGGAATATAGGTTTTCAAAATAATTTCTAATTGTCTTCTGTATTTCTGTAGCATCTGTTGTGATATTGCCTTTTTCATCCCGTATGTTAGTAATTTGAGTTCTCTCTCTTCTTCTCTTCGTTAGCATGGCTAAGGGTCTGTTGATCTTATTTATTTTTTCGAAGAACCAACTTTTAGTTTTGTTAATTTTTTCAATAGTTTCTTTTGTTTCAATTTCGTTGATTTCCGCTCTGATTTTAATTATTTCTTGCCTTCTGCTACATTTGCTGTTGATTTGCTCTTCCTTTTCTATGGCTTTGAGATGAAGTGTGAGCTCATTTATTTGTTGGTTTTTTCTTTTTTTGAGGAATGACCTCCAGGCGATGAATTTCCCTCTTAAAACTGCTTTCATTGAGTCCCATAGATTCCGATATGTTGTGTCTGTATTTTCACTTATCTCTAAGAATTTTTTGATTTCCTCCTTTATGTCTTCTGCAACCCATTGATCATTCAGTAATATATTGCTCATTTTCCATGTGATGTAGGATTTTTCCTTCCTTCTTTTATCATTGATTTCCAGTTTCATTCCATTATGATCAGATAAAATGCATGGTATTATCTCCACCCCTTTATATTTACTGAGGGTTGCCCTATGGCATAATATATGGTCTATTTTTGAGAAGGATCCATGTGCTGCTGAGAAAAAAGTATATCCACTTGATAATGGTTGATATATTCTATATATGTCAGTTAAGTCTAGGTTATTGATTGTGATATTGAGTTCTATAATTTCTTTATTCAAATTTTGTTTGGAGGATCTGTCCAATGGTGAGAGAGGTGTGTTGAAGTCACCCATAATTATTGTATTGTGTTGTGGTCTATTTGATTCTTGAACTTGAGGAGAATTTGTTTTATGAATGTTGCAGCACCATTATTTGGTGCATAAATATTGATAATTGTTATGTCTTGTTGGTGAATGGTTCCTTTTAAGAGTATATAATGTCCTTCCTTATCCCTTTTGATTAACTTAGTCTTGAAGTCGATTTTATTCGATATGAGGCTGGCCACCCCTACTTGCTTACGAGGACCGTGTGCATGGTATATTTTTTCCCAACATTTCACCTTCAGCCTGTGTATGTCTTTTCCAATTAGATGTGTCTCCTGGAGGCAGCATATTGTTGGATTTGTTTTTATAATCCATGTTACCAGCCTATGTTGCTTTATTGGAGAGTTTAAGCCATTAACGTTTAGAGTTACTATTGATATATGGTTTGTACTTCCAGACATGTTTGATTATTTATCTTTTTTTTTTTTAAATTTAGTTTGTTTCTCCATGATTAGCTTTCCCCCCGCCCTCTGTCTTTACTGAGGCACTTCCCACTGATGGTTTTGGTTATCGTTTTTCATTTCTTCCTCATGTGGTGTTTTGCTCAAGATGCTTTGCAATGCTGGTTTTCTGGCTGCAAATTCTTTGAACTTTTGTTTATCATGAAAGATTTTTATTTCATTGTTGTACCTGAAGCTTAATTTTGCTGGATACAGAATTCTTGGTTGGCATTCATTGTCTTTCAGAGTTTAAAATACATTGTTCCAGGATCTTCTCGCTTTCAGCGTCTGTGATGAAAAATCCGTTGTTAACCTTATTGGTTTACCCCTGAATGTAATCTTCCTCCTTTCTCTTGTAGCTTTTAATATTTTCTCTTTGTTCTGTATATTGGATATCTTCATAACAATGTGTCTTGGCATTGGTCTACTGTGATTTTGTATGCTCGGTGTCCTGTATGCATCTACAATTTGTATATCCGTTTCCTTTTTTATTTCTGGAAAGTTTTCTGTAATTATTTCATTCAGCAGGTTACTCATTCCCTTGGTTTGAATCTCTATACCTTCCTCTATCCTGATGACTCTTTTTTTTTTTTTCTTTTTTTTTCTTTTTTTTTCCGATGACTCTTAAGTTTGGTTTTTTTAATGTTATCCCATATCTCTTGGATGTTTTTCTCGTGATTTTTTACCAGCCTTTCTGAGTTGGCTAGACTCCTTTCAAGATGATATATTTTGTCTTCATTATCTGACATTCTGGCTTCTACTTGCTCCACTCTGTTAGTGATACTCTCATTTGAGTTTTTAATTTGGTTTATAGTTTCCTGCATTTCTACAATTATTGTTTGATTTTTTTTAATAATCTCTATCTCCTGATAAAGATTCTTAACTTCTTCTTTTATCTGTTTATGTAATTCAATTTCAATGTGTTCTTTCACTGTTTGAATTTGCTGTCTCATATCCTCTTTAAGGTTCCATTCCATCTGTCTAAGGTATTCCTTGAGTTCTTTATATGACCATTTTTCTGCTGACTCTAGGTCCTCCTGAATATTTAGGCTGTCCTGCATTGTTTGTACTCCTTTTCTTCCTTGCTTTTTCATGCTGCTCATGTTACTTCTTGTTCTGTTGACTGCTGAGTTACTGTTTACTCCTATAAATTTATTTGATGCTTCTAAAGAGAATGAGAGTAAGCAGGTAGAATTCAAGAAAGGGGGAATAAGAAAATTGAAAAGAAATGAAAAGACAAAAGAAAAAAATAGAAAAGAAAAAAAGAAAAAAAATTAAAAAAATAATAAAAAAACAAAAATTAAATTTTAAAAAGAATAAAAAAAATTTAAAAAATGAAATTTTAAAAACAACAACAAAAAAAATGAAAATGAAAAAAAAAACCCAAATTATTTTTAAAAAATTAATAAATGCAGTCTTAGAGTTTGATTAACTTCTCTTCCAGTAGGCGGAGCTGTGCCCACCGCGCCAAGCTTCTCCTCTCAATACGCGGGAACCAATCACTGTGCAGCAGCTCCTCCTCCCAGACTGGGCGGGTCTCCAATCCTGAGTGCCTAGGGCCTTCTCTTGTGTCTAGTCACTTCCCCACTTTTCCTCAAGCCAGGCCCCGCTCACGGGTGATGCTCACCACAATACTGGCTACACGCCAGGTCTGCTGCTCCCGGGAGCCCTGTTTTCATGTACGACTGGGCACACTCTCCCTCTTTGCCATTCCCTTAGACCCTAAATTTGTAGAGCTTGGGGCTGAGAACACTCAGCGAAATTTGCTTGCCCTCCAGTAGCCACGCCTCCGGTAGCTGGTGCAAGAGACCTCAGTTGTCAGCACTGGTGGGAGCGGTAGCCGGGGGTTCCGTGCCGCAGGTCCTGCGCCACTCCTGATTCCCTAGGTCTGGCTATCGCGCTCACAGGAGAGCTGGGAGGGGCCCTTAAGGTTTCCTGCTGTGTGGAGAGGGAAGGCTAGGGGGTTACACACCTGTCGCCGCTGGTTTCAATGAAGTTATCTCCTCCGCCGCATTCTGGTGATGTCAGTTCTCTGCCATGGTGGTATCCCATGCAAATGGTGACAGTTCTTTCCCTTTGCCCGGTGACCAATGCAACGGGTGGGTCCTGACTGGCTCTCCCTAGCCCTGTTTCAATCCTGTGGCCACTGCCTATGAAGGCTCGGTTGGCATTTACCTCCGTAGGTGCAGAAGGGCTGACCAGTTGTTTCAGCGGAATTGTTTAGTGCTGAGTCACACAGTCTGTCTGCGAGATGCAGGCGAACGGGAACTTGAATTCAGCCGATCCGGGCTCGATGTGTGTTCTGAGAGGCCCAGACTGTTCGCCCCAGATCCACGTCAGCTCAGCATTGCCTAGTGATCCTGAGCAAACAGCATTTAAATGGTTTACGACTCCCTATGCCCGCGCAGCTGAAGAGGTCAGAGACTTGATCTCTCCGCGCCCGCCACCATGTTGGATCTCCAGTATATTGTTATTATTGTTTTAATCTCTTTTTTTATTCCAGTTTTTATTAGTGTGTTACGATATACATAATAGTTGTGTTACCCTTGGGATACCCAGTTGAAGTTCAGGTTCTTGATGTCCTGAACAAAGAATTGAGCTAGACACACAGAAGTAACAGAGTACAGATTTATTTAAAGTGAAGATAGCACTCCAGTAGGTAGAATGGAGGGGGCCAAGTGCAAGAGAGAAGCTCAAGGCCCCGATGTCTGGAAATTAGGGTCTTGTTTCCTGGCACAGGGTGTCCTCTTCCCTGAATAGACCTGATTGAAGACCTTACCCCATTTCTCCCATTATTTGTCTTATGATATCTGATTAGAAAATTTTCCAATTTTTCCCCATTGATTACTTTAGAAAACCTAATTAGAATACTGCCCACTTGACTTCCCTCGGTCATTTCAAAATTTGAACCTGTGGCAAGAGTTGTCATGGTGATGTCCTCAATGGCAAGAGTTGTCATGGTGATGTCCTCAGTGGCAGGAGTTGTCATGGTAATGGGTTTTATTACAAACAGGATCAGGACTTCTGCTCCTGTCTGGTCCTTCACCAGCTTCTTTTTAATACTCTGTCTCCGCCATCTTGGTGTCCCTGAACCCAACAGTAGGGTTCATTTTGACATCAAACATGCATGGAATATAATTTTTTCCACTTCAGTCCCCAGTACCTCCTTCCTCTGCCCCTTCTCCATGCCCCTGGTTTCCCCTCCTCTACTCCCAGGCTTTTCCCTGCATCTATTTCTGGTTTTTATGAATTTGTTCTTTATAGTAATACAGATGGAATTCACTGAGGCACTTTTACGTAAGCACCCTGCATAATTTGATCAACCTCATTTCACTGGGTTTCCCTTTACCACCCCTACGCTACCTGCCCCCCTTCAATCTTCCTTCTCCATTCCTCTGATTCCCTTTTATTATCATGGTGTCCCCCCACCCCGCCCACAACCTATTTTTATTTTGCTCTCGCTTCCACACATGGGAAAACATTTGCCCTTTGACTTCTGAGTCTGTCTTACTGCACTTAACATGATGTTCTCCAGTTCCACCCATTTCATTCTTCTTTATGGCTGACGAAAACTCCATTGTGTACATAGACCACATTTCTTTATCTATCCATCTGCTAACAGACATCTGGACTGGTTCCATAACTTGGCTATTGTGAATTATGCTGCTATAAACATTGATGTACCTGCATCTCTATGGTATGCAGATTGTAATTCTTTGGATAAATACCAAGGAATGGGATAGCTGGGTCAGATGGTGGTTCCATTCTTAGTTTTTGAGGAATCTCCATACTGCTTTCTAGAGTATGAAATAATTTGCAGTTCCACCAATACTGTATGAGTGTATTTTCCCCCTACATCCTTGCCACTATTTATTTTTTTTTAGTATTTTCTATGATTGTCATTCTGACTGCAGTGAGGTGAAATATCAATGTGACTTTGATTTACATTTCCCAGATTTCTAGGAAAACTGAACATTTTTTCATGTATTTGTTTTCCATATGCATTTCTTCTTTTAAGAAATGTCTGTTTAGTTTTTTTGCTCATTTCCTGATTGGGCTGGTTTAGGAGTATTAAGTTTTATGAGTTCTTTATATATTCTGAATACTAACCCCCTAATCAGGAATAGGTGGCAAAGATTTTCTCCCATTCTGTAGTCTCTCTCTTCATGCTCCTTATCATTTCCTTTGTTTTGCAGAGGCTTTTTAATTTAATTTGATGCTATTCCATGTATAAATTACTGTCTTTTTTTTTCTTGAGCTTTTCAGGTCTTTTAAGAAAGTCAGTGCCTACACCAATATGTTGGAGTGTTGAGTCTATGTTTTCTTCTACCAGTTGCAAAGTTTCTGGTCTAATTCCTAGGTCTTTGGTCTATGTTGAGTTGACTTTAGTGCAGGATGAGAGAGAGGGATCACATTTCACTATTTTACATATGGCTTTTTAATGGATCACACTTCACTATTTTAAATATGGCCCACTGTCGTTTGTTAAAATGGCTATCTTTTCTCCAACATATTTTTTGGTACCTTTGTAAAGTATCACATGACTGTATCTATGTGGCTTTGTCTCTGCTTCTTCTGTTCTGTTCCATTGGTCTTCAGGCCTGTCTTGGTGTGAAAACACCAATAACATGGTGTTTTATTACTATAGCTCTGTAGTATAGTTTGAGGTCTGGTATTGTGATGCCTCCTGCATCTTCTTCCTAAGGATTGCTTTGGCTATTCTGGGTCTCTTATTCCGCCAAATGAATTTTAGGATTTTTTCCTAGTTCTGTAAAGTATGTCATTAGTACTTTGATGGGGATTGCATTGACTCTTTTTAATGCTTTTGGTAATATGGCCATTTTGACAATATTAATTCTGCCTATCCAGGAACATGGGAGATCTTTCTATCTTCTAAGGTTTTCTTCAATTTTCTTTCTTCAGTGTTCTGTAGTTTTTATTGTAGAGGTCTCCTTGGTTAGATTTATTCCCAAGTATTTTATTTTGTTTTTTAAGGTTATTGTGAACAGGACAGTTTTCCTGATTTCTTTCTCAGCAAATTCATTACTGGAGTATAGGAAAGCAAATGATTTATGCATTTTGATCTGACATAGTGATACCTTACTGAATTTGTTTATCAGCTCTAGAAGTTTTCTGGTAGAGTTTATTGGGTCTTCTAGATATAGGATAAAGTCATGTGTGAATAGAGATAATTCGACATCTTCTTTTCCTATTTGTATCCCTTTCATTCCTTCTCTTGCCTGATTATTTTGGCTAGAGTTTCAAGAACTATGTTGAAGAGGGATAATGAGAGTAAACATCTTTGCCTTGTTCCTGATTTGAGAAAAAAATGTTTTTAGTTATTGTCCGTCCAACATGATGTTGGCTTTGAGTTTGTTATATGTAATTTTTATAATGTTGAGGTAATTTCCTTTTATCACTAACTTCTCTAGTGTTTTTAATATGTACAGGTATTGGATATCATCAAATGCTTTTTTCTCATCTCTGAAGATGATAATGTACCTCTTGTTCTTAACTCTATTTATGTGGTGAGTTACATTTATTAATTTAATGTATTTGACCAATCTCACATTCCTGGGATTAAACCCACTCAATCATGGTGTACTATTTTCTTGATGTGGTTTTGAATGCAGTTTGCTAATATTTTATTAAATACTTTTGCATCTATTTTCACCAGGAACATTGGCCTATAGTTTTCTTGGTGTGTCTTTGGTTTTCATATCAGTGTGATACTGGCTTCATAGATTAGATTGAGGAGTATCCCTTCCCTTTCTATTTCATGGAATAATTTAAGGAAGATTGGCATTATTTCTTCTTTCAATGTTTGGTGGGATTTGGCTGAGAATCCATCTGGTCCAGGGCTTTTCTCAGTTGGAAGTCTTTTAATTGCTGCTTCAATCTCATTGCTTGATATTGGTTTGTTTACGTTTCTATATTCCATGGGTGAATTTGGGTAGATCATAGAAATTTATCAATGTTTCTTTGGTTTTCCTGTTTATTGAAGTATAAACTTTCAAAATAGTTTCTCATGATCCTCTGAATTTCAGATGTATCTGTGGTGATATCTCCCTTTTCATCTCCAACTTTGTTGATTTGTGTCTTCTCTCCTTTTTTGATTAGTTTGGCTAAGTGTGTATCAATCTTGCTTATCATATCAAAGAGCCAACTCTGTTGCTTTGATCCTTTGTATTGCATTTGTTCTCAATTTTATTAATTTTGTCTCTAATATTAACTATGTCTTGCCTTCTACTGATTTTTGAACTAGTTTGTTCTTCCTTTTTCAGGGCGTAGAGGTGTAATATTAAATTATTTATTTGAGTTTTTTTTTTTTAATGTAGGCCCTCAATTCTATAATCTTTCCTCTTAGAACTGCCTTCATACTATTCCAGAGGTTTTGGTATGTTGTTTCTCTACTCTCATTTGTTTCTATGAATTTTTTTTATTTCTTCTTTGATTTTGTCTATGACTCACTCCTCCTTCAAAAGTATATTATTTAATCTCCAGGTGTTAAATGATTTGTTTTTATCTTGTTAATGATTTCTAGTTTCATACCATAATGATCTAATAAAATGCAAGAAATTATCTCAATTTTTTTTTGTAACTGCTAAGACTTGCTTTTTGTCCTAAAATATGATCTATTTTAGGGAAGGTTTTAGGTTCAACTGAGAGGAAAGTGAATTCAGTTATTGATGGGTAGAATATTCTATAGATGTTTGTTAGATCCATTTTATTAATAGCATTGTTTGGTTCTGAAGAATCTTGGTTTACATCTGGATGACCTATCTATTGGTAAGAGAGATGTTTTGAAATCAGCCAGAAATATTAAATTATGATCTATTTGATTCTTTACATTTAGTAGGGTTTTTTTTAAATGTGAGTAGATGCATCCAGGCCATTTTGATTTATTTATGATGCTTTATCCAGATTTTATTCTCCTTTAATTAACTATTCTTCTAGTGAAGTTCAGCCATATGCTGGCTTTGATATTTTTACCTTTTATTTCTTCTGTATGAAATATTTCACTTTGTATACTTTGTAGTGCAGGTTTAGTGGTTATGACTGCTTTTAGTTTCTGTTTGTCTTGAAATTTTTTTACTTCTGCTTTGATTCTGAAGGGTGGTTTTTCTGGATATGGTAATCTTGATTGAAAATTGTTATCTTTTAATGCTTTATATATTTTATTCCAAACCCTCTTGACTTTTACGTTCTAGGTTGAAAAAAAATCAGTACAAATTATAATGGGCTTAACTCTAAAGGTGGCCTCTTCTTTTTCTCTTCTGGCTTTTAGAAGTCTATCCTTGTTCTACAGAGCAGGCATTTCAGTTATAATGTGTCTTAGAGAGTGTCCTTTTTGATCTTGTTTATTTGGAGTTCTAATTTTCTGTTGCATTTGGTTTTCCACTCATTCCTGAGGTTTGAATTTTTTTTTAATTTCATTGAAAAGATTGTGCGTTTTTATCTTAATTTTCTTCCTTCATGGATGCTAATGATTCTTAGATTTGGTCTCTCAATGTTATCACAGATTTCTTGAATATTCTGATCTCAACATTTTTTCTCTATCATTGACTCTACTTTCAAAGTTACATATTTTGCCTTCAAGGTTTGAGAATCTGTCTTCAAAGTGGTCTAGTCTATTAGTGATTTTTTCAACTGAATTTTTAATTTTCAGGATTTGTGTTTGGTCCTTTTTCAGAATCTCTATTTCTTTGTTGAAATGTTCTTTCACTTTCTGTTATGGTCTATCTTAATTCCTTCCTTAAATCTTATTTATTTCATTGAACATTTTAATTATCAACTTTCTAAATTCTTTTTCTGGCGTTTCCTCTATTCTGAGGTGTCCGTGGGATCAGTTGTCGTGAGGTACTTGGGATAGCTTGCTATCTTCATTTTTCATATTGTTAGTATTTATGCCCATCTTCTGGGATAATTCTTTCTTCTACTTTTATGTGAGGGATTTTTTAGTGAGTTGTTTTTTCTTTACTGCGTGTCCTGGGTTGGTTAAATATCAGTATTTTCACTCATTTTGAACTTGCTACTATGTTCTGTCTCTAACATCACATTGAGATGAGATACTGATCCACAGTAATTATAGCCACTTCAGAGGAATGCCTTCTACTAATACATTTTAAAAAAAAATACTAATAATGTTCTTCTGCAACCCACTAAACTATTGTTCTTGGTCAGTTTCTTTTTTTGGGGGGTACTAGGGATTGAACTCAGGGACACTCAACCACTGAGCCACATGCCCAGCCCTGTTTTATATTTTATTTAGAGACAGGGTCTCACTGAATTGCTTAGCACCTTGCTTTTGCTGAGGCTGGCTTAGAACTCATGATCCTCTTGCCTCAGCCTCTGGAGCCACTGGGATTATAGGCGTGCACCACCGTGCCTGGTCTTGGTCAGGTTTTTGAAGTAGGGTTTTTTCTTTGTGTTTATCATTTGTTTATTCTCATCTCTGATCCAAAGGAGTCAAACTTGTTAGGGGAGTCTCTATATAGAGTTTCACTGCAGGCTTTTACTTTCCCCCTTTGTAGGAGTCTCAGACCTTATTCCGATGGTTCAAATTCCAAACAGCAGAGCAAATGGGAAGTGCCTCTCCCCTCTACTTTGCCATCTTGCTACATCTTGAAGACATTATTCATTTCCTGGTTTTTATGATGCCCATGATTTTCCCTGAGGATCTTCCAGCCCAAGCAGAGTAGAGAGACTCGGGCTTCCTGAGCTGAAGAAGGGCAGCCTAGACATGGATCCAAAGAACCTGACATTTTATTCTGAGTATTTTGTGGTATTCTCCTACTAAATATATTAGCCTTTTGTTATGTAATAGTAAAAAGGTTTTGGAGTGCTTTTGACTGACTTTCACAGTGGTTTTTTTGTTATACAAAAGAAATGGGTTTAGGTAGTCTAGTTTCTCAATCTCTCTTGTGTGGATTTGGGATTTTGTAACATGTTTTAGCATTCTCCATTTTTAGATGATAAACAAAAGTCTCCTATTTTTTTGCAAAACTGTTTTAGATTCATATTTATTTTTTTTATCTGTCCAGAAATATTTTTAAGTATGTACTAGGGTACATATGTATGTATGTACTTTTTTTTTTCCCAGATAGCTACAAGTTGGTTTTTTTTTTAAATTTATTTTTTATTTAGAGTCAGGGTCTCACAAAACTGCTTATGGCCTCACATTTAGTATAAATTGCTAAGGCTGGCCTTGGACTCATAATCCTCCTGCCTCAGCCTCCTGAGTTTTTGGGATCACAGTCATGTGCCACCACACCTGCCTTTACATATTTGTTCTTATACCATTTATTTCATAAAACATTCCCTCAGTGAAGTGATACCTTTATAATATACCATGATATTATGATATAAAAAGTATGTATTTGGTCTTTGTCCTTGGTTTCTAACCATAGAGCTTCTTTTTTTTAATTTTATTTTTAAAAACTTTGTGGTACTGAAAACTGAACCCAGGGCTTCATGTATGTTAGCCAAGCATTCCACTACTGAACTACACCTGCAGCCCTTCACAAGAGCTTCTGAAATACTAGGGATTACCTGAACATTTTTTGTTAATTTACTCTTCTTTCTCTCTCTCTTTTCACTTTTCATTGATTCTTTTTAGTGATACATAACATTGGGATTCATTTTGACATAATTATAAAGGCACAGAATATAGTTTGCTCTAATTTAGTCCCAAGTATTTCCCCTTTCTCATCCCTCCTCCCTCCCACTGTTCCTGTCCTTCTACTCTAATGACCTTTCTGCTATTTAATTTTAGTTTTTTGTCTGTCTTTTGCTTTTTTTTTTTAGTTAGTGTCTTGTGAATATGCGTGATGGTGAGATTCACTGTGGTATACATGCTCTTTGTCCTTGGTTACTGGCACAGACGTCCTAAGAGCTCTGTAATTCCCTGAGGAATAATAATAAGATGGTCCTTGGCTGAGTGGAACTTAGGTGTGTTCAGAATGGGAGATGGCTACTAGGAAGATCAACCATGTAATTAGAAGGTTAGAACTTCAGTCCCACCCTGGCCACTGGGGAAGGAACAGGAGGTAGAAATGGAGTTAATCACCAATGGCTAATGAATTTAATCAATTATGTATCCATTTTCTTTGACCATCAACTTTAGAAAACTTCCAATTGTCAATTTTTTTCTCTGCCTCTTTGAGATAAATCTTCTTCCTGCCTCTTGCCACTTGTACCACCTAGGAATGTCTATCTCAAGGATTTGAGAGCCATACATTTGAAATTTAAACCAGAAAGATATGGCCTCTATGGCAGTACTGTACATTTCTTATAATTACTTTAATTTGATCTAACCATTTTGCTTTATAATTCTAGAATTCTGCTTTTATCTTTTTTAGTTACTGCCTTCTGTTTTCTCTATCCTCATTATTTTGAAAAAAATTGCATATTTAATATCCTGAGATTTATTTCCTTTTTTTTTCTTTTAAGTATAGGCAGAGCTGGGTGCAGATGGTGTATACCTGTAATCCCAGCAATTTAGGAGTCTGAAGCAGGAGGATTGTGAGTTTGCAGTTGGCCTCAGCCACTTAGTCAGACCCTGTCTCAAAATAAAAAATCAGGATGGTTGGTGATACAGCTCAGCGATAGAGTGCCCCTAGTTTTATCCTCAGTACCAAAAATAAAAGTTATAAACACATCTAGACTTTTCCTGGTTTTGTTATGAATTACCAGTTTTGTTACAATCAGAGAATATTTATAATGTATCTACTTTTGGGAATATTTTTAAATCTCTTTTGTGAAACAGCAGATCATCAGTTTCTGTTCTGAATGTTTAGATAGTAGGCTGAAGTCCATTTTAAAAATAATGTCTTCAAGAAAGAGTTTCTAGAAACATACACTAATTTCGTAGATGATTTAAAATGTCAAGTCTGATGCTTGAATAATAGTTTTGTTTGGTAAACAACTAAAGTAATTTTTTTTTCTTTCCTTAAATAATAGACAAACTAATTATGAAGTTTCTCTTTCTCTTAAGCCAGGGGAACTCCCCATCCGTGTGGCCATCTGTATGGAGCTATTAGTCTGAGGTCCAGAAAATAGCTTCTCTGAGCACATACCTGGTACCTCTATGCTAATAGGCCATGTTTCTTGTTTTGCATCTCTCTGCAAAGATGAATGGTGCAAGATATAGACTAATGGATCTTAAGAATATCAGTATCAAGCTTAACCCCAAGACCACTGCTGTAGGCTGAGTGTTGCAAACATCAAAACATTTAAAAATTAAGAATGGCCATGTAGAATCTAAAATGGAAGAATAACAAAGTAAAACTAGATCCGTTAACAATTAAAATATATCTTAGAATAATTAAAAATTGTATTGTACAGGTGTGTGCATGGACAAAGAGACAGCAGAACACCATAGAAAATTCATCCAGTGATGGATTCATGCAGGAAGCTCTCTTGGAAATGGCATTTCAAGTCTGGATGTATGTGTGGAGTGGGGATGGCAGATGATTTATTCAAATAATAACTAATAGTGTTGGAATAAGGAAGTAATCATTTGGATGAAATACAGTTGGTTCATTCTTCTATATCTTATGTCTTACTAGCTAATTATACACAGATAAGTATGTCAAAGCTTTAAGAGAAAAAGCTTCTATTCTGAAATGAATGTTCTTTTTTCTGGTTTTCAGGAGAAAGTTCTGCCATTAATGCACCCAGGTGAGAACTTCCCAGGCAAAATTGCAACTCTGGAGTGCTCCCTCGATCGCAATTTGGAATACCTATGAGTTCTCTGTTTGTAATAGAGACCGAGGCTATTGGATCATGTGGTGTCTTCCTTTTAATACTCTTGTCTCTTAATACTTCATTACATTTATGCTATCAGAGCTCTATCTTAGGGTGATCCACATGACTCCAGGTGTTAAGTTATTTAGGATTAAATATATTTTAACTAATGTACTAACTTAGATATTAATGATTATCGAGTACCTATATGTATGAGTAAGTTATCATTAGATATTTAGAGGGGTAAAAATATTATTATTAACTATGATTATGATTATTATCATTTGGCAGTACTGGGGATTGAATCCAGAGCCTTGAGTAACAGACAAACTAATTATAAAGTTTCTATTCCTTTGAAGCCAGAGGAGCTCCTATACCCATCCATGTGCCATCTATATAGAGTTATTAGTCAGAAGTCCAGAAAATAGCTCCTCTAATCCATGCCTGACAGGCAAGTGCTCTACCATTGAGCTATATCCCTAGCCCCTAGAGAGGTGAAAATATGCATAGACTAGAGTCCTATTTCCTCAAGAGAGATAATATCTTATAGGAGATGTAAGATATGCACAGAGAACAAGGAAGACAGAGATAAAGTAATGAGAAAGATGCTGGTTAAGTTCTGTGAGAGTTTATAAGAGAAAAAAAATAGATCTAGGGAGAAAAAAATATGAGGAAGAGAAAGTTGTTGCCAAGTCAGAACCAATAATCTGTGTAATGGGCTATTTGGTCACCTGACGGGGGTGTCCTGCACCTGGCTTCTACTTATGCTCTCCCCAGCCTCTTCCCTCTCTATTCTCTCTCTCCCCAGGGACTACCACGTAGATAGTTCACTTTCTCACAGAGGTGCTGCCAGCCTGAATCCTCAAGGGTTCACCCACCCCAGCCCACTCCCGGACTCGGAGGATCTGCAGCCGGAGTATGTCAATGGTGAGTCCCCACCGGGAGGGGATCTAGCGCTGGGACAGGGAGGGAAGCAGAAGAGACAACCAGGCGGTCTTGCCTCCCCAACCTCAGGAGGCCCAGTCACTCCAAGAAATCAATGAGTCCCTC
This sequence comes from Marmota monax, assembly GCF_021218885.2. Classification (NCBI taxonomy): domain Eukaryota; kingdom Metazoa; phylum Chordata; class Mammalia; order Rodentia; family Sciuridae; genus Marmota; species Marmota monax. Next base: position 361,709 of record NW_026695201.1, on the reverse strand, counting down.
AGAGCCACGTTGGGGGTATGGTCATGGAGCAGGAGACTGGGAAGGTGTAGCTGATGCTTGAACTTAAAGGTAAACATCAGAGAACACTTGTCTTCTTCCTGCAGTGAGTCCCGGAGGAGATGAGGATGTGGTTTATTCCCAGATCTATAGCAGCCAGCAGCCAGAAGGCTCAGGTAAGAAAATTCAGAGTGATTCCTGTCAGGTGGATCTTCCTTGGAAATGTGCGTTTTGTGCACAACAGGCTGCAAGATATCACTTACCCTTGGAATGATCCAAGAAGGATCAAGAGGTACCTGGAGGCAGGCTCTTGTGAATAAACTGAACTAAAGAAAAAAAAAAGCAGAAGATCCAATAATTCTTCATTTGAATAGGACTAGACAGTTAAGGAGTATCCAGGATATAAGAAAGAGAGAAGAAAAAACAGAAAAGAGTTAGAATTTCTAAAGCTATCATATCCAAAGTCCAGGAAGAATTCCCTCAGTTGGAATGGGTCATTGCAAAGCCTTTTTTTTTTTAGTTTATGTTTTTAATCAGTGTATTATAATCACACATAATAGTGGGATTGAAAATGCCATATCTGTACATGCACATAGCATAATTTGGTTAATCTCATGCCTCATTATTTTCCCTTCCCCTCCCCTCCTTCTTCCCCCTCTACTGATCTGCTCTATTCATCTCCTATTTTTAATATTATCATCATTATTATTGACCATTATTTTAAGTGATGTATTTAATCACATACAAAGGTGGGATTTCTTGTGGTCAATTCATGCCGTAGACACAACATGATTTGGTAGATTTTGTCCCTCAGTACCTCCCAGGCTGGTAAATGGGTGGAGATGGAGAACATCATGCAAAGTGAAATAAGCCGTGCCTCTCTTTAAGTGCCTGAAGACTTGGGATGACTCCACGAATCACCTGATCTAGACAATTGTCACTTGGACACATAGCTTTGCAGGAACCAAGATGACAGTTCTGTGGCAGTGCAGAGTTCTGTCCTTCCAACTGTTGCCCTGAACCCTGCCCTTTCTTCTGTGCTCTTAGCTGCCTCTGACAGAGCCAGTGGCTGTTGGTAGCTTGGTCAATTTCCTGACCTGTGGTCACTCAACCTTTGTCCTCTGAACCTGTGAAGCTAGGTCCTCTGTTAGTGTGGATTAAAGTAGTGCCTCTGTTGTTTCCTTCTGGGACCAGCCCAGCAGAATGGAAAAAGTACAGTAGTGTCTACTGGGTGTTCATCTTCCAAGCTCTTGAGGTGTTGATCTGCAGTTAAGGAGAAGGAGGAGATTCAGTCCTACTATACACTTTGAAAGAAGGGGGAAAGAGGCAGACAGTAGTGAGCAGACCCTGCAGCCAGACTCCAACTGCTGGGTGACTGGGATCTGTCATCTTTAAATGTGCATTAAGTATCCTTCTCTATGGTAAGGTGAACCATCAGTGGTGGATTATCTAAAAAACATAGAGGAATGACAGGAAAATGAGCCCTGAAAGGATATTGTAATGGTCAGAGAAGCCAAAAAAAATAAATAAATAAAATAAAATAAATCATGAGGATAGTAGCTCACAGGAAGTTGCATCAGAGAGAGGGAGAGCTTTGTTAGTAAGTGTTGGTGGGGGACGTGGGGCTTGCAGTCTTATAGGAGCTCAGAGTGAGCAAACTTAATGGATGGATTTTACGGAACAGGAAGGGTTGGACTTCCATCCATGAAACGTAGCATTTCTCTGCCCTGCCGCACACAGTCTGGGCCAAGGATATAAGCAGAGACCCAAGTATTCAGTATCTTTTTTTTTTTTCCTCCACAGCAAACATCAGGACGTCTCTGGAGAACAAGGTGAGGTAGAGCCTTTGGCAATCCCTGCGTCTCGACTTTCTTCACCTTATTCCTTCTCTCATGCTGGTGTGTCCCACTGTTTTGTGTCTCTCCCAGGATTTCCGAGTCATCTACACCTCTGTGAAGAAGTCATAAAACTTGGCAGAATCAAGAGCAGATGGGCTGCAAAGATAGCGCCTCACTATGGATTTTATTAGCCCCTATGCGAATGCTCAAGGCTGACCCCCTGTCACAGCAAGAATGTGCCCCAGGGACTCTAAGCAAGCCACCTCGGGTCATGATTTTTATTCCCATCAACTTCCTTCCCCAACATTTTCTTTTATTCATTAAATATTTCTTGAACTGCTACTACATCCAGGTACTGTGAAGTGAATGATCTCTAGATCTTCTCTTAAATTATCAACGTGAAAAGACTTGAACACAGAGACAAGGCCTCGCCTTCTCCTCCTCTGAAGTGAGAACAATAGAACCCGTCTAGGGGCTTCTTTTTTTCCTTCCCAAACTAGGACTCGGTTACCTTTTGCCTCCCCCAGAGACCTCACTTATAAACGGAATTCTCTTTTGCTTTTGTGAGAACTTGACAGGGGACTCTGTGGGAGGAAACGGCAGCCTGGGGTACTTGCCACAGTGTCCAGGTTCTTGAAGGTTCGGTTTTACATCAGTTTAAACAAACTAACAAGGGGGTTTACCATTTTGTGAAGTGTTCAGTGTTGTGCATTGATTCCCACAGTGTAGGCAGTAGGAGCACAGCCTTTGGAGTCCTGCGGTGTGGCCCCAATCCCCTATTCCCTTCCAGTCGGGTGTTCTTGAACAAACTACTGAACCTTCTTGGGCCTCGGCTTCCTCGATTTTAGATGAGTATAACCCACAGGGTTACCGTGAGGATTATGCAAACATTCATTCATTGCTTGACACCGTTTCTGCCCTATAGGTCACACTACAGAAGTTCTTCGTGTTCATGTCAGACATACAAAATGATCACTCTGCCTTCAAGCTCAGTCCTAAAGCTTCCAGCTTAATTAAGAAATCAAAGTAATGAGGATCTCAAATCTAATGACTGTCAGAGGCAACTAGCAAATTTTCACTACTATGCTTTTTTAAGTGAATGTTTTATATGATTTCATGCCCTTATTTCTGTCATTGTAAAGTAAGCTGCTTGGTGAGAAGAAATTTTCTGTGTTCTTGCTCAGACGGTCCATCCACGGTGTAGTTGGCAGGAGTAGAACAGTGAGCCCAGATGACAATCTGTTCCAGGGAGAACAAGTTACTTCTTTTTATATCATTCCTTCTCCTGGTAAATGCGGTTCACCATTTGGAAGGATGTAGGTGGCTGTGGGCTTGGAGTTGGTATTTAAACAACTGAAAATAATTCAGAATGTATGAAGTACATAAAGTTCATTAGAAAAAAATAATCAAGAATGGTTATTGACTGTTATTATTTAATTTTTTATTGAAATGATTATAGATTATCCAGAAATTGCAACACAGTGATCCAAGAGACCTGTGTACCCTCAACCCAGCACCTCTGTCAGGTAACACCTTGAGTAATATAATATCAGGAAATCAATATTGGTGCCATCCACAAAATGTCTTCAGATTTCACACATTCCACAAACACTCACTGTGCGTGTGTGCGTGTGTGTGTGTGGGGGGGGTGTGTTTCAATACAGTTTTATCCACAGTGTAGCTTTGTATAACAATCTCCATGATGATCAGGATTAAGAGGATTGCTTTCACAGAGAACTCTCTGTGGCCACATGGACTTGTCTCCACTCCCAGTCTTTAACGTGAACCACTAACCTGTTCTTTGATTATGATTAGAACTATGGTATTTCAAGGAGGTTATTTAAATGGAATCATAAAATATACAGGTTTTCAGATTGATTTTTTTTTTCACTCAGCACATGCCTTGAGAGCCATCTTCATGTCTATCAATAATTTGATTGTTCCTATTGCTGAGTAGTATTTCATGGCACAGATCAGTCATTCATCTACTGGAGGACATTAAGGTTGGTTCCAGGTTTTGACTATTACCAATCAAACCTCTATGATCATTTATCAACACGTTCTTATTGACACAAGTTTTCATTTCTCGGGGATAAATGCTTAAGAGTGATTACTACGTCTTAATGGCATGTGCATGTTTAATTTGAAAAGAAAATACCAGAATGGCTACGCTTTTTCATTTCCCAGCAATGAATGAGTGATCTGTTCTTTCTGTATCCTTGCCAGCATCTGGTCTCATTGCTATTTTTCATTACAGCCATTCTGGTAGCTGTACAGTGATATCCCGTTGTTGTTTTAATTTGCATTTCTCTTAGGACTAATGTTGACCTTTATATATTTTTATTATCTGTTTTTCACAGGTAGATCCTCATTGAGAAAATATTATTCAGGTTTTTGTCCATTTCCTAATTGAATTGTTTGCTTTTGCTGTTGGATTTTGAAAGCTTTTTATAAGCTCTGTTGGATATTGGATGCAAATACTTTCTCCCAAGTCTATACCTCGTCTTTCCATTTTCATAATAGGTCTTTTACAGACCAAGAAAACTATTTTTAATTTTAAAGGGGTCATATTTGTCGGGAGGCAGAGGCAGGAGGATCATGAGTTCAAAGCCAGCCTCAACAAGTTAGCAAGGTGCTAAGCAACTCAGTGAGACCCTATCTCTAAGAAAATAAAAAATAAGGCTGGGGATGTGACTCAGTGATAAAGAGCTCCTGAGTTCAATTCCTGGTCCCCCTCCCTCCAAAAAAGAGGTCAATTTTTTTTTAATGATTCTTTTCTTTCCTTGTGTTTTATATCAAGTCTAAGACCTCTTTACCTACTCTTAACCCACATTTTTTCCCCAAATTTTTTATATTTTTACATACTACATTTAAGTATGTGACCCATTTTTATATTAGATATGAAGCTTAGGTTGAGGTGTATTTTCTTCACCTCTGGATGTCTCATTGCTTGAGTATCATTCATTGAAAGGTTATCCTTCCACCTTTCAATACTTTGTCAAAAATCACTTGGGCAAATATGTTTATTTCTGGATTCTACATTCTTTTCTACAGACTTGTATTTTTTTTTTTTTTTTTTTTTTGGTGCTGGGGATTGAACCCAGGGCCTTGTGAATGCAAGGCAAGCACTCTACCAACTGAGCTATATGCCCAGCCCAAAATTCTATCTTTATTACTGTAGCTACCTAGTACTTTTAGTTTTCGGTGCTGGGGATCAAACTAACATGCTAGGCAAGCGCTTTACTACTGTGCTGCATACTCAGTCTTGTAATTCTCTTTAATATCCAGAAGAGCAGTTCTTCCAATTCTCTCTTCCAATTTCATTATCAATTATTTTTAACAAATGCTAATGAGAAGAGTAGCAGCTGTAATAAAATAACATGTTTTCATCTCTAACATGTGCAGTTAGCATGATAATGGCAGGAATATGTAGACCAAATATCATGACAGAATTATAGTAAAGAATATAGTCAAGAAGGAAAAAAAAGGGGGGCATCTGTATAGGTTTAAAAAAATGGCAAAGAAAATATCAAGAGGAGAGAGGTCTCCACTTCCAGATTATTATTCTCATTATTATTTTTGTCCTTGGGTTGAATTTTCTTTCTTTTCATATCACAATTAAAATGACTGAAGAAACACAAAATTAGGGGAAATATGTGTATTGGCACATGCCACGCATAAAATAGAAATTACTTCAAAATATTATGCAGGTGAAAGGAAACAAATAATAGAAATACCTACAAGTATGGCTGTCAGAAGCAGCAAATGGATTATGGGTCTTGGAACTGCCCAGAGACAGAAGCCCCTCTGGAGAACTCTCAGCACCAAGGGGCCAGCGGAGATTGCCCAGTTGCCAAGGGGAATTCCTTGCTAGCTAAGGAATTTTATCAGTTCATAACTGTAGATTCCAACACCTGCTGCCCAGTAGAGAGTCATGGGCACACGCTGATAAGCCCAAACTAGGCTGTTTTAGCCCCAACTTCAGTTTTGTTTATCTTGAAGATCCTTTCTCACAGTAAATCCTTTTGATGTCTAGACTATATAGTAATCGTGTGGCACTTGGTTGTGGTAAGTCTTCCTCCACCAGGAGTCTGCTGAACCACCAAGCCCCCACTTTCTCTCTACTCTTGTGTCTGTTCATCTTTTCTTATTCCCTTCATTGCCTGGTTTGGGAAACAGTAAATGGCTGTGCAGGACGTTAAATGAGAATGAAATGAGGAACATCTCTGGTATTGAAGCCTGAGCATCGGGGACTGAAGGTGAGCATGTTTCATGGGGCTACCACAAGGTGGGTTACTAGAAACTATATGGTTAACCCTGGGGAATTAGCAGGTGTCAGGATATAAATTTAAGGTGAAAAATACTAAATGTAAACTTTAAAAAAAGACACAAGAGGGGCTGTGGTTGTGGCTCACTGGTAGAGCACTCATTTAGAATGTGTGAAGCACTGGGTTCGATCCTCTGCACCACATAAAAATAAATAAATAAAGTAAAAGTATTGTGTCCAACTACAACTAAAAATAAATAAATAAATAATTTTTAAAAAATAGAGACAAGAGGCCTGAAATCAATTGACCTAGACAACCACCCCAATCTATTCTTCCTAGACAATCAGGCATGAATCAATGGTTCAGAAAATCTGAAAAGAACTTCCAAGCCGGACTTGGTACCACCTTAGTAGTGATGAACTATTATTCACTATTATTTATGTCCAACCCTTCCTGAGGAAGAGTACAACTCCCATTATTAATAGCTGCTTTGAGGGGGAACATATTAAAGTGTGCATGGGAACATGGGTAACTTGCTGTATCTCTCTTTAGGGGTGCTTGCCCCAAACTCATCCTTCTCCCTTAAGAATCACTTATCTACCTATTTTTGGGTTTCCAGAAACTAGAGGAAATTGTAGACTTTCACAAATCCCAGGTCTGACCCAGTGACCTCTCTGATCTCAGGTGGAGACTCTCTGATGATGTCATTTGACCAATCAACTCTCCTCTAATTGCTTAACAGCCACACATATAACCTGCTTATGCTGAAATCTCAGAGGACTATCACTTGGACCCTTTGGAGCTGAGAAGAGCTACAAGAACCTATGTGGAGTGTGTGTGTGTGTGTGTGTGTGTGTGTATTCACTATAGAAAAACTAGAAATAAGAATAAGTCAGAGAGAAATAAAAATCACGAATTTTCATCACTAAGATGATTGCTACTTTCTATGCATGTGCTCACACATACATAAATATATGCTATTTAAAATATAACATTTTCTATTTTAATATTTTTGTTATGTTTTCATACCATTCAATATTATAGTAAGATATTTGTGTGGTATGTTTGGATATATCGTAACTTATAAATGACTTATTTGAGGGCTGATTTGACAAACAGTTTTGCAGCGAACCTCCTTGTCTCTAAGTCAATATTTTGGATAGCATCACTAGTTTAGATAAATGAAACCTGTTATTCTTGGTTGTTTTTGTTTGTTTGTTTGTTTTGTTTTGTTTTTTGACAGTACTGAGGATTGAGGCCAAGGCCAATAGCATGCTCTCCACCACTGAGCTACATTCCCAGCCCTTTTCTATGCAAAGTCAGACAATAATTTGGCAACATTTTTCATGAGATATCCAGGGTCTATTGATATCTACTATCAAGATAAAGAACAGAAATAATCTGATTTCCAGAGAGAGAGAGAGAGAGAGAGAGAGAAAAGGATTTCTGTTTTCTCAACAAACTATGCAAGCAAATAGAAACCAGGCAGGGGGTTTCTATTTAGTCAAGTGTTCCAAAGAGTGGAATATCCCTGCCCCCTGTTACTTTTTGGCTCACCCTGTCAGGTCAATTGCTGGCACAGTCCCCTCTCAATGGCTGAATAAGGAGGCTTCAAGGTACTGGGTCTTTCTGTTGGTGTTCATGTTGGACAACCTGGAGCAAGATCTAGGGCATCGACAGGATGGGGACCCAGCATCTGGAGATATTTGGAACTTTCTTAGAGCCTACCTCTGGTCAAAGCCTAGCAGGGAGGCCGAGTCTCACTTTTAGTCTCTAGTCCTCCATTTGGGAACTGAGAAAATGAAAAGACCTAGATTTCCAAGAAAATATAAAAGTGATACATTTCAATTTATAAAAGTGTCTTTGCAGTGAATTTCATTCTGATCTCATAAGTAATTTTAAAAATGATGTAATTGGGATTTTTTTCAATATTAAACTCCAGTATTAAAAGTGACAAAATAAAAAATCAACATTAGATAAAAGACCAAAATTCACCATAGGTTCTGAGACCTCTTGATAAGATTTTATTTCCTAATAGTAGACAAGAGAAGCTGAGAAATTTGTTAAGGCATTGTGATTCCTTTTCTGTGCTCAGACATTTGGTAATTTTAGAATGAAGAAATGGATTCTTAAGCCAAAACTGACCTGAAGTTGGGAAGAGGGGACTTGCACTTCCTACTGTTATGGCAAGACTGCAATAAATCACCAAGTCAATCTTAGAGCAGGAGACAGAACCATCTTTATTCACCAGCTGGTGGGTCTAGATTCACCAGCTGGTGGGCCAAGGGGCAGGCTGCAAGTCTACACCCTCCGACCCCCTCTGGGGGTTTGAGTACACCTTTTATACCATAAGGAAAGCATGTCAGTACGTTAATCATAAGTGGCTGTTGCTAGGATTCAAGACCATAAACAAACATCATGAGATCTAAAATCATAAGCAGAAGGGGAAGTGAGTCAAAATGACCCTAACTGAATACAAGTTAAAGAACGGTTACTAACGTCTAGACAATCATTCTCTGACAGGGTGCATTGGTCCAAGAAAAAATGGGAACAAAAGAGAACAATTTTACATTGTATAAGAATTGCCATTTTGTGTTATGGAACATGCTATGCTAAGCTAAGCAACTGCTGATGGGTACAGAGGTGGGGTGTCCCCATGGGAGAAGCATTTCTTACATGACATGGAGTCTCTGGGTAAAATGCAGTCTGTTTGGTCACTGCCCACATAGCCTGGCCCATAACATTACCCAGTACATGAGAGAGAGACCCTTCTCTACATTCTGTCCTTGGCTCTGGGTCTTAGGCATATCAAGTCCCTGATGCTGTGGAAATAGCAGGGAAAAGAATGAAATCTGGAGATGCTGAACATCTTGGAAAGGGGATCAGCTATTAAAGGAGAGTTAGGAAGCATAGTGTCAGTATCTGCATGATGCAGGTGTCACAGGTAAGAAGAGAAAACTTGTGGAAGAGGAAGAAAGGATTTTACAAAATCAGAGAAAGATGAAAGATTTCACATGGAAAGCTATCAAGATAAAAATCATTTGCTAAGCTAAATAGGAAAAATATCCTAAACATTAAAGGATAATTTAGGAATATCAGAACCAAGGGATAACTCTAAAATAGTCAAGAGAATAAAGGTATTATCTACAGATCTCAGGAATAAGAAAGACCTCAAACTTCTTAACAATAACATTCAGTTTAAGAAGCAATGCAAATAATGTTTTCAAAGTGTTCAAGGAAAAGAGTCAACCCTATTTTGTATCTATCTAGACTCTCATTTAATTCTTAGGGTGAATAAAGATATAATCTGATAGAACAAGTTTCACACATACACACACACATACACACATACATACAACACATAGAGGAAGTCTCCAGTGAGAAAAAAAAAAAAAAAAAAAAAAAATATATATATATATATATATACACACACACACACACACACACACACACACACACAGAGGAATATTCCACCAGACACAGAAAATGAGTTTCCATATGCAAACTAGTAGGACTTCACTTAAATGAACAATGACAAAGTACTTAGGATGAACACAATGAAATAAATAAAATTCTATTACTTAAACTTGAGAGTATGGAAACATGATTGAAGGGTTGGGAGGAAATCCATTAGAAGAAACAAATGCACATCATTATTCATTTTAGTAAGTTAGTAATTTCCACCAAAAATGAGAATAGAATGAGCAATTCTTAGAGCAACCTAAGAAAACTCAACCTTGACCCCTGTGGTGGCAACACTGAGCTGGCCACCACCTTCTCTCTGAGCAGAAGGTGACTGTGCCTCCCACCTACACAATCTTGAAAATCTGCCAGGGATGTCCCCACCAAGGGCTCTGGGTCTGGCCTAACAAAAGCAGATTTGAAACTGAAAGCTGAGCCCAGAATGGAATTTACAAGCTCAGTCTCAACTGAGGTTACCAAAGTGCCAGATGGTCTGGAGATCAACTACAGATGGTCCAAATATGGTCCATGTGGTATCCATAGATAAGTGGATCACTGAGAACACACTGGGCCCTGACATGACCAGGAAGATCAGTTTGCACATGGCCTGAAGCAGATCTGTGTCTCATTCTTGCCACCTAGGACTGGGGTGCAGGGAGGATGCTGAAATTAATACACAGTACTAGTGGGTGCTTATCGGTCGGTCAGAGATGTGGATCTTGACACCTCTCATCTTCCGTACAGGGTGATCTGAGGCTAAGCGAGGAAGGCTGGTCGCCTGGCTACCAGATGAATTTTGAGAGGATTAAGTCTCAAGTGACCTAGAACAACTTTGTAGTTGACTGGAAGACTGGTGAACTCTAGTTTTAGACTAAAGTGAATGACAGGACAGAGTTTGGAGACTCCATCTACCAGAAGTGAACAAGAAGTTAGAGACAACTGTCAATCTTCTGGACAACAGGAGATAGCTACACTCACTTTGGAACAGCAGCCAAAAGTCAGATGGATCGATCCCAACATCCATTTCTTAGCTAACGTGAGTAACCCCCAACTGATAGATTTAGGATACACTCAGGCTTAAGAAAGCCAGGTATCAAATCAAATATGTCAGGTCTACTGACTGAATGTCCATGTTGGTGGCTACTTTGTCTATGTCTGGAATCTCAAGCATAAATGAACACTATAATCACTTAAACTATGTTGCAGCATAGTTACCTTCATAATTTAGTGTTTCTTTTAATGTTAAAAGTCTAGAATGCTTTAAGTATCACTCAACATCTTGAGAAACCTCCAAGTTAAAGATGATTCAACTTTCAAAAGTACAAAAATGAACCCTGTTCCACCTGTATACTTGGGGAGAATTGGTGGTCCCTCCAGAGATGTCAAATTTCTATTTTATCTAGAAAGAGCTACAAGTGGTAATATGTAGTAACTTTGTAAATCCATATTGAGTAAATGAATAAAATTGTGACTTCTGTAGATCTGAACCTTAGCTTTGTACCTTACCTAAAGAGTGGCTCACTGCTTCTCGGTGTGTAAAACTCTCCTGAAAGGGATAAGAAAAGTCCTCAAATCTATTTCTACTCCAAACACTGAATTCATCGCTACACCAAAAGTAGTCTGCAGGGCATGGAGACTAATTTGTTGGTGCCATTTTGCAGGCAAGACAGTGTGTGTAATGAAGCAAATAATGAAGAAATTAATTCCCTCTGATGTGGCTGTCTTTTGTCCTTGCTCCAAAGTAAGAAAGAGCTACCAGGAGCTCCAGCCACAAGCTGAGAAATGTCCCCTACTGCTATAATAATGCAGTGACAATGCTCCAGATCTAAATTGGACTTCTGCTGTATTCTCATCATTTGGTTTCTTTTTTAGCAGTATAATGGGCTCGTTTTAGAGGCGTCCACCTTGTGTGAAATTAGCTCTCTTCCTTCAAATGGTGTAATTCGTAACATTTAAAATAGAACTTGAATAAAATATTGAGAACCTCAAAAAACAGAAAACTCAGCTTCCAGAATGAAAAACAGTGGGCAAGGGGAAAGAAAAATAAAAAGAAAATATGAGTAAACAGAAATGAAAAAGTAAAATAATAGAAATTAGGACCCAATAGCACAGTAATAACAATAATTTTAAGAGGGCTAAACTTAATCAAAAGGTATGGTCCCAGATCATATTTTTTAAAAATTCAATATGTGTTTATAAATATATATTTATAATACAGTACAAAATAAACACAATATTATACCATTGCAATGCGATCTCATTCAATTCAAACAATGCTATTTGAATTACATTGAAAATAAAACTATTTTGGTCTCTGATTTTTACCATTAATAAAATTCTCCTTCTCCTAAAATTCAAATAAGTCTCATGTTTTTTCTTCCCACTCCTAGGTGCTAGGTAATTGCATATTTAATGCTCCAATTATAAACTAGAGTGTTAAGCACAAGGTATTAGTCAAAATTCAGACTGACCCCCTTTGCTTAGCATTAAGTTGATCCCCTTCCTCAGTCTACCTCTGTGTCACGCTGAGAGCCTGAGAGAGAGTGGACTGAGCTGAACTTCTCTCTCTTCCTCCACTCTCCCCAGGAGGACTGGCACAGGAGAAGGCCAGGCAGGAGAGGAGCAGGTTCACTCATCTGAACCATGTCAAAGTTCTGAGACACCTCTAGCAACTGTCCAGACCCAAGGCAAAGATGCTTTCACCCCCAACCCGCCCTCCCACTGTGGAAAGTAAGGAGGAGAACCCAGCACACCAGGTGACCCACAGAAGCATATTCCCCAGTCTCCTCCGTCTCTCTCATCCCCTTACATTCCTCAACCACATAAGGAGTTCAAGAGTCATGGAACAGATTCTCATAATTTACTTTAAAAGTCACCTATGACTACTTGCCAACCAGTTATGGAATTTTACAGCTATTGAATCCTGATGCCTAGTCAAAGCTTTTAATAATCTGTTTACAAGGATCTGAAAATTTACTGTCTTTGGAAGTACACATTCAAATGAATAAATTCATTCAAATGAATAACATTCAAATGAATAAATCATAAGTTCAATAAAAAGCCAACATTGTGTTTTCAAACCTTTATGCAATAAAATTCAAAATAGATTTAAGCCAAGAGTGAAACCCGTATCGTGTCTGGAGAAGAAACAAGAACTTACTCAAAATAGCCCTGTAGTTAAAGAGGAAATCATAAAGAGTATTATAAAATCACCAGGCTGGTCATGCAAATATAATGTGCAAGATAGAGAACACAGCCGGGGCAATTCTTGGAGAGAGTTTTATTGCATTCATTAACCTTTATTTATTGAATTAATAAAAAATGATTAAAAGTCAAGAGACCTACCATTCAATTTAAAAAGGCTAGAAAAAGCAACAATAATATTCTCCCACCAAAATGGAAGCGAAGAAAAATGCAAAAATAATAAAAGGATGAAGAAAAAGAGAATCATCCAAACCAGTAGCTCTTCCTCTAAAAAGAATGCAGATAATCAACATCTAGCAAAACTTATTAAGAAGAAAATGCAGAAAAACAAAATACAGACTATTAAAGGGTAACTACCTAACAAAAGATATAAAGAGTAATCTTGTATTAATAAATTTGTGAGTTTTACGAGTGACTATACGAGGAGGTACCCTGAAGAGATTCTGATTTCCAAACTCTTCTCCCTTTCCTTCACACGCTAGCCGCCATATGTCTACCTTGAACAACTAATCACTAATTCTTGTCAACACAGCAAAACTGTTTGTTTCTTTGTTTTTTGGTCTGTTGGTCCATTGACATGAAGAGCCCCAAACTGCCAGGCTGCAATTCAGTTCTCAGATCACTGAAATCATTGAGTGGAAGCATTTTCTAAGACCTCTAAGCAAAGTATAAACCCATAGGAATGATAAGAAAATGTGTTGAAAGGGGTCATGACTCATATTAGTGAGAGATATCATGCTGTATCTCACTTCCACTCAGTTCTCAGAACCTGTGTCTGATTGTGAGGAACTTGTTTCCAAGAATGAAGTTGGACAATAGCCCAGTCTTCCATGATGCTGTCTCCCAGCAGGGACTGTGAGTCTTCCACATGCCACGACACGGCTTCTCGGTGATGGGTAAGTAATACAAGCTGACATTTGGTAGAAACTAGCCCATCCCCTTAGTTCTGTCATTGCAAAATAAGCTGCTGGGTGAGAAGAAAATTTCTGTGTTCTTGCTCACACAGTACATTGATGGTGTAGTTGGCACAGATGATAAGTCCCTATCCAGAACAACAATCTGTTGCAAGGGAAGACAAGTTGCTTCTCTTCCGTTATTTGTAATTGATTTGCTACCAGCTAACCAGCAGGAAATCTCCCTAGTCTCTACTCCCTCAAACCCAGTAGATTATTGAATTAGCTCATGTTGCATTACTACAATGAAATACTGGAGGCAGGATAACTTTATAAAGAAAAGAAGTTAATTTAATTCACAGTTCTAGGAGATCAAAGTCCAAGGTCAGCCAGCTCTGTGGTTTTGGCTTCTGATGAGGGTCTAATGGTAGATGGCCTCTTTTCATGGTGGATGGTAATGGTGGAAACAAGTGATCACATCCTCAAACTGGAAGCCAGAGGAAGAGCAGAGTCCCATACTTCCTTACAAAGGCACTCTTCCAGTTGGCCTCGGAGATCTCCCACCTCTTAAACATTCCCACCTCCTGGGCTGGGGATATAGCTCAGTTGGTAGAGTGCTTGCCTCACATGCACAAGGCCCTGGGTTCAATCCCCAGAACTGCCAAAGGGGAAGAAAAAGAAAGAAAAGAAAAATCCCACCTCCTCCTTCCCTGTCTGCTAGGGACCAAACCTCCAGCACCTAGAACCTTGGAATGGGGTCCAAACCATAGCAGTTGTCCTGCTGGTAACTCCTTCCAAAGAGAGAAAATGACTTTAATATGAGAAAGAAGAGGCCTTATGGTACCATGTAATGAACAAGGTCAAAGTCAAGGTACTGACCGCATGGGCTCTTATTGGAGCTCTGGCATATTTTCCTCTAGGCCCACTTGCAGCTCTCTTAGGCTATGACAGAATCCAGCTCCTTGCAGTGACAGGACTAAGAGAGCCACTTTCTTGCTCACTATCTGACAAGGGTCCTGCATGGCTTCTTCAATCTTCAAACCAGCAATGGTACACGAAGCCCTTATTTTTCTAGTTTCTCTTACTTTTGCTACAGATTGGGAAACCCAGTTTTAAAAGAGTTTCGACATAATTAGATTAAATCCACTTAATCCAGTTGTTCAAAGTTTGGAAGCCTGATAAACCCGCCCCTTTTTTTTTGGTTACAGACCTCAAAGGACTCTACTGCAGATATAAGAGGGAATTTACAGTAGCACTCACACAAATGGATGCTGGCTTCAAGACTTCTGGGGACCTAGAAAGTGATAGCTTTTGAACTTAGATTAACGTGGTCTCAGACTACTAGTGTCTCCAGAATCCTGGAAAAAGGAAAGCAAATAGGCTTGGGGAAAGATAAGGTGTAATAATCAGCAAACAAGAAAAGATAAGATGTAATATTCAGCAAACAGTACAAAAATTACCCATGAATAACAATCAGAAGAAATGACAATGGACAAGTGAAATCTTTGGTTAGGCTGATCAAGAAAGAAAGAAAGGGATCGAGGAAAGATATGAATAACCAATATCTGGAATGAAAATCAGGATGATTATATATTCTGAAGTTATTACAGATAAAATAAGAGGTTAATGAATAATTTAATGCAGAAAAATAAAAATTAGAGGATTGGAGAAATTCCTAGAAAAATTAAACTTCTTTTTTCTTCTGGAAAGAAATTTTTTAAAATTCTGAATTTTGAAAACACTGAAATGAACTGAAAAAATACAATCCCCTAAATAGGGGTATAATTGTTAAAGAAATTAAGACAATAATGGAAAACCTTCCACAAAGAACACTGATGTCCCCAGTAGTGATACTGGTAAGTTTTGTCAAATAATTTGAAAGAAGTAATGCCAAGCCTACACAAACACTTGGAAGTATTTGGAAAAAGTAGAAAGTTTCACAAGTCATTTTATAAAGGCAGGATAATTTTTATATCAAAACCGAATCAGAATACCATGGGAAAAATTATAGGCTAATCTCACTAATAAATAGAAGGGGACTTCTTTTCTCTGGGGGGAAAAAAAAAGAGAGATTTATGGAAAGAAAAAAAAATCCTACAATAAGCATTATAGTTGATGGGAATATGTTGAAAAAGTGCCATCAGGGCTGGGGCTGTGGCTCAGTGGTAGAACTCTTGCCTGGCATGTGTGAGGCACTGGGTTCGATTCTTAGCACCACATACGAATAAATAAAATAAAGATCCATCAACAACTAAAAAATATTTTTAAAAAAAGAAAGAAAAGAAAAAGTGCCATTAACATTATTAAGAATATTGCCTAATGTATGATATAACAAAGTACATAAGTGCATTCTACTGTCATGTATAACTAATTAAAACAAAAAAATTTTTTTTTAAATAATACTGCCTAAGATCATTTTTGTTGCAAAAAGGAAGAAATTTTAAAAATCAGGATTAGTATTACTTATAAATTATGGGATTACATATGCATAACAAATCCAAAAGAATATGTAGATAAATTATTGAAATTAACACAAAAGTTTAGAAGGATTACTTCAAAAAAATATGAAAATCAAAGACTATCTTTATCACATCAGCAAAAATAAAATGAACACAAAATATCATATACAACAGTACAAAAATTACCCAAGAATAAATTCTAGTGCATTATTACACCAAGGGATAATTACATATTTATATAATACAATAACTATATTGTATTATATAAATGAAAAGAGCTATAAGAGCAGATTTTGAATATTTGAGATGATGAGTAACCCACATGCCTGGGAGACGAGTGAGTGAGAAATGAAAGACAGACACCAGGCAGAGATACACATGAGACAGTTTATTTGTCAGAGCTGACAAATAAAGGCCATTTCTCCATAGATGGAGAGAGACAGGACAGGCTTGGATCTGGGGGCGTTTATAGGCCAGGTTCAGGGATCAGAGCTGGGAGGTCCTAACGATCGATCGTGGGTTTACTGGTATGCGGCAGTGGTGACCCTTTCCCAGAAAGGTCCTTGGGTGGGAAAACGGCAGCTGTCACTTAAGATGGCCACCCAGATACTAAGCAAGGACCTTACACACAAATATACCCCACTTCACCCCATATTAATATGTAGTATTATTATCTATTAATTAAAACTAGATTAATTTTTTAAAAGGTACCTAAGAACAAAGATAAAGAGACATTTAAAACATCTACCAAGCAACTATAAAAGCATTAGAAAAAACTTAAATAAGAAAATAAAATTTAAAGATAAGAAACATTATCTAGTGGGGGTGTAGTTCAATCCCCAGCACTGATAGGCAAGAGGCACATGTGAGTGGTGGGAACATGAGGTTAAAGGGATAATTTTACAAACTGGTCCACTGTGCCAATCCCACATGCTTTCTCTAAAAAAGCGACTCACCTGCCACCCTGCCCAAATGAAGTCAATAGGACATGTTCCATCCCTCAGCAGCCACTTGTTCTGCAGGAAAAACGCAGGCCTGAAGCCTCTACTCTACCAGGTTACCCTGAAGAAGTGAACTTTTGTGACCCTCACAACGACCAGATCCCAGAACCCAGGGAGGTAAGGATGATTTTCCCTGACCATAAAATCTGTAAGAGTCTCATCTGATGAGAACAGATTGCAGGGGCCAAAGTGAGGCAGAATTGCCTTGGATTTTACTGTGCACACTGGGGACTTGTAAGTCTGATTCAATTTTACTATCAGGAAAATCAAGAGGTAGACTTGGGGTGGGGAGTGGGGGCTCTCTGGAAGCTTCTCTGGGAGCCTCCCAAGAAAACTGGAGGGCAGAAGGGGGAGAGCATGTTTTCTTCTCTGAGAGGACCCACTCTGTTCCTTGAGGGTGTCCCATTTGCCTCGTTTCCTATCCTTTCTAACGAACTTTTCTATTCTTTGCTAAGTCTCATGTCTTCCCCAGAGCCCTCTCAAGCAAGAGCATAACAATCCGGGTCAGGGCCCTCACAGCTGTGCTCAGGCTCTGTGGGCAGATCTCCTCTGCATCAGCACTGAAGAAAGGAAAAGCAAGACATAGGCACAAAGACACAAGGATAAACTCATCAACTAATGCCACCGTAAAGAGAATCCAGACACTAATGCCACCATGCACAGAGCCAGGCTTACGTGCACCTGTCATGAATGACACAGGAGTGGGGAACAAGTCAGCTTGCTGTAATTGATTCTGGGACCATTAGGTATGCAGATGGAGGGAAAAAAAAACATTTTAAATCTTTTCCCTACTTCATACTCAAACAACAATAAAACCTATTCCAAGAGAACTAAAAAATTGAATATTAAAAGCCGAACAGACTTTTAGATGACAACTTAATACGAGATCATCAAAATTTAGAGAAAATTTCTTAAACAAGATCGCAAAAATAAAGGAAAAGATTGACAAGTTTGACTGCATTAAAATTCAGAACTTCTGTTTATCCAAAGGCAGGAGAAAGAAAGTGAAAAGGCTGTGTAGAGAAGGAGAAGATATTTATATTACATTAACTCAACCAAGAGTTTGTACCCAGAACTGCAAGTCACAAAGAGCTACAGACTCACAGAGAAAAGCTAGACAGATAGCTCAATAGAGAGAGGACCAAGACAAGCACTCCACCCAAGAGCAATTCCAAAGACAGTCCACCTGTAAAACTTTGGCCGATCTCACTAAAAACAAGAAGAACACAAAATAAAATGAGAGTGAGATACCACTGAATAGGTATGACCCTCAGAGAGTAGGACATAAGCAGGCAGTGAGGGAGATGGGCCCATACATTCCAACCACCAAAACCCTTTGGCCCAGAGGACTGGAAAAGGGGGAGGCAGGACTGACCGGAGTGAAAGCTACAGAGAGTTCCAAACTCAACAGCTGAAAGAACACACCCCTCAGAAGGTCACAGCATGACCAAGAACAAGTCACCTTCCAGATGCCTAATTCTCATAAAAGTTAGGCAACTCCACCAGCCAGGTAGATGAAGGCGAGGTAGGGAGAACAGGCAGGCCGAGGGGAAGATGGAGAGGGTGGATAAGGAGGGCAGATGTCAGGATCACAGTTTGACATGTTTGACATGTGTCCGCCATTTGATGTGCTCCAGTCTGAAAAGTCTTAACTGGACTTCTCCAAAAATTGTCACCATGGCTGATTTTAGGACTGTCAGCAAAAGAGTCTCTGCAAAAGAGCTCAATGTAGATAAACTTCCTATTTTCATGTTGCTGTATTTTACTTGGCCACTGGCTGGGAAGATACCAGCACTCCAGGTGCTGGACACCCCCTTACTAGTTTTTCACAAACGTATCCAGTATAGTACTTTGAAGAAATGTGCAAACAAGGCCTCTGGCCTTGAGCTGGGCTTCACAGAGATGTCTACATTTTTAAGATAAGTTACAATTGGGCTCCATGGTAACAGCTGGCAGGGGAGGAAAGAAAGGGGAGAAGAAGCTCCCCCTTCTCAGGTGTTGTCCTTGAAGGGTTAACTTGTCCAGAACAGTGAAAGAAAAAGCTGCTTTTATGTGAACTTCTGCAGACTGTGAGCTTCT
The DNA here is from genome assembly GCF_021218885.2 of Marmota monax. Taxonomy (NCBI): domain Eukaryota; kingdom Metazoa; phylum Chordata; class Mammalia; order Rodentia; family Sciuridae; genus Marmota; species Marmota monax. The sequence goes on along the minus strand of NW_026695201.1, from coordinate 342,508 downwards.
GAGCCCCTCCCCTTACATGCTGGGTATAAAACTCTGAAACTCCCTGAACTCGGGGTTCAGGGGATTGATTGATTACAGCAAAAGCTGTACCCCCTGAACCTGGCTGCAGCCAAATAGAACTATTTCCTTCTGTCTTCGGTGCCTTGCCTTGTCTGTCCCTACAACAAGCCATCAAATAACAACATCTGTTTCCCAAAAGGGACCAAGAATTCTATTCTTACAAAAAAGACAACTAGGCATTTCAGCCTGAGCACACACAACAATTAAAATCTCAAGGACAGCTCACAAGGGAGTCAGCCAACTTTCCCTGTGCACCCTTACTCTCTATGGGGAGCCTCCTTACACCTCTGAACCCTGACCTCGTCTTTGATGAATTCCTGCAGGCTTACTTCAGCTTTCAGGGTGTTCATTCTTCCCCTGGGGGAACAGGTTCTGGATCCTGATTTCTACCAATAGCCAAAGCCCCTCAGCCCAGCAGCTCCTCAGCAACCCTCTCCCTGCCCTTTTCTTGCCTGAGCCAGCCTTACTCTTTCACACTCACTCGCCATCGTCTGTGGATTTCATTCTTTGAGTTTGCAAGACAGGAGCCTGGAAAGGGATCACTGGTGGCAGGCACTGCTTTCTGTGGAGCTGAAAAAGCTGTCATGCAAACAGGCCCTGCCAGCCAGGATCGGAACAGCCCAACATCCCCTGTCACCACCACACAACAGGGGGAATGGCTTTAATTGATGTGGAGCAACATGAACTCAGCTCAATACAAATGAGGTCAACCTCTTGGGAAAACATATAGGCACGGTCTACTGAAGTGGACGTGCGCATATATTGTCCTCATAACCATCAATTCAATTTCGGTATGACTGTGTGCTTGTGTATAAAATGTTCACAGTATCTCTATCACTGCAATAAGCAGAAAACGTGAGTCCATTCAAGTGGCCATGATCGAGGAATGTATGAATAGCAGAGTGACACATTCATACAATGCAACTTCACACAGCAATAAAAATGACAAGCTGGGATATGTGTATGGATAAATGTCATGAACATAATACTGAGCGAAAGAAGCAAAACAGTAAAGAGAGTGAATTACATGGGTATAAAATTCAGAAACAGGCAAAAGTAAAATACTGTTTAAAGATGGGTAACAAAGTGAAACCGGTCTTCAACATCAGGATCCAGTCCTGGTTCCCCTGGTGTTGAAGATTCAACACTGGAGAAATGCCCAGGCAAAAGCAAACAGTCAGTTTTATTTAGAAACAGAATGGGGTGGGGAGGGGAAGAGAGCCAGGCTCCTCCAGAGAGGAGGGGGTCCAGAGCTGGTGCCTACGGAAGTGGGGGTGTCTTGTCCTTTATAGATTTTAGGGTTCCTTTCTTTCTCTGCTCCCTCCTCTCTTAGCTTGCCTGCCTGCCTGACCAAAAGGACAGGAAGAGACCCATCAGGGGGTGATTGCTTGTGTTGGAAAATGTGACCCTTCCCCTCCCCCCAGAGGTTGTTAGCAACCAGGTGATGGGGAAGTCCTATCTACCATTTCCCTTTCTGTGATAGTTAGCTGCTTTTGATAATTAGCTCCCTGGTCTCAAAAGTGAAGCCGTATTACCATTTTACCAGGTAAAACACAGTAAGGGAGGGCGTTGGATAGAGAAAGAGTAGGCAAGGCTTCCAAGGTCCTGCTAATACCTTATTTCTCTATCTTAGTAATGATTACATGGGGGTTTGTTTTACAATAATTTGTTAAGCTGAACACTTTTGTTCTAGGCATGAGGGGTGTGTGTGTGTGTGTGTGTGATATTTAGAAACACAAATTATTCTTTAAAAAGAATAGGTCATGGGTTGGGGATGTGGCTCAAGCGGTAGCGCACTCGCCTGGCATGCGTGCGGCCTGGGTTCGATCCTCAGCACCACATACAAGCAAAGATGTTGTGTCCACCGATAACTAAAAAATAAATATTAAAATTCTCTTTCTCTCTCCTCCCTCTCTTTAAAAAAAAAAGAATAGGTCGAAAGTGAAAGGTGGGACTAGGGTTAAGACAATAAAAAGACAAGTAGAAGGGGGGAGTTGAGTGTAATTTTATCAGACAGCATAACAGGACTGCTTGTCACTCTTCCTGGAATTTAAGTTCATCCACTAGAATGTTATTATCCGCTTTGTGAATCAAGGAGGGAGGGAAATGTACAAAGAATAAAGAGGAAGAGAGAATGGGAGGTCATCAGGAGGCCAATTTGAGTGAGTGGTGGGGGGGAGTTGGAGACTGCCCCCTGAGGGACTGAAGTGCCTTCGGGGCCCTTCCCCCACCCCATCAAGATAACAGTCCCCGCCCCAACCTGTGGCTAAAGTAACCTGTCTCAGGAATTGCCCCTCCTACATTGAATTGTAAAGGTTGTTAATCAGTTTGTCCTGGGCTGCTCTATCCTGCCCCACCCCCTTCACTCAGCCCACCTGTGTCCCACCTTTTGGCCATCCCACTGAGCTTTTCCTGTAATCAAGAAGGAGAGAGATAAGGGGAAGGGGGCTGGAGAACAAAGGAAGCCTAGGACACATGAAAAAGGCAGAACTCCTCGCTTCTTGGGATACCAGCTATGGCCCCCGTCTCCCTCCTGGGAGAAGCCTATGTTACCCCTTTTGAAATAAACCATAGTTTGTATGCTTGCCTCCGCATGCTTCTCTAACCCTAACCCTAACCCTAACCCTAGCTTTGTTTGGCATGCCCTGCAGACAGCTTACTCAGCCTGTCCTGCACCTAACAGGCAAGGGCTAACCAAATCTGTGTATGTATGCCTTTTGCCCCACCTTACCCCCTCTGCAGGCCAACTAACCCTACATATGCATATCTTCTGACTTTTTTTGTCTATAAATTGTAAGTAGTTCTATGGGACAAGGCAGAGAAGTAATCTAATTGATAAAACTATGTCAAGTTCATTTTCCTTTTTCCACTTTTGCCTATTTCTTATGCAGGTGGGTGGCTGAATCCAGCCAACTGAGATCCAGGCAGAGCTCCTAGGCTCCGCTGCCAAAAACCCAGAAATTATAACTGACATTCATGTTCGGGGACAGCTCTGCTCCTGTGGGCATCCTCATGGGACTACTGGTGGGCAGTGATGTAGAATTTTCTGAGAAAATTCAGAAGAAAAAAAATGTTAATTATATGACATCATTGTCATTTGAAAAATTCCAAACCCATTAAAACTTTAAATCAAATTCTTTTTTAAGAGATCAAAAGAAATCATAGTACCTCCAGGCCCCTGATTTCTTTTTCTTTCTTTTTCTTTTTTTTTTTTTGTATTGGGGATTGAATTCAGGGGCATTTTATCACTGTGCTACATCCTCAATCCTTTTTCTTTTTTATTTTGTGATCAGATTTCACTAAGTTGCTGGCCTCATCCTCCTGTTTCAGCCTCCCCAGTATCCAAGATAACAGGTGTGCAACCGCCATCATTGTTTCCTGGAAACCGACCAGTGGCGGGTGGGCGGGGAAACACACCAGTGGAGAGAAGGAGAACTCCAATCTTTATTTTACATCAGGAACTCACAGGAGAATCTGAGTCCGGATCCACTGTCTCACGACATTTTTTTCTTTAAAAAAATATTTCTGATCTACAGGACTGAAGGCCTGGGGTTGGGGGTGGGGGGCGGTAAAGCATGTTTACAGAAACAGATAAGAAGAAATGGCTCTTTTTACTGGCAGCTATTTAACAGCTGGTTTCAAAAGGGAGTAGCCAGCCTCCTAGAGACTGTTATTTACCGTCCAAAAGGTAGGGACCCAAGGTTAATTAGATTTCCTGAAGAAAGTCTCTCAGAAGGGGAGGGGAACTGACCCTTTCCCCAGGCATTTGTTTCCTCGAGATAATATTCTTAGAATTTCATTTTTTTTAAGAGAGAGGAGAGAGAGAGAATTTTTTAATATTTATTTCTTTTAGTTATTGGCGGACACAACATCTTTGTTTGTATGTGGTGCTGAGGATCGAACCTGGGCCGCACACATGCCAGGTGAGCGCGTTACCACTTCAGCCACATCCCCAGCCCTTAGAATTTCAGTTTACAAATGGGTCTGACTTTGCTATTTCGCCACCACCCTCAGCCTGGCTCCTGGTTTCTTATTCTGGTTCATTTTGGCTAAGAAGGGCTCCACACCTGAATGGAGCTAAGGTTGTTTCCGCAGTCACTATTTCTGCAGACCATAACAGAGATCCATGCACCTATTAAGAAAAGTCATCAAATTCTTGGTTTAACTTCAGAAAAATGCCAGTCATTTGAGGTCTGTATACTGAACTTTTTTTTTTTTTGTACCAGGGATTGAACCCAGGGGCCCTTAACCACTAGCCACATCCCCAGCCCCTAGTTAGTGCTGGGAGCCATTAGCCAAGTAGGTATGACAATTTCCTTGCCAGCGTACCCCATGTTGCAGTGACATTGAATGTACGTGACCTTGCTCAAGGACCAAGGCAGATTAGGGTGTTCCCGGTTTTAAGATAATCATGTTTAGGGCGTTCCCAGTTTAGGTTCCAGGTTTAAGGTTTAAGATTATTCCTGCTGGGAATAGGGCGTATCCTGCTGCCTGAGTTCCCCTTGAGTTCTCACGGGATTTAGACAATATATATTTTGGAGATAGAAGCCCAGTGGAGGTGAATTTGGGAGAGAAGGTGGATTTGGGCAGAGAACGTGGATTTCCCCAGAATGTGATTGTAGACGGCTGGTGTGAGTTCGGGAATAAAGAGTTGCTGTTTGAATCTACAAGCTGTGTGGTGGCTCGTGATTGTGTGCCCAGCCAGACTGTGGCAAGTTAGAGCCTTTTGAACTTAAATACAACCGTGAGACATCTCCCATTTCAAGCTTAATATTGACAATAAGGGTTCACCATGGGGAACTGGGTGGCAACCACTTCTTTGTGCCTTTCTTTTCCACTGCATCTATTCAAAACCTCTTTGTTTTCACTTCCTCTTTGAGTGAAGTGCTTCTGACACCTGAAGTTTGAGCTCTGTGAATGATCTCTGAAATGACAGAGTGTCTGTACCCTTGAGCAAGCAGAGGGGCTATGGGTTGGTCTGGATCCTATTGTTCTCATTAGCCAGCCTCCTGGGGGATATCTTCACCTTGCCCCACTCTAGTTTCAGTTAGAAAATATATCTCAGTCCATTCCTGAAATGAAAACGCAGGGTGAGTTTCTGAAAACTCCCATAAATGGTCAGTGAGGCCCCATCCTTCCCAGTGCAGAAACATGCGCTCCCTTTTGAATTCCTTGGATGGATCAGCCACATTCCTGTGCAGTATGAGCAGGACTGCATGCCCATCTAAAGTAACTACACAACCTTAAGGCTCTCAGTAATTCTTTAAATATTTTCTACCCTTGAACCCAGAAAACACCTCAGGAATTCAAGAGTGCTTCCTCTAGTTTGCTCCTTGGACCTGAAGGCAGGGTGAATTGGGGGAGACTGATAATAGGGATCCTTTCAAGGCTTGGCCCTGTAACATGGTCCACTTTATGCTTTGAATATAGATAGCCCTTGCTGCTCTGCCACTGTGACTTAAATGGACCAGTTTCTTTCTCTTCCTCTCTCCCTGCTCCTCAGTAATCTCTTCCCCTCCCGAATCTCAGGAGAAACCTTTCTTTCCCAGCCTAAGCGGTTATCCGACCTTAAGCACACACCCACCATCTCCACTAAGTAATTCAAACTTTGGGGAAGGCACCAAAAGAGCTCAGAAATGACTACCTCCCAAATTAACAAGTGGATGACAACCCCAGCTAAGAACCTGTGGAATGCAGCCTTCAGATCTGTTTAAAGGCCCCAGTTCTTGCTGAGGGGCAGAATCAAAGCCTCTTTCCTTTTTTTCCCAAAACTTGTGTACTGGTTCTTGGATTGTCATCAGACCCAAGGACCACGCTTTTGGTCCTAGTAATTTTTGACAATATCTTTATTGGTGTTTTGTACCACACAAAGAATCTTACAGATAAAAATATTACCATAGTCATCAGAGAAACAGGCTGAAATTGGGGCCCCTCTAAAACCGAAAGCAACTTCCTCTTGCCCCAAGTAAAGGACAGGGTGTGGGGGTGAGGAGGGGGTGTTGGAGGGTGAGGAGGGTGGGGGATGTGCTGTCCCCACCCTGTCTGGAGGAAGCCTAGGAAGCCAAGAGGAGACTGTCCCTAGGCCAGGCCCGTGCAGGCTAACTATATCTGCATATGTATATTTCCTGTCTTTTATGCTATTTTTACTACCTTTTTTTTTTGAAAATCTTCTCACTCAGAGCCTCTCAAACAGAAATTTGAAACAAAAGTGTCTTCTGTTTTCCCTCAAAGCTGGCTTTGAATAAACTCGATTTTCCTACCAATTTGGATCTGAATATCGGTGACTTAGCTTGGACTCTCCCCTTGGGTGGTAATTGAAGGGAAAGCCAGGAAAGAGAGACAGAAAGACGGAGACCAGCTGACAAATAAAGGCCATCTCTCTGCAGGAGAGAGGGGCAGCACAGGCTTGAGTTCTGGGACCTTTATGGGAGAGGCTCAGGAATCAGAGCTGGGCGGGCCCTAATGTGGGCGGTTGAGAGTGGGGTTGGTAGGAGGGAGTGGGGAGCCTTTCTCAGAAAGGCCGTTGGGTGGGAAAGTGAAAGTTTTTCCTTAAAATGGCTGCTGTCACTGAAGATGGCTGTCCAGATGCCAAGCAAGGACCTTATAGTAACAGTGCCACTCAGTCACACTAGTACCTACAAAAGATATCGAGATTTCGACTTTTGCTAAAAAAGACGATCTGCTTCGGCTGCCACTGCCTAGGAAAAGTGACTCAGGCTACCATGGGCTTTTGTCGAGCCCTCAAATTTCTGCTGTTGAAGCCATTCGTGTGCAGAATGCCCAGAGGTAAAGCTTGCTCCACCTGCCCCTGCTTACAAAGGCCTTCACAGCTTTCTAGAGACCCCTTACTGTTGCCAGACTACTAGGCCTTAGTGATAGGAAACGGATGTGAGCAGTGTGAACACGAGGCTAAGGGGACAATTCTAGAGGCTGTACTGACCTCCACGTGTTCTCTTTTAAAAAGCAATTTACCCCAACCCTTTGTGGCTTAGGTCAACAGGATATCCTGCACTCTGTAGCACACACAGCCTGTTATCTGCAGGAGAATCGCAGGCCCCAAAGGCTCCTCTGTGCCAATAAGGGGAACACTAGTTACACTAAAGAGGGGGGCTTCTGTGACATTGACACAGACTAGATGTCAAAACTTAGGGAAATAGGATAACTAGAAGCAAAGTTCCACAACCATGAGATCTGTAAGAACAAGTTCCAATTAAAACCAGAGCATGGACTAAGTGACCCAGAGTTGCCTTAGATCTTTACCATGCATGGAGGACGTGGAAGTCGAAAGCAATCGTGCTGTCAGTCAGAAGTCGAGAAGTGGACCTGGGTGAGATTCTCTGGAAACTTCCCTGGGACCCAGGAGGGGTACACTGTCCTGCTCTTTGAGAGATACTGGTGATGAGAATCGGGCCAAGTCCCATTCGCCCAGGTGTGAAGATTGAACACCCAAGAGACACTGAGGCAACAGCCAAAAGTTTTGTTTAAAGGATAGGAGAGAGAGAGAGAGAGAGAGAGAGAGAGAGAGAGAGAGAGAGAGAGAGAGAGAGAGAGGAAGAGAAAGAGACTCCTCCACAGAGAGAGAAGAAGGGGTCCATGAGAGAGAGAGAGAGAGAGAGAGAGAGAGAGAGAGAGGAAGAGAAAGAGACTCCTCCACAGAGAGAGAAGAAGGGGTCCAAGTTAGAAGTTGGTGCCTGAGGAAGTGGGGGTATCCTTCCCCTTTTATAGATTTTAGATTTCCTTTATTCTCACGCCCCTCTTCTCCTCTGATCTTGCCTTCCTGACCAGTGACCAAAAGGTAAAGTGATCCAAGAGCAAAAATGAATTGGTGTGGGAGTCCAGGCAGGAAAGGAGAAGCTTAGGAAGCATTTATTAACAACTCTTACAACTCCCCAAGGGAGAATTAATCCCCTGGAGGCAGGTAACCTTGGCAACAGGCTGGAGGAGGGGGAAGGGCTCTGGAGATGAGCATTTCATTTCCTTTCCTTTCCCACCAGCCCACATTTTCCTTAACCAACCCAATCATTCATTACCTACACTGACTGGCCTTTTTGCACCCCCCCCCCCACCCCAAGGGATCCACTTTCTCCCGCTTTTCTATCCTTTTTTTTTTTTTGGTACTGGGGATTGAACCCAGGGGCACTCAACCACTGAGCCACATCCCCAGCCCTATTTGGTATTTTATTTAGAGACAGGGTCTCACGGAGTTGCTTAGTGCCTCACTGTTGCTGAGGCTGGCTTTGAACTTGTGATCCTCCTGCCTCTGCCTCCTGAGCTGCTGGGATTACAGGTGTGCCCCGGGATCCTTTTTAACAAACTTACACCTGCTTCTCTGAGCAACACATATAAAATCTTTCTTTCCTGATTGCAAGAACCAGTAACAGAGAACCTGTATCCAGTGGCTGCCTTGGCTCTGCAGGGGGTCCTTGCTCTGTAACATTGACAAGGAGATTTAACAAACCAGATCCAGTTGCTCAGCCAAAGCAGATACAAGCAGATCTGGTACTATGTACACATGGAAGAAAACCAGTGTCCCTCCAGCACACATCATTCACTAAATCTATTCAAAAACATTAAAAGTCATTCTATTCAGTTACAGTTATCAGATTCAACAAGTAAAAATATGGGACTTCCAGTTACATTTGGATTTCAGATAAACAATGACAATTAATATTGTATAATTATAGTAAAATTATTACTTTTGATTTGAAATTCAAATTTAACAGGGCACCCTGTGTTTTATTTGACAATCCTATATTAAGTGTCAGGCAGTGTGCTGGGTACTGGTATTAGAATGTGACCACTACATGGTCCCTGTGTTAGGAGACAGATAGATTAGGAGGGTGTGAACACAAGGTTAAGAAAGTAATTCTATAAAATGGGACCAATGTGTTGACCCCCACATGCTTTCTTTTCCAAGAAGCAATTTACCTGTAGCCCTGCCTGGCCTAAACGCACAAGGTATATTATATTCCTCAGCAAACTACCTGTTATCTTCAGGAGAAATGCGGGCCCAAGATAATGTCAATGGGAGGAACCCAGGAGACTTTTGTGACCAGATCCTGAAACTCTAGAGAGATAAGAATAATTTCTCCTAACAACAATATCTGTAAGAATATGTGGTTAAGAATCAAATTAGAACAGGTCAGCATGAGCCAAGGTGACCTACAGTTGCCATGGCAGTGGGTACTTAAAAGTCTGATGTCATCTTGCTGTTCAGTCAAGAGTAAAGAGGTGGCTCTGGGCAGGACTCTCTGGAAACTCCTCTGAGATCCCCAATAAAACTGGAGCACAGTAGAGGTACACTGTCCCTCTCCTCTCTGAGATGACCCACTCTCTCCCTTTTCCTATCCCTCAGTAAACTCATGTCTGTTACTCTGAGACACAGGTCTGAAATCTTTCTGACCTGGTTATACAAATTGGGGTTTGAAGGGAGGGTCTTCCTGATGCCTCAGTTTCTTGGAAGGCCCCAGCTCTGTAACACCTGCCTTACTGAAAGAAAGATAGACCCCGGATGGAAATAAGATTCAAAAAGCAGCTTTCTGAGCACCTCTTTCCAACCACAAGAAATAACTATTAATAGAAATGATCAACATCGTCACCTTGGACCATGGGATTCATTTGCATTCGTTTATGGTGTAGAATTAGTCGGACAGACTACATCTCAAAGTTATCCACATTCAACTTTGCCTTCCTTTTGTTTTATTAACTAAATGAATTAATTTGTCTTTATTTTTGCTTTTCCCTTTTTGTATTGGTGCATCATGGTTGTACATAACGGTGGGACTTGTTGTTACATATTCCTGTGTGCACACAAGATATATAACAATGTAATTCACGGAGCCTTCATTTGGTTGATGACTGCGTAGGCTGTAGAGAAATCAAAAGCGAGCCCGAGCTCTTTCTTTCCCTTAGAGTATGGGTAGAAGGAGTTCAGGGACATGGAGATGGTGGAGACAGGGTACTAGAAGTCACTGGAGGATGAGACAAGGAGATGAGTCCTGAACCTGTTTACAATAAACTTCATTACTATGACAGCCGCTGCCAATGAGGACTTATCACCATGATGACTCTCTCCCCAGGTTCAGATGACCAAGGGGGCGGGAGGGGGATAAGGTGGGCAGTGTTCTAATTCGGTTTTCTAAAGTAACCAATGGGGGCCAGGAATTGGAAAATATTCTAATCAGGTATCATAAGATTACCAATGGGAGCAAGTGGAGTAAGGTCTTCAATCAGGTCAGTATAGGGAAGAGAACACCCCACAGTTCAGGATACTAGATCCTAATTTCCAGACACTGGGGCCTTGAGCCCCTCTCTTTCCTCAGCCCACTCCTCTCTACCTTACTGAGTGCTACTTCCACCTTCAAGTTCAATAAATCTGTACTTTATCTGTTACTTCTGTGTGTCTTGCTCAATTCTTGGTTGGAGACACCAAAGACCTGGACTTCGACTGAATATCCCAACTGAAACTAAAGTACAAAAGTATTTATACCACTCAAGGACACTACAGACCCTCCACCATGATGAGTTCTGTAGTGAAGGAAATCAATGCTATTGATGAACGGGAGAGGAAAACCCAGCCCAAATTCAAGAGGTCAGAGGTGACACCCACACTGCACAATTAGCAGTTTACAACGATCCTGTGCTACAAATGAACTGGGTACAATTTTAGGAAATAGCTCTATAATTTCAATACATAAATGCAATCAATACGTATCCAGAATATTGGAGATATCTTCAATCAGGAGGGAGTAAGGAAATCACTTAAACACACTGATCTTTTTCTATGGTCATCCTGCTGTTTCTTGTTGGTCAGCTATTCAGTCATTCAGCTGTACTGATGGACAAATTGGGACAAATTTCTACGAGTGTTCTAATGAGGCACTGAGACCCAAACCAGACTCACTTCCAGCCCCAGTGATCCAGCAGGCTAATGACAGAAATAGACATTCCACATCACATAATGGTAAGTTCCATGGGGGTCATGCTGAAAGCTTGGTCCTTGTCCCCAGTGCTAATCTGATTAACAAGGACAAGGCTTTAAAAAAAACAAAAAGGACAAAGAAGTCTAATTGCTTTGCTGGCAAAGGAGAAAGACAATAGACAAACCGCAGTCACACAGCTGTCACCCTGACTGCTATAGGGGGAGCAGAGGGCTTTGAAAAGGGGACTGCAGAGCCATTTCCAGATATTAGCAGTAGTTGTAATTAATGTTTATTCTTAAGAGCTGTTTCTCATTTCCTATGTCCAGAGAATCTGTCCAGGTGGGCAGTACACAGAAGGACAGATGGCCCCTCTTAGGATAGAAAGGATGTTCATCTTGTCTTCCCCTCAGTGAGGGAGGGGAAATGTCTGTTCTACAATGAGCTGCCAGTTGTGGAGCAGCAGGTTAATACCCAGCGTAAAGGGGCTCTTGTTACATGAAAGGGACCCTGTTACAGGAGAGGGGGTGGGGACCCTTGTTACATGAAAGGGACCCTGTTACAGGAGAGGGGGTGGGGAAGTGCTACTTGGTTCAGAGAGAGAACCTCTTCGCAGCTCTTTACAATCCATGCTCCCCGTGGGCCTCATCTGCTCTGAGATCATCTTCCACTCGTAATGCAGAGGTCTCCTTGAGCGGTCCTGACTTTGTCCATGCAGTTACACTGCTGTCTACACCGTACATTCCAACAGAGGTGAGGTCATCCTCCAGGGGACAGATATTGGTTCTTGGGAAGGTGAAGAAAACAAAAACCTTACTTTTTTTTTTTTTTAATGTATGAAGCACACCTATACATATAGCACATAAAAAGATGCACACATATCTGTGGGTATTAATATTTCATGGAGGAGGAGGGCAGCTGGTGAAAAAACACTGGGGCTGTGGCTCAGTGGTAAAGCCTAGCATGCATGAGGCACTGGGTTCGATCCCCAGCACCACAGGAAAATAAATAAATAAAATAAAGGTATGTCCATCTGCAACCAAAAAAGGAAAAAAAAAAAAAGAACCTAAAAAGCCTCCTTAGGGGTTGATAATGAAAAAAAAGGGGGGGGGGCTTGTCTTGAGTTCCTGATGGCCCATTTCAGCAGTCCCTAAAAAATACCAAAAGATCCCAACTTTCCTAAGAACTGTGAACTAGGAGAGGCACAAGGGATGCTGTAGTGGATAAGACAAACGTGGGGCCCTTACATGTTAGCAGGGGCCGGGCACATTGGCTCACCCCTGTAATCCCAGTGCCTCCAGATGCTGAGGCAGAAGGGTCACAGTTCAAAGCCAGCCTCGGCAATTTAGCAAGGCCCTAAGCAACTCAGGGAGACCCTGTCTCTTAATAAAATACAAAGAAAAAAGGCTGGGGATGTGGTCCAGTGGTTAAGTGCCCCTGAGTTCTATCCCTGGTACCAAAAAAAAAAAAAAAAAGTTAGATGGGGGGAGACACAAATGCAAGCAAGAACATGGAGAAAATATTCACCAGTTATGATTTAAAAGACATTACAAATAAAAAGCGGGACCTCTTTGAGTACAAAGGGAAGGATAGCCTTTCTTAGAAGGGCCTTGCCTTTACAAACAGGGATTCCTATTTGTACGCTTGCTCATTTATGTCTTAATTTGCACAGTTCTGGGCATGACTTAGAGGTAGCCCCCTTTTGCTAACCTGTGTAATTCTACTATTTTCCCATTCAGAAGCTCCATGCCAACTTATGTGAAAGTGAAAGACTCTTTTGCAACTTCTCTGACACCTTGACTTTGCATGACTCTTTAGGGATGCCTTTAACCTAAGAAGGGCCTTAGCCTAAGTAACTACATTTTGAAATAAAACCCCAGTCCCAGGGCTGGGGTAGTGGCTCAGCCGTAGAGTGTTCACCTAGCACATTTGAGGCCCTGGGTTCGATCCTCAGCACCACATATAAAATAAATATTGTGTCCAACTACAACTAAAAAATAAACATTAAAAAAAAACCACAAAACTGCAGTCCCCAGCAGGCATGCCTACAGAGCCCTCCCATATGGTCATCAGGCACAGCCTGATAAAATAAGTCATTTTCCACAACCCTGATAAAACTCAGGGTGAAGTCTCTGTCATTTGCCTTCGCCCTGATAAAAGCAAAAGGCGAGAGATCGGGGCACAAACCACCAGACCATAGGGATTGAAAGGGTGGTCAGAAGCCCCCAAATTTAGCATAAATGATGGGGCAAATGAATAGACATTCAGCCAGCCAGCACTGATGCCCACATGCCGGAGAGCCTGACCGGAGAGCCTGATGAGGACCTGGACTGACATCCCAGCTCTTCTCATCGTCTGCCTGATCCTCTGCACCATCCTCACGGCTCTCAAACTCTACAGCCACATCTTGACCCTGGTGAGCAAGGCAACTTCTCCTTAAGACCCTCTCCTCAGCCAGCCGCCAGCTCCACCCCAGGAGAAGCCTCCATCGGTTCCTGACCTGATCACTGGGGTCTGAGTGAGTGTGCACCCGCTGGACTTAAGGCCTAAGAGCCTCTAGTTCTGACCCTTGAGCTCAGCTGCAGAGAGAATGTCTGTCATGAGCCTGTCATGATTAAGAGTGTTTGCAGTGCTTAGAATTACCTTACAATTGTTTGCTTTGAATTGATCATGTCTCTTGCAGTGCCCAGAATTAAGGATCGTCATTTTCTTGATTAAGAACCTATAGAGTGAAATTGTGTTGAGTGATTTGAGTGAATAAAGCATTGAAAGGGGCAGAAGCGCGTGAACATTCTTTATTTCTCCCCTCAACTGCGTAAGTGGCACTTTTGCCCATCATGACCGACTCTCACCACCAAACGCATCAGAACACTGAGCTGGTCAAGCACGTCCATGCTTGATCTATGTTAGGCACCTCACGTGGACCTAGAGGATGTATGAATTTGAAGAAATGCTGGGGGTGAGGGGAAGTTTTTTCCATTTGAGAAATGACAAGCTATTTGAATATAAACAAATGTATGGCTTGGCATTTTCAGAGACCCCAGGCACAGCTTTGGAAATATATATATATATATATATTTTGTTTTTCTGAGAGATCTGAACAGTTGGAAGGTGGCCCTCAATATATGAAAACACACAGCTACCAGGGCTGAGAAACAGACATCACTTAGGAGGGCTGTCATGTTCGTGTTTGAAAACCCAGGGGTGAGACGTGACACCAAGTTCTTCTACTTCCCCTTTTCTAATTTCTACCTATCTTATCTGAATATGACCTCCCATTTTCCTTTGTAGATGGGAAATAAGCCTGCCTTTTGGTGAGACAGACATGCCCTGCCTGCAGCCAGGCCTGGTTCCCATGTTTCTGTGGCTGTTGCTGCTGATCCTGGGTGAGTAGAGGGACTGGGATAGGACAGTGGCTTCAGTTCCTACAGTCAGACAAGGGAGCCTCTGTCTCTTCTTTTACATTGGGGTTCATAGACAGATAGCAAGAAAAGACAGAGAAGGCCTGTGTTCCCAAGACAACCATAAATCTCCAAATACAGCCATCCGAGGAAGCCAAGTATTGGCCCTTGGTTTTTGTATCTCTGTTGGTTTTTTATTTTATTTTTTTAATCCTATAGGAGATTTGGGCTTAAATTTCTGCCAATCCACAGCTCTAAATTCCTTCCTTGTACAGGTCCCAATGAAATAATTTTTCAGATAAGCAGTAGCTTCCCAAACCTAGGTGAGTGAGGAGGCAAGGTCTACTGAGAAACAAGACCTCCTTCTCCCCAGTTTTAAGCCAAAATTTAGCCAGAGATTTAAAAAGTAGAAGGAATAAGAGGAGGCCCAAGAAGTGAGGGGAGGATAAGCCATTTCTCCAAGTGGTTCCTGCGTGGGCACTGTGAGTTCCCGTGGGAGAAGAGAGGAAGGAAATGGAGTAAGAAGTTGTCACGCAGGCGGGTGCAGAGACGAGCCAGGGCTGTGGACGGGCACTGCGTTTGTAAAGTAAATCATAGACTAAATGTTTTCATGGTTGTTTAGGAACTTTGGGTGGTACACAATGGGTGCCAAGAGGAAAGAAGCCGTTGTGCAGTTAGGTTGTCAGAAAAGTTCTCCTAAAGCATCTGATTGAAAAGATTTGAGAAACATCGTTCTATGCTAATAACCTTTGCTTCTGGATTCCCTCACAGCTCCCGGAGGAGAACAGTCACGTAAGTTTCCCCTCCTTTCTGTTCCTCCCAAGTTCTGATCACTCATCCCATCAGCCAGCATGTTGGGGCTATTTGCCCAACACTTGCAAATGAGGTCATCAGGGAGATGCCAACATCAGTTGCCGTGCTGGGGTCACACCTGTTGTATGTTGGGCAAACAGCTCCCAACTTCTCAGTTTCTAGCTCATCCCACATTACCAGGACACCCCGGTGCAGAGAGGGAGCAAGCATGAGCAGAAGGAAGGGTAGACGCAGCAAGCAACTGTTCAGAGACTCTCGGGCCTCATCTCCTCCACCCCCGAAGTCATTTCCTCTGTGTGTCCAAGTTAGTGTTGCTACCAAAGGAAACAGGAATCGCTTCTATTCACAGAGGGTGATGCCACAGTAAAACCCTTCTATATTTCCAAAAGGAGCTCATGCCTCAGTTTCCGGTCCATCAGTGAGCCGCAATCCTAAACACAAGCCTGATTTCTCAAGCAGCCTGACCTTCTAACTTCAAATTCTTTATATGCCTTTGTTATTGATTGTGTCCAACTTAGATGGAGAGTAGAGTTGCCTTCCCTGTAGATTCTCCAACTAAGCAAAGTTTAAAAATAACAAAATTAAAGAAAGAATCTTGTTCATTACATGTTTAAAGTCAAGCCCAGAGTGATTTTTTTTTTTTGAGTCTAGAAACTGCTTTTGAACAGCCCAGGTTCACCTTCATCTTGAAAAGAATGAATAGAACAAAAGTATCTCAGAGCCTACCTTCTGGACTTAGCAGTCTTTGTACAATGACAAATCTTTTTTTTTTTTTTTTGTACTGGGAATTAAATCCAGGGGTGCTTTACCACTGAGTTACATCCCCAGCCCTTTTTATTTTGAGACAGGGTTTCCCTATGTTGCCCAGGCTGGCTTTCAACTGGCAATCCTCCTGCCTCAGCTTCCCAAGTTGCTGGGATTACAAAAATGTGCCACCACACCTGGCACTAATCATGTCTTCTAAACTGTTCTGAGCCCCTGCCAAGACCCCGATCTCCTACGATATCCCCTTGCCCGTGTCCAGGGTAGGCAAAGGATGAGGAATAACAGATTCTCTCCCAGGCATTTTTCAAAGTTGTCTCTGTTCCATTTCTAACCCCAGTCCCAGGAAAATCCCCAGCTGCAAAGCTGGCCCCTCCCATGTCCTCGGCCCACCCCTCACTAACCTGCCTTTGTCTATTTCCCATTTAGAAGTACCACCCAAAGCTGTACTTCTGCTCGATCCTCCATGGTCCACAGTCTTCAAGGGAGAAAAGATGATTCTCACATGCGTGAATCACCATTTGCAATCCCAGGAAGGCGCATCTTGGTATCGGAACGGTAAATTGATTGACAAAACATCTGGAATGATCCTAATCAAAACATCTGGTTCTTACCAATGCAAGACCCAAGGATCCTCCTACAGTGACCCTGTACATGTGGAATTTTCATCTGGTGAGAAAAAGGAGGAGTTTCTAAAATCAAACCACTGGGCAGAATATCTGTGAGCTGGGTTAACACAGATGGCACTGTGACAGGCGTGGGCATGTGTGATGGGCTGGCCCCAGTGGGGGGAGCAAGAAGCACGGCAGCAGCAAAGTATGGTGCTGTCCATTTCCTCATTCAGAGAAGTGTCTGCACCCCAGGGGCCACGAGGCAAAAAGGAGGCCAGGTCTGAATTTGGTATGGGATAGAATTCCTCTTTTAAAGATGGGATTTCTCAAGGACATTTTCCAGAAATTAGTCCCCTCTTCCAGAACAAGGAAGAATCTAGTATGGAGCATGTGGAAAAATTGGTGGAGGACATTTGCAGGTGTGTACAGGGCTGTAGCTCTTTTCTCATGGGGAGAACTGAGAGCAAAGAAAGAAATGACAGGGAAGAATTGAGTATGTCCTCCGCTCTTTGCAGACTGGCTGATCCTCCAGGTGCCATTCCCGGTCTTTGAAGGAGATGATATAGATCTGAGATGCCAAGGGAGGAAAGAAGAGACAATACATAAAAAGATTTACTACAAAGATGGAAAACAACTTCCTGATGGTGATAACTCAGACTTCATCAGATTACATTCAGTCCGCCAAGATGATAGCGAATATCATTGTGCTGTTTCTAAGGAATTTTCTTGGGATTCTTTTTGGAAAGAAACTTCAAAATCCCTAAGTATCCAAGTTCAAGGTAATGGTTGAACACCTGTGGGTTTAGGTTTTGGCAATGAAGCTGTGAGGATCAAGCGAGGGTGTTTATCAGTGGGGATTTCATAAAAAATCTCCATGGGCCATGGGAGGAAGACGGTCCCCACTTCAGGGTGCTGAGAGCACAGGTCAATCTGTGCCCCAGTTCCCTAAGGATTGTGTTCCTTCTCTCTAGAGCTCTTTCCACATCCTGGGCTGAAAGCCAGTCCCTCCCAGCCCATTGAGGGAGGCCCATGGACTCTGACCTGTGAGACGCAACTTGCTTTTCAGAGGTCACATGTCCAGCTCCAGTTCTGCTTCTTCAGAGATGGCCGTACCCTGGGGTCAGGCTGCAGCAGCTCCCCAGAGCTCCAGATCCCCACCATGTGGAGAGAAGACTCGGGGTTCTACTGGTGTAAGGCAGAGGCAGCAACTCCCAGAATCACGAAAATGAGCCGGGTGTCCCGTATGCTTGTGCAGAGTAAGTGTTAAAGGGGCTGCTTGCTCTTCCAGAGCTGGGGAGAGGAGAACAGTTCAGGACACCCCCTGAATACGCGAGCTGCAGTGATAACCAACCCTGAGGTGGTTGATGTAGAGAGAGGCTCCAGCGATTATGGTATCTTTCTCTCTTTGGACTCAGTATTGGACCAACTTCCCTAGGACACTCTTTTCCATCTAAGCCAGGCAATAGTAATTATCCATCAGTCACTGGGTGCCCAAACCGGACAACTAGAAGCACCATTGACCAAATGCTGTCTGAGAAGGTCCCGATAGTGTTTTCATAGTAGACTTAACCTCACACCAAAATCATCAGAAAAGGGGAAGATGACTATGGACTGGAATAGTCAGAGAAGAATGTGGGGGCATGGAAGACAGACTGGAGAACCCTTAAAGGATGGGGAAAGAGTTTGGATTCTGAGAAAAGTCACTTCAGGATAGAGGCAACATCCCAGTACTCTTATTCTGTGGCATATCAGAGATTCCTTCCAGATACCTGTTCATAAAATGTGATTGCAAACAACACCGGGTTTAAGATCATGGGCCTGGTGCCTGCATTTCCCAAGGACAGGAGCTGTTGTGGGAGTGGGAAGGGGTACTGATCTCTTTATAAAATTAATTTCTTCTTTCCGACTTTGGACCCTGGCCTATTGCATCTATGACTACTGGCCTATTCCTGGCGGCTCCAGACTTTTCCTTGACTCTGAAGTGCTTGCCATCAAAACCCTCCCGTGTTACCTTGTGTCTCCCCAGGAATCCCTGTATCTGATGTGAATCTAGAGATCCAGCCCCCAGGGGGGCAGCTGATTGAAGGAGAAAATCTGGTCCTTATCTGTTCAGTAGCCGCGGGCACAGGGAATATCACATTCTCCTGGCACAAAGAGGGAATAAGTCTGGGCAGAAAAACCCAGCATTCCCTGTTGGCAGAGCTGCGAGTGCCCGCCGTGCAGAAGCGTGATACTGGGAGGTACTACTGTGCCGCTGACAACAACCATGTCCCCATCCTCAGCAAACGGATTACCGTCACCGTGAGAAGTGAGTTTCTGATTCCTCCCTGTCACCCTTGTTTTGCAAGCCAGAATTGAAGTTCTCCATCAGCCCTGAAGTTTTGGAAGCAGGCAAATGAACAGAGGCAAAGATCCAAAAAAATGACCCCTGCCGCTACAAACAAGGCAAAATGAGCGAAGATGCTTTGCTCCGTGGGGAGAGGACTTTGGGATGATGAGGACAAAATTCTCCAGGGCTACTTTTCTGGGTTTTAGGACAATGCTTCTGATCATTAGATTAGGAAAGTGCAGGCAGTGGGGAACAGAAATGATTCAAGGGATATATCTATTTCTAAGCTCATCTGACAGCCCTTCTGTCTCCCTCAGGTCTTGTGTCCCAACCTGTCCTCACCCTCAGGGCTCCCAGGGCCCAGGCTGTGGTGGGGGACGTGGTGGAGCTTCACTGCGAGGCCCTGAGGGGCTCTCCCCCGATCCTGTACCAGTTTTATCATGAAGACGTCACCCTGGGGAACAGCTCCGCACCTTCTGGGGGAGGAGCATCCTTCAACCTCTCTCTGACTGCAGAACATTCTGGAAACTACTCCTGCGAGGCCGACAATGGCCTGGGGGCCCAGCGCAGTCACGGAGTGAGTCTCCACGTCCTAGGTAAGCAGGTTGTACACACAGTAGTCCAGACACAAACAGAACTCTGCTGGACTTCTTGCAGGCATGGATTCTTTCTTGTGATTACACATTCCTTTATTTTCCTCAGTAAGAGGCTACAGTTCCCATATTCCCCACTCCAGAGGAAGTTCAAAGACTCCAAAATACCAGATACGCGAGCTGCAGCAATTACTGGCAAGGAAACATCATTCCCTGCCCTGATCATGATTTTCTTCCTGCCTGCATGCACCTTTTATTTTATTTTATTTTTTTTAAAGGTGGTGGTGCTAGGATTTGAACCCAGGGCCTTGTGCACATGAGGCTAGCACTCTACCAGCAGAAGCCATCTTTCTTGCAGCCAGTGTTGGCTCGTATTTCAGGTCTAATCATTGCTGTTCAATGAATGGTCCCACATCCATACTCCCTCCCCTTGAGTCAGTCTGTAACACAAAGCAGAGCTTAAGATCCTTCCCAAGCGTCTCTTGCCAGTGAAGCACACAACTTCAATCTAAAGCACTGCACACAAAGAGAACTATCTCATTTAAGTTTCTTCACCACTTAGCAGAACCAGCAATCTTCTCGTTCCTATTCCACTTGAATGGTTTTTCTATTCTCATTTGCTGTCCTATCTCTAGAGTCATCAATGAACGTGGAATTATTGTTGCTAGTGCTGCATCTGGATGTTTTTGGGCCAGTCTAGATCAATTAGTTCTGTGGCCAATTATTGGGCAACTATTGAATGTCATGCAGAGTTCCAGCAACTGGAAATACAACACAGGAAAGATAAATCCCTGTTTTTATGGGAACTTAAATTCTATTGGGGTCATCTGATATATGACAATGATAGATGAATGGATGAAGGGATAGAGGGATGGATGGATGGATGGATGGATGGATAGACGGATGGATGATAGAGGGATGGATGTTAGACAGTGCTGAATAGTAACTTGGAAAATGAAGTCAGGTAATTGGGTGGAGAATAATGAGGTCCTAAATTAGATAGATATGGAACCATGTCTTGATCTTAGAGCTAAGATTCAGCAATAGGAATATCCTAGAAATGACCCTTGATTTTAGTTATATCTGTTAATAATGATAGCTTGGCATTCATTGATCACTTTACATACATGATTCTTACTATAATAGTTTGAGATATAATTTATTATTAGTTCTTTTTTAGAAATGAATAAACAGAGAAGTTAAAGTTTTTAAAAATCAAGATTATAGCCAGGCATGCCTTTAATAATACCTGACACTCCAGAGGCTAAGGCAGGAGGATTGCAAGTTGGAAGCCAGCCTTCCCAACTTAGCAAGGCCCTAAGGAACTTCTCAAGACCCTGTCTCAAAATAAAAAAAATAAATAAAAAGGGCTGGGAATGTAGCTCAGTGGTAAAATACCCCTGGACTAAATCCCCAGTACCTAAATAAATAAATAAGTAAAGTAAAAATCAAGACTAAAGAGTTAACAAAGGGCAGAGACAGGATTCAAACCTATGTTTTTCTGAATCCAGGTTTGTGTTCCTACTCTGAACTATGCAGAATACTCTTTTATTACAGTTTCTTGTATACATGCCTATACAAAACTGCCAATGCACTATTTTCCTCTCTCAGTTCCAGTGTCCCACCCTGTCCTCACATTCAGGATTCCCAGGGTCCAGGCTGTGGTGGGGGACGTGGTGGAGCTTCACTGCGAGGCCCTGAGGGGCTCTCCCCCGATCCTGTACCAGTTTTATCATGAGGACGTCATCCTGGGGAACATCTTGGCTCCCTCTGGAGGAGGAGCATCTTTCAACCTCTCCCTAACTGCAGAACATTCTGGAAACTACTCCTGTGACGCTAACAATGGCCTGGGGGCTCAGCGCAGTGAGGTGGTGGCACTCAGCATCACAGGTGAGTTAGTGGTACCTGAACTAGAGGCCATAGTAGTAGGCAGTAAAATATTCCTCCAGTGGACAGTACAAATTCTATCAATGGCCAAGTTTCTGAACATGCCCACCAAGGTGTGGAGCATCTTGAGATTGATGCTGATTTCATGTGGAAAGGGGAAAGGAAATAAATTTTAATCTTAGATGCTGGTGACCACCTTTAACATGTCATTGTTTTGAAAATCACAAATTATACTAAAGATAATTTGAAAGGAGAAATCAGAAACTGGAAAATTACCTGCCCTGATAGATCTTAGCTCCACTTGCATGTTTTTTTGACTAGATCCAAAATTTTGCCCTTGAAACTCAAGGGCCCTCAGGGAATATATATATCTTGGCCCTCAGGGAATTCCAGGAGAAGAATTGTTCTTATGACCACAGGAGTCACTGGGGGATTGCTCCTCATCCTTGTCTTTGCTGCTACTTGGCTGTATCGCATCAAGAGCCAAAAGAAACCAGGTAGGTGTCTCTGTCTTAGCCCTTAAGGCTGTGAATTTGGCCATTGATATAATGATTTGGAGTTGGGTAGTGCATCCTACAAAAGCCAATTATTCCTTCTAAGTACTAGTCCCTCAGTTTTACAGGCAATAGTAACAAAAAAGGTAGCATAAAGTTTTCAATGGGATTTTTACCTCTTGTGTTTAATTTGAGATGACTTATGTATCAGAGCTTTGCTTTCAATTAAAAATTGGAAAATTAAGCGCTTTACTGTTCTACCTGCATTCCAAAGCCTACTGAAAACAAAAGGGCCCCCAAACCCCTCCACCATTTGTATCAAAAAGCAGGTAATCGTCAAAAGTGCAAATCATAAGCCAAGATATATTTGAATAGCAGTCAACTATAATGAAATTTGGATAAAACTAATAGAGAACAACCGAGAGGAGATTAAAAATTCAATTGCTGATTGTTGGTTGTACATAGATATACAATTGCCTTTTGCATGTTAATCATATACTCTGCAACCTCACTAAACTCCTTACTTAGTTCTAATATCTGTTTTGTAGGTTTCATAAAATTGTCTATCTAGATGGCATGCTGTCTACTAATAAAGACAGTATCACTTTTTTCCAGTCTTAACCTTTTCTTTTTCTTTCTTGATTGCACTGTCTAGAACCTTTTATGTAATGTTGAATGGAACTGGTCAGAGCAGACATCTCTGTCTTGTTCCTGACCTTAGGAAAAAAGTATTCAGTTTCTCACAATTAAGTATTTTGCCAACTGTCGGATTTTCATAGACTCACTTTACCTGGCTAAGCAAGTCCCTACTAATTCCTAATCTGTTTATAATGTTTACAGGTATAGATATTTGTCAAGTGCTTTTTCTGCATTGATTAAAATAATCATGTGATTTTCTGTTTTCAGTCTATTAATAAGGTTAACTTTGAGTGTTCAAGCCATATTATATTTCTTGGGTCTTTATCATGATGGTTGGATTTGATTTGCTAAAATTTTATTAAGAAGGCTTGTATCTGTGTGTAAGAGGGAGTTGGTTGATATCTTTCTCTTCTCTTGCCTTTATAGGATTTGCTGTCAAAGTTGTAGCCACTAGCTAACCCTTTCAATATCCTCCATTCTTCTTTGTGTGTTCACATTTCTATCTCGTATCATTTTTGATCTGCCAAAAGGGATTCTTCTAACATTTCTTACAGTAAGTGTGCTGTCATTACTAAATTCATTTATGTTCTTACTGATTTTCTGTATACTATCAATAACTGAGATAGGGAATTGAAATGTTCAACTGCATGTGTGAATTTATTCATTTCTTCCTGCAGTTGTATCTAGTTCTGCTTTGAGGATTTGATGCTCTTTATGAGCTGTGTGAATATTTAGAATTGTTATGTGTTTTTGATGAATTGAAAAAATTTATCCTTACAAAATGACCCTCTTTACCAAACCCCCCTGATAGTATCACTTACTTTGAAATAGTTCTTGTTTGATATTAATGTACTAATGAACTATGATCAATAAAATTATAAATATTAGCATGTTAACAAATATCATCACTGCTAACATGGTATTTCTTTCCCTGTCCTTTTACTTTTGATTTATCTGTGTCCTATGCTTTAGTGTATCTTTTTTTTTTTTAATAATTAAAATGTGATTAATTCCTTCTTTTTCCCTTTCATCCAATATGAGAGTCTCCACCTTTTATGAAAGGTGTTTAGACCATCTGTAAGTTCAATTTTATTTTATTTTAATTGGCATATAATACTTATACTTATTTATGGATACAATATTATAAGTCAATACATGTACATGATATGTATTGATCAAATTAGGATAACTAACATTTTCATCTCCTCAAATATTACAATTTATATGTCTTGGGAATTTTCAAGTACTTCTGTAGTTATTTCTAAAAGCATAATAAATTGTTGTAGGCCATAGTTACCCCACAGTGCTACACAATATTCTAATGAATCCCCCATCTAATCTCTGTCTAACCTCCCTCCCCACTACCTAGAAGAGGGCATTAGAATCTCACTGTTGAAGTGGATAATGTTCAAAAAGCAGACTACTCGGTCACCACGACACCGGGAAGGAGGAGAATACTGACTATTTTATGTGATCCATGTGAACAGAAGGCCAGGGGGTGTTCTGTCCACCAGGTCTAGAAGAAGTGCTGTTGTTTTGATTTGCTTGTGGTGCTGAGAATCGAACCCAGGACTTCATGCATGCCAAGCAAGTGCTCAGCCATTCATTCCCTTCCTGAAGAAGTGTATTAAATAGCAGATTCACCGAGAAGTTGTGATAGTTCACCAGGAAGAGGGTCTCTGTCTTTCTCTTCTCAAAAATCTTGACTCCTGAATCCTCCACCCCATAGCAAAATTCCCTGTCCCGTTATTGACCATTTATCTCAGGAAGGAGCTCAAACTTTTCACGTATTTCTAAAAGTGAAGAATTCTATTTCTTGCCTGAATAATTCCTACAAATTATCAAAAGAGGTAAAAATGTGTCAATTCTGTATTCAAACTACTTGGGTTAAAATTTTAGTAATGTAGATTGCTAACTTTTTTTTTTGGTAGTTATAGATGGACAGCAGGCCTTTATTTTATCTTTATGTGGTGCTGAGGATTGAACCCAGTGCCTAATACGTGCTAGGCAAGCACTCTGGCACTTAGCCACAACCCCAGCCCATAATTTGCTAGCTTCTTGATGTTAGGAAGGTCACTTAAACTCTCCAAACCCCAGTTTTTTTCATCTATGTAGTGGTCATAATAACAGTAGCTACCTTTGACAATGTAGGCAAACTGCTTAGTATAGTTCCTGCTCATATGTCCTCAGGGAAGACATGGTAAATAGCCACCTCTTTACATCTCAGTTTTCTTTTTACAATGAGGAGATAGACTAACTTCTAGATCCATCCTTACAGACAAACTGCCCAGGGAAGACACTGGCTGTGGGTGGACGTGGGTTCTCATTGTTCTGAGGACAGAGACACAGGCCTAGGTCATGATCACACACTTCCAGCCTAACTCAGGAGGCCTGGCACCCAGGAACTGGGCTTGTAGGCATCATTCAGTTATTTATCAAAGGAATCAGGGCTCGGGGTATAGCTTAGTTGGTAGGGTGTTTGCCTCACATGCACAAGGCCCTGGGTTCAATTTCTAGCACCACCAAAAAAAAAAAAAAAAAAAAAAAAGGAATCAAGACTGGTGTGCTTACTCTGGGTAGTGACTGGTGTTCTCTAAAACCAGTGAGACAGATAGACACAGATTTTTAAAAAGGCAAATGACAGGGATGTGAAACTGGGAACAAGTCCACACTGGGGCACGCCAGAAATTTTTCAGAATTTCAGTGATGAAAAACTGCCTTATTATAACTAAAAAGAAAAATATTTTTTTTAAACTGCTTTACTTTTAAGGCTGATAAAGTAGGCTTCAACGTTAAACTCACATGCAATCACCTATTAGAAAATTGTCAATTTGTCATTTTTTTCAGTCCTTGAAGTATACACTTTAATTTGTTCCATACTTTAACCAATCTTTATTGTTAGGCATGGCTCTGTGAATGCAAAAAAAAAAAAAAATGATTCAAGTGGATAATGTTTAAAAAGCAGAGTACAGGAAGGATTAAGGGAAAACAAAGACACAGATCATGATGGTACACGTAATAATTAGTTCTTACAATATTACCCAGTTCTATGTGCCTGGATCTAGGTGGAGTTGATGCAAAGCTCTGATGCAAAGGAGGAAAGATAAGTTGAAATTGGCCAGGTGAAAGAGATGGAAAGAAAAGGGATGGAGAAACTGCTGAGTGCCCAAGTGACATGCGGGTTCAGCATTTCTGCAGAGGATCTGCAGGGGTCACAGTTAGAGAAAAGCAGGGTAGAGCGTACCCGTGAGAGTCGCAGTTTGGTGTCAGTGTTAAGCTGCAGACACAGTGAAGAAGTCAGTGTGGAGGAAGACCTAGGCCCCGAGTTAAATATCTTCTTGTCTCACTTCTGCTTCCTGGCCACAGCTATTTAGAATTTCTTTTCGCATGGCTGTTACGGATTGAACAATGATTCATAACGAGTGTGATTCTGGGCAGATGTCCTCCAAGACCCCGCCTTCCCTATGTGTAACATGACATGGGGACATAGAAGGTTATTCCCCAAGCTTTGCCATGTCTGAGATCTTACAGTGAATCTGACTTCGAGGAAGGAGTGTTCTGACGCAGAGCCCACTGTCCACGCTATCTCTTACCCACAGTGTTCCTTTGTTCCTTTTGTAGGAAGACTTCCTGCCACGGGGACACCTAGGTAAGGTCTCGAATTCTTGTGCTGCTTGGATTCATTTGCATAATTTGTTTATAACTACGATGATGTACATTTTTAAAGTTTTGAATGGACTTCCTACCAACCTTGTAACATTCTTACAAAATCAAAAAAATAAATGTGATCAGAAAACCAGTCCCTCTCCTCTTTGGGGACAATACTGAGTCAACTGACATGCCGAATGCCTGCTGTTGTCTGGGTTTATTTATCTACCTCTGAGCTCCAGTACAGAACTGACCACTGATGTCTTAATGACGTCATCCTGCATAGGGCCACCGTTCATTCACTCCCTGTTTCTCTCATTCCTTCACTCATTTAGGAAGTGATACTAAATGCCAGCGTTAAATTAACAGTGCACAAGGAGGTGATATTAAGAAAAGAACCCACTTTTTTGAGGAAACTTCATAATATCTTACAGGTAGAGTGGAGTCTTACCACACGAGGTAGAAAATTTTAAAAAAAGACAAAGGTCAAGTTACATGGGAATGCAGAAGACCTTGCGTATCAGCATTTAAACATTAATATCTTTAAAAATAATCTTAACAATTAGACAAATATAAGTTTCATCCTCTCAAAGGGACCTGAAGACTGTGTGGCTTCTGCCCTTGGACTTGGCCTCAGCTAGCTTCCCCTGGGGTCCATCTTGCACCACACTTTTTCCAATATTTTCTTGAAAGAGTCATGAAAAAGTGTCCACAATATTTTTTTTTTTTACATAAATCCTGCCAGGCTCTAGGCCTTCCTGGATACCAATTTCTCTGAGACTCTGTGTAACTCACAACCATTCTTCATCCATTGTCTCTTCTTGTCACAGTTACAGTCCCAGTGAATATCAGGAGACTTCCGAGTTTGGGCCCTCCAGCATAGATGCCCAGGAGCCCCCCTACTCTGAGCAATTAGTCCATCTGGAGCTGCAGCCAGTGTATAGCAATGGTAAGGACTTCTTAAGGGACCGAGGGTTCTAGGGAAGTACCAGTACAGAGGAAGGACTGAGCAACAACTCAGAGCCCTTTCATATCCAATTTAAATATGACATACCTAACATTATAGGGATTCAAAGGCAGCTAGAAATTTGGTGGCTGTAAAGGAGTATCGGTCTGATTTTCCTTACTATGATGAAACACCCGAGACTGGGTACTTGATAAGAAAAAAAGTTTTATCTAGCTCATATTTCTGGAGGTTCAAGAGCATGGCACTGGCATTGGCTCTGGCGAGGATGTCAGGGCAGATGGCATCACAATTTCAGGAGTGCACATAAGCAGGGAGATCGTGTGGCAAATAGGAATCCAGAGTGATGGGAGGTGCCAATAAAGACCTTTCACTAGACCCCACCTCTTAGAGGTTCCACTACCTCTTAACGTCACAACACAGGGGACCACTCTTCTGATAGATGAACCTCTGGAGAACAAACCAAATCCCAAACTAAACCATAGCAGGAGACTCTCAGATGGGAAGCCCATGTAACATCTTCTGTTTTCTCACAGTGAATCCTGAAGAAAGAAACCTGATTTATTCTCAGATCAGGAGCATCCCGAATACAAACGGCATTTCAGGTGAGATACCTTTCAGACAAGTAGAGGCGAGGTGGTAGGTGGTCCAGCCAAGGGTCTTTGATCAAAGAGTCGTCTCAAATGTGAGCTTAACATGGGAGACATGGCCTGCTTCTCCTGGGCCCAGTGCCTCTTCTCTGTCCTTGCCCACGTTTCAGGACATAGCTTGCAGTGACTCATCATCCCTTCCCATGATCACTCTTTGTGGCAACAGCAGAGTTCAATACGCATTTCTGGAAACCCGTTGCGTTGGTTTCGATGTCCGTTTCTCCTTTTCAAACTCATGGGCTCCTTGGTCAGATGGACTGAGCTTCTGTCATCTCTGCCTCCTTGTAATGTACCTAATGTTTAATAAGAAGCCACTTTTCAATGAATGCTTGTTGGCTGAATAAATAAACAAGAGAGACACAAACAACTCTTTGGAAGGACAGAGGAACACACAGTGAATTTTCTTAATGCTCCACTGCAAATCTTTGGCTTCCTGGGGAACTGCTGTGTGGTTTAGACGGCCGGTCTCTCCTCGAGCCTTCTCCAAATTCCCTGTGCAAAGAGAAGTGAGTGCTGTGGGCCGCTTCCTCCCAGATGGTCAATACGGCTACAAAGGTGCCTTTTTTTTTTTTTTTTTTTACTGTGCGTATATCTTGTGTGTGGAGGGGAAAGAATGCTTTTTTTCTGTGAGGACTTAGAAAAAGTCAGCAGAGAAAACAGTCAAGAGATGAGCAGGAGAGGTGGAGCTGACTCGGAATGCACTGTGAATAGGCTGTAAATTTGCAATGTAGAACTTTAAACTTTTCTTTGCTATTCCCATCCAACAGCAAATTCACAGCGGACGCCTAGGAACCGTAAGGTGAGATACATTTCCTGGCCTTCTCTCTTCTCTGCTCTTCCTCATCTGTATTTAGGTACTTAAAATTTGTGGGTTTTCCACCAGGAACCTGTGGTCATTTATTCAGAATTGAAGAAGGCACATCCGGAGGACTCTGCAGGACCGGCCAGCCGAAGAGGCAGTGACCATGAGGACATTACAGAAAACTATGAGAATGTCTCATGGGCTCCAGCAGCCTCGGAGCACTAGCTCCTCACCCAGAGTGGCCCACAGAGAGCCCAGGGAACAGCCGTGTGCCGTGGACTAGAGGAGGAGGACCGTCTAGCCAGGGTTACAAAGGCTTTACCTATAGAATTGCAGTAAATACACAGAAATAATTCTAAGGCTTAAGCATTATAACTTCTGTTTTGCAGATGAGACAGAGGTCCATAAAGGTTAAATAGGCCCAGAGAGGCTATCCCAGGTCATATGCAAACAAAAGCCGGATCCAAATGCAGGTGTGATCGGCTCTGAAATCTGTGCTCTTAACTACTGCCCTACCTTGTTTTCTCGTGACGAGGATGACAATAGAATTCAGAAGGATCTTACGTGATACGGAAGGTGAATTACATGCTATTCACCAAACAGGTGGCTTAAGCATGTATAAGTGATATTCAGAATGGACCGTAAGCCTGTAATCCATCCCACCACGGAGTATTCGGCTTCTGTTCTCTCATTGTCTTGGTTTTGCATTGTTCATGGGTCTTTTTTCTCTTCCCTCAGTGATCACTCTGTGTGCATTTTGCATCAAAATGTTTTTTTTTTCCTTCTGTCAGAATCTGAATGTTATTGGCAAAATTTTCAGTCACCCTGGTTGACAGTGTTTAATGTACTGAATTCGTTGATCTCCTGTCACAGGATCAATCATGCGGCCTGCCTGTAGCAGCTCCGTTGTGCCACTTAACTGCAGCGCTTACAGTTTGAAGCTACTGAAGCATCAGTGCTAACCCCAGAATCTCAGGAAATCCAATGATTCACAGAACTAGAGGGCGACTGTCATGTTCCTCAGGAATTTTTTTTTTAATTTGTTCTTTTTAGATATACAGGACAGTAGGGTGTATCTTGACATATTCCATTGTTTATATATACCACATCTTCTTTATCCATTCATTTGTTGAAGGGCACCTTGGTTGGATCCATTGCTTTGCTATTGTGAATTGAGCTGCTTTAAACCATTGATGTGGCCCCTTCAGTGCAGTATGCTGACTTTAAGTACTTTGGGTATAAACCAAGATGTGAAATAACGGGTCAAATGGTGGTTCCATTCCAAGTTTTCTGAGGAGTCTCCATTACTGCTTTCCATTCACTCAGGAATCCTGGTTACCTGAGCTGACAGTGGAGGAGAAGTTGCAAAACATTAACTTGTAAGCTCAGAGCAGAACTTCTCATCTGTCCCCCAGTTGGCTGAGAAACATTGTTTATCATGGACTCAAAACAACAACATGCTATTGTGCTTAAGTTTCAGGAGAATGGACAAAATCACTTAAAATTTCTTCAGAGGCAGAAAAGGAGTAACTGAAATGGTTAGCCTTGATCACCTGGCATTACACTTCTTATAGCTTTCAAAACAATAGGCCTTAAGAAAAAGAACCTAGTGAATTCCCTGATGCATGTGAATGGATCAATTTAACAACATCATGGATTCTGCACCACCCATTGTTCATCACTTTATGTAAATAACACAAGAGCACTTGGAAAACCTTGAAATAGTTCAAGCATAAAAGTCCACAGTGTATTTCAAATTTATGCCTGGGGTGTCAATAACGTAGACAATAGAAAGAATAACATGCAATCTAATTTGAAGTTTTTAATCTTAGCCTAATGAATTCAATCAGCAACTGAAGAAAAAAATCTATTTTTTTCTTGTTGAAGAAATGTGTATTTTTTATTATGAGAGAAGGGCTTATATGTTTTGTTTTCATATTATTAGGGGGTAAAACACAATCCAGGACAGGGGCCTGGCCTGTAGGGGGGATCAAATAATCCAGTTGGAATCTTTGTGTGCTTGAGTTTTCTCCTAATGCCTTTCTACTGGGGGCTCCAGGAAGGACAAATTGTTCTGTTTGAGGGGGAAAAGACATGTCACTAGGCGCTTGTTGTAGGAAACCTATGATAAAAGGAGAAAAATTCTCCCATTGACTTTTGAGAGATAAAAGGTCTAGGGGAGAAAGTTAGGAGAGAGGCAGTGTGCTACGGACATTCTCCAGGGGAATGGGTTGGTGGTGCAGGAAGCACCAAGGACAGCAGCCTTTGGAAAGGAGAGAGTTGGGGACAAGTGGTGGGGGGCAGCTACTGTGCACAGAATAGTTCTGAGCATAATGGGGAACCTCCCTACCAGAAGACCTTATTCAGATCCTCAAAACCAAGGCAAATAGTGGTACCTGTACGTAGTCAGGGAGAGTCTAAGGAGTATTAGTGGAGGATCTAAGAGGAAATTGTTTCCAACTAGTCAAGAAGGTGACATTGGAGATTTTGGTATCAGGGGCATTATTAATTTCTTTCTTTGCATTCTATTTATTTTGTTTATAAGTTTATCGAATAACAATTTATGCAAAATAAATTACACGTATTTAAAGTGTACACTTGAATGAGTTTTGACAGATGAAATCATACGAACGTAATCAAGATCCCACATACTTTTATCACCTTCACAGCCCCTCACCCTTGAGCAAAGATTGTTCACTTTCACCTCCATCCCATTCAATTACTGCCATGCTTTCTTCTGTCATTATAGATTATATTTTCTAAAATATATATATATAAATGGAATCATATGGGATAGACTCTTTTGTGCCTGGCTTCTCTCACAAAGCAAAAAGATTGTGAGGTTCATTCATGTTGTTTCATTATTTATTTTTATTGCTGAGTAATATTCCATTGCATAGACATATTTGACGAGGTGTTTATCTGTTGATGGACGTTTGGGTGATTTCAGTTGTCATTGTTAAAAATAAAGCTTGATATATATAAATCGTTTTGTGAACATGTTTCCGTTGCCCTTTGGCAGATCCTGTGGAGTGTAACTGCTGGGTCACATAGTAGATTCATATTTAATTTTCAAGGCTGAATGTTGTTTTCCTAAATAGCTACACAATTATACATTCCCATGAATGGTGCATAGGCTCAGTTATTCCATATCTCTGTCAATACTTGAAATTTTCAGTCTTTAAATTCAGTTATTCTAAGGAGTATAGAATTCAGTATAAGGTGGCGTTATGATTTAACTTCTCTTTTACCAGATGTTGAGCATCTCCTCAAGTCCTTATTGACTTTCTGTAGATCTTTTGTGATTTTTCTGTTAAAACCTTTCATCACTTGTTTTTTGGTAGTCTTTTTTATTATTTGAGTTGGCTGATTCTTTATATATTCTGGTCTGATTTACATGTTTATCTATAGCTTGATCTTTATTTTCCTAATGGTGTCTTTTGATGAGCAGATGTGTTTAGTTTTGATGTCATAAAATTTATGAATCTTGTCTTTTATGAGTTATGCTTTGTGTCTCCAATGTGAGAAAATTTGTTAAGCTCCAAATCAAAAGACTCTTTCTAGAAATTTTTCATTTTCACTTTTACATTTGGGTCTAAGATCTCTATACAGTGATTATTTTTGTGTGTATGTGTTGTGTGCAATGCAAGGAAAATTATTCATTTTTTTCTTAGAAGTTTCCACCACTTGCCTTGGTAGGTGCTCATAGCTTTTTGTGTGTATGTGTGAGGTTTGAGGGAATAGCAAATGCACATTTTTAAAATCTATAATGCATTATAATTTTATCAGATCCATGCTTATCAAATATTTTCTCTCAGTTTGTAACTTTCAAAGTTCTGAATTTGATTAAATTTACCATTTTTTCACTTATAGTTCATATTTTGTATAGCCTGTTTAAGAAATACTTATCTGCCCAAATGCCATAAATATTTTCTTCAGGGCTGGGATGGTGGCTAAGCGGTAGAGCACTCGCCTAGCACAGGTGGGACCGGGGTTCAATCCTCAGCACCACATAAAAATAAAGGCATTGTGTTGTGTCCATCTACACCTAAAAAATAAATATTAAAAAGATTTTCTTCTAGAAATTTACTATTTTTATCTCTTGTGTTTATGTGTGACACATTTCAAGATATTTTTTGTATGCAGTTTGAGATCAAGGTTGATATTAATTTTTTTCCTATACAGATATCCATTGTTACAGGAGTCTACTTGAAGAGCATACTTTTTCCCTTTGAATTATCTTGCCATCTTTGGCAAAAACCTATTGACAATATAGGTATGAGCCTACTTCTAGACTATTTTGCTTTATTTATTTTATCTTAGAGTAGATCATAAGGCTCTCTCCTTATGCCAAAATAGACACTTTCTTGATTACAGTTGCTACACGTGAAGCTTGAAATCACTTGGTATAAACCTCCAACTTTGTTCTTTTGTTTTTCTCAAAACGATTTTGGGTATTCTGGGTTTTTTGCTTTTCCATATACATTTTTACATTGACTCCTCAATTTATTTAAAAAAAAATTTGATTAGCATTACACTGAATTTCTACATCAATTTGGAATTTCCATATTAACAAGACTGAAGCTTTCAATCCATGAATTTCACATGACCTTTCCATTTCATTAGGTCTTATTTAATTCTCTTTCACATATCTTTCATTAAATTTATTCCTAATGATTTTATGTTGTTTGGTATTATAAGTGGAGATTTTAGTTCATTTTTAATTGCTTACTGTTAGTGTAATTTGATAACTTCTCTCAATTTTTTGAAAGAATTTGCATAGGATTGATATCTTTCTTGAATATTTGCTAAAATAAATATTTGATAAAATAAACCAATGAAGCTGTTTGGACTTAATTTTTTTCTTTGATATGATGGTGTGAGGGGGAAGAGAAAAAAAAAGACAGAGAAATGTGTCACAGTAGATTGGGTAGAGAGAGGTGATGGGAGGGGAGGGGAGGGGAGGGGAGGGGGGATAGGAAGGGCAGCAGAATACAACAGACACTAGGATTGCTGTATGTATAAACATGGCTGTATAACCAATGTGATCCTGCAATCTGTACACGTGGAAAAATAAGAATGCACACCTCATTTGAATCAAATGTATATGTCAAGATCATTGTATTGTCTTGAGCAACTAATAAAAAAATTTTTGATAATGAATGCAAGCTCTTAATAGATATAGTACTACAAGTGGAGCATCCCTAATCTGAAATCTGAAATGCCCCCCAAATCTAAAACTTTTTGAGCTCCAACAAGTGGAAAATTTCATATCTTGACCTCATGCAACAAGTAATAGTCACAAAGAAAGCACACCAAAAATATTGCACACAACACTTCAACAACTGAACCCAGGAACACCAGAGGGGAGGAAATGTCAGAGGAAGAATTTAGAAAGTTTATAGTTAAAATGTTTAACAAGTTAAAAGAGGGTGTAAGGAATGAACTTAGGAAATTCGGAGTGAAAGATCATTTCAATTAAGAGAAAGAGATTGTGAAAAGGAATCAAGTAGAAATTCTGGGAATGAAAGAGCCAATAAATCAAATACAAAATTTAATGGAAAGCATCATCAATAGATTAGACTACCTTGAAGATAGATTCCCAGGCCTAGAAGACAATATATATATATATATATATATATATATATATATATATATATATATATATATATATAATGTTGAAAATGAAGTCAACAATAAAGAAAAGATGTTAAGAGACCATGACCAGAATGTTCAAGATATCTAAGATAATATTCAGAGACCAAATTTAAGCACCATTAAATGGGTCAGAACAAAGCTTTGAAATACAAACTAAAGGAATGCACAATCTTTTCAATGATATAATATCAGAAAAATTTTCCAAGTTTTAGGAATGAGATGAAAATTCAAATATAAAAGCATATAGAACTCCAAATAGGCAAATTCAAAAGAAATCCTCTCCAAGACACATTATAAAGAAAATGCCTAACATACAGAATAAGAATAAAATTTTAACAGCGGCAAGAGAAAAATGGCAGGTCACGTTTAGAGCCAAATCAATTCAGATTTCAACTGATTTCTTAACCCAGAGCCTAAAAGCCAGGAGGGCTTAGAATAATATGTGCCATGCCAACCAATATCAAATGGGTGCCAACCAGTATTACTGTGTCCAGCAAAATTATCCTTCAGAATTTAGAATGAAATAAAACATTCCATGATAAGCAGAAATTTAAAAAATTCATAAAAACTAAGCCTACATTGTGAAACATTTACTCAATGGAATATTTCATGCAGAAAGACTCCATTTATAATTTCTTATAGTTTTTTTTAGCAATGAGTCTCTAAGGGTTTTGTTTTGTTTTCAGTTTTCTGCATTTGTATTTGGTGTTTTGTTTTGGGGTACTAAGGATTGAACTCAAGGGCACTCGACCACTGAGGCACATCCCCAGCCCTGTTTTTGTATTTTATTTAGAGACAGGGTCTCACTGATTTGCTTAGGCGGAGGCTGACTCTGAACTTGCAATCCTCCTGCCTCAGCCTCCCGAACTACTGGGATTACAGGCTGCAACAGCACACCAGGCTAGATGATACTATTCTATGTTTGAAGATTTTGTTGCTACTATTATTTTTTTTTCTTTTGGTACTGGGGATTAAGTTCGGGGTGTTTAACCACTGAGTCACATTCTCAGCTCTCTATTGTATTTTATGTAGAGACAGGGTCTCCCTGAGTGGTTTAGGACCTCACTAAATTGCTGAGGCTGGCTTTGAACTTGCGATCCTCCAGTCTCAGCCCCCAAGGCAGCTGAGATTACAGGTGTTCAGCCACTGAGCCGAGCTGAAGATGTTATTTTTGCTGTGTATAGAAAACTGGTTTGAAATTTTTTTCTTTCAATGCTTTAAAATGTTGTTCCACTATCTTATTGTGCCAATGTTTTCCAAGAGAAGTTTGTGTTATTCAAATCATTGCTCTAAAAATAATACAGAATTTTTATCTACTTTTAAGATTTTGTGTTTAGCTTTCAGCAGTCTGATTATTATTTTCTTGGCATGGTGGTGTTTGAATTTATCT
This sequence comes from Marmota monax, assembly GCF_021218885.2. Taxonomy (NCBI): domain Eukaryota; kingdom Metazoa; phylum Chordata; class Mammalia; order Rodentia; family Sciuridae; genus Marmota; species Marmota monax. The sequence continues at coordinate 306,888 of NW_026695201.1, read as the reverse complement.
TCTTTGGAGTTCATTAACCTTTTCAAATTGGCAAATGGATGTTTTCCACAAAGTTTGAGAATAGTTCAATTGTAATATTTTAAATTTATTGGTTTTTTTAAAATTATACATAACAGCAGAAGCCACTTTGATATAATTATACAAGCATGAAATAGATCTTATTCTAGTTAGGACTCCATTCTTGTGGATGTACATGATGGTGAGATTCACTGTGATATTTTCATATATATATATATATATATATATATATATATATATATATGAAAATTATGTTACATTTATTCCAATGTCTTTCCTTTTCCTATCCCCCTTCCCTATTTTATGTCTCTCTTGCCTCCTGCTTCAATTCCAATATGTATATGTCATACTTTTTTATATTGTCCCACATATCCCTAAGTTTCTGTCAATTTTTTCGACTTTCTTTCAGGTCAAATAATTTTTTTTTAGGGGGGTGGTGCTGGGCCTTGTGCCTGTGAGGCAAGCACTCTACCAACGGAGCTACATCCCCAGCCCTCAGATCAAATAATTTTTATTAATACATTTTGCAATTTCACTGGTTCTTTCCTCTGACCTACCCATTCTGTTGTACACCTTATTTGATCATTTTTTAAAATAATAAATGTATTTGTAAAATCTGTTTCTCTAAAATTAGTGTATCTCTACCAAGATTTTCTGCCTTTTCATTCATTCTCTGTGTATTTTCTTTCACCCCATTGAGTGGCTGTTATTAAATTCTTGTCAAATCACTTTGACCTCAGAGGCATTTGACGTTGTTGTTACAAGTCATCTTTACCCTAGAAAATCGATCACATTTTCCGTGTTCCTTCTACATTGTATAATTTTTTATTACATCTTGGATGTCATAAACGTTAGGTTGTGTGGCTTCTGTGTTCTGTTACCTTCATCAGATGCTGGTGGTGTTGTGTTAGCAGCATTTAGTCCAGTTAGACTCTGTCTTTCCTTCTGTTGGTGGTAGCTCAAAGCTTAATTCTGTTCTTTTCATTCTTTGCCGTACTGGGGCTCTGAGACTGTCCTGCACCTGCACGTGGAGTCAGCCTGGACTTCAGCACTGTTCATACAGAGAATTATGGGGCTTCCTTGGCTTCTCCCTTTTCCAGAGTCCTACCCTCACTTCCCAGTATCTGCAGTTGACAAGTCTCCTTTCCTTTGTTCCTCCAGCTAGAAAGACGGTGGGATTTCTAGCAAAGTGTTCCTCACCTACAGTGTGCTTCTTCATGCTACAACCTGCATGCAGGTGAACCCCACTGGAAACTGTAAAACTCATCTGTGTGCCAGTCACTGCTCCAAAACTCAATTCCTCTCCACAGTCTGGCTGCTCTTTTTAATTCTGCAGAATGCCCAGGTGTTTTCTGTTTATCCAATTAATAATTGTTACCAGCTGTTGGGCTTATCTGTAGTTATTTGACAAATATCATATCAGAAATGGGATTCCAGCTTGAATATAAATGAATATATTTCTACTCTCTGGTTAATAAAGTGGTGATTCAGGGTATATATTTACATACACACTTGGACTTCAACTGTGTTAAATACTTGTTCATTTAATGTGTCTGGACATTTTTCATGCTTTTCAAATCATTTTCTAAAACATAAACAATAGTTTTATAATACTATATCATATAGATGTACCCCAATTTACCATTCTTCTTCTTTTGTATATTTTATTTTCTATTTTCATAAAAAGTTTAAGATGAAATCTTTGCATCTCTTCACTTCCTCACAATAAAATTTTATTGAGAAACAAATTACAAGGAATTTTAAAGATTCTTTTTTTTCTTCCTTTCTTTTTTTTTTAAAAATTATTTATTCTAATTTGCTATCTATGATAGCAGAATGCATTTCAATTCATAGTACACATAAAAAGCCCAATTTTTCATTTCTCTGGTTGTTTAAATACCTTTAATCCAGAAAACTTTTACACTATGTAGTCCCAAAAACGTTTTTGAAAGTTCCAACACTGTGTGGTATGGTTTTTCTTAAAAAATGTTGACAGAAATTAAATTTAATTGCTTAAATTTTAATTTATTTGGTGGCTAGTAAAATTTAAAATAATTATATTCATTTAAGGCAATGCTCTTTATTAAATACCTAGTTCAGAATAAGAATTTTTCATATTTCAAATAAGTGAAATATTCTTTTCCTAAAGAATTACACGAGTTCTTTATGAACTTAGGACATTAACCCTTTATCTGTTAGTTTACTGTCTCTTATTTTCCCTTTTGTTTATGTTATCTGAACATGCCAAAGTTATCCAGTAGATCACAAATTTGTATTCATGTACTAAGACAGCTCTCCTCTCTTAGTTAAGGGACACATGGACGTCAACCAAGACTTCTCTAAACATGAAACTAAGTCTCCATCCGTATCTGAGATGAGGGGAGGATATCCCCATGTATCATGCAAGACAAATCACTTGTCAGTTGTGCTCTCAAAAGCAGAGTATTCTGATGGTCAGAACAGCCTAATATTAGATGTTGGAGAGAATGGATTGAAGGTAGGGATTGCTAACAGCAAAGGACCATTTCAGAACCACAGACTAAGGTCATCATTTAAGAAAACCATAAACCTTGGCTGCTTCAGTCTAGAGACAGCTTAATTTTTCCAAAAGTGAGAATAATGAATATAGATTAAAACACCCACAGTTTTTTTTAAATGTACTGCACACTTAGAGGAGAAAACCTTTTGATATACATGGTCAAAGCAGTGCCTTGCTGATTAATAAAGAGACAGGCACATGGAGACATTACTGACAATGCTGGACCCCCTTTCAGGTCCCCGTGAGTCTCCACTTCCTGTCCTTACTGTCCTTTTTTGGTCAGTGAAATACTATTTGCAGACTATTTTTTTTTCTCTTGACAAATGTAAATTCTTCACTCTCCCGTCCTCGGACTGAAGGAAGTTGAATGGACCTCTCTGTGCAAACTGCTCTTTACATGAAAATGTCCCCTCTTCCCTGTCAGTGGGCAATGAACATGATTCTTCTTCAGCAACTCTTATGCCCCAGCCTACCAGTAGGACAGGGTTGCTTTACATACGGAAAGAAGAGTCAAAAAGGAACCAAGGGAAGTAGTCACCAAAAGAGGAAATAGTGGTTAGTGGGTTCTTCAGAAAGTTCTCAGAGGTTACAGATTAAAAAATTCTGGAAGATTAATAGTTCTGTGCTACTCTTTAGTTTTTCGCTTTCCTCCTTTTTCTTTTCCTTTACAGTTCCAAGCAGAGGAAACAAGTCTGACTTCTTCTGCAACCTCCCCCATGACCCGGCTCTCTCTGATCGGCACAGGGGAGGCTTGTGAACGTGCTCTACATCTCCTTTCCAACAGGTGCAAGAGTGTGGTCCCCATCGCCTCGGACCACGGAAGCTCTATGGTTACACTCATCTCCCTCCTGGTCACCTGTTTGTCATTCTGTGTGATCAGGGCTTGTCCTAATAAGGAAGTTGATCTGATGAGGAATGCCAATGAGGGACAGAGAGGAGATCTTCAGAGGAGAGGACAGACTTTCTAGTTGGCTGCTGATGGAACAATGTCTGAGCTATAAATCTCTTTAAGGTACAGCAGTTGACCAACTCCAGTGAGATGGTCCCTGAAAACAAATCTACTCAAGAAATTCATATTCCTTGTTTAGAAAAAAATTAATATTGTGCTCATCATCTATGAAGCCCTGTTATTCAGCTTCAGATTCAAGTTGACTGGGTCCCTCAACTATTTCTTCATGAACACCCCTCTGTCCCTCAGTACCTGATGGAAAGAAAGCCCCCCCACACCCCACCCTCAGTGCTAATTCTTTTCATGCAGGTTTAAATCTCCTGAAAGTGGGAATTGCTCTTTTATCCATTACATAACTATCTATATTCTGGTAGCAGGGAACATGGGCCCATATCTGTGACCTTAAGTAGAAATGAGAATTGATCATAAAGAAAAGGGGGTGGCTTTTAGAATACCTGGGCAGAAAGGTGAGAAGCAGAAGGTAGAGTGTTGTTGGGAATCTTGGGACTACTCTGCCCTGGCATCCAGACAGACTCCTCTGCCTGCCATCTGTGCCCTTGGACAACATTCTCACCTCTCTATGCCTCAGCTTCTTTATTTGTAAGATGAGAATAATGATGTCGACCTCATAAGACTGTTGTGAAGATTGAGTGCATTAACACAAAAAAAGGGTGTGGAACTACATGTGGGATTTCCCTACCCCTCGAACCACTGTTTCTGTTGTCTCATTCTGTGTGACCACGTGTCTCAATTTCTTTTTTCCCCTTTGCTTAAGGGGAGATTTCGTTTTGTTTTGGGTACCAGGGCACCAGGCGAGGGAACTCAGGAGCACTCAGCCACTGAGCCACATCCCCCAGCCCTGTTTTGTATTTATTTAGAGACAGGGTCTCACTGAGTTGCTTAGTGCCTTGCTGTTGCTGAGGCTGGCTTTGAACTCACGATCCTCCTGTCTCAGCCTCCTGAGCTGCTGGGATTACAGGCGTGGGCCACTGCACCTGGCTACGTGACTCAATTTCTATTTTGTTTTTAAGCACAGAACTTTCCACTTTCTGAGATTACCTTGTTGATTTACTTGTTTGTAGAATCAGTCTTCTCCACTGGCTTATGACTGACTCCCTTCATCACCTTTGTTATGGTTTGGGTATGAGGTGTCCCCGCAAAGCTCCTGTTAATGCAGAAATATTCAGAGGTAAGAGCATTAGATCATGGGAGCTGTAACCTAATGAGTCCATCCTAGTGAGAATGGACTAACTGGGTGGTAACTGTCAGCAAGTAGAGGTGAAGAAGAGCTGGCTCACTAGGAGTTCCTGAAGGGTCTGTCTTCCCTGTGCTCCTTCTCACCCCTCTTCTCTCTGCTTCTCCACCATGCTCTTCTGCCATGATGTTCTGACCGCCCAGGCCCAGAACAAGGGACTCAGATGGCCACTGTCCGAACCTATGGGACCATGAACCAAGGTAAACGTTCTCTCCTCTAAGTTGTTCTTAACAGGTGTCTCAGGCACAGAGTTGCAAAGGTGACCAACACAACTTCCTTTTAGGAACCATCTACCCTGGGGTCGTGATGCTGTTGCAATCTGCTTCCATTTCTTGCCAGTATATCATACAAAACCATCAAGAAGCAAGCCCCAGGGCTGGGGTTATGGCTCAGCGGTAGAGTGCTCACCTAGCACGTGCAAGCCCTGGGTTCGACCCTCAGCACCACATAAAAATAAGTGAATTTTTTAGTTGTGTCCAACTACAACTAAAATATATATATATATATAAAGAAGCAAGCCCTAGTTTTTCTTCTTTAGTAAACGAGTTATGTGAATATTGTTTAGCCATAAAGAAGAATGAAATAGTGTCATTTTCAGGGAAAAGGATGGAACAGGAGATTATGTTAAGCAAAATAAGCCAGATGAAAAACAAATATTGCATGTTTTCTCTCATATGTGAATTTAGAAATTAAAAAAAAGGTGGGGGGACTGTTAGGTAAAGAGAAGGACAGAGGGAGGGGAGGAGAAACAGGGAAATATGCAGGTATGAAATTGTCACAATGAATCTACTTATTTTGTACAATTAACATACACTAATAATCATACTTTTTAAATAAGAAATTCTGCATGAGGCTGTAGGTATGGACTGACAGAGGAAGGCTATGCAGCCTATATACATACATACATACATACGTATATATTTCCTTTTGAGGAACTGCCACTCTTCATGCACAACCTTGTGGCTAGGTAACACCTCACTCAGGATAAGCCATACAAGTTGCGCGGTCCCTTGATAATCCACGGTTAAGCATTAAATTTCTAGTAAGATAGTGTCAAACTAGGTACTATTTCTCAAAAGAATGTTTATTTCCAGAAAATAGAATAGTTTGTTCTGAAACTCTAGGAGTCTGCGCTCTAATCCTGCTCCATTCCTTCTTTCAACATGCATCATTGTGACACTTACTTCAGATGACACCATATCTGCTGTACCATAAATCTCAAGTGGCAAGCAGCTTCCGTGGCAATCTGGAACACTGCAGAGCTCTCCCTTGCCCCAGGACTCACTCAAAACTGAATCAAATGGGTAAGAGAGCAGTACACTTAAGTGAGGAATATGTTGCCTCCAAAAAGACCTACCAAGTTTTGTACCTCTTCTTTAGCAAAAAGGGGGCACAAGGCACAGCAATTTTCTTTAACTTTGGAGATGTCTTGACATAGGAATATAATCTCACTTGTGGGAGTTTATGAGGAGAAAATGAGATACTTAGTTCAGCACCGGACATTAAGTAAGTGCTTAATAGATATTAACTGTGATGATGTTTATTATTGTTACTATATCCAACATTTAAGCATGACTACATAAAAAAGGACTTTCAGACCTTCAAAATCTCCCTTTCTCCCCCTTCTGACTATAATTAGCAAAGTCAGAGAAGAACAGATATAACATCCAATTTACAGATAACTGCACCCATATCTCTTCATAAAAAGCAGTCTTCAAATTCAAGAAGCCAGCTCATATCTGTGCAAACAGCTGTTAGGTGTCTGCATCGTTTTAAATGTAGCAATATGTTCCAGTGAAGCCCTAGACTGCTTTATGGTTTCTACAAGAATCCGACAGGAAACATCCTCAGTCTATACCTGCTGCATCCATGCGTGTGAATGTGGGGCCGGGCTGTGAGGGAAAGGAAGGGGGTATAATGGTTGTTAGGAAGGAATACAGTCTTTGGGGTTCCTAGGACTGAACCCTTCCTGATCCTAGAAAGAACGGACAGGGCTCTTGGGTTTCTATGAGTTAGTCCCTCTGTTATGGTGTGGATCTAGAAGGTTCTCCAAAAGGCTCATGTTTTGAGGGCAAAACCCCCAATGCAGCAAGGCTTAGAGGTAGGATTTGGGGAGTAGAGCTCCAACCTTATTGGTGGATTAATCCATTGGTTGAATGAACTACTGAGCAGGTAGGGTGTCGCTGTGGAGAATGGATCATTGAGGGGGCATGGCCTTGGGGACTGTCTGTCCCTGGCCCCTTCTCTCTCTCTCTCTCTCTCTCTCTCTCTCTCTCTCTCTCTCTCTCTCGCTCTTTTGCTTTCTCTGACTCCTGACTGCCATGAGCTGAGCAGCTCTCCTTAAGAGATAAACTAAAATTTGGAGAAGGGAATGAAAAATCTCAAGTTCAGAGGGCAAAGGCAGTGGTGGAAGGATCTGAAATGAGAATAAGGAAAAGAAAGGGAGGCTGTAGGTCAAGGAGGGATGTGATCATCTGCTCCTGAATAGATAGAACTCTTCAGTATCCTCCTGACCCTGTTTCTAAAGGCCCAGCTGTGTCCCAGAAAGTTCTAGAATGATTGACTGTGGACTCCACTACTGGGAAGGGTGTTGTAGATCCAGCAGTATGCCTAAGCAGAGGACCCACCCAGGGGCACTTATTCCCAAGAAGCTTCCCTGATACTGACTGGGATCAGTGTCATTTACAGGCTTTGGGTATGGAACACTCATTTACTGTTGAACTGACACAGGGCGCACCCTGAGATACTCATGACACCTATGGGATCACTGAGATCCACTAGGTAGATAAGGAGCTAAGTGCATATACTCTGGAGGTGGATTAGAATAATTTAGTGCATGCTGAGTTTGAGACCGGTGGGCATGTCTTTTTATCTTTTTATTACTTATATGTACCAGTCACCATTTTAAGCATTTCAAATATTAACTCAATTAATAATGATGAAAAGGTTAAGATTTCTGCTCAAGGGGAAAGCCAATGGGCTTTAGAACATATGAGTAAGTGTGTTGCAAGGTAGGGGCAAAGTAGAAACTATAGAGAATGGACGGACAATGGCAGATAAGAAATACTCTGCCAAAATACATGGTGTTAAGGTTTTGGATGCTAACGAGACTGCAGAGGGCAAGCCGTTCTTTAGAAGTCTTTCTTCAATCAGTAGGTGAGCATCGAAAGAGAGCAGAAATCAAGTAAACTTTGGGCAACACTATACAACCAGTGAAGTGAAACTCAACTAAATAGCCCAGCACATGAGACACAGGAAATACTCAATAGATAACTAATAAACGCGTGAGTGAAGGATGTCTTTCAGACACAGAAGCTGAGACTTGAACTGTTAATAGAACAGCAAATCTTAAAGCCCCAGGTTAGCCATAATATTGCCCTGTATTTAAGCAGATCTGAAAATATTTCCTAACCTTAGGATCTGCCACAGTCCGGCTGCAGCAAAATAACCTGGGGCTGACGAGCAACTTGTGTAGATCAATACAGCAGGAGTGGGAGCCGTTTGTTGTAGGACAACAGAGGTATTTATACATTCCACACAGCTTATCTAATTAACATAAACTCGATACAGCAGTCAACCAATAAGGAATCTCCACACTTAATGGCTCGCTGGCGTTACTTCACAAACCACTCCCTCTGGCAAAATGCCAGGCGTCATCCAGACTTGTTTACAGACCTTAACAAGGATCATAGCAGAGGAAGTGGCAATTAGCAAATACCAAAAACTTGACTTCTCTTTTAAAAAATATCTGGCAATGTCCATCGATCCCACAGAGGACAGCTTCTGTCCTCAGACTTGAATTGTATGGTAATTACCAAAAGACCTTACTTGGAGTCTCCTGGAGCAGAACATCAGGCCACTATATTTTTGGGGTGGGGGTGCTGGTTCTAGGTGAACAGATGCCAGGGAGCAGGACCTGGATTGGGTGGACCCTCTGCCTTCCTCAGATGCTCATGAAAGCTTCTCTCCTCTTAATCTTTGCCCTCAGGGCATCTTTAGGCTTGGGGAAGGGGGGGACTGTTCAAGCTTTCCTTAGATGATGAGCTCCTAACCTCTTAAATAAAAAATTAGCAGTACGTAAGAATAAAAATAATAATGATAATAGAAATACTAACATTTATTGAAGCCTCACTAGCAATGACATGTGTTAATCATGTTAATCTCTATGCTAACTACCACCAAGTAACATGCATACTAGAATTGAAGAATATATGGAGATCTACTGTTATTCTATAAAAGCCCACATCAAAATGCTGGATAAAAGAAATCATACAATGTCAACAGGTGCAAAAGATATTGGAATAGTTATTAAAAAATCAGTATCTAGAGGCTGGGGTTGTGGCTCAGTGGAGAGCACTTGCCTTGCATGTATGAGGCCCTGGATTTGAGTCTCAGCACCACATAAAAATGAATAAATAAGGATATTGTGTCCATCTAGAACTAAAAAAAAATTAAAAATAAAAAAATCAGTATTTATTCCTAAAGTAATCATCTCATAATTTGGAAGAATATTTACTTAACATGATAAAGAATATGCATTCTAGGCTGTGGTTGTGGCTCAGCAGTACAGTGCTTGCCTAGCATGTGCGAGGTGCTGGGTTCGATCCTCAGCACCACTTATAAATAAATACATAAAAATAAAGGTATTGTGTCCGTCCAACTACAATTAAAAATACATATATAAAAGAATATGCTTTCTAAATTGACATCCAGTGTTATACATAAAAATATAGAATTTAAAATGCTGTCTAAAATGGAGCTAGGACCAAAATGTTTACAATTATCATATGCATAGCATTTAAATCCCAGCAGACACACTAGAATGAGAATAAAAATTAAAGGCATGCATAGTGGAGACTAAGGTTTTAAAAATTGCTATTCATTCTTTATTCATCTCACCATACTTCTTTAGCACTTGCTTGTTTGCTCTTATTGCCATGAACCACCTGCTCTTGATCATGTCATCTATGTGGAATAGTTAAAAACACATGAATTATGCCAGGTGTGGTGGAACAACCCTGTAATCTTGTGACTCAGGAGGCTGAGGCAGGAGGATCACAAGTTGAAGACCAACCTCAGCAACTTAGTGAGACCCTGACTCAAAATTTAAAAAAATTAAAAGGGTGGGGGTGTAGCCAGCAGTAAAGTGTCCCTGTATTTGATCCCAAGTACCTCCAAAATCTGAAAAACAACCAAAGAAAGCACAAATACACATTAATTAGAAATATTCAAGATAAATATAAAAAAATGAAATCCTTGAATATTATCAATCACCAGTTTTAGATTACAATAAAAAAGTTCCATCTAAAATAACAATAAAAATAAAAAATAGTGGAAATGTTATAAAAATGTTGGTTCATTTCAAGTTCACTTGTACATTCTGTAGAATTTTGAACTACCTGCAGAGTTTTCCTTGAAACTCAATAAAATATTCAAAAGTCTATCTGGAAAAGAACATGGGTGAGAATGTTAAAGGATAGATTATTTTAAAAGAACAATGTTGAAAATCTACTTCCATATAATTACACATCCATGGAAAATAATCTAAACCCAGAAATAATAATATCAATAATATAAATCTAGAAATAAATCTAATTATATATTCTTTAATGCATGATAAATAAACATCACCAAACATATATTTTCAGGCTCTACTATAAATTTAAAAATAAACTTTGGAAGATTATAGGTAAATTCTTTTTTAATTTTCTAAAACCTGATGGAAAATTAAGGCTATTTTAAAATAGATTATCTTGATAAACATTGATGTTGTAGAAAAATCAGAGATTCTATAATATAAAAACTAAAAAGTTATGTATTAAAATAACAGAACTAAAGTAGAAACTAATTTTGTGTTGGAAAAAAAACATTTACAGCAAATAAATCAAAGAGTTGAGATAGAATATAAATAATTCATATAAACTGGTAAGAACAACTTGAAAGTGTTACTGAGTAAATGGATAAAGAGCATGATTATATAATACAAAAACACTCCCGCGAGCTGCTGCTGAGCTGACAATGAGCTTCACACGAACCATTTTTTATCCCCAAAACCTATCAAAGCATCTAGCACATACCTTACGGTCAATAAATATTTCTTATATGAATGAACGAATCCATTCAAGAAACAGGAATGGAGGTGCAATCTACAGTCATTAAATTTACAGCATCAGCAACCACTCCAAAAGGCTAAGTGCTATTTAACCAGTGTAGGGAGATTGGCTGAGACCGGCAGATTGCGACATTGCTGCTGGCAGTGCAAACGGTAAAGCTCATTTGGAAAGCCAGTGGGCAAAAACTGGCATGTATTTTGACACAGTAATCTCTGTACCAAGAATCTAAAATAAGTGTGGAGAAAAAGATGTACATAAGGATGTTCATTATAGTTATTATGATAATACCGAGGAAATAAAAGCAGAATCCTGTATCTTAACGCTCATTAAAACGAGATTAGGACAAATAAAAATTTTTAAGAAAACTAGGTTATAGGGGGAGATATGGTTGAGTGGCAGGGTACTCGCCTAATGTGTGTGAGGACTTGGGTTCAATCCCCAGCACTGCAAAATATAAAAATAATCTAGGTTAAAAATTATACATATACAAATAGCAAAACAGTTCATGAAACAAGATGAGCTACAAAATTGAGACTGTTTTACTTTTTAAATGTAACTAATATTTAATGTACAAAAAAATTGGTCTCAAACTTCATCATATTAGATTTAACATTTGGACTCTATGCCTGTAATATCCAGGCTGCACAAATGGTCTCTTCTTAAACATCAAAGAGCAGTTGCGTATTCTCTTCAATGTTCTTGAACCCCCACCCCCCTGTTTCCTACTGCCGTCATCCTATCACACTGGATTATAACTGCTTTCTTACTTTGAATTTCCTTTGTTAGACTGTAAGCTTCTTGAGGTTAGGGACAGTGGTTCAGTCTTCTTGGTAACTACGACATTCACACCCGGAATGGCACAGTAAGTTTTCATGGATCTATCTGTTAAAGAATGAAAAAACATGAAAATTGTCTCCACCAAGTGCTCTTGCAAAGTTGCTGTTCCCCAGGTAAGATTTTGGTGAGACCGGACATCTGTCAAACCCTCCTTTGGACAGTAAAGCCAACCAGCAGTGAGGGAAGATCACCTGCCAAGAAAGGCGAAGGACTAGACTTCATTCTCCATTGTCTTCCTGTTTCTGTGCTATGCCACATCAGTGCTGGGGACCAAGAGAGGGAAATCTGAGGAGCCTAGCAGTCCTGCTGATGGACTGGGGAAGTATCCATCAGCTGTCCCATGCTTCTGGGTGAAGGATAAACCTAGAAAGGAGAAAGATGCAATGGTCACTGGGGAAGCCATGAGCCTGTGAGTTTTGTGGGGAAAATGGGTTTAAGATATCATCCACTGTGGAGAGGATATCAAGCGCGATATCTATGCAAGGTTTCATCAAGCAGGGGAAAATCAAGGAGAGAATTAAGTGTCCTCCGTTACACACCTGCTGGTTCTCGAAGTCCCCCTTCCTAACTCTGAAGGAGACAGAGGGATTCTGAGATGCCAGGCAAGAGAGAATGAGAAAATGAATGAACTATTATTTCAAGAAAGGGAGAAATGATGTTTTCTATAAGAAACTCAAGTTTCAACCTACCAATAGCATCCTCAAGCAACATAGTGGCCTCCAACAGTGACCTGTGTGTGTGCACTGCTTCTTGGGCAGGTTTATGTATGGAGCAGAACTTCAGATCTACACAGATCCAAGTTCAAGGCAATGGCTACCCGCTAGGTGACCGCATTAGATGCAAACAAAGCCTATAGAGGGTTGGACGACAGTATGCCCATCAAGGTCTCTGTCCAATTGAGCCACATCAATGGCACATTGCTTTGTTTTTAAGTGACCTTCTTGCTGATGCTGACTGCACTAGGCTTCCTTCAAGGAATTCTGAGCCTCAGTGTCTAGGGATTGTCTCTTCTTTCTTCTCTCTTGAGCTGTTTCCACCTCGTCCTGATGCCAGCACTTAGGTCCACCACAGGGAGCCCAACGTGACCCTGAACATGAGATTTGGTTTTCTCTGTAGATCAAGATATCCAGCTCCAATCCCACTTCTTCGGCGAGGCCTGAGCCCTGGGATCAAGCTGAAATAACTCCCTGGTGCTCCAGGTCATCACTAAATCGGGTGAAGACTCAGGGTCCCCAGGGTATGAGGCTGAGCAACTTCCATGTCTGGAAACATACCAGAGATCCTGAATTCTTGTGTAGAAGGAGTTTGATATGAAAAGACATTGAGACAAGAAAGAGAAGAATAGAGCAGGGCTATCACTTGGATGTTAGTTCTTTCTTTGCCTGGAAGGTGGGAACAGAGGTTTATTCCAAAGATTACTAAGTTTAATTGGGAACAAACATCTTTGTTTATTTTTAGGAATACACATTGCAATGGGAATACACACAATGTAGTTTACTATGAGCACATTCAAGAAAGTTGAAATGGGGGGAACTTTTAAAGGTAAAATGGGGACTGTTACATAAATTGTTTTGAGATAATAATCCTTGGCTATAAGGATCAATAACAAGGGTAATGTGCATGTAAGGTTGAACAGGCCTTTGATAGTCAGATGTCCTTGCAGAAATAATTTCTGTGTGAGATTGAAGTGGCCTTTGTGCAGGCTAGGGTTCTAGGAGAGTCTTCTGTGATCACTGCTACCTCATATGTGTATAAATAAGATCTTCTCCTTTATAACCTCCCAGCTTTAGTTAGTTAGCATTTGGCATAAACAACTCCATTTTTATTTTGACAACTCTCACACCCTCATGAGTCCCATGTAAATAAATACACTAAACATAATAATGTGGTGTAAGTAGTTTCTAACTGGAATCGGAAAACTAGTTGTGAAGAGCAAACAGTTGAGGCCACACTCCACGTCAACAGTGCCCTTTTATATCCATCTACTTATGCTATAATCATGGAATGACATGTGCTGTACTACATTAACAGAGCTTGATTACATGAAGGATTACTCAAAGCCATTAGGTTCCTGGTTAAAGGGGTTCCCTTCCTCATTCTGCATCCTCTGCTTCCCACTCCTGGAAAAAGAAAATTCTTTTGTTGTTGTTGTTGTTTGCTTGTTTTTACTAGGGATCAAACCCAAGGGCACTTTATGTCTCCAGTCCTTTTTATTTCTCATTGTGAGACAGGGTCTTGCTAAGTTGCCTACTCTAGCTCTGAACTTGAGTTCTTCCTCCTGCTTCAGCCTCCTGAGTCACTGGGATCACAGGTGTGGGCCATTGCACCAAGCGGGATAAGTTAATTCTTAATACAGCTTCTAGATTAACTTTCAACTTGACATCAACTTAAAAGAAAAAAAAATGAGCATTTGACTTTCTTAGGCAATGTGGGCCTGAATATTTTTCTTTCTTTGCCTCCACACTCCATCCAGCAGAGTTTGTCTCTGTGCTTTGAACTTAGCGATCCTGACATACTCTCATTGGTCAGCTCCAAACCAATAAGACATGAAAATAAGATGAGGGGCTAAGAACAGCAAGTTACAGGTACAGCGGTTAGGAAAGACACCACAGAGTCTTGAAGATACCATGAGGTCTGTGGTGTGTACTTTTTCCCTCTCTGTTTTCAGAAGAGTCAAGATGTGGCAGAACAAAAAGAAAACAGGATTTGGACCAGCAAAATGCCAACTGTTGTTTACTAGTTGTTTGATCTTGGAAGCTAATTGTTCTCTCTGAACCTCAGTTGTCTTATCTGTAAATTGGGAGTAGTTGCTCCTCTCTCATCAGGTTGTTGAAAGATTGCATGAGACCCTCTAAAACATGCCTGTTGCAAAACAGCGAATGATAAATCGTACCTGTAATATCCAATTATTATAATCATTATTATGGAAAGCACTGTTCTTATAGAATTTCTAAATTCTATAAGAATTTAGAGATTGCTAATGACTTTAACCATATTGCTGCCACTACATTTTCCCAGTCTGAATCTCCAAACACAGAAACACAGGTGGAGTCCTCATATGCACTCATAGTCCTAATCGGGGGGAGCAGATTCTTCAGATCTTCAAATATTCAGAATATTTTAGTTGGGTTTCTTGGGTCTAGCAACAGAAACCAATTCTGGCTGTCTTTTTTAAAGGGGGATAATTTACTGGAAGGACCTCAAGGACTCAGAAAATTGGAAGAAGAATAGGCTTTAAAAATGAATAGAACCCAGAAGGAATTGACAGCCCAGGCCGCAGGAACCCTGCAAATGTCATGCTGCAGAAAGTTGGTCTCCACAATGTGCAGATCCATGCACCACAGAGGCTCCACACCCTGATGTCACCAGCTCAAGCTGCAAAGTCCTGGGATAAAAATCTAACTGGCTGAGCCAAGGTTCCATGCCCAGGTTTTGACGGCATTTGGGTAGGGAGTGGAAGAATCTCACATGCTGCGCTATTTTCCACCGAGTCCACGAGCAAGGTGATACCGCCTGAAAACAAATAGAAGTGCTAATTGGAGGGCAGTTTTGTTCCCAAGACATGGAGTAAGTAAATGACAAGAATCTGCTAAAGACAGTGACCTGGGCATCTAAGACCCTAAGTAAATCATTAGTTTTAATTATATTCTTCTTCTATCCCTGGGCATCTAAATGAAAGTGCTAAGCTATGGCTAGTTTTAGTTCCCAGTCTTTTTTTTTTTTTGAAATCCACAATAACCCACCCATTTCATGATGTGGAGATGATGCTGCAAGAGAGGTTACTACAAAAAGCAGCTTGGGAGTCTGAGGCAGGAGGATCCCAAATTCAAGGCCAGCCTTGGGAATTTAGTGAGGCCCTCAGCAACTTAGCAAGATTCTATATCAAAATAAAACACAATCAATAACATGAAGAAAGAGACTACAGAATGGGAGAAAATCTTTACCACACACACCTCAGAGCACTAATCTCCAGGATATATAAAGGACTCAAAAAAACTTAACAACAACAACAACAACAAAACAATAATGGGCTAAAGAACTGAACAGAGGCTTCACAGAAGAAGAAATACAATTGATCAACAAATATATGAAAAAATGTTCAACATCTCTAGTGATTAGAAAAATGCAAATCAAAAACTTCTCTCAGATTTCATCTCACTTCAGTCAGAATGGCAATTATCAAGAAGACAAGAGCAGTAAGTGTCAACGAGGATGTGGGGGGAAAGGTTCACTCATACATTGCTGGTGGGACTGCAAATTGGTGCAACCACACTGGAAAACAGTCTGGAGATTCCTCAGAAAACTTGGAATGGAAGCACCCTTTAACCCAGTATTCCATGCCTCGGTTTATACCCAAAGGACTCAAAATCAGCATAGTATAGTGACACAGTCATATCAATGTTTATAGCAGCTCAATTCACAATTGGTACACAATGTAATCAACCTAGATGCCCTTCAACAGATGAATGGATAAGGAAAACGTGGTACATATACACAATGGAATATTATTCAGCCTTAATGAAGAATGAAATTATGGCATTTGCAGGTAAATGGATGGAGCTGGAGAATATCATGCTAAGCAAAATAAGTCAACCCCCCCAAACAAAAGTCTGAATGTTTTCCCTGATAAGCAGATGCTGATCCATAATGGGGGTGGCTAGGGAAGAATGTAAGAACTTTGGATTGGGTGGAGGGAAGTAAGGGAAGGGGAGGGGGTGAGGGGGTGGGAAGGATGATGAGATGAGATGGACATTATTACCCTATTTACATATACGATTGCAAGATCCATGTGACTCTGCCTGGTGTACAGCCAGAGGAATGAGAAGTTGCTTCATTTGTGTAAAATGTATCAAAATGCATTCTGCTGCCATGTATAATTAGCAGGAGATTGCTAATGACTTTAACCATGTTGCTGCCACCACTATTCTAAAAAATAGAATAAAATAAATAAATAAGTAGAATGAAGAAAGGGCTGGGGATATAGCTCAGTGGTGACGTGCCCAAGTCTTCAGTACCAAAAAAGGGGAGAGGGTCCAAAACTTTAGGGTCTGGTGGCAAAGAGCTTCTCTATTCAAGAGGGAGAATAGCTCATCATGCTAGGCTGAGGAAGCTTTGGGAGAGAGCGCTCTTTTAAAAATCTCCTTCAGAACACCTCTGCCTCTGGCCTTTCTGCCATCTTGTATTCTCCTTTTCTTCCCTGACGTATTCCACAAATCCTGAAGCTGGGCCAAAGGCAAGACATGGAAGGGTCTTGTCCTTCCCTACCTGTGCCCCTATTAAGAATTCTATTCTATCATTTTTTCAAGCATTCACTCAACTTATCTGCATTTGGGCTACTTTGCTTATTACTCTGTATTGACTCTGGAGAAAATATTAAATTCCTACTATGCACATTTTCACAAATGACCATATTGTTGGCTCATATAATAATGCATAAATTATTTACAAGTTAAAAGTGAGGAGGTTTAACATAAAAATACATACTTTGAACTTCTCTTTAAAAATTGGAAAAATCAAGTAATAGCTGATCTTCAGAACATGTGCTATTATCAGCTATTGATAGCAATACTCGGAAGCTGAATCACAGCTGCCACCTTTAAGTGGAGCACACGTCCTCCAATTGGCCATAGTCTCTGCCACTCCCTATTGTCTCCCAACACTGAAGACAAGTGACAATTACCACTTATTCTCACAAATGTCCAAGTGTTTGACTTTCAATAGATTGAAGAAGACAATGAGCTTTTATCTGTACCTGTGAGAGAATAAAACAAAACAGAAGAACTTGTGGTTTTATGAAAAGAAGGGAGAGATTGTTTCTTTGTGAAAGCAGAAAAAAATCTTCATATATATATATATATATATATATATATATATATATATGAAGCGATTATTGTTAAAGAATTATGACTAGAGAAAATGACTGTTGAAGAGCTTCATGAACTAAAAAATAAAGAATTGAACTTTGAACTGGGTTTCTATAAAGTGTTTGTAAATTAAATATAGCTATGATAAAGTGGATTTATGTATTATGTAAAAAAAATTCCACAGAAGATAAATCTGTAATCTACGTCTGTTTTTTATTTTTAGTGTTTATTTATGACACATAAGATTATGCTTTAATATATGTATGCATTTTGAAGTGGCCCAAAACAAGCCAGTTAACATGGGCATTACCCCATATATTTAACTTTTTTTATGGTGAGAACCCTCAAAATCTACTCTCCTAATGAAAACAACACAGTAAATCCTGCTGTTGTGTACATCCATAAGAATGGGGTCCTAACTAGAAAAAGATATATTCCATGCTTGTAGAAATATATCAGAATGGACTCTGTTATTATATATGACTAAAACGAACAGATAAATTAAAAACAAATTTTCAAGTATATAATGTATCATTACTAACAGTAGTCACCATGATATACAGTAAATCTCCAGAATTTATTTCTCCTAACAGAAATTGTGAAGCCTTTGAGCAACATCTCCCACCCTCTCCAGCCCAGACTGGTACCATCTTCCACTCTCTTCTCCAATGAGCTTGAAATTTTAGAGTCCACCATGAAGGATCTGTCTTTCTGTGCCTGGCTTGTTTCACTTAACATAATGTCCTCCAGGTTTATCCAGGTTGTCACAAAAATGACAGGATTTCATTATTTTTTCAATAAAAAGCCAAATAGTTCTCCATCGTGTGTTTATATTACATTTTCTTTACCTGTCTCTCCATGGACAGACAGACAGATTGATTCCACATCTTGGCTGTTGCAAACAATGCTGAAATGAACATGAGAGTGCAGATCTCCCTTCAACCTGATTATTTCACGTCCCTTGGCCACACACCCAGGAGTCAGACTGCTGGGTCATAGGGTAGTTCTATTTTAAATTTTTCCAAAAATCTGCACATTGTGTTTCTACCATGACTGTACTAAAGAATGTCTATCAGCAGAATTATGATTCCAGGAGAGAATCAACCATTGGCTGATATTCAGGAAATTGAAAATATGACTATAGAACTGAAAGGCTAAGTGTGTGAAAATTTTAAAGTAACTCATTTCATTTTTCTATTGCAATTTATTAGAATATAAATATAAATAATGCTTAGGTTAACTATGTTTATCTCAATATCATTAACACTCAAGATGGGACTGAATACTTTGCTCATGGTGACAATAGCATATTAAGGTAAGTCTTTCCCATTAATAACTGTGTGTAACCACACCAAAACTTAGTGGCTTTCAACAACAGCCATTTGTCTATCTCATGATTCAGCCATTTGGCAATGTGGGTGGGGCTCAGCTGGACAGTTAACTGGACTCTCCTGGACTCACTCATGCATTTATGTTGTCAGCTCACAGGTTCGGGCCATCTTGCTTGTGATGGCTTCCTTTGGATTGGCTGAGGTGACTGGGTCCACTCTCCAAGATCTTTCCTCCTTCAGCATGCTAACCCAGGTTTATTCACATAGTAGTTAGTGTCTTCCGAATAGTGAAAGTGAGGCATGCGAGCCCTCCTGAGCACCACATTCAGAACTTTCACCACATTGCTTCTGCCACTTCTAACAGCGAAAGCAAGACTGGAGGAAAACTGTTCCGTTCATGCACTTATGATCCCAATTGTGTGGGTTTCTACACCAAGCAAGCTTCTAGTTCTCCACAGACACAAACTGGGTGTCCCTACAACTTAATCTACCTAGAGTTAATGTAGAGCCCCCGGGTTGAGTGTCCAGCAAGAATGCTCTGCACATCCGATGCTATTCACCTATATTCACAGAAGTACCCACACTTCTGTCCAACATGGCTACAAATCAGCTTTTCATCGCTGTGACCAACAGATCTTACAGGAACAACATAGAGGAGGGAAAGCATATGTTGGGTCATAGTTTCAGAAGTTCAGTTCCTGGTCAGCTGACTTTATAGCTCTGGGCCTAAGGTGGGCAGACATCTTGGCAGAAGATGGTGGAGGGAAATAGTTCAGGACGTGGTAACAAGGAAGCCAAGAAAGAGCTCTGCTCGCCAACCAATGGCATACCTCCCTGTGACCCACCTCCTCCGGCCACTCCCCACTTGGCTACAGTCACCATCCAGTTGATCCTTGTCAGTGCGTCAATCCACTGATTAGGTTACAACTCTCATAATCTAATCTCTTCGTATCTGAACACTCTTGCATTATCTCACGCATGAGCTTTTGGGGAATCCTGCATATTCAAACCATGTCAGATTTCCACAAGCCCCTCATAAGATTTGATAATTTGCTAAAATGGCTCATAGAACTCAGTCAGGGAAGCACTTAATTTACCTTCACCAGCTTATTATAAAGCATATGATAAAGAATACAGATGGACAGCCAGATGAAGAGGCACCTAGGGTGAGGTCTGGAAGAAGTCAGAGCACAGGAGCTTCTGTCCCCGTGGAGTGGAGATGGGCCACCCTCCCATCACCAAAGTAGAGGCTCTCTGAACCCTGTACCAAGGGGGTTTGTGGAGGCCTCACCACATCACGTGATCTATTATTAACTTAATTTCCACTCCCTCTTCCTTTCCTGGACTATTAGGTTGTGTATGCTTGGGAAGGTAGAACTGAAAATTTTAGACTTCGATTCATGACTTGGTCTCTCAAGGCTTCTAACTAGATCCTTTCCAGATACCATCCAAGAACCCATCAAGAGCCACCTTCCTAGAACAAAAGGTGGTCCTAGTGTCTAGGAAATTTCAAAAGATTTAAGAGTTTGGTGTTGTGAGCTGTAGTTAAAGAATAAATATTAGAATAAAAGATATTCCTAGCTCCCATATCATTCAGGAAATTATGAGTTTCATAAGCTGTGTACCAGAAACCAAAGTATATTTATCATGTCACAAAAACACAAGGTCAAACCATGTTTAAGAACTATAAAAATAGATTCAACTTTTTGGGAGAAGCTGCAAAATTACACTGTAAGCCTATGGATACGGGGAGGGAAATAACTTATGGCCATTTTTGCCACTTACCACAAGTCTTAAAAAGTCAAATATAGCTTGAACACATTAGTTAACAGAATCTAGATGTACCCCTACCATGATCTGTATTAACATTGAACGTGTTAGAAAGTTTAAATTCAAGATGGAAATGTTTTGCCATGACAGAGGATTTAAATCCATCGTCACATCATCCAAAGCCATCACTCTGTGCTAACACTTTAGATATAGAATAAATACATCTCAAACTCAGTAATAAAAAGGGGGGCATGGGCTAGATGAGTTCTCGATGTTACGGTAACAGAGAGATTAACACTTTATGTGATGAATAAGATGTAGAATATGGAGATCAGCCACACAGGGAGTTTAGGAGGTACTATGTCACTATGGCTATAATTTGAGGTTAGTCAGCTTTTTATGGCTGTGATACTTGCACAAAACAACTTAGAGGAGGAAAGATTTATTTTGGCTCCTGGTTAATGGGTGTCAGCCCATGATGCATTGCTGTGGGACTCTGAGGTGAGGCAGAGCATCATGATCAAAGGGCACAGCAGAAATATGCTTTCAGCTCGCAGCAGCCAGAAAGCAAAGAGAGAGCGGGGAAGGGCCAGAAAGACGACAAACCCTTCTAGGGCCCACCCCCAGTGAGTTTTTCTCTCAACTAGTTTCCACCTGCCAGGAGTCCATTCAACCATCAATAAATGAATCCACTGAGGAGCCCAAAGCCCTTATGATCCAGTCGCTACCCAAAAGCCCCCCCCCCCTTGGAGCACATGAGACATTCCAGATCCAAGCCACAAGAAGTGTCTTCCACAGGTCCAGGTTTGGAGGACTGGGGATATAGCTCAGCACTTGCTCAGCATGGGAGAGGCTCTGGATTCGATCTGCAGTATCAATCAATCAATCAATCACAAAGGTATATATATGGGCTTGGTCTCCAGGGTGGAGATATTGGCAAGTGCTGTACTGGGAGGCAGGTATCTCCCAAAGTGGGAGGTCCTTAGGTCACTAAGGGAGTACCCTTGGAAGACAGTGTTCATGGGACACATTGATAGTTCTCATGAGAGGACTGATATAAAAGCCCAAGTTTGGCTCTGCCCTTCCTCTCTCAGTTCCGGGCTTAAGGTGTAACCTTTCGTTCTGACACAACTGTCCCTGCTGTTGTCCTCTGCCGCCCTGACCACAAGCAAGCCAGTGAGGTGCTGTGCCTTTGAACCTCTAAAACTGTGAGATAAACAAATCTTTCCTTTACAAGTTAGTTGCCTCATGTATTTCTTTGTAGTACAGGTGGCTTACTTGCAGCACGGTGAATTAAAAGGAAATAAATTGTTTATGTCTTCCACTGAGCAATCTTCTTACCAAAGACCAAATAGTTGGACTTTTAGCGGACAGTGCCTCCCCTTTCAGCACGCTGACTACTTCTGAGATAAGCATTTGCAATTACCCCAAATTATGCTCCTCTTCATTGAAATCAGTTTCCAGAAATAAAAGGAAAGGATTGAACTACATATCCCAAATTGTGGAATCGAAAAATGAGTTCAGAAAGGAAAGATCTGAAAATAAACCAGTATGGTTGAATTTACTTTTTTTTTCAATTAATATTGATAGTGAGCCTGAAGAGTCACAAATAGAAATAATTGAGGAGTAAGGCAACACTGAGAAACAATATAGCAATGGAGGACTGCCAGGATTCTACAAAGAAGAAGTCCTCCTAAATATAAAAACGATTGTGCACAGTTCCTTCGCATGGTCAGAAGTGCCGACATTTGCAAATAATTGTTTGCCTTTATAAAACAATAAAACTAAATATGGCAACCGTTTAAAGAACACAAAGCTGAATCCTACGTTGCATATACAATATGAAATGTAAGTTCTCACACTAATTTCTTGGTGCAGAAGAAGCGATGTCAGGTTTCCAGTTCCTGACTGAAAAATAATGACTACCGAAGGAAAAACTTTATGTTTGCATGACAATTTGGACTTTTCAAGTTTGGATTGAAAATATAGTCTCTAATACATTCTTATATTGTTACAAGCATATCCAATATTTCAGTAAAAAATAATTGAATTTCATTGCATTCTGGAAGTTGATTATTCTAACATGTCATTCCCTTCTCTCTACATTGCTGATCCGGCTCCCACAGGCTTTGAATTTGCAAAGCCTATTTGAAATAGACTAAGTCAGATTAAAACAAATGCCAGGGGCACCAATCTATGAAAAGCAATCAAACCAGAATAAATCGGTAAAATGTGAACTCACTCCACTCCCATAAAGTAAAGAGGACCCTCCAGTGTAATTTTTTAAAATAGGCCTTTCTAAAATGGGCTTTTTGTTAAATATTTTTTGTGGTGTGCAGTTCAAGCTAAAAATGGGTTGTCACAGACAGCATTCAGAAGTCATTTAATGCACAGTTTAATGTTGTGTCCTGGTGAACTGGTGATTTTACTTTAGTCTCTAAAATTTTAAGTTCTTTTATATTCAGTTTTCCAATAAATTACCTGATTTGGTAAATCATAAAATCTAATGAAGGTTATAGTTTTAAATGTTTTATTTTGGTGATCCTTTTTCAAAACTTATCTTTTAGCCAACGGAAGTAAAGTAGTAAGAAAGTCAGTTGCCCCATTAAATGAAGTTCATGGAAAATCAGTATCACCTCTTCGATTTCCTATAAGTGTTATGTGCCTCCCTAGCTTTTTCTGAAAGGGGTCAGGGCAAGAGTAAAAATGTATGTGTATACGTATGTGTGTGACAGTATATATGGCTATAATTTCATAGTTCTATTAGAAAAATACAGAGTGCTCCTCATTTGCTTCTAGGTCCATTATTCTTCCTTACAAGAAGGCCAAGGGTCATTTATTTGGAGACATGTAGGATGATGGTAATGGTGATGGTGACTGCCTTCCTCCTTCACCCATGCTAACTCCCTGTTGGAGAATGACATGCCTTCAAGTTGAATGCCACTTCCACTAGGAAGGCTCTCCTGAGTCCCCATCCCAAGTCAATTTCCCTCCCATCAGAGCACTTTCTCTCTGTGTCTCATTCCCTATTGACAGTCTGTCTCCCCCACTAGAATAAAAAGCTTGTTGAGTCCAGATTTCTACTATGCTCCCGGCACCTGGCACTATAGCTAGAATACACTTAAATAAACAACGTATCGGTCAAGATATTCCTGTAGCAAATCTCAGATTCTAGGACCTTAAGTGGAAATTGACAGTCTCGTTATCTAAGAAGAGCAAGATGGGGGTGAATTTCCTTTTCAGTTCATCTCTTACTCAGATCACAGGTTGTGGCTTCCCCTGGGAGAGATGAGTCAGGATATTTTCATATATGTTAGAGGTCTGAGTTGTCTTGTGACTAAGAAATTCATTATGTGTCTAGACAGCCAGCTGAAGGGGGTGGGGCAGCAGAGGCAGTAAGGGTCAGGGGAGTGCATTTCTGATCAAATGGAATGTTCTCCATGTTTCAGGTACATCCTTGGATTATGTGAACCTCAGGAGGACTTCGGTCTTGCCTGGTTTCTGGTATCAGAGAGGATCCACCTGTGATCTATCTCCTGGAAAGACAGAGCCAGAAAGTTTTGGAAATGTGACAGCTGCAGCTGGAGAAACGCCCCCTACCAGGATGTGAGTGACAGCAAACTCCTCACACCAAGATGTCGGAGCAAAGCTTCAATCCTCCTGTCAAATACTGACTTTCACTTTCTGGGTTCTCTTGCACTGGGCAACATGGTATTTTAAGAAAGATCGCTCCACTTCTGGTTTTCACTTCATTATGCAACTAGCTCTACTCAGAGAACCACTCCTGAACTCGCTTCTGTGAGCGCACAGAGTGGAAACACGC
The DNA here is from genome assembly GCF_021218885.2 of Marmota monax. Taxonomy (NCBI): domain Eukaryota; kingdom Metazoa; phylum Chordata; class Mammalia; order Rodentia; family Sciuridae; genus Marmota; species Marmota monax. The sequence continues at coordinate 282,389 of NW_026695201.1, read as the reverse complement.
TGAACTCCTGAACTCGCTTCTGGGAGCGCACAGTGTGGATACACGCTGAACTCCTGAACTCGCTTCTGGGAGCGCACAGTGTGGATACATGCTGCTTTGACAGTCTGGGCTGACCTGGCGTGTCTCCTGAGATCTGCTCCTCATCCAGCTGTTGGGGCAGGACTCCATGCTGCTGTGGGTGTCCCTGCTGGTCCTTGGTGAGTAATGAACAGGAGCCTGGCCTGAGCCTCCTCCCAAGCAAAGGGCCCCCTCTCCTGGCTAGTGAAAACTGCAGAAAATGAGCAAAAAGGAAGGTATTGATTTAATGCTATGAGGGAAATAAACAGAAATTGATATCCAGAGATGTGATCTTCATCCACTTTGGCTTTTAGTTGCCTGTGGGAAATTCCTCCCCATTTTTGTTTTCAAATGAAAACAAACAAACAAACAAACAAACAAACAAAATATCTAGATTTGGTTACCCCCCACCCCCCGCCACCCCATGCAGCTCATGAAAACTCAGAGAAAAATACAATCTGAGATTCTAAGGACCATATATATCCTAATTGTGAGCTGAGGCAATTGATGCTTTGCTGAGAATAGCTATTTCCTTCTCTGTATCCTGCAATCAAACCATGAGAAGAGAAAAAAATAAAATGGTTTCCCTTGGACTGCCCTGACCCCTGCCCCTGCTTCTGTGTTATTTGACAATATTTGTCCACATGAGACACTGAATTCCTAGTAATTCACACTAGGGAATTTAAAAAGTCAGTCTTGTGTATTTGTTAAGTGTGTTTGTCTTGCTCCAACTTGGATCCCCCGACTCTAACTTGGGGAAGATTTATTATTAGTGTGATATGCACCTCATGGGATCAGCAAATAAAGAAATGATGGGTGGTGTCAGCACAGCACAGAGTGGAGCACCTCAGAGAGTAGAGAGGCCTGGAGATCACAGCCTCTGCCCTCAAGAGCTGACACTGATTAGAACATCAAAGTTCCAATGCAAGAACCTTTGACCTGCCAATGTCAGAGAAATATTACATACTGGGTCACAGGATGATGGATGATGATGACAATTGCTTCTTGCTAACCCCTATGTCTCAGACACCCTTCTGGGAATATCCCCATGTTATTAATTTATCCAATTCTTTAACGATCCATAGCTTGGAACTATTATAACTCACATTTACAAATGAGGAAACTAAGGCACAGAAACTGTGGTCTCAATACTAAGATTCATGAAGCTAGAATTAGTGGTGGTGTCAGGATTCAAACCCATCATCTGACTTCGGAGACTATGCATTTAACCGTCACCCCATACTGTATGTTCAGTTCTGAGCTTCAATAAGCTTATTGATTGTCAGCGTCCTGAGTCAAGAGAAGAGAGAGCTTGCTTCAGCCTCGAAACACCTGATAAGGCTTCATGGAGGAGGGAAGGTTTCCTTTGGACCCTAATGCGTGGATGCGACTTGACTTAACTTGGTACTGAAGGAGAAGAATACTCCAGGAGTCAAGATCAGCAGTAGCCCCATACTTAAAAAAAAAAAAAAATTGACAGCAACCATTAATTGAGGACTTACTAATTCAATTCATTATAATAACACCACGAAGTCACTTTTATGGTCCTCATTTTTCAAAAGAGGAAACTGAGATTTGGAAGTTTATGTGGTTTGCCCAGGGTTTACATGGCTAAAATGGAAACCAGGTTGTCTGAGTCCATAACGTGAGATTTTGGCCACCATGTTACGTGGAACTGCACGTGTTTCTCTTCCTCTTGTTTTGTAATAGAATGTGGCATGCGGGTCCTCAGGGAGACATGGTTGGGAACACCCTGCCTGTGCTGATACCTGGCTTTTTACTCTCTTGCAGCTCCAGTCCATGGACAATTTGGTAAGTCCCCGGTTTCTTTTCTCTTTCCTATCTCCAGATATTCTAATAACTAGCCTCTAACTCTTGTAGAAGACCACATTGTCTCCTTCCTTTCTTCTCTGAGCACTGCAGGGACATAAAAATACTAGTTGTTCTGGTGATTCTGAGGCTAAGCATTAGACTATTTGGAAGTACCTTTCTCAAACCAAACCTGCCACCTGTTGGATGAATATGGAGGGCTGGGACACGTGTCACCGGAGTTCACAGGAGGAGGAGGCATCACCTCACCTGATGTGGGATTCTGGCCAGGGCTGATGTTGGAATGCATAGAATTTTGAGAGGGAAAGATTTTTAAAAGCCATTATTACAAAGTGGGAGGCTGGAGCTCCAACTCTGTCCCTACCCATGTGTAACCAACTTTCTGTAGACACATTTTTCTAGTAATAGCTCAAATCATGATAACTCTGAGCTCCCATCCATCTGCTATTCAGCAGAAAGCCAAGACTGTCTTTCTTTCCTTTCTCTCTCTCTCTCTCTCTCTTTTTTCTTTCTTTTATGCTGGGGATTGAATCCAGAGGTTTATGATTGTAGACAAATGCTGTACCACTGAACTACAATTTAGTCCTTAATATATATATATATATATATATATATTTTTTTTTTTTTTTTCTTTTCTTTTCTTTTCTTTTTTGAGACAGGGTCTAAGTTGCTGAGGCTGGCTTTGAACTGGCAATCCTCCTGCCTCAGCCTCCTAAGTCACTGGGGTTACAGGTGTGCACCACCGCACCCTGATAGAAAATCCAGTTTTTATGGGGAACCACCGTGGGATTCCTTCAAGTGTTCCAAGCACATCCTGGGAATCGCTGGTGGTTGTCCTGCTTGAGCCAGCAGGAGCCACAGCCCCCCAGGTATACACTGTCTCTGTCGCTCTCCCTCACGATGTCATGGACACAAACCTTTTCCCTGTCAAAGTGAGACAGGATTATAACTCAGCAAGACCTTGCTAATGGATCTAGGATGAGGAAATAAACCAGAAGGTCTTATGTCAGCCCCTGAGTGTGGTTAATCTCAGGACCCAGTGCCAAACCTCACAAAGGCCCTGACGAGGGATCTCCTCCTGGTCACCGGGCCACGGCACACCAGACGGGCAGTTTACCTCAACCAAAGAAGAATCTATTTGAACCCATCAAAGGAGGGAAGGTCGTCCTTCCTTCCAGGAAAGGACCTGCTGCCCAAGTCCCCATTCCCTTGCCCCAAGCTTCCTAGGAACATGACCAGTGTCCCATAGAAATAGAACATTTCTATTCCCTTCAGGAGAAACACAACACATTCCCATTGAGCACACAGGGCACTCTGTCCAAATATTTAAGAGAAAACATTTTATCATTTTTTTATCAGTGCATCATAGTGGAATTCATTATGGCGCATTTGTATGTATATTACATAATTTGATCAACTTCAGTCCGTGGTACCTTACCTTTAGAGAATTTTTTCTTTTTTGTACCAGGGCATGAACCTTGGGGAACTTAACCACTGAGCTACAATCCCAGCCCTTTTATTTTATTTTATGATTTTGAAATAGGGCCTCACTGAGTTGCTGAGGCTGGTTTTGAACTCTATCTCTTCCTGCCTCAGCCTCCTGGGATTACAAGAGTGTGCCACTATGTCTGGCTTAGAAATATTTTTTTTCAAAGTCTGCAAAAACTCTCAAATGTTTCACATTACCAAACAGAAACATTTAGCCTCTTCATCTAAAACATGCATTCAAGTGACCTTACAGGTTATTTCCCCCCTAAACAGAAGAAAGTCCTTTTCGTTACATTTGGATATCATTAAAAGACCTATTTGGGATGTTCTTCTAGGAAAAAAAAAAGTTAATAATACTTAATATCTCAAGCTTTAAAAAAGCAATTGCTTATAAGCCCTTAACTCTAGACACTTCCCCCTTATCTGAGCATGAAAAGGTAACAAGACGAAAATCCATGTAAAGCGATTCCACTGCAAATTGAACAGTAATTAACGGCACCCCAAAATTGAGATTTTTTTTTTATTTTTGAAAAACAAAATAATCCAACTATAATTTGTTTTATTTTCTACTTCACAGAAGTTAGACTATGACAGGTCCTATGTAGAGTGAAGCATGGACCTAGTATTGGGTTTTCAAATGTGGCATTGTGGCTGTGTTGGAGACAGGAAGGGGTGAGAGGCAGCAGAGGGACTGAAGCTGTCAGAGGATTCCCACGTGCCTCCCTACCTTCAGCATAAAGGCAGACTTTCCCCGGAACCCACAGTCCCTGGTGTCCTTTAGTTTTATTCCTCTGACAGCTTTCCCCCCAGACCTGGATGGAGTAGCGAGGAAAGCCAGCTGCTTCACTTTTCCAAGCCCACGGGTGGGCAGCAGTCTAGAGGGGGCATCGGGACCCATCCCCAGGAACCAGACCACTGCTTTCCTTGTGATGCATTTCTCCTTTTTCATTGTTAACAGATCTGCTTTTCACCTCTGTGTTGCCAGCCATCAGAACAAGCGGTTCCACATAACTTTTCCAACTTCATGAAATACTGCATCTTAGGCACAATCTGCAATAGCGATCCATTTTCACTTTATACCCATTGAAAGATTAGCTTACCAAGCCACTCAGCTTTAAGCAAGCCAGAGAATAGCATTACATCTGGAAGGATGTTTCTATTAATGGATAATTTTGTTGTTAGCTTCACCACCTCAAAACTACAGGACTCAGAAAATAAACATTCAGTTTCAAAAAAAAAACAGGAAGCCTCAATAATAATTTCTTGTCAGGGAATTAGCATTAAAAATAAAATCTCCTCCCAACCAAGAAATCTTCTCTATAAGTGGTAATAGATAAAGGAAAACACTTTATTATTGAATAAGTGTTAAGCCAGAATGGAATGCACCTCATAGGAAAACCACTAAAAGAGCAAAGACAGAAAGGAATTATCTGTTTAGTCAAGCAGATAATCCAAACATATGTGTTTTCAACATAAATAATAATTGGTCTTCCAATAAAATAACCTGACACGTAGTTTATCTTAACTATGATAAATGGGAGGACCACCTGTGTTAGTGGATTGCTTTTTATCATAGGAGAAACAAACTTCTCACATTTTTATAACAACAGGTAGTTTTGCATGTTGGAGTCGGGGGAGCCCAGCAAAGTTAGACTCAGCCTCCTACAGAAACCAGGAGACAGAGGATCATCTTTCCATATGCCCATCTTCCCCAAACCAAAAAGATAGCATGTCAAGTTCATGACCCCGTTGTGTCAGGGTAGCAGGGCAGGTTGTGAAAAGGCCAAAGAAGATGTCCAGAGATGGCATGTGAGACTTATGATCAGTGACAGTTCAGGAGGCTGAGGCAGCAGCCTTGCAAGTTTGAGGCCGGCCTCCGCAAGTAGTGAGATCCCATCTCAAAGTAAAAAATAAAAAGGGCTGTGGATTAATTCAGTGGTAAATCACCCTGGGTTTAATTACCAGTATCAGGGGTTGGGGGGCAGGGATAAGTGACTGCTCCAAGAAGAGTTCAGTGGTGATAGGCTGAACAGACAGCCCCTCCCTCAAGCAAGCGCCTCCTTCATCTCTCCCTCTTGCTGTTTTGTCCAGTGGTGCCTGGCTCGGGAATGATCTGTATTCTTTCCACGGGGCTCTCGGTTCCACAACTGTCCCTACTCAGAGGGAGGTTTTATACATCAGGTTGCAGCAGCAGTGACATCAGCGGCTTTAGTTTGCCTGTATGAGCAGCATATCAAGGAGCAACTTTCCCAGCATATACGGAAGAAAGGAGCTTTTGACAGATGGCACTAAATTTCCCTGGTTTCCAGTGTGCTTAAGAGAAAGCCAGGTCCTCTAAGATCGTAGGTATCTGCACTTTGCAGCCCAAGGGTGTTAGTGCTCCCTTGACTTGGCTGAGCTTTTGGAAAAAGAAGGGGGCATCTGGGGATGATGTTTTACTGTCCCCCACCTTTTTTTTTTTAAGGATAACACATGGCACCCAGGACTTTCCTGGGTTTGGAGACTGGCCAGCCTCTTGTTTAGCCATTATAAAATTTATAAACTTTTAAAAGGGACAGAAAAAGAAATTCTGAAAGAAAACAGAAATCTCTTCCCTTATTTTCCACAGGGAGCTAATGCTAATGCTTTTTTTTTTTTTTAACTTGTTTTTGCCCTGGATTCTCCAGCTCTGTCCATCCATGTTTCAAAGATCTCAGGGTCCAGTTTCATGCAAGGTCAATATTTTCTCGCCCTGAGAGTGTCTTTGAGGTTTAGAGTGTTGGGAGCACCTGTCTCCTTGCAGTCTTACCCTTTGTAGCTGTATAGACATACTTCACACCTCAGACAGCAGCCTGCTCCCCTCTCCCACACCTGCTTCTCATTGATATTATTACTTGAGTCCTAGGCCAGAGGCCTGACTCGGGAGACCCCCAAAATGAGGTCCAACCACTCACCCTAAAAACAAATAGAAAAGGAAATGATAGAAAGCATGAAAGGAATTTTAATCAGTGTAGCTGTGCTGGGAAGAGAAGTGGTCCATCCCTTTAGCCCCATCTTCAAGAGACTGACAATGACTTTGAGGGTTTTTTTTTTAAGAAGAGAATGAGAGGCTGGGGCTGTAGCTCAGTGGCAGAGCATTTACCTAGTACCTGTGAGGCACTAGGTTTGATCCTCAGCACCACATAAAGTAAAGAAGAAGAAGAAGAAAGAGGAGGAGGAGGAGAAGAAAGAAGAGAACAAAGGCACGGGTGGGGGTTTGCATAACTAGAAAGTTTGCAAAGATACCAAAGCAGGTGATCCTGATCAGGAGAGGTCTGTCTCCATATTATCTCATTATTTCAAGATTGGTCAGGTCTGACCATGTCAGGTTAAAAAAAAAATTACTGTTGCCTGGCAGGTAGTTTCAACTCATCACAAGATGTTTACTGGATCAGATTCCTGGAATCAAAGGTGACTTGGAGCAAAGGGAATAGATGTAAAATGGAGGTGGGAATGCCAAGTCTTTAATCTTGCTCTTAGCCACCCATCAAACATTTGCAGGCAGAAGTGAAGAGTTAAGTCCTTGTTAGAATATGAGTAAAAATATGATTTGGACTTTTTAAATACCAGCATAATTAATCTCCAAATTTCTGTATTTCTTCCATCTTTAAGTCCAGTCCCAATATAGGCTCATGCCGCATGTAAGGGAGGGAAAAACAATTATTTTTGCTTCATCTCATCTTAGGCTCACTAGCTGGGGCTGATGAATCAAACTGGTAAAAGATTAACAGGAGAAAAAGTAAGCTTTAATTACACATGTACACATGGGAGATCACAAAGTCAAATGTGGCTCAAGGAGGCAGGCAGATAATCGAGGTTTACATATCATCTTAAGCTAAACAATGTTGAGGGGTTTGGGGATTCTGGGAGAGGGAGAATCAAGTTCTGGGCGGTGACAAGGAAAAGCATGGTAACAAGGGTTGTTTAGTATGATTTGTTGTGCAGATCTAAGCCAATATCTTCTCTACTGAGAAGGTCCGACAGAAGGATATGCCTTTATCAAAGCAAATTTTCTTTAGGAAAAGAAAATATATGCCCTATTTTTAGAGTTTTCCTTTTTTTCTGGTAGTTCCCAATGGTCTTTTGGTTAAAAATAATTCATATACAAAAGAAACATATTTGGGGATGGCATGTGCTGGTACCCTTCACACACACACACACACACACACACACACACACTCATCTTAGAGAGGAACTGTAACATGCAGTTCCCTGGAGGAAGGAATACATGCGGGAGAAATGCAATGCTCAATTATGTCCCTGAAGATCTGCTTCACCTGAGAAGGTAAGAGGATTTGTAAACCTCCCATCATTGATCAATCATGAATGGATCCCGCTGGGGTTGCCCTCTGAAAGGTCAATCTGCTCCTGGAAACCCCAGAGCAGCCACGGCACCTGGCACTAAGGTGAGCCTAACTGGAGAAACTGCAATTTGGGGAAGCAGAAGCCCTCCCCAGGACCCAGGGGATTCTTCAAATCCAGGTCCTCCTGTCGTCCCCACAGGAACCTCCGTGGCAGGGATTGCAGGGACCACCACCTCAGACTCATTTCTCTTCTTCTCAGCAGCTGCACCCAGACCTGTGATTTCCCTCCAACCTCCATGGACCACAGTTTTTAAAGGAGAGACAGTGAATCTGACTTGCAATAGATTTCATTTCCATGCACCAGAGAAAACAGAATGGTACGGGAAAAATGGATACATAACAAGAAGAGAAACCCCAGGAGATACCCTGCAAGTCCGTGAATCGGGAACTTACAGATGCAAGGTCCAGGGCTCACTTCTAAGTAACCCTGTATCCTTGACCTTTTCTACAGGTGAGAGAGAAGGTGAATTGGTTAAGATTGTAGCTCTCTGCAGTTTTTAAGCACTGGGGTCCTTCCTTCCTCTCTCTCCCTCAGCCTCAGCTGCTTTCAGTTTTACACTCTTCCTCGTTGTCTGCAAATGTTTTTCACTTAAATTCGAGTTGAAATGCTTAATATTAATCAGCATACATTCTCACACATTTACATAGTCCAGGAAATTCGTTTGTTTTAGTCACTAGAAAGAGGAAGCTGTCTGAGATGCTACACTGTGGAACTTCACAGCCTCACAGGGGAGAAATCACACACACGAACATGCTGAGCATGAAGGAGAAAGTCAGAAATTTCAAACCTCTGGCCTTTCATCCCTGCCTGTCCTGGTATCTGTCCCTTCTTCCTTTCTATTTTTCATCTCCAATTTGCAAAATGCCCATATCCCTTCCCGTGCAATTTTACCTCACTTAGACATAATGTTCTGGATCCCCTTCACAGATGGGGTTCTCTAGGAGGAGGTATTCAGGATCTAAGACGGAATTGATACAGCTAACCTCAAGTCACAGCCTGCACAGCAGGAAAATTTCCAGAGAGGACCACATTTACATTCAATTGAACCTAAACTTGTGTCTCTGAAAATAATTCTTCTCTCTAGCATCCCCCAATGCACTGCCATGATTCCTTGCATATTTCTCCAAAGGATTCCTCTTTGATAGCACCTGCTCAGAGATTCAGTGAGCAGACTGGTGTTGATTTTTGCTCTATTATATGATGTCAGAGATTTTGATCACACCTTCTTTGGCTTTTCTTCTCCATATTAAAGTCCTTACATTTTGAATCTGTCCTTAAATGATTGAATAAATGTGTTTAGAATTTGTTTAGGAGTTGTATCTGAAGTATGCCTCACTGAGTTGGGAGGAAATGAATAGACTTTGGTCAGGAGATTAACTTCTGATGGGGGCAGAAAGAAAACAATAAAGCCTTTGTAATTGAAGGGGCAGGGGGAAAGGAGGTAGTGTCCTGAGTGATGGTATCTTATCTCTGTGTTGTTTCCAGGCTCCTTAATCCTACAGGCTCCTTATTCTGTGTTTGAAGGAGACATATTGGTTCTGAGATGCCAGCAAAGGGGAAAAGAGAAACTGACCTCCGTGAAATACACTTGGAATGGAAAAGTCCTTCTCGTTTCTAACAAAAGCTTGGATCTTTTTATCCCAAGAGCAGGTTTAAATAACAGTGGCTTTTATCAATGCATTGGATTTAGGAACCAAAAATTGGCAGATAAGTCAGCTACCGAATATATTGGAATTAAAGGTAAATCCTTCATTTCATATAGATTCATTTAGTAATGTCAGGGTGGAGAAACTGGGCCTGTCAGGAGGGATTTATAGGTGAATATTGGAACCCTGAATACTGGAGACTTATGAGTCCCTCCAGGAGGCAGAGAAAGTGGAGTGATTGGACTTGAATTGTCCTAGGAAAGAAAAACATAATCGAGAGCTTGATATATTTAATCTTGTATGTCTGAAGTTTCCGGGGACAGAGAATCCAAGCCTGTTCCTCCCAGAGTGCTAAATACCCTCGTGCTCAGAACTTGATCTTCCTTTTCTCTCCAGAATTATTTCCACGTCCGAACCTGAAAGTCACAGCCCTTCAGCCTACCGAAGGGAACTCTGTAAACCTGAGCTGTGAAACGCATCTTCCTCCAGAGAGATTGGACACCCCTCTTCACTTCATCTTCTTCAGAGATGACAGAATCGTCCTGTCAAGTTGGAGCAACTTCTCAGGGCTCCAGATCCCCACCATCTGGAGAGAAGACTCGGGACGGTATAGATGTGGGGCTGCAACTGTGACAAGCAGCATCCAGAAGCTCAGCTCCTCCTGGGAGATCCTCGTACAGAGTAAGTAGGCAGAGCCAGGGGGCTGGGTGGGACTGAGGCATCTTTCCCACGTCTCTGGGCTCCTTCTGGCCCGTGGGTATAGGGACTATCCAAAAGAGATTTGTTTTGTCATTCTGATAGGGCCACCAGGCTTAAACTCAGAAACGAGGAACTATATAATAAAAGAAATAGGGGATTTCATTTCTACCTTCATTTCCCAAAAACTTAGTCTTCCTTTCAAACTCTTTTATGTTGGAGTGATAGAGCTGATGCCTGGAGTTAGATTCAAGAACTGGGGTTAAAAAACAAGAAAACGAGGTTCCCTGTTATTGAGTTGGCAGATCCAGCATGCCAGAACCCAGGGCAAACTATTTAGAAGACAAATACCCACCTCTTCCTAATCAATAGCAAAAACAATATACTGTCTGTGAGGTGTGCCGCAGAGGTGAGGGAGACATATAAAGGTAAATACACTAAATACCATCTTGTCTATGTTTACAGGTGATTGGAATTGGACTTATATTTCATTAGAAGAGTTAGTAAAGCCAGAATGAAAAAACGGCTAGGTTTTTGTTGTTGTTGTTGTTGTTATAGTTGTTCTTTTGTTTGTTTCTAAGGCAGTGTCTTGCTAAGTTTCCCAGTCTGGCCTAGAACTTGCAACCCTCCTGCATCAGCCTCCTAAGTTTCTGGGATTACAGGCATGCACCACTGTACCCAGAAATGAGAGGGCCAGTTTCATTAAACATGGCCTTCTCAAAGAAATTTTCTTCTTAAGGGACCAAAAACTTGTATGTCCCTTACATGGTGGCCTATTTTTTTTCCCTGATATTAAATAAAAATTGTCAATCAGCCCAAAAAGAAAAATATCATCTTGTCTTAGGTACCAACGTAGGGCTTCAGGAATCAGGTGTGGTCCAGCTTAGTCCCATAACAACCACTATTTCTATTACCTATCTCTCGAAACAATTCAGACCACCAGCTAGGTCAGACAGAGCTCAAATGCTTCTCGAGGAATGGTCGATTTTTCTCTCGTGGGGCTTTGTGTGTTAGGCCGGAAAGGTTAGCACATTTAGTGATGTCCTAGATTCAAAATCCATAGTCCATTGATCACAGCACTAGTATCCTCTAAGGAGGACACCTAAAGTCACGTGAAAAGTGACTCTGTCTGAAACCAGTCCTGCCTTCCCCACACCTGGCCCTCAGCTTCTGCTCCTGTTCCCGCAGGGGTCCCTGTGTCTCAGGTCTCCTTGGAGACCCAGCCCCCAGGAGGCCAGGCAATTGAGGGGGAGATGCTGGTCCTTGTCTGCTCCGTGGCTGAAGGCACAGGGGTCACCACATTCTCCTGGCACAGAGAGAACACGACGGAGAGTCTGGGGAGGAAGACTCAGCGTTCCCAGAGAGCAGAGCTGGAGATCCCAGTCGTCCGGGGGAGCCACGGCGGGGGATTCTACTGCACAGCAGACAACAGCTACGGCCCCGTGCAGAGCCAGGTGGTGAACGTCACTGTGAGGGGTGAGTCTTCATCACCACTGACCCTCTTTCTTCTGCGCATATTTCCTCAAACTAGGAGTGGGCCTACCCAACATTAACTTTCTGACTCATCTTTACCCGACTTCTTTTTCCATCCTCCCCATGACAGACAATCTCTTTCCATCAGAATGTTAACAAACCAGTCCGGTCAGTGGAAAGTAATACAGTGAGGTAAAGCTGGCCGGAAGCCATCTTTGCCTCTTGGAGCTGATTTTGTGTGTCTGTTCTCTGATCCTCTGTGCGCTGATCTCAAAGAGTAGCCTTACCTCATTAGCAGCGTTGTAGCTCTGTCACCTAAGTGTCACCTATACCTCTCCTTTCAGTAAATGATTCATTGCACATCCGATCCGTGTCCTCGAGGTGGACAGAACCAAAGGCATAAGGCAGCCCTCTGCTTCGTACTGCAGGCCTGAGGGATTCCCAGCTTCACAATTACATGCAGGAAACGCCTAAGTACGGTGAGCAGATCCAGAGCCCAGCTTTGTCCCCTAGGCAGACAAGCCTTGCTTTGGGATCCTCCAGGTCTAGTTCATGCCCTCTTGTGTGCCCAAGAAGCCACAGTGGGCCAAGCCATGTTCTCAGTCAACACTCGGCACTAAGGATGTGGTTTCTCCTGGGCTTCAGCTCCTCTCCCACCCTGGGTTCAGTGCCTCCCTAGGCATTCACTAAATCGTCCATCCATCGAGAAGCTACTGGAAAACTAGATGTCCCTGCTTTCCTTTCCAGTAAAACTCCTCAAAAGGAGTTCTCTCTACTGGCTCTCCTCACTTCTTCCATTTCTCTCAAATCCTTCTCTCAGGCTTGGCTCACTCCACTGAGTTACTCTTGTAAAGGTCACCAATGACCTCCAATGACCTCCATAATGCTGAGGCCAGGTAAAGCTCGGCTTCCATTTTACTTGATCTTCCTCCAGCTCTTGTCTCAAATGATCCCACCTTCTTGAAATACTGTCCTTAACTTCTGGGGCACAACTCTTGGCTTTTTATCGGGCACTCCTTTTAGGTTTCTTTTCAGAGCCTCATCATATTTCCAACTTGTCCATTTTGGAGACTCCTCCTGGGGCTCTGTTCTCGGATACTCTGTGCCCAGACTCTCCATCATCTCACCCAGTCTCATGGCTTTAAATGCACTTATGACTTCCAGGTATTGAGGACTCTCAAACTCAGCCTATAGCTAGACCTTCTAGCTAAAAAAGTCTGACCCTCTGTTTCTTCCTCAGATTTTCCAGGAACACCACCCCCCAGGCCTTGCGCAATGCTCTTCCTTGATATCCTCGGCTCGCTCCCTCATTTGTTCCAGGGCTCTGTTCTTCTCAAGGAGTCCTTCCCCCACCATCCTTTATAACATGGAGCCCTTCACCGCAGCACTCCCTCCTCCAGTCCCTCTTGAGTCTCCCCCGACATGCTCATCACCAACTATCATGCGCTTCTTTGCTGTCCTCTCCCCTCCTCTAGCCTTAGCCTCAGGACAGCAGATCCATGTTCCGACCATTATAGTATCCCCGATGCCGGAAACAGTGCCGGCGTAACTCAGCCATTCCATAAATGCTTGCTGAATGAATGAATTTCTCATCCATCCTCTCTGTTGATTGTACTAAGAGTCCTAGAAAATAAAGACATGACCATCTGCATTCTACCGACAGGGAAGGTGGAGCTCAGAGAGGTCTTGTCGTGTGCATAGTCACAGGGTTTATACATGGCAGCCCAGATTTGAACCTCTGCTGTCAGAGAGACGACAGCAACATCAACGTTCTCCCGAGGCCACGCTGTCGAGTTCCTACACTGTCAGCCATGCTCCATAAGCAGTCAGCTCTGACAGTCAGAGCCATGAACCCGAACAGTTTAGACAGAGGCTGGGGGAAGGGTGGCTGTGCTAATGGCCCAGCTGCTACTCAGTTTTCTCTGCAACTCCCTTGAGGCAAGTCCTGAGATAAAGCAGGGGTCCTCCCAGGTAGGGGACTGATGTCTTCCCAGAACAGAAGGAGCTGCATCTCCGTCTTAGAACAGCTTCGGGACGTGAAACACCGGGTGCAATTCCTGGCAGAAAAGGACTGAGATGGAGTAGGTGGCATTTCAAGAATCAGCTTGGGAGAAGGGAAAGAGGTTAGGAAAACTGAAAGCCACCAGATCACACTCTAAAGACTCCTAGGTACCCTGAAATCCAGAGTGGCTCTGAAGGCAGGAGGTGCCACTTCTCCAGGAAGCCACCTGTCCTGAAAAGTTTGCCCAGGGAGCTGAGGTTATGACCCCTGTGGAGGGTTGAAGTCAATCTATTGGAGACTGACACTTGAGTGTAAAATTACTCTTCTTGCTTGGGGGGTTAAGGTAATGGGATGGATTAGGCTTCTCTGCTCCAGGGAGTGAGCTGGTCACTTCACACGTGTAATTTCATTTTCCTCTCTCAGCTTCCCTGCATATGTGGGCTTGGCTACTTTTTCATATACTAGGGAAACATCATCTCAGAGAGTTAGACAGACGGCAAGGATGCAGTTGATGTTCGATGGAGTGAGGTTTCCTTCTAAATTTGTGGACCTAATGCAAATATCTCTGTGCTCATAAATGGGCAAATTTATAACAAGACATTAATTCTGCAGTAGGCTTAAGGTAGGCTGTCTGGGGGCAGCTCAGGTCACCATAATAAAATTCCATCCACTGAGGCTGGTGTTGTAGCTCAGTGTAGCTTTTCTACTGGCTGTGTGGTAAGTAGCCAACATGCATGAGGCCCTGGGTTCAGATCTTACTACTCAACATCTCGTCATAAGTGACTTAAACCACAGAAAGTTATTTTCTCACTGGTTTAGAGGCTGGAAGTTTGAAATGAGGGCATCGATAGGGTTGGGTTCTGGTGAGGATTCTATTGCTGATTTGCAGATGGCTGCCTTCTTGCTGTGTCCTCACGTGGCAAAGAAAGAGGGAGGGAGGGAGGGAGGGAGGGAGAGAGACAAGAGCAAGTTTTCTAATGCCTCTTCTTAGAAAGGTTTTAATTCATCATGAGGCTCCCCACCCACATGACTTCATTGAAGTTAACTACCTTCCAAAGGCCCATGTTCAAATATGACCACCTTGGGGTTAGAGCTTCAACCTATGAACTTTGAGGGGACATACTGCAAGGATTGAGGTTGGCTGCTGTGGTGCTACAGGGGAGCAAGCTTAACCTGTGGGGTTAAGAGCTAATACTGAGGTAGACATAGCACTTACATTGTCGGCACTGTTTGTTCAAAGCACTGAACAATATTAACTCACTTAATCCGCCAACAACAGTAAATAGATGTTATGGTCCCCATTTTTCAAAGGAGAAAACAGAAGTCCAGAAAGATTAAATTATATTCCCTGGCCACACAGTTGGTAAATGGAAAAGCTGGAATCCTAACCCAATAATCTGGTTTTAGAATCCTGTGCCTTTCTAAGACAAATTTCAACTACATCCTCAAGAGTAGCCATTTCTTCTAGGAAACTGGGTTACCAGAAAGGAGGGATAATTTGCTTTCTACCCATTAAATCTGAAATCCCAGGCCTGGGTATGGTTGATTCTGGTTTTGCTCAAGAAGATGCCCTGGAAGGCAAATGAGGAAAGATTCTTTCTTCCACTCTCCAACCATCTTTAGCGGTCAGGATGAGGAGGCTGGGCTGGCTGCCCGCTGAACCCTGCTTGTAGACGGAACCACTCATGGGTCCAATGGCAGGTTTGTTAGATTTGTCAGGATGGAAAAATAGAGACAGAAATTTCCCTCACTGGCCGCCAGCCATTTATTTTGTTCCAAGAATCATAAATGAAATAATTGGAAATTACCATTAGCATTGCTATTGTTCTGACATCAGGTGTCCTCTGTTTGAATCTGAGACACTTGTCATGTCTGAAGCTGACTTCCCCAGGGACCTAGAATCTGTGTGAAAAGCCCCACCCACTCCTGTCCTTCCATCCTACATTAGTTCTGTGGCCTTTATAAATTTGTTCATTGTCTGTCTCCCTCACTAGACCACAGGTCCAAGAAGGCGGGACCTTTTCTATCATTTTTCACTGCTGTATCTTCAAGGTTTAGATCAGTGCCTGGCGTGTGCTGGGCATGTTCGTTGGGTGAGTGGAAGAATTGAGTGAAATCTCTCTCGCTGTGGATGACAGGGTAGGAGAGTGGACCCTAAGGAAAAATCAGAAACGTCCAACAACTCACTTTGTTGTGTATGGAAATATGGAAAAATTCCATATTTTCTGGGTTACTCCTCCCTGGACCACACAGGGTGAATTTTTCTGGCCTTGTCTTGGCCCAAAATTTCTCTCCCCCACCCCACTTTTTAGACCCATAATTTCTCGTCCCTCTCCCCCTCCCAGACAAGCTCAAGAGAGTTTCCAGGATTGGAATGCGTGGTGATTCCAAACCCTGAGCCTCTCCTGCCCCGACTCACACAGCCTCTCTCCCCTTAGTGATTCCCAGCAACAGAAATGCCCTCATCGCCGGAGGAGCCGCTGGGGGACTGCTCAGCTTTCTTTTCCTGCTTGGGGCCCTGCTGTTTTTCCACTGGCACAGGACGAAATCAGGTTAGTGTCCTTCTCTTGCCTTTGCCAGGGTCCCTGCCCTGTTCTTGCGTCAGACACCCCAGCTTCGCTCAGCCTCAGTAACCACCAAGCCGCTCTGCAGGTCTCCTCCTTACAGCGCAGTTCCCCAAACAGACCAGTGTGTGAGGGCTGCTTAGACCTGGTTCACTGAGTCTCAAGTGGAAGGAAGGAAAGAGAGAGAATCTTTAATGAATAAAGTTTCAAACACTACCTTAACGGTTCTGGGGGGCAGTTTCTTTGGTTCATACAGGTCGACCAACTAAATCATTCAGCCCGACCCAAATCTATAAATGGATCTTCGAACTAAACTGAAAGGCTCTGGAGAAATGATTGTGAAGGTTTCCTGGGCCTTATTGGCTTGAACCTGCCCTGGCCTTGCTCTCCATCGGTCAGCCTCCCCTACCTTGGGAGAAGGTCTCTCCCAGGCACTGTCGACGATGTGCTCCCAAAGCCTTCTTGCTCAAGACCAGGTCAAACTAGTTTCAGATGACAGAAAACATGGTGTAAAAGATAGGTACAGAGCCGGGCACAGTGGCGGACACCTGTAGTCCAAGTGACCCAGGAGGCTGAGGCAGGAGGATTACATATTCAAGGCCAGCCTCAGCAACTTAGCAAGGTCCTAGCACTTAGTGAAAACCTGTCCTAAAATAAAAAATAAAAAAGAGCTGGGGATGTAGCTCAGTGGTAAAGCCTCCTGGGGTTCAATCCCCAGTACACACAAAAAAAAAAGAATAGAGAGGCTTTCAGTTCTAGAAAATTACCCACACCCTACAACTCTTTCTCTTAATTCATTCAATTCAATTGAGCCCTCCAGATCCTTGGGAGCACTTCCACATACCATGTATTGAGCTGGAGGTGGGGAACTTTGGACCTCTGATGAGTCTCCTTAATATGCTTGAGGCAGAGCCTGAGGTTCCTCTGGACATAGCCACAGATGTTCCTTGAAGTCTACCCTCAGCCACTTCTCTACGAGGATGATGATTTGGTTACATTTAATATTTCTTGAGTTACAGTAACACAGCCTTGAACCCTAATAAAGTCTCATATAATGTAACCCAGGAATGTGTAGCACTGGCCCCAGCAAGTTCCATCCTTTGATGCTGTGTTCCCATCCTTTTTCAAAGTATATTGATGAGAATCAGGACTTGGCTGGTGTTTATTTTTTTATTTTTTTATTTTTTTTTAATTTTTTATTGTGGGTTGTTCAAAACATTACAAATTTCTTGACATATCATATTCCACACTTTGATTCTAGTGGGTTATGAACTCCCACCTTCACCCCATACACAGATTGCAGATTCACATCAGTTACACATCCATTGATTTACAAATTGCCATACTAGTGTCTGTTGTGCTCCGCTGCCTTTCCCATCATCCACCCTCCCCCCTCCCCACCTCTCCCCTCCCCTCCCCTCCTCTCTCTCTACCCCCTCCACTGTATAACCCTGAGGGTCTCCTTCCATTACCGTGCAATTTACCTTCTCTCTCCCTTTCCCTCCCACCTCTCATCCCTGTTAAATGTTAATCTTCTTCTCCTGTTCTTCGTCCCTACTCTGTTCTTAGTTACTTTCCTTATATCAAAGAAGACATTTGGCATTTGTTTTTTAGGGATTGGCTAGCTTCACTTAGCATAATCTGCTCTAATGCCATCCATTTCCCTGTAAATTCTATGATTTTGTCATTTTTTAATGCAGAGTAATACTCCATTGTGTATAAATGCCACATTTTTTTTATCCATTCGTCTATTGAAGGGCATCTAGGTTGGTTCCACAGTCTTGCTATTGTGAACTGTGCTGCTATGAACATCGATGTAGCAGTGTCCCTGTAGCATGCTCTTTTTAGGTCTTTAGGGAATAGACCAAGAAGGGGAATAGCTGGGTCAAATGGTGGCTCCATTCCCAGCTTTCCAAGAAATCTCCATACTGCTTTCCAAATTGGCTGCACCAATCTGCAGTCCCACCAGCAATGTACAAGTGTACCCTTTTCCCCACATCCTCGCCAGCACTTGTTGTTGTTTGACTTCCTAATGGCTGCCAATCTTACTGGAGTGAGATGGTATCTTAGGGTGGTTTTGATTTGCATTTCTCTGACAGCTAGAGATGTTGAGCATTTTTTCATGTACTTGTTGATTGACTGTATGTCCTCCTCTGTGAAGTGTCTGTTCAGGTCCTTGGCCCATTTGTTGATTGGGTTGTTTGTTCTCTTATTGTCTAATTTTTTGAGTTCTTTGTATACTCTGGATATTAGGGCTCTATCTGAAGTGTGAGGAGTAAAGATTTGTTCCCAGGGTGTAGGCTCCCTATTTACCTCTCTTATTGTTTCTTTTGCTGAGAAAAAACTTTTTAGTTTGAGTAAGTCCCATTTGTTGATTCTAGTTATTAACTTTTGTGCTATGGGTGTCCTATTGAGGAATTTGGAGCCCGACCCCATAGTATGTAGATCGTAGCCAACTTTTTCTTCTATCAGACGGCGTGTCTCTGATTTGATATCAAGCTCCTTGATCCATTTTGAATTTACTTTTGTGCATGGCGAGAGAAAGGGATTCAGTTTCATTTTGTTGCATATGGATTTCCAGTTTTCCCAGCACCATTTGTTGAAGATGCTATCCTTCCTCCATTGCATGCTTTTAGCCCCTTTATCAAATATAAGATAGTTGTAGTTTTGTGGATTGGTTTCTGTGTCCTCTATTCTGTACCATTGGTCCACACGCCTGTTTTGGTACCAGTACCATGCTGTTTTTGTTACTATTGCTCTGTAGTATAGTTTGAAGTCTGGTATTGCTATACCGCCTGATTCACACTTCTTGCTTAGCATTGTTTTTGCTATTCTGGGTCTTTTATTTTTCCATATGAATTTCATGATTGCTTTCTCTATTTCTACAAGAAATGCCGTTGGGATTTTGATTGGCATTGCATTAAACCTATAGAGAACTTTTGGTAATATCGCCATTTTGATGATGTTAGTTCTGCCTATCCATGAACAGGGTATATTTTTCCATCTTCTAAGATCTTCTTCTATTTCTCTCTTTAGGGTTCTGTAGTTTTCATTGTATAAGTCTTTCACCTCTTTTGTTAGGTTGATTCCCAAGTATTTTATTTTTTTTGAAGATATTTTGAATGGAGTGGTTGTCCTCATTTCCATTTCAGAGGATTTGTCGCTGATATACAGGAATGCCTTTGATTTATGCGTGTTGATTTTAAATCCTGCCACTTTGCTGAATTCATTTATTAGCTCTAATAGTTTCTTTGTAGAGCCTTTTGGGTCTGCTAGATATAGAATCATATCATCTGCAAATAGTGATAATTTAATTTCTTCTTTTCCTATTTTTATGCCTTTAATTTCTTTCGTCTGTCTAATTGCTCTGGCCAGTGTTTCGAGAACTATGTTGAATAGAAGTGGAGAGAGAGGGCATCCCTGTCTTGTTCCAGATTTTAGAGGGAATGCCTTCAGTTTTTCTCCATTCAGAATAATGCTAGCCTGAGGCTTAGCATAGATTGCTTTTACAATATTGAGGTATGTTCCTGTTATCCCTAGTTTTTCTAGAGTTTTGAACATAAAGGGATGCTGTACTTTGTCAAATGCTTTTTCCGCATCTATCGAGATGATCATATGGTTCTTATTTTTAAGTCTATTGATGTGGTGAATAACATTTATTGATTTCCGTATATTGAACCAGCCTTGCATCCCAGGGATGAATCCTACTTGATCATGGTGTACAATTTTTTTTATATGTTTTTGTATCCGATTCGCCAGAATTTTATTGAGGATTTTTGCATCTAGGTTCATTAGAGATATTGGTCTGTAGTTTTCTTTCTTTGAAGTGTCTTTGTCTGGTTTAGGTATCAGGGTGATGTTGGCCTCATAGAATGAATTTGGAAGTTCTCCCTCCTTTTCTATTTCCTGAAGTAGCTTGAAAAGTATTGGTATTAGTTCTTCTTTAAAGGTTTTGTAAAATTCTGCTGTATACCCATCGGGACCTGGGCTTTTCTTAGTTGGTAGTCTTTTGATGGTTTCTTCTATCTCCTCAATTGATATTGGTCTGTTTAGGTTTTCTATATCCTCCTGACTCAATCTGGGCAGATCATATGACTTAAGAAATTTATCTATGCCTTCACTATCTTCTAATTTATTGGAGTATAAGGATTCAAAATAGTTTTTGATTATCTTCTGTATTTCTGAAGTGTCTGTTGTGATATTGCCTTTTTCATCCCGTATGCTAGTAATTTGAGTTCTCTCTCTTCTTCTCTTCACTAGCATCGCTAAGGGTCTGTCGATTTTGTTTATTTTTTCAAAGAACCAACTTTTAGTTTTGTCAATTTTTTCAATTGTTTCTTTTGTTTCGATTTCATTAATTTCAGCTCTGATTTTAATTATTTCTTGCCTTCTACTTCTTTTGCTGTTGTTTTGCTCTTCTTTTTCAAGGATTTTGAGATGAAGTATGAGATCATTTATTTGTTGGTTTTTTCTTTTTTTAAGGAATGAACTCCAAGCAATGAATTTTCCTCTTAGAACTGCTTTCAATGTGTCCCATAGATTCCGATATGTTGTGTCTGTGTTTTCATTTATCTCTAAGAATTTTTTAATTTCCTCCTTGATGTCTTCTATAACCCATTGATCATTCAGTAACCTATTGTTCATTCTCCAATTGATGTATGCTTTTTCCTTCCTTCTTTTATCGTTGATTTTCAGTTTCATTCCATTATGATCAGATAAGATGCATGGTAATATCTCTACTCCTTTATATTGTCTAAGAGTTGCCCTGTGACATAATATATGATCTATTTTTGAGAAGGATCCATGTGCTGCTGAGAAAAAAGTGTAACTGCTTGATGTTGGGTGGTATATTCTATATATGTCAATTAGGTCTAGGTTATTAATAGTGTTATTGAGTTCTATAGTTTCCTTATTCAACTTTTGTTTGGAAGATCTGTCCAGTGGCGAGAGAGGTGTGTTGAAGTCTCCCATGATTATGGTGTGGTGGTCTATTAGACTCTTGAACTTGAGAAGAGTTTGTTTGACGAACATAGCTGCACCATTGTTTGGGGCATAAATATTTATGATTGTTATGTCTTGTTGGTGTATGGTTCCCTTAAGCAGTATGTAGTGTCCCTCTTTATCTCTTTTGATTAACTTTGGCTTGAAATCTATTTTATTTGATATGAGTATGGACACGCCTGCTTGTTTCCGAAGTCCATATGAGTGATATGATTTTTCCCAACCTTTCACCTTCAGCCTATGTATGTCTTTTCCTATCAAATGCGTCTCCTGTAGGCAGCATATTGTTGGGTCTTGTTTTGTGATCCATTCTACTAGCCTGTGTCTCTTAATTGGTGAGTTTAAGCCATTAACATTTAGGGTTATTATTGAGATATGGGTTGTTCTTCCAGCCATATTTGTTTATTTCTGTTACTAAACATTGTTTGTTTTCCTCTTTGATTGTTTCCCCCCCCCTTTACTGTCCTACCTCCCACTGTTGGTTTTCATTGTTATTTTCCATTTCCTCTTCCTGTAATACTTTGGCTAGGATGTTTTGAAGGGATGGTTTTCTAGCTGCGAATTCTTTAAACTTTTGTTTATCGTGGAAGGTTTTAATTTCATTCTCCATCCTGAAGCTTAATTTCGCTGGATACACAATTCTTGGTTGGAACCCATTATCTTTCAGTGTTTGAAATATGTTATTCCAGGATCTTCTAGCTTTCAGAGTCTGTGTTGAAAGATCAGCTGTTATCCTGATTGGCTTGCCCCTAAATGTAATCTGCTTCCTTTCTCTTGTAGCTTTTAAAATTCTCTCCTTATTCTGTATGTTGGGCATCTTCATTATAATGTGTCTAGGTGTGGATCTCTTACGATTTTGCACATTCGGCGTCCTGTAGGCTTCTAGGATTTGGGATTCTGTCTCATTCTTCAAGTCTGGGAAGTTTTCTTGTATTATTTCATTGAATAGACTGCTCATTCCTTTGGTTTGGAGCTCTGTACCTTCCTGTATCCCAATGACTCTTAAGTTTGGTCTCTTAATGTTATCCCATATTTCTTGGATGTTCTGCTCATGGTTTCTTAACAGTCTTGCTGAGCTGTCTATGTTCTTTTCCAGTTGAAATACTTTGTCTTCATTGTCTGATGTTCTATCTTCTAAGTGTTCTACTCTGTTGGTAGTATTCTCCATTGAGTTTTTAAGTTGGTTTATTGCTTCCTGCATTTCTAGGATTTCTGATTGCTTGTTTTTTATAACCTCTATCTCCCTGTATAGTTGATCCTTTGCTTCCTGGATTTGTTTGCGTAATTCGTTGTCGAAGTGATCTTTCATTGTCTGATTTTGCTGTTTAATGTCTTCCTTGATACTCCAGATCATCTGAAGCATGTATATCCTGAATTCTTTATCTGACATTCCATCTGCTGCAGCTGTTCCCTCTTCTAAAGTTGCGTTGACCTGCATTGCTTGTGGTCCTTTCTTTCCTTGTCTTTTCATACTGCTTGCGTATCTTTCCTGCAGGTGCGGGCGGCGGCTCTGCTCTCTCCTTATTCCAATTGGGGTGTCGTGGCTACCACGCCGGCAGGTCACTGGGCCTGTTCTGGGAGCTGGTGGCGGCTCTGTTCTGCCCCTACTCCAATTGGGGTGACGTGTCTGTCGTACCAGCAGGCCACTGGGCCTGACCTGCTGGTCGGTCGCAGATCTGCCCACCTTTCGGGCACGAGTGGAGGCTCTGCTTTGCCCCTACTCCAACTGGGGTGTCGTGACTACCCCGCCTGCAGGATGCTGGGTCTGTTCCTGGCAAGGGAGGCGACTCTGCTCTGTCACTACTCCAATTAGGGTGGTGTTTGTACCCCGCCGGCAGGCTCCTGGGCCTGATCCGCCGGTCTGTTGTAGGTCTGCCTACCTTGAAGGCGCGGGCGGCGGATCTGCCCTGCCCCTCCTACCACGCCTGCGGACCCCTGGGCCTGATCTGCAGGTTGATCACTGGTCTGCTCACCCTGCGGGCACGGGTGGCGGTTCCGCTCCACCCCCACTCCAATTGGGGTCACGTGACCACCACACCGGCAGGGCCTGATCCGGGCGTGGGATAAGGATCTGCTCTGCCCCTACTCGAGTTGGGGTGACGTGTGTACCACACTGGCAGGCCACTGGGCCTGACCCGCCAGGCTGTCACAGGTCTGTTTACCTTGCAAGCGCGAAGGGCGGCTCTGCCCTGCCCCTCCTACCACGCCCATGTACTACTGGGTCGTGGGTCTGCCCACCTGGCGGGTGTGGGTGGCGGCTCCGCTCCGCCCCCTCTCCAATTGGGGTCACGCGGTCACCACGCTGGCGAGCCGCTGGGCCTGCTCCGGGGGCTGGCGGCGGCCCGGCTCCTTCCCTCTGGCTTGAGGACAAATTGAGGAGACTCGGGTGACTGAGCCTCACCCCCCTTACCAGGAGACCAACTGCTTATGTCACCGCTGGTATTGATGAAGATCTCTCCTCCACCGCTTTCTGCTGACATCAGATCTCTGCCATGTTGGTATCCTATGCGAATGGCAGCATTTCGTTCCCCTTGCCAGGCAACCCAAGCAATGGGTGAGTCCTGACCTGCCCTCAGCAGGACCCGGACCGAGACACAGTTTCCGCGGGCTCCTAGCCCCGGTCCAGGGAAGTTCCGGGAGCCGGAACTCGGCCGCTCCGTGCTCGGTGTAAGCTCCTATAAGTGTAGGCTCCAAGAAGCAGCCCCCGCGGGCTCAGTTCCGGGAGCCGGAATTCGGCCGCTTAGTGTTTGGTGTATGCTCTGATAGTAGCAGGGTCCAAGAAGCAGCCTCCGCGGGCTCCGCAGCCCTGAGCCAGGGCGGTTCCGGGACGGTTCCGGGAGTCTGTGCTCGGTGTAAGCTCCTATAAGTGTAAGCTCCAAGAAGCAGTCCCCGCGGGCTCAGTTCCGGGAGCTGGAATTCGGCTTCTTGGTGTTTCGTGTTTGCTCTGATATTAGCAGGGTCCAAGACGCAGCCTCCGCAGGCTCCGCAGCCCGGAGCCAGGGCGGTTCCGGGACGGTTCCGGGAGCCGGGACTCGGCCGCCCCGCGCTCCGTGTTCACTCCGATAAGATCAGATTTTAAGAAGCCCCCAGGCGCTGAACCCTAGCAATCTGTCTGCAAGCCGCAGGCGAATTGCAGCCTGAAATTACCTGTTCTATGGCTGAATGAGCTGCGGTCAGTCAAAAACAGGTGTGGTGACGTCAGTTTACCAACATGGTGGCTGCTGGCCTCCTCTGTGGTCTGACCGGTGTGGAGAACCGAGATGGACCGCTTCCTTCCCCGTCTCGAACCCAGAATTCAGCCCTGAGTGCGGTGCTTGCGCGTCTGGCAGAAACTGCAGCGCTGTAACCCTGCGTCTCTATCCCAGCGCGCCTTGCAGACTCTAGCCGCGGGGCGATTTGCTGAATAAGCAGTGTTACCCTCCGTGCGACAAACCTCTCGCGTTTGAGTCCCCGTAGCCGATCCTCATGCGATGGAAATCCTTCCTCCAGGTTCCGGCGCACCCCACTATTGCTGGAAATTCCTAACAAGATATCCTTTAGCCGTCCTGACTTGTCATACTCCCACACAGTGAAGCAGCACACGGGGGTAATGCACTCCCCTCGCCGCCATCTTCCCTCCACCTCTTAAAATTTTTTAAATAAAGAATCAAATGAGTTGGTCTTGGTTGCACATGACTGTAATCCCACAGTGACTAAGGAGGCTGATGCAAGAGGATCCTGAGTTCAAAGCCAGCCTTGGCAACTTAGCGAGGCTCTAAGCAACTCAGTGAGAACCTTTGGCTGGTGTTTAAATGGTCCCCCCTACACACCTCCCCTCCCCCTCCCCCACACCCCCTCACCTCCCCCCCTCCCCACACACCTCCCCCCCACACACCTCCCCCCCACACACCTCCCCCCACCCACCGCCCTGCAGTAGCTCATGTATGTGAAGTCTTTGAGAAAGAGCTCCCTCTGCTGACATGAATGTGCCTTTGCTTTATTTTGCAGGAGGTGGTTTCTGGACAGCTGAAACCAGGTGAGACCTCAGCTTCTGCAAGTGCCTCTTTTGCTTCCCAAGTACACAATATGCAAAACTGTGTGGTTGCAAAATTAGGTCAAGTTATTTTTCTTAGACCTTGTGGCTAAATGCTTCCATTTTCATGTTCCTTGAATCAGTCAAAAATGAGCTTCCTAAAGCCATTCTGTCAGCTAAAAGTTATTATTATAGATTTTATGTATATTTGGATTGGTTTCTTATTTGAAATTGGCACCTTCATTTAAAAGGATGATACCAAAGGTTATAGATTTTCTTGGGTGGGTACAAAATACTTCTGTACCAATAGCTCCAGAGTTAGACCATACGTTATTAAATATATGTCCAAGGGTTAGATTCTAGATTTTTTATAAATGTTCTAGATTTTCTGGAGGTATATGCTTTTATTAATCTTATTTTTCTCCAAGACATACAAATATATTAATTAGACGGTGTTCTTAATTTCAGTTTGGGAAATATGGTCCTCTTCTGTCAGTATCTCAGTCTTAGGTTGTACCCAGGAACTGGAGCGTGTATCATGTCAATTCCTTCTTAAATTTCCCAACATAACAATGTGAAGACATTTGGCCACTACTTCCTGAGGAGAAGACCAGTTTTTAATCCATCCTGTCGATGAGACAATGATTGTTACTGTGATGTCAAAGACTTTGGTCTTGTCCCAAGGTAGCCTTCCATACCAAAGCTCCCCAGTTTCTTTCAAAACAACAATCCAACTTAATATAGACCCACTGAAGTTTCAATTAAACTCTTCAGGGTTCCCAGTTCCCTACGGACTGCTGACTTCCCTCCAACCCACTTTCTCCACCACCTCTGCCTAAACATCTCACCCTCAGGCATGTTGGAATGCTCCAAGGATTATCATGTATTTCTGTCTCATAGGAGTCCTCTCACCCCCAGCCTGGGACAGTCCTTTCATTACATCTGCTCTGCCCAGGTGGAACCACACATCTCCTGTGACAATGGTGAGGTTTCCCCTATAAGAAACTGCTCCTAAGACTCCACCAGGGAAAGATAAATCGCTTTGAGCCCCCTGGGAAATGCCGCTCATCTCCCTACAGTACTCTGGAGTCAGATATTCCCAAAGAATAATCACTTCATGTGTGTCTAAAGAGAGTGGAGGGAATGCTTGGGAAGAGGCATCTGCAGAACATAACAGACAGAGACAGACTGGTAATGTCATCTTTTCTTTCCAATGCACCCCAAAGAAGGAGATTTGGTATATGCTGAGATCCAGACTATTGACCTGGGAGAAGAAGGAGAAGGTATGTTTTGGAACGATTATAGCTACAAACTATACTCATTCATTCAGCAAATATTTATTGAGTATCTCCCATGTGCTAGGTGCTATTATAAGTGTGGAAAGTCACTCAGCAAACAATTCCCCACAGTGTGGAGCTTAGATTCTAAAGATGGAAGATAGACATGAAAAAATACATACTATAGATGAGGTTGTGGCTCAGTGGCAGAGCACTTGCCTAGCATCTGTGAGGTACTGGTTTCGATTCTCAGCACCACATAAAAATGAATAAATAAAACAAAGGTCCATGGACAACTGAAAAAAAAATTTAAAAATACATCATTTTTGCTGATGATCAGAACAAAAATTAAGCATCCTTCTGATAAATATTGTGATCTTGATGGTTTGTGTACTAAGGTTGCCTATAGGTCTGAATGAATGAATATTTGCAACATACATACTACTATGATAGGTATTATGTTGAGAACATTTATATATAAAATATTGGATACAAATTTACAATGGAGTTATGTCCCAATAAGCCTGTCATAAATAGAGAATATTTTAAGTTGAAAGTCTATTTAATATTACCCTACCAAACCTCAAGTTTAGCAATCATTCTATGGTACACCATAAAGTACCCATTGTTTACCATCCTGTGATACTGTCTTGGCTCAGTGGAAGAGTGTTTGCCTAGCATGCATAAGGCTCTGGGTTCAATTCCCAGTGCTGACAAGAGAGTATCATACCACCCAGCACTAGCCCAGGAAAAGGTAAAAATTTTAAATCTGAAGTATGGTTTCTCCTACAGTTTTTGCACAATTGTAAGGTCAAATGATTGTAAGTAGGAGTCTCTCTCTCTCTCTCTCTCTCTCTCTCTCTTTCTCTCCCTCTCTCTCCCTCTCTCCCTCTCTCTCCCTCTCTCCCTCTCTCCCTCTCTCCCTCTCTCCCTCCCTTCCTCCCTCCCTCCCCCCTCCATAGATGATGATAGATACTATTCCTTAATTTACTATTGAACTTGGAATTTTGTTCTGGATGAAGTTAAGTTACTTGGTACCAACTGGATCCTTTCAAGGCTTGCTTTTTTTAAAATTGTTTTAATTAGTTACACATGACAGTACAATGATCTTGACATATCATACATTTGACTCAGATGGGGTATAATTTCTCATTTTTCTGAGTGCACAGGTTGCAGAATCACATTGGTCATGCGGTCTCAAGGCTTGCTTTTAAGCTTCATTATGGCAGGTCCCAAGCAACCTTTAGAGGAAGGCTAATCTAGCCCTAATAGTAAAGCAACATTTCTGAGGATTCTACACCAGTTGCCCCATCTATCACGAGATCTGCACGAGCATCTGGGGTTATTTTGCCCGTTCCTTTCCGATGGTTCTTACCTGACCCAAGATAGTTTCCTCTCTCATATGTAGTATTAATATTCAGCCAAAGACTTGAGGCTACATACCTGTCTGGAGATCTCTGGAGCTTTTGATCTGCCTTGCTGTTGTCTCTCTAGTACTCTGTCCTAGAAATTCTAGCTACTAAGTTTAACAGGACTGTTGGTCTCTGTCACTTGAAATCAGAGAGCAGACCAGCCTCTATTAGGACTCTCCAACCTGTGCTGCGGTGTAGAAGCTGCCCCCAGGTGGCAAGACTGTGCAACTGCAAGGCTCCGCTGTCTACTGGCTTTCTTTTAGGGCTCCTGGTCGGTCCTGGACTGCCTGTTGTCAAATGCCTGAAAAACATTGCATTATCTGTTTGTTTGTTTTCTGGTGGTTGAAAATGGAAAGGTAAATCCAGTCCTTTTAGTACCTTTTGGCCAGAATGAGCAGTCCTTCTTCATTTCCTTGAATCTCATTCAGATCCCATTTCAAGGCCCTCAAATGAGAGGAGACCTGCTGTTAGACATTACTGTGGTCAGTTGTAACCTGTAGTCCACTTTGGGGTTTTTTGGTTGTTGTTTTTTTTTTTTTTGGTATACGCTATTTATTTTCCAAATCAGGGAAATCACTTTTCAGTTTCTAAGATGAATCTCTGAAGGCTCCTTCACCACGCTGGGGGCTTATAAAGCATCATTTCCCCATTCCCTAAACACACACACACACACACACACACGCACGCACACACGCATGCACACACTCCCAATAAAACTTCTGGGTAGAAACTCATTGCACAGAAACCGATCTCTCCTTCTAAAGAAATCTGTTCAACAAATCTTTTTTTTTTAAATCTCTCTCCATATTTCCTTAATTTGATTGATTAACCCAGACTCTTAGAGTCAAAGAAACAAACTATTATTTTTTAATAAATCTAAATATGGCATCTCATCTGAGAATGTAAACCTCTAGTATCTCTGTGCCTTGTGGGAATTTCATTCATAATCTAACACTGAGCCTGTTTTGCAAATGAAGTAGTGGTTAAGTCCTTTCCCAAGGTCACAAAGCCTGTAAAACACAAAGCTAAGACAAAGTCTTCTGTCTTTATTTAATATTTGCTGCTTGTACAACCGATTCCTGCTTGACCAATAATGTATCACCTGATCATCTGCTTTGTCTCTTTGCTCCCTGAGCCAGCCATTGGCCAGGACCCTCTGAATAGTAGAATCAGAACCACTAATCATTTGTTTGGGTTGGTTGAGTGCATCTGTCTTATACAGTTTTTCCTCTATCATCTTTCCACTGTATCCTTAACACATTGGCCCAAACACCATTTTTGTTAATGGATTGGTTATATTTCAGGCACTTGATGTATTAATGAGCTGTAGAAAACCCTTTTCACTTGTTCCTTCAGGTTTTCATAAAGGCCCTGAGATCATAAGCAAAGCTCTGTCCATTTGCAGGAGGAATGGACACTTTTTATCACTTCACTAACAATGTCTGTAATTCCAAAAGTGTATGGGTAGGAACATGGTGAAACAGAAACTTCAGGTGCCCCAAGATATATCTCCTTTTCATGTTCTAGTTCTCCATAAAATTATTATGGTGCTTTAACGATTCTACTTTTTTTCCCCTGAGACTCTTAAATTCCAATATTCGTGAACCAAGAAATCACATCTGCTAAACTTTCTTTCTCTGTGACTCCACCTCTAAAAAAAAATATAGCAATAAAATCAAGAACTAGAACATGATAACGTGAGAGTTTTCCTCACCGGGCAACACATATAGAGAGTTTTATGAGAACTTGCCAAACCATCCAGGACAGTGTGGTGGATGTACTCTAAATTAAAAGTACAACGAATTAAACAAGGAGAAAAATATTCTCTCAACATCTGGTAGAAGAAGAAGTGAAGTTTCTTCATGTGATGAGGGAGAGTTTTACAGATCAATGAAGCTTGAGAAGAACTTGCAGAGGGCTTAGTTGAGAAATGGTAAATTAAAAAAAGAAATGGTAAAACACCTAATGCTATGCATAACTAATAGGATATGAGCCAATAAGAAAAGAAAGAAAGAAAAAGGTAAAATAGAAAATCAAAAGATATGTTGGGGTGGGGAAAACACGACATTGATGGAGAGGGCCCAGTGACCCCCCCCCGCCCCCGATCTAGGAAATACGTTGGCAGACTGGGCTCTAAGTGAATTCTTATGGTTCCCTTGTCCTCCACAGGTAACACCCCCTGGATGCCTCCAGAGGACAAGGTGAGCCTCATTTCCCTCTGTCACCACCACCTCCAGCCCTTTCCTTCTCACCCTTTCAAGTTCCTCCGCTGTCTTCTTTCTGTCCCAGCATGCCTTGATAGTCTACTCTGAGGTGAAGACACAGCTGCCAGTTGACTCAGATGGAAAAGTCGGCTCCGATGACGAAGATGCAGAAGAATATTATGAAAATATCGTACTCATGTGACTTGACCCTCCAGGCCCTCGGAGCAAGCAACAGATGCAGCTTTCTGACACTTACACCGTATGCACTCACCCCCAAGACGCCTCATTATCCACCCTGAAGCAGTGATGGGATGACCTCTGGCAGCCTTTGCTAAAATGACTGGGTTCTTGTCCAGAGCTAGAAGAAGACTCTGTTCACTTGCTCTGGGCCGGATCTAATGTGTTCTCCAGAATCTGATTTAGGGCAGGAGAATAAGGAGAGAGAGAGAGAAAGAATGCTTTTGAAAAATAGAAACATACTTTTTAGTGAATTAGGACTTGTACAAAGATAGAAAAGACTGAGCAATGTGGTTCTCCTTTTAATACCTTTGTGATTCCTTCAGCGGAGAACCCTTGACATCCTTTGGTGTAGCTGTGAGCAGTTGTACTACAGAGACCTGAACAGCCCCTCCCCACCTGCCTGCAGTTTGCTCTGTCAGGATTCAGGTGAAGATGAAAAGATCCACTTCAAATGGTTTATGGAGAAAGGATTTTTTTTCCCAAGATTTTAAACACTTACAAAATCTTCAGGAGAGCTAAAGAAGCAGGCTTTAGGCTAAACTTCCCAAAGCAAAAGGGATTTATGTTACTATCACTTGGAACACAACCTTATAATATTAGAGAAAAAGAGATATAATAGAAAATTAAAAAGCAATTTTGCAAACCTAAATTTGAATTTGAAATATCAGTATAAATTCATGATAAACTCCACATTTTAAAAAAATGTGCACTTCTAGGTTCATCCACTGAAAAGACATAATCATCAGTTAAACAGCGATAAGCACTCCTTGCAAAGGTTATAGTCTCTAAACACCCTGTCCTCCTCAAGTGAAAATAGGGCTGTCTTTCTTGTAAGAGTATTGTCTTTGAGTTATCAAATAGTTACTGAGAGAATAATTCTTCCAAAAAATAAGAAAACGATGAAAGAAATAGGAAATCACTATCTCTCATGATGTTTCATGCTGCCCCTACTGGTTAACATGAAAGAGAAAAACCACAGCCAAACAACAAGTGGCTTCTGGTGGAAAAATACAGTACGGTACCACCTATGGAGTACTGATGCCCCAAATATCAAAACTGAATCCCAGGGTTGGGGATGTAGCTCAGTTGGTAGAGGGCTGGCCTCTCATGTCTCATGCACAAGGACCTGGGTTGGATCCCCAGCACCAAAAAAAAAAAGAAAACTGAATCCCATCAAGTCTTTAGACCTAATTACTAGTTTATAGGAAATACATGAAACAAAGGAATGGGTTAGAATAGCATCAGGGGATTGCAACCAACAAAATGCAAACTGTGGGAAAATTCTACAGGACCAATGACCTGGTTTCCTCACTAATAAATGGGAAGGGAGGGAGGGAGGAAGAAAAGAGAGAACAGGAGAAAAAGAAGAGCAAGATAAAGAGAAAAGGGAGAAAGACATAAATTAAATAGTACTCGAGACCTATCAACCAGAAAGAATGAGCAGGCCCTGTTTGGAACCTGATTCAAACGAATCCAGGGAAGAAAGGGAAAAAAAAAAAAAACCACATATGAAATATTAAGAGAAAATTGGATGCTAATACTAAGAAATTCATGTGTTTTGGATAGAAGTGATAGTATGGTTATATTCTTATAAAAACAAAAAGGCACTCGTTTTTAGAGCTTATGTTGAAGTACTGAATGAAAGGTGTTAGCATTCAATGCACACTAAAGAAGAGGATTAAATGATAGATTTGACTTGAAGGAATCGATGGGGGAGGGTGGGGAGAAGAGGGCAGGGATATCGGACCCCTCATGCGTGCTCCATCTTTGAAG
The DNA here is from genome assembly GCF_021218885.2 of Marmota monax. Classification (NCBI taxonomy): domain Eukaryota; kingdom Metazoa; phylum Chordata; class Mammalia; order Rodentia; family Sciuridae; genus Marmota; species Marmota monax. The sequence goes on along the minus strand of NW_026695201.1, from coordinate 250,331 downwards.
CTGAGTGATGGGTTCCTTGTGTGGGGGAGGAAGTGGGGTTTATACTATTATTATTCCTGCTTAGACTCTTCGATTCTTTTTGTGTTTTTAATTTTCCACAATAAAAAGTTAAAATCTCTATGCCCAGAATGCCACCTCCTTTGTCACTCCCTGATTCGACCCCTGAGGCAACTCTCACTTCTGCTGCAAGAGTGGGGGTCTCCTCTCTTTGTTCCTTTCCTCCCCCAGGGTTTATTGACTCATCCCTCATCCCCACAGTCCTCCAGGGACTCCTTGCATGAGGCCACAGAGCTGCATGGTGACCTCCAGCTGATCCTGGCACATCTAACCAGGATAGACATTTTTCCCTCTGTCAACTGGTCATGGGAAATTTACCACCAAGCCATGGTTGTGGAGTTAGAGAGCAGCACAATATGAGCCAGTCATTGTTTATTCAACTTACTGTTGCTTTCAGGTCATGTCAGAACCCTGCCCATTGTGTCCACGTAAGGAAGGAATGATCTTGAGCATGTGTGACTTTTTGGTTTTTAGATAAGAAACTTCCAGTTTGAAATGAGCTAGTCAGATCTCTGGTGAATCATGGTGAAGTATTCAGTGATCATGACAACCCAATTCTAGCCAATAGCTTTCTTTTTTTTTTTAAACAAAATAAAGACAGTTATTTTAAGAGGGCACGGTTTTGCTTCAAAACTATAGGGTCTCCTCTCAAAGCTTGCTGCAGACTTTGCACAACATCCTGAATAGCCACTGCACTCCTGGGTCTTTTCAATATGCTAGATTATAAAAGCCGAGAACAGAGCCGGCTGCACAGTAGCCTAGACAAGCTAAAGACCCCTTGTTTGCTCAAGAGCCCACTCAGAGACAGTAGTTTTATTCAATTGTTGAGACTGAACAGGGCAACCAAATGTCACCCAGAGGCCTTTCAAATGTAGGGTTTCTTTCTTGATAAAATGGCAACAACAACTTAATTTTCTTTGAAAGCACTTTTCCAACCTGCTGTAGAGAGCCAATTACATAGTAAAACCTAAGAGAAAAGGGGTTAAATCAACATAGAAAGAAAAAATAATTTGCTAACTTATAGCAGCAAAAATCTGGATATTTTGCTAAGAATAAAATACCAAGGATGGAAGAACAGAACTCTGAGGATAAATAAATCAATATACTTGGAAAAGATTCTGAATGCTAGTACTGGTTTTTACAATCTTTATTGGTCCATGACAGTGAGATTCATTGTAACATATGCACTCCTCCACATAATATAATCTGATTAATTTCACTCCCCAGGATCTCCCGTAGTTATCCCCTCCTGCCTCCTGCGATGACTTTCCTCTGCCTTCTGATCTCCCTTAGATTTTTATGAGATTCCCCTTGTTCCCTTTTTCTGACTCCCACATATGAGAGAAAACCTATAACGCTTCACTTTGCAGAGTCTTGCTTATTTCATTTAACATGAACCTCTCAATGAGCAGGAGTTTTTCAAGTCAAGATATTCCAAGTCCGTAACGTGTTGCTTGTTCGCTTTACGCTCTTAGACAAGTTACAGGTTAATTTTCTGGGTTTCATTTCCTTCTCTGCAAAATGAAGGTCACGTCTGCCTCCTGGAGTTCTTGGGGGAAACGTGCCCCATTCAGGCTTTCACACTTACTGTTCCTTTTCTATGAGGTCTTCTGTGACCTCCTGTTTAGTTAGCAACCTGCTCAACTAAATACCTCTCATCCATATTCATATTTCTTCAAGTACATTTCAACTTCTGATATTCTATTTTTTTCTTCTTTATCTGATTTCTCCACCAACAATTGGTGCTCTAAAAGGAAAGGGACTTTGATCTGTTTTGTTCCCTAACGTATTCCAAGCGCATCTTCTCAGAAGCCAACACATAGCAAGCACTTAGGTAACATTTGTGAATTATGAGGATTATATAAAGCAATAAATGCAAGTGCCTGATAGTGAACTTCTCTCATATAAGTACTCAATACATGTGAATTGATAGTATTACTATTATCGCACTCACATTTTGTAACTCAACAAATATTTATTGAGCACTTAGTATGTATCAAACACAAAGATTGGTCAGAAAAAGTGTCTCTTCTTAAGAAGTTTCCAAAGTAATGTACTGAAAGAGATAGATACATTTTTTAAAAAAAACTTTCACATAACATAGAAGTAACATTAGTGTGTACTTAGCCTGTGATTTAGGGAAAATAACATTAATAGTCATAACTGATGACCTCAGACATCTCAGGAGCTCTCTAAAACAAAATACCAACCTTTGCATCCAGGCTGAAGGGGATGGTTCTGCTCCATACCGTCATCTTGGAACCCAGGTCCTTGCATCTCACAGAGTCACTCTGTTCAGGGTTCCAAATTCTCTGTAAAAGGAAAGAGTGTGTGGACTTTACAGGTCAGCCCTGAAAATGGTATGCATTCCTTCCTCCCACATTCCCTCTGCCAGAACTTAGCCACAGCTCCCTGCCTAACTCAGAAGGTACAGATATGATCAGCACCCTAGTTAGTCAGTTGTTGCCACATTAAGCCAAGGGAAATACACAAGGACATTTTCCTGGGGGAGGCAGCAGACACAGAAATCACTGACGTGTGGAGACAGGAAAATATGAGTTCAAAGCTAGGTCACAGTTAGTAGCTCTACAATCTTGGTTAGTGGCTATGTGACCTTGCTGAAGTTACTCAAATTCTGACCTACTTTCTAGCTCAGAAAAAATGGAAAGAACTATAGAAATTTAATTGATGTGAACTCAGAAACACATGAAATTTTAAGAACAGTGCCTGGAACATAGTATTTAATACATGTGTGAAATAGATAATGCATCAAGGCATAAAAGAACAAAATGTGTTCAGGACAGTGCAGTTGAGTAGCAGAGTTGCATAATATACTGCTGCACTCAGGACCTTGGCTTCTGAGTACCCAGGGCCACTGGAGTTTTAAAGTCAATCAACATTCAGATTAGCCCTTCAGACAGGCCCTCCTGGTGGCTGTGTAAAAGATAACTGTAAGGGGGTGGGTAGACCTGCTGGTGACAGGGAGAGATCACTATCATCAGGTTAGCTGAAGGGGACCAGAGCCAGAGACTTGTTAGAAAGGTCGGGTGCAAAACTAGTTTTGTGGGAAACTCAGTAAAAGCAGTTGGTTGATTGGAGGTGAAAGAGGGGGTTTAGAATGACTCCCTGGACTAGGTCTCGAGGGACCAGGGAAATGAGGGAACACAAAGAGACAAGCAGAATCCAGACCCACTGCCCACCCTGCACTCGCGCTTGGTTCAGATTTTCCCAGTCGGTTCCCACAACAATTTTGAGATGCCCTTCAGCTTTCTTTCACCCGGCACGTTACTTTGTGGCCTCATTTTTTTTATTGGTGCTTTGTACATAATATTATACATAACAGTGGGGTTTATTATGCTGTATTTGTACATGCACCTACTGTCGTTTGATCAATTTCATTCCCCCTTTCTATTTCCCTCTCCTCCTTTCTTCCTTGATTCACTTTCTTTACTGATCCCTTTCTATTAGTTTTTCTTTTTTTTTTTTTTTTGTACCAACCCAGGGATACTTAACCACTGAGCCACATACCCAGCTCTTTTTATTTTATTTTATTTTTTTAAATTTAGAGACAGGATCTCACTAAGTTGCTTAGGGCCTCGCTAAGTTGCTGAGGCTGGCTTTAAACTTGCAATCCTCCCGCCTCAGCCTCCCGAGTCACTGGGATTAGTGGAATGCACTCTGCGCCCTAACTATTATTATAATTTTAATGGGTGCATTATAATCACATACAAAATCGAGATTCCTTGCGTTGTACTTGTACCCAGATGTAACACACCTTGGTAGACTTTTGTCCCGCAGTACTTCCCCGTTTCCACCCTCAACCTTCCTCTAGATCCCTTTTCTCTGCTCGGTTATCTCACTTCTGTTTTTGTGAGATCCCCTTTTATTTAATTCCTTTTCTCTCTCTAACTTTCACATGAGAAATTTTTAAAGACTTTCGGATGCTTCTGACGATTCCTTGCCTTTTACTCTTGAGCCAAGTTAGAAAGTTTCCCTGTATAATTTCTATGATCCTTTTAGTTCCTAGGTTTCATGGTCCCCTTTTATCACGACCTTCCTCTGTACCCAGAAACTCCATCCCAACTCTTGCTGGTCCTGTTTAATAAAATCTCTAAACTCAAGTATGAACTTGAGGTAAGATATAAAAACAGCTCCCACCCAAACGGCGGTTCAAGAGCCACAGAAAGAGGAACCCCAAGATAAATATATCATTCATGTTTATGCAAACGTGTGTTGGGTCATCGGACTTCCCAGAGGCATGGAAAAATAATACCGCAAACATTTACATAAGCTGGAGGGTTTGGTGGAAAGCCTCAAACCCACGGGCTTCTATTATTTTCTGGTTTAAAAATTAGGATTTTCATTAGAAAAGGAGATTGGCTCACCTGCACAGGGTCCTCCTTTCAAGAAGCCACAATTCCTCCCAGGAAGCTGCCCAGGGACTACAGAGAAGATAACAAAATTAGATGCAAAACTGGTTATGTAATTTATGGGGCCTGGTGTGAAATTAAAATGCAAACTCCCTCGTTTAAAAGGCAAGAAAATAAATGTACCATTGAAGGCACTAAAATATAACAGGGCCTGGTGGTACATGCCTGTAATAACAGCTACTTGGACCCAAGTTTGAGGTCAACCTAGTGAAACCCTATCTCAAAATAAAAAAAATAGAAAGGGTGGAGAATGCAGCCTTGGGGTACGAGGCTCTAGTTCCAGTACTATACACTCACAAAAGTAATAAAATATGAAGCTTTTTCCTTTTCTTTCATAGACCTTCCCTTGACTTGTCTAATCCTTTTATTTCCTATCTAATGTCATCCTATGAAAAGAAAAAATAAAATTATAAGTCATCAGCACGAATGTTCCTGCAATGCCAATTTTACCTGCCAATACAAGAGCTTTTAATTAATATGTAGATGGGTTACTCAGCTTTGTGTTAGTGGTGTTAGATGTGCTAGTTGCTTTGACCAAAACCTGACAAGAACAATTTAGAGGAAGAAAAGTTTATTTTGGCTCTTGGTTTTAGAGACCCATGGTGGAAGGGCATGGTGGAAGGGCATTGCTCCATTCATGACTGGCCAGGAAGCAGGGGGCGGGGAGCCACAGTGAAGATGTACCTTTCCAGGACATGCCCCCATGACATACCTCTTCCAGCCCTGCCCCCAGTGAACTGCCTACAGGTAACCACCTAGTTAATCCACTCCAACTAGAAGGGACTGATTAGGTTACAGCTCTCATAATCCAGTCCTGTCACCTCTGAATATTACTGCATCAACACCGGAGCTTTGGGAGGGCACCTCACACAGAGACCAAAGCAGTGGAATCACCAAAATTTGTTCTTATTTTATACTTTGTACAGACAAAATGCATTTTGTTCGTATCAGAAAGGTAGAAATGCTGCAGATTTTAAAAAAAAAATACTCAACTGTTTATATTCCATTTCTTTAAGATGTTAAGAAACATTTTTCTTTTTAAATTATATTTCCTATTCCCCCCACCAGACTTTTTTAAAATATTTTTTTTGTTGTAGTCGAACAGAATGTCTTTATTTTATTTGTTAATTTTTTAGGTGGTGCTGAGGATCGAACCCACTGCCTCACACGTGCTAGGCAAGCACTCTGCCACTGAGCTACAGCTATGAGCACTTTCTGCCTTTAGTTTTCTGATGAGTAAGAACTGAAAGGCAAAGCCACTCCAGGTTGCCGTGTTTTCCTTCTGTGTATTTTCATCATAAGCAATTAACCAATGCAGAGAGGCAACATAAAAAGGGACAGGAAATTGATCTTTCATTGTTTTCCAGAATACCATGTCCTTCTTGCTCTGTGGTGAGCTAGTTCTAGTTCAAATGGAAAGTGCGACTTCCCTGGGCTGTCAATCATCCACATTCCACAAAGAATAGTTTTGAGGCTCCTTGAACTCCCACGCAAGCTGGATCGGCCTGGGATTCTGTTGGCCACAGAGTGTCACTAATGCCATTTGCAAATGGCAGCAGGGAAGGCCGACAGGCATACTGCAGGCACCTCCTCAGCACATTCTCAGCCTGGTCCCGGCAGATTTCATTTACAAAACACAAGTTCGAAGTTAAAACTATTAGTAATTTCAAGATGGCAACAGCAGAGTATTAAACCAAGCTTGGGGTCCTTCTGAGCATGGGGTCCTATGGGACATGCCATATCCCATGAAACTAGCTATAATTAGACATTTTCATCAAGTCATGAAAGGCTGGTCAGAAGCCGCTCCAACAGAGAAGTGCTCTGGAATCAAACAGGCTCTACACAGCATTATCTACCCTCAAACAAACAAGTTGCTCTCTACAAATTCTATAACTAACTGAACCTGCATTGGAATATTTAAATATGCTAGTTCTGGGTTTGGAAGGCTAACTGGACCCAAAAAACCCAGACTAGAAACATTTTTGACTAAACAGTCATGTGAATGAGAAGAGCTAAAAGCAGTGTTGGCAGGCTAACAAACTTCATAACTGCCTCTTAGGCAGCTCTTTGGTGTATATTTTATACACATATTATTTAATCCTCTAGGCAAGCATAATGCCAATTTTATAAATGAGGAAACTGGGGCTCAAAATCTTGCAAAATTTGCTCGAAGTCATTCGAATGATAAGCAACAGAGCTAAGATTGTTTCATATCTGAATAATTCAAGTATCCATGTTATTCCTACACAACAAGCTTCCTCACTGGTTTGTTCAAAGAATCAGAGTCTGATTTTAAAAGGCTGAGTTGCAAAAGTACTACAAAAAGAAGGGTCTTAGAGATGCTAGGTGAGATCCACCTTGGCAGATCCAGCATGTATTCTAAGAGGAGGGGAAATCTGCCTGAGAAACCTAATGATAGGTGCCTGTGTCAATTTTTTTTCTCTAAGTACAACCAGGTAGCCAAATTATCTTTATGTTTGTTGGTTTCAGTGCTAGGGACCGAACCCAGGGCCTTGCACATGCTAGGCAAGTGCTCTACAACTGAGCTACATGCCCAGTCCAGGTAGCTAAATTAATAAGGAAGAAAATTGTATACAGAGTGATGGGTGATATCCAGGGGTTGGCTTAGGTGGGGGAATGGGTACAGATCAGAGAACTAGCAAAGAATATGAAGGCTGGAGACTTATGGGCCCTGGAGGCCCATGCAATTAAGCAAGGATGGAGTACACAAAAAGCAGGTCCAGTATTCAGAGATAAAAGTCAAGGGTCAGATTAATCTGACATAATATCCCTCTGGATGTCGTTAGGGAAACAGTAGCCAGAATGCAAAGTGACCCAAAAGCATAGTTAGCTTTCCTGGAGAGCAGCTGCTGATGGTGGATATCAGACATTTTCTTTCTTCCTTTTCTCTGTTATCGTTATTTATGAACCTTCGATTGCGGTGGGCAGTACCCTAAAGACAATTCCACTAGTCTTTAATAAATCTTGTTGTACTGCTCAAGAAGATTCAAGCTACGACATACACATCAACAAAGCACCGAGGCTTGCTCCAACGTGAACAGACTAAGGAACATTTCACCAAGTGAAAGAAGACAGACCCAAGAAAATCATATACTGTACCAATCCGTTTCTATGCTCATAATAGGCAAATCTACAGAGAAAGAAAGTAAATTATTAGTAACTAATTTCCTGGATCTGTGGGTGGGGATTGAAAGTGATTGCAAATGGGTACTAGGTTCTTTTTGGGGTAGAGAAAAATGTTCTAAAATTAAATTATTGTAGGCCGGGGGATAACTCCGTGGTACAGCATTTTCTTAGCATTGCATATGGCCTTGGGTTCAATCCCCAGCACCATAAAAACATAAAAATGAAAAATAAAATAAAACTGAATTGAAATTGGTTTGTGTTGATAAAAACAAGGGGCTGTATTTTAATTAATTAATTTATTTATTTTTGCAATGCTGGACATCAAACACAGGGCATCATGCACACATGCTAGGCTAGTGCTCCACTGATGAGCTACATTCCTATCCCCAAACAAGTGATTTTTCTCATTAAAAATTATACCTCAATAGAGCTATTAAATATATATTCATTCACTCAGTTATCTTTTAACAAAGAATCCATCACCACCAGGTAAGGCAACTTGGTATAAAGGTTAGAGAGGAAAAACATAAATAGATCTTTGAAAGAGCAACAGATTTTGTGTCACCTACATTCAGGTTCTGAATAGGCAAGGAAAACATTACCAGTTTTGATTTGCATACCTACCCAAGGAGGGAGGGAGGTGGCACCCATTTTAAAATAAAGAAAATTACTGTAATAATTTGTCCAAGGTCACCCAGCTGGTTGGTGGCAGAACCTGGTGAAGGAGCCTGTGTTCATTCGCCCCTCTGTCATGATAGTACATTGTCTGTAAGATTTTTCCTCCAGAAAATGATGCAACATCGTTTAAGAAATAAAGCCTTTTCTTTGCTCTGATTTGGTTTTGCTGCCTGGATTTTCTCTTCTGTATCGACTCTCTCTCTCCCTCACTGTATTATATGACACTTGTCTCCTAGCCACTATGCCAGAGCATCTTCTTTGTCAACATTTAAAATTCTCCTCATCACTCAAAGAGCTCCTAAGAGGTTCTGGTCCTTCTCCAAATTGATGAACAGAACCCTAAGAGATATCCCAGCCCCACCCAATGATTATGAGATTACTATAGCTAATTTCCTACCTCTTGCTTTAAATATGCCCTCCAGACACCTTTGAGTATTATCTGAATGTTTTGTAAATAGTTCAGTGTTCATTTTTAAACTTCAGAACACTGAGTTTCCATTTCCTGTCACCAAAATAGCCCTTAACAATTTCTCTTGAGAGGTAACTCTTCAGCCATGGAAACTGTCCCTGCTACAGCCGGCTTTAGGACTTGCATTGCATCTGAGTTCCTGTTCAAATGCATGTGACTGTTGTATCTTTTTATGGAACTTATTAAGGCTCGGACAGATCTGGATTCTGGTCTTGGCTTTGCCACTATAGTCCACAAGTCTTTGTCTTTCAAAGAACTTGAAATTAAGATATATAATTTCCTTCAGCCTCTGTTTTCTACATTTATAAGATATGGATAGCAATATCTGCCTGAAAGAACAGTGCCTGGGTTATTTCGCTGTTTAACTTTTTTAGTGTGGGGGCAAAGATTTCAAAAGGTAATCTTTACAAAATATCCAATGTGGTTACAGTAATCATCCAATCAACGTACCTATTATTAGACTAAGAATCTTTCAGGTCAGAATAAACGCATATCTACCACATTTTATTTTTCTGAAACCAACCACAAACGACAAAAAAAGAAAAATGAAACTTTATCTTCAATGAAACTTTTTAAAAGCCACATCCCCAACCTACTTACTCTGAAGAACCATAGGGAAATTCAAACGAAACCAAGAGAAGAATGAAGTTGACCGTGTATTATTTATTTAGCTTCAGGACAGAAGAATTTAACACACATTCAGTGTGGTCACTTATTAACTATGTTGACTTTATAACTCTAGTATTCTTCTGGCTCTAAAATTCTAAGATAATTGCAAAGGTACTTAAGCAGTCCTGGAACACATAAAAAAAATAAAACTAGAAGGATCCTTCCTTAATATGAAAATAATTATGTGTCCAAGCCAAAAGTCAGATTCACTTTGAATGAAGAATACTAAAATAATTTCCAGTAAGGCTGGGAAATGTAGGATAGTTTAGAATTGTTCTGATAGTATGTTTGAGGAAAGGGCCGTTTGTGTAATGGTAATAATAATCGACCCCCAAAATTGAGTGAATCAACACATAAAAGCTGACTTTAATCTCAGTTTCATGTCCAATGTGCCTCAGCAACAGACCCAGGCAGTGAGAGGCTTCACCCTTTTATAAATCCACTCTCTGAAACACACACGCTGTGTTCCAGTAGCCAGGGAAGGGCTGATGAACATTTCCTACCTGTTCTTGTATATTTCAGCCTGGAATTAGTATGTACCACTTTCACCCACAGTTTATTGGACACACAAATCATGTGGTTCTCTATTATCAGGGAACTGGGAAACGTTGAGAATATGGCTATTCCACGAGCAGTAAATGCCTCTGCCATATAGTACTAGCCAATGAATAATCATCAGGAGAAATAAAACATCATAAAAATTGTTAATGCACTAAAATTAAAACATACATGCATAAAAACCAGGAGCCATAAAAGGCATACAAGAAATTGAGAGCTGAGGTAAACTGAATCCATAAGGATATAGATTTGAAGAACATGATTAACAAACTTGAGCTAAAGAAAAAGACTTTAAGAGAAAAATCATTATAGAGAATAAGTTCATTGGGGGTAGGGGTACTGGGGATTGAACCCAGGGGAATTTAACCACTGAGCCTCATCCCCAGCCTTTTTCGTATTTTATTTAGAGACAGGGTCTTGCTGACTTGCTTACAGCCTCACTAAATTGCTGAGGCTGGCTTTGTACTCACGATCCTTCTACCTTGGCCTTCCAAGCCATTGGGATTACAGGCATGTACCACTGCTCCTGGCTGGGTTATTTCTTAATGATAAAAAGGACCTTCTTAAGAAAGATAGAACAAACCCATCCCAGTTAGCTCTTGCTGCCTAAAAACCACACAAAAGCCAGGTGACTTAAAGCAATGGTTCTATAATTGGTCATGCTCAGCCAGGCACCTGGCTTATCTGGGGGTCATGAATGTGACTGTGTTCATCAGGGAATATAACGGGGTGTAGGAGAATCCAAAATAGCTTAAGTCACATGGTCAGTGTCTTATCTGAGTTGGCTGCACCAGCTGGGGCTGGCTGGGACTCTCCGATGTGGCAATTAGATTTCTTACATGATAATCTGGGGTTCCAAGAAAACACAAACACTCTGCCAAGCTTCTGAAGAATTAGGTTTGAAATTTGCCCAGCTTCATTTCTGCCAATCCCATTGGTCAAGCGAATCATAAGCCCAGCTAGATCTAAGGGCGATGGATACAGCCTTCCTTCTTGATGAGAGAAACAATATGAAAGGAGTTGTTACTAGTCATCTTAGGAAACAGTGCATTCTCTGGCCACAAACGTTTACATTTTCTTCTATAAAAACAATGGACTTATCACCTCTAGAGATACCCAGACTCATTCAATCCAGCATCAGTTTCAGATTTAAAGGAGAGCATCCAACCATCTAAATAAAGCCCAAATGTAGATGAGACTCCTCCAAGGTGACTCCTGGGCAAAAACACAGAGACTTTTAATAATGGTGTGTCACACTGCCAGGAAGAGGTAACAATTCTAAATGAGAATGCATCTCATAAAATAACTTCAAAATATAAAAACAAAAAAAATGACAAAAAATAAACAAACACAAAAATCCAGAATTATGATGGAAAGTGTTAACATAATTCCTTTGGTAATTGATGGAAAACCATAAAGAAATATTAAGAGTATAGAATATTTGAACAATTCAGTATAGAATATAGAACACTATAAATGACAAAGGACATACTGCAGCAACACTTGCATAATGCAAATTCTTTTTAAAAGAAAATGTAGAATATTTGTAAAACTTTTCAGACACTAATCTATAAAGCAAATTTCAACAAATTTCAAAGACAGATTGAACTACAGAGAGATTGAACTAGAGATCAATAATAAAAGAAAAAGAAATCACTAAGTGTTAGGAAGTGAAACAATACATTTCAAAATAATCCATGGGTCAAAAAAGAAATCCTAATAAAATATTTAATCATTTTGAACAAAATCATCACAGAAATATGACATATCAAAACCTGCATATTGTAGATAAACCCACATTTAGGTTAAAAAATATATAGCATAAATACATATATTAAGAAAGAAAAAACTATAAAAATCAAATAGCTAAATATCCCTGTAATATGTTTTATAAAGACAAGTTAAATCCAAAATGGTAGAATGGAGAAAATATAAAAGAAAAGAGCAGAAATTATTGAAACAGAAAAATAAACCTACAGCAGAGAAAAGTCTGTAAGACCAACAATTCTTTGAAAAGGCTAGTCCCCCTGATAAATACCTACAAACACTGATCAAGAATAATAATTTTTAAAAAAAGATGAAAGAAAAAGCACAGTTATCAATATTAGGAATGAAAAAGGGAATGTCACTACAGATCTCAGAACTGTTAAAAAATAACATGAAGACATTATAAATAATGTCATTATGTTCGGAAATGTAATTGAACACACTCCTGGAAATATATAACCTATGTAAACTAGCACAAACAGAAAGTATCTGAATAAACCTGTTTGGATTTCAAAGTCAAATCTGTCATTAAACACACATTCACACACACAAACATTCCCCAGAGAAAATTCAGGCCCAATCAGCTTTACCACTAAAATCTTCAAATGCGAAGGGAAAACAACAACAATAATCTTAACACAAATTCTTTAGGACAATAGAGAATGAAGGAACTTGTTTTATGAAACCAATATAATTTTGATACTAAAATTTGTCAAGAAAGAAAAAGTATAGGTCCACCTTTCTCATGAACACAGATACTAAAATCCAAAACCAAATTAAAAGTCAAATCCAGTAATTCATAAAAAAAGAACAACTCATCATGGCCCAGTTGAATGCAGAGATGATTTTACATTTGTAATCATCAATGTGATTGACCATACAGGCAATAAAAAAAGAAAAACACGATCATGTCAATAAATGCAAAATAGATATTTACTGTGACTCAATGTCCATCATATAGGAAAAAAGAAAAATTCTTAACAAACTAAAAATGGAAGTAAACTTACTTAATCTAATGAAGACTATCTACCAAAACCACCTAAAGAAAATAAACAATTTAATGATGAAATATTGAGAACTTTCCCTGTGTGACTGGAAGGATACCTGTTATCACCACTTCATTCAGGATTATGTTTAATATTCTAGCCAGTGTAGTAATTCAGAGGAAAAATTATTTAATACTAAAAAGTTACATATATATATATATATATATATATATATATATATATATATATATATATATTTATTTATTTATTTCTAGATGATAATCTACAAAAATATCTTCATGGTCTTAGAGTAGACAAAATCAGAAGGGATTATAAAAATATCTAACCATAAAGGAAAAGATTGATGAATTAGACTCCATCAAAGTTTAGAATGATCATTAATCAGAAGGATCTATCAATGAGCAAGAATAAAAGCCCAGACTGAAGAAAGACATTTGCAATATCCAACAAAGGATCCATATCTAGAGTTTAAAAGAACTATAAAACATAAAGACCAAAAATAGGTAGATATTTGAGCAAACATTTCACATAGAGAACAGATATCTAAATCACAAATTAGAAAATTAGATGACTCTCATAATTCACCAGGGACATGAAAATTAAAATCTTATTAAGATGAATCCAACAAAATTGCTAAAATTCCACAAGATGGCAATACCTGCAATAGCAAGGACTAGATCATTGAGAACTCTCCTGTTGCTTGGTGGAGTGTGAATTGGCACAATCACTTTGGAAAATAGCGTGGCCACATTTTCTAACCTGGATACTGTCTAGGCATGCCTGATGAGCTGGTAATTCCACTCCCAGGTATTTATCCCATAGAAATCCATGCATATGTACTGAGATCTATAGAAGAATATTCACAACTGTTCTATTTGTTTTAGCTCCAAATGCAGGCAGAGACTCTGTTCCCCTTGAGGGTCCCCTACTGAACTGAGATGGATTCGTCTCTGTTTACCCTGTATGTTTTCCTCAGGGCACAGTAGTTCTAAATGTGACATCATATGCCAAAGGCAATGTGCATTAGTAGATACAAAGTTAAATGTCCCTTTAGGAGGACCAAGGTGTGAGTCCAGAGAGAAAAGGTGGGAAAAAAAGTATTTCAAAGAGAGAAACTGACATTCCTTATGGCAGCTAATGTCTTAGGGGCCTTGGTTGACCTGTGCACCAGCACAGAAACCTGACTTTTAAAAAATTATATAAGCAATTCATACACATGATGCATGCAAAACAGGATAGAAACACACAATGAAGTGGCTCTTTCCCACCAATAATACATCAAATATAACCATTTATTAGTGCTTTCCATGAAAAGGTATATTTATACTTATAAAAATACATTTATACACATGTATTCAATTTTTTCCATCTATAACAAAGAAATAATACTGCAAATGCCAATCAGCACCTCATGTTTTGTCCTCTCCCATTAATCAGAGTGGTCTAATCTTAGCATGTGTAGGTTTGCCTCATTTGGGGGAGAGGTGTTAACCAGGGACTGAACTCAGGACACTTAACCACCGAGCCACATCCCTGCCCTATTTTGTATTTTGTTTTTTAATTTTAAATTACATGTTTATTTCCAAATTTTCACAGATTAATAGATTGCATTTTCTTAGAAGACAATTTACAGGAGTTTGCAGCACTGATTTCTTATTTAAAAAAAAAAGAGAGAGAGAGTAATGATTAGGATTTGATGATTAGGATTTGTAGATATGAATGACCATGAAAAGACGTCTTCCTGGAAACCAAACATACACAGATATTCCCACCAATCCAGCAACAGTGTCTTGATGATGAGCTGAATAAAGACATAACATCTTAGGTCACACCCAGATGCAGGATAAGGCTCAAAGCTGCAGGCAGCAAAATATTCTCAGAAAGGCAAGATGCAGGCATCACGGACTGCTGTCCCTCACAGATGCCCATTGTGCATTGCTGGCTCCTCATAGGAGTGCACAGCAACATGAAGCCAGCAGCTCACTCTGGGAGGAAGGGCCTCTCCTTTCTCAGTGACTCAATCAATGCATTACATAAAAGACAAGGTTCGAAAGAAACATTTGCTCCAAGGCACTGAAGGTGTAAAGTTTTTTTTTAGAAAATACATAAAAATGAACAGACTAAAAAAAGAAGTTAATTATCAATGGAAGAATCCATCATTACTGTGACTAATGAAATAATTACCTCAGATAGATTATAATCGAAATGCATATTGAACAGACTGCACAGAGAGGGATTGCCTGACCAAAGCGCATCCCCATGGCTCTCGGGACTGGTTAGAGCACACTCACGAAACTTCTTCCTGAAGCCAGAGAAGCTGTGCATCGTTTGTGTTTGTAATATCCTTCTCCAGACTTCTTGCCCAGCTTCTTCTCTGCTACCAGCTTATTTGGTGATGTGCTGGGCTGAAACAGTGGGTTCTTGGCATCCATTTCATGCCACCCATCCAGAATGAACTTTGTAGTATCCAGTCCAACATAATCAAGAAGCTCAAATGGACCCATAGGGTATCCAGCTCCCAACTCCAAATTGCAGTGTCAATGTCTTCCTTGGATGCATCTCCTCCTTCATGCATCCTGATCGCTTTTACAAGGTATGGCACCAGGAGATGGTGCACCATAAACCCAGGAGTGTCCTTGCAAGAAACTGGATGTTTTCCCAAGGCTTTGCTAAAGTCCACCAGAGATTCAAATGTCTTATGGCTTGTCATTGGTGTTTTAATGGCCTCTACGAGTTTCATCAGGGGCACTGGGTTGAAGAAATGAAGGCCGGCAAATCGGTCTTGTCTGGTAGTGGCATTGGCTATGCTTGTGATCTGCAAAGAGGAAGTGTTGCTGGCAAAAATTGTATGTTCAGCAGCAAACTTGTCCAGCCTTTGGAAGAGCTTGTTCTTCACCTTCAGATTCTCCACGATGGCCTCCACCACCAGGTCTGTGCTGTGGACGACAGATGCTGCATCTGTGCAGGTTGATATGCTGCTCAGGGTCTTCTCCACAAACTCATCACCAGCCTTAGGATTTTCTGCAAACTTCTTCTTTGACATTTTCCTAAGGTTTTCCTCAATACTGTTTTTTGGATTTTGCCAGGATGTCCTCAGTTTGGTCCACCAACACTACTGTGTGGCCACTTGCTGCAGCAACCTGGGCTATGCGGCACCCATCAGCCCGCCGCGGATGACCGTCACGTGCTTGACGATAATTTTCTTCCTCGAGGCCGAAGGACAAGGAAGACAAGGAGCGCAGGAACTTCCTGGTTACGAAAGCCATGATGCAGGGACGGCTCTATTTTGTATTTTACTTAGAGGCAGGATCTCACTGAGTTGCTTAGCTTCTCACTTTTGCTGAGGCTGGCTTTGAACTTGAGATCCTCCTGCCTCAGCCTCCCAAGCTGCTGGGATTATAGAGGTGAGCCACCACACCGGCTAGGTTTGCCTCATTCTTAATAGTTTGTCATTGTATAGATGGATTGGAATATTCTTAAACAGCCCCATGCTTCCAGTGTGCAGATAATAATGAATGATGTTACAATAAACATTTTTTATAGAGCTATCTTCACATACTTTCCTTAAGGTAATTTCCCAACAAGAGAAATATGGGGTCAATGGCATGCGGTTTTTTAAAGAACCCTAATCTTTATTTTCTCAATTTGATCAGAGGACAGGAAATCCTGATTGGTAGTTAACCATGGGTACTCCCACTTCCTTGTTTCTAATTTACTAATGCATTTTGCTCTTTTCAAAAAAGCATTTTCTCAGATGTGCTACTTGAGGTTGATGTGAACAGTGTTCTGACTGTAAGATCAAGACCAAACCTGCTATTTATGAGAAAACTTGTCTTTGGGTCTCAGGTCTTGGTGGTTCCGGTCTTCATGCTGCTGTGGGTGACTCTACTGGTTCTGGGTGAGTAGATGACTCAACATGAGCCTGGGTTGGGGTCTGGGAAGCTCCTCTCTCCACCTGGCCCTGGCCCTTTCTTGGGGCCCAGCACCTGCTCAGTCTTTCCCACATAAAGACACTGTATTTTAATGTTTTACTGTACAGCTCAGGGTTTCCTCTAGTGAATTCAAAGAAAGTGGTCACGGATGGAAAAAAAAAATCCTTCAATCTTACAGAGAAGGAACCCATAGCGCTCTATTAAGGTTTCACTTACATTTCTCTTAAACAGACACTTCATGAAGCCTTAGAAAGATATGTTGTGTCTGCTTGTTCTTAGTGTTTGATTCTGGGAACAGTCTACCCTCTTTCTGAAAAGGAGATGCATTTGTTCCTTGTATGACAAGGTCAGATCGTGGTGCTGGGCATGAGAGGGCAAGTCACAGCAGTGATTGACAGATTAAGAACACAATAGGGAAGGGGTAGACACAGAGGGAGGAGTGGGCAAGGCAAAACTTCAGGCACATGACATTCTCATTGTGCGTGTGCATAAGTCTCTGTGCAGTCACAGCTACGAAGTGGGTAGTTTTTTTTTTTTGCCAAGGTTTAAAGGTTAGAATTAAATGTTTATTAATTTGTTTGTCAAAACAAAATTTCAGTTATTGTCTATGGATAGCACTATCCCAGGTACTGGGGAATGATGAGAGGACGTGGGAGGTACCATTTCTGAGTGACCAGTGTGCAAGAAATAGCTATGGAACGGGATCCAGTGAAATCATTATGGAGATAAAGTTTCCAACTGATGGTGCAGGCAGATAATGAACGACACAACAAATGCTGATAACGACTTCATGAGACTCAGAGGGAAAGCAGGACGAGGAGGGGGAGGCAGGAGGGACAGAGTGGATATGATGGAGGAAAAGAGGACCCTACAGCTAGAAGGTGCAAGAGATGCTGGAATGTTCCAGAGACAGAAGCACTTCCTTGTGTGGCACCACACAGAGGGATAGAACAGGAGAATGGCCAGGGGCATGCACTTTGGGTTCAAAATGCAGTACTGTCGCCTATTAGCCGCTAAGCTTTCTGGCCTGTAAAATGGTTATAATCTTGAATAATCAAGAGAAGCGTCCCTCACTGGATAAGCAATCTGGAGAACATTAAACATCAGCACTCTCGCCCTGCCTTCTAAGATGCTGCACAACTTGTCCCATCAAAGGATACCCTCTGTCAGAGTGCTCCATCTAAGTGTCCAATTCTAACCTTGTCACAATCCTCCTTGAAAACTTTCCATGGCTCCCTGTGGCTTCTATCATAAAAATGGACCTGCCTTCTCAGGCCCTGCATTCCTTTTTAACCTTATTTTCCCTGTGGTGCCTTCCAGACACCACCCCTCCCCCTGGCCCCCCTTTCCCTACCCCGTAACTCCTGGACCAGTGTCACTCTTCACTCCTGTGCCCTTCCTGTTTTGATTACTCTTCCCACCATCTGTTGCCACACACAAACACTAACCCTCCCCTGGCTGATCCCTACCTTCTCATTCATAGTTTTCTCCTCCTCCAGGCGCTTCCGTGATCCACTCACCCTCTTCAACACACACACACACTCTCCGCACCTGGCTGGGTAGCCTTCCATCCTCCAATACCTCCCGTGTAATTCTGTTGTTGTACTTAGACCCTGGGTTATATCACCGGGCATCACGATTCTGTTTCTCCCACTGCTCAACGTTTTGCTAGCAGATACCATTTTTATTTGCTCTTATTAGTTATGCATGACAGTAGAATGTTATTTTGACATATTATGCATATATGGAGTATAACTTCTCATTCTTCTGGTTGTGCATGACTTAGAATTACATCGGTTGTGAAATCATATACGCACATAGGAAAGTGATACCCGATTGTTTCATTGTCCTGTCTTTCCTATTCCGACCCTCTCCCTTCCCTTCATTCCCCCTTGTCTAGTCCAAAGTATTTTTATTCTTCCCTACTCTCCTCCCTTCATGTGCACCCTCATATCAGAGGGAACATCTGGACTTTGGTTTGGGGGGATTGGCTTATGTCACTAGCGTGATAGTCTCAGATACCATTTTTAAATTTATGTTAGAAGTCTAAGCACTATGTTGTATATGAAGACATTTGAAAAATAACAATATTTTAGACATAATTTTCTTTTAATGGAAGAAATAATAAATGGATTGGGGAAAGGTATTATCCTTGAAAAACTGAAGAATCCATGCTCTGTGCTCATCTCTGGCTCTTTATTTTTATTATTTACTTACTTACTTACTTACTTATGTGTTTATGTGTTTATTCATTTATTGCAGCTCCTGTCAGTGAACAACTTGGTGAGTTCTCTCTTTTGCTCCTCAGTGTGTCTGGATAAGAGTGTCTCTCTAACATAAAACATTTGCCCAAAAACCCCTCCTATTTTCCATTTCTTTGCCAAGGCCGGCAAAGATGTGAAAAATGACACCTGGTCTCTTGGCATTGCTCAAGGGTTAGCATATCTTCATGGTCACCCTCTGCCCCTCCCTGGGTGAAGTGTTAGATCCACAGCCACTGACCTCGGCTGGGCCCTGAATTTATTCCTACTAGAACTGGACCCCACTTATCCATGAGGCACTCCTTCAGCTCCATGGTCAACGTGCAGGGCTGGGGATAGGATCTTCTCTAATCAGCAAGCCAGGAGAAATCCTCTGAAAACATCCCACTGTGAGATGCCGGCAAGAATACCCTAACCTTCACAGCTCTGGAAGTCAGTCCTCCAGGAAATGTGTGGGGACCAGGCCAGGCCTGAAGACGGACTGCCTGTATCAACATTTACTTTAGTTGTGACTCATATCACTCTTCGGGCCAGAGGGTGTCTTGGATATTCGAGAATCCATGAATAGCAAGAACTCCCTACATTTCCTCTCCTCATCCCAAATCAGCTGCTTCAACTGTACCCTAGGTCATCTCTGGATTCCAATAGATAATTTATCCATTTCTTGTCCTTCCATAATTAGCTATGCTGGGGGTTTTCTGGACATTTGAGTTATCATTTATAAAATGAAGCTGTTAGGCAACTTGATCTCTTAAGCTTTTCTCGGTAGCAAAAATCCCTCGATAGAATTATCTATTCTTTTAAGGAAAAGTGCAAAATTGTGATTTTAACAATGCCTGTGTAAGCTCTGTCTGTAATCAGATAGGGAACAGGAATTAGCTGAGTTTTGAACTTAAGATTAAGACAAATGAAATTATCTACATAAACTCATTCAGCCCGTCGGGCAGTGACTCCAAGTAGCATATCCAGAGGATGTAATTGTCACATAACAGCTAAAGGCTACAGATGACACAAACACTACAATTTCTTCAGAGTGAATTAATGTCTCTAAACCTGTGGTGTGTGTGTGTGTGTGTGTGTGTGTGTGTGTGTGATGACAGGGGTGAGGGTCATTTTCCCATGACCCACTTCCACCATAGGTAACTAACCACAGACATCGCAGTGAATCCTCTTGAATTCACATTGTTCCTTGCTACTCTCTCTTCCCCCGGGGAGGTGAGTGCTGCGGGTTGACATGCACCTTTGAATGATCAGTGACCCTCTCAGGGAGCCTCTTGGGTGCTGTCCAAAGCTAGGTCCTCCTGTCTATCCCACAAGAACCTCTGCTGCTGGGACTGTGGGCACTGCCACCTCAGACTCATTTTCTCTCTCCTCCTCCTCAGTAACTCCATCCAAATCCATAATTTCCCTTCAATTTCCATGGACCGTTTTCTTCCAAGGAGAGAGCATGGATCTGACCTGCAAAGGATCTAGTTCCCACTCCCCATGGACAACAAAATGGTACTTTGAAGGAAAAGTATTTAAAAAAAACCCAAAAAGCACCCTAAGGGTTCGTGAATCTGGAGACTACAAATGCCAGGCTGATGGCTTGCCTGTAAGCGACCCTGTGCACTTGGAATTCTCTACAGGTGAGACAGAAGTAAAAGAAATAAAAACCTTAGAAATGATTTCAGACCATTTTCTCTCAGGCTGCTGACACCATTCACTTGGGTCGACTCTTGAATGGACATTTTTGTTCCACATTATAGTTAAACAAGGAGGGCGTTCACAGGCTCTGTGTATAACCAGACAGGGGACAGAATTAGCTTCTTAAGTTTGAACATAAAAATTAAGAAAATTGATACTATCCAGATAAAATTCATGTAGCCCAATGGGCCGAGACTACGAGTAGTGTATCCAGAAGGATATCATTGCCACATAAGAGCTAAAGGTTATGGATGACCCAAACACTACCATTTCTTCAGAGTGAATTAAGGTCTTCGCACCCAGGCAGGATGTGATGTGGAAAGGGGGTGTTGTAGTTTCATGGTTTTGTGGGGGGGGTTGTTTGTTTGGGGTATGAGGGAATGGAATCCAGGGCCCTCTACTATTGAGCCACATCCGCATACCTTTTTTTATTTTTAATTTTGAGACAGTGTCTTGCTGAATCGCTCAGGCTGGCCTTGAACTTGCATTCCCCCTGCCTTGGTCTCTTGATTCACTGAGATTACAGACATACACCACCATGCCCAGCTAACCCTGTGGTTTTCAAAATTTGACCTCAGTCAGAAAGCCTGGGAAGGTTTTGGGTTTGGGGTTTTTTTTGGGTGTTCTTTTGCTTTGTTTTCAAAGGGACTTGGTACTGAGAATTGAATTCAGGGGCACTAGACCACTGAGCCACATCCTCAGCTCTATTTTGTATTTTATTTAGAGACAGTGTCTCACTGAGTTGCTTAGCACCTCACCATTGCCAGGACTGGCTTTGAACTCTCAGTCCTCCTGCCTCAGCCTCCAGAGCCACTGGGATTACAGGCATGCACCACCATGCTGGGGTCTGGGAAGGTTTTTAATCATACTCAGGCCCTACCTTATATTTACTGAATCAATATGTATAGACTTGCAGGGCACAGGGGCCCATGCCTGCAATCACAGCCACTTGGAAGAATGAGGCAGGAAGATCATCAATTCAAGGCCAGTCTGGGAAACTTAGCAAGATCCTGTCTCAAAATAAAATTTAAAAAGTGCTGAGGATGTTGCTCAGTGGTAGAGTGCTTATCTAGAATGTACAGGGGTCTGGGTTTATTCCTCAGTATTTCAAAAGAAATAACTTATGGGAGTGCAATTCAAGAATTATTATGTTTTATAAGCTGCTCAGGTGAAAGGAAATTTGGGTTGAAATTCATTTGAACAGTTCCTATACATTAAGGTGTGTAGTTTTAAGCCATATTACTTACTTGAAATAATAAGTGGTATAATGATTTGTCACATTTATAGCTATCGATGAAGAATTTCCTGTTTGTCCTAAAACCACCTGTTATAAAGTTGAAGTCATATCATCCCAGTTACAATGCCCTTTAA
Organism: Marmota monax; assembly: GCF_021218885.2. NCBI lineage: Eukaryota > Metazoa > Chordata > Mammalia > Rodentia > Sciuridae > Marmota > Marmota monax. Next base: position 228,299 of record NW_026695201.1, on the reverse strand, counting down.
TTTAGTGAAAAAGGAAACAGTGTAGTAACATAATAATTTCCCTCTTAAACATTTACCTATTAAAGGGATCATAAATATCCCCCAAAATGAAAGACCCTAAATGATCAAGAGAAGAAGATTCATTAAATGAATTACAATGCTGCCCCTAAAAGAAAACTGTCCCCCATTGAAAATCAAGCTCAGTAATGATATTACTGAGGGAAAATATTCTGACATAGTAAATAAAGGGCAATTTATCAAATATGTAAATATTATTCCAATTCAATAAAGGAGAAAAAAATACACAGAGACGCTCACATATTTGAACATGGAAGAAAAACAATTGGAAGCATCTCTGGGCAGTGAGATGGTAGATACTTTTTACTTACATTTCTACTTTCCAGCTTTTCTCAATTGCATATGTTCATTTTAAAATCCAGGGGGGAAATGATAAGTATTTTAAGAATCCTTGGAATAGTAATGAAAAGAAAGAGGAAACAGTGGGATGAACCAAATAACTGGTCTTATTTTTCCTACAGCTCCACTGATCCTACAGGGTCCACCTTATGTGTTCGAAGGAGACTCCGTGCTTCTAAGGTGTCGGACAAAAGCAAAAACTAAACTGAATACTGTAGCATTTTTTAAGAATGGTGAACTCCTGATATTACCTAATAATAGTTCTGATCTGCACATTGATGGTGCCGATCTGGTGCACAATGGTCACTATCACTGTGGTGGCTATATACACACGTGCTGTACAGCTTCTTCCAATAGAGTCAACATCCGAGTCCAAGGTAAGGCTTTCATTGTTTTGTAAGTGGGTTGGTGAGAAGGAGGGCGCCTGAGGTTGCAGAGGTAGACTAGGAAGAAGAGGGTGGGCTGGGGTGCCCTTGAGAGAAAGTGCAACTGTGCTCTTTGTGCTGATGGATGGCAGAACTCAGAAGTGGTGGTGCCACAGAGGTACTTTTCCCTCCAGTGCCTTTCCAAGCCTCACTCTTCTGGGGACTGCTGTGATCTTTCTTTCCAGAGCTGTTTACACATCCCGTGCTGAGAAGCAGCTCCTCTAAGCCCACGGAGGGAAGTCCAGTGACCCTGACCTGTCAGACTCAGCTCCCTCCAGAGAGGTCAGATGTCCAGCTCCAGTTCTGCTTCTTCAGAGACGGTCAGGCTCTGGGGTCAGGCTGGAGAATCTCCCCAGAGCTCCGGATTCCCGCCCTGGGGACAGAGGACTCAGGGTCCTACTGGTGCCAGGCAAAGAGAGTGAATTCCCACATTCTGAAAGAGAGTCGGAAGATCTCCATCCCTGTGCGGGGTGAGTCTCAGTGGGTCCTGGGATGGACAGGGGACGGGACTGGAAGAGTTGTGTGCAATTGCACATCAGTTTGGTTCGTGTGGAACGTGCTTCTTCCACGTGTGAGAATGGGAGCTGTGTGACGTGGACATCTTAGAAGAGTTTAGAGGGAAAAAAAGCTCAGGAAAAGAGAGACAGGGCTCATTTTTCTTTCGCTGCCTTTAGATACAACTCTTCCGTGAAAGCTCTCTTCCCTGATGCCCTGTATTTCCTGCTAGGTCTATAGTCATAAGCGATGGCTGGGCTGACTAGACTCTGCTCAGCCAAACGGACAGATTTGGAACACTAGGTGCCTGGAGGCAGAGTGCTGCAGGACAGGGAAATCCAAGGACAAAAGGTTGGGGAATAAAGGGTTCCAATTTGATGTCCCTGGGAATGGTGGTGTGCCCACTTTCATTTTTTCCAAAGTTTCTAAAATTGTAGACATTTTCAAGCATGACTCTCATCCAATGGCCAACTGGTTCCCTTTATGAAATTTGGTCTGTCTCATGGAAAATATATTTAAGCATTAGGAAGGGACACATGGTCTGTGGTGCCCAATTTCCTGAGTGAGCCGGGAACGGAAAGTGATAGCATTTCCCATAAATTCACCCCTGTTCCTAAGAAAAACAAAAGTCCAATGACACTTTCTTCTAAACTGACTAAATCCTATTAATCTTGCAGTTCCAGGAAGCAGAATTTTCTAAGGTCACTAGTTTAAGGACAAACAGTCCAGCGAAGGTGGAGAGGGGATTTATTGTCCAATAGTTAAAACGCAATAATTCCTGACAAAGTTTTCCCCCAACCTCAGGTTCTTCTCCCCCTCGGTTTAATGATCTTCCTTTGTTCTTAAAGACCTGAGGATAACTCAAAAAGCACTGCCCTCAGCCAACATCATTACCGAAAGCCCATCACAGATGAGCCTACTCGGCGGGACTGTCCTGGCCCCCAATCCTTTGACCTCATGTGTCACATGCTAGACAGGTTAAGAAGGGTGTGCTCAAGGGCAAGCCTTCTAAACATGTCAATAGTGTTCCTTTCCAATTAGCTGTGGCTGTCACTGAATCCCCAGGACAATCTCCTTTGATGCCAAGTCTCCCTGCCCCCTGCACACCCTGGTCATTTTACTCAGCTGTTTGGGCAGCAGATATCACCTCTGGGATGACTGACCATGTTCTATCAAGGTGTGGGTGGACATGAGAGCAGGATAGACGGAGCTAACTCTATTCCTAGGCTGGACTCTCCACAAGAACATTAGGAACTAGAGGACCTCCCTAGCCAAGCAGGGACCACAGCCTCTCCAACCGTCTCCCTGTTCCCAAGGACAAGGTAACTCCACTTCAGGCTAACCTCATATAGGGAATCAGCAGATTCTGCCATTTCCAGCCTGTGACTCTCCTCTATCCACGAGCACCCCACTGCTACGAGGCTCACGAATCTATATATTTTTAATTTACTTAGGAGTTACTGTCAAGGTCCAAATACGCACTGTCCCAGCCTTAGGACCAGTGTTTGAAGGGCAGAAGCTGACGCTCATCTGCTCAGTAGACAGGCTCCTGGGGCCCATCACGTTCTCCTGGTATAAAGTCAAGCTGGGGAAGGAAACAAAGATTCACACATCCTCAGAAGCAGAATTCAAGATCTCCATGGTGAAAGGCAGTGACGCTGGGGACTATTACTGTAAAGTCAACAGTAGTCACAAAAGTTTTACCAGCAGGCTGGTAACCATCAAGCCACGGGAAGGCGAGTGCTGCTGAGTGTCATCCAAGGAATGGATTACCAAACTGCACACAGGGGTCCTCTGTGCAGACCACAGGCAGCCGGGTGGGAGTGGACATTGACATCCAATGCTCTGAGAAACCTTCCAGGAGTTAGTCAGAGTCTAGCAGGAAAGAGCTAAGGACAGAAAGGGCTGCAGGCCGTGGGAAGTTTTGGAAACTCTCAGACATAGAGAATAAAGAAAACATTCAGTGGTGAGGAATATGTCTGCACCCTTCATATTTACCAATCCCTTTGCAGTTTAAGCAATGTTCAGTGCCTCTTAAGAATGAAAAGCAGAACAATTAGGATGTTAGAGTCAGGACTGATCTAGGGCCATGTCTCTTGACAAGGCCCTTGACTTAAGGATCTTCAGGGACCCTCCCTGCACACATGTAAATAGAGATGGTCAGAGAATGGCCACGGGCAAAGCCCTGAGACCAACCCTAATGAAGTGCCCCCAAGGACATCATCTCCTCTGCAAAAGGGGGACAGGTCACCTGACGAGGGTGGCAGGAGGGAAGAGGCAGGGGTCTGATGGAGAAGGAATAGACTGGAGCAGACCAGATGTGCCACAGTCTGGCTGGGCACAATTCAGGAGCCACTTGTCAAAAGAAACTAACTTTATTTTTAAGAACCACACAGGCCAAACAAAACAGCTCCTCAGAGCCCAACTGCCACCACCGGCTTCCCACAAGCCTCTCCCACCCCTACTCCTCCTGCTCTTGAGGCCGATTGGCTGGGTCGTATGGGCGGAGCCAAAAAAGTCCCTCAATGAGCAGCTCCATAGTCTGAAAGGGCGGGGAAATAGCCCAATGAGCATCACGGCAGAGGAGCCAATCAGCTAGATGTTGCTGGGGCTGCTGTGAGCCAATCATCAGCTGGCAGTCTGAAAGTTTGCTGGGGACCCTTGGGCTGTGGCTTTCAACACAGATGGAGGATGGGGAGGGATGGGGAGGGATGGGGAGAGAAGCCTGGGAGGTTGCTGGACCACCCTGAGGGCCAGGAGAGAATAGAGTCTGGCCATTTGCTCTGGCCACAGATGGGAATTACAGGGAAGAGGCAGAAGCAACGGTTGACCCATTTTCTCTCCCTCAGCTGCTGTGTCTCAGCCTGTCCTCACCCTCAACCCTGCTAAGAACTGGCTCCTTGAAGGAACCTGGTTGACACTTCACTGTGAAGTCCAGAGAGGTTCTCCCCCGATCCTGTACAAGTTTTATCATGATTCTGTCTCCCTGGGGAGCAGCTCAACCCCCTCTACAGGAAGAGCATCCTTGGGCATCTCTCTGACCGCACAACATTCTGGGTTCTACTACTGCACTGCTGATAATGGATTCAGCCCCCAGCGCAGTGAGGCTGTGAGGCTCTCCGTCTTGGGTAAGCCCTGAGTTCCTGCTAAGCCCATCCCCAGTCAGATCCCTCTCTCTCAGGCCCCTTCACAAGTCTGCGGGAACCTTCCTGCTTCCTATCACAATCAGCCTATCACCCTTCTGGACTCTCAGCAAACCTAGGCCTCAGAGCTTATCCATCCCTGGCTCAACCTGACCCCATGACAGCTCAGAGACTCCCCCAGCTTTTACCCAACACATTTCTTTTCACAAATCATCACTTCGTGCCCTCCGTCTTCTGAGCCAATTTTTCTTCACTTGACGCACAGATGCGTCACCTGTTTCTCCCTAACACACGTAGTTCAGCTGCAAGCACCGCCATGCGGGCAAATATTGGGCAACACCATAATTTCTCCAAAGAAGTCTCAAGCAGTTACAGCTCTCACAGTAGGTCTGCAGAGGACTGGGTGTGAAAGGAAAGAATATGACGATTCCAAAACCAGAGCCCCCAGCCTTAATGCATCCACTAACCCATTATAATGTTTTATTATGTCCTCACACTTAGCAATATCTAAAACCTCTCTACTTCCTGTTCCTTGTCTGTCTCCCTCAATGTCAATGGGATATAAGCTCTAAGAGTACAGGACCTCATGGTATAGGTCTTCCCTACCTCCCTGAGCCTAACAGTGTGTGACACTGGGCATTTGGAACTCTTCTATTCTTGTGCAAGAATAGAATAGTGTTTATCAGAGGCTGGGAAGTGGTCGGGGGAGAAGATGGTTAATAGGGGTGCACTTGGAAAGGGGGGATATTTCTAATGTTCTATGGCACATTGGGAGGGTACCTATGATTGACAACAACTAATTGTCTACTTCAAAATAATTAGCAGAGAAGATTTTGATGTTCCCAACACAAAGAAATAATGAATGTTTGAGGTAATGGATTAACTAATTATCCTGACCCTATACATGTATCAAAATAGCACACTATGCCCCAAATATAGATATGATTACTATGTCAATTAAAATTTTAAAAATTATAAGGAGAAAAGAAGATGACATAGTACTTTTATGAAGAAGAATTGCTACAGAAAACAGGAAAAAAAAAAACCTCTCAAATTCTTCTAGATAGTCTCAATACAATTAGAGAAAATATGGACTCAAAAAAAGTTCAAAAAATAAATTAAAGAGGTCAAAGAAGAGATGATAAGACGATAAAACAATAAGAAGAGATAAGAAAACCATTCAGCAGAACTCGGGAGAAACAAAGAAAATTACAAAGATGTTTTAGAAATAAAATCCAAATGTAAGGCAATAAGAATAGAAGAGATACCCCTAAAAAATGTTAATTGAATGAAGAATCATTATGAGAAAACAATACAGAATGCAAAACAGAAAAAGAGGCAAAAATATAATATGGAAATCAGACAATAGATACCCCATGTTTGGATAATTAAATGCTTCTAGTGGAAAAACATTTTAAAAACATTTTTAAAAATAAATAACAGATTTCAAAAACAGATTAGAAAACCAAACTGAAGAGAAAAACGAAACTCAAAGATGTAATTTGAAAATTTCCTAAAATGAAGAAAACATTAGCATGTACATAAGATTATCTCAATTAAGTTTTTGAACTTCAGAATTAAAGTGTGTGTGTGCGCGCACACGCGTGTGTGTGAAAGAAAGAGAGAGAAGAGAAGCAGAGGGGAAAGGAAGTGGGGTGGAGCGAGAGAGAGGGTTTTTGGAAAAAATGAGCAGTCATCTCAGAAAGAAAAATATCCAGTTGGTCCTTGACTTTGCACAATAGTCGATGCCGAAGAGAGAAGTGTGGTGTCCAGACTTGGACCTTGAGGAGAGGCATGAGAACGGAGAATTTTATATCAAACTGAAAAGTCACTGTCAAAAATGCAGAAACTCAGGGAATTTAGGGCCCTTTAACCATTCTTGAAAAAAAAAATTACTTCTTGAGAAAATCCAGCCCCTCAAGATGTGAATCAACATAAAGGACATATAATGAGGGAAACGTGATATGAAAATACAGACTGAACCTAGTAGATCAGAGTTTCCCAACCCTGGCTGCACATGAGAATCACCTGGGAACTTGGCAAAAATACCTGTCATTAAGCTCCTCTCCAAAGAAATTAAATTCAGAATTTCTCAAGTAAGACTTGAGAAACATTATTTTTTAACACATATTCAGGTGAGAATATTGTACCAAGAAGGTTGAAAACCACATTTCGATTGTGAAAACTATGGTTATGAATAGAAAACCACGGTTGGGGCTGTAACTTGGTGGTAGAGCGCTCGCCTAGCACGTGTGAGGCACTGGGCAAAACTCAGCACCACATAAAAATAAATAAATAAGATAAAGGTATTGTGTTCATCTACAACTAAAAAATCTATTAAAAGAAAGAATAGAAAACCATTACAAACACTGAGAATTTAAAAAATATATGTGTAATGAAGAAAAATCATCTGGTCAGAAGCAGGAGAAGAAGTAAAATAACAATTATTTTCTTGTGATCACTATTATTTCATAATGGGCAACAAAAAAGAATTGACTTGACAATTTTTTTAAAAATTAATGTTGCTTCCAAACAAATAATCATCTAAGGCGAGGAACACACCAATTGCCCTGATCTGATCATTACACATTGTATACAATATCAAAATGTCACACTGTACCCATAAATACGCACAATTACTGTATGTCAGTTAAAATGGAAAACGTTTTATAAAATTAATAACAAATTTCAAAATTTCCATTTTATAAATCATTTCTGAGTATTTTTAGAAATTCATTAATGGGTTAGTAAAGTTACATGGAAAACTAACTAGCAGCCTGTAGAGTCACACAGGAGAGAATGAGTGAATTATTCAAGTGGAGTGACTAGAAAAAGAGAATAAATAATAAATATAAACCTAACTGAAAAAGGTATGAGGAAACAGATACTTATTTGCCCCTAGTGCAGGTGTTAATTGGTCCCCAACATTTTAAAGAATAATTTATCATTATTTAAACTGTTCATATACCTCCTCCAAGAAATTCTACTTCTAAGAATTTATCCTAATGCATGCACAAATATATAATGATATATCTACAGGATCACTTAATGCAGTACTACACAAACATTTTAAAATTATGACCTAAACATTCATTCAGAAAGAATTGCTTAAGTATATTATAGTAAATCAACACAATGGAATATTCCGAGGTTTGTAAAGTAGGTAATATCTGTACAAAATTTTACATACATAAGAGTTGCCCTTTATTGTATATAAAGAAATATACTTTGAGGCTGGGGTTATAGCTCAGCAGTAGAGTACTTGCCTTGCACTTGTGAGGTACTAGGTTTAATTCTCAGCACCACATAAAAAATAAATAAATAAAATAAGTAAAGATATTGTGTCCACATTTAAAAAAATTCTAAAATATATATATATATATATATATATACAATATATATAAACTTGGTTCTTTTAAGTGAATGGTGCAGATCGTTTGTAAATACCACAGAAAGAGGCTCAGGGTAGGTTGCTAAGGCAGAAAGCAGGTTGCGGAAGAGTGTGTATTGTGATCCCCTGCCTGTGGTTTTCACTGTATTTATGTGTTGTTGTGAGTAAGTGTATTTGTACATAGAAACGGCTTAGAAAGTTATTAACACATACGCAACTGAGGAAATCTCTGAAAAATAAAAATAAGATAAATGATAGAATGTTTCTTATTTATTTTATATAATTCTGTAAATTTAACATTATTTTAGTGGAGAACTGTTTGAAATTTTTTTAAGAAGACACTAATGTCAGCTAACATGTTTTCTCTCCTCAGTTCCATTGTCCCGCCCTGTCCTTACACGCAGAGCTCCCATGTCACAGCCTGTGGTGGGGGACGTGATGGAGCTTCACTGCGAGGCCCTGAGCGGCTTACTCCCGATCACATACACATTTTACCGTGACGATATCACCCTGGGGAGAAGAGTGGCCTACTCTAGAGGAGGAGTGTCTTTCAGACTCCCTGTGACTGCAGAACATTCTGGAAACTACTTCTGTAAAGCCAGCAATAGTGCTCAGACCCAACACAGTGACACAATGACACTCACTGTCAGTAAGTTGACCTTTCCCACTAACAGCAGCAGAAGGAGCAGACCATAGCCCACCAGACCATGTAGGCGAGACTGGAGCTCAGAAGCACCCCCTGGGGGCTGTCATGGCAGGCCTGCTGCCTGCACAGCCACATGGAGAGCAGGTGTGCCTGGATTCTACAGGTGGAGGAGCGTGCACCTTCCTTTCCCAGCTGCACCTTCCTTTCCCAGCTGGACTTTCCTTTCTCCAGCTGTTCTTTGATTTCTCCAGCTGTACCTTTCTATCTCTAGCTATACTTTCCTTTTTCCACCTGTACTTTCCATTCTCCACCTGTACTTCCCTTTCTCTAGCTGTACTTTCCTTATTCGAGCTGTTCTTTCCTTTTTCTAGTTGGAGAATTATTTCTGAAGCTGTACTATACTTGCTATAGGTGTTCTTCCCTTTCTCCAGCTGTACTTTACTTTCTCTATCTGTACTTTACTTTCTCCAGCTGTACTTTCTTTTCTATAGATGTACTTTTCTTTCTCCAGCTGTATTTTCCTTTCTCTATCTGTACTTTACTTTCTCCAGCTGTACTTTCCTTTCTCCAGCTGTATTTCCTTTCTCCAGCTGTACTTTCTTTTCTATAGCTGTACTCTCCTTTCTCTATCTGTACTTTCCTTTCTCCACTTGTACTTTCCTTTCTCCAGCTGTTCTTTCCTTTCTCCAGCTGTACTTTCCTTTCTCCAGCTGTACTTTCCTTTCTCCAGCTACACTTTTATTACTCTAGCTGTACTTTTTATTACTAGCAGTGCTCTGAAGCCATTGTTATGAAAACGCACAAATTTCTCCCTAGCTTCTCCTGCACCTCTGTCAGAGCAACCTGGGTCCCATCCAGGACCCCTGCAAGGAAATTTTCCAACTTTCCTACTCTTGCTTTTTTACATGTCCCTTTCCATTCAGCAATATCACCAAGTCCCACTGTCTGGTCACATCTCACTGATCCACCTCCACCCATTGCTTCACCATTGATAATTTGAGAAAAGACTCAGCTACCAGGCTGTATCACAGAGATCACCAAAGACCTCCATGTATTTAGATCCCTTAACCATTTTCATCCCACCATCATTTTATGACTCTAATGACCACATGTCTATGTCCATGACCAACACCATGGCCTGTCCTTTTCCCACATCCATCATCCACTCCACATATACACAAGCCTCCAACCCTAAAAGACCATTTTAAGCACTTACTACTCACCATGACCTCCAGCCCTTCCAGCAACTTCTTCTGTCACTACTGTCCTCAGACCTCAACAGAACTCCCAGTTCAATCACTCTCCTAATCCCTTCCTAATCCACCTGCCAAGAATGCCCCCCCCTTGATTCCTACGATCAAGTTCAGTATTTGTCTATCTCTCCACCCAGTCAGTAACTATGCCCCCTTTCCCCCAGGTATGGAGCAGGGGATTCTTCTCCCGGTGTCAGTGAACATTTCCATTTGATCTCTAAATTCCATCCTCTCATGCATCCTCAGAACCTTCATGAAACCAACTATCCCTTTCTCACTCATGACTCTCTGCATCTCTCCTCATAGGCTCCTTCCGTGGGCATTTGACTTGCTCCATTTCTCTCACAGCTAGAAACACCATTGCTTGATCCTGCTCCATCCACTGCTCATGATGCCTCCTTCATCCAAATCCACAAGGCAGAAACTCAGGGGTGTTCCTTGAATCCTCTCTATCTCTATTGCCACCATCCTAGTCAGAGCCTTCATCATTTCAACTACTTCAGTGACATTTAACTACTCCTCAATTTCACATCTGCCCCCACTACTGTCCTTTTTGCATAACAAGGTCAGAATTCTCATACCATTGCTTAGTGAAGAAGGATCAAATTCCTCAGCATGGTGTGGGAAGCCCTGCCTGGCTCTCCAGCCTTCCCTCAGTGCTACTCCTACCTATGCCCACCTTCTTCCCAAACCAGAACCTTTGCACATACTGTCTACCTGCCTCATGTCCTCTTTCCTCCCTCTTCCCATGGTTAATTTCTAATGCCATGAGAAGCTTCCCCTGACTCATCTGTGCTAGATCCAGTCCCAGTATTCAACCTTTCTTAGCACCTGATCTTTGGTTTCAATTATCAATGCTTTGACTCTAAATTTCTGTTTTGTTCAGTTTCTGCCTACCATTTCCCTTGCATTGGAAGCTCTGAGAGCAGGGTCTATGTCTTTCTCACCATTGAATATCCATTAGATACAGCCATTGTTAGAACTTATGGATACCTTGTATTCAGTAATTTGTGAATAATTAAATATAAAAATGAGCAAATACACTGCAATGCCCATCCTCTTGTGAGTCCTGTTTCTAATGTAGCCCAGACTCAATTCCATCCCTGGTTATATATGCAACAGCTCTCTCCTCTCCTTCGTTTTCTGTTGAGCTGCTTTCTCCATCTCCCCTTCATCATTTGACTTATCAGATGCACAGGTTTCAATTTCATCCCTTTAGATTCCTCAAATATGCTTGGGTTTGTACATCTCAGTTCTCCAAACCACAGGTAAGAACTACACACATGTCAGTGTTTCCTGAGGTCTGAATAAGGTTCTGAGAATGTGTAAAGGATGAGCTCTCATTTGTGTCACAAGGTCATTAGAAAACAAGAAAATAACTTTCCTGTTTGAAATGTCTTTAGTGTGGAAGAATATATTCAATCAGAAAGGCTAATGGATGTTTTTCCTCCCCCAGTTTCATTGTCCCGCCCTGTCCTCACCCTCAGGGATCCCAGCGTCCAGCCTGTGGTGGGGGATGTGATGGAGCTTCACTGCGAGTCCCTGAGCGGCTCCCTCCCAATCACATACACGTTTTATCATGAGGATGTCACCCTGGGGAGCATAAAGGCCCACTCCAGAGGAGGAGCATACCTCAGTGTCTCTGTGACTGCAGAACATTCTGGAAACTACTTCTGTGAAGCCAGCAATAGTGCTCAGACACAACGCAGTGACACAATGACACTCACTGTCAAAAGTAAGTTGGCCTTTCCCAGTAACAGCAGCAGAAGGGACAGACCATTGCCCCACCAGCCCCAGTAGGCAAGACTGGAGCTCAGTTTCCACAGAAGCACCCCCTGGGGGCTGTCATGGCAGGCCTGCTGCCTCACAGCCACATGGAGAGCAGGTGTGCCTGGATTCTACAGGTGGAGGAGCGTGCACCTTCCTTTCTCAGCTGTACCTTCCTTTGTCTAGCTGTACTTCCCCTTCTTCAGCTGTACTTTCCTTTCTCTACCTGTGCTATCCTTTCTCTAGCTGTACCTTCCTTTCTCTAGCTGTTTGTTCCTTTCTCTAGCTGTACTTTCCTTTCTCTAATTGTGCTTTCCTTTCTCCAGTTGTACTTTGTTTCAACTGCTGCACTTTCCTTTTTCCAGCTCTACTTTCCTTTCTCTAGCTGTACTATTCTTTCTCTAGCATTTTTTTCCTTTCTCTAGCTGTACTTTCCTTTCTCTAGGTGTACTTTCCTTTCTCTAGTTGTACTTTCCTTTCTCCAGCTGTACTTTCCTTTCTCTCACTGTACTTTTCTTTCTTTAGCTGTACTTTCCTTTCTCTAGGTGTACTCTCCTTTCTCCAGCTGTACTTTCCTTTCTCTAGATGTACCTTCCTTTCTCCAGCTGTTCTTTCCTTTCTCTAGCTGTAATTTCCTTTCTCTAGCTGTTCTTTCCTTTCTCTAGCTGTACTTTCCTTTCTCCAGCTGTACTTTCATTTCTCTAGCTGTAATTTCCTTTCTCTAGCTGTTCTTTCCTTTGTCTAGCTGTAATTTCCTTTCTCCAGCTGTACTTTCCTTTCTCTAGCTGTACTTTCCTTTCTCCAGCTGTACTTTCATTTCTCTAGCTGTAATTTCCTTTCTCTAGCTGTTCTTTCCTTTGTCTAGCTGTAATTTCCTTTCTCCAGCTGTACTTTCCTTTCTCTAGCTGTACTTTCCTTTCTCTAGCTGTACCTACCTTTCACCAGCTGTACTCTCCTTTCTCCAGCTGTACTTTCCTTTCTCCAGCTGTACTTTCCTTTCTCTAGCTGTACTTTCCTTTCTCCAGCTGTACTTTCCTTTCTCTAGATGTACCTTCCTTTCTCCAGCTGTACTTTCCTTTCTCTAGGTGTACTCTCCTTTCTCCAGCTGTACTTTCCTTTCTCTAGATGTACCTTCCTTTCTCCAGCTGTACTTTCCTTTCTCTAGCTGTACTTTCCTTTCTCCAGCTGTACTTTCCTTTCTCTAGATGTACCTTCCTTTCTCCAGCTGTTCTTTCCTTTCTCTAGCTGTAATTTCCTTTCTCTAGCTGTTCTTTCCTTTCTCTAGCTGTACTTTCCTTTCTCCAGTTGTACTCTCCTTTCTCTAGCTGTAATTTCCTTTCTCCAGCTGTACTTTCCTTTCTCCAGCTGTACTTTCCTTTCTCCAGCTGTACTTTCCTTTCTCTAGCTTTACTTTCCTTTCTCTAGCTATACTTTCTTTTCTCCAGCTGTACCTTCCTTTCTCTAGCTGTACTTTTCTTACTAGCAATGTTCTGTAGCCAATGTTATAAAACCTCACATATTTCTCCCTAGCTTCTCCTGTTTTCTGCCAGAAAAACTTCGGCTCCCATCCAAGACCCCTGCTAGGAAATTTCCAAACTTTCCTACTCTTGCTTTTTTACATGCCCTTTTCCATTCAGCAATATCACCAAGTCCCACTGTCATGAGCTGAGCATCTGGTCACATCTCACTGATCCACCTCCACCCATTGCTCCACCATTGCTAAATTTGAGAAAAGACTCAACTACCTGTTGTATCACAAAGATCACCAAAGACCTCCATGTATTTAGGTCCCTTGGCCATTTACATCCCACCATCATTCCATGACTCTAATGACCACATGTCTATGTCCATGACCAACACCATGGCCTGTCCTTTTCCCACGTCCATCATCCACCCGACATATACACAGGCCTCCAACCCTAAAAGACCATTTTAAGCACTTACTACTCACCATGACCTCCAGCCCTTCCAGCAACTCCTTCTGTCACTACTATCCTCAGACCTCAACAGAACTCCCAGTTCAATCACTCTCCTTCTCCCTCCCTAATCCATCTGTCATGAACCCCCCCCCCTGATTCCTACCATCAAGTTCAGTATTTGTCTATCTCTCCACACAATAACTATGCCCCCTTTCCCCCAGGTATGGAGCAGGGGATTCTTCTCCCTGTGTCAGTGAACATTTCCATTTGATCTCTACATTCCATCCTCTCATGCATCCTCAGAACCTTCATGAAACCAATTATCCCTTTCTCACTCACAACTCTCTGCATCTCTCCTCATAGGCTCCTTCCGTGGGCATTTGACTTGCTCCATTTCTCTCACAGCTAGAAACACCATTGCTTGATCCTGCTCCATCCACTGCTCATCACACTTGCTCCATCCAAATCCACAAGGCAGAAACTGAGGGGTGTTCCTTGAATCCTCTCTATCTCTACTGCCACCATCCTAGTCAGAGCCTTCGTCATTCAATGACATTTAACTACCTCTCAATTTCACTTCTGCCTCCACTACAGTCCATTTTGCATAACCAGGTCAGAATTCTCATACCATTGCTTAGGGAAGAAGGATCAAATTCCTCAGCATGGTGTGGGAAGCCCTGCCTGGCTCTCCAGCCTTCCCTCAGTGCTACCCCCACCTATGCCCACCTTCTTCCCAACCCAGAACCTTTGCACATACTGTCTACCTGCCTCGTGTCCTCTTTCCTCCCTCTTCCCATGGTTAATTTCTAATGCCATGAGAAGATTCCCCTGACTCATCTGTGCTAGATCCAGTCCCAGTATTCAACCTTTCTTAGCACCTGATCTTTGGTCTCAATTATCAATGCTTTGACTCTAAATTTCTGTTTTGTTCAGTTTCTGCCTACCATTTCCCCTGCATTGGAAGCTTTGAGAGCAGGGTCTATGTCTTTCTCACCATTGAATATCCATTAGATACAGCCGTTGTTAGAACTTATGGATACCTTGTATTAAGTAATTTGTGATGAATACATATAAAAATGAGCAAATACACTGCAATGCCCATCCTCTTGTGAGTCCTGTTTCTAATGTAGCCCAGACTCAATTCCATCCCTGGTTATATATGCAACAGCTCTCTCCTCTTCTTCGTTTTCTGTTGAACTCGTTTCTCCATCTCCCCTTCATCCTTTGACTTATCAGATGCACAGCTTTCAATTTCATCTGTTTTCAGATCCCTCAAATATGCTTGAGATTGTACATCTCAGTTCTCCAAACCACAGGAAGTTACTGCAAACATGTCAGTGTTTCCTGAGGTCTGAAGATGGTTCTGAGAATTGTAAAGGATGAGCTCTCATTTGTGTCACAAGGTCATTATAAAACAAGAAAATCACTTTCCTGTTTCAAATGTCTTTAGTGTGGAAGAATATATTCAATAAGAAAGAGCTAATGGATGTTTTTCCTCTCTCAGTTCCAGTGTCCCGCCCTGTCCTCACCCTCAGGGATCCCAGCATTCAGCCTGTGGTGGGGGATGTGATGCAGCTTCACTGCGAGTCCCTGAGCGGCTCCCTCCCAATCACATACACGTTTTATCATGAGGATGTCAACCTGGGGAGCAGAAAGGCCCATTCTAGAGGAGGAGCATCCTTCAGTCTTGCTGTGACTGCAGAACATTCTGGAAACTACTTCTGTGAAGCCAGCAATAGTGTTCAGACACAACGCAGTGACTCAATGACACTCACTGTCAAAAGTAAGTTGGCCTTTCCCAGTAACAGCAGCAGAAGGGACAGACCATTGCCCCACCAGCCCCAGTAGGCAAGACTGGAGCTCAGTTTCCACAGAAGCACCCCCTGGGGGCTGTCATGGCAGGCCTGCTGCCTGCACAGCCACATGGAGAGCAGGTGTGCCTGGATTCTACAGGTGGAGGAGCGTGCACCTTCCTTTCTCAGCTGTACCTTCCTTTGTCTAGCTGTACTTCCCCTTCTCCAGCTGTACTTTCCTTTCTCCAGCTGTACTTTCCTTTCTCCAGCTGTACTCTCCTTTCTCCAGCTGTACTTTCCTTTCTCTAGCTGTACATTTTTACTAGCAATGTTCTGTAGCCAATGTTATAAAACCTCACATATTTCTCCCTAGCTTCTCCTGCATTCTGCCAGAAAAACTTCGGCTCCCATCCAGGACCCTTGCTAGGAAATTTTCCAATTTTCCTACTTTTCCTGTTTTACATGTCCCTTTCCATTCAGCAATATCACCAAGTCCCACTGTCATGAGCTGAGCATCTGGTCACATCTCACTGATCCACCTCCACCCATTGCTTCACCATCGCTAAATTTGAGAAAAGACTCAGCTACCTGGTTTTATCACAAAGATCACCAAAGACCTCCATGTACTTAGATCCCTTAAACATTTTCATCCCACCATCATTTTATGACTCTAATGACCACATGTCTATATCCATGACCAACACCATGGCCTGTCCTTTTCCCACATCCATCATCCACTCCACATATACACAGGCCTCCAACCCTAAAAGACCATTTTAAGCACTTACTACTCACCATGACCTCCTGCCCTTCCAGCAACTCCTTCTGTCACTACTCTCCTCAGACCTCAACAGAACTCCCAGTTCAATCACTCTCCGACTCCCTCCCTAATCCATCTGCCAAGAATACCTCTGACTCCTACCATCAAACTGAGTATTTGTGTATCTCTCCACACAATAACTATGCCCCCTTCCCCCCAGGTATGGAGCAGGGAATTCTTCTCCCGGTGTCAGTGAACATTTCCATTTGATCTCTACATTCCATCCTCTCATGCATCCTCAGAACCTTCATGAAACCAATTATCCCTTTCTCACTCATGACTCTCTGCATCTCTCCTCATAGGCTCCTTCCGTGGGCATTTGACTTGCTCCATTTCTCTCACAGCTAGAAACATCATTGCTTGATCCTGCTCCATCCACTGCTCATCACACTTGCTTCACCCAAATCCACAAGGCAGAAACTGAGGGGTGTTCCTTGAATCCTCTCTATCTCTATTGCCACCATCCTAGTCAGAGCCTTCATCATTTCAACTACTTCAATGACATTACTCCTCAATTTCACTTCTGCCCCCACTACAGTCCATTTTGCCTAACCAGGTCAAAATTCTCATACCATTGCTTAGTGAAGAAGGATCAAATTCCTCAGCATGGTGTGGGAAGCCCTGCCTGGCTCTCCAGCCTTCCTCAGTGCTACCCCCACCTATGCCCACCTTCTTCCCAACCCAGAACCTTTGCACATACTGTCTACCTGCCTCATGTCCTCTTTCCTCCCTCTTCCCATGGTTAATTTCTAATGCCATGAGAAGCTTCCCCTGACTCATCTGTGCTAGATCCAGTCCCAGTATTCAACCTTTCTTAGCACCTGATCTTTGGTCTCAATTATCAATGCTTTGACTCTAAATTTCTGTTTTGTTCAGTTTCTGCCTACCATTTCCCCTGCATTGGAACTGTGAGAACAGGGTCTGTGTCTTTCTTACCATTGAATATCCATTAGATACAGCCATTGTTGGAACTTATGGATACCTTGTATTCAGTAATTTGTGATTG
This sequence comes from Marmota monax, assembly GCF_021218885.2. Classification (NCBI taxonomy): domain Eukaryota; kingdom Metazoa; phylum Chordata; class Mammalia; order Rodentia; family Sciuridae; genus Marmota; species Marmota monax. The sequence continues at coordinate 211,245 of NW_026695201.1, read as the reverse complement.
ATTAATTAAATATAAAAATGAGCAAATACACTGCAATGCCCATCCTCTTGTGAGTCCTGTTTCTAATGTAGCCCAGACTCAATTCCATCCCTGGTTATATATGCCACAGCTCTCTCCTCTCCTTCGTTTTCTGTTGGACTCGTTTCTCCTTCCCCTCTTCATCCTTATCAGATGCACAGGTTTCAATTTCATCTGTTTTCAGATCCCTCAAATATTCTTGGGTTTGTACACCTCAGTGCTCCAAACCACATGTGTGTAATAACACATGTCAGTGTTTCCTGAGGTCTGAAGAAGGTTCTCAGAATGTGTAAAGGATGAGCTCTCCATTCGTGTATCAAGGTCATTAAAAAACAAGAAAACCACTTTCCTGTTTGAAACGTCTTTAGTGTGGAAGAATATATTCAATCAGAGAGGCTAATGGATGTTTTTCCTCTCCCAGTTCCAGTGTCCCGCCCTGTCCTCACCCTCAGGGATCCCAGCGTCCGTCTTGTGGTGGGGGATGTGATGGAGCTTCGCTGCGAGGCCCTGAGCGGCTCTCCTCCGATCCTGTACAAGTTTTATCATGAGGATGTCACCCTGGGGAGCACAATGGCCCCCTCTGGGGGAGGAGCCTCCTTCAACCTCTCCCTGATGGAGAAACATTCTGGAAACTACTCCTGTGAGGCTGAGAATGACCTGGAGATCCAGCACAGTGAATTGGTGACTGTCATCGTCACAGGTGAGCCTGCTGTGCCCACCAGCAGCACAAGGGAGACCTGCCTGTGCCTTCCCTTCCAACAGCACCAAATGAAGGTGCAGCGCTCCTCGGGCTCCTGTCTGGTTGCCTTCCCAGCCTCTTCCTGTCTGCAGAGCCCCTGTTTGAACATCTGAGGTCCCTCCTGAGGTAGAGTTTCAGGAAGCCCGACCTTCCCAACAGCACATTTCTCCTTCAGTGTGATTAAAGCTCTCTCTGAAAATACTGAGAAGACATTTTTTACAACACAGACCCCATCCTGACCTGATATTATGATACAAAGGAAATGCCCAAGAATTCTGAGGATAGGTTTCTCTGCTTCTCCCAAATATTAGACCCTTCCCTGCCTGGGTCCTTCTCTCCATGACTTCCAAGAAGCTTCTACTCTTGAGTTCACTTCATTCCCAGGAATAGAAATTTTATTCATATTCCATATTAAAATCCTATGCTAACATTAGCACAGCCTCTCAGCCTTTGGGTCCTTAAAGGAAGAGCACAGGTGACAGGGGCAGAGGAGGGGACAGCAGGATGACATGGGATAAAAATAGCCCCCATCAATTAAATTTGTCTTCTCTAAGCTGTCCTTTCACCCCTTACCATTAAGTGTAATAACCAAAGGAAAACTGCTTCTTTTGAGCTTTTAATCTGTTTGGCGATGACCTTTAAAACCTTGTTTAGGGAGACCTAGGGTAAAGAAAGTCTGCTTAGGGCTGTTAAGATGAATGTTCTAGACTTGGCTTTAAAGATTAACTTCCTATATGACCTTTACCAAGTATCTTTCCTATACTGACCTCAGTTTCCTCACCCGTAAAGTGGGAAATCCGGCTAGATGGAAATCGTGTCATAATTTCCCTGTCCTAGATGGAAATTGTGCCATAATTTCCCATAATTTCCTGGACAGGGAATATAGAACATACAGACACAAAGTTTCCTAGAAGGATTCATGCAAAAGGAGAAGAGGGTTGTCCCTACCTCCGGGATACGTCCCAGGAACGGGAGACTATGCTATGGTATACGAGCACCCCCTGAGCCAAACATAGGTTTACACTCTTGGTCTTTCTTGGCTGAATTGCTAAGTATCTTGAGGATTAGAGACAAAGTTAAATAAACAGGATAATTTGGGACTGCTAGCTCAGGATCCAGTCTCTACTCGAGGTAGCCAGTGCAGTGATCTCTAAGTCACCGGGAGGTGAGCTGATTTGAGGTGTGGTTTCTCCCATTCAGCCAGTTCATTTGTTCTCTGCTCTATGTTCTCTCCTGTCCCAGTAGCACCTGCCTCAGTCCTCTGAACTGGGACTGTTGATCATCCTTCTTCCCTTGTTCCTATGATTCCCTGGCACAAACACCTGTTATTCTGCTGCTATTATCAACCTAGCTAAAGAGTTTCCTGAACATCCTGGATAAATTGTGTCTGAGTTCCAGAGCTAGGACCCAAGTCATGGAGAACAGCAACCACCCAGAAGAGCAGACTGGGAGGCAGTTTCTCTTCTCTATGACGTGTGTCCTAGTTTCAAGATCCATATCATGAAATTTTATCTGAATGTTAAAAAAATCCAGTATTACAAAAGGACCAACGTTGTAAAGGCCTACTTCTTTCTTTCTTTTTAAAATGTATTTGTTCTTTCTAGATATACATGGCAGTAGAGTGTATTTTGGCATATTATACATACATAGAATTAGTATAACTTAATCAGATAGGTCTGATTCATCCTACTGTCTTTTCTATTCCCATCTCGCCTCCCTTCCCTTCATTCCCCTTTGTCTGTCCAAGGAACTTCGAATCTTCCCCTTCCTTGTTGTGACTTAGCATCCATATATCAGAGAAAACATTCTGTCTTTTTTTTGGGGGGGGGACCAGCTTATTTCACTTAGCATAATATTCTCCAGTTCCATCTATTTACCATATGCCATAATTTCATTCTTCTTTATGACTGAGTAATATTTGATTGTGTATATATACCACTTGTTTTTTTAATCCATTCATCTGTTATAGGGAACCTAGGTTGGTTCCATAGCCTGGCTATTGTGAATTGAGCTGCTGTAAACATTGATGTGGCAGCATCACTATAGTATGCTGACTTTATTTTTATTTTTTATTTATTTTTTTTATTGGTTGTTCAAAACATTACAAAGCTCTTGACATATCATATTTCATGCATTAGATTCAAGTTGGTTATGAACTCCCAATTTTACCCCAAATACAGATTGCATGCTGACTTTAAGTCCTTTATATAAACCGAAGAGTGGGATAACTGGGTCAAATAGTGGTTCCATCCCAAGTTTCCTAAGGAATCTTCATACTTTTTCCGGAGTGGTGGTACCAATTTGTAGTTCCAACAGCAATGTATAAGTGAACACAAAGGTCTCTTTCCAACTTCTCTTCTCCTAGATATAACTACCTGTTAACTGTTTCATGAGTATTTTCCATAAATATTCTATGAACATTGAGGCACAGAATATGTTTACCCAAGTAGGATCATATTACATATATAGTTACCCAACTTCCATTTTTCACTTAAAAATACACCTATGCATCTTAGCTAGGTCTTTCATTATTGCATTATTTGGTCTACCAGGTTATTTCTGATATTTAGCTATTATAGAAATCCTTATACAAACAATTTTGACCTACATTATGTCAGTATCCCTAAAGGAGATGGTCCTAGAAGTAGTTTTGCTGGGTCAAGCTTTCAAAGTGTTTTAAATTTGGTAGATATTTCCAAATTGTCAAAAAAGTGTCTTAAATTTGCTTTTTCACCTAGTCAGTAACAAGGTGCCTGTTTACCTTGTAGGTATTATCCATCCATTTGGGCTGTGCCAATCGGGTGAGAAGGAAAAGGAATTGTATTCAGGTTGTTTTTACTTGCATACATGTAATGTATTCATAATGAAGATAAAAGTCTTTTTATATTTACTGACTATTTGAAGTTTCCATCACTTTCTACATTTTTCTATTGAATATTACTGTACATGAAAAGGTATTTATGGATCAAAGTCATTAACTATGGCTTGTTTTAATCCATTTTCAGAGACTGAGCTCTAACGTTTTTCCGTTTGTTTGTAATACTTTTCTTTTTTCTTACAAATATGTTAGAAGCAGAAACTGCCATGGACATTTTGTTTTGTCTCAGTTCCAGTGTCCCGCCCTGTGCTCACCCTCAGGGCTCCCAGGGCCCAGGCTGAGGTGGGGGACGTGGTGGAGCTTCACTGTGAGGCCCTGAGGGGCTCTCCCCCGATCCTGTACCAGTTTTATCATGAGGACGTCACCCTGGGGAACAGCTCGGCGCCCTCTGGGGGAGGAGCATCCTTCAACCTCTTCCTGACTGCAGAACATTCTGGAAACTACTCCTGCGAGGCTGACAATGGCCAGGGTGCCCAGCGCAGTGAGGCGGTGGCACTTTTCATCCCAGGTAAGTTTCTTATGCCCAGGGCACAGGTGTGAGCCAAAAATTTCCTCCAAGGACCCTCTGGTCATTCTCATGGGCTTTACCAAGAGGGTGCTTCCCAGGTACACTAAGCTGGTAGCTCTATAAACTGATATATTTCCAAATGTTTCTCCAGTGATGGCACTTGTGGTGGGGGCAGGGACAAAGAGTATCATCAAATTCAGGGTTTATCTGCTGGCTCTTCTCTCACTGGCCACTGTCCATCCCAACCCTCAGCCTTGTCTCAATCATGGCAACGCACTGCCTCACAAAGCCAGGAGCCATGTCCTGTGCCACACCAACACCCGCTTCGCCTCAGGGATTCTGGGCCTCTAGGCTCGTCCTGTCTCCCAGGCCAGGCACCAGCTTCAGGGGGCAGAGCAGCTGAAGGCCACAAGCCTCTGTCTTGGGCTCACGCATGGGGTCTCCCTGTCAGGGCTAACGGAAAGCCGAAGTGGTCCTGTAGCCCCAGGAGTCACTGGGGGGCTGCTGGGGACGGTGGTCCTTGCTGCTGGCGCACTGCTCTTCTACCATTGGCTTTCGAGGAAAGCAGGTAAGAAGCTCCTGGCTCACCTCCGCTTGAGCCCATCCCTCCTCTGTCTTCCTTCAACCTCAGGCCGACTGTGTGACCATACCCCAGGCTTTCAAAAGCTCCTCTCCTTCCACCCCGCAATCCCTCTTCACCTTTCCCATTGGGTCCCCCAACGCCCTCTTTACCAAAACTGAAACTGCTGAAAGAGCCGTGTTAGTGGAGCAAGCCTGGGTGACATGCAGCTTATCCAACCCCCCAAATTGCAACATGCCTCCCTGGGTATCTACAAAGACCCCTAAGGGATGGGAAGAGGAGGACATCAACTCTGAGAAACAGAAGTGAAAAACAGAAGCCAAATAGGAGTTGGTAACTTGTTGATTTTTTTAAAAATGCACAGTATGTTTGTAGATGATAAAGTCTATTTTCCTGCCTTGCAGTTATTAAACTGCCTGTCATTTTTAAAGATCACTCTTTAAAAACTCCAAGTTAAAGGCCTACAGTTTATGTAGACTCCTATTTCACATTAAAACCATACTCCTTTGGAGGCCAGGGTCAGTTGTTTAGTAGCTTGGGTCCCATATATCACCTCCCTTGGGAAGGATTCAGACTTTATTGACAGCAATGCCTGGTGATTTCTATGTAAGTCTCCTGCGGCTGGCCCCCTAAGAAGGTCTTCTTTTCCTAAATCAAATACCTCTGTGCTTTCTTTCACAGGGGGACGGACTGCCTCTGACCCCTCCAGGTAAGACCTGGGCTGTGTTTCCATGTAGTTAATGAAATTCCCATGGGGTATACAATGGAATTGAACCTAATTATCACCAAGAGCCCAGTTTCTGCTGTATGATGCTGAGATGGGTGGTACCCGCTTCACGTCGCCACTTCTGTTGGGATACCTCAAGGCAATTCCCAGGACCTTCCCATCCACCACTTTAACTGTATAGGTATTCTTTTCACATCAAGTATCCATTACTTTTTATTTCTCAGCTCACATCCTTATACAATCGCACCTAGTTCTTGGCTTGTTTGAGTGACCACTATGACCCCTGAGTCCATCCATGTCTTGAGATGACTTAGCTTAATTAACCTGGAAATCTCTGGACTTGGCCAACATAATCAAGACCTGTTGTGATGACAGCCAAAAAGATAGAGCCACATAACTTGGTCACCCAGTGAAGTCACTCTGCCAGCTGAAGAAGGGCCACTGTCTTGGATCCTTAAGGCTGACTTCAGTAGCCACACTGTGGCTCAACACTATCCCCGGGCAAGCCCCTGGTAGCAGTGGTAGCAGTATCCGAACCATCCAGAGTTCCTAAGACCTTTTCTGATTCTGATCTCTGTGGAAGTAGAGGTTCTGGAGCCTGGTTTGAATTTTGGTTTTTCCCCTTTCTGGTCACATGGTCATGGTCAATCACTTCACCTTGTAAAACCTCCATTATTTTTTTTATCTGTAGAATGGAGATAAAATAGAACTAACTTAATATTGCTCTAAGTACAGTGCTTGTTACATACCTGGTGGCCATAAAGTCTGGGAAAACATATATTATGAATTCCTCATGATTCGTAGTCATGAATATGATTCCAGGCTTGACTGCCCATTATGTGGTAAAAACTCACTGAGAGGGATCACCATAGCCACTGTGTCAGGCCCCTGGGAAACACCAGTGTTTCTGTGTCTCACAGGCATTCTTCAGACTCCAACCCCCAGGACCCCACCTACCACAATGTGCCAGGATGGATAGAGCTGCAGCCAGTGTACATGAATGGTGAGGACCAGGGACACGCCGTTTGGGCTGGGCCACAGGGTCGGTGTGGGAAAGAGCTGGTACCGGAGGTGAGGAGCGACAACCCACAGACCCAGAAGGTTTCGTCCTTTTGGACAATAAACAGGCTGGGGAGGAGGACAGGGCTCAGATAAGAGGCAAGCTCCTTCCTCTCCTCTGACACGTCAACTTCTCTCTAAGTAAATTCTAGAGGAGAAGACGTGGTTTACTCTGAAGTGTCGTGCCTCCAGAAGGAAAGCAGAAATTCAGGTAAGAGCAGAGGAAGCACCTGTTCTGGCCAACCTTCAAGCTTGACAGCCTACTGCTCCATCTCCTCCTCCTCAGAAGGTCTGGGCCAGCCAGACACAGAGCCAGCTGCCCCCCAGCCTAGTTCACTGGGGCTTCTTAACTTGTGCCTACACTGTTTGGGGTTAACCCAAGCCCATCATATGGTACTGCTTTCTCTGTCCTCAACTGCTGGCCTCAGTACAATCTAACTAAGTACAGAACCATCACCTTGGGTAGTCATTGAACCCCTCTGTAAAGCTGTTTGTTTATAAAATGGAGCAGGACTATTATTCTCTGCTGTCGTATTTTGGGCTTCTATACAGAATACTATAGACTGGTTGGCTTACAAAATAAGCATTTATTGTTCACAGTTCCCAACATGGTCAGGTTCCCCTCTTCCTCTTCCTGGTTTGCAAACAAGAGCTTTCTTGCTATATCCTCTCATGATAGAGAGATCATCTTTCTTGTGTCTCATTTTCTAAGGACGCCAATCCCATCATGGCAGATCTAAGATACATCTAAGATATATATATGTGTGTGTGTATATACAAATGATCTAACATATATTTAAGATATAGATTGATGATTGATAGATTGGTCGGTAGACAGATCAATCCCTTAGAACAGGGCTATATAGGGGTGTAAATAAAAATTGTGTATATATAGAAAGAGATCTTAGAGAGAGATACATATATATGATCTAAGATATATATTTATATCTAAGATCTCAGCTATATATTTCCTTAGAACTAGGATACAAATAAATATCTATAAGTATATATTTATCATATGTATAAATATCTTAGATATCCCTTAGAACTGTACCTGTAGCATAAATAGATATAGAAAGACATAACTGTAGTATACTTGCATATGATAGAGTTTGTTTTCTTTTTTTTTCAAAATTTATTTATTTATTTTTAGTTGTAGGTGGATACAGTATCTTTAATTCCTTTTTATGTGGTGCTGAGGATCGACCCCAGTGCCTCACGCGTGCTAGGAGAGCACTCTACCGCTGAGCCACAACCCCAGCCCCGAGTTTATTTTCTTTATAGCACTCAGAACTGTACCTGGCACACAGAAACTGCTCAACACGTGGTAGATGATAGAAATTATCCATCTAAAACCAGGTGCACAGTATGTACCTGTATCATATAGATGCATACATCTCTACAATAAGCCCAGAGGCAGATGACATGCTGATTCTCATCATATAGACTTGACAACTGAGGCAGGAGAGGTTGAGTGACTAGCCCCAGACCACCGGGGTGGCAAGGCAGACCCAGGGCTCCATCCCAGGTAGACAGGACTCGGAATCTCTCTTCTCTGCTTCAGACAATGCTCCATAATATGTGACATGACTCTAAGATCAAGGAACTACCAAGGTCAAAGGTGAAGCCCTTCTTTTGAGAGCTTCTGGAAGCTCAGAGTGGGGAACAAAGTGTGAGGTGGTGCTGAGGAGGGGGCTGGTCAGCGCTCCAAGGCTGAGGACAAAATGGGCAGTTGCTGGACAGGAGAGGTCCTAGGGTGGAAAGGACTGGCCTTATAGCACTGGGCACAGGGACAGCTCTGAGTGGGCCTCCACAGCTGAGCACTCCCCTTCTTTCCACAGCGGCCTCTGCACACAGCCTCAGCCATCAGACGGTGAGTCTCCTGACCTGTGTTGCCTCACCCGGGGGCCCAACAGCTCTGGCCCCCTCCTAAGTGTTCCTTCCTCCTAGGACTCCTCTGTCATCTACGCCAAGGTGAAGAAGGCATGCACCCCAGCCTCCGGGCCCCACCAGCTGGCCTCCCCAGCTCCTCACAGATGAGTCCACGCATCTCCCCAACTGCTGTCTCAGCCTCTGAATCCCAGTGTTCTCCGTGGGGAAGAAGGAGCATTGAAATGGGAAGATTGAAGCCACCCCAGGCCACATCCAGCAGCTTTTGTGTCAAATGCTCTCTGTCTGCACCGAGCCCAGAGCCCTGCTGGACTCCCACTTATTTCTTAGGTTGCAGCGTTGCCCTAGTGGCTCCTTTTTAATCTAGTGATAGGTTGTTCCCAACTCGGGGCACATTACATCTCCAGGCTTCCTTAGTGAGTGTCAGCTCCGGTGGGTCCTGACAGTCCTCAATTCCAGCAGGGAGGTCCTGCCAGCGTGGGTACACTTCTCAATTGCTATCAGCCTCCTGGGACGACTGCAGTAGCCTGCCAGATGGGAAGCACATGCCCCAAGGATGATGGTCGCCGTATGGATGTTCTTCTAGTGGGACTGCACTTTATGCTTTTCCACCTGTCTGAATCTCCAAGGTCACCTGACTTGAGACTAATTTCTCTCCTGCGCCTGTGCCAACATCTGTTCATCCAAGTGAGTGGAATTTGCACTCCGGTTCCCAGGTCTTCCCCAACCTTCCAGGATGCCCAAGGACACGGCTAGAATGCATATTGGAATATATGCAAATTACCATTTGACTGAATGAATGAAGAAGAAACTATGGGTAATCAAACTGGCATCTGATCCAACTTAGCATGCTCCCGAGAAAAATTCAGGAGGTACTTCTGTTTCCTCTGAGCAAGAAATAAAAGAGAAGCAGGAGGGGTGAGGAATTTGGCTTATCAAGAAAGAGGATTTCTCAGACTTTAATGTGCCTCCGGAATACCTGAGTATCTTACGAAATTGCAGATCCTGGCTCCGTGAGGCTGGGTGGAGCCTGGGATTCTCTGTTTGTAACAAACTTCTAGGTGACGCTGATGCCACAGGTCCAGAAACCGTACTGAGAGCTGAGGTGCAGGAGGCCTGGCTGCCCTCCATGTAACTCCTCGGGGGGCTTGCACACAGATCACACTGTTCCTGAAGCTGTCCTTCAGCCAGAGCACCACCAGCTGCTGTGGCATACAGAAATTCCCTGCAGCATATTGGGTTTTATCAACCACCCTGGGTGGGGGAAGGTGGCTGCCGCCATCTTTGTTTCCCCACACTTTCTCATGAAGAGTGAATGAACACCCTATGCATCAACATGCCCTCCAGACCCTGCCCCTAGTTGGGAGGTGCTCTTCTCCATTTCCTAGCTCAGCCCTTCTGCAATTCCTTCTCCTGAAAGGCCTTTCCTATCATCTCCATCTACTATAATTCTGCCCTTTCCCTAAGCCCCACCAGTATCCACCCCACCATCTCTCCTTTGGGCACCTATGGCACTTTGACAGATTTGCAATTACCATTGTCAATGTGGGGAGAGAACTGAAAGTTGGTTAGGACAACCCTAATTTTGCAGCAAGAAATTGAGAACTAGAGAATTGGGAGGAAACCAGATGATGATGATCACATAGCCAGGTAGTAGCAAAGCCCAAACTAAAGTAAACCCAGGGCTCCCGACCCCCAAGACCACATTCTTTCCTCCACATCTCTCTTCTGTTGCAGAAACATGGGGCTGGGGGCATTTCTGGTTCTCCAACAACTGCGAGAGGCCATAAAAGCAAAGCCTGACTCCAGTTGATGTACACACAGAGCCCAGCATGGTGCCTGGCATACAGATGGCTTTCAGTAAATCATTGTCAAATTGAATGTTGGGAAGTCTCCCAATGAATGCACATCATCTCCACAAATTTATCCATATCTTTACTGACTGACTCTTATTCCAGGGGAATGCAATTCATGTCCTCAGATCTCAGAATGCTTGGGGATACCAATAAAATAATTTCTGTCAGACCAACCTGTCAGTCTGGAGTGGACTTTTTAACTGTTTTTAACAAAACCAGCATTGCCTGCAGGTATCTGAAACTCAAGAAAAAAAAACTAATCAGATGAACCACAAATTTTTTTCTCTCTCTCCTTACTCCTTCCCTCCCCCTCCCTTCCTTTTCCCCTTTCATCTCCCTTTCTTTAGCTGAAGCCACACCTCTGTCCCAGTCACCCCAGTCAGGAGACACACAGCTGTCTCTAGCTCTCTACACTGAATTGGTCACCCAGTCCAATCCATTCTGCTGTTTATCTTACATGTCTCATAAATCGTGTTCCCTCTGCCCCTGCCTTGGTACAGGCTCTTGTCAACAACCACGAGGACTATTCCAGTCACCTAAGACTGGTGTCCCTACTCCAGACTCTTCCACCCCCATTCATTCCCAGTAGGATCAGCAGGATGAACTTTCCAGCCTGTTGATCCCTCTGCTGGGATTCCCTTGTTTTCCAGACAGCTCACTCTTTCCTGTGGGCACAAGGCTCTTTGCAGTTTAATTCCAACCCAAACTTCCAGCTTCATCTCCAATCCTTCCCCACCACCACAGGAACAGGCACCCCACGCTCCTGCCACACACACACACACACACCTGATTTCAAGTGGCCATACCTTTCCAAATCTATTCCAGTAACTGTTCCCTCTCTGTCTTATCTGTGGAAGTCACTTGTCCTCCAAGACCTAATTCCCCTCTCAGGGAAGCTTCACTTTTTCCCTCTGGGTCTCTATAACTTTTGCATCTATGTTTCTTATCATCCTTACAAGAGAGAGAGACAGACAGACGGATGGGCACAGAGACAGAGACAGAGAGACAGAGAGAGAGAGAAACCCTCCCTGATTCTCACATCACGGCCACCCACAGTACAGGACTTGGTCAGTCAGATGCTCAGCTCTTAGTGGATAAATGTATAGAATGGGACTTTGCCTGTTTTCTCAGAATAACTCCCGTAGCCCCAAGGCTGAGGTCTGCAGTTGACAGTTACCCACCATGTTCTGAAGAGGAGCTTCTAGACACATCCCACGGGACCAACAAACGGCACACCCACCCTCGGTACTTCCAGATCCTCAGGCATCCTTATCAGTGATGTGTAGGGTTCATTAAGGAGATGGTGACCCAGTGAGGGTGCTGGGCACCTGCCCTCCTGACCCAGCCAGGGAAGACAAGACTCGTGGATAACTGCTTAGAGAAATGAAGAGGGTCCTTCACCACTCAGCTCAGGAATCCACAGGCCCCTCCTAGCGTGCCCCCGAGCCCTGCCCACTGAGCTTTTAGGAGATCTTGACACGAGTGCCCTGGAGTTTAGGTGTATGAGGGAGAAGCATTTCTCACCACTCCTGATGTCCCCACCCTGCTGTGGGGAGGGAGCCCATTATACCATACTCCTGGTCCCTCTCTGCCTTACTCCCCTGATAAGGAACAGCTACTTAGCTCCCTGAAGAGTCTGGAAAGAGAGTGTGGGCATGTATGGACCGGCCAGTCTGTCTCCCCCTGTGTCATGGCCAAGGGCATCTCACAGGAGTTTGTGTTCTTCTCTGTCCTAAGTTCCAAAGGACCACTTTTGGCTGCAGATATATCTCAGTGGTAGAGTGCTTGCCTAGCATAAGTGAGGCCCTGGGTCAGATCCCTGGACACCCTCCCCATCCAAAAAAAAATGTTGAAAGGACCCACCTCTACAGATAGGTGCCTGCAAGGCTTCAAACCTTAAGAAACAGGGGAGACTTCAGAAGAGCAAATGCACAGGAAGGATAAACGTTTCTGCTACAGCCATGGCGGATGCTTTATGCATCAGTGGTATTTACCTGGCGTAGAGCACGTGGGGTTTTTACCATGATTATTTGCAATAATTTATTTGGAACTGTCATCTGGAGCTGAATTTGATTTTGGCTACTGAAGGCCTCTAAGGTTCTGGCTGCACTGTTTTTTGGCAGGTCACTAAGACTTTGTCCTAGGGCTTTGGTGCTGAGAATGCACACACTGACCATTAAGCAATGCTGGGCAGGGATGCTGGACTGCTCAGGCTGGAGTCACTGTAGCCACAGGCCGCACTAGTTCTGCTACTGTGTATTCAGGCTGCTGCATCTGCCAGGCAAGGATCCCGGTTTCTCTTGGCATGTGGGAGCATGACCCAGTGGCACTTCCCTCATGTATACCATGTGCCCCCACCTCCACTCTGGGCCACCTGCTGGAGGTTGATCTTGACAATGGGATAGTAGAGCCAGCGGATGGATTTCTCTCCTTTACCACCACCAAATGCACTGCTCAAAGATGGAAAAGCTTGATATGGAAACATCTTTGAGACCAGGCAATCAACTTGTGGCATAGCTGTGACCAAGTTGGGAAGACACACCTTTAGGTGTGTTTTCCTTACTTCCTAGCCTCTCCCATTCTCTCATTCCTACTCCCTGGGATTAGGCTCATCCATCATGTGGTTAACACATGAACTTCTGCTTCATGCTATTTTCTAGGGATCAGGAGCTAAAACAGCAGCTTCAAGCCACAGAGTTACAGCCAGGTGGCAGTCACATGGAGCCCAGCAGTCACAACCAGATATGCAGCCACAGAAAGTGGGAGCAGATGGAAAACGCCTTGGCAGAGCCAAGAGTCTTGAAAAGACGCCGACTTCTTAAACAGATGTTGCTTGCCTAAACAGTCAAGGCTGTTGCAAAGGTTCAACTATTTAAAAAAATTTTGTCATTAAAGTCTTTGACCTGGTGGAATTCAGAGCAGTATTTCCTGCTTTCAATGTAATATAGATGAGTTCCATGTGTGCCACATGGTGTTCAAGCTTTCTGGTGCAAGGGCCTGGCCTGGATCAGCAAGGCCAGCTCTGCCAACCCAAGCTAAGCTGAGCCTTTCCAAAGGAAGCCACATCATGTCACAGGCCTGCGCCTTGTAGAGCACCAAGCAGAGACGATTGTCTTGATTGCAGAAATGTAGTTTGCCATAAAGGTGGAGCAGGAGAAATTTTTTCCAAAAGGGCAGGGTTCTTAGGTCTAAATGAAAACCCAGAGAGGACAGAGCAAGGGCAGTTCAAGACTAAAAACTTATCTGCTCACCATCTCTTCTGAAGGCCTTGTCACCAAGTAGCTCACACCCAATACAGTGCTGAGAAGACTTTTGCACCAGGCTCCAGAGAGGAAATTTAAAAATCCCTCATTAGGAAAGAAAGGTACCTCCTCTGTGGACTTCTACTCCCTGTCTCCAAAATGATAAGTGCACAGGGCAAAACAAACTTGCTGGAAGATTTCTACCACTCGGGTTAAAATTATGGGGCACAGACTCCAGATCAATGTCCTTCTAATCAGACTAACATTAACAAAGATCTTTTCCATTCACTCTTCCTGATTCAAGTCTCTGGCAATGCCTCGTATGAGACTCTGATGATGTAATTTTCTTGGGATCATTGTTTGAGAGGAAACAAATCCAAGACCTGCCCCTCGAAGATATCTCAAAACTGTCAATGTCATGAAAGGTGGAAACAAAAAGGCACTGAGACTCGGGGAGCCTAAAGAGACCTGGCAACAAACCTTCACTGGATCTGCATCCAAGGGGGGAAAAGCCATTGAAGAAATTTTTTGCGACAATTAAGGAAAATTAAATATGGACTATGTAATATTGGTACTATTGAGTCAATAATCCCATATTACTTTAAAAAAACTTTTGATAATATTTTAAATACTTTCAAGTGGTCCCATAAAAATGTTTTTTTTTAAATTTTTAAAATTTGTTTTAATTAGTTACACATGAATACATTTATGCACTTTGATATATCATACATAGACGGGATATAATTTCTCATTTTTCTGAGTGTACATGTTACCGAATCATATTGGTCATGTAGTCACATATATCCATACAATAATAATGTCTGTTTCATTCTACTGTCTTTCCTATCCCCACATCCCCTCCCTCCCCTCCCATCACTTCCCTCTACCTAATTTAACGTAATGCTATTCTTCCCTAGTGCCTCCACCTTATTGTGAATTAGCAGCCACATATTAGAGAAAACATTCAGACTTTGGTTTTGTGGGATTGGCTTATTTCGCTTTGTATGATATTCTCCAACTCCAACCATTTTCTGGAAAATGCCATAATTACCTAGGTATCCTTAAATAGATGAATGGATAAAAAAATGTGGTATACATAAAAATTTTTAAAGTGTGTGTGTGTGTGTGTGTATGTGTTGTGCATGAACATGCGTGTGCATAGGGGGGTGAGAGAAAGTAAGAAAAAGCAAATGTGACCCTAAAAAAATGTCACTAATTGGTAAATACTGAGAGAGCATACTGGTAGCTATTCTTTCAATTTTGGAGAGATTTCAAATTTTCTAAAATAAAATATTAGATGTCGAAGAATGGAGAACATCAGACACTAGGCTTTGAATTAGGGGTCTCAGAGGTGCTGGTAGAACTTCACCCTCCCTGTCCACTGAGAGTGTGGAAAGAACACCCCACCCCTGGCCTGGGCAGTTAGGGGCTTCCAGGCCAAGACAGAACCAAACAAGACACTGAGGACAATAACTGGAGTTTTTTTGTGTGTTTATTTTATTTGAAATATTTTACTTTAATGTCCTTGGGAATTTAATCTTGGAAATGCAATTCTTCCCTGGGGAATTGCATGATGGAATGAGGTTTATTTCAGAGTACCTTGGTATTGTCGAGTTATGATTGGAGTACTCAATGGTTGGATCTCGTTGCAGAATCTCTGATAGACTGTTAGGAAATATTGGTGAAATATTTGGGAATGGATAACACAACAAAGGGAAAACTCTGGCCATGAGTATGGGGTGACCTGGGTGGCCTGTCATGAGTTGGCTCTCTGTTTTAACCCATTTCAGAGTTCTCAAGGGACAAACTGTCCCCTGCCTGGCAGTGGTCTCAGGAGGCTCTCCATGACAGAGAAGCAGTACAGAGTCTTCCTGCCCACCACAGCCCTGGTAGGCCACAGGCTCACTGGGTAGTATGTACCAGTGGTCAAAAGAACCAAAAGGTGGGGAATGTAGAAGTTTTCCTTTAAAATCGTCTTACTGTTCCCCAGCTCCCTAGAGAACCTTCTCTCAGATGGAACTTTCACCCAGGTGGCACCTTCCCTCAGGGGAGACCTTCCCTCAGGTGGAACCTTCCCTGAAGCGGGCTATCTCAAGTTTATTCCTGGAGAGTAGGCACTTAGCGGGCCCATTTGGCTCTTAGAGTTCAGCTTTGTTAACCACCACCTTCATCAGGGTTCTCTAGAGAAACAGAACCACAGAGAAAGTCTATTTATTAGAAGTAATTAGGCCTTTTGATTAGGTCTTTTGATTGACAAGACCCAAGATCCACAGTCAGAAAACTAGAGACCCAGGCAGCCCATTGTGTGATCCCCCTTCGAATGCCAGCAAGCTGAAGAACCAAGAGGAGCCGTTTTTCAGTTTGTGTCTGAAGGCAGGAAGGCCTGCACTGCACTCGGGCAGGAGGAGTCCCCTTACTTGAAGGAGGTCAGTCCTTTGTTCTACTGAGACCTTCAACAGATTGCATGGGGCCCACTCACATCACAGAGGGCAATCACTTGATTTAGTCTATTGATCCCTATGTTAATTTCATCTGGATTTGTCTTCACAGAAACACCCAGAATGTTTGACTCCGTGGTAGATGCCCCATGGCCCAATCAAGCTGACACATGAAATGCACCATCCTGATCACGACGGTGTTCTATTGACTCTGCTATCTTTCTTGCTTGTTTCTCATTTAGGTCAGGACTCTGATAGGAAGAGGGCAGTTATTGGGGAGAGGGCTCATTAAAAAGGTAAGGAGCTCCGTTTCCCTCACTTTCGTGGTTAAAAACCACTAACAAAATTAGGCCTGCTTTGTGACACAATGTTTCTAATTTAATTTTACTCTAGCTAGCCAACCTTACAGTCTGGCCTCCTCTGATACCTTCGGATCACTGCAGCATATACAATAGAGACCTAACTCTTAAAAATAGTACTAAGTATTTTTTAAAAATTAATAAACATCAGACATCATGCTAAGTTTTCTGCATAAATCATAGATAATGTTTTCCACAACAAGCCTATGCAATAATTCATTACAGTCCTTATTTTACAGATGAGGAAACTGAGGCTTAAGGAAATTCGTTTAACCCAAGGCCACATTTGAGTAAGTTGGACCTATGACTGTCCAGCACCAATGTCCAGCACCTGCTCTTAGTTACTTCACCAAATGTTCCTGGATGGGTTTTCTGGGTCCCACTGGGGCAGAAGCATTTGTGAAGAAGTAGAAAAACTTGAGACTTGGAGTCAGGAACTTGGAGTCTGGCTTTGGTACCACTTTGGTACCTCTCTGATCTCTGATTACCTCACCTGTAATACAAGGAAAATAAGAACAGCTGCTGACTGAACTCCATATGCAAGGAGAGGAGGTTTGTGTAAACACCTGCAGATGTTCACAGAAGCAGGTGGGGAGGTGCTGGTGCTTATCACAAAGTTCACTTCGGCTTCCGTTTGACTTTATTTGCCCCTCCCCCATCATTATAGTGTAGCAGCTGCTTAATTGCCCCCCCCCCTCAAAAATATGCTTCGGAAGAAAATGAGAGGAAATAATCTGGTATCCTTTTTAACATGAAGGGAATGGGATAATGAGGCGGGAAGTGTGGGAATACACGGCATTTCAGAGATTGCCTTTTGTGATTTGGGTGTTATTTGACCACCGTCCAGGGAAATAAAGACAAGATGGGTGACTTCCCTAGAGCACTCTTCCGGGTGTTTTGTTGACAAAAGAACGTGTTGTTTGCTCCTGAGAGCATTCAGATAAATGCCAGTTCCTTGGGTGGGGTCCCTGGCGTGTCCTGCAGCTCTCCGTTACCGGCACCAGGCGGTTCAAGAGGTTAAGGGCAGGGATGAAAAGAGATCAAGCGAGAGACCTCAGGCCCCTGGGCTTCTCAGGGCTGTCTCCTCCCCCCCCCCCAGCCCCCCTCCCGAGTCTCCCTGCTGCTCTCATTCACACCTTCTCCACAGCCTGAATACCACATCCACGTCTCTGGACCACAGTGCGAACCCCGTAGAAAGTTCTGTGCACGGTCGGGGTTTTGTGGCTATTGACGAGTGAGGGGGAGAGTTGGGAGAAATGAGAGAACAAGGCTGAGAGCAGGTGCCTCTCCCTCTTGCCATGTGCCCAGGGTGCCCTCTCTCAGTGAAGGAACTGTCACCTCGCCTGACCAAAAACAGGATAAAGGACTGGGTGGGGGGAGGTGCTGAGAGAAGCCCAGCTGCATCCCACCTGCAGGGTCAGGGATCTCAGGACTGAGACTCAGGCTTTGAGAGGAGGAATGGTCAGGCAGAGGCCAGCTATTTAATTCTCATGGCTCCACGATCAGAGGAGACCTTGAGACATCACTCGGTCTGTGCTGGAATCCTCAGCCCCGGAGCACCCCAAAAGCCTGGAAGCACAGGAAGTGAGAGTTGAAGAACACCCCTGGCACAGCTTTAGTGCATGCTGGAGGGGGAAGTCTTTACACTTCCTGTTACCCTCTTTGCACCCTGAAGTCTATCTGCATTAAGAAGATCCTGCTCCCTGGACTTATTCATCAAATTCCTCTTCAAACAACTGGACCAGGGGAGCAATGGAGTGCGGGAGAACCTCCTCTGTCCTCACGGTCACTGCTGGCCTGTTCTCTGGTTGTGTGCTCAATGTATACAGCTGAGCCCTTCACACCTTTGCCTTGGCCGACTTCCCCGTGAGCACTTCCCTGACTACCTTATTTATAATTGCAGACGGCCAGTGGCCTCCGAGGGAGGATGCCCAGGGAAGAGGGCACAAGCCATAAGACAGGATCATACCCGATGCATTTGAGGACAGACAGCAGAGAGCAACAGAGTGGAAGCAGACAGACCAGCCAGGAAACCACCATGAGATCCAAGCAAGAGATGATGATGGTTGAGATGAGATGAAAATGGTGATGGTGGTCAGCAATGGCGGGATATAGGTCATATTTTAACCGGAATTTCCTGGTGGATGAGATGACAAGTACATGAGAAAGAAAAGAATCAACATGACTCCAAAATATTTAACCTGGGCCCCTAGAAGGATGGAAATTCTATCCTAACATGCTAAACAGCCTGAGTGGAACAAATCTGGGAGAGAGGATCAGAGTTCATTTTCAGCAAGTTCCACTGGAGAGGCACAGGGGACATGCAGGTGGAGCTGTCAAGCAGACAGTCCATCACCTAAGTCCGGGTCCAGGAGAAAGGCCTGGGGAAGCATCTGTCAGTCACTGGCATAAAGACAGCATGAGATCATCAAGGGAGGCCTGGTGGGTACAGTGACCGAGGTAGCCTTTGTGACTACTTCAGAAACGTGTTGGTTGCCAATTCAACATGGTCAAAGGAGCACTCCAATTTACTCCTCTCAAAAGCCACCACAATATTATTTGATTATTTACTGGTCTCTGTCCTACAATACTGTATGCATTATCTCAATAGATCCCTGAAATTATCCCAGGGGAGTGACATTATGCCCATGTTTCAGATGGCGTAGTGCTAAGTTCACACTTTTGTCAAAGATCAAGGGTGAAGCTAGGTTTCAAACTCAAGAGGTCAGCCTTCTTTTTAAAAAATATTTTTAGAGCTTTATCTATTTATTTATTTTTATGTGGTGCTGAGGATCAAGCCTAGTGCCTCACCTGTGCTAGGCAAGCGCTCTACCACTGAGCTACAGCCCCAGCTCCAGGAGGCCGGCTCTTAGCCACACTGTTATACAGACAGAGCATGCATTCTAGCAAATCTAAACTTTAGCAAAATAAAATAACATTCTTAAGAGGAAAATACACAAGATCCCTAAAAATGTGAGTGAAAAACCTTCCAAGGTGATAGCCACACAGCAGCCCTAGACAGCAAGTTGTCCCCAGAAAGTCAGGGGACTCTAAAGGTTGTGTTCAGGTGAACCACTGCCACTACAGGAACTATACAAACAGGCACTCAAAGTAAAGATCCTAAGCCATTGCTGATCAATTCTAAGTGAGCAGATGAAGATATATGAATTTTAATGAGACTTTAATAAGAAGAAAAATATTAATTAGAGACCCTGGGGAAAACAAGACAGTGTAAGAAAGAGGTGGTTCAGATTGGATGCAAACTAAAGTGTGGGGTAATTGTGAATAATTGATGGAGTGGAGAAAAGAGACCTTCATTCATAGAACATTCTCCTTCGAGTGCCCAAGGTTTAATTACACAGCATTTTATTTCCTTTTCTGTGGGCCTAATCACAGTACTTGGTTCTTCAGTGAATCGTGTTTACTTAATCATAATGTCTTAAATACCATTTAAGGGTTTTCAGTTTTTCAAATCAACCCCAAGCACAAAACACTTAATTACCATAAACATGCTCAATATGAAAGTGATAATATGACTGACAGAAATCTGGAGGCAGAAAGTGGAAAGAAGTCTACGTATAATAATTTCCTCGTTTTGTGTAGTGGAGAATCAATAGATCTTGTCTAACAATGATAATCAAGAAGGAGATTTAAGTACATTACTTTTAAATTTTTATTAGTAATAGTGCATTATAGTTATATGTAATTGTAGCAGGCATTTTGAGCTATTTATAAAAGCATAGAACAGAATTTGCTCCATTGTAACCCCCAGAAGTACATTACTTTTAAACATAAGTCTAACCACTAGGAAAACCTAGTAATATTACAGATTAAAACCAGGAAGGTAGAAAAGTTCTAAGTCATTTATCTTTCCCACATGTAGTTAATAATACCATCAAAAGTGAATAAATTGAAAGTTTACCTACATTATCATGTTATAACTGTGCTAACGGCTGGATGATAAAAAGTGGAATTTTAGGGAGAGATATGGAGGAGAAACTTTACTCCTAGTGTATGTATTTATCAGCTGTTTGAATTTTAAAACATGAGCGTGTATCCTTTATACACACATGTGCCTACAGGATTTAGTATGTAGGTGAATCCACACAACTACAGCATTTCGAAAAACCCAAGCCCAGAGCGGTGCCTGAGGCAGGAGGATCGCAGGTTCAAAGCCAGCCTCAGCCATTTAGCAAGATCCTAAACAATTCAGTGAGATCCTGTCTCAAAATAAAGGGCTGCGGATGTGGCTTAGTGGTTAAGCGCCCTGGGGTTCAATTTTGAATACAAAAACTAAAAACAAAAAACCTTCAAGTTAAAGCTGAAGTTCTAAGTAATGGCCACGAGGTGTCACTGTCTCATCGTCCTGAGGCCAAGCGTGAGAGCAGAGCTGTCTCATTGGAGCCTTGACAACCCGGGAAGAGGGGCTCCTGGGTGGCTTGCTGGCAGCAGGAGATGGCTTTCTGCACACACCTGGGTCAGCTCGGGGTAAACAGCGGAAAGTACAGGAGGCAGAAGCACATTCAGCTGGCACCCGTGGCAAAACTGCCTGGGCAACACCAGATGGCATCACCAGGAGAGAAACTGCCTGATGGAGTCGGTAAGGGCAGGGAACAACCGGAAACCGAGGGTCCTAGAAAAGCCATTGCACGAAGCGAGACTCAGGAAGCCCAAGTTCTTTAGATCTGTGCCTGCTCGCCCTGGTGGTGGCGCCCGTCTGTCATCCCAGCAACCCCGGAGGCTGAAGCAGCCTTACTCAGTGGTAAGGCAGCCCTAGGTTCAAATTCCCATTACTACAGGAAAAAGAAAATTTGAAATGATCTACATTTAGCAGCTTTGTGACCTCGGGCAAGCTGCTTAGCTCAAGAGAGCTCAGTACCCTCACCTGGAAGGTGAAATGATAAGAGTAGCTTTCCTAGGTTGGCAGTTTCCTATAAAGTTAAGCACACACTTACTATAACAGCCAGCAACACCACCCAAGTTATTTACCCAAGTGAAACGAAAACCTGGATTTATATAAAAACCTATATCTGTATGGTTTTAGCAGTTTTTTGTTTTTAGTCACCCCAAACTGGGAACAACCCAAATATCCCTTCACTGGGAAATGAATGAACAAAATGGACAAATTCTATAAATGGAATCCTATTCAACAGTCCTATTCGGAAACACACAACATGAATGAATTTCAAGTGCATTATGCTACGTGAAAGAGTTCATTCTCAAAATACTACAAACTGCATGATTCTGGGATTTTATTGGTCCATTATGATTATACATGATAGCAAGTTTCATTTTTACATGTACATAACATAATTTATCAATCTCATTCTCTAGTACCTTCCCTTTGCGTGGTTCCATTTTTATGATTTTTTTTACAAGACAAAACTGCAGGAACAGCCATATATCAGAGGCCACCAGAGACTATGGTGGGAAAAGAGATTCACAACCAAGGAACACAGAAGAATGCTTGGGGGTGATGGGATGTGTCCTATCTTGAATAGGCAGCTGGTTATATGAATGTGTGTATTTGTCAGAGTTCACTGACCCCGTACTAAAAAGAATGCAAATTTGTAAATAGGGAGAGAGCTGCCTCTCAGCCAAGTTTATTACTGGCAGGGGGCCTATGCCCTTGCTGTGACCTCCGCTGCAACATTCCTTCCCTGGAGCTTTGCAAACTGATTTCTGGGCTATACTCAATTTTCTGCTCAGAAGCCATTTCCGAGAGAGGTGGCTGAGAGAGAGAGAGAGAGAGAGAGAGAAGGGAGGGAGGGGGCCATGTTCCCTCACAGCCCCACAGTCACACATTGGCCAGCACTCCACTCACTGTCCCTTTATTGTGCCTTTAGTTTCCTCATGGAACTGACACTGCATGCCTCACCCCATGAAGATTTGCTTCTTGTTTATCTGCTGTTGACCCACGCCAGGTGGGGCTGAGTCTGTCTCCTTCTCTGCACCGTCCCCTCTTGGAGTAACACAGTCAGTTCTCATAAAGTATTTTCTAGATGGTGAGTGAATAAAATGCTTAGACCAATGCCAACACAAGAAAGGAACTCATTTAACCACAGTCACTGCTACTGCTGTCACTCTATGTCACCAGCACATACATGTATCACTATGGTAGGAGTTATAGTTACAGTACATGCTTTGTTAAAATGACAAAGGGCACTGGGGACTGAAGGGATCCAGGTTGATCTGACTCCACCATCGTGCCCACCAGGGGACATTGGCACACGTTTAAACCCTCTAAGACACATAAAGTCACAACAGTCAAGCAGGCAACCATTTCCTCAGTAGGACTCAAAGCTTCCCCAAAGCTCAGAAAATAATACCAAAAACTAATAAGTGGGACAACTTCTTCGGCACAGCAAAGGAAACTAGAATGCGAAGAGAGAATCTACAGAATGGAAGGAAATCTTTGCCAGCTACTCTTCCAACAGGTGACTAATAGCCAGAATATACACAGAATTTGAAACAACTTAATAACGAAAAATAATAAGAATAATAACCCTTTCAAATGAAGTAAGAAGACACTTCTCATAAGGAGACATACAAATGGCCAATAAATACATGAAAAAATGGTCCACATCCTTAGCAATCAGAGAAATGCAAATCAAAACTACACTGAGATTTCATCTCACCCCAGTTAGAATAGCAGCTGTTGAGAATGCAAACACTAATAACGGTCGAGAAGCTGCGGAAGAAAAGGAACTCTTATATGCTGTTGTAGAGATGTGAATTAGCACATCCACTGTGGAGATCAGTGTGGGGGTTCCTCAAAAGACTAGGAATAGAATCACCATATATGGGGCCATCTATGCTACTCCTTTATATTTATACAAAAGAATTAAAGTCATCATGCTGCAGAGCAACATGCATATCCATGTTCATAGCAGCACAATCACCATAGCCAAGTTAGAGAACCAGCCAAGGTATCCATCCACAGATAAATGTATTTAAAATGTGGTATATAAACACAACAGAGTTTTACTCCGCCACAGGAAAGAACAAAATTATGTCATTTGCAGGAAAATGAATGGGACTGGAGAGCATCGTGTTAAGTAAAACAAGATTCAGAAAGTCAGGGGTCCTGGGCTTTCTCTCGTACGTGGAAGGTAGGGAGGGAAAAAGAGAGGGTAAAAAAGGATCTTCTGAAAACAGATGGTAAATTAATAGGGTAGAGGAAAGGTAGTAGGGGGAGGAGGAAGGGAGGGAAATGAAGGATACTGGGGACCAAAACTGATCAAACTGTTATATACATGTGCAAATAAATATGCCACAATGAAACCTGCTATTCTGTATAATTATTATACACCAGTTTTTTTAAAAAAATTATAAGATAGTCAGTTGAGCCTTTTGTACTGGGCACTGATACCTGTTTCTCCACATGCCCAAGACATGCTCTGTCAGTAAGCCCCTAATTGCCCTTTTTTGCAATCCTGGATTTTCCCCATTTCCTTTGGTCTGTCAGCACCATCCTCCTCTGGTGGCCTGTTCTTGTACACCAGATCTTCCCAAAACAGAGGTGATGATGTCAGTGGACTTTTCTTCAACAACTGAAGGACCACACAGGTCACAAAGGCTCAGCCAAAGATAGGTCATATTTTTCTAGTCAGCCAGGGCAAGAGAGGTTGCTATAAAAACCATCACGCTGTCCTGGGCAACTCCTACCTTCTCCCGTGAAGAGGGACATTGCTTGGGTACTGGGAGTTCAGCCATGCCAAGAGGGGACAGGGTCCTAACGGGGCAATTAGATCTCCTGATTCTTTGCCCTCTCTTGCCCTGGCTACAGCCTCAGAGCCCCAGAAATCTTTCTGTCCATCCTCAACTTCTACACACCTCTCACCCACACACGTGCACACCACACCCACACATACCCATGCATGGCAGGTAAGGGTTCTAATCCCAAAAGGTAGAAACAGCCTGCACCCATACCAAGTAACATCTCTGGTGTTGGATATTTTTTTAATCTTCTAGTTTATTGTCTGTGGCTCATGCTAAGGTCAACTGATTAAATGAAGTCATGTTTTGAGAAATAATGCAAAGGAAATGGTTATAACTCTAAGGAGGCTCAAATGAAAATACCACCTCTTACCCAAAATATTTTGAGGTGAAACAAGAACCTTATGGCTCATGTAATGAGATAACCGGCACCTTTTGGGCAGATAACCCACTGATAATGATTATGAATACTGCATTTGCCAACCTGGCTTCTGGCCTATCTTCCTCTCATATTTCCTTTCCTAGCATCTCCAGCTTTTCTTTCTCACTTAAAGTCCCCCTGCCCGAAATGTCTTCTCCCCATCCTTCTTCACTCTCCTCCCTCTTTATTTTTATTTTTATTTTTTTAAACCAGAGATTGAACTCAGCAGCACTTAACCATTGAGCCACATCCCCAGCCCTGTTTTGTTACTTAGGGTCTCGCTGAGTCACTTAGGGCCTTGCTAAGTTGCTGTGGTTGGCTTTGTACTTGCCACCCTCCTGCCTCTGCCTCCTGAGGTGCTGGGATTACAGTGTGCATCACCGCACCTGGCTGTTGGGTACTTTGTGACAGTGAGTCGGTAAACTAAAGTGGGTCCATGGGGAGAGATCCTTAGTAAATGGAGACCTCTCAAAACATGACAAAGCTTACTCCATTTGTAAAAGCTAAACAGAAAATTCAATGTATGCTTGTAAGAGATGAGAAATATTATTAATTAGAATGTCACCCACCTAAGGATCCTTCACTATGTGTCCATGAGTGATCAATGAATGGCTAGACTAAGCTTGACCAAAGAGGAATATTCTGAGCTCCAAGCATGGGGTGGCCACCATGGGACTTGGTCACCATGAGACTTGATCTCTGAGAGAGTTTGTAAAAATGTTTAAACATTTTCCAAATCAGCAAAATCTATCAACAACTGCTCACCTGTTAGAATCCCACACCCCATTCTTAAAAATCATGTCTATAACACATATATACAAGATATCATGTGTGTGTGTGTGTGTGTGTGTGTGTGTGTGTGATGTGATGTTTATAAGATATATATATATATATATATATATCTGGTATATGGCTCAGATCTAGAAATATCTCTGGAAAAGTTCATGTTTGGAAAATATGATCCCCAGTGCAGAAATGTTCAGTGGTGAAATGACTGGATTCTGAGAGTGGCAACCTCACTTTGATGGACTAATAATTAAAATGGATTACTGTAGGCAGGTGGGGTATGGCTGGAGGAAGCAGGTCACTGGGGTGTGGCTTTGGGGATTATATCTTGTCTGTCTCTCCTCTTCCTGGCTGCATAGTTGAGCAGAGTTCCTCCCCTATGGCCTCAGCCATGATGTTCTGCCTCACCTCAGGCCAGAGCAATGGAGTCACTGACCACGGACAGAACCATGAGTCCCAAATAACCTTTTCCTATGCTCGGTTGTTCTGGTCAGGTATTTTGGTCACAGCAATAAAGAGCTGACTAGTACCTGGACATGTCTCTTGTTCTCTCTTCTCTGAGAGGTGAGGTGCACTCACACTCCCTTTGAGTGAGAATTTCTTTACTGTTAAAAAAAATTTAAATAAATTTTTACCTGTGCCTTGCTTACTGGTGCATGCACAAATCTTTCTGCAGCAAATGTCAAGAGCCTGTAGGGTTCCAAGATGAAGGCCCCCTCTCTTAGGACCTCCTTGGACTCCCTCTGGTGACAATAACAGCTCTAAAAACCTACTGTGTCTCTTTTTCCATTGGGCCAGTGTTTCCGCTGGTCACGCCCATGGGTGGGTACTAACTCCACCATGCACAGGGCGTCTGAGTGTCCCAACAGCAGCTCAGGAAGCCTGACCCCTCACCTGCCACAAAAGCCAAGAGCCCATCTGACTCAGGATCAATGAGCAAGAGGAAGGAAGAAGTCCAAAGTTCCAGAACTTCTGCCTGAGATTTGATTCACACCCCCTCTCTGGTGACAGTGGTCACCTGGCGAGGATCAGGTGGTTCCCAGAAGTGGGCCTGAGGGAGCAGGCTTTGATGGTGACCGTGCCAGAGCAGGATGAGAGAATTCTGCATAACCAGCCTCACAGAAGGAAACCTGAGGGGGTAAAGTGACAGGAAAGTTTGCTGGGCTCCCTCCCAGGGATCCCCACTAGCCCACTGTCCTTTCATGGATGCTGCTGCCCATCAGCTCAGGAACCACTTCCCCAGGACTTTCCTTGGTCCAAACTGGTGCTTCCTGTTGTCACACCCAGACGTTGGGAAATGGGGAAAGAACTAATCAGCATGCTGGTGTCCATTTCTGCCTCTGGCCGAAGGCACTGCTACTAGCCTCAACCAGCAATGGTCAACAGAATGTCCCCTCCGCGGGCCTCCTCACCTCCAGCTACAGGGTGCAAGGAAGAGACAGAAGGCACCCAGCTCCCCTCGTTTGAAGGCAGTGGCAGGGGACACCCAGAGTCTAGTGAGGTCAGGTCCCTTGTCCTCCAGCTGGGACACCTCCCTGCAGATATCCAGCTGTGGCACAGCAAGGAGAATCTTATCTCTCAGGTTCCCTTTGGAAGAAAAATCAGCAGCACCCTTCTTTAGAAAAAAAATATGAGAACAGGAAAAAATTCCTTTTCTCTTGAAAAACTGAAGCTGACTTCTAACCAGTAAAGTTCTTGTAATGAGATTTACAGAAAAAGTTTCAAAGCAAAAGCTTTTTGTCATTATTTACATCATTTCCTATTCTTGCTTTTTCTACACTTACTCTTCTTAAAGTTGTAACAAAACATGTTAGAACTCCCCTAACCCAATGAAACATGATATTTTTTTCCAAATAATACACATCCAACCATTTATGCTCCATTTGTATGAAGGACTGAAACATTGTTTAGACAAGTTACTTAAGTCATAAGAGAATAGAGCAAAGTTAATGGTAATTTTAAAAATCATGTATACTGATGCAAGTGATTTCACAGCAAACTTTTTAAAACATGAATAGCATTCAAGGACTTATCTTTCATGCTGAAAATATCATTGTTGTGTCAAAGGAATGATTTCACTTTTCCAATAAAAAGCTTGTAAACGATTTATTGATTTTTATTCAAACCCAAACTGAAGACAGCGATCTTGTTTTGACAATTGCTGTCTTCCACATTGAAAGCAAACCCTGCCCTTTCCCAGCGCCCACTGTGAGTTGACGGGCACCCCTATGACCTGGCCAAGACCTCTCACCCTGCCCCCACAGGCTTCTTCACATGGGCAGCTAACCCTGGCCTAGCAGCCCATGACACCTTTTCACACATGCAAAAAATGAACTTAGCAGCTATCGAACCTCAGATTACATCTTGAATTCTCACAAGTGGGTAACCTACCTATTTTTGTATCCCTAGTCTGTATCTGCAAAGCAAAGACCATGTAAAATCCTGAAAAGGGGCGGGGAATAGGTAGGCATAAGGAAACTGAGTCTGAAATCAGGATCAAGGGGAAAGAAAACTCAGTTAACATGGACAGTGAGAGCTGTAAAGAGAAAGAAAACTGCAGGCTGGGCCCTGTGGGAGGGAAGAGAAGGAGTGAGGGAGGGTGGGACTCCTCCCTGTGGGACGGTGGAGGGACCTCAGGATCCGCAGCAAGCGTGGCCCAGTGGCTCAGACCTGTGATCCCAGTGACCCAGGAGGTGAGGCAAGTGCAAGGCCAGACACGACCCTGTCTTACAATTAAAAATTAAAAAAAAAAAAGTCTAGTAATGTAGCTCAGGGGTAAAGCCTCCGTGTGTTCAGTCCCAAATGCCAATAAAAGGATCTGCAGGGGGACTGGGAGCAGATTCATGAGGTCACTAGCCCTGCCTAGCAGAAAAGAGTCCTCAGGATGAGCCCCCATCCAAGGCTCTTGAGAGTTAGTAGCCCTGTGTAGTGGGGTATGAGTGGCAGAGGCCACCAAGACAGGGACAGAGGTACAACCCGTGCTGGACTCAAGTGATACAGGACTTAGGGCAGCAGGGAGGCAGTGAGCAAGGTGGGGCCAAGAGGGCCCTGGAAGCAGGCCTCGTCATCCAGCATCCTCTAAAATGACAGATGGTACACGTCAGAGAGGACTCTCCATGTCAAGAAGTTGCTAAAGGAATGAAAGAAAGCTTGAGAGACACACAATCAATCATCTCAAAACTGGGCCTGGTACTGACCCCCAGCAGATGATAACCCTTCTCAGAGGTTTCAGTTGCCCCAGGCCCCCTCCCCACCCCAACCCCCTCTGCCTGCTCTCATCAGAAGCTATTTTGGAAAAAAAGACAAACCGAGAATTAAAACCCAAAACTTCAAAAATGGTAATACTGTCAGGTGGACGTGATGCTGCAGCCCTCGGTACAGCTGGGTAAAAATGCACATCACAAATTCTCCAAGGTCCCTTGTGGGGGGCTCCTACTCTGTCATTGTGGAGATAATAACTATTTTACAGAAGAAAATGTCAACTTTTTGATTATTGAGGACCTAAATATAAGAAGCCTCTTGAACTCCCAGTTTGGCTGTAAAAGGTTTTTTCAATATACTTTCTGGAGTAACACCTGCGTCCTATCCCTTGTTTTGTTTAAAAAAGAAAAAGAGCGGTGGCGGGGGAGTGGGGGGAGATAGAGAGAGGTGGGCAGGTGAGCAAAAGAAGGAAGGAAGGAAGGAAAGAAAGAAAAAATTTTTACTAAGTTGCCCAGGCTGGCCTTGAACCTGCAATCCTCCTACGCCACAGTACTGGGGGGAAAAATTTCTTCAATCTAAGAGATGAGTTCTTTCTAAACACACACATGCCACAAACTCAAGACAAATGAGAGAAATGCCCTCAGCCTGACAAACAGACCTCAAGACCGAGGACATCCACAGAGCCACTAACAGGCTTGCGGCTTCTCTACAGAGAATTTACACCCTTCCTCCCCAACAACGAGGCCATCGCTCCAGCCTGGCCAGCCACAAGTGACTGCAAAAGATCCCTTGGTAAAACCACAGAACGATGCCGGGTGAGGACTTCAGCGTCAGTGTCAATGTCTAGGAGATCATCCGCTTGCACCCTGCCAAGCGCTAGCTGCACCAGGCGGGGCTGTGACCAACACACCCACACTGTATAAGCATGTCAGTGTTCAAAGGAAAAGAAGTATAAGAAGATTGAACAAGTGTCCGTCTTAAAGCCTAGAAGTTTCCAGAAAGCAAACGGCTGGGTAGGGCAAGACAGGAGGGGAGGCCCAGTGGTCAGCATTTCTCAGCTTCGTTATCTCCCTGGTTTCGGGCTGAGATCTGTGAGCACATGGAAATCTAGAACTCCCCCCACCACCAGCAGCTGAGAGATGTTCAACCTGGTGGGAGAAGGGCCTGTGGGAGAGGGGGGGTGCCCTTCAGAGAAGACGTGTGTTCAGTTTCTCCCAGATAAGGAAGCAGTGGGAAGAGTAGGGGAGACCTTCCCTTTATTAACACACTTGTTCTGTCAGCCATGCTGACTGGACGGGCCAAGAAGGGAAGTGGTCACACCACGTAAGGTTCCCTTACAGCCGTTTCTTTACCACCAACCCATCACGTGCACACCTAAGTCAAGATCTTGTTACAGGAGAGGTCAATCGCAACTATACATGTGAAAAAAAAAAAAAAAAGCTGTCTCACCGGTCATCCCTGGAAGTCATTCGCCACTAGATAAACCACAAGCCCTGTTCACTGAAGGACTGGTTTCCAAAAGACTCTTCAGGATGGGCCCCCATCCTGTCCCCTGTCCCTCCATGATGCGGCCACCTCAAAATCTAAGCAGAGAAGGCCTCACTCATTCCAGAGGCCAAGAACCATCCACGATACCCTGGATATTTGCTGAAAGCTACCTGAACATCTTTGAAAACCCACAAACTCACAAATAGGAAACCCATGGGGCCGGCTTCCTCCTGGCCCCAGAACCACACTTTCATTAAGTCAGGTGTTTCCTGAGAATGTCCTCACACTGTAAGCCAACAGCCTTTATGTCTTTGACCACAGCGCAAAAAACAAGGTTCTCACCTGAGAGTCATTTCTCATCTGAAAAGGTCATCACAGTATTCACGACACTCCCTCCTCTGCCATGATGTCTGGCCACGGCACATTTTTCCTACCCAAGTCACGGGCCACACAGAGAGAGCTGTCTGAAGCATCAGGAGACAGCAAACACCTCTGCATTTACCTTTTGTCATTGTCTCCTTGCAACCAGGAAGGAAGAGGAGTGAGGCAGCTGCCACATGATTGGCCTTTGTTGGTTTCCCAAATTCTATAAATCCAAGCAGTCTTCATAATCCAAAACATTGAGCACTTTCTACCATAAACTTCTTTCAGGAAATCCTGGTACAACCAGATGGGGTGCTCTGGCCCAGATCTCTTATCCACAGGTGCTACTGTAGCTCACACCTGTGAGGCTCCTCCATGTGCCAGCCCTGAGCCCCGAACCTCACTGCCTTGTCCTATCTACCCATAAATAGGAGTACATAAATCAGTATATTGATATTCCTGGCTTGTTTTGTTTTGTTTTGTTGCTTTAATTGGTGCATTACAGCTGTACATAATAGTTGGGTTCATTTTTGACATTATCACGCATACACGAAATTTAACTTACTCCATTTCAGTCCCCAGTCCCCCCTCCCTTTCCCTACCCTCTTCTCTTCTTGCTCCCCTCCTTTTATTCTGAAGTAGTCCAGCTGGGCTTGGGAGGTCACTCAGTAGTAAAGCAGTCACCTAGCTCATGTGTGGCCTTGGGTTCAATTCAAGAAAGAAAGAAAGGAGAGACTAGGTCTCTGGGAACTTTAGTAACTTGTCCAAATTCACCCAGTACAACCCAAGAGACTGAACAGGGTGGCTGTCTGCAGAGGCCATGTGTTAAAACTCTATTCTCACAACTTCTCCAGGTCGTAGTCACCAGAGGCAGCACAGCCTGTGCCGTTCCCGGGCTGCACAGAGTCCCATCGATCCTTCTAGAACATCAGACCTACCTGTATATAGGGTCTCCCCAATGAACCCAAAGGTCAAAATCCCTGGGGAAGTCTGCAGGCTTCATGGAGAATGTCCCAATGTCACTTGATTCCCAGAAAACTCCTGTGGAGCCCAAGCAGTTCATGTATGGAGTCTCATATATAGTCTACAGTCACATATAGTCTATATAGAGTCACGTAGAGTCTCCAACTGGTTGTTCATAGGCAAGACACCAAATGTGGAGAGAGTGGTCAGGTCCCCCAGCACAGTCCAGGGTGGGTAGCCCCTCCCCGCACAGCACAGGTTCAAGACCCGGAACTTGGAGACCTTGCAGCCAGAGATCTGACCCTTAGGAAAGGCCTGGAAGATTGCTGAGAAGGGTTATGTATAAACCTTTTCCTCGATCTCTTCCCAATCCTGGCACCTTGAGGCCCTCGTATTCTTCATTTTAAGACCTCCTCCTTCATTTAATGAGAATTCTCCTGTTCTCCTCTGTTTTCAGGTCTGTAGGAAACAGGACAGTTTCTTTGTTTTGTTTCTAATATTTCTTTTGGCTCTAGTCCCTTCCTGTCTCAGGATCACCATGAATCTCTTTCTTTCTCTTCTTCCTTTGCTCAGTCACGTAGTCCAAGATTGCAATGACTAGCTCAGAACTTCTTCACTGCATTTTCCAATAACCTTCCTGATTTGATCACATTTCTTTAAAACAACTGCTGTCACCATCACTCCCCTTCCGGGGCTCTGTGGGTTTCCTTGAGGCAGCGTTGGCCATGCATGTCTCTTCTGGGATGGATTTATGGCTGTGGTACCCCCTGTTCTGAGCAGGGCTGCTCTGCTGTCGATGGCTCTCACTCCTGAGTCTCCAACTGCACAGACTGTGATGATGTAAATACGCAGCCACATTTGGTTCATTCATAATGACAAAGGCATGATTCCTTCCCCAATCTATTTGCCATTTGGAATAGATCTACTCTTTCGTCCAGAGCAATGACTCTCAGACTCTAGGGGGTGCCAAAGTCACCTGAAAGGCCTGTAGAGCACGATATTGACAGCCTCAACCCCAGAGAAGAGGAGAGAGGGGAAAGAAAGGGAAGAGAAGAGAAGGAGAGAACAAGGGAAGGGGAGGGACAGAAGTTACTAGAGTTCTTCCCATGCCGTGGATCAGTGATGTGATGCATATGTATTGTCTGCCGGGAGAGAAACTTTCAGAAACCCCTGTTCTGTTACCTGCTTGTTAGGAGCTCTTTCAGCCCCTGCCTGGTTGCTCCCAGGGAAGGGAAACCCACTGCTTCCCTCAGGGAACTAAGAAGACCCACACACCCCTGCGGGAGGCAGGAGTAACATCAGGATGTCAGAGGCACCTTCCACACACACCCCCCACATAGCATCATGCGTCTTAGAGGACACATCCCTGCATCAAACTGATTTGAGGGGGTCTTATCTTGTACAAATTATTGACTGTCATAGTCACACAACTGCCAAATAGAAAATTAAAGCAAAGACATATCTATACTCTATAATCTCATGGAATCAGGATGAGATTTCATTGGACACAGTGACCCTGTGTCCAACATACTTTTTAAAAAAAGGTATTTCTTTTTAGCTATTTACAAGTAAAAGTTTTCACTTTTCTCTATTTTTTTTCACTTCACCTAGTCAAGACAGGGTCAGGAAAAGGGCCACCTTGGGTTCTATTCCTGGAGCACGTCTTGTCTCAATTCCACAGAGAACCCACATTGTGCTCAGGAGGGGGCAGGCCTGCCCACTCATAGGACAATTCTGGCCATCTCCTTACCTATTTGGCAAATGACCTCTATATCAGAGGGATATCCCCTCCATCCTGGGCTGAGAATAGTCCAAGGACTAAGGTACCCTGTTCCCTAATAGGGAAAATAACTTCTAGGTCAGGCAAGGGGCAGGGGCAGCAGCAATGTTGTAATCAGCTGATCTAAATAAGAGCACAGTGACACAGAGTCAGTGAAGACGCTTTTTAAAAAGTATTTTAGTTGTTCTTTTTAGCTATACATATGACAGTAGAGTATATTTTCACATTTTGTACATACATGCAGTATAACTTCCCATTCTGTGGTTGAACATGATGTGGGGTTGCACTGGTCATGTATTCATATGTGAACATAGGAAAGTGATGTCCCATTCATTCTACTGTCTCTCCTGTCCCCATCCCCTCTCCCTTCCCTTCATCCCCCTTTGTCTAATCCAGTGGACTTCTGTTCTTCCCTCCTCCCTGCTTATTGTGAGTCAGCGTCTGCATACCAGAGAGAACATTAGGCCTGTGGTTTGGGGGGATTGGCTTATTTCACTTAGCATGATAGTCTCCAGTTCCACTGAATGGACACTTTCAAGAAGAGGATGGAATTGATGAGTCTGCGTCCAATATCCTGCTGTAGAGAAGACTGGCCATTGGCTCTGGGGAAGCCTCCTCTTCCTTCTGCCTGCATGGAACCCCAGAACTCGTACTGAATTCTGAGCTCATGGAGTCACCAGGCTATCGTGAGACCAGGAGGTCTGTTAGTCCATCCTCCCTCTACACCCGGAAGGCCTTTCCATAGCATCTGTGACCCTGGGCAGTAGTTGCTATTTAAACACTTCTGATGGAAGGGAGTTCATTGCCCACGGGGCCTGGGGACAAGAAATGTTTGAGAAACCAAAAAACCAAAGCAAAACCAAAGATGGATATTCTGGCCACTTTAAGGACATTGTTGGCATACTCTAATTGGTAGAAATGACTTCTTGAAAACTCTCCAGCTAAAAGTGGTCAGTTTTTTCCCACATCCTGTTCCCAGCACATGAAGACTAATTCCCTCCTCCACAGAATAGTTGGAGAGCCACAGGGTGGAACAGGCCAATATGGAGAATGTGGACTTGGTGGCCCCTCATTTCAAGACCTCACCAGAAGACAGACACTTATCTAAGATCCTGTTTTGAGGGGCTGGGAATATAGCTCAGTGGAAGAGCTCTTTCTTAGCATGCACAATGCCCTGGGTCCAATCCCCAGGACCTGGGTAAATTTTTTTTGAGGGCAGGTGGGGAGAATGACATCTTTCTGGTATTAGAATTGCCCTGTCAAGAAGAAATGTCTTCCCATCTGTTCAAATCCATTTTTTTTAATTATTGTTTTTCTTGTAATTTTTTTATTGATTTAAAAAATAAATGACAGCAGAATGCATTACAATTCTTATTACACATATACACCACAATTTTCATATCTCTGTTTGTATTTAAAGTATTTTGACACCCAATTCATGTCTTCATACATGCACTTTGGATAAAGATGTCTAATTTATATATGATGGCAGAATGCATTACAATTCTTATTACACAAATAGAGCACAATTTTTCTTATCTCTGGTTGTATAAAAAGTATATTCACACCAATTCGTGTCTTTATACATGCACTTTGGATAATAATGATCATCACATTCCACCCTCATTTCTAATCCCATACCCCCTCCCTTCCCTCCCACACCTCTGCTCTATCTAGAGTTCTTCTATTCCTCCCATGCTCCCTCTCTCTATCCCGTTATGAATCAGCTTCCTTATATCAGAGAAAACATTTGACATTTGTTTTGGAGGGATTGGCTAACTTCACTTAGCATTATCTTCTCTAACTCCATCCATTTACCTGCAAATGCTATGATTTTTACTCTCTTTTATTGCTGAGTAATATTCCAGTGTGTATATATGCCACTTTTTTTTATCCATTCATCTATTGAAGGGCATCTAGGTTGGTTCCACAGTTTAGCTATTGTAAATTGTGCTGCTATAAATATAAACATTGATGTGGCTATGTCCCCGTAGTATGCTGTTTTTAAGTCCTTTGGGTATAGACCGAGGAGAGGGATAGCTAGGTCAAATGGTGGTTCCATTCCCAATTTTCCAAGAAATCTCCATACAGCTTTCCATATTGGTTGCACCAGTTTGCAGTCCCACCAGCAGTGTATGAGTGTACCTTTTTCCCCACATCCTCACCAACACTTATTGTTGTTTGTCTTCATAATAGCTGCCATTCTGACTGGAGTGAGATGAAATCTTAGAGTGGTTTTGATTTGCATTTATCTATTTGCTAGCAATGATGAACATTTTTTCATATATTTGTTGATTGATTGCATATCAACTTCTGAGAAGTGTCTGTTCAGGTCCCTGGCCCATTTATTGATTGGGGTATTTGGTTTTTTGGTGCTTAGCTTTTTGAGTTCTTTATAATCCCTAGAGGTTAGTGTTCTATCTGATGTGTGAAGGGTAAAGATTTACTCCCAAGATGTAGGCTCTCTATTCACCTTACAGATTGTTTCTTTTGCTGAGAAGAAACTTTTTAGTTTTATTGATTCTTGCTTTGAATTCTTGTGAGTCTTATTAAGGAAGTTGGGATCTTATTCCTTGATCCATTTTGAGTTGAGTTTTATGCATGGCGAGAGATAGGGGTTTCATTTCATTTTGTTGCATATGTATTTCCAGTTTTCCAGCACCATTTGTTGAAGAGGCTATCTTTTCTCCAATGCATGTTTTTGGCGCCTTTGTCTAATATAAGATAATTGTAATTTTACTAAGGTCGTGTTTTTCATGGAAATTCACCATGCAGTGGTATTGCAGTTCTGCATCTCGCCACTAGGTGGTGCTGACACTATGCGTAGCAGATGGTATTTGCCTAAGAGCTATGAGTTCCCTTTTAGATCACGCACACTTTGAATTTCAACTATGATTTAAGTTGCTTTATGATCACATTAGTCAAAGATATACAAACACAAAAATCTATATGCCTTATGCTTATCTCAAAACAATAAAATCAAAAGGCATAAAGTAGAGACAAAGCATTAAAAGTTGTTATAAACATTAATGTGAACAGTTATTCTGGGGCTAAATTAGTGACTTAGAATTTAGCAGGACTAATGTGCACTCAGATTTTTTGGTCCACTGGTTTAGGACTTAAATCTATTTACTAGATATACAACAGACCATCCTTTGAGTCATGTTTTAAAATTCCTGTTTTAGCAATAACTTTTCAACCATCTCCCCATCCTTTTGATGAGCCAATAAACTGAAGAATTCAACCCCATCAATTCACTCTTATCACATTTTTCAAAACCACTTGCATTATTAATTTATTATAATGCTTATTATAATGTTGATTGCCTTTGAAATATTTCCCTAATGAGTCATATACAAGTACAAGTCATTCATTACAGGAACTACATTATAGGTCTCTTGTGCTCTTCAGCCAGTGAAAGCCAGTCAGATCCAGGGCTACCAGATCTGCTCCATTCTTCCTGCCCCTGCCCCCAGGTACAAACTGCACCAAGATGTGCAGCTACTTCAACCCTGCCCTGGAGGTCCTCCTCTCCTGAGGCCCCAACATAGCTGCCTTCACCAGCTCTTGCATCAGAAAAGACTTACCCCAGACCCATGAGCTGCTGAGACTTGATCTTATCTATGAGGCCAAATATTCAGGTTCCCCTCCCAGCTCAGCTCAACCCAGCTCAGCTCAGCTCAGCTCTGGACCTCAGGATGTAGGACCAGAAGGGGTCTTAAGCAAAGGTGCAACACATGCTGGGAATACAACTAGAAATTTGGATGTCCACTCCAGGGCTCCACCCATCCTTTGCCTCTGAAAATTAAAGTGTAGGAGTCCTGTCAACTCACCCATGCTACCACCAGGCCTTTCCTGTGGTGCTGCTGTACGTGACAAGAAGCATGAGGATGTGGTTGAGTTTTTTTTTTTTAAGTATCCAGCCATAATCCCAATATTCCCTTCAATGTTCTGCAAGAGCAGTTGGCGGCGTTGTGTGTCTCAAGAGCCAAGAATTGCTTAATCCCAAGTGAACTCGAATCACAGGCTCCCAACAGTCAGGATACCCTGCTCTGCCTTTTGTTCCAGTAAAACAGGTCTTTGTAACCTCTGCAGAGCTCTTCATCCTCACCCAGGAATTCCTCCCAGGAGGTTTGAAGTGAGTGGTATTTTCCAGTCTGTGGTTTTCTCCAGTCTTTGCTCCTAGAAATAACAATAGCAGTGATAATGGTTCCCAGGATGCATTGGGCCTTGCAGAACTAAAAATGCACACACACCCCTGAAGTCAAAAGGGGCACTGCTGTCACTGGGGAACATGATCAGAGCAAAAAAACAGGGCATGGGCCTGAGGCGTAAAGGTTTCCAACAATTCAGAGGAAAACCAAATGACTACTCTGCCAGAATGTAGCTACCCACAGTCCAGTCTCTAAACTTGTCTCAGCAACTGAGTAGCTAAGCAGAAGATGCAAACAAAAAAGGGAAAATGTGGTTTTACTCATAATATCGGGAATATAGCTCACTTGGTAGAGCGCTTGCCTCACATGCACAAGGCCCTGGGTTCGATCCCCAGCACCACAAATAAATAAATAAATAAATATAAATGACAGAATTGATTGTCCCCATTCCAACATAAGAAGTAACAAAACAACATGAATCTGATACGGAGTGTTATGCTCGAATTCAGGACCCCCAAAGACCACCAGAGACCCAAGATCGATGTAAGCAGCAAAGAGGTGTTTAGTGCAAGCTAGCTCGGTCCTCCGCGCACACACACAGCAACTGGTGACGCTGAGAGGCCCCGAGCCCAGGGTTTGCAGCATTTTTATACATTCTTTGGAGAGGGCAGGGACTTCACATACATCATAGCAAATCATCACACACTGCGGGAAAATCAAATAACAACTCTAAAACATGATTAGCACATTCACTGGCGGGAACAAGTTGGGTAGGGGTGATTGGTCAGTACAAACGGGGTATTCGTTTGAACTGATTGGTTTGAGCCAAGAGGGGTGTATGTGCTGAACTACATGGTTTCCCAACTTGTTATCAACCACCATAAACCATTGGCATCCCAGGTATTTCCCTGTCTCATGCTGATTGGTGGCTGCTAGGGGGCTGCTATGGATCCCCTCCTAGCCTGACTGAGTCAGGGACACCTGGCACAGCAGATCTCTCCTGTTATTTGTAGATAAACAACTCAGCAGGGTGGGAATGTGCCTAGGAGTGCTCTGTGGGTTTTTCCAAGGACAAAGGCCATGTCCCTTCCTTGGACAGGCTTTGCTCTGAGGTAGAGGCTGGTTTTTCAAGAGCTGTAGAAAAATTTTAAAAATTCTCTAAAAAGTGCAAGAAAATCCTTGTATACTTCAAAATGTTGAGTTGTCCTCCATGTAAATTAGACCTCAATTGAAAAAACAGTCCGTCCCTGAATCCTGGCTCTGGCTGGCACCCAGTCAGGAGTTCATTAACTTTGTGTGTGTGTGTGTGTGTGTGTGTACCACTGGCCAGGGTCTGGACTGGGGGCAGGGAGCTTCACCCTAGGAGCTCATATTTCCCATGGAGATGTGGCTGAGCCCTTGGGACTCACTTTCAATGAGACCACATTATTAATCATCCATCACAGGGGAAGAGAGTTGAAAAGGCAAGGGCTCTCAGGGGAGAGCAGGGAATACATAGCCCAGCTCCTGTCACCCACCATGTCAACAAACTGCCGTCCAGTTTACCTACATGAGAAACTTCCAGCAAAATCCATGGATCATCAGTTCTGAGAGATACATCTTTAAAAAGGAGGACGGGGCTCTGGAGACGGAAGCAGGGAGACAGCAAGTTCAAAGCCACCCTCACCAATTTAGGGAGGCCCTAAGCAACTTAGTGAGACCCTGTCTCAAAATAAAACATAAAAAGGGCTGAGGATGTGGTTCGGGGGTTAAGCACCCCTGGGTTCAGTCCCTGGTGCCAAAAAGAAGAAGAGGACAGGGGAAAGGTCAGATACATCTGGGAAACGCTTCAGACCAGATTCCTTCTGAGCTACTCAGAGTCCCTCATGCAGCAGGACACCAGCTTGAATTCTGCTCTGGTGTTTCACAACACATGACCATGAGGTCCCATGTCCCTTTTCCCTTTTTACCCAAAAGCTCCACGGAGGTCCTGCTAAATTAGTGTTCTGAATCAGCACAGATTTGGGAAACGTTGACTTTGAAGATAAGGCTCAATTCCTGGCTGTTCAAGGGCCTTCTGGTCTCTTGCAGTCCCTCCAGGATAGTTTCAGACCTGCCCAGGGTTTCATCCATCCCCTGCAATTCCCGTCTGCTCAGTTTCCTTCCCTCTGCACGCCTCGCCCCCCTTCCCAAACCTCCTTCCTGCTCTAGCTGACGGCCCCCTCCCCAGCCCAGCTGAGTGCTGTGCTCTCCATCCCCACCCTGTGTCTGCAGCCTCCTGGACCAGCTCCCTGCAGCAGGGGTGAAGTCAGCTCACTCTGCCTCTCCAGCCTGCCCCTCCTGCTGCTCCAGCTGACCCAGGATGAAGGGAGCCCAGCAGAAAAGAGTGGCACAGCCCTGTGGCTGCAGAGGGGGAAGGGATGCCAGCTGGTCAGATCCCAGGTTCCAGAAGCCGGGCCTGGCTGCCTCCTTCTCTTACCCCTGGCCCTCCTTGGTTTGTTGGGTTTTGTATTCTTTTTTTGTTTTGTTTTGTTTTATTGGTATGGGGGACTGAACCCAGGGATACTTAACCACTGAGACACATCCCAGCCCTTTTTATATTTTATTTACAAACAATGTCTCACTGAGTTGCTTAGGGCTTCGATGAATTGCTAAGGCTGACCTTGAATTTGCAATCCTCCTGCCTCAGCCTCCCTGGTCTCTGGGATTACAGGTGTGTGCCACCACATCCAGCCTTCCTGGATATCTTTAACATCTTCCTTTGCATGGATCTTTCTGCTCCTTCAAAATGCTGAGGAGGCACCTTACTGACATGACTGGCTATCGAATGGTAGAAAACAGAAAATAACAAACACCTGGGAAAATGTTCTAACTTACTAGCAGTCACTGAAATGCAAACTAAATGGTGAGATACAATATTGTGTATAGTGTGTCTCAAGAACTGTAAAAATATTCATACTGTGTGCCTAGTTACCCACATCTGTGATAAGTCCTGAGGAAGAAAACAAAAATCTTAGAAACACTTATGCTCAAAAGTTATCAACACAGCTGGTTGTGGTGGTATGCACCTGTAATCCCAACTACAAGAGAGGCTGAGGCAGAGGATCGCAAGTTCAAGGCCAACCCGGGCAATTTAAAGAAACCACATCTTGAAACATAAATAAATAAAAGTCCTCAACAGTATTTTTAAAGCATTTTTAATTGTGAAAATAACACAACAGAAAAGTACTTTAAAGTAAATGTACAGGTCAAAGGAATTATTATAAAGCAAAATCAACCAAAGTACCACATGACACAAGATGGAACAGCACCATCACTCTGAGAATCTGTGTCCCCAGCAAACAAGCGCCTCCCCCTCCCCTCTGAGATAACCACTTCCTCGTTTTTCCCACAGTTTGACCCCTCAGGGTGGCATCCACAAGCATGAAGTTGTGGGTTTGTCAGAGTCTGGGACTCACACAAGTGTGATCACAGATTGGTGTGTGTTATTATTTTTTGTGGGGCTGGGGATTGGACCCAGGGCCTTGAGCTTGCTGGGCTAATGCTCTCCCACTGAGTGGCATCCCTGGTCCCAGATTGGTGTCCCTGTCTCTGGCTTCTTTCATTCAACATTACAGCAGCCTGTTCTAGGGGTGCC
The DNA here is from genome assembly GCF_021218885.2 of Marmota monax. NCBI lineage: Eukaryota > Metazoa > Chordata > Mammalia > Rodentia > Sciuridae > Marmota > Marmota monax. Next base: position 170,460 of record NW_026695201.1, on the reverse strand, counting down.
GAGTGCAGGTGCATCTCTGTGGCTGAGGCAGGTGGGGCAGAGTGGCTGAGTCACAGGATTGCACTAGACACCGAGTGTAAGCCCTGCCAGCACTGGGCGCAGCCGAGGCGGGCACTAGCTCAGGTCTCGTCTTTGCCCTCCCTCTGTGGGTGGACCCAGCTCCGTTCCTGGAGCAGGATTCTCCCCACTCCCGTCCCAGCACCCACCAGCTTCCCTCCCTGCTCCCTGCGCTTCCTGCCAGCAGCATGGGTGCCCTGGGCCCTGAGGACAGAGTGTGGGCATTTCATCCTCTCCTGTCCACACAGCTGGCCCTGCTCCTGGGAGGGGCCTGAGGTTTTCTTCCAGGAACACCAAAAAGCTGTCCCAGGCTGAGCCCCCTCCGCCAGCCACCCACCTCCCAGCCTTCAAGAGGTCCTCGCTGTGAAGAGCATATTCAGGGGGTGTCTGTGACCTGCATTAAAATACCCAGCCGTCTTCAGTCAGCATTTCAGAGAAAAAGGGACACTCAGGTTTTTCTGGGCATTGTTTTCGAAGAAGTTGAGGTGAGAGAATGAAATTTGGAAAGTGGAGCCAGGTGAGATGTTCGGGGACAGGAGGTGTTGGGGGAGGGCCTGGGACAAGGCGGAGGTGGACAGGGCGGGGCCTGGAGAAACAGCCTGGGTGACTTAACCCCCTTCTCTTCTATGCTCTGTCCTTTCAAAAGTCACCTTTGTGTCCCCAGTCCTCAGTTGCAGTGTCTTGTGCCATTTTGCAAGTGGGTCTTCTTGTAACAGTCACATTGTGTCCAAAGCCACAAGAATGGTCCTAAAAATTCTTAAGGGCTCAGGAACAGGCTTCAGTAGGGAAGCTTAGCAGGAGAGATTGACAGGAAGAGAAGAGGACTGTGATCAGGCCCTCATCACCCCCTGGACAGGCAGGGCTGGGCTGGCATGGTTCACTGAACACTCACAGCGTGGGCTATGGACAGAGAAGGGACCCTCTGCCCAGGTCTTTCTCCTTCTTGTAGGACAGGCTGGACGATGAGGGACCAGGCAGATCATTGGCCTCAAGTGTCCAGGCTGGGTGCCAGCAGTTGATGAGGCCTCTGGGAGAGGCAAAAGCCCAGCACCAGGCACCTGGGGCCTTGGGGCATCTGTAAGTCTTCTGGCCCCGAGGATAGAGGTGATGGTCCCAGGGGAGCAAACTCTCCCAGGAGGAAGAAGGACTCCAGCACCAGTTGGACTGTGCTGGGGACCAGACTGAGCTCCAGTGCCATCTATGCCCAGTTCTGCTCCTGGCTCCCCGGGAGGCCTGGGAGATGATGGAGCCTGTTCACTGAGTTTTGGGTGAGTCTGTGGCCTTGGGTTTGAGAGAGACCCCCACGGCCCTGGCCCATGGCCCCTGTCCAGTCCTGAGCCTGGACTCGTGTCTTGGTCTTAGTGTGATGGGGCAGGGGTCAGGTGCTGGGGGGTCAGGCTGGGCTGGTGGGGCCTCTGTGAGCAGCGGCTGGAAGACAGAGGAGCAGATGTTCTAAGCAGACGGAGCCCTGCACATGGACTGCAGCCCGGAGTCTCTTCAAAACATTAACCAGAGCCTGGGCCTTCCATCTGCAGTGAGCGCTGCTGCAGGAGTCCCCTGCCTGCCCAGGGCTGGTCCCCTCTCGGGAGCTTCTTCTCTAGAGGACACTCGTCTCAGTCCACATCTTCCCCCCACAGGTTTTCGGGGGCTGAATCGTCCCCACACCCTGCATGAGTGTGTTTGGCACCTGCCACCTGAAGGGCCCGTGGGAAGCCTTGGCCTCAGGGTTTCGTTCCCTGGACAGGCCACAGACCCTGCAGCCTGGCCTGGACCCCGAGTCCTTGAGGGGAGGGGGAAGCGGTTTGTCCTGGCTCTTCTGTCTTCATCGTGCTGACCTGGCCTGTGACATGGGCTTCCGTCCCATCCTGCCCCCGCTGGCCTTCACCCCGGGCTGCTTGGGTGTAGCTCGGTGCCCTGTGGCCTGGGCTCTCCTCCCTCTTGTGCACTCCCCTCCTAGCTGGGTCTGCCCTGAGTGGACACTGCTGCTTCCATCAGGCCTTGCTGCCAAGCCCTGTCCCCTCAGCACCTGGTGGTGAGGCCCGTGGTCCCCCTCAGGTCCCATCAACCCTGTGGATGCTGAAGCAAACCTGGTCGGGGCTGTGGAGGGAGTTGGTTGTTCTCTCAACATCCCTGCTTGCTTCTGTCCCTTGTGCTGAGAACCCAGCCTTGTGTGACTCCCTGGGGTTGTGTGAAGATGGACCTGTGACATGCCAGGCAGGCCACGGGCTCAGTGACTTCCTCTTTATACTCCCCATCAGATAGGTATGCAGCTGGCATTTTTTTAAAGCAAGAACGAGCTCATGTTTGCCCTTTTTTCTCTTTATCAATTTCAAGGTCATTGTCCTGGCCAGCCTTCCACGTCCTCAGGACACTCAGGGTCAGGGGAGGCTCAGCCTCCTCCAGCCCCCTCTGGTACAGTCTCCGTCAGGGGCAGAGACCTGGCCTCAGGGCCCCCAGCTACTCCCTTCCCTTCCCTTCCCTGCAGCCCCCTCACCTCCTGGTGGTTCTGCTCCTGCCCTCTGCAGCCCCCCTGCCTCCTCCTCCAGGACTCCCTCCTGCCTTATTTAGGTTTCATGGGGGCTGCTCTCCGAAGGCAATTGCCTCCTGTAGAGTAGCGCTCACACCCGGCACCGATGGGATTTCTGCTTCTGTCACTGTGCTCCACAGGCGTCGGCAAGCAGGCTGGGCTCATGACAGTTTGGAGTTGGTGGCCCTGATGGAGGACAGTCAGGAAATCCCTACCGGCAGTTTGGTCTTCAGCCACGAGGTGGCGATAGTGGGCAGGAGCGGCCCGCGGCGGGTGGCACCCCAGGAGCGCAGGATTCTCTTTCTTTGGCTGGCGGTGTGCCCACAGGGGAAGATGAGAGTGGGTGAAGCCAGAGAACCTGGGAAAGGATGGCAGGTGGATAACTGGGGCGGCAGGTCAGATGTACCCACAGTGATTGGGAGCCAAGCCCCAGGGCAACATGAGCCCAGAGGAGAAGCCTAGGCTGGGAACCGGTGTAGGAGATCTAAGTTCTTGATTAAAAAGAAAATCATTTGGGTCTGAAATTTGGACCCCCTGAGAAGCAATACAAGCCTAGGAGCAGAGCCACTGGGAAGTTGGGTGGAACAGTGGTACCTTCACCTTCTGGATGTGCCTTCACCTTCCTCATTGCTCTAAGGCCTTTTTTTTAATGTTTTTTTTTTTCTCTTCTCCCTTCTCCCCTCCCTAACCAGATTGGGGAGACAGTGCTACCTTTCTTCCCCTAGTTTAATGCCCTTGAACACACCCACTACAGGAAGGAGATGCCTGCTGAGGATCTGGGAAGTGAATATCTCCCAAATTAAAAAGTGAATCCTAACAGCCATCAGGGCACCCTGGGGTCCCCCTACCAGAGCACACCTGGAATGTAACCCTTGAAGTTCCTTTAAAATCCTTCTGTTCCTTCTGATTTGGAGAGTCGCAGACTTTGGGACAGGAGTCCCCTGTGTTTCTCCTTTGCTAGCAAAGCAATAAACCTTCTTTTTTCCTTTTTCTCAAAACTGTGTCCTCATTATTAAATTGGCATTGATTGGCATTGGAGACAGGGACTGAGCTTTCGGTTACATGGGGACACTTGAGGACTGAGTGTCCATGTTCTGAAACTGAAGCTGTAGTTTCTCAGAGGAGAGAGGGAGAGCCTCCTCCCCTGCTGCCCTCCAGACAGATTCTAAGATGTGGAGGTGGATTGCCTAGGGGAGGTGAGATGGGAGATAGGCATTTTCCTGGGACGGGAGACAACATCTGTCCCTGGAGAGGATTTTCAGTCCCCGACTTCGTGGAGCCTGCTTTAAAGGACTGAGAAGTGGCCCAAGTCAACAGCAAGCCCATTCCCCCCAGCTATGTCTGTGTCTCCTTTCCCATCACGTACTCGGCCTCCTGAGCTGGTTTCCTGTTCTGAAAAGTAGGGTGGTCACCCTGGGGCAGTGTGGAGACAGCCTGAGCTGCTGCAGGGCAGGAGATTAGACCCTGGAGGGCACTTCCTGCCTGGCTCTCACCTTTGACACTCACAGCTAAGCACCTGACTGCTGGGATTGGAAGCCTGGGTTCCTCCCCCTGCCCTGTGACCTCAGGCAAGTCACACAACCTCACTGTACCGCTGACTGTTCATGAGCCAATGGCAGAGACTTCATCAAGCTCTATGAGGACTAAATAAAATAAAATAATATAGGACTCAGCGCCTAACAGGAATGTCCAACACATAGTGTCCATTTAAAACCTAATCCAACATTTATTATTTTACTTTTTAGAAAATTAGTGGCATCAAGAAAAAGGCTGCTGTGTGCTCATGTACTCTCTGGCAGAAAACTCTGGTGGCAAAAATCATGTAACACATGTGACTGAAATCCGAGCAGATGTTTGCAGAAAGAAATTGTCTCCTAACCTCTTTGTTTCCCATAGTCCCTGTCCTCTAGGGTGTCTTCAGTTATTTCTTACAATTAATAGTGGTTTGTCCCCAGGGTCCATGTATTGGAGACTTGGTCTTAAGGTGGTGTTGAGGTGGTATCCACTGTGGGAGGTCCTTAGGATATTGGGGTGCTGCCCTCAGAAGGGAACACTGGCCTCCTAGAGTGAGATCTCCTCAGAGAGAGGTGCTATACAGTCCCATGCCTGACCTGAGTGGCTCTCTCTGGCTTCCTGTGAGATGTGACCATGTGATCACTTGCTCCCACAAGTGTTCCCATCATTTCCTCTGACACGAGGTGCTCGGCTGAGAGGGGTCTCACCAGAATTGAGCCAGTGCCAGTGCCCCACCCTTGAACTTCCCCAAACTGAGAGCTAAACAAGACTTTATAAAGATAGCCCCTCTCAGGTATTTTGTAACAGCAACAAATAGCTGCCTACCGCAGTGAGTGGCCTTTTGGAATCCTGACCCAGCTTAAGGTGTGAGTCAAGTGCTCACTTGCCTGTGAGGTTTTCTCAGGCCCTTCCCTTGAGCCCTTCCTGATCTCACAGTTAGGTTTAACCAGTCACCTGATGTGAGTTCTGTACTCATTATCACCCCGCTGGGAGGTAACCTTCCTGTGCAGTCAACTCATATTTCCCTCACTTGTTACTCCTGGGATAATGGGAGTTTCTTGTTCCCCACCCCCTGATATTTGAGTCTGCTGAAATAAATTGGCAATAGATAAACAATATAAAAAACAAACAAATTTATTTATCTCCATAGAGCATCACATTAAGGGAAGGTACTCACCTTCCACCCTAATAACACACGAGATTCAGAAACCTAGCTACCCTTCCTCACAGCACAGAGAGAAATGGGGGATATAGGCAACTAAAAGGTCAGTAAACAAATTTTAGGAGACATGAATGGGCCCTGAAGAACAGAAAAGATCTAGAACCAACTTCTTTGGGGTCTGGGAATGCTGTTCGATTTTCAATCTCTTCCTCTATGATATAAATTCAATGACATTCCTTGGTTAATATTCAAGTAAGAAGGCTGAAGACCATAACACCCACCGTTCCCCTTTGGTGGGTATAATGGTTTGATTTAAAAGTGTCCCCCCAAAGAGCTTATGTGTTAGGTAATGTACCAATGTTCAGAGGTGGAAAGATTGGATTATGAGAGCTACGACCTCATCAATGGATTAATCCATTTCACTAATCCATTTCATGGATTGATGATATGAATGGACTACTGGGTGGCGTGGCTGGAGGAAGCAGTTTACTGGGGGGCGGTGCTGTCCTTGGGGATTCTTTCTTTTCCTCCCTGCTGTCCTGCTGCCATGAGCTGACAGCTGTCCTGCACCACACCTTTCCACCACAATGTTCTGCGTCATCTCAGAGCCAGAGCTGCAGATTCAGATGACCGTGGACTCAAATCCCTGCAACTGTGAGCCCCAGGTAAGTTTTTCCTCCTCTAAGTTGTTCTTGTCAGGTATTTTGGTCACAGCAATGAAAAGCTGACTGACACGGTGGCATGGTCTGTAAGTAGATAAAGAGAAGCCTCTTCCAGCATCTTCTGGTCCCCAAAGGTGTTTAATGTAATCAGTATGTTAAGATGCCATAGCTGGGGTGCCACATTCTGAATCACACACTCCCGGGAGGGATCAGTCCATATTCGCTGAGAACTGACTGAGCTGGGATTGAACAAAATCCTCCTTGGTGGACTTGTTAGGGTTATGACACCTCCATTTTGAACCATGACCCCTTCTGAGATCTGATAAAATCTAGGAACCCCTTCCTACCAAACATTCGTACACCTAAACAGCAATTCAAAAACCATCTGAAAATGAGAAAGTTCTCTTAGAAGTAGTGGTAGGCATTCAAAGCAGGAGTAAAAAGTACTCAAAGGCAAAACCCAAGGTAATGATCAAGGTCAGCATTCAACAGTAATAAGTCCTGAGATAGTTTGTATCTTTGATGCAACGTGGTGGTACTTTACTTCTGTGGTCTTCTCCAACATCCATAATAATCCCAATCTCTATTACCTAATTGAGGCAGTGCTTGTCAAATGGCTCCACTGTATACTCGTCCTTCTTCCCTCTTCCCACACAGTACTCTTTGGAAGGACCTTGCAGGCAGCACACACTTAAGAATGGAACCTCTACATACATATTTTTTGATTCTAATGCATGGAAACCTTTTCTTTTACTTCTCATTCATCTATTTAGTCATTAATTTATATCAATGTGAGTTCACTATTTTTTTTTTAAATTTTAGGATATGATCCAATACTACTTTATTTCTTTTCTCAAGGGTAGGAATTGAGAGTGAGGCCCAAGACCATGGGCCTGATTCTTTGGCCTCAGTTTGGGGACATGAGTGGACCTGAAGGGCACAAAGGGATCAGAAAATTGTCATCAACATCATTAGATGTGATAGTGGTTAAAATGAAAACCACTAAAATATGTGTCTTTTGTTCCCAGAAATAGGAAAAAGTTGATAATTATGAAAAGAAGTTATTACAGATGTTTGAGAGGGAGCATTAATGTCCCCCACAAAAGGTCATATTGTGAAGGCTTGGTGCCCTGCAGCAAGGTTTGGAAGTGAAGCTTTTATGCAGTGATTACATGATGAGAGTTGTAACCTCATCAGTGGATTAATCCATTTGTTGGATTAATGATTTTAATGAACTGCTGGGTGATAACGATAGGCCAGTGGGAAGTGGCAGGAGGACAGCAGGGGTGTGGCCTGAACTCTATTTTGTCCCTGCTGCACTTTCTCTCTCCCTCTCCCCTCCCTGACTCCCTTCCTCTCCCTTCCCCACTCCTTTCCTAGTTGCCATGAACTAAGCCACCATCCTCCACCACACCCGCTGCCGTGCTGTTCCGCCTCTCCTCTCAGATTCACAGTGGCCAGTTACAGAATAGATCTCTAGAACCATGAGACCAAAATAAACTTTTCCTCCTTGTAGTTGTTCTTGAGGGTTGGATGGCTTTGACAATGGGTGGCAAGGTCCACTGCAGGCTCTGAAGTCTGGGGGTGGAGAAGCAGTCCCTGCCTGATGGAGATGGTGACCTCTAGTGACAGTCATGCCAAGACAGGGCAGCTCTTCAGCCAGTCCCTAAGCAGGAGGGAGTGGCCTCCTCCTCAGCATGACACTGCTCTCATCTTTGATGGATACTTTGACTGGAGAGGCCCTTGGGAAATACCTATGCCCCAAACAACAGAGCATCTATCTGCATCAAACCAACCCTTGTCCACATGAAGAGTCAAATGGACCACAACCCAATAATCATGGATGACCTCAACATGCTCCTTCCATCACTAGACAGATCATCCAAACAAAAACTAAATAAAGAAGCCACAGAATTAAAATATGCAATTAATAATTTAGACTTAACACATATAGACTATATCTTCCATCAGTGATGGAATACATTTACTTCTCAGCTGCACATGGAACATTTTCTAAAACAGACCATATTTTAGAACACAAGGAAACTCTTAGCAAATACAAAAACAATGGCAATAGTATCCTGCATTTTATCAGATCATAATGGAATGATATTAGAAATAAGTGATAAGACAAAAAATAGAAATGACTGTAAATAATTCACTACTGAATGATGAATTGATAGCAGATGAAATTAAAAAATACTTAGAGGTAAATGAGAATGATGATATAACATCAAAATCTCTGGGACATTATGAAGGCAGTCCTAAGAGGAAAGTTCATAGCATTGAGCTCATACATTAAAAGAACGGAAAGATACCATATAAATAATCTAACATTACATCTCAAGATCCTAGAAAAAGAAGAACAAATCAACATCAAAATCAGTGGTAGAGTGCTGCGCCCCTCCCTTGACTCAGGCAATGGCAAGTCCCTACTGAGGTGGATGGTGCAAGGCATCCATCCTCTGGAGGAGCACAGTATATTTCTGGGAATGGGCTGGTTTGTTTTTGTATTCCTTTAATAAGTATAGTTACGACTTCTCATATGACCATTAAGTATGAAGGAAAAAGCATGACTTTCCCAATTAATGCAATTACTTCTAAAGAATATATCTGTTTGCTCTAGATGCAATGATTCAGCTGTGGAGCGTAAATTGTTAATGTTTAATGAAAAACTCCCTGTATTCCTGTCAAGGAAGTTTTTGAGATATTAAATTAAAATCTAGAGAAGAAGAATTAATGTTAAGAAGACAGATTAGTGCTTAGTACTGGGCAACTTGTTCTTGTTCCTGTGCACAATGGTTTGTGCTCTTACTCTTGTTTGATTAAAATTAGTAGCCTCTTTTTTCAAGTTAACCGCTTGTCATAACCGTGGCACCAGTTCCAGTCAGTAAGTCAAGAAAGAATAGTCAAGGTATAGGCCAATAGTCTGGGACATTTCTAACTATTATTAAAAGTTAGCTAAGCAGAAAGAGCTCAAAGCAAAACTCGAACTGAAAGGAAAATGCTTGCTTATGCATAAGCCAAGATACATTCTTCTATTCTAATTGTAGCTACGTAATACTTTGTTTCTTTGAATAATGATTCCTGTTTTGTAACCACAAAATACTATGAGCCTGCCAAAATGAAAAGTATATATGATTGACTTCACAAGTAAAGATGGGGATTCAGCACCTTCACTTTGGTGTCTGTGTTGTTTCTCCACCCTCTTTCGCCGACTCCTCACCATCCGTTCATCTCCTGAGACCCCCCTGTTGGAGCTGGACTCTGACAGTAGAGGAGCTGGAGTTGTGGCTCAGTGGTAGAGCGCTCACCTAGCACATACAAGGCCCTGGGATCAATCCTAGCATTATATAAAAATAAATAAATAATTTTTAAAAAACACTAATAATTTTTTAAAAATTTTCAGCAGTAGACAGAAAATAATTAAAATCACACCTGAAATCGAAGAAACTGAGATTTTAAAAAACAATTCAAAAAAGTCAATGAATCAAAAATTGTTTGTTTTTTTTGAAAAAATAAACTCTTAGCCAAGCTAACCAAGAGAAAGAGAAATTCAAATTATTAAAATCCATGATGAAAATGGAAATATTACCATAGACACTACTGAAGTACAGAGGATAATCAGAAACTATTTGGAAAATCTATACTCCAATAAGCTAGAAAATCTTGAAGACATCGATAAATTCCTAGAGTCATATGACCTATCCAGATTGAACCAGGAGGACATAGAAAATTTAAACAGATCAATTTTAAGTAATGTGATTGAAGAAGCCATTAAAAGCATACCAACAAAGAGAAGCCCAGGAATAAATGAGTTCTCAGCCAAGGTCTTCCAGACCTTTAAAGAAGAACTAATATCAATCTTCCTCAAATTATTCCATGAAACAGAAAAGGAGGGAACTCTTTTCAAACTTATTCTATGAAGTCAATATCACCCCAATACCAAAGCCAAACAAAGACACATCAAGGAAAGAAAATTTCAAACCAACATCCCCGATGAACACAGATGCAAAAATTCTAAATAAAATACTGGCAATTCACATACAAAAGATAGTGCACCAGGACTAAGTGGGTTTCATCCCAGAAATGCAGTTTGGTTCAATAGGCAGAAAACAATAAATGTAATTCACCACATAAATACACTTAAAGACATGAATCACATGATTATCTCAATAGATGCAGAAAAAGCATTGACAAAATACAGCATCCATTCATAATTAAAACACTAGAAGAAATAAGAATAAAAGGATCACATTTCAACATTGTAAAAGCTATATTCATCAAACCCAAGGCCACATCATTCTAAGGGAGAAAACTTGAAAGCATTTCTTCAAAAAACAGGAACAAGACAGTTATACCCACTTTTACCATTTCTATTCAACAAAATCCTCAAATCTCTGGCCAGAGCAATTGGGCAAAAGAAAGAAATTAAAGGGATACAAATAGGAAAAGAAAAGGTAAAACCATCTCTGTTTTCCAAGACATGATTCTTTATTTAGAAGCTTCCCCACCAAAACAAAAACAAAAACAAACAAACAAAAACAACAACAACAACAAAACTCTACCAGAAAACTTCTAGACCTCATCAATGAATTCAACAAGTAGCAGGATACAGAAGTAACGTTAATAAATCAGTGGTGTTCCCACACTCCAATGACAAATCAGTTGAAAGAGAAATTAGGAAAACCAGCCCATCACAAGAGCCTCAAAAAAAAAAAAAAAAAAAACCCACTTGGGACTCAATTTAACAAAAGAGGTGAAAGATCTCTACACTGAAAACTACAGAACACTAAAGAAGGAAATTGAGAGGGTCCAAGATGGCAGGCTAGAGGGAGGCTACGTTCCATGTCGCTCTGGGACCTGGGATTCAAGTAGTGGGAATACTGTTTCTCTGACAGTGATCAGAGGACCCCCGACAGCTGCTCCAGTGCAGGAATCATGGCTGCTGTGCTACGCAAGTCTCCAGGCCTCTGCGTCAGCTCAGGACTTCCAGCCATTGGTCCACACAGGTCCTCTGGGTGACTGAGTAGGACCATCAACATTAGCACCTGCACAAGACTCCTGGCCGCCCACCCACACAGGAATCCCAGCCACTGCTTTTATGCAGGACACCCAGGCACAGCTCACATGCAGGATCTCTGCCCACCACTCCTGTGTGGACCCCTATCTACCAACATGGGGCTCCTCCAGTTGCCTCCATCTTGGGGCACTGCAACCACTGCCACAGTCCCCTACACAGGGTAGCCTGCACCTGGGTACACTGCACTGGCTCTGGAGATAGCCGCCAGCCAAAATACTGGAGGCCAGAGAGCTGCATATCTGAACCCGCCAATCAATGCCACTACCCAACCCCACCTGACTGGACACCTCATCACTGAAAGCAGCCACCTCCATCTTGGGATACTTTCATCATCATATTTACTTGGGGGCAACTCCCAAGTTGGAACACCAGCTCAGGCTTAGAAGCAATACCATACCAAGGTACTGAAAGTCCCCAACTGCCCCCTCCCTGGCAGCTGCTAACCTGGCACATTGCCTGTGGCTATGCCCAGTCCATGGCTCACAAAACCAGGTCACAAAGACGGGTCCTGAACAGCCCAATATAAAACAGCTCTCCATGAGAGGTGTGCAGCACCCAGCGCACAGCCCACAAGACCTCCGGAGAGAAAGGGAGGGGGTGAGTGTGATACAGTTTAGAGACTAAATTAGAGACCAGGAGTTGTGAGGCCTACAGGAGATATAAGGAGATAAGACCAGGCACCCACATCACAGGGACAGGCCCCAAAGGAGATCCTTGGGGTGCAGTCTCCCATTGGGGACCAGCAGGTGCTATACCTACCACCAGGAGATACACCCCTAAGACCAACCCTCACACCCTAATAACGTTCGCCATCCCGAGGGTGGAGATACCAGCAAACAATAGAGAGCCCCACCTGTCAGATGAGAAGGGAAGCAGGAAAGATACTGATCTCCAACAAAAACCATCCTCGTATCTTCCTTTGAAATTTTTTTTCCCTCTCTTTCTCTTTTCCTGCTCTCACATCCCCAACCTTAGTGAAACCAACTACTTTTTCATGAATTAGGCTAGTGAGGACTGGGATTTCTGAATAGTATATTACAGTGGTGTTGTGTATTCTTTTATCTCCTATTATTACAGTTTTATTTCTCCTAATATAGATTTCTGTTTGTTTGTTACATTCTACTGTTTTCCCACTTACTTCCAAAAATCACTTTCTCTCTCTTTTCCTCCTACTAACCAACTTCTTTAAATTCTTCTTTCATGCTTTCCAAGATCTAATAACTCTATATCCCTACCTCCTACCCCCTCAACATCTCATCCTACTCCTCACCCCAGTTCTCTTTCCACAATCAGAAACTGTACACCCTTTCACAAACCTACTGTTGTAGATAATAATTGAACTCACCATTATTTGCATACTGTGACAAAATTATAAACATCTTATGAGCAGCTATTTGGGTTAAGGTTGTATATTGTTTGTATTGGGATCTGTTCACATTGTTCTCCCCATTAAAGGAGAGGTATTGGAAACCTGCAAAGACACTCTAAGCCTATAGGGTAAAAACTGTAAAGCCTTAGATCCACAGAGCTAGAAGGGAAGAAACACAAACAACATGAAAAAAACAAGGGAAGAAAATGCCCCCAACAAACCAATACTACATTATTAGAATCCATGGCCAGCACAGCAGAAGAAATGACAGAGAAAGAGTTCAGGATGTACATAATTAAAATCTTCTGTGAATTATAGGATAATAGAAGAGACCAAATACTGGCAGCAAAAGATCATTTTGATAAAGGGCTACATAAGCAAATACAGGAAGCAAAAGATGACTTTAATAAGGAGATAAAGGGTCTGAAAAAAAACCCAGAAATTCTTGAAGTGAAAGAAACAATAAACAATATTAAAAGCTCAATAGAAAGCATCACCAACAGATGAGATCACTTGGAAGACAGGACTTCAGACAACGAAGATGAAATATATAATCTTGAAAAGAATGTTGACCACACAGTGAAGATGGTAAGAAACCATGAGCAGAACATTCAAGAATTATGGGATAATATAAAAAGGCCAAATTTAAGAATTATTGGCATAGAGGAAGGCATAGAGTTATAAACCAAAGGAATAAACAATCTATTTAATAAAATAATATTAGAAAATTTTCCAAAGATGAAGAATGAGTTGGAAAATCAAATACAAGAGTCTTACATGATGCCAAATGTACAAAATCACAACAGATTCACACCAAGGCACATTATAATGAAAATGCCTAACATACAGAATAAGGAGAGAATTTTAAAAGCCATGTGAGAAAGGAATTAGATTACATGTAGGGGGAACCAATTAGGGTCTCTCCAGTTTTTTCAACCCAGACCCTGAAAGCTAGAAGATCCTGGAAAAACATATACCAAGCTCTGAAGAAAATGGATGCCAACCAAGAATCTTATATCCATCAAAATTAAGCTTTAGATTTGATGATGAAATAAAAACCTTTCATGATAAATAAAAGTTAAAAGAATTTACAACTAAAAAGCCTACACTATAGAACATCCTCAGCAAAATATTTCATGAGGAAGAAATGAAACACAACAATGAAATATTGTTCAAGAAATGAAAAACACAATCAGCAAAGGGAGGTATTACACTAAAGGAAATACCAATCAAAGAAGAAACCAAGTCAAGTTTAATACCAAAAAATAAACAAATAAGACCAGGAATAAAAACCATGTCTCAATAATAACCCTGAATGTTAATGGCTTAAATTCACCAATCAAAATACATAGACTAACAAATTAACATCCGTGATGAAAAATGAAATATCATGATGACACTACAGAAATACAGAAGATAATTAGGAATTATTTTGAAAATTTTTAATCCAATAAAATATATAATATCAAAGCCATTGACAAATTTCTAGAGTCATATGATTTTCCAAAACTGAATCAGGATTATGTACACAAGTTAAACAGATCAATTTCAAGCAATTAAATAGAAGACACCATCAGAAGCCTACCAACCAAGAAGAGCCCAGGACCAGATGGATACACAGCTGGGTTCTACAAGACCTTCAAAGAAGAACTAATACCAATACTCCTCAAATTATTTCATGAAGTAAAAAAAGAAGGAGCACTTCCAAACTCATTCTATGAGGCCTGATTCCAAAACCAGGCAAGAGACATCAAAGAAAGAAAACTTCAGATCAATATCTCTAGTGAACATAGATGCAAAAATTCTCAGTAAAATTCTGGAAAATCAAATACAATACAATACTATTTAAAAAATAGTGCACCATGTTAAAGTGGGGTTCATCCCAGGGATGCAAGGTTGGTTCAACTTATGGAAATCAATAAATGTAATTCATCACATCAATAAACTTAAATATCAAAGTCATATGATTATCTGAATATATGTAGAAAAAGCAATAGACAAAATACAGCACCTCTTCATGTTCAAATCCTAGAAAAATTAGGAATAACAGGAACATATCTCAACATCATAAGAGTTATCTATGCTAAGTCCCAGGCCAACATCATTCAAAACGGAGAAAAATTGAAAGCATTCCCTCTAAAATCTGGAACAAGACAGGGATGCCCTATTTCACCACTTCTATTTAACATAGTTCTTTTTTTAATATTTATTTTTTAGATGTAGTTGGACATAATACCTTTATTTTATTTACGTAGTGCTGAAGATCAAACCCAGGGCTTCACATGTGCTAGATGAGTGCTCTACCACTGAGCCACAACCCCAGCCCAATTTAACATAGTTCTTGAAACTCTAGCCAGAGCAATTAGACAGACAAAAGAAATTAAAGGGATACAGATAGGAAAAGAAGCACTCAAATCATAACTATTTTCCAATGATATGCTTCTATACCTAGAAGATCCAAAAAATTCCACCAGAAAACTTCTAGAACTAATAAATGAATTCAGCAAAGTAGCAGGATATAAAATCAACACCCATAAATCAAAGGCATTCCTATACATCAATGATGAATCCTCTGAAAGAAAAACTAGGAAAACTACTCCATTTACAATAGCCTCAAAAGTATAAAATAGTTGAGAATCAACTTAATGAAAGAGGTGAAAACCTCTACAATGAAAAGTACAGAATGCCAAAAAAAAAGAAATTAAAGAAGACCTTAGAAGATGTAAAGATCTCCCTTGTTCTTGGATAGGCAGAATTAATATTGTCAAAGTGACCATACTACCAAAAGAACTATACATATTTAATGCAATTCCATTTAAATCCCAATGACACTCCTCATAGAAATATAAAAAGTGGTCATGAAATTCATCTGGAAAAATAAGAGACCCAGAATAGCTAAAGCAATCCTTAGCAAGAAGAGTGAAGCAGGTGGCATCACTATACCAGATGTTAATCTATACTACAGAGCAATAGTAACAAAAACAGCATAGTATTGGCACCAAAACAGACTTGTAGACCAATGGTTCAGAATAGGGAACACAGAGACAAACCCACATAAATACAGTTATCTCATATTAGACAAAGGCACCAAAAACATATTGAAGAAAGGATAGCCTCTTCAACAAATGGTGCTGAGAAAACTGGAAAATGAAATTAAGCCCCTATCTCTCACCATGCACAAGACTCAACTCAAAATTAACCAGAGACTCTTTGCCTAATAGAAGAAAAAGTAGGCCCAAATCTTCATCATGTCAGATTAAGCCCCTACTTCCTTAATAAGACTCCTATAGTGTAAGAAATAAAATCAAAAATCAATAAATGGGATGGATACAAACTAAAAAGCTTCTTCTCAGCAAAAGAAACAATCAGTGAGGTGAACAGAGAGTCTATGGACTGGGAGCAAATTTTTACCACATGCACATCAGATAGAGCACTAATCTCTAGGATATATAAAGAACTCAAAAATTGTAACACACACAATAAAACAGATAATACAATCAATAAATGGGCCAAGGACCTGAAGATACACTTCTCAGAAGATGATATACAATCACTCAACAAATATATGAAAAAATGTTCATCATCACTAGCAATTAGAGAAATACAAATTATATGGTTATTATTGATTATCTAATACCTTTCATTTCAGTCTGCATGACTGACTTCTTTAGCATTTGTTATAATCAAGGGACTTACAGACAAATTCTCATTTTTTGTTTACCTGACATCTGTTAATTTCTCCCTTTTCTTCTCTTTTCTTCTCTCTCTCTCTCTCTCTCTCCCTCCCTCCCTCCCTCCCTCCCTCCCTCCCTCTATCTCTCTTCCAGTTCCATAAATGGACATCAGGGGATCTCTTCTACCACTAAGCTAAATCCCCAGCCTGTTTTTTGGCTTTGAGACAAGGTGCCCCTGAGTTGCCTGGGTTAATCTCAGATTTGCAGTTCTCCTCTCTCAGCCTCTAGAGTAGCTGAAAATTACAGGCACTCATCACTATACCTGTCTCTCATTCATTATTCAAAGGATACTTTTGCAAGATAGGATGCTGAGAGCCACAGCCGAGTCTGTACAGCCCCTGGCATTTTGCCAAGAGTATTGGTTGACAGGCGAGGCATTACTATCCGCCTCAGCCACTACTTTTGAGTTCTCGCTACTTTGGAGTTCTCAAGGGAATTCCCGGGGATTCCCCGAGAGTTCCCATTGGTTGGGGAAGTGCAGGAGGAGGGATTTCTGGGAGAGATATTTCCGGCTGCGGGTTCCTGGACGAGCCGCTTGGCGTTTGGGAGAATTCCCCCGGAGCATGTGTGAAGTGTTTTCTTGCAGTTCAAAAATAAAGTTTGTTCCTGCTTCAGTGGCTCGTGATTTGTGCCCAGCCAGACTGCGGCATTTGGTGGCCCGTACAGGGAGCCCCGGGACCCTCGGGGGTAAGTTGATGAGAAAAAGCTGCCCGTCCATAGATAGGATGGGAGCAAATATGCTCGTCCCTAGGCAGATAGGGCGAGAGGAAAAATGGCCATTTCGAGAAAATGGAGAAGATTGATACAGTATGTTTGTGTCTTGTTTTGTCTTGAAATATTTATTGTATTGTCTTTGTGATGAAAATACAAAAGGGGTGCTAAGTAAATTACTAAGGGAAGAAGGCACCCCAGTGGAACCAAGAATAGTTAGGGCATGTGTTGATGGAAGCCCAGGAACTCAGGTCAGAAAGAAGAAAGTTCAGAAGAAGAAGGATTATCAGGAAAAATGTTGCAGCAAAAGGCTATTACTGAATACTTGGTGAGGCGGCTGCCAATGCGCAAGCTGGTCATGGTGAAGCAAGGGTTTTCCAAGTGGCTGCAGCCGGCTCTTCCCTGGTCCCGCCCGGGAACGGAACGCCACTGCTGGGAGCCCAAATCCAAACCTGACTTGGAGGCACGGTCTCACAGGCTCTTGCTCCCTGTGCCCAGTGGCAGGTTTGAGTCCGGGACACTCCCCAGGACCATCTGGGGCTGCCCGGGACACTACAGCTGGCAGAAGACGTTACCCGCGTCCCTGAAGTTTGATCCTTTCCAAGGCCAGTAACTACAATGGTTCTCCCACACCTAGAAGCTAATGAGTAATGAGCACTATTAAGGCTTATTTCAAATGTAAAAAAACCTTGAGATAATGTACTAAATTGTTCAGAAGGTTGTTTCCTTAGTGGAATGCTACAGGATTTTCTTTAGTCATCCAGAGTTCCTGCCTTCATCCCAGTGCCGGTGAAGATGAAGGTGGAAGAATTTCCAGTGTTGCTGAAAACCGGACAAGACTTCGGCTGAGAAACGGACAAGACTTTGGACCTGGACTGTGATTTACCTGGACTGTGAGTTAATCTATTGAGACACTGCTTTACCTGGACTGAGACAACAAACTGTAATCTACAACAAATTGTAACTTGGTATCTTTGCTAACGGTGTCATTGCTGGTATAATTTTTCCAAGGGCTTCTTGCATGGAGCCATCAATTGGCTTGGTATTGTGGCATTTTGTATCCTCCCCTTCTGCTTGTAGCAGATTATTTATGGTGTTTGTGTAAAAACCACTATGGTCATTATTTAAATTAAACAAAAGGGGGAAATGTTAGAGTCTGTAAACAAGTCAAGATGGCACCTGGCATTTTGCGAGAGGGAGTGGTTTGTGAAGTAACGTCAGCAAGCCATTAAGTGTGGAGATTTCTTATTGATTGACTGCTGTATCTAGTTTATGTTAATTAAGATAAGCTGTGTGGAATGTATAAATACCTCTGTTGTCCTACAATAAATGGCTCCTACTCCTGCTGTATCAATCTACACAAGTTGCTCTTCACCCCCCAGTTATTTTGCTGCAGCCGGACTGCAGCAATAGGAAATGATTTGTTGTAAAGTATTTATTTTATCAATACTTTGAATTTATCATTCCAGAAACTTCTGACACCAGTGAAGTCTAATTTTAATGTTATTAGGGGATCTCCGTATGTACTACTGTGTCACCTCTTTCTGTTTTGAAGATTCTCTTTTTGATTTTCTCTTATGACAGTTTGATTTGGTTTAAATTTCTTGTAGTTTATACCATGTGGAGTTCATTGACTTCTTGATTGTGTACATTTTTTAGAACAACTATTCGGGACAAGGGGTGCCCACTTCATATACATTTAGAGTGACAATTTGGCACTCACAGTGCATTTGTGAAAGCTCTGATATCTAGGTCAGAGGTTGTGACACCCCAATGTAGCCCAAGAACAAGAAGGGCTATGTTGAAAGGAAAGGTTCACACCAGGCACAAGCTCACCTACAGAGTTGGAGGTAGACCTGGACTGAGCCCTGGTTGGCCTTGGCCTTGGCACCAGACCCATCTGCCAAGAGGCTCTCATGACAGTGAACCTGAGGTAGTCCTATAACATAGCATTAGCCTCAGCCAAAGCTAATCCCACTGTGGGAATAGATGTGGCCCTGAAACACAGGGCATTCCCTCCCAGCTGTGTTAAGAGAGTGCTCCTGCTCAGACAGGAGCATGCGGAGAGCCGTCAAGGACTATCTGTGGACCAAATCATCATGGAAGCCCATTGACTAGGAAACTCTGGTATTAGGAACTTCCAGTGGCAATCCCACTGGTCAGATCACCCAGATACATGTGAGTCCTACTCAGCTCTGCCAGGTTCCACACAGCACCAGAGATGGGGTGGCCTGCTGTAGCCACACAGCCCCTCTGAGATACGTGTGACCTGCCAAGATGCCAATCAACCCACTGACTACAAGACACCATGAAGAAAGACTTCCCACTTAAACCTTATCCCTGCTTTTGAAGTACCTCCTTAAATAAACCATGGGAGCCATTTTCTATCTGTTCAGCTCCAGTTCCTGTGTGGGCTGGACCTATCAGGGGATCTACATTTAAAACTATTTTTCTGACTTTATCTTTTATTTCTCCACTAATTATCTCAGACTTTAATTTTCTCAGATGGCTGATCCCTTCCTGAACAGAAAAAATTACCCTGGCGAGGCACTGGCCACTCGCGATGGGAACATGTTTAGCAATATGTCTGTCTGTCCCCTGTAGGTAGGCCTGCCAAGCCACTCAGGGTCAAATTCTGAAACAGCCCAACTCAGTTCCAACCCTCTCAGCTGCATCTGTGTATGCTGTAATGAAGGAGAGCTAAAGGCATCCACAAACACTGAGGAGCTTACCTCCAGGGTATGTGCCCTAAGGGACAATAAAGGAAGGCACTTAAGTTGAAACAAAATGACACAAACAACATGAGAACATAGGAAAGTATAAGTCTCATTGCTAAAGCTAAGTACTGTTGTGGTGTGACTTGATGAATACAACCAATAAGAGTGTAAGCTATAGGTTATAGAGTAGTAAAAAATATAGATTATAGACATAAGATTTTGATAAGTGAGATAAGACAATTATAAAGCAAAAACTGTCACAGACAGGCCTAAGACTCCATTTTGTTGCCTTCTATAAAACACTGTTATGAGAGCTGTTTCTTAGAAATTAAAATGAAACTGTTTTCTTATTTTAAAAAATTGTCTCTCTGTACCTTGTACCCCACAAATTGTACCCTACTCAGGATGCAGTGGTGGTTGTGGGGAGCTATATCCTGCATTTGAATGCCCTGTGGGTCTATGTAAGTTTGAAGTAAATTCTTGCCCTGCTGACCCCAGCCCAGGTTTAGGATCAACTGTCTAGCACCTGCTTGAACCCAGGATTGTGGTCAACTGAACTGTAAATCTAACACTATTTTAGCTTCTGTTTATCGTTTGCTTGCTGACTGGAAAATTCCAGTCCTGCCTAGAGCTCACAGGTCCTACTTACTAATGTTTTAATTTCTTTGATTGGCTAGCTTACATGACGACAAGCAAGTCACTGAGTTGTGGGTTTTGTGCTTATATACTCTTTGGATGGACCAGAAAGCTACTGTCCTCCCTATTGTTAATTTTTGTAATTGTATAACATAAAACAATGTAAAGTGTGTCATTGATGAAGTCAAATTTGTGAAGGAAGAGAAGTAAAAGTATAGAGTGTAAGGAGCAGCGGAAAAGCTATGTAAATTCCACAAGTCAAACAACTGTTTACCTGTCCAAGATTTTATTACTGCGACTGCAGTGGCCAGTCATAGAAGAGAAGGGGGGGTGGAGAGAGAGAGAGAGAGAGAGAGAGAGAGAGAGAGAGAGAGAAGAGCAGGTGTTGATACTTATGGGCTCAATGCAGGGTGAGGGGGAGAAGGGGGGAGTGGGCTGTTACTTCTTTATTGGCTGAGAGTCTGTCTCTGGGCAAGACAGGGTATGACTCTCCTCCTAGGGGTTGAAGGTCACAGTTTGTGCCATTTCAGGGATTGGAGGTGATGGTTCATGCCACTTAGGTCCTAGTTTGCGCCATTCAGTGCATCCTGGACCTGAACCCCCGGAAGAGAAGCACTCTGGGCACCATCTTTATCAACATTTCTCCCTTTTTTGTTTTGGTTTGGGGGCTCCTACTAATTCTGGCTACTTCCTGCTGAGTAGGGGTGTCATTTAGAGGGAGGGAGGTCAGTTGGTTGGAGAAGGAGGGCCATGAGGCCCCATTCATGTGCTGAAGGCATGGATTTCCTCGGGGAGAAGTCCATGAACGTGCCCTGGAACCACAAATTTTTGGGTATAATGAGCCATTAATTGGGGTGGCTGTCCTCCTGTAGGGATTGTAAGAACTACATGCATCAGAGGGTAACAGGTGTCATCTTTGCTAGGAGGAGGGTCAGAGGTACAGCACAAGCCACAAACCTGCAGCTATGAAAAGGAACAAAAGGGACAGCATTAATTTCTGGCATGTCGTCCAGTCTGTAGGGCTGGTAGAAAAAAGGCCTATGCCCAGGAGAAAGCAGGTTAGAGCATATAAAGCTAAAAACCAAGGGCTTATTTCTTTGGAATGGTGGTAGAGATGGCCCTTTGGTGGAGTTGTCATTTGGTATCTTCATCTTTCAGCACTTGGTGGAGGCTTCTCAGGATGAGTGGACGTGAGTGAGTTTCATCCAGCTCATTGGCAAGTAGCTGGTAATCCCTGAGGGGGAACTGTTGGAGTGTTTGGTTAGAGATTTTGTTAATTCGTCCTTGAAGGAATTTTAAAATACAAGGAAGGAAGGCGCAGAATAAAAAAGACCCCAACTAGAGGTCCCAGCATTGGGAGAATCCAGGGATGAGGGGGTTTGTGAAGAGGTCCCAAAAGGATTGTTGTTCCAATTGCAGCTTTCTTTTTTCTAGTTGTTCCTATAGTTGTTTAATCTTATCTTTCACTATCCCTGACTCATTAACATAAAAACAACATTCTTCCTGTAAGAACAGGCAGAGGCCTTCTTTTTCCACTGTGAGTAGATCTAAGCCTCTGCAGTTTTGTAGGACTACTGTCGCCAGGGAATCTAATTGATTTTGGAGGGTAAGTATGGACTCAGCCACCTGTTGGAGGTCATCTATGAACGATTTGGACAATTGATCATAGTATGTGAGGAAGGTAGTCAAACCCGCTGTACACATTGCCAAGCCTGCTCTAATTCCTAAAGTAGCAAGGAGAGGTATAAATTGGATCACCCATTTGGGTCTTATGTGTGTCATGAGGGGGATTTGTATTTCTGTATCTCCTGGAATTATGTCTACATAGGGAAACAAGAGGACAAGAGTACATGTGCCTGTCCAGTCAGGAGGCAGACACTGGTATACAGTTGTCCCACATAAAAGTTATCTCTTGGAGACTGGAGAGCAGTGGGCCTTTTACTTTTTGATAGATTGTTTGTTGACATTGCTTCTCAAATAACTTTCCTACTGGTACATTCTCCAATGACTGAAAACATAATGGAGCAGCCAGTAGAGAGGGACCCCTGAGAGTTTGGCTGTGGTGTCTTGAATTGAAGAGTTCTCCTTGAGCATAGCCCAAGAACTATTTATTGGGTTTGCTATTAGTTTTCGGGATTCAGTTCTAGCCTTGAATCACAACCAACATCCCTGTACATAGTTTGTATTATTAGTAGCCTTTAACAGATTGAGAGAGGTATTGACAAGTTTAAGAGAGAGAAGAGGATCTTTTACTGGTTTTGCCTCAACCAAATCAGGCAGCCAATTGGGTTTATCAATCGACCTCTTCCAGAAATTCTTCCTGTTGAGTGTCTAGCCACTTGGGCATAGTGTGGGGGGAGCAGGGCTTTTTAACCAATGGTCATTCAGTATTTATTGTTATTGTGCTCACAGGCCAGGGGATCACCATGGTAACATTGCTTTGGAGGGGTTTTGTTGAAGAATTTAATTCTTTCATTGAAGAAAGAATTTTCACTGAAGAATTTTGTTGAAGAATTCCTAGGAGGAGTTTGGCTACTGTTCATGGGACAGGGTGGTACAGGGTTTGGCTTTCCCTGCACTATGCTTTGAAAGAGAGTTAGCAGGTATAAAGCCAGTAGACATAGGTCCAAAAAGGGTGTGGGTGTACTGTGTTGCTGTGGGTTCCTAGATCCTATCAGGAGGCCCATTCTTAATGTGTGTTCTTCTCTGGAATGGGAGGGAGGGTTGTGCATGACTGTGAAAAATAGAGCTTCAGAGGGTATCTGGGGGATATCTCAAAGGTAAATCTGGGTGATTGTGGGGGTCCTGCAAGGTTGGGAGCTGTGGTGGGATTGTCTTCTGGAGGGTGTGCCGCCAGTTTTAACCTAGAAATATGAATCTTTCTTTCCTATTGGAGTTTTGCAGCATTGGGTGTACACAGAACTACCGGTACTGGCGTTTCTCATTTTGGGGTTAGAGGTGATCTTTCCCCTGGGAAAGAAAAGTAGACCCATTCACCTGGTTTGAGGGAAAAGGAGGCAGCTGAGTTCTCTGGATCCAGAAGCAACAAATCTTGTTGCTTCCATAGTTCAGAGCACATAAGGAAGAGGAGGGGAAGAGCATATTGGTCAGGGAGGGGCCAAGGCTCTGGTGAGGTTCCCAGGGGGGAGAAGGGGATGACCATACATTATCTTGAAGGGGGAGGCAAGGGATGGCTTTTTTGGTAAAGCCCTCAGGTACAGTCGTGAAAGAGGGAGGAGTCTAAGCCAATCTAAATGAGTTTCTAAAGACAGCTTTGTTATGATGTCTTTCATTGTGTGGTTGGCTTGCTCAACCTTACCTGTGGCTTGGGAGTGATAAGGACAATGAAAGTGCCATGGGATGGACAATGTCTTTGCCATGTTCTGGGTTACTTGGAATGTCTCAGGCCCGTTGTCAGATTGGATCAAAGTGGGCATCCCAAACTAAGGGATTACTTCTGTCAGGAGGATGTTGGCCACCATGGTAGCCCACTTATTTGAGGTGGAGAAGGCCTCTACCCAACCCGAGAATGTGTCTATTAAAACTAGTATGTATTTGAAGTTTTTTACTCTGGGCATGTTGGTGAATTTGATTTGTCAATCTGCCCCAGGAATATGGCCCCTAGCCTGATGAGAAGGGAAGGTTCCAGGTTTTAAAGATGTATTGGGATTCACTCTTGCATATCTGGCATGAGGCTGTGATTTGCTGTATCTCTTCTTTGTCCTGGGGACTCAGAGTAAAGACATAGTGGAGAAAGGCTTTGAGAGTTTGTGGACTGGTGTGGAAAACGGAGTGGAGGTAAGTAAAGAGGGCGTGTTTGGTGGGTCTCCATTATTGGGTAATGTTGGAGAGCACATGGCGATGAGAGATCCAGAGGGGTCTGAAAGGGCAGCTGACCTGGATGCCTGGTCTCCTTTCAAATTGCCCTGTGTGATGGGAGAGCAGTCATTTTGGTGTAACCTGCAATGAACAACTCCAAGTTTTGGGGGGAGCTGGGAGGCTTGTAGCTGGGTGATGTATGTGGAGTTGGTTATAGAGGTGCCCTGTGAGTTCAGGAGACCTCTCTCCTTCCAAATTGCTGCATGAGATAAGAGAATGTGGAACACATATTTGGAGTCAGTGTAAAGGGTAAAATATTTCTCCACTGCCAATTCACAGGCTCCACATTTCAGCTACCAGCCCAGCCTGTTGGTTGGTGGTATTTGCAGGCAGGGGATTGGCTTCTCTTACTTGTGATAGGGATACTGTGGCATATCCAGCTTTTCTTATCCCCTCATGCATAAAGGAGCTGCTATCAGTGAACCAGGCATAATCAGATTTGTCTAGAGGTCCCTCAGTGATATTAGTTGGGCATGGGAGGAAGTTTTTTAGAATTTCCCTGCATTTATTTATTGGGGACTGTGTTAGACCTTGAGCCTGAGTGGGTAACAGAGTTGCCGGGTTGAGAGGGACACAGGTTTGGAAGGACACAGAGGAGTCCTAGAGGAAAGAGACCAAGAGAGAGAATTCGACAGGGAGGGAGGGATTGAATCCTTTGTACATTAACAAGTCCTTGAGGTGATGAAGAGAGGTGACAGTGATTTGAGCTCCAAAGGTAAGCTTTTGTGATTCTTTTAATAAAACATAGGAGGCCACTATGGTGTGGAGAAAAGGAGCCCATCCCCTGACTGTTGGATCTAACTGTGTTGAGAGGTATGCCATTGGATGGAAGGTGGGCCCATACCTTTGTCTGAGCACCCCCAAGCCTTGCCCTTTGTTTTCTTGGATACCAGCTCTCCACCTGCCAGATGTGATTAGGCCTATTCACATCTGGCAGGTGGAGAGCTGGTGCTTGTAAGAGGGCCTTCTGGAGGGTTCTGAAGTGTGGCGCAGCTGAAAGTAACAAGGTCTCATGCTTGTTTCCTTTTGCTAGGTCACATAATGGTCTTCCAAGTAATGAGTAATTTGGAACCCATGCCCTAAAAAAGCCTGTCAGACCCAGGAATGAGATAATTTCCTCTTTAGTTTTTGGTATTGGAAGGCTTTCAATAAGGCCTTTTCTATTGGTTGTGATATCTTTCTTTCCTTGGGAAATGTGGAACCCTAAGTAAACAACCTCAGAGAGACACAGCTGCACTTTTTGCAGAGAAACCCTATATCTTTAGTGATCAAGAATGTTCAGGAGGGTGGCTCTGTCAGACTTAGAGGTTTCTGATGAGGGATTACAGAGAGGAGGTCTTCAATATATTGTAGGAGGGTTGAGTCTGGGCATAGAGGAAAAAAATCCTTGAGATCTCCAGCAAGGACTGTGGGAGGCCATCCTCACATGTGATCTGAGTTACCTCCGTGGCTGGGCGAGAGGCGCTTAGACACAACTTTTTGTCCAGAGCTTTCCCCACCCTTCTCAGGTCCGAGGGCTTGTCCGTGTGGAGGCAAGTCTGGCCACTACCCCAAAGACCCAATCATCACCCCTGACCTTGGGACACTGCCCTCCTTAATCTTCATTGGATGGGATTTTCCCCAGAATTTTTTGTTCCCCAATAAAGGCCACTCCCTGGCATGTTCTCTCTCTCTCGCTGGCCTCTTCAGAAAACCTTGCTACTCTAATAGGTAGCTTGAGGCTGTAGGTAGGAGAAGATGTCCTGGAGCTGGTTTAAAGGTAATTAGAGTCTGTATCTTTAATTCAAACTCCGTTTGGATTTCTCACGTAGCTAACCTTCATTTATGAAGCCTATGCTGGCCGCGGGCTAAAGAGGACTTGTCCAAAAATATGTGGGTTGTCTCAAAACACCTGGGGGTAGGAAAGTCCAGGTTAATTGTCAGGAATGTCTAGTTTCCGGATCAGTTCATGTGAAGGCAAATATGTCTTGGGATGAGACGGATAGTGGAATTGAAAAGAAGGCATCTTTAAGATCAATAACTGAAAAACAGGTGGAGTTTGCAGAAATGGAGGAAAGGATAGTATAAGGGTTTGGAACCAGGAGATGTATGGGCCTGTTTGAAGAATTTATTAACCTTAAGTCCTGCACCAAATGGCATGTTCCATGAGGCTCTTTTACTGCTAAAATTGGGGTATTGAATGGAGAGTGTGTGGGAAGGAGGAACCCCTTTCTCAATAAGCTCTGAATGATTGGTTTTAGGCCCTTAAGACTGTCCATCGGCAGTGGGTATTGGGCCTGGTTTGGGAAGTGGTTAGAGTCTTTAAGATGCACTTCCACAGGGGAGAAATTTGCAGAGGATGGGGTTTCAGTGTCCCACACAATTGGATCTACTATTTTACAGGGGAGGGCAAAAAATGTGTTCTTTGGGGTCTCCACACAAGACAAAAAGGGGTAAAGTCTCTTCTTCATCCGGGAGTAAAGCCATGATGAAGATATGAGTAGGGTAGGACAATATGTTTAGGTTATGGTGGCCTTCAAGATGGATAATATATCCCTTCCCAGCAAGGGAACCAGGCACTGAGGCATAACCAAAAAATGGTGTGAAAAGGAGAACTCAGATAAGGAGCAAGTGAGGGGAGGAGTTCTGTGCATGATGATGGTTTGACCTCCTACCCCGACAATAGGAGATTCGGAGGGATAGGTAGTTCCCCAAAACTCTCTCAGAACCAAGAATGTGGCCCGGTATCTACCAAAATGTTTATGGGATGCCCATCCACTCAGAAACCACCCTGGGTTCCTGCTTGGTGATTGAATAGGTCTGGACAGAAGACCCAGGGTCCTGTCAATCCTCAGCCTCTAGGCCCAGCAAGTCACTGGCAGGGTGACTGACCTCAGCTCCCCTCCGGGAATTGGGGCAGTCCTATCCCAAGTGGCCAGGACGTTGGCATCTGGGGCATGGTCTGGGCAGTTCCCTGGGTTAGGGAAAGCCTTAGCCCCATGCCCTTTATTACCACACTTAAAGCAGGGCCCGGGGGGGGGGTCCTTGTTGTGGGGGTTGTTTTCTCCCCTTTTTCATAGTTTGGAAGGAGCCCTGTAACACCTGGGCCAACATCTGGCATTTTGGGCATTTTGCTCTTTCATCTCTGTTGTGGAAGACCTTGAAGGCCATACCAACACCTCAGTCTGAGGAGTCAAGGGTCCCCTCTCTAATTTTTTTGCTTTGCCCGGATGTTGGGGTAGCTTTGTAAGAAAAAATAGGTCATAAGAAGTTGCCTCCCATCTGGGGATTCAGGGTCCAAATTAGTGTATGAAGGAGAGCCTTTGTTAGTCAGCCTAGAAAGGCTGAGGGGTTTTTATTTTTCTCCTGGATGACTTCCTGGAGTTTATCAAAGTTAATAGTCTTTTGTGCCACCGCCTTTAGGCCACCTATCAGACAGGGAATATGGTGGTCTCTGCATCCCAGGTCTTGGGGGTCACTATAATCCCAACATGTTCTTGGTCTGGAACTTCCTGGGCCCCTAGGGGATGGCGGGCATCACTCTGATGAACCTGGTCTGCATAGGCCCTTGCCTGGTCCCAGACCCTTCTCCTTTCCTCAGGGAGGAGAGTATTGGACAGAATCATGTAGAGATTGTGAAAGGTGAGGCTGTAGGCTTGGGTAAGTATTGAAACTCTTTAATATAAGAGACAGAGTTTGCAATGTAAGATCCCAATTTTTTTCTACTTGAGAAATGTCAAGCATAGAAAAAGGAATATAAACCCTTAAAGTCTTATCCTGCCCAGCGACCTCTCAAAGGGGGGCCACAGCATGTGAAGTTTGCATTGGGTGATGAGATGTGGTGACTTGTGGGTTAGGTGCTGCAATAGTGTGCAAATAGGTGGTGGGTGGACTAAACTGAGGTGGAGGGACCGAGGTGAAGGAACGGAAGTGGGAGGAGGTTGTGGGGGAGTGTTGGGAGGAGGAGGAGGGGGAGGAGGAGCGTCCACAGAAGAAGAAGCCACAGATGTAGAGGATGGGGAAGTGGGAGTGGGTGAAAGTGGGGAAAGCAAGGCTGAGGGCGGGGGAGAGCAGAATGGAGGGGCTCATCAACCAGGTCAAAAGTGGAGGTGGAGAGCAGAGAAGAGGAAGAAGGGGGAGAAGGCGTGGAGGCAGAGGGTGGAGAAGAGGAGGAGGAAGGAGGTTTGTGAGCAAGGAGTAATGCTGAGGCTTGCATTGGGTGCAGATTGGGTGAGATTTAGCAAGGAAAAAGCCTTCACATAGGGAATCTAGTTCCACTTCTTCGATCACTCACAGTAATTAAAAAGATCCTGAAGTAAATTGGGATCCAGAGACCCACATGTGGGCCAAACGTTTTGGCTGTCTAGGGGGTGTGTAGGCCAGTCCTGGGGACAGAACTTTATGAGCCTTTTCAGTTTAATATCAGGGCCAGGCTCAGGGATTTTAAATTATCTAAGAGGCACCTCAAGGGAGAATCGGCCAGGAGGGATGAGGAATTTCCCATGCTGGAAGGGCAAGATGGGAGTCAGAGTGAGAGAGAGAAAGAGAGAGAGAGAGAGAGAGAGAGAGAGAACTTGGGCTGGAAGGAGCTTCCTGGAGGCTCCGGAGCAGACAGAGGGTCAAGTGGGCGTCCCCAAAATTGCTGACCGCCCCAGGGAAATAGAGGGCAGTGCCTGTTCGTCACCAGGGGAGTGCAATCTGTGAGACCCAAAAAGGGCCAAGGCCATGGGCAACCCGATGTCAGGAGAGTTTTTTGACTGGAATGAAAGAGGCAGAGGGGAACTTTTTCCTGTCGGAACGGAGGTTCCAGTCTGAACACAGGTGAAACGAACTGTGACAGCTGCACTAGCCCATCCATGGGAGCCAAGCCTGAGGGGAGGTGGAGGAGTCAGGAAGGGAGAATCTATCCTACGTCCCAGGCGTTCGTCTCCCAGGGGTGTCCTAGCAGAGCGCCCGGGGTCCACCGCGACCCTGACGGGTCTGAGTGGGGTGTGTTCCCCGCAAAACACCAGGAGGGATTGCCGGACACTCAACGGCCAATTCCCTTGTCCTGGTGAGCTGGGTCAGGTGCTCATGGGAGGGGGGACTCACCAACCTGCAGGCCGGTGATGGTGGCAGGCAGGTGATCAGAGGAGTGGATTGTGACAGGAATGGTCAGGCTGGGAGCTCAGTAACGGGGTACCGCCTTGAGCAATGGGGATCCCTGTCCCAGTTTGGGTGCCAATGTAGGAACCGTGGAAAAGCTCCGAAAACTCAACAAGGCTAACAACCATAGCGGGACCACCATGGCTGATCACAGAAGAGAAGGGGGTGGGGAGAGATAGAAAGAGCACGTGTGAGAGCAGAGTGTTGGTATTTATGGGCTCAACGCGGGGTGAGAAGGAGCAGGGGGGAGTGGGCTGTTACTTCTTTATTGGCTGAGAGTCCACCTCTGGGCAGGACAGGGTATGAGTCTCCCAGGGGTTGGAGGTCACAGTTCGTGCCATTTCAGGGATTGGAGATGATGGTTTGCACCACTTAGGTGGTAGTTTGTGCCATTCAGTGCATCATGGACCTGAACTCCTGGAAGAGCCCTCCGGGCGCCATCTTTACCAACATAGAGATCTGTATTTGACTGAAGGTAAGTTGTGTTCACCTTAAAATCAGTCATCATAATTGTTTTATGTAAATCTCCTGGTAAACAAAAAGAAGCAAAGTTATAATAGGTACACAAAATAGAAAGAGAAAGAAATCAAAGCTAACCATTACCAAGATCAACAAATCAGAGGATGGGGGTATAGCTCAGGGGTAGAGGCCTTGCCAAGTATGTACAGACCCTGGGCTCAATTACCAACACACACACACACACACAATTGTTTTCATCATTAAATAGGAATAGGGTTACAGAGGGACAGGGAAGAGGACAGGGAGGACAGCGATGCCCAGCTGACTGTCCTCTGCACCCTGCTGTCTGCTGCCCTCCCAGCACAGCCCCAGGCTGCTGGATGCTCCCCTGCACCCCTTGCAGAGCTGTGCTGTGGCTCTTCTCTTATCTGCAGGCAGGAAGGTCAGGGAAAGACCACAGTGCAGAGCTTCTCCTGCAACCTGGCCTCTGCCTGGCCCCTAGCCCTCCTCCTGCTCCAGGAAACATCAACCCTGGGCCCCCCTAGGGTCTGAGAGTCCTGACTGGACTTCCTCAGAACTCTCACTCACTCCCCCTCCTGGGGCACATCATGGCTGGGTTGTCTTCCCACATACATCACAAATCCTTTTCACAATCAAACAGTCCCAAGAAGTCCTTGAAACAGAGCTTTAGGGACATGGGAGTGACAGTGTCACTGATCCCTATTACCCTGAATGTGACCAGTGGATGAACTGCCCAGATTCTGTCTCCATATGAGAAGGTTTTGGCTGTGGGACTTACGGACTGCCTTTGAAAGTCACCTCCCCATGTTTTCTATCTGGGCCAATGCTGAGAAGTAGGGTCGTGGCATAGACTATTTTCCAGATGACACACTTGAGGCCATGGGGCTTGGGGACTGGCTGTGACTCCAGGATCATTCCTAGACCTGGAGGTTGTGAGCTCAGACCTGCTCCTTGATTTGCTGTTGCAGGCTGTAGATGGAGTTAAACTTGCAAAAGAATGGACTGCGCATCTCTTTAAGCCAGCACAAGCAGAAGGCATGAGACCATGGACTCCATCAGAGAAGGAACAACCTGGAAGAGACTTGTCCCTGCTGATCACGATACTGCCCTGGCACATATAGCATGAAGTGAGCAAAGACATCAACTGCGAGTGTTTGTCTTGTCCACTGTGACTGGAGCAGGTGTTTTGCTGTTACCTCCCCCTTGCCCTTTTTCTTTGTATAAACACGAACCCCAGGGGCTGCATGGTAGAGCCCTAGCCCACCACACCCAAAGCCCTGCCTCTCTGTACCCTGTGAATTCTCTAGTAGTAGCATGTAGCTGTGCCTTTGGGGTGGGGAAGAGTATGTGAAGGTTCTACAGAATAGAGGGAAGCCATGGAACTCAGGACGGCTTAGCTCAGGCTTGCTTGTAAGAGGGAGATTCTGTGCTGGCCACAGGCTGGCATTGAGATCAGGGCTGCCTGGACAGAGCAGTTCACCCAGCGGGTGTGGGCAGGTGTAGTTACCTGAGACAAGCTGGCTCTGCCTGCAGGAGGGGGCTTGCCAACAGATGTCAGAAACCAATGTCCATCCAGGCTCTGGTCATTCGTACAGTTATTCTGCAATTTCTTAGAGCGAGTGAGGTTGCCTCTGTGAACTCTGGTGGGCTTCCTAACACTGGCCTGTGGCTCTGCCCTCAGAGTAGGGAAGGTCTTCCTCTTGCTGGTTCCCCTTTCGGATGTTTCCTCCCCAGCTGAAGAGGCCGGCAGGCAGCCAGGATGGGACACAGCTCACAAGATCCCTACCTCTGCTGGACCACCAGGCTCCTGGGAGTCATTAGCCTGCTCTGTGAGTAGCTGGATTTCCTGGAAGGGAGGGAAATTGGGGTGCTGGGTCAGCTGGGACCCTTCAGTCCTGGGGGCTGTTAGGCTCTGATGCCTTTGGAAACAAAAAGTGAAAGCCGCACTATTATTATTCACCAATGCAGTGTTGGTAGAGCCCAGGATGAACGGAAAGTGCAAAATGGCCTTTTTGTGGTGAGGACCTGGGACCCTGGGCATGGGCAACCCTGGATGAATGAGGGACCATAGCCAGGGAGCTGAGGCCACCTGGGCTGCAGCAGCAGGGAGAGGCTGGAGCTGCCTGGGGACAGGGAAGGAGACAGACCAAGAGCCTGTTCCTGGGGCACAGGGTGAGGAGGCAGCACCCCAGCCTGGGCCCCCAGGGTCCTCAGGGCCTCTGCAGCTCTTCTGTGGAGGCCTCAACCGGAACCCTGATGTCTGAGCTGGAGAAAGCTCCTCTGGTCTGTGCTCCTTCCCCCCCACCCTGAAATGCCCCTGGCTGGGAGACCTCAGCTGGAACCTTGCTTATCTCATCACTGTTCCTGGCAAAGCCCTGGAAAAACAGGAGGCACCGTCAATTGAGGAAAGATTGAGCAAACTGTGTAGTATCTGGGGCCCCCATGCATGGGATGTCATGGAGGCTAAGGAAACAGTGCCCCAGTGTTCTGGGAAGAATGTCCAGTTTCCATGAGGGAGACGCCTGGATCCTCCTCAGCAAGATCCAGGGAACCCAGCATCATGAAGTCCTTACTGTATAAAAGGACAAGCAGCCTCTACACATCCACATTTATGGGGCTGTTGAGCATGTGGGGAAACAATAGTGGTAGCTACCACAGGCTACAGGAGGGGAAATTGTGCAGAAAATACGCAGGGAAAAGGAGAGGGTGGGAAGCTAAAAGGAAGTGAAAAAAGTACTGACCTAATGATTGAGTCATGTGAGCCAAGATCATGTTACACTATGACATCACGGACTGTTGTGTTTGCTCCTATGAAGAAATAAAATAAAAACTAATGAGAAAACAAGAAGATCTAGTGAAGTGACTTTTGGTGAAGACTTTCTGTCTGATTTTTTATCAATCCCAGCCACTAAGTGAACTTGCAGGGAATTCCATGGAGCTTGGTGGTTTAGGGAGCACTTGTGAAAGGAGACTTGTTAACTGAACAACAAGCTGCCAGTGGTAGAAGACTGGTCCCTTTTAAATAGCTCAATTTTGGAACAGCAAAATGCACACTCTTCCCATTTCTACTGCGTTGTTTAACTGTTAATGCGCAGCTCTCTCCAGAGGCAGTGGGGGTGGAAGATTTCAAAAGGAAGGAGAAGAACAGGAGGGGAGGGTGAGGAAGAAGGGGGAAGGAAAGGGAGGACTTGACTTTCCCAATTATTGGATTTGCAGCCTGAGCCCAGACAAAGAGGGTGGTTCTCTCAAGGTCAACAGAAACAGGGAAGGTTGAAATTGGTCCCCCCACAGTCCTGACCTCTGTGCAGCTGAATGAAGCAAAGCACCTTGCAAGGAGTTGGTCAGAGGCTCTTCATGGAAGGAGCCTCACCCCTAAATTGCTCTGCATCCTTTCTGGAAGCCTGAAGATCCACAGTTGCATTTTTCTTTGGTTTCTGGATTGTCCTCTGTTCACTCACCCTTGTTTGGGGGAGAGAGATGGTGGTGAAGGAGTGATGGTGAGGGTGGTGAAGAACTTGCCCATATCATGGTTCAAATAGCAAGTCCTTTCCTGCACATGGTTTGGAAGGGCAAGTGTGGAAGAGAAAGGGAAACTGAGCACAGCTTGCTTCCTGGAATTTCCACACTGCAGCGGGGTGATCCTGGATATGTGGTGGCTCCCCCAAACTGATAGCAACAGCATTTAATGAATGCTGCCCCCATCTGCTGGCGGGGAGATGGAGAAGTTTCCAGGTCACTATTGGCCCAAGAGAGACACGGAAACAGTGTAAAGGGCAGCAAGGTATCAGTTTGGCAGTTTTGTGCATGAGTTGACAGGGAACTGCTCCTGGTGTGGGAACGTGGAGATAGGGATACGACACAAGAGGAACCATGTTCTGTGCCCACGGTTGCATTTTTAATTTTGTAGTATGAAGTTCACACTCTACCTGGTAAAGCCCATGTGCTCCATGGCTCCTCTTTCCTTGTTTAGGATGAGCATCTTCTGTAGGTCAGAGAGCTCCTGCTGCCTCCCCTCTCTGCCTCCCTTCTCTGTCTTGCTGATGTCACCCACCATTGGGCCTCAGGGGCTGATCCTCCCACAGGCTGAGGCTGACCCTCCTCTGTATTTGTGGTTCCCTCTTCTAGGAAGTGGGAGTCTGGGCAGGCTGGCTGTCCAACCCTGGGCGAGCCAGAAGTCTCAGCTGTGCTCAGCCACTCCAAGGAGACACTGTCCCTGCAGGGGGGACAGTTGGAGGATGAGACTCCAGCAGCTGCTCAGGCCCTGGAGGGACCAGGTAACAGCTCAGGGAGGGGCAGAGTTCCTAGTGGGCAGCATCCTGGGCTCCAGGCCTTGCTGTGCCCTGTGTCACCAGGACAAGTCCACTCCCCAGGGACCCCCTGCTCTCTAACAGGAGGGGCTTGACAGCTCACCTCTGAAGCCCCTCCAGGGTGACCCAGGGCTTCCACTCACACAGGGCTTTCTGTGGCCACTGCAAGGCCTCTGCTCTGTCTTTCTCGTCCTGACCTGTCCTATCCTGTCACCTGACAGGGAGTCACAGCTGGGGAGCCTGTTTAGGGCTCCTTAAGAGAGGACACCCTGAGCTGTCCCTGTGGTCATTTCTTCAGCCCCCAAGGGAGGGAGGAAATCCTGCTCCTCAGCTCCTCCACCTGACCTGGTCTTCTCTGCCTCTGCTCCTGAGGGGGACCTCAGGGCTGGTGTCCTCAGATCTCCTGCCCAAGGACTCTCCCTCCTCACACCCTTGCAGATGTGGTCTGCACACCTTGCCCAGGAGGCCATGTTGCAGCTGTGCCCTTTAGACCAGCTGATGAAAGCCTCTGCCAGACCTTGAGGTTTCTGTTCAGCACAAAACACTGGCTTCCCTGCAGGACCCTCCTACAATGCTGGCAGGGGGACACAGACACTGTGGTGACCACAATGACCTCATCAAATCCCTGAGGATGGTCTGAAATACAGGCTGTCAGAGCACCCCATTGCGCTGTTTCCCCATGGGATAGCAGGCTGTTTCTCTGGGTACTGCATTAAACAGAGCACTTAAATGTACTGACCACCACTGTACTGACAGCCAGCAAGCGCCTGCTGTCCATGCACAGAGAAACCAACACGGCACCAGGTTTTGCAAGAAGAAAGAACTTCACAGTCACTTCCCTGAAAAGGAGAGAGGAGGCACACTCACTTTTGTCTCCCCAGGGAGCAGGAAGGGACTTAAGGCAGGGATGAGAAACAGAAGGCCGGCTGGATGGAGTCGGGAGTCTTGGTGGCATGGTCCACACCAGGTGCCCTGGGCCTGGTGGAACCTCTGGGTACTTTGTGAGTGCACTGGTCTCTCTGACCCCATGCTCCCTCCTGCAGCTGTGGCTGCACCCTGGCTTCTAACCCAGGTCCACAAGACCCTCTTCTGGTTCCTCAGCTTCTCGTCCTTGGAGACTTTTGGTTCCTCTCAGCTCTCTAGGTCTCAAGGTCCTTAAAAAGCAACTTGCATAACAGTTTTTAGAAAAGGGGAAGTTGTCGTTTTATGACCCAATTTCAACCGAAAATTACACATTTATACAAGTGTGTAACTCTGATTAGGCTGGATGACCACAGTGCTAAAGGATACTTCTATTTTGCTTATTAATTAAATAGGGGACCATAGGATGTCACAATCCCTTTAAACGGAGAATGAATGTCACCTCTCCACACCACTGGGAAGGTTGAGAGGCATTTATGAATAGATGCCTGGGCTCACAGGGCTGGAGTGTCTCTGGGCACACGTCATTTCCAGTGCTTACCTTGGGATGGGGCACAATTTGTTTTCACTTGAAAACTCCATGACTTGGATTCTTGTTTTCAGTGTAACGGGTGATACTTCTGTATTAAAGAACAGCTCAAGATGTGGGGAGATGGGCAACCAGAGTTAGGATTATGAAATTTGTGGCTGGGGTTGTGGCTCAGTGGTAGAGAACTTGTGTAGCTTGGGCAAGGCACTGGGTTTGATTCTCAGCACAACATATAAATAAGGGAATAAAATAAAGATCCATTAACGTTTAAAAATTTTTAAAAAAAAAATAATACAAAATTTAAAATCTTAATTCAAGGTAGGGATAAGGAGTCCTTCTCTCCACGTTCCTACTCCTGCTTCTTGGCTGCACAGGAGTCTTGTGGAGCTTGGTAATGGTGCCTGCATCACAGTGAATTTCCTTTTAAACTCAGACCTTATACAGAGGAAAGCCATGGCTGGACCTTGACACCTACAGGCACCAAGGAGATTGAAGCCACAGGATGTGTGACTCCTGCATCCCATCCCTGTACTCAGGAGGAGACTCCCAAGAGGGGCAGCTGGACGGGAGGAAGGGACACCAGCCTGGAACTGGGAATGTGTGGTTCTGACCCGGGGGTGCTGGGCCAGTAATGCCCATCATGATAACAACAGCAGCGAATGGGAACAGCACAGTTATTGAATACTGTGCCCAAAGCTCTTTCTGCTTAAAT
The DNA here is from genome assembly GCF_021218885.2 of Marmota monax. Taxonomy (NCBI): domain Eukaryota; kingdom Metazoa; phylum Chordata; class Mammalia; order Rodentia; family Sciuridae; genus Marmota; species Marmota monax. Next base: position 134,335 of record NW_026695201.1, on the reverse strand, counting down.
CCAATAACAATTCAATGAAGTAAGCACCATCACTCCCATTTCATAGGTGAGAAAGCTGAAGCCAGAGAGGTTCAGTAACTGTTCAAGTTCACCCAGCCAGAAGATGGGGGACCTAGACTAACTTGGTAACCAACCTTGTAACCATTCTTTTGTACCATCCAGCTGTGGGACCTAGCTGACACCAAACTACATTTTATTTGCTCAAAACTTAAACATGAATGTTGAAACCACAAGAAGAACTTGAACAAAACTAGAAAAAAAATGAGAAGCTTACTTTTGAAGGGAAGGCTATCCTTTTAAGCATGACATGAAACCAATAAATACTAAAAAACTTTTGATATCTTTGAATTCATGAAATGACATTTTGGCTGCTGGGTAAAATAAACTTAATAGATTTAATGAAATTTATCACAATTCAAATGACATCTTTAACAGAAATAGAAAAAAAAATCTCCTAAAATTTGTTTGGAATCAGATAAGACCCCAAATAACAAATGAAAAAGAACAAAACTGGATGTGTCTCACTCCCTGATTTCAAAATACAATGTTATTGTGATTAAAACAGCAGGGAACTGGTACAAAAACAGACACATTGACCAATGGAAAAAGAAGAAATTCCATAAATAAACCGAGTGTTTACAGTCAGTTGATGTGATGTTTGACAAATGGGCTAAGAATATACAACAGGGAAAGGACAGTGTCTTCAGTAAATGCATATGGGAAGATGGGCTAGCTATATGCAGAGGAAGGAAATTGATTCTAACTCACCTCATATGAAAAAATCAACTTAAAATGGAAGAAAGACTGAATCATATGATTTGGAACTATAAAGTCTCTAGAAGAAAACAGAAGTTCCATGAGCTTGGGTGGTAATTTCTTGACAAGGACTCCCAAAGCACAGACACCAAAAGCAAAAACTGACAGAATTGCATCAAATTAAAAACCTTCTGCACAGCAAAAAAAAAAAAACAAAAAACAAAAAAAAACAACAACAAAGTGAAGAGACAGCCCTTGTCTTGGGAGAGAATATTTGCAAAGCACACGTCTGATATGGGGCCAATAGACCTAAGTAACTCAATAGCAAGGAAACAGGTAACTTGATTTAAAAAATGGGCAAAAGATTTGAACAAGTATTGCTCAAAGAGAGAAATGAGTAGCCAACAGAGCTATAAAAAATCCTCAGCATCTCTAATCATCAGGGAAATGAGAATTGAAGACACATGAGGTACCCCTCCCATCTGTTAGCATGGCTTGCATCTAGCACGTGCCAGACGATGTGCTGGGAGCTGTCAATCCCTGGCCTCCTGTAGTTCATACCCTGACTTCAAGTCAGGTAAGGAAACTGCAGTCTAGTCCAATTAAGTCACCAACCCAAGGTTACACTTCAGCAGAACCGGACTTGATCTGAGAAATGGATCCAATTCACTGTACAAGGCTTCCTCTCTAGATCAAGGAAAGGGGCCGGATGGATTGGTTAAGAAGAAAATGTCTGTTTCACTTGTTCTCCTTGAGGAAATATCCATGTTCTCTTTCCCAATGCCCTAGGTGCCTGCAGCACTTTAGCCAAGAGTTCTGAAGCTCATGGTTCTGGGATTAAAGGTTTTAGAACCCGCACTTATCTGAAGGCGATCCGGGGTGGTTCGGTCTTGTTGCAAGTGATCCAGGAGCCAGAGGATCCCAAGATAGAGGAGATCACCTGGGGTGTCACCTCTGATTCAAACTCCACATACATGCTGAGACTCCAGAATGGAAAGGAAGATCCACTGTGGTTCAGTCTCCAGGGCAAGTACAAGCAGAGGGTCCAGGTGCCCAGTATGTCATCCCTGAGGATTAACAATTTGACCTCACAGGACAGTGGGCAGTACTGGGCCCTGATCATGTTTCAGACGGGAAGAGAAATTAAAGCAGTTTTCCACCTCACTGTGTACGGTAAGTGACAGTCTCACCTAGTCCCAGGGCCGGCCTCCTTCCTTGAGTCTAGGAGGCTCTGAGACCACATGCTGCAGGATTCTCCTCAGGCACCTAAATGTCAGATATTCATCACAAATAGTAGAGCTGAGGTTTTATACCAGGGAGAAAAATCACATCTGTGTTTTGGGACACAAAATGGAAATTTGGCCATTTTTGCAGTAACATTTCCACCTCTTTGTAAGACTAAATTTACTGCTTTTGTATATTAGTTTTCCTTTGCTCTTTTAATAATGCATATTCGTGGTTTAAAACAACACAAATGTGTATCCACAATATGCTGCAGGTCGAGGTCAGACATGGTTGTCACTGGGCTAAAACCCAAGTGTGGGCAGGGCTGCATTTTGTTCTGCAGGATCTAGAGGGGATCCTTTCCTGCCTTTCCTACTCTCCAGAGATGCCAGCCTCCCTGGACTTGAGGTCCCCTCCTCTGCCTAAAATACAAAGGGAGGGGGAGTCTCTCTTGCATCCCTCCTACCTGTTGTTTCCCTTCCTCTTGTTTTGGATTTGTGCTGTGCTTTTGGTACCGGGAATTGAATCCCGGGGTGCTTAATCACTGAGCAACATTCCCAGCCTTTTTTATTGCTTCATATTTTTGAGACAAGGTCTAACTAATTTGCTTCGAACCATGCCAGGTTGCTGAGGCTGGCTTTGATCTTCGTTCGGATCAGGATCATCCTGTCTCAGCCTCCTGAGCTGCTGGGATTAGGGGTGTGCACCACCATGCCAGACACTTTCTTCCATGACTAAGGGTCCCTGTGAGGACTCTGGGACTATCAGAAAATCCTATTTAAAGCTCAGTTCTTTTTTTCATAACTTAGCATATTCACAGATTCTGAGGATCAAGATGTGGACATCAGTGGGAAAGGATTGTTCTATCTCATTTGAAAGCCACTGGTATCTAGTTCACCATCTCCAATCCTTGCAGGGAGTGGCCAGTGAGAGGCCAGCCTCACTTCCACAGACCCCACAAATCCTGCTCTGCAAGCCTTGATAGGGTAGGAGAATTGATGCTGCTGCATGTCCCAGGAGATCCGTTTTGCCACCTCTAGGGTCTCCACAGTCACTCTCTGCCTAGGGCAGTCCCTCTGCAGGGAGTGGCCTGCAGGTACAGGTCCTGTGTGATTTCCAGACTGGCCTGTGGATCTGACCCTTCTCCCCCAGTCGGGAGCACACATTCAGGGTCACATTCTAACTGCCTGCAGAGCTGTGCTCTCTGTTGCAGCCACAGTATCTCCCACAATGTCTCCTGTTTTGACCTGAGCTTTCTGGGTCCTCCCAGAGCTGGCCTGGTGTCCTGCCCCAGTTGGGCTGTGCAGTCCCAGGCACTGTCTCAGCTGAAGACCCAGGACACAGGACCCTGGCCCCAGACAAGCTCTTCTGTCCCACACTTCCTTCCCTTCCAGAAGACCCCTATCTTCTAGAAATAATGGTCCCTAAAAACTGGGATTCAGCCATCATGTTCTCATGGGAAATAAAGTTTAGACTTGCTTCGTCTAGTGAGATCACATGAGCTTAATAAAGTGGCTGCTGTCACTTGTCAACATGTAGCTCTGGGGAAATTGTGCTTTATTTGTAACGTGCTCCCAGCTTCCTCCTAGGGCTCCTGCCTCTGGTCAGTGAGACACTGGAGGACAATGTGTGGCATGTGTGAGGCTCTCTCCTTTGTCCCCTCCTTCCTCAGATCCTGTGCCCCTTGCCCAGATCTGGACCACGTCAGCGTCCATCACACCCAGCTGGTGCAATGTCACTCTGGAGTGTGGGGCCCGAGAGGCTGTAGAGGTCCTGAGTGTAACCTGGGAGGTCCAGGGCCCCCACAGTGAGCAAGAGCAGAGAGGGGCTCCAGGACCCCCCAACCCCTGGACCCTGGCCCTGAGCCTGCCGCTGAGGCAGCCCAATGTCAGCCTCACCTGTGTCCTCAGCAACCCAGTGGACCAGAAAAATGCCACCTTACAGCTCCTTGACCTCTGTAGCCCAGGTGAGTGCACCTGCGGGAGGGAGGGGCACAGGGAGGGGCTCAGGTGGCTCTGGAGCCCCAGGGTCCCTGGCTTTTTTGCTGCTGTGTTTATGAACAGCACTGCCTTCCCTTGGTCACTCCAATCCAGAAGTGTGGGGTCGCATCCAGCTCACGACTGTCTTTAAGTATCTCTCACCTCCATGCCCTTCCCCCTGGGCCAGGGGCAGCCTTCCAGGACCTGTCCCACCCCGTCACCATGCCCTGTGTCCAGAGTCGTCTTTGGAGAAACAGATCGGATTGTGGCCTTTGTCTGTGTCATCTCTGGGGTCGACCTCCACCTAGTCCCCATAGGATGTAGGGCTTAAAGGGTCCTGTGTCCCTGATGGTGGCCTCATCCACACAGGGACACAGCTGCTTGCTGACCTTCCCTAACGTGTGAAGCCACTGCCAGCTCTGAAGGCGCAGCCTCTTTAAGGAGCTGCCCACGGCCATCCCCCCTGAGTGGAAAGATCCCTTTCTGGGTCTGAGTCCACCCTGAGTGGGACATCATGAGGGCAGGGGACACATCCTTCTCTCCTCTTAGCCCAGGTGTCCAGCTCAGTTCTGGGCATTTTGTGCCCAGTAGGTGTCTCACTGAACCCGAATGCCTGGGACCCGTGTGCACCCCGTCCTCTCTCAGTCTTCCTCCAGGGGCTGCTGGAGGAGCCTGACTGGTCAGTGCAGTCACCACCCCTGGTCATGTGCCCACCCCCTCCACCCTGGAGTCTCAGAGGAAGTTCAACATGGCCCCCCAAACCTCCTGGCCTCACGGCTGCCTCCCGGTCCTCCCCACCTAGCCCTGCCTCCTGTGCTGTCCCTCCCCTGCGGGACACTCCCACCACACTGAGTATCTGTGAAACTCCTGCCACTCCCCACACACAGGTGACTGCGCATGTCCCTGGGGGTCTCACTGGAGACCTTGGACATGGGTCAACCTCTCTGCAGTGAGATCCTTCACCTGGTGATTGAGAGCTTCTGTCTCTTCCTGGTGATGACTTGTTCACAGACTCCACTTTGCTCATCCTCATCTCCCTATTCCATGAAGTGCCTGGGCCACTGCTTGAATGAGTGGACCTGCCACGCCCTCCCTCTGTGGTTTCTGCACCACCTTCCAACTTTCTCCATCCTCTCTCTCTCCCTTGTCACTGTGAACCTCATCTTGTCTCTGCCTTAACGTGTTTCACTGTCTCCTTGGGAGGGAAACAGACTCACATGGAGAGCACCCAGCTGTCCTCATGGGAGGCATCCGAATGGGTTATGTGGCTGTGATTCTGATCCTTGCATCTGGAATCCGCCTTTGGATGATGCATGAGAAGATGATGGAGAAGAGAAGAAGCAGGTTGTGTTTCTCCTCCTGGGCCCAGAAACCTCCCTCTCCCCTTGGGCCCTGGGCTCCCCTCCTCCTACATTTTCCTGACAGTAGGAGGGCTTTGTGGAGAAGATGAGGACAGTAAAGGGGACAGCCTTGGATTCCTGGCACTGGGTACAGGTAGAGGTTTCCCTGGAGAATCCGGCTGCAACCTGGGATGACTCAGGTCCAGGACTGCAGGAGGGCCATGAGGTCGAGGACAATGACATCAACTAGGCACAGCTGGTGCAGCAGGAGTCTTGGCAGGACAAGGACAAAGTGAGAGCTGGCAGTGGTGACCAGCCTGGACAACCCTAGGTCACACTGCCCAGCCCAAGGCTCCCCAAATCAGGCATACACTCTTTCTGTTCCCACTGATCTTGACCTATTTATGTAACACCAACATGATTAACAAAGAAAGTCCATCATTGACAAACCTGTGCTGGTTTGTTTAGGGGATTTCATAGGCAGTCCATAGTACTGAGTGTTGTATCCAGGCCAGTACCTCGGGGCCCTCTGTCCCTTGGCTGTCCAAGAAACACTGTGTCTTGCTTTCCCAGGAATTGATGAACAACATCTGGAAGAGAAGGGGCCTTGCCCTTGGTGTCTACAGTGAGGTCCTTAACCAAGGACAGGCCATGAAGATGGTTTCATTGAAGGAAGCTGCAGAAGCCGGCACTTGGGAGAGACTGTGCTCTGAGCCTGACACACACAGACGCCCACCTGCTCCAGGTTCAGTCCAGCTCCAGATGGCCCTGGAGAGTCCCCATCTTCCTGAGCACACATGGCCCTGTTCCTTCTTGTGACACCTCCCCAAGCTGCCTCCACCCTCAGGACCCTCATGCCAGCCAAGCAAGGGCTCTTCCTCTGTGCTTGATCTGGCTCCTGGTCCCTCAGTTTGAGAAGCCTTCCCAAAGCAAATCCCCCTGACTGTGCAGGTGGCAAATCCTCACCACCTCGGCTGTGTCACTGGTCTGTCCAGTGGGAACATTGGCACAGGTGGTGGGACAGTGAAGAGATATGGACCTTGCCCAGAGGAGGGAGTCAAGATGGGTTCTGCAGGCTGAACTGGGGGTCGGTGGAAGCAGCATGCATGATGGGAGCCCTGGGTCCCTTACAGACCTGGTGTAGGACCCCCTTGGGTGTCAGGCTGTGTGTCTGTGTGTGTCTGTGTGCATGGGGGATGGGTGGGGGGTGTTGGGGAAGTGTCTAATACACAGGAGACATGGGACCATAGCTCACCTGAACTTAGCTGTTGCCTATTGCAAACTCATCTCCATGTCAAATGCAAAAAGGAATCCACATTCCTCAGGCCCTCCTCAGGCTTCTCTTCTCCTGGCTCTGACCCCATCATAGGGTTTGTCTTAGGAAATCTACACCAACACCCCCTGCCTTGGGATGAAGGCCCTTGAGGAGAGTGGGTGTGCAGTGCCCCCCACACGCCCCTTAGTGAGGCTGCTGTGGGCTCTGATGTGAGAAGCTGTGGGAAGTTCTGAGCCAGCCCTCTCAGGCCTCCTCCTGACCCTCACCCCCTGATCCCTCTGGCCCCAAGCCCAAGGTCAGCTCCTCTGTGCTCACACACACCTCTCTGCCTGCCTTCTCCCTGTTCCTGCCCACACCCACCCCTACCTGCTGAAATTCTTCCATCTTCCCAAATCTCACTTCTCAGCCTCCTGTTCTAAGGAGCCTGTCTGGACCCCAGAGTTTTGGACATAGGCTCTCTTGAATTTGGCCTCTTTCAACATTTGAAAATCATTGAGGGCCCTGCCACAGTCTGTCCTGGATGGGAGTCATTTCTTATCCACCGGATTAAGGTAGGGCTCCCTCAAAAGGGACTGGGGGAGGCCAACGCCCAGGAGAACCCATGCCTCTTCTCATGAAGGATCTTGACCCTTCTCCCCATTTGCTTGTGCCTTGAGCACACGAAATCGAATGAGGGTGTTCTTCATAAAGGGCCCTCAGCTACAGCCAGCAAGGAAATGAGGACCTCAGTTTTATAACAGCAAAGAACAGAATTATGGTGAAAACCTAATGAGCGAGAAATGGATTCTTCCTTAGAGTATCCAGAAGGGAACACAACCTGGAGACACCCTGACTTTATTCCACATCAGATCTTGACCTCCAGGTCAGGGAGACAATAAGCTGGTGCCATGTCAAGACACTGAGGATGTGGTGATTGACTATGGCAGAAGGAACAGATGTCATTCCATTTTATGGTTTCAAGTACTTTGGGTCCTCCAGAGTCTCCAGCCTGGGAGTCTCCACTGGGCTCCATGTTGACAAATCTGACTCTTCACGGGGCATCTCCAGCCATGGCTGCCTCCTCCTCAAGAAGGCACATACTTCCCTCAGAGCAGCCCTCACACCCTGCTCTGACGGGATTTCTGCTTCTTTCCCACCACCCCTGGGCCACTCGAGGACAGTGAGTTTGCTTCTGTCTTTGTGCTCCAGAGGTGCTCCCACGCAGTAGGCACTCATTACAGGTGTGTTCCATGGAGGTGACCTGAGGGTGGATGGACGCCTGTCAGGAAACCCCACCTGCAGTTTGGCCCTCAGCCACGAGGTGGCGCTGCAGGTGGCTTTGCGTGACACTTGGACAGAGGCTGCAGGTGATTCTGGAGGAGTGTGGAGTCTCTTGGTTTCTCTCCCAGAGCATCCACAGGGCAGGTAGATGTGAGAGGCAGAGAAACCCGGGGTAAGAGAATGACATCTGGAAAGTGGAGCCAGGTGAGATGCCCCGGGGGTATCCCCAGAGGATATCTGGTGAAGGCGATCCCCCACTCACTGTCTTGACAGGGTCACAGTGAAAATAAGTCCTGGCAAAGCCACTCTCCCACTCTCTTGACAGGGTCACAGTGAGGATGAATGCTGGCAAAGCCGCACTGGTTGGTGGGAAACCGAAACCATGAGACCCTTTTTTATATAATTGGGACTTTTCATTTTCATGCTCATGTTCCTGACAGGAGTCATGAGTATGTTAAATGCCAAACAAATTTCAGATGGCTAGAACATAACAGGTAGTTCATGTCTTGAAGGCTGTTTTACTACCCCTCAGCATATCAAGGACAAAGTAGAAGGCTGTTCTTCTATCTCAGTACATTGAGGACAAATCTGATAATGGACAACAATCATCCTCTGAAAGGTCACGAGAATTTTAGGCACCACATTGATTTTATCAACTAGAACCCAAGCTCATATTTCCAGCCTCTTAGAAAATCTAATCATTATGTTTATTTTACAAAGCCCACCATATGTAGTCTCATTCTTGATTGAGGAAAGTTATATTATACACTTAGGAAAGTTAAAACATATAAGTATATATTCTTCTCTTTTTATAAACCCTTTTTTACTTTATATAGGAATTTATGATGAGCATAGTTAATATTGGCGGAAAGTGGACTGATGTTTAGAACTTACTTTCTATTGAGAAAGATTATAAAGATATGAGAACTAGTGCACCTTGACTGAGAAACAAAGAAACTCTTTGAGAAAGCAGCTCAACCAGTTTTATGAGAATAAATTTAGGAATTAATTAAATTAGCTTTATAAGATATATTTTTAGAATAATATTAGAAATACTATCCTATTTAGATTTTGGGATTTAGAAATTCTTAAGTTTTTAGTTGTATGGGTTTCTGATATGTTTTGAGAATTATTTATAAATTTTAGGATATTTTAACTATAAGATTTAAGGGGACTTTTTTAGATGGGAATTTTAGATTAGAAATAAAGTAAAAGTGTACTTTAAACTTAAAGATTAATGACAGGTTAGGAGACTGAGAGTCTAGTTACATAGTTTGGCATTAGTTAATAAGAAAATAGCATATCTTGGGGAAAATAGTAAATCTTGGGGAAATCTGAAAAATGTAAATTAGTGATGCATTTTATTAATGATTTTGTACTTTTAATAATTAAATAACTAAGGGTCATATCCTGGAAAAATGGAAATTAATGTTACATTTTTTGTACCTCTAATCATGGTTAAGGAAATGTCATGTCTTGGCAAAAGTTTTAAATTGTATAATCAATGACATTCTGAATGTATAATGATGAGAAAAATTGCAATAAAAGATGACCCAGAGAAAGCTGCATTAGAGCTCTCTCTCTGGAGATTGCTCCAACGGAACGGCTCCTATCTCATCTTTTCGCCGACATCCCTCATCCTTCAGGATTCCCTGGACCCCACTAGGGCAGGACCCCGGCAGATATCCAATATGTACAGATAATTCACAAATCAGAAAATACCACCAGCTAACACACATTGGGGAACCTTCCATGTCCCTGAGGGGGTGGCAGATCCATAGCTGGGGCGGAAGTTCCACTGTGCGAATGTGTGACTCAGTGATTGGGGGCCTGGTCCCAGGGCGATATGTGCCCAGGTGAGAACTCAGGGGGTCCTGCAGTGGGAGGGTCAAGGCTTGGCTCCTTAAATTCCAGTCTCTGCTGGGGCTGAGAGAATTGCTTGGGTGGGATGGGGTCGGTTCCCACTGGGGATCCTTGAGAACCCAGTGTGTCTGACCTTGGCTCTTGATCATCCAGGGAAGAGATTTCTGAACTGAAACTGCCTCAAGGAGAGGAGAGTCAGGGCGCTCCCTCCCCAGCCCCCTGGAGACAGACCCTGAGAAGTGGAGGTGGGTGCCTAGGGGAGGGGACGGGGAGTCAGGTGCTTTCCTGGGGCTGGAGGCTGGTTCAGGTGGGGAGCACTCAGCCCTGGAGAGGATTTCCAGCCCCTGGAAGTGGAGCCTGCTTTGAAGGACTGAGAAGGGTCTCAGCAAACCCTGGGTTGGCACCCACCTTTCCACCTTCACGTCCTTCCCCTTCTGAGCTGGCCTACTCTTCTGTAGGTGGGGTGCTCACCCCTGCCTCTCAGCTCAGATTGGAGACAGCCTGAGCTGATGGACCACAAAGCTTTGGAACATGGAGGTCACCTCTAGGTCCTCATCTCCAGCCTTCACAGCTGGGCACCTGCCTGGCTCCGGGGGTGGAGCCTGGTGTCCCCTCCCTCCTGTGTGACCTTGGGCAAATCACCCAGTCTCTGTGTGTCCAATGAGGACCTTACTGGCATAGGCCTCATCAAAGTGTTATAAAAACTAAATGGTCCAGGTGTGTGGCACATGCCTGTAGTCTCACCACTCAGGAGGCTGAGATGGGAGGATTTCCTGAGCCCAGGAGTTTGAGACCACTAACTTAGTGAGATCCTGTCTTTAAACAGACAGAGGCCGGGCATGGTGGTGAATGGTAATTCCAGCAGGTTGAGAGGCTGAGGCAGGAGGATTGCAAGTTGAAAGCCAGCTTCAAGCAATTTAGTGAGGCCCTAAGCAACTTAGTGAGATCTTGTCTCTAAATAAAATATTTTTAAAGGGCTGGGGGTCTGGTGTGGTGGCACTGGCCTGTAATCCCAGCAGCTCTGGAGGCTGAGGCAGGAGGATCACGAGGTCAAAGTCAGCCTCTGAAAAGAACTCAGTGAGACCCTGTCTCTAAATAGAATACAAAATAGGTCTGGGCATGTGGCTCTGTGGTTGAGTGCCCCTGAGTTCAACCCCTGGTTCCAAAAAAGAAAAAAAAAAAACAAAAACATACAAACAAGAAACAACCCGGAAGGGTTGGGGTGCTAGAGAGAGAGAAGTGAAATAAACCATGCCTCATGCTGGTGGGCCTTGGAGGGAGTTGGAAGAAGACCCTCAGCGGACAGTTTGGGAAACCATGATTTATAGAGCTAATGGGATCTGTTGCAGAAGAATGAAGACATTATACTGTTTATCCACCCCACACCAAGTCTTCACATGGACCCAAACATGTGACACGAGAGATGTGAAGGTTGTCATCCTGGGTCAAGGTCCTTGTGATGGACCCAGTGAGGCTCATGGGCTCTGCTTTAGTGTCTAGAGACCTGTTCCACCTCCACGCAGTTTGGAAAATATTTATAAAGAACTGTCTACAGACTTAGAAGGTTTTGTTCATCCAGGTCATGGAGGTTTATCAGGATGTCCTTCTGCTCAATGCTGAGCTCACTGTCTGGGCCCATCAAGCCCCTAAGTCGCATAAGGAGGGGGCTGGAGCAGTTCCCTGATGCAGTGTGGCCTTGGCTGAATCAGAATTTGAAGGCCTGTCTTCCTGCTCTGGGGATCTTCTGCTCAGAAGTGCCATTGACAGGAAGCGGCATCCTGTACAGCAGACTGCCCATCCATCCCTGCTGTCTGTGTAGAGCATGTTCTTTGTGTGTAGATGGTTTTCTAAAGCTAATGAGCTGCTGCAGAAATCTGCTAAGAAGCCCTTGACTAGAAGGAGCTGTGACCTTGCACCGATGGGGAGGGGTGTCCCTTCTTCTACAGGGGTGGTTTTGAGAAGCTGCTGTTGAAGTATTTGTCAGGTATGAAGTCACTGAAAATTTCCTTCTTTTTTTTTGGGGGGGGGCAGGTACTGGGGATCGTACTCAGGGGCACTTGACCATGGAGCCACATCCCCAGCTCTATTCTGTGTTTTATTTGGAGACAGGGTCTCACTGAGTTGCTTAGTGCCTTGCTTTTGCTGAGTCTGGCTTTGAACTCTGGATCCTCCTGCCTCAGTCTCCTGAGCTGCTAGGATTACAGGTGAGTGCCACCACACCTGGTGAAAATGTCCTTATTCTTAAGTGCACGTATAAGGGGAGAGGGCTTCCATAAAGCAGCAGAGAACCAGGCAGCCCAGCCAGGGACATCAGAGATAGACTTCAACCATTTCTTCCTTTGAACACTCCAGGCACAGTGAGATGAAGCCCCAAGGTGGCAAAGGTGGCAGAGCCTAAAGCAAGCACACTTCTCATAAGACAGATGAGGTCCAATACTGGGTTCTCCCAACCTAGGTGCCCTTCAACAGATGAATGGATAAAGAAACTGTGGTTTGTATACACGATGGAATATTATTCAGTCTTAAAGATGAATGAAATCATGGCATTTGCGGGTAAGTGGGTGGAACTGGAGTCCACCATGCTAATTGGAATTAGCCAATCCTAAAGAATCAAAGGCTGAATGTTTTCTCTGATATGTGGATGCTAATTCACAATGGGGGGGGGGTGTAGTAGAGAGGTACTTTGGATTAGACAGAGGAGAGTAAAGGGAGGGGAGGGAGTATGGGGTAGGAAGGGCAGCAGAATGAATTGCACATTATCACCCTATGCACCTATGTTGATTTAATTCTACATCATGTAGAATTACATGGAGAATGAGAAGTTGTACTCCACTTATGTAGGAGGTGTCAAAATGCATTCTACTGTCAAGAATAACTAATTAGAACAAATTAAAAAAAATACTGGGTTCTCTCCGATCTCTTACCTCTGTGGTTCAGGAGGGAAGAGATGCACCTTTTTGGTGCTTTCTGTGAGCATTTTTAGCTGATAGGTTAGACTTTAAATTACAGGGCCTTTGGTGGTTTGGCTTAGAAAAGGCCACTTCATCTCTGTGGGGCCTTCAGGCCATTTCCTGGAGGAAGCTCTAGGACCTTTTGTAAGTTTCAAGGAATGTGGCCCCCAGGCTAAGGATCAGTTTTCTGATTGTGGGAGAAGATGGTTCTATTTTTTCTTTTCACATGGGGATGGATTGCCAGATTCTTCTAATATGGATTGGCATCACTTGGAATTTTTTTCCTGCAACATTGGAGAATTTCACATATTTGTAAAATATGCAGATACATTTTTTTTTAAAGGAAAATCTCTGCAGGTATGGATTTCCATGGAGATTTGGTTTTTGCTGTTAGCTGGGTTAAAGAGTTAACCTTAACTTGCATAAGTTTGGTAGTAAAACATTGTGGAAGTTTTCCAAAAAAAAAAAAAAAAAAAAAATTCACAATGTGAATAGGCAAGTACATTAAAGTACACGTTTGTATTTGATTCTTTCAATGTAAATGGGTTACAGTGGCTGTAGACAGGAGCTAGCTGGAGGAACAGTGATGTCTATCAGGTGTTTCCTGTTCCTAGTTTTATTTTATTTTATTTTTTGGTAAGGAGAATTAGGAAAATGCAGTTCTACAGGGGGTGCCCATGGCTCTGGTCTAGTAGCAAAGCAGCCGGCATTTCTTTTCTTTTTTTTTTTTTTGTTCCAGGGGCACTTAACCACAGAACCACAGCCCCACGTCTCCACACCCCACAGTCCTTTTTATTTTTCATTTTAAGACAGGGTCTCCCTAAGTTGCTGAGTCTGGCTTTGAATTTGGCAATCCTCCTGCCTCAGGCCCCCCACCCCCAGGGATGGGGGATGACAGGTATGTGCCCTCATGCCCTGCAGCAGCCAGCAATTTTGAAACTGAAGTTACAAATCCAGGTAAAGGATTCCAGTTTAAAGAAGAATATGTGTGAATATTTGTTGAGCATCCGCTAGTGACCTCACGGAGCATGTGTGTGGGGCCTTGGTTACTAAACCACAAGCACATGAGCTCATAGGCAAGCTGACCAGTACGCTGTCCAGGGTCACTCAAAGAATTGTTGGAAATTTACTTGCAGACATGGTTATGCCTCGGGTGTGACCCAGTCTTTCCCAGTACAGCTGCCTGTGGAACCAGCTCATCCATCTTCTAGCCTAAAAGGCACTGGACAGCACAGAAGCCCTGCTGGTCAGGAAGAGTCCAGCCCCAGGATCAGAGTCGTGACAAGCCGCCCCGCAGACAGGTATTTTCAGTTGGGTCGGGAAGTTTCGGGGTGTTCCTGAACATGCAGGAATTGTCCCAGCACCCAACATCCCAGGGTCTGTGCCCAACTATTCTCCTTGCTGCTGGGAGGAGAGCTCATTATGGGAGGAAAAAATCTTGGTTTGCAGGTCCAGCCAGGGTCCCCGGACAAGGACAATCTATTAGAAATGTCTTTCATTATATGATGTTAAATATGATATGCAATAATATATTAATAGTTTTATAATTATAAAAATATAAAGTTATATAAAATGGACTATCTAAAAATTCAATGTAATTCTTTTGTCATAGGCTTGGGATTCTATTTTTTTAAAAATATTAATTTTTTAGTTGTAGTTGGACACACTACCTTTATTTTATTTATTTATTTTTATGTGGTGCTGAGGACTGAACCCAGGGCCTCGCACATGTTAGTTGAGTGCTCTGCCGCTGAGCCACAGCCCAGCCCTTGGGGTTCTATTTTTAATGTTATCCTTGACTTCATCAGTGAGTCTCTCATTAAATATTGGAAACATTTAGAGGTTTGCCTTGAAGTATGGAGATTTTGAGAATCTCCCTTTCAGGGATGAAGGATCTTGGGGAAATTAAGGAAATAGGGGATATTAATATCCCCTATTGGAGGAGTAGCTGGCCAAAATTTCCTCCCATTCTGTAGACTCTCCCCTCATACTCTTATTTCCTTGTCTATGCAGAACCTTTTTAGTTTAATGGCATCCCACTTACTGATTGTTGGTTTTGTTTCTTGTGCCTTAAGTGTTGTTGAGGACGTTGGTGCCGGCACATATAGGTTTTATCTCTTTTCTTTTTTTGTGGGGAGGGGGTTGCTGGGGATTGAACTCAGGGGCACTCGACCACTGAGCCACATTCCCAGCCCTATTTTGTGTTTTATTTAGTGACAGGGTCTCACTGAGTTGCTTATGGCCGTGCTTTTGCTGAGGCTGACTTTGAACTCCAGATCCTCCTGCCTCAGCCTCCTGCGCCTCTCAGCGCGCCAGCTGATACTGTGTTTTCGTCAAGCAGTTGTAAGGGTTCTGGTCTAATTCCTAAGACTTTGAGCCATTTCAATTTGAAAGTGTGTGGAATGAATGGGGTGAAAGACAGGGGTGTGATTTCACTTTTCTACATATAGCTATCCAGTTCTCCCAGTGTTATCTGTTAAAAAGGCTGTCTTTTCTCCAAAATATATTTTTGGTCCCTTTGTCAACTATCAGATGGCCATAGGTTTGTGGCTTTGTCTCTGTGGCTCTTCACGTGTATTTTGGTGTAGAAAGGTCTAATTTATCAGAATCTGGGAAGGGGGACTGGAGGGTCAAGAACAATGTGAAAGGCAGTAGATACTTCTTGATGTTTTTCTTTTTTAGGGTATTGGGGATTTACCCCAGGAGCACTTTACTGCTAAGCAACATCCCCCAACTCTTTTTATTTTATTTTTTAAATAGGATCTCACCTGGCTATTCCTTTTGGGCAATTCTAGTGTTGCCACTAGGTGGCGAAATTGCCTGACTTTGGCTCAATCCCTATCTGTCCCTGGGGCCTGGAAGGAGGGGAAGTAGTAGAATCATTTCACAGTTTGAGTTGTTATTTCTTTTCTCTGTCTCATCTTTTGTTGTGAATGGCAAAGAAATGAATTTTTGAGGTAAACCACATGTCTGGCGAGTCCACTCTGGAAATTGAGGTGACAGACACTGCACTTTGTCTTTGGGCCCAGTCCTGTGAGGAGTCTTGCCTGGGTCTTGAGGAGGCGGAGCACTGTTCTGTATTGTACTGTGCTATATGCTTTTCCACCCTATCTATTTAGTCTGGTTAAGCAGACCCGAAAATGAGGTCTAACCTCAGCTCACAGAGGAGGCCACTGAGGACCAGCAAGCCATTACCAGCTTGGTGACAGGAGCAGGAATAGAATCAATGTTTATCAGGATCCCAAGTCAGGCCTCCCAGGCATGCTGAGGTCCCAAAGGAAATGTCACCTGTGCTTTCCTGTGGGGAGGTAGATGGTGGGGACCTCGCATGAGTCTGGCCTGTTTATTACTTAGTGAAGGCAGAGGGTGAGTAGGCAGTAACTAAACCTCATCTATGGTTACTGCAGGGAAGAGTTAGATTTTAAGGTGGAAATCCAATGCAATGAAAATCATTCTCGTGAACACCTTAGGGGGCTGCCATACTGGAGAGCAACATTCTATCTCTCAGCAAGTTTTCCTCCCTCTTTGGAACACACTGTCTCTCCCCCACCCCCTGCCCTCATGAGATAGTTGGCTGGTGTCCAGGGGACATGCTGTGTGTAAAATGTGTCCTATGTATTGAAACATGAGCCTCCCTTCCTGGCTGTGAGTGCTGGAGACAGTTGGTGTGATTTGTGAGCAGGTTTTGTGCATCTTTTCCCAATTCTGTGTTCAGGGTCATGATGTTGGTAGTTTGAAATCAGCCATCGTTGGGGTATGAGTCCCACAGTAATTGGAAGACACCAGAAATCAGGTTTTGTTTTTGTTTTTTTTTTTCCCCTCCAGAAAAGCCAGCTGCCAAATGGTTACCTGCACATCAGTACCCAGTGGGCAGCAGGAGCTCACACCTGAGAGACAGGAGGGGGCAGGGATGGACCTAGGTGCCCTGTGGTTTATAACTCTTACCTCATACTTATTTGGGGGCCTCATTAGGATTATTTCAGTTTGAGTTGTTATTTCTTTCCTCTGTCTCACTTTTGTTTAGAGGAGGAGAAATATTTTCAGAGACAGGATCTCAGAAAAATCAGTAGTTAGGAAACCACAGGCCCTGAGTGGACAATTATGTGGAGCCTTTCAGTAAGGGCCTGTGTGGGGAGAAACAAGAATGAGAAGGGCACAGGGGGACCTCAGCTAGAGAGCAGACAGGCAATGTGACGCAAGGGGGCAAAATTGTGTCATATGCAGTCCAAGGGAGAAACAAAGAATGTTCACAAGCTTCTGCCCCTTTCAATGCTTTATTCACTCAAATCACTCAATACAATTCACTCTATAGGTTCTTAATCAAGAAAATGACAGTCATTAATGCTAGGTACTGCAATAGGCATGATCCATTCACAGCAAACAATTCTAGATTAATTAATTCACAGCAAACAATTCTAGATTAATTCTATGCACTGCAGAACACTTAATCATGACAGGCTAATGTCAGACATTCCCTCTGCATGCTGAGTTCAAAAGTCTCAAGACCTTAGGCTTTATATGCAGCAGATGTACATCCACTCAGATTGCGGTGAACCAGGTCTGGAACCAAGACAGGCTTTTCCTGGGTTGGAATGGATGACCTGTTGAGGAGAGGGTCATAGGGAGGAGTTGTGGCTCTCACCAGGGTCCAGACAAGGTGGTAGAGTTTGAGAGCAGTGAGGATAATGCAGAGGATTAGGAAACAATGACAAGTGATGGGATGTCAGGTCCTCATCAGGCTCTCCAGTCCAAGTGCATCCTTGTTTCAACTGGCTAAATCCCTGCTCATCAGCTCTATTATTTATAATATATATTTATAAAATTTTGGGGCTTTTGACCCTCTTGAAATCCTTATCAGCTACCACTGGTTTTCTCAGTTACATCATTTACCCTGGGGTCAGAAACATCTGGTCTGGTGATCTCCACCCTCATCTCCTGCCTTTCCCTCTTATCTTTCCAGGACAGCCTGCCAGAGTTTCACTCTGTTTACCAGGGTGACAGGAAGTAACTTGTTTGAGGCCACACTGGAGGGCTCTGTGGGTGTGCCTGCATGATAAAAAAAGTTTTGAAGCAATTATCTGATTACCTAGAAGAAATGGATTAATTCTGGTAACATACAAACTACTGAGGCTGAATCACAAACAGATAGAAAAATCTGAATAGATCAATAATGAATAAGGAGCATAAATCAATAAAAAATGTCTCCCATCAAAAATTTTAAAAAAGCTCAGGACCAGATGATTTCACTGGTAAGACTATGAATATTAGTGAAGAAATGACACCATCTATCTCAAACTCTCAAAGAATGAAGAAGGGGGAACACTTCCCAACTCAGTTCCCAAGGCAAGGATTCCACTAATACCAAGGCCAGGCAAAGACATAGCAAAAACAGAAAATTGTAAGTCAGTATCTCTGTTAATCATATAATACTGACATAGACAGTAAGAATGGGAGACAGGCTGAGAAGAAAACAGAATTGGGTGAGAGATCTCATAAAATTCACAGGAAAACCAGCGGCTATGTATCCACGGTGGAGTGACCCAATGTCAGAACCCTTTTAACATGGCTTCTGAAGGGACAGAGGAACAAGGAGAGGGCAGCAGGTGGCCAAGAGGCATCTCAGCTGGGGGAGCAATGGGCAACTGGATGAGGGGCTAATGGGAGGTCCTCACAATAGTTCCCCATCTGGTTTGACTGTAAGATGATAATAGTAGTTAATAGAGGAGAGAAAAAGCTGTGTCCTACAGTCATTCTCAGGAGAAAGGGAGGACTGACTCATATCAGAGGAAGTTGACCCCAGAGCAGACAATGACCAGGGAAAGTGGGATCAGGAAGGTTGGAGGAAACTTGTGAAGGTTGAGGTCAACCAGCTGGTCCCACTGCAACTCGCCCACACACAGCACAGCAGTGCCAGATCCCACTGCTAATAATGGATGGTGCCTTCAGGTGGGAGAAGAGTTCACCTTCCTCCCCAAGTGCCATGGTGCACAGGAAGGAACCCGGCACAGGCAGTAGAGGGGGAGGAGGCAGTGGGCAGCATGAAAGCATCCAGGGGCACATCCTGGGCTGGGGCCAGGGAGAGGGTTAGGTGGGGTCAGTTCCACAAAACGGGGGAGAGCTGAGAACAAGCCATGGCTTAGGGAGCTCTGCTTCCTTGACCTCACCACTAAGTGCCAGGAACAGCTGATGCTGGATTCACTCTGCCTTTCCACCAGGATTTTTGGACAATAAAATAATCACCGCATCTGAGGTGCTGAGTGATGGATCTGATTGATCAGGTGCTTGATTAACTGCCCTGGGGTCAGCAGAGGAAGGAGCCCAGGGCAAAGCCAGGGTCTGGATGGGACTATTGACAGAGACTGGGAACAGCAGTCGGTGAGAGCCTAGTGACAAGTGCAGCCCTAGCACGTGGGTGTGGGCACCAGTGGAGACTCTGGTAGAGTGGAGGACAGGGGCTTAGGCCCAGCAGGGGCAGTGGGTGGAGATGCAGGGCTGGGCACTGGCAGGTAACAATCATCGTGGAAGCCAGGGTCACAAGGGTCCTAAGGTGAGGACTGAAATGAGATGATCAGGGGCCTGTGGCAATACCAGATATGAAATTATGCTACAGAGCTGTAGCAACACAAAGAGCATGGCATTGGCATCAACACTGACACCAAGACCAATGGAACACCACAGAGGACACAGAGTCAAATCATCTGCCTAGGGCTGTCTGACATTTGACAAGGTGCCAAAAGTATATCTTGGAGAAAAGACAGCCTTTTTAACAGATAGTGCTGGGAAAATTGGATAGCTTTATGTAGAAAATGAAACTAGACTCCTGTCCTTATCCTGCACAAAACTCAAACTGAAATGGCTCAAAGTCTTAGGAATGAGACTTTGAGCCATTTAGGACTGCTGGAAGGAAACATGGAGTCGACATTCCATCATAAAATCACTGGCTCCAGCTTCCCTAACAAGTCCCCAAGGCACCAGATATAAAACCAGGAGTCAATAACTGGGGGGCCATACAAATAAAAAGTTTCTGCACAGCTAATGAAACAAGAGAATAAAGACAGACTACAGAATGGGAGAAAATTTGGGCCAGCTGTTCCTGATAGGGGACTAGTACCCAGGATATAAAAAGAACTAAAAAGTCTTGACACACACAAACATACACACACAAACACACACACACACACACACATACACAAACACACATACCCATACACACACTTGTACAATGCAATCAACTAATGGGCAAAAGAACCAAACAGAAACTTCTCAATCGAATAAATGCAAACAGCTTGCAAATTATATAAAAAAATGCTCAACATCTTTGGCAATCAGGAAAATGCAAATCAAAATTACACTAAGATTTCCTCTATCTCCAGTCACAATGTTGTAAGAATGTGAACAATAATAAATGCTGGTGAGGATTTGGAGAAAAAGTTCACTTGTACATTTTTGGTGGGACTACAAACTAGTACAATCACTCTGGAAAGCAGTATGGAGGCTCCTCAAAAAACTAGCAATGGAACCATCATGTGACCCAGCTATCCCACTCCTTGGTAGATCTTCCAAGATATCTAAATTCAGCATACTATAGTGATACAGCCACCTCAGTGTTTCTATCAGCACAGTTCACAACAGCTAAATGTTGTAATCAACCTAGATGCCTGTCATTAGATGAGTGGATTAAGAAATTGTGGTGTATACATATGCTGGAATTCTAATCAGCCGTAAAAAAGAATGAAATGATGGCATTTTGCTGGTAAATGGATGGAAATGGAGAATAGCATGCTAACTGAAATAAGCCAGCTCAGAAACTCAAAGGTCAAATGTATTCTCTCATATGAGGAAGCTAGACTAAAACCAAGGGAAGAGGGAGAGAAGAATAGGATAACATAAAGAGCCAATCAAATATGAATTAATAGATGAGCAAAAGGAAGTCGAGTAGGGCAGAGGAAGGAGAGTGGGAGAGGGGAGAGAGGATGGGGGAGAAGGGAGGGTCATGAACTGAAATCAATTTCCATGCATGTGTGAATTTGTTGGGATCAACTCAACTACAATGTATAACTCTAAAGCTCTAATAAAAAAGAAAAAGAAAAAAATGTCAAGGCCTCTATGGACATCTTGTTCTCCAGGCTTTTGTTTTTCTTGTATATATATATATATATATATATATATGTATGTATATATATAAAACTAGCGATTGAATCCAGGGGCACTCTACTGCTGAAGTGCATCCCAACCCACTTTTTTATGGTTGGCCTTGAACTTACTAACCTCCTACCTCAGCTGCCTGAGTAGCTGGGATTACATGTGGTGGTCACCATGATCAGCCCTAGCTTTACAGAAGAGGGCTGATAACTGCTCTGGTGGCTTCAGAACTGAGAGGGGATGATGTGAGGTGGCGCAAGCAGCTTTGGAGTTTTCTTTTAGAAGTCAGGTCATATTGAAGTCTGGTTGGTGAAGAATAGGTTGTAAAATCATCTGGGTAAGGGTGATTCTAAGACAGAGAAACAAAAATCATGAGTACTGAACAAACATTGCAGTGTCTGGAACATGTCAATGAATATCATAAGGATGACAGAAGTCAATATTTTCTCACCCAGAGGTGTGAGGGCTGAGAAGTTTTCCCCATAATAAGGCCAGAGTGAACCAGAACTTTATTTGGGAATGTAAATCTTTAACATCTTCAGAGTTATCAGGAATATAAACAAAACATTTATCTTTTAATGTTATAGATGTTCATGTCCATGAACTGTAGTTAAGTTACTTCATGTCATCTGATCTTGTAAAATCTTTCTACTGGTATGACCTCTGTGTCTACTAGAGATCCCTTTATTTCGGTTATTTAGGGCTATATAATCATGTTAGCAAATATTTATCCTACCTGTGTAGGAGGTTAGGAAGATCTGTAGGCCTTTAAACTGACTAAAACTTCTGACTCGGCCATTTCACTTGAGAGTTATTAGGCATTCCTTCTAAGAATCTCTTTTTGTAGGTTCCAGTCTACTTATTTTTTCTTTTTTTTTTTGGGGGGGGGGACTAACATAAGTGTATATCTTAAGTAAGTTACACTTAACTATTACTATTTATCTTTTAAATGCCCAGGAATGGCTGTGTTTTGGTTTTAACTATTTTTGCTAGATGTTGAAAATGAAGCAGGTCAAACTGTTGTTTCTGTATATTGTTAAGACTAAGCTGAGCTTCCATGGAGTCACTCTTGGGGCAACTTGAGAGTACATGACATATGGATCCACACACATATGGACAGACAACACAACACACAATGTGCACACATATAAAAGTAAAGGCCTTGTAGCTTTTCACAGATGAATCTCCATTGCAATGTGGCAGATGTTTAAAAACTTCATAATTGAATAAAAATAGGATTGATCAGGGAAAAATTAAACTAGGTGCATAGGACCAAAATGATGAGCTCAAAAAATGTGAAATTTAAGAAAAAACAAGGGTTCTAGAAAAAACGACATGGCTGGTAACCATTTTAGTCAAGTACCATACAATTTACTTTTGGGTTTAGTCTAATATGAGTTCAGGCAAAAGAAGCTTTTATCTTTTTTGTGGGGTGGGCAGGTCTCAGTCTCCAACTGAGCTTGCAGGCTTCTGCCATTTGCATTTCAGTGTAAGTCCCGCCTGAGGTCTACAAGGAGCTGGGAGAAACTGCTGGTTTGAGCAAAAACCTCATGCCTAAGACACTTGTTTTAACCATTTTAGTTGGTAATCAGATAGGTTTAGATGAAAATTATCACACCGTAGTTCTTATTGTGTTTAAGAACAAAGCGATGTTAAGTTTCTTAATGAGATAAGCCACTGACTGTTGAGCTGGTCCATTTCCTTGTGTGACCATACCTAGGGTTTTTCCTTCTCTCTCAAGTGACAAACTGGTTAAATTTTGCTCCAAAACCTGTTCATTATTCAAGGGGAATAAGCCTTTTGGTAACACACTGTTCAGATATTTCTAAGAGGTCTAAAGTAAGAGGTGAGAACAGAAAAGCTGGTGCTTGTATTCAAGGGGAAACTGACCTCTTGGTTCCCTACAGAGAAGGAGGAGAAGCATACCAGGGGCATTTGAGGCTATAAGTTCTGAAATATCTCAATATAAAAATACACTGAGTACATCTGAGCACAGGAAAAGTAATGGGAGATTTTAAACTGGCTTGTGAAGGTTAACTATGTGAACAGAGAGAACCTGGATGTTTTTCTTACTAAATACCTCATGTCTTTTAGTCCTACAATGGGAATTGCTAGAGTTTCTGGTTGGACAAAGGAAGGGGAGCACTCAGGGGGGATTGGATGTTGGGGGTAAGAGGGAATCCTCCTGAGAGTCCTGCTGAGCTCACACATTAGAGGCAGCATATTGTGCATCCAACTTAGTTTTTGACTGTTAAGACTCCTTATTAATTATGTTATCTCTGACAGATCAACTTCCAACTGCAAGATTGTACAATACTTCAGAAAACCATTTGAAAAAACAAACTGTTACAGTAAAACACCATCTTTTTTAGACACATTTACAACTATTGGTGATCCATTCAGCCAAGATCATTCCCAAAAAAACAACCTATAAGACCAACACATATTGCCCATGTCTTAAAGGGCCAGAAAGAGATACAAAGCAAAAACACAATGACAGAGAGGATCTCCAAAGTATGCCTGACAGAGAGAAAATTTTTAAACACAGAGACCAGATAGGGGGAAAGTCTCCCCAAGTTCCTAACTCCCCAACCATGACACCTACACCAGTGGCCCCAAGATGTCCCCATGAGGGGACCAGATGCTCTCACAAAAGGGGAACCAGAATTGTAGAATCAATGCCGCGACTTTACTGTATTGTTTCCTTTTTAAAGCCAAATAGAAGTCTTGGTATCTTACAGTGAAACAGAAATAAACTTTCATGACTTTGTGACGAGATGGCTCCCAATCTTAACATGGAATTAGGCTGGGTTCATCAGCACTCCTTGTGCCTGATCTTTGTTTTTCTTCTATTTGGCTCTTGGTGGCAAACACACTGTTGTGCAGGCTCCTTTGTTGTTGCTTTTTGTCTTGTGGTACTGGGGATTGAACCAGGGGCTCTCTGTGTCTTTGGATACTACATCATACCTTAGGGTAGGATGGCTGGCACGTTGAAAATGTGAGATGTGGTGTTCAGAAAAGTCCCTGGCACCTGTCAGATGGAATATCTATTGACTGACCATTGTGCCCTTAGTTTCCAGCCATTATCCTGCTGCCCTCTGTAGGATCCAATCCCCTAACCCTGCCCCAACCCCACAATCTAAACAGTTCCAGAGGCCTGCAGAACAGAAGAAACAGCTTGTGTTTTCCTGAGCACCAACAAGAGCTCAGAAGCCACGAGGCCTCTCCGTCAAAGCTGAGTGCAAATATTGGTGGTTACCACTCTCCATTACAGTTTGGTGTTTTTTTGACCACAGTTACTCCTGTAGGCAACTGACAGTTGAAGTTCTTGGACTATCAGACAATAAATGCATTATAGAATGGGATAAGTGCAAAGGAAAACCATGAAACTCAGGAGGGCTTAGCTCAGGCTTGCTTGTAAGAGGGAGATTCTGTGCTGGCCACAGGCTGGCATTGGGATCAGGGCTGCCTGGGCAGAGGTGTTCACTCAGTGGGTGTGGGCAGGTGTAGTTACCTGAGACAAGCTGGCTCTGCCTGCAGGAGGGGGCTTGCCAACAGATGTCAAAAACCAGATGTCCATCCAGTCTCCCGTCATAAGTACATTTATTCTGAAATTTCCTAGAGTGAGTGAGGTTGCCTCTGTGAACTCTGGTCGGCTTCCTAACACTGGCCTGTAACTCTGCCCTCAGAGTAGGGAAGCTCCTCCTCTTGATGGATTCCCCTTTCTTTTGTTTCCTCTGCAGCTGAAGTGGCCGGCAGGAAGCCAGGATGGGACAGTGCTCACAAGTCCCCCACCTCTGCTGGACCACCAGGCTCCTGGGAGTCATTAGCCTTCTCTGTGAGTAGCTGGATTTCCTGGAAGGGAGGGAAATTGGGGATGTGGGACAGCTGGGACCCTTCAGTCCTGGGGGGCTGTTGGGCTCTGATACCTTTGGGAAACAAAAAGAGAAATCCGCACTGTTATAATTCACCAGTGCAGTGTTGGTAGAGCCCAGGATGAACGGAAAAAGCAAAATGGCCTTTTGGTGGTGAGGACCTGGGACCCTGGGCTTGGGCAGCCCTGGCTGCATGAGGGACCATAGCCAGGGAGCTGAGGCCACCTGGACTGCAGCAGCAGGGAGAGGCTGGAGCTGCCTGGGGACAGGGAAGGAGACAGACCAAGAGCCTGTTCCTGGGGCACAGGGTGAGGATGCAGCACCCCAGCCTGGGCCCCCAGGGTCCTCAGGGCCTCTGCAGCTCTTCTGTGAGGGCCCCAACCAGAACCCTGGTGTCTGAGCCGGAGGAAGCTCCTCTGGTCTGCGCTCCTTTGCTGAAATGTACCTTGATGCCAGCAACCTCAGATGGAACCTTGCTTATCTCATCACTGTTCCTGGAAAAACCCTGGAAAAACAGGAGGCACCATCATTTGAGGAAAGATTGAGCAAACTGAGCAGTATCTGGGGCTCCCATGCATGGGGTGTCATGGAGGCTAAGGAAACAGTGCACCAGTGTTCTGGGAAGAATGTCCAGTTTCCATGAGGAAGATGCCTGGATCCTCCTCAGCAAGATCCAGGGAACCGAGCATCATGAAGTCCTTATTTTATAAAAGTACAAACAGCAGGGTGGGGCTGGGGCTGGGGCTGGAGCTCAGCAGTAAACCACTTGCCTAGCATGTGTGAGGCACCGGGTTTGATCCTCAGCACCACATAAAAATAAAATAGAGGTTATTGTGTCCACCTACAACTAAAAAAAAAAAAAAAGCAAAAACCAAATATTTATTCAACACCCAAAAGGACAAGCTGCCTGTTAAACTGAGGGTGTCTATGTACCACATGGCTATGGTTACACTGAACATGTGGAAGGAAACAATGGAGGGTAACACAGGTTTCAGGAGTAGGTAAAATTGTTCAGGAAAATATGCCAGGTGAGAGAGGATGGGAGGTTCAACAGAGGGCTGAAAAGTATATTCTGAAAAACAGAAACTTAAAAAAAAATACACTGATGGTAACTATGGGCCACATATCACATTTATGACATAATAGAATGTTTGTATGTAGAAGGAAATCAACAGCTAACAAACATAACATGACCTACTGAATTGAATTTTGGTGACAGCTTTAAAAATGTTGATATTAGCTTTTTCTAATTGTACTTATTAGTGGGATTCATTGTAAAATCATGTACATAACATGATTTGTTCCAGATAATTCCCTAGTACTTCCTCTTTTTCTTCTCCCTCCCCCTCTTCCAACTTTCTCTACTGTTCTGGTCTCCTATTTCAATGTATGAATGTATTATAATCATACATAAAAGTGGGGTTCATTGTGGTATATTCATTCATACATGCATATGGCATAGTTTAGTTCATTTTTCTTGTACTATTCTGTTGTGTTCCTTGACCAAACACTCAGGATCACTCCTGTTGAACTGGGCTACACGAAATCACCACACAGAGACAGAGAAATACCTTTTTCTTTGGCTTCTCTGACCTTAGGGGTCCTGGGAGAGAGAGAGAGAGAGAGAGAGGGAGAGAGAAAATGCTGAACACTTTTATTGGGAAGAAGCCATTCAAATGAGGCAAGAGGTCAGGTTTCAGGGGGTGGAGTCTAGCTTCATGATGTCTGCTGTCAGTAGGTTGACCAACATCCATGGAGGCCATGCTCATCTCATGACCTGTGTAGGGATCATGGCAGAGAGAGCAAAAAGATCAGAGCAAGGCCCACCAAAACAGAGGGGCAATGTCGGTTCAGTCCACTTTGTGCACTTAGTGCCCACAGTTCACACACACATACAGCCCATGGCTGGCTGGCCACATCTCCACACTTTCATCACTCAAGGCTAAGGGGCACTCGGTTCCTATGTGGCAGCTCCCGATATAGTTCCCCTTTCTTAATATTTTTAAAAAGGGCAATTGGGGAATTATATCTTCCAGACACTGGAATCTCGATCCGAAGTCATCATGATCTACTATTGAAACGCAAAAAGGATTAATAGAAAACATATTATCTTAATAACATAATCAACCTGGAAGTTCCAGGTTATTATTATTATTCTGCCAAACACTCATCAGGAGATTCTTTATCTTTTCCAAATTGCATGAGAAACATTGTGTTTGGCCATTGTAACATAAATATTTTTATTTAGCATGGCATTTAAGCCTTTACAAACCATAGAGCAGAGAGCTCATTCACAACATTGATGACAGTCACTTGTAGAGCATTTTAATTTAGTTTCAATTCTTTCATTATCACTTATCTGAGTATGAAGGATCTTGGAAGTAATTTAAGCTTGCCTAGGTCTGGTTAATTGACATGCACTTGTTTCAAAGCCTGAACATTAACTACAGCATATTATAGCTCTGAAATATTAGCTGGCAATAACCTGTGATAGAGTAAGATAAGTTGTATTCTTATAGGCTACAGGATATTCATCTTCCTTTTTCTTAATTCTCACATTTAAGGAGTCTATTAGGTCTGTCAGTAATATAAATATTTTGAAGGTAGAAGTCAAACATCAAAACATCCTTTTGGGTGCCATCTCTCTGAGGGTGAGGGTATTATTACCAATAAACCTCCAGAGATTATGGCATCCTTGCACAATCATGGTTGTCAACTCTGGGAGCCAGTCTAAAATATACCCAATATCTCTAGACACCTTATGTTGCAGTGCCAAGACATTTGCATAATCTATCCTCTTAGCAAAGGTGTCAATTTCTACTGTAGAATGATTAGGGCAACAATATATTGGTAGATAGTTTAATAAATAACTGACCTGTATAAGAAAAATCTATTTTAATAATCTTTCTGACAATTTTCCAGATAGGTCAATATAGTCTTCATCTCTAAGGACCAGCATGATTGGCTGGTTTAAGTTTCTTATATGTGGTCTTTTTCTCAAAAGATACTCCCAGACAGCCTGTTTATCATAGGATCAACATATAGGTCTAACTGACCATTATAGTCAGTACAGTTAATCTAGTTTCATTGATGGACTTTCCAGTCCCCTGAAATGCACGTTAAAATTGGACCTGAGAAATGGGTCCATAGAAGTTTGTTCATGGCTTTTACTTACCTGACACTCTGGTGGAGCTGCATGGTTGTAAACTCTGCAGTTGGGAGATTTACTTCCTGTGTCAGGTTTTTCAGTCATTTTCATGATGACAAGTTTCAACTCTATCTTTGGAAATCTGATTTAATGTACTGAATCATGTTCAGTAACAGTAAAGCTCTCAATATTACAATTAAGAAAAAATTTTAAAATATTTGGTAAGATCTAATATGTGTCTGTAGGGTCTTGTTTTCCCCATTTTCTTTATTTGAAAGATTGGTATAAATCATAATATAATTAGTTTAAATTATAAGGAGCCCTCAATCTCTTCTTGAGAGGTCATAATATCTCAGAATATTATCCTTTAAATAGCTGTCCCAATTGTCCTTTTAGAAAATATGATTAAGGTTACTTCCCACTGTGGGGAGTAGTATATAAATCTCACCATATTTTTAGTGGATAATAAGTCCAGTCAGATAATTTATATAATACCAATGAATTTCCAACAAGTTTTGCAACTTCCATTGTTTAAAACCCATGTACAACCTTAATTTGGAGAACATCAGTCCTAACAAAATATTCTCTCAAATCTCACAACAATCCAACAAACAAAAGTTATATGCAAGAATCAGCAGTGTCTTTGAATCATCAGATTTAGTCTCCTATCTTTAGTATTTTCCCTTGTAGCACATGCCACTTTAGAAGTGAGTTTTAATGGCAGATGCCAGTGTTATCATCAGATCTTAAGGCAGTCTGCGTTTGGCACCCAGACCAGGTTGTTTAAGGGTTAAAGGCACTGCTGTGCAGATGTGGTCTGCAAACATTGCCCAGGAGGCCTTGTTGCAGCTGTGCCCTTTAGACCAGCTGATGAAAGCCTCTGCCAGACCTTGAAGTTCCTGTTCAGCACAAAACACTAGCTTCCCTTAAGGACCCTCTTACAATGCTGGAAGGGGGACACAAACACTGTGGTGACCACAATGACCTCATCAAATCCCTGAGGATGCTCTAAAATACAGGCTGTCAGAGCACCCAATTGCACTGTTTCCCCATGGGATAGCAGGCTGTTTCTCTGGGTACTGCATTAAACAGAGCACTTAAATGTACTGACCACCACTGTACTGACACCCAGCAAGTGCCTGCTGTCCATGCACAGAGAAACCAACAGGGCACCAGGTTTTGCAAGAAGAAAGAACTTCACAGTCGCTCCCCTGACAAGGAGAGAGGAGGTATACTCTGTCTCCCCAGGGAGCAGGAAGAGACTTAAGGCAGGGATGAGAAACAGAAGGCCAGGTGGCCAGAATCCGGAATCTTGGTGGCATGGTCCACACCAGGTGCCCTGGGCCTGGTGCAACCTCTGGGTACTTTATAAGTGCACTGGTCTCTCTGATCCCATGCTCCCTCCTGCAGCTGTGGCTGCACCCTGGCTTCTTTTTTTTATTTTTTATTGTTGGTTGTTCAAGACATTACATAGTTCTTGATATATCATCTTTCACACTTTGATTCAAGTGGGTTATGAACTCCCATTTTTACCCATATACAGATTGCAGAATCACATCAGTTACACATCCATTGATTTACATATTGCCATACTAGTGTCTGTTGTGTTCTGCTGCCTTTCCTATCCTCTACTATCCCCCCTCCCCTCCCCTCCCCTCCCCTCTTCTCTCTCTACCCCCTCTACTGTCATTCATTTCTCCCCCTTGTATTATTTTTCCCTTTCCCCTCATTTCCTCTTGTATGTTCTTTTGTATAACCCTGAGGGTCTCCTTCCATTTCCATGCAATTTCCCTTCTCTCTCCCTTTCCCGCCCACCTCTCATCTCTGTTTAATGTTAATCTTCTTCTCATGCTCTTCGACCCTACTCTGTTCTTAGTTACTCTCCTTATATCAAAGAAGACATTTGGCATTTGTTTTTTAGGGATTGGCTAGCTTCACTTAGCATAATCTGCTCTAGTGCCATCCATTTCCCTGCAAATTCTATGATTTTGTCATTTTTTAATGCAGAGTAATACTTCATTGTGTATAAATGCCACATGTTTTTTTAATCCATTCGTCTATTGAAGGGCATCTGGGTTGGTTCCACAGTCTTGCTATTGTGAATTGAGCTGCTATGAACATCGATGTAGCAGTGTCCCTGTACCATGCTCTTTTTAGGTCTTTAGGGAATAGACCAAGAAGGGGAATAGCTGGGTCAAATGGTGGCTCCATTCCCAGCTTTCCAAGAAATCTCCATACTGTTTTCCAAATTGGCTGCACCAATTTGCAGTCCCACCAGCAATGTACAAGTGTACCCTTTTCCCCACATCCTCGCCAGCACTTGTTATTGTTTGACTTCATAATGGCTGCCAATCTTACTGGAGTGAGATGGTATCTTAGGGTGGTTTTGATTTGCATTTCTCTGACAGCTAGAGATGGTGAGCATTTTTTCATGTACTTGTTGATTGACTGTATGTCCTCCTCTGAGAAGTGTCTGTTCAGGTCCTTGGCCCATTTGTTGACTGGGTTGTTTGTTATCTTATTGTCTAATTTTGGAGTTCTTTGTATACTCTGGATATTAGGGCTCTATCTGAAGTGTGAGGAGTAAAGATTTGTTCCCAGGATGTAGGCTCTCTATTTACCTCTCTTATTGTTTCTTTAGCTGAGAAAAAACTTTTTAGTTTGAGTAAGTCCCATTTGTTGATTCTAGTTATTAACTTTTGTGCTATGGGTGTCCTATTGAGGAATTTGGAGCCCGACCCCACCGAATGTAGATCGTAGCCAACTTTTTCTTCTATCAGACGGCGTGTCTCTGATTTGATATCAAGCTCCTTGATCCATTTTGAATTCACTTTTGTGCATGGTGAGAGAAAGGGATTCAGTTTCATTTTGTTGCATATGGATTTCCAGTTTTCCCAGCACCATTTGTTGAAGATGCTATCCTTCCTCCATTGCATGCTTTTAGCCCCTTTATCAAATATAAGATAGTTGTAGTTTTGTGGATTGGTTTCTGTGTCCTCTATTCTGTACCATTGGTCCACCCTCCTGTTTTGGTACCAGTACCATGCTGTTTTTGTTACTATTGCTCTGTAGTATAGTTTGAAGTCTGGTATCGCTATACCGCCTGATTCACACTTCTTGCTTAGCATTGTTTTTGCTATTCTGGATCTTTTATTTTTCCATATGAATTTCATGATTGCTTTCTCTATTTCTACAAGAAATGCCGTTGGGATTTTGATTGGCATTGCATTAAACCTATAGAGAACTTTTGGTAATATCGCCATTTTGATGATATTAGTTCTGCCTATCCATGAACAGGGTATATTTTTCCATCTTCTAAGATCTTCTTCTATTTCTCTCTTTAGGGTTCTGTAGTTTTCATTGTATAAGTCTTTCACCTCTTTTGTTAGGTTGATTCCCAAGTATTTTATTTTTTTTGAAGATATTGTGAATGGAGTGGTTGTCTTCATTTCCATTTCAGAGGATTTGTCACTGATATACAGGAATGCCTTTGATTTATGCATGTTGATTTTATATCCTGCCACTTTGCTGAATTCATTTATTAGCTCTAATAGTTTCTTTGTAGAGCCTTTTGGGTCTGCTAGGTATAGAATCATATCATCTGCAAATAGTGATAATTTAAGTTCTTCTTTTCCTATTTTTATGCCTTTAATTTCTTTCGTCTGTCTAATTGCTCTGGCCAGCGTTTCGAGAACTATGTTGAACAGAAGTGCACCCTGGCTTCTAACCCAGGTCCACAAGTCCCTGTTCTGGTTCCTCAGCTTCTTGTCCTTGGAGACTTTTGGTTCCTCTCAGCTCTCTAGGTCTGCAGCTGCATCCTGAAAAAGCAACTTGCAAACAGTTTTTAGAAACAAGGAGGTTGTGGTGTATGGCCCATTTTCACACCCAGAATTACATATTTCAATATGTTAAACTCTGATTAGGCTGGATGACCACAGTGCTAAAGAATATTTCTATTTTGCTCATTAATTAAAGAGGGGACCATGGGATGTTACAACCCCTTCAAAAGAAGAATGAAGGGCACCTCAGGCAAGTGGGAAGGTTGAGAGGCATTTATGAATAGATGCCCAGGCTCACAGGGCTGGAGTGTCTCTGGGCACATGTCATTTCCAGTGCTTACCTTGGGATGGGGCACAATTTGCTTTCATTTGAAAACTCCACAACTTGGATAATTGTTTTCAATGTAACATATGATACTTTTGTATTATAGAATAACTCAAGAAGGGGAAGATGGGCAACCAGCATTAATAATATAAAATTTAAAAACTTCATTCAAGCCTGGTATAACAAGTCCTCCCCTCCACCTTCCCACCTGACTCCTGGATGCACAGGGGTCCTGTGGGGCTTGGTGATGGTGCCTGCATCACAGTGAATTTCCTTTTAAACTCGACTTTTATAAACAGGAACGTCCTGGCTGGACCTTGACACCTACAGGCACCAAGGAGATTGAAGCCACAGGATGTCTGACTCCTGCATCCCATCCCTGTACTCAGGAGGAGACCCCCAAGAGGGGCAGCTAGATGGGAGAAAGGGACACCAGCCTGGAACTGGGAATGTGTGCTTCTGACCCTAGGGTGCTGGGCCAGTAATGCTCATCATGATAACAACAGCAGCGAATGGGAACAGCACAGTTATTGAATACTGTGCCCAAAGCTCTTTCTGCTTAAATCTAAAGAAGAATTCAATGAAGTAAGCACCATCACTCCCATTTCACAGATGAGAAAACTGCAGACAGAGAGGTTAAGTAACTGTTCAAGTTCACACAGCCAGAAGATGGGGGACCTAGATTAACTCTGACTTCACTGAGGTGAAGTCCAACCTTGTAACCACTCTTTATACCATCCAGCCGTGGGACCTAGCTGAAACCAACTTAATTTTGGTTGATTGAAACCTAACCATAAATGTTGACACCACAAAAAGAACTTGGAGAAAACTAGTAAAAATGAGAAACATACTTTTGAAGGGAGGTCTATCCTTTTAAGCAAGATATGAAACTAATAAATACTAAAAAAATATTTTGATACCTTTCACTTCATGAAATAACATTTTGGCCCCTGGGTAAAATTAAACTGTAATAGATTTAATGGAATTCTTACAAAATTCCAGTGAGATTTTTCACAGAAAAAAAAAATTCTCCAAAAAATTTGTATGGAATCAGAAAAGACCCCAAATACCAAAAGCAAAAAGAATAAAACTGAATCTCATTCCCTGATTTGAAAATACAATATTACTATAATCGAAACAGCAGGGTTCTGGCACACAAAAAGACCCATTAACCAATGGAAAAAGAAGAAATTCCATAAATAAACCCAGTGTTTACAGTCAGTTGATGTGATGTTTGACAAATGTGCTAAGAATATACAATGGGGAAAGGACAGTGTCTTCAGTAAATGCATATGGGAAGATGGGAGGAATAGAGGAACTTTAGACAGGACAAAGGGGAGGGAGGGGAAGGGAGGGGACTTGGGGGTAGGAAAGATGGTGGAATGAGATGGACATCATTACCCTAAGAACATGGATGAAGATGCGAATGGTGTGACTCTACTTTGTGTACAACCAGAGACATGAAAAATTGTGCTCTATATGTGTAATATAAATTGAATTGCATTCTGCTGTCATATACATAACATATTAGAATAAAAATTTTAAAAAGAGAAAAAACAACTCAAAATGGATAAAAGACTTAATCATAAGGTTTTCAACTCTAACACCTCTAGAAGAAAGCATAAAGGAAAACTTCCATGAGCTTGGGTGGTAATGTCTTGAATAGAATTCCCAAAGCACAGACACCAAAAGCAAAAATTGACCGAATTGCATCAAATTAAAAACTTTCTGCACAGCAAGGGAAACCACAGAGTGAAGAGACAGCCCATGTCTTGGGAGAGAATATTTGCAAAGCACACATCTGATATGGGGCCAATGGCCCTAATGTATAAAGAACTAAGTAACTCGATAGAAGGAAACAGGTAACTTGATTTAAAGTTTTGAACAGATACTTCTCAAAGAAGAGAAATGAATAGCCAATGGATCTATAAAAACGAATAGCCAACATTTTTGATCATCAGGGAAATGAGAATTTTAAACAGGGAGATATCAGTCACATCTTTAGCTTGGCTGTTATTACAATGATGGATGTTAATAAGCACTGGCAAAGATAGGCAGAAAATGAACCCTCAGACTCTGTTGGTGGGAATGTAAATTAGTGTCGCTATTTTGAAGAAATGGAAGGTCCTCCAAAACTAAAACCAAAACTCTTATATTATCCAGCTCCCCACTTCTGGGCCAAACATTGAAGCTGGCGTGTTCACTGAGACGCTGTTCCCAACAGCTAAGATGTAGAAGCAGCCCAAGTGCCCGTGAATGGATGTTTCCTTGGAAAAAGGAAATGTGGCGTTTGTACACTGGGGCATGTTATAGATACTCACAAGTGAGAGACGTGACACAAGGAGAAATCTGCAAATTTGGGTTGTGTACTGGGTGTGGCATACCCCAGTGGAGCCTGGGCTTCTGAAAGGAGGAATTGTCCATCCTCAAGGACAAGATGGTTGGGTTGCGATTTCCCCTGGTGGTTAAATCCTACCTGGTCTCCAGGAAGAAGAGAGGGTCCCCAGGTTCCCTGGGGCTATGCCTGATGGGAGAGAAAGGGCTCAAGGAGGCCTACTGTCCAGGGCTGTGCAGGGGGACAGCCACTAAGGAATACTGATGGGGACTCCAGGGGCAGTTCAAGAAAGTTCTTTCTTGGTGACTCGAACGTGTATTCACCAACTGTTCCACTTGCTCCTCCACATTTTCAG
Source organism: Marmota monax (assembly GCF_021218885.2). Classification (NCBI taxonomy): domain Eukaryota; kingdom Metazoa; phylum Chordata; class Mammalia; order Rodentia; family Sciuridae; genus Marmota; species Marmota monax. Next base: position 99,727 of record NW_026695201.1, on the reverse strand, counting down.
TCTATCATCACCTGGTCTCAAAACATGAAATACATTGGTCACCCTTGAACTTCTGCAGGGAAAAAACAGGTGTGACTCTCTGACCCCCTTCCCTGTGTGGGACCTTAGGAGGCTGAGAGGATGCGGTGGACTCCTCAGGCTCAGCTTTAAGGTGGTGGACCCACACTCATGCGTAACCCCGCCCTCATTGTCTCTTAATGTCCTACGAATGAGACGAATGAGACGTGAATTTCCCTGTCCTAAGTCCCAGAGATTTATAACTGATTCCACAGCATGACCAATACTATCTTGAGTAACTCACTTTCTAGAAGAAGGGGAAGGGGAAGCACCTTCAGGAATGTTTTAATCTGTTGAGCAACCTGCTGCCCCATGACTGGTTGCCCAAAAGCAACAACATGAGTTCTCCCTCATGGGGTCTGGGGTCAGCACTGCTCTACAGCGGGGTCTTCTGGCCCAGGGTCTTGCAGAAACAGATCAAGGTGTTTTCTGGGGTGCCATCATCTCGAGGTTCCACTGGGAAGCTTCTGCTTGGAGTTCATCACAGTGGGACTGTGGACAGGATGCAGTTCCCTGTGGCGGCTGCCTGGAAGCTCAGTTCCTCAATAGCTATTGGCCAGGGGCTGCCCTCAGGACCTTGCCACGTGGGCGTCTCCACGGGGCCGCTGTCAGTATGGCAGCTGGCCTCATCAGAGTGAGCAGGAGAGAGGCCGAGGACAGGGAGCAGGAGTGAGCCAGGAGGAACCCGTGCTCTGGTGGAAAATGGTTGTATTAAGTGACAGCCCATCATTTTTGCGAGGTGCACACTCTTTGCGGGAGAGGATGATACATAGGTGTGAACACCAGAGAGGGATCCTTGGGTGACATTTTAGGAGCTGCCTCCTACACTTATACATTCAGCATGTGCCCTACAGTGAGCTAGGCGCTTTCTTTTTTTTTTTTTTTAACATCAGAAATGTATTAGTTGCTCAAAACATTACATTGATTTTGACATATAATATTTCATACATGTGTTTCAAATGGGTTATGAATTCTTATTATTCCCACGTGTACAGATTGCAGGATCACATTGGTTATACCGCCACGTTTATAATACTGCCATACCAGTGTCTGTTGTATTCTGCTGTCTTTCCTATCCCCCTCCCCTCCCCTCCCTTCCCTCTACCCCATACCATAACTCATTTCTCTTTCTCTCTCTCTCTTTTTTTTCTCCACTTCACTTCACATCCTCTTATATGAATTTTTGTATAACAATGCGGGTCTCCTTCCATCTTCTGTGCAATTCCCCTTCTCTCTTCCATTCCCTCCCACCTCTCATCCCAGTTTGATGGTAATCTTCTTCTCATGCTCTTCCTCCCTGCTCTGTTTTGAGTTGCCCCCCTTATATCAAAGAAGACATTCGGCATTTTTTTTTTCGGGATTGGCTGACTTCACTTAGCATAATCTGCTCTAATGCCATCCATTTCCCTGCAAATGCCATGATTTTGTTATTTTTTTAGTGCTGAGTAATATTCCATTGTGTATATATGCTACATTTTTTTATCCATTCATCTATTGAAGGGCATCTAGTTTTGTTCCACAGTCTAGCTATTGTGAATTGTGCTGCTATGAACATTGATGAAGCTGTATCCTTGTAGTATGCTCTTTTTAGGTCTTTTGGGAATAGTCCTAGAAGGGGAATAGCTGGGTTGAATGGTGGTTCCATTCCCAGCTTTCTGAGGAATCTCCACACTGATTTCCAAATTGGTTGCACCAATTTGCAGTCCCACCAGCAATGTGCAAGTGTACTCTTGATTTTAACTCTTGTGCTATAGGTGTCCTAATAAGGAATTTGGAGCCCGACCCCACGAGATGGAGATTAGGGCCAACTTTTTCTTTTATTAGATGCAAAGTTTCTGGTTTGATTCCTAGCTCCTTGATCCATTTTGAGTTAAGTTTTGTGCATGGTGAGAGACAGGGATTCAATTTCATTTTGTTGCATATGGCTTTCCAGTTTTCCCAGCACCATTTGTTGAAGATGCTATCCTTTCTCCATTGCATGTTTTTAATCACCTTTGTCTAATATGAGGTAGTTGTAATTTTGTGGATTGGTCTCTGTGTCCTCTATTCTGTACCATTGGTCTACCCACCTGTTTTGGTACCAGTACCGTGCTGTTTTTGTTACTATTGCTCTGTAGTATAGTTTGAAGTCTGGTATCGCTATACTGCCTGTTTCACTCTTCCTGCTTAGAATGACTTTTGCTATTCTGGGTCTTTTATTTTTCCAGATGAATTTCATGATTGCTTTTTATATTTCTGTGAGAAATAGCATTGGGATTTTGATTGGCATTGCATGAAACCTACAGAGTACTTTTGGTAATATGGCCATTTTAATGATGTTAGTTCTGCCTATCCATGAACAAGGTATATCTTTCCATCTTCTAAGGTCTTCTTCTATTTCTCTCTTTAGGGTTCTGTAGTTTTCATTGTATAGGTCCTTCACCTCTTTTGTTAGGTTGATTCCCAAGTATTTTATTTATTTATTTTTTTGAGGATACTGTGAATGGAATGGTCGTCCTCATTTCAATTTCAGTGGATTTGTCACTGATACAGGAATGCCTTTGATTTATGCATGTTGATTTTATATCCTGCCACTTTGCTGAATTCATTTACTGAGCTAGATGCTTTCAATTCACAGTCTCATTTAGTTCATGTCACCATGTCAAGACGGATAAGGAAATGAAGGTTAGTCCAGTGAAGTAACCCACCCAGAAATAACTTCAGCAGAACCAGGACTTGATCCCAGAATTAGTTCCAATTCACTGGACAAGGCTGCCTCCCTGGGTCAAGGAAGGTGCTGGGTGAACTGGTTAAGGAGCAAATGTCTGTTTCACTTGTTCTCCTTGAGGAAATATCCATGTTCTCTTTCCCAATGCCCTAGGTGTCTGCAGCACTTTAGCCAAGAGTTCTGGAGCTCATGGTTCTGGGATTAAAGGTTTTAGAACCCACACTAATCTGACAGCAATCCAGGGAGGTTCGGTCTTGTTCCAAGTGATCCAGGAGCCAGAAGATCCCAAGATAGAGGAGATCTCCTGGGGTGTCACCTCTGATTCAAATGCCATTTACATGCTGAGACTCCAGAATGGGACGGAAGATCCAAAGTGGTTTGGTCTTCAGGACAAGTACAAGCAGAGGGTCCAGGTGCCCAGTATGTCATCCCTGAGGATTAACAATTTGATATCACAGGACAGTGGGCAGTACTGGGCCCAGATCATACTTCAGACGGGAAGAGAAATTAAACGAGTTTTCCACCTCACTGTTTATGGTAAGTGACAGCCTCACCTAGTCCCAGGGCCAGCCTCCTTCTTTGAGTCTAGGAATCTCTGAGACCACATGCTTCAGGATTCTCCTCAGGCACCAACATGTCAGATATTCATCACAAACAGTAGAGCTGAGGATTTATACCAGGGAGAAAGATCACATCGTGTTTTGGGAGAAAAAAACGGAAATTTGGCCATTTTTGCAATAACATTTCCTCCTCTTTGTAAGACTAAACTATATTTTTGAGATAGGGTCCTGCAAAGTTGCTTAGGACCATGCCAGGTTGCTGAGGCTGGCTTTGATCTTCGTATCTTCCTGTCTCAGCCTCCTGAGCTGCTGGGATTGCGGGTGTGCACCACCATGCCCGACAATTTCTTCCACTTTAAAGGGTCCCTGTGATGACTCTGGGACTATCCAGATAATCCTATTTAAAGGTCAGCTCTTTTTTTCATAACTTAGCATATTCACAGATTCAGAAGATAAAGATGTGGACATGAGTGGGGACACAATTGTTCTACCATGTTTGGAATCCACATGTATCTAGTTCACTGTCCCCAGTGCTTGAAGAGAGTGGCCAGTGAGAGGCCAGCTTCACTTCCACAGACCCCACAAATCCTGCTCTGCAAGCCTTGATAGGGTAGGAGAAGTGATGCTGCTGCATGTCCCAGGAGATCTATTTTGCGAACTCTAGGGTCCCCATAGTACATCTCTGCCTAGGGCAGTCCCTCTGCAGAGAGTGGACTGCAGGTGCAGGTCCTGTGTGATTTCCAGACTGGCCTGTAGATCAGACCCTTCTCCCCCAGTCAGGGGGACATTCTAATTGCCTGCAGAGCTGTGCTCTCTGTTGCAGCCATGGTATCTCCCTCAATGTCTCCTGTTTTGACATTGAGCTTTCTGGGTCCTCCCAGAGCTGGCCTGGTGTCCTGCCCCAGTCAGGCTGTGCAGTCCCAGGCACTGTCTCAGCTGAAGACCCAGGACACAGGACCCTGGCCCCAGACAAGCTCTTCTGTCCCACTCTTCCTTCCCTTCCAGAAGACCCCTATCTTCTAGAAATAATTGGCCCTAAAAACTGGGATTCAGCATCATTTTCTCATGGGAAAAAAAGTTTAGACTTGCTTCATCTAGTGAGATCACATGAGCTTAATAAAGTGGCTGCTGTCACTTGTCAACATGTAGCTCTGGGGAAATTGTGCTTTATTTGTAACGTGCTCCCAGCTTCCTCCTAGGGCTGCTGCCTCTGGTCAGTGAGACACTGGAGGACAATGTGTGGCATGTGTGAGGCTCTCTCCTTTGTCCCCTCCCTCCTCAGATCCTGTGCCCCTTGCCCAGATCCAGATCACATCAGCATCCATCACACCCAGCTGGTGCAATGTCACTCTGGAGTGTGGGGTCCGAGAGGCTGTAGACGTCCTCAATGTAACCTGGGTGGTACAGGGTCCCCCCAGTGAGCTGGAGCAGAGAGGGGCAACAGGACCCCCCAACCCCTGGACACTGGCCCTGAGCCTGCCACTGAGGCAGCCCAATGTCAGCTTCACCTGTGTCCTCAGCAACCCAGTGGACCAGAAAAATGCCACCTTACAGCTCCTTGACCTCTGTAGCCCAGGTGAGTGCACCTGCAGGAGGGAGGGGTACAGGAAGGGCTCAGGTGGCTCTGGAGCCTGAAGGTCCCTGGCTTTTTTGCTGCTGTGTTTATGAACAGCACTGCCTTCCCTTGGTCACTCCAATCCAGAAGTGTGGGGTCGCATCCAGCTCACGACTGTCTTTAAATATCCCTCAACTCCATGCCCTTCCCCCTGGGCCAGGGGCCACCTTCCAGGACCTGTCCCACCCCGTCCCCTTGCCCTGTGTCCAGAATCATCTTTGGAAAAACAGATCGGATTGTGGCCTTTGTCTGTGTCATCTCTGGGGTCGACCTCCACCTAGTTCCCATAGGATGTAGGGCTTAGAAGGTCCTGTGCCCCCGATGGTGGCCTCATCCACACAGGGACACAGCTGCTTGCTGACTTCCCTAATGTGTGAAGCCACTGCCAGCTCTGAAGGCGCAGTCTCTTTAAGGAGCTGGCCACGGCCATCCCCCCTGAGTGGAAAGATTCCTTTCTGTGTCTGAGTCCACCCTGAGTGGGACACTATGAGGGCAGGGGACACATCCTTCTCTCCTCTTAGCCCAGGTGTCCAGCTCAGTTCTGGGCAGTTTGCGCCCAGTAGGTGTCTCACTGAACCGGAATGCCTGGGACCCGTGTGCACCCATCCTCTCTCAGTCTTCCTCCAGGGGCTGCTGGAGGAGCCTGACTGGTCAGTGCCAGTCACCACCCCTGGTCCTGTGCCCCCCCCATCTCCACACTGGAGTCTCAGAGGAAGTTTAACATGGCCCACCAAACCTCCTGGCCTCACAGCTGCCTCCTGGGCTTCCCCACCTAGCCCTGCCTCCTGTGCTGTCCCTCCCCTGTGGGACGCCCCCGCCACACTGAGTATCTGTGAAACTCCTGCCACTCCCCACACACAGGTGACTGCGCATGTCCTTGGGGATCTCACTGGAGACCTTGGACATGGGTCAACCTCTATGGCAGTGAGATCCTTCACCTGGTGATTGAGAGCTTCTGTCTCTTCCTAGTGATGACTTGTTCACAGACCCCACCTTGCTCATCCCCGTCTCCCCTGCTCCACAAAGGACCTGGGCCACTGCTTGAATGAGTGGACCTGCCACGCCCTCCCTCTGCGGCTTCTGAACCAGGAGCCCTGACACCTGCGCCTTCTCCACCTCCCCTGGCAATGGATGTGTCAGCTCCTCTTATTACCATATCCTGTCTTAACTCTCTTGTTTTCTTAACTCTGTAAATGAGCACCCACAGCTGGCCACTGGAGAGGTGTCATAGGGGCCTTCCTGGCTGGATTTTTCATCCTGGGAGTTGGAGGTTTCCTGTTCCTTTGGCACTTACGAGAGAAGAAGAAGAAGAAGAAGAAGATGGAGATGGAGATGGAGAGAGGCAGGTTGCACTTACCTTTCTGGTCCAGATGTCTCCCCCTCTCCCCTTGGATCCTGGACTTCCTTCCTCCTGCATTTTAATGGCAGGAAGTGGCCTTGTAGAGGGGATGAGGGGTGTAGCCTCGATGGCCTTGGGTTTCTGGCTCTGTGAGTGTGTGTGTGTGTATGTGTTAGTGTGTGTGTGAGTGTGTGAGTGTGTATGAGTGTAAGTGCACGTGTGTGTGAGTGTAAGTGCGTTTGATTGCATGTCTGTTGAGTGTAAGTGTGTGAGAGTGAGTGTGTGTGAGAGTGTAACTCTGAGTGTGTGTGAGTGTGTTAGAGTGTGTGAGAAAGTGACTGTGTTTGTAAGGGTGTGTGTGAGTTTAAGTGCATGTGTGAGTTTAAGTGCATGTGTGTGACTGTGAGTGCATGTGTGTTAAAGTATGAGTGTGTGTGAGAGTGTGTGATTGAGTGTGTGTGAGAGTGAGTGTGTGAGTGTGAGAGTGTAAGTATCAGTGTGTGTTAGTGTGTGAGTGTGTGTTAGTGTGTGTGTTTGTGAGTGTGTGATAATGTGTGTGTGACAATGTGTGTTGTTAGTGTGTGTGTGAAAGTGTGTGAGTGTAAGTGCATGTGAGAGTGTGTGTCTGAGTATAAGTACATGTATGAGTGTGACTGTGTGAGTGCGTGTGTGTGTTAGATTGTGGATGCATGTTAGAATGAGTGTGTGTAAGTGTTTCTGTATTACAGTGTTGTGAGTGTGTGAGTGTGAGAGTGAATGTGTGATTGTGAGTGTGTGTGAGTGTGAGAGTGCAAGTATGAGTGTGTGTGAGTGTGTTTTAGTGTGTTAGTGGGAATGTAAGAGTGTGTGACTGTAAGTGCATGTGTGAGAGTGTGTGTTTATGAGTGTAAGTGCATGTTTGAGTGTGAGTGTGTATGTAAGTGCGTGTGTGAGTGTAAGTGAGAGTTTGTGTGAGAGTGTGAGAGTTTTGTTTGATTGTAGTGTGAGAGTATGTGTGAGTGTGTGAGTGTGTGTGAGTGTGTGAGTGTAAGTATGATTGTGAGTGTGAGTGTAAGTGTCTGAGTGTGAGTGTGAGAATGTGAGTATGTGACAGTGTGTGTGTAACAGTTGTGTGAGTGCAAGTGCATGTGTGAGAGTGTGTGTGTTTATGAGTGTAAGTGCGTATTTGAGTGTGAGTGTGTATGTAAGTGCGTGTGTGAGTGTAAGTGTGAGAGTGTGAGAGTTTATGTGTGATTGTAGTCTGTGTGAGAGTACGTGTGAGTGTGTGACAGTGTGTGTGAGTGTGAGAGTGTAAGTATGATTGTGTGTGAGTGTTAGTGTGTGAGTGTGAGTGTAAGTGTCTGAGTGTGAGTGTGAGAATGTGAGTGTGTGACAGTGTGTTTGTAAAAGTTGTGTGAGTGTAAGTGCATGTGTGAGACTGTGAGACTGTGTATGAGTGTAAGTGCGTGTGTGGACGTGAGTGTGTGAGTGTAAGAGTGTGTGTGAGTGTGAATGCATGTATGTGTTAGAGTGTGAGTGTGTGAGAGTGTGTGAGTGTTAGAGTGTATTGGAGTGTGTGAGTGTGAGTGGAAGTGTGTGTGTGTGTGTGTGTGTGTGTGTGTGTGTGTAGGGTTGGAGGTTTCCCTGGCACAGAATCAACCTCCAGTCTGTTATGACTCAGGTGCGGGATTGCCAGAGGACCCCAGGGCCAAGGATGATGCAGTCTATGCACAGCTGACAAAACAGGATTCTAGGAAGGACAAGCGGAAGGAGAGAGCTGTGAGTGGTGACCAGCCAGGTCTCATGGCACCCAGCCCTGGGCTGCCTGCACAAAGCCAGGTATCTGCTGTGCTATCTCCACTGTATTTTTTCCTTTCCTTTTTACCTCTTTTTGTGTTGAGAGTATTAAGAAAATTTATGGGTTGGTGTCATGGTTAATTTGAATTGTTGACTTGATTGGATTAAGAGATGACAAGGAAGGGCTGGGGTTGTGGCTCAGCGGTAGGGCACTCACTTAGCAAGTGCAAGGCACTGAGTTCCATCCTCAGCACCACATAAAATAAATAAAGGTATTGTGTCCAACTACAACTAAAAGATAAATATTTAGGAAAAAAAGAGAGATGCGAATAAGAGGATTATGAGTGTGTCAATGAGGGTGTGTCTAGGAGTGATTGGCATGTGGGATAGCCAACTGAAATGAAGACCCTCCCTAAGTGTGGGCAGCAGCAACCAATAGGATGATGGCTTGGATGGAATAAAAGTTGGAAGAACAAAGCAGCAGCAGCAGATGAAGCTCACTCCTTCTTGAATGGGTTCTTGATGGCTACTGCGGTAGGATATCGGATTCTTGCTTCTTCATTCTTCCCAAGTGGACTCTGACAGAGATTCTCCAGAAGGCTTAGATCTCAGACCAGGGTAGCACCATGGATCCCTCTGGTTCTGGGGCTTCAGCCTCTTAGACTGCAGCTACTGGTTCTCCCAGCTCTCCAGCCTGCACACGGCCATTGTGGACTATCCAGCTCCTGGTTGTAAGAGACCACCTAATAGGTCCCTTTTTATAATTATACTTCCTGCTGATTGTGTTCCTCTAGAAAACCCTGACTAATACAGTTGGGGTGTAACTCAGTGGCTGAGTTTTTGCTGAGTATGTACAAGGCCCTGAGTTCAATACCCAGTATGCAAAAAAATAAAATAATTTGTATTTTCTTTGTTGGTGGCACAAGCCTGTAATCCCAGTGACTTGGGAGGCTGAGGCAGGATGATCACAAGTTGGAGGCTAGCCTTAGAAATTTAGTGAGGCCCTAAACAACATAGTGAGATCCTGTCTCAAAAAAATAAATAAAAAGCTGGGGATGTGACTCAGTGGTAAAGCACTTCTGGGTTCACCCCTAGTACCTCCCATCCCCCAGGGGTTTAAATTTTATTTTAATTTCAAGACATAGTCTCACTAATTTGCTAAGGATGGCCTAGAACCTGCAATCCTCCTGCCTCAGCTTCCCAAGTCTTGGGACCACACTTGTGCTCCCCCATCCCTGGCTTAAGCTATTCATGTTAATGGGCGTCGATTGTCTTCTGGTCTCTCTGGGGCCACTCTGTCCTTCAATTACTCTGAGAACCCTCTTTCTTGTATTCTCAGGATATTGATGACAAACATCTGGAAGGAAAGGGGCCCTGCACCAGTGTTTACAGCCTGGCCCAGAGACCAGGCCATGCCAGGCCTTGAAGATGACTTATTAGGAGGAGGGAGGAGAACCCAGCACTAGGGAGACACCTGCACTCTGCACCTGACACCTGCGGATACCTGCTTCCTCTGACTTCAGTCCAGCTCGAGATGCCACTGGTCTGCATGAGCCTGACCTGGTGGTCATCTCTACCTCTGTGGGCTCATGTGGCCCTGTCACTTCTCCTGCCACCTTCCAAGCTGCCCTCACACTCAGGGCTCTCGTGCCATCCAGCCAGGGTTCTTCCTCTGTCACTGCTGTGGCTTCTGACCCCTCCCTTTCAGAAGCCTTCCCGAAGAGAACCTTGCCCGACTCTGCAGCTGGCACAGCCTCGCCACCTCTGCTGCGTCACTCTTGCCATTCTGAGACCCCAGGTCCAGATGTGGGCACCGTGAAGAGGTGCTGACTTGCCCCAGCAGAGGGGGTGAAGATGGGTCCTGCCGCTGAATTGGGGCTGATGGAGGCAGCGTGGCGAGTGGGAGCCCAACTTCCTTTCTAGGTTTTCCTTCCTTTCCTTGTGCAGGGTTTCTCTGGAGCTAAGTGTGTGTGTGTGTGTGTGTGTGTGTGTGTGTGTGTGTTGGGGGAGTTTCTTGTGCACATTACACACCAGGGCCAGAGTGGCCTTCCTGGATTCCTGTGCTAACCTGGACTTACGCCTCAAACTCCTGCAAACCCATCATCCTGTGGACTGGGAAGAGGGATCCATATTATTTCAGGTCCTTCTCAACTTTCCCTTTTCCTGAGAATGACCCTGGACTCCCCAGACTAGGGTTGCATTTTTTTTTCCTTTTTAAATGGCATATTATATTTTTATGACAGTGAGACTTGCTTTGATATACTCATATGGGCACACAATAAAACAGCATAATTGAATCAATTTTATTCCCCTTTCCCTCCCCCCTCCCCCTGATCCCCTTCTATTCTGCTGGTCTCCTTTCTATTTTTTAAAATGTGTTCTAATTAGTTATAGATGGCAGTGGAATGCATGTTGACACATTGCACACAAATGGAGCACAACTTCTCATTCCTCTGGCTCTACATGACATAGAGTCACATCATCATACATGTATCTATAGGGTCATACTGTCTGTCTCACCCTACTGTCCTCCCCATACCCTCAGTCCCAATGGGGTTGCATTTTTTAATATTTGTTTTTTAGTTGTAGATGATTGCAATACCTTTATTTTATTTCTTTATTTTTTGTGGTGCTGAGAATCGAACCCAGGCCCGTGTACTTGCTAGATAACCGCTCTCCCACTGATCCATAGCCCCAATGGGGTTGCCTTCTTAAGGAAACACTTCAGCTCTGCTCTTAGTTAACAGGGTGTGTCATGTTCCCTCCCTCCCTTTGGGGGTAGCTGGGTGAAGCTGTGGGAAGATCTGATACAAGATATAAAATATCTTGAGGACAGCACTCTCCAGCCTCTGCTAGGGATCCTCAGCCCGCTGTAGCCCTGCTGGCCCCGAAATAAGGTCAGCCTCCTTTTTGTCTTTGAAAGTCAAACAGGTTTATTAGCAAGAGATCCAGCATAATATTAAAAATCATATTCAAAACTATCAGTTTGGCCAAGTGCAGTGGTGCACACCTGTCATCCCAGAGGCTTGGGACGCTGAGACATGAGGAGCCTGGGTTCAAAGCCAGCCTCATGGAAAGCCAGGCACTTAGCAACTCAGGGAGACCCTGTCTCTAAGTAAAATGCAAACTAGGGCTGGGAGTGTGGCTTTTCTAAGCTTACTAATTCCATTTATGAAGGTTCTGCCCTTGGGACCTAATCATCTCCCTCTGCCTCCAGCTCCTAATATCCTTACCTCACAAGTTTCAACATATGAATTGTGTTGTGAATACTGAGATCGTAGCAGGGATCATACAGTGATTCTAATATACTGGTAAATTATAAAAATACCTTAAACAACACAGCCTTATAGAACACAAAATTGACAGAATTTCAAGGAGAAAAAAATAGACCCAGTTTCACACAGTAAAAGATTTTAGTCTGAATCTCAGTAATCAAAAAATATAACAAAAATCAGAACAATCTTCTTAAAGTGTGTTAAAACAACACAACTGAGTAAATTGATTTAATAGATAAAACACCAAACACTTAATACTGCATTTTATTTTCAAACGCATCTGAAACATTTAGAAAAGTTAACTAGCACCTCTACTAGGAGTCCATGAAGTGAATTTCAATGAATATTAAAGAGTCACTAACTTTCTTTTCCAACTATTATGCAAGTTGTATAGAAATTAATAAAAGATAATTGAATAAGTTCATATTTTTATAATAGAAAAGACAAAGACAGTACAGATAAAAAGTGATTATATGATAAATAATGTAGGCTTGTCGATGCACCATTAATGTCTCTCTCCCTTTTTTTGCAGGGGGGAGAGGCATTGGGTTAAGTCCCCAGGGGTAATTTACCACTGAGCCATATCTCCAGTCCTATCTATTTTTATTTTGAGAGAGGGTCTCACAAGTTTCTTTGGGTCTCACTTAGTTGCTGAGGCTGGCCTTGAACCTGTGATCCTCCTGTCTTAGCCTTCTGAGCTACAGGGATTACAGACGTGTGCCACCATTCCTGGCTGATTAATATCATTTGAAGCAACTGAATCAATTCACTCTAAAGCCATCAGACTCTACTAGGGTTTTGTCCTTTTTTTTTTTTTTTTTTTTTTTTTTTGGTACCAGGAATTGAACTCAGGGGCACTCCACCACTGAGCCACATCTCAGCCCTATTTTGTATTTTATTTTGAGACAGGGTCTCACTGAGCTTCTTAGTGCCTTGCAGTTGCTGAGGCCTGCTTTGAACTTGCAATCCTCCTGCCTCAGCCTCCCGAGATGCTGGAGATTCAGGTATGCACCACAGCTCCTGGCTCGTTCTTTTTTGGGCTAATGCATTCAAACATTTAATTATATAATTTCCTAGAAAAATGTAACCTGAGACCCTGTGCCTAACAGAAGAAAATGTAGGGCCAACTCTCTATCATGTCAGCTTCCTCAGCAAGACTATGAAAGTGCAAGAAGTAAAATCAAGAATCAATAAATGGATGGTATCAAACTAAAAAGCTTCTTCCCAACAAAGGAAGCAATCAATAAAGAGAGAGCCTACAGAATGGGGAAAAAGTCTTTGCCACTCCCATCATATATAAAGAACTCAAAAAAATTAACACCTAAACCAAAAATAACCCAATCAATAAAATGCAAATTAAAACTACACTGAGATTCCATCTCACTCCAGTCAGAATGATAATTATCAAGAATACAAGTTACAATAAATGTTAGTGAGGACTTGGGGGAAAAGATATGCTTATACATTGCACCACCGGAAGTGAACATAACCTCCCTAGCCCTGTCTTTATCTGGTTTTCTTCTAGAAGCCTGCCACACTGAAATCTCTTGCTGTATTTCCTCTTAAATAAAGAATTTGGGCATTTTTCATTATGCATTTCCAGTTTCTGCCAGGACTGAAAAAACCACCTGAAAAACCAGCCTCTATCTCAGAGCAAAGCCTATCCAAGGAAGGGACATCACCTTTGTCCTTGGAAAGACCCACAGAGCACTCCTAAGCACATTCCCACCCTGCTAACTTTTTATCTACAAATAATAGGAGACTCAGTCAGGCTAGGTGGAGATCCATAGCAACCCCCTAGCAGCCACCAATCAGCATGAGACAGGGAAATACCTGGGATGCCAGATGACCCTCCCAGTTTATGGTGGTTGATAACAAGTTGGGAAACCATGTAGTTCAGCACGTACACCCCTCTTGGCTTAAACCAATCAGTTGAAACGAATCCCCCTTTTGTACTGACCAATCACCCCTACCCAACTTGTTCCCGCCAGTGAATGTGCTAATCATGTTTTAGAGTTGTTATTTGATTTTCCCGCAGTGTGTGATGATTTGCTAAAAGAGGCTATGATGTATGTGAAGACCCTGCCCTCTCCAAAGAATGTATAAAAATGCTGCAAACCCTGGGCTCGGGGCCTCTCAGCGTCACCAGTTGCTGTGTGTGCACGCAGAGGACCAAGCTAGCTCCCAATAAACACGTCTTTGCTGCTTACATCGATCTTGGGTCTCTGGTGGTCTTTGGGGGTCCCGAATTCGAGCATAACACACCAAGCCCCAGCTTTTAAAACTATTACCTACCTCTTGTCTTTTGTTCCTTATTGATTATTTTTAGGCTTTTGAAGTTTCCCAGCAGGTTCACACCTCCAAGCAGGAATCTGGGCTGCTGGGGTGTTGGTATCAGTTCCTTTTTTGTATAATGTGGAATTTGGCAAGATAGAGAGGATGCATTTTCCTTCTCCAATGGGAAATGAAAGCAGAAGCAATTATTAGGTGTGTTATCTGGAAATAAATGTGTGTTTTTTTCCCCATGAGAAAGGTTGCCATAGTTTCAACTAGTTTACCTGAGTCTAAAATGATTGAAATGCACACTTTGAAATTCCACTCTTTGGTTCTCATCTTGGCCCCAGGTTCTCCTGGCGATCACTGGTGTCATGAGGTAAGAATCTAACTCCAATTTCCCTGCAGGGGGCTGAGCAATGAGAGCCTGGAACTTCTCTTGCAAAGAAATAACTGGAGGAAGAGACACAGGATCAAAGGGCAGCACAGGGCAGGATGGTGGTGGTGTTCAACTCAGGCTGTTGTCTGAGGCAGAGCCTGAAAGTGACCCCACAGAGGGAAATCCTGGGTGGCCAATGCCAGACTCTGATGTATAGCAGTGTCAACAACCCAGAATGTTCTCAGATCAGTGGGATTTTTCATAGGACCTGGTATCACGAGGGGGCAAAATTGCAGTCAAAGGGAGAAATAAAGAATGTCCACATGCTTCTGCATCTTTCTATGCTTTATTCACTCAAATTACTCAATACAACTCACTCTATAGGTTCTTAATCAAGAAAATGATGATCCTTAGTGCTAGGCACTGCAATAGACATAATCCATTCACAGCAAAAAATTCTAGATTAATAAATTCACAGCAAACAATTCTAGATTAATTCTAAGCATTGCAAAACACACTTAATCATGACAGGCTAATGACAGACATTCCCTGTGCATTCTCAGTTTAGAAGTTTTAAACCTTAGGCTTTAAATCCAGCAGATGCACACTCACTCAGACCATGGTAACCAGGTCTGGAACCAAGGCAGGCATTTCCGGGTGTGGAGTGGACCATTGATTGAGGAAGGTGTTGTAGGGAGGAGTTGCAGCTCTCACCAAGGTCCAGACAAGGTGGTAGAGTTTGAGAGAGGTGAGGATCATGCAGAGGATCAGGAGAGGTCCTCATCATGCTCTCCAGCTCAAATGCATCCTTGTTTCAGCTGGCTGAATCCCTGTTCATCAGCTTCATAATTTATACTAAATTTTGGGGGCTTTTTGACCCTCCATGCAATCCTTATCAGCTCCATGACATCATTTACCCTGGGGTCAGAAGCAGCTGGTCTGGTGATCTCCACCCAGATCTTCTGGCCTTTCCCTCTTATCAGGTGAGGGTAGCCTGCCAGAAGTTTCACTCTGTTTATCATGTGAGGGGAAGTGACTTGTTTGAAGCCACTCTGGAGGGCTCTGAGGGTGTGCCTGGGGACACTGCAGGTTTCAAACTGGAGTTTTTAAAATGGAATTGCTAAGGCTCAGGCCGAAGGCCATCCTCACACTAGGACAGAACCAAGACAGGAGGCATGGGTACAGGTTTGAACAAGTTAGGAAAGGAGGTGGGGGGACTGTGAGATAGTACAGTTGGAGATTTATGGAAGCCATGGGGGGACTTCATTGTGCCAAACCCTGGAAAGGGGTCAGACCAACTTGAAACATATTCTCAGAACAATTGGCAGACACATGAACTGGCTCATCCAGCAGCCATGACATCTCTGATACAGGGTGCCTTCCTACTGAAGCCAGAATTAGACAGGCAGTCAGCATAGATGGGTAAATGGAGTCAGGTGGGATCAAGGAGGCCGATTTTGAGTCCTGGGAAGTAGGAGACTGGGCCTAGTCACCTAAGCAGGGAGGAGGAAGATAAGGGGAAGAGGGCAGGAGAACCAAGGAAGCCTAGGACATATAAAAAGGGCAGAAGACATCACTTCTGGGGATATCCGGACACCAGCCATAGCCACCTTCTCCTCCTGGAGAAGTCTATGTTACCCTGAGAAACTGAGGTGACCCTTGTTCTTGGAAAACCCATGAGTGTTCCTAGGCACATAGCCACCCTGCTGAGTCATTTGTCCATGAGTAACAGGAAGGGCCTGTGGAGCCAGATATCCCAGACAGCAGAGACTGCTGCGCCCCTCCCCTGACTCAGGCAATGGCAAGGCCCTACTGAGGTGGATGGCGCAAGGCGTCCATCCTCTGGAGGAGGGCAGTATGTTTCTGGGAATGGGCTGGTTTGTTTTTGTATTCCTTTAATAAGTATAGTTGCGACTTCTCATATGACCATTAAGTATGAAGGAAAAAACATGACTTTCCCAATTAATGCAACTACTTCTAAAGAATAGATCTGTTTGCTCTAGATGCAATGATTCAGCTGTGGAGCATAAATTGTTAATGTCTAATGAAAAACTCCCTGTATTCCTGTCAAGGAAGTTTTTGAGAAATTAAATTAAAATCTAGAGAAGAAGAATTAATGTTAAGGAGACAGATTAGTGCTTAGTACTGGGCAACCTGTTCTTGTTCCTGTGCACAATGGTTTGTGCTCTTACTCTTGTTGATTAAAATTAATAACAAGTCAACCACTTGCCGTAACCGTGGCACCAGTTCCAGTCAGTAAGTCAAGAAAGAATAGTCAAGGTATAGGCCAATAGTTGGGACATTTCTAACTATTATTAAAAGTTAACTAAACAGAAACAGCTCAAAGCAAAACGCAAACTAAAAGGAAAAATGTTTGCTTATGCATAAGCCAAGATACATTCTTCTATTCTAATTGTAGCTACACAATATTTTATTTCTTTGAATAATGATTCCTGTTTTGTAACCACAAAGTACTGTGAGCCTGCCAAAATGAAAAGTATATTTGATCAACTTCACAAGTAAAGATGGGGATTCAGCACCTTCACTTTGGTGTCTGTGTTGTTTCTCCACCCCCCTTTCACCGACTCCTCACCATCAGTTCCTCTCCTGAGACCCCCTGGTGGAGCTGGACTCCAACAAGAGACAGATGTCCTTGACACAGCAATGCAGGTTCTGGGAAAGACCAGAGAATGCTTGAGGCCTAAGTTTTGACCTTAAAGACCCAAAGCAACAACCAATCAGCTTGAGACAAGGAAGATATCTGGAATGCAGGCTGCCCTCCCTGTAGTTTCCCTGATTGATATTGTGATTAGGATACCCTGCAGTTTAACATAACACTCTTGCAACACCTGCTGGCCTAAACCAATCAGTTCAAAGGTATCCACCACTTGAACTCACCAATCACCCTTACCCGACTTGGTCCCACCAATGAATGTGCTTATCAATGTTAAGAGTTGTTTGATTTTCCCACGGTGTGAAATGATTTGCTCTGTGATGTTGTGATGCATAGAGTGTGCCCCAAAACCTATAAAATCTCACTGAACAAAGGACCAGGATTCACTCCCTGGGACTGCTGAGATGGAAACATGTGTGAGTCCAGGCTCAAGCTTGGAAAGAAGACTCTTGTGTGATTGCATTGGATTCGGCTCCTGGAGGTCTATTGGGGTCCCACGAATCTGGTATACCAACCCCTTTTTAAATAAACCCTGATTCATATGCTTGCCTCAGAGGGCAAGTTTGAAGTTCAAACTTCAACATGTGGGGAAGAAGGACTCGTCACCGATCACCAGCAGTATCACTATCCTGAAGTGGATGAAAAACTCAAAACTACTTTTTTTTTTTTTTTTTTTTGTACCTGAGACTAAACTCAGGGGCACTTACCTCCTGAGCCACATCCCCAGTACTTTTTTTTTTTTTGGTATCAGGATTGAACTTAGGGGCACTCGACCATTGAGCCATATCCCCAGCTCTGTTTTGTATTTTATTTAGAGACAGGGTCTCACTGAGTTGCTTAGCACCTCAGTCCTGCTAAGGCTGGTTTTGAACTCCCAATTTATTTAGAGACAGGGTCTCACTGAGTTGCTTAGCACCTCAGTCCTGCTAAGGCTGGTTTTGAACTCCCAATTCTCCTGTCTCAGCCACTCCAGCTGCTGGGATTACAGGTGTGCTCCTCACCCCCTACCCCCACAAGAATATTTTTTTCTTTTGTGGTGCTGGGGATTGAACCCAAGGCTTTGTGCATGGAAGACAAGCACTCTACCAATTGAGCTATACTCCCAGCCCCTAAAAATACATTTCTTTTAGTATGCTTTTTTCCCTTTGAGTAGTTACAAAGAATGCTGTCTCTGTTAATTGTTTTTTTTTGTTTGTTTTGTTTTTTTTTGTGTGTGTGTGTGTGTGTGTGTATGTGTATGTAAGTGTGGTTCTGCGGATCACACCCAGGGCATTGTGCATGCAAGGCAAGCACTCTATCAACTGAGCTATATCCCCAGCCCTCTGCTAGATATTTGACTAATACAAGATGATATAAAATAGTTGCTCACATAAGCCTTTAAAGGAAAATTGAATATGGAATACTCTATCTAAATGACTTTGAAGGATCTAATATTTTTATTTAATTGATTTAGAATTTGTGGAAGACCAACTTTGCATGTGACTGAGTCACACTCCCTGGCTGAGTGCTGAGGTGCTCAGTCACAGAAATGTAGCAGAGCTTTCCCCACCTTTCTTGGGTTCCAGGGTCAGTGTCTTGTGCATGAGTGTGTCTTCCTACAGCCCCATGGGTGAAGCTATGCTCACCTGTTCCTTTGTAATATAACCCCTTGTCCTGTTTAGGATAGAATCTTCCATGGAAGTGCCTTGTGTGTGTCCCCTTCTCTTACTGTGCCCTTGGGTGTGCCCTACCCAGGTGTCAGTCAACCTGCTGACAGTGGACATCATGAAGATAGACTCAGCCCCTGAAACCTGGCCCCTTGCCTCATTTGAATAGCTTCTCCTAAATAAAAGGGGTCAGCTCATGTGCTCTCTCTCTCTCTCTCTCTCTCTCTCTCTCTCTCTCTCTCCTTTCAGACCTTTGAGGTTAGAGGAGCCCACACAGCAACCCCAAAGAAAAAGGCACTTGTGTCTCTTGTGTGGTTATTTTGTGCAGCCCAGTCAGCCCAGTTTAATTGGAGTGACCCCTGAGCCTTTTAGTCATGAGAACAGAAACCCGGCAATTGGTGTTCAACGTGGGCCAAAGGTCTGAGTCTTTAAGCTGCCAGGACAAAAGAGACAAATGCTGGCTCTTAAGGGGATTCCAATTTAAATATTAAAAGTTTAGTAAAGTTGAAAATTCTCTCCAGAAGTTAAGTATGCTTAGGATTGCAGAGTATTTTGGGCAGACTTGTAATGAGTAAGTAAATTAGAGAGAAGGAAAATCTGTGACGTTAAAATTTTTAATATTGGGGTATAATTTTCATATATTTTTAATATATTCTAGAGACTCTAAATAAATGTAAAGAGTTATTAAGATGATTAATGGCCTTTGTTGTTGATTTGAGTCCTCTCCATGGAAAGAGCGAGTTTATGGACTTTTTTGAATTGTTTTTGTAAATCTTTGGAAAAGATTTGTTGGGCTTTATGTTCTAGAAGTTTGTGCTAGGAGAGTGAGTAAAAAGGAGAGAAAATGTTGTGATGTTTACCTGGAGAGAAGTAAGTTTCAACTTTCAATTGTTTTTGTGAATACTCAGAAAGTTTTTACTGACCTCTTTGCTACATGATTGTCCTATGAATCAGAATGGCTGTAACTCAGCCACTGGGGAGGAGAGACTTTAGCTGCTGCTTGCTGCTCACTATGGGGTCCTAGACCCTGTGGCCAGCAGTGCTTTGAACCCTTAAATGACTTGACACACACTAACTTAATATCTGATGGTAATGCTGGCATGTGCTGCTAAAAAAAACTTTTGGAGCACCCACGTGCCACAGAAAGAAGTGCAGGGTGTGGGAGTACACAGGCTGCAACGACAGATCTCAGAGACAGAGCAAGCTGCTAACGCAGTAGGATCTTGGCCAGGTGGGGGAAATGCAGACAAAATCAAATGAAATGCAATAGGCTAGGAAAACTCTTAGGAAACTTTGCCCCAGACAATGAGCAGCAGACTCCATATAGCTTGCATCACCATGGTAACCATGGGGTGCCTGGCCAGAGGAGGGGGCTTCCTGGTCCCACCTCCCACACTTTTATGGGCTTCTATTGGTTCTTCCACAGTCACTCAGATAGGACTTCTGGTCCCGCCTTCCAGCTGCTCACCTGTACTTCCTGTTTCAGATTGCTACTGGACCTGCTCAGAGCGTTCATTTTTAAAAATGCCCACCTGTAAATGCTAACGAAAGATATCTTTTTCAGTTAAAATTTAATTCCACAGGTTGCTACGTTGCAACCCTAAATTTAAATTAATTCTGAGTTAAATAACCTGACTTTCTCTATAGTTGTGTTACTAAATAATGTTCTATGAATGAAAGATATCAAACATGCTTTTTTGTATTTTACTTTTAAATTTGGAGGTTACAGGGGTGCATTTGCTCACCACAGGAACAAAAGCTGGCAATGTTCCTGTGATGACCAAAAAATCCTATTCTCATTCCTGACTATAAGAAATAAATATGTATACATAAGGTTCTTATTTCAGTTACATCAAGTGACATCATATAAGAGTGCACTCCTAAGTAAAAATAAATTGACATGGATCCAAGTATTTTAAGACCACGTGGTTATATAAAGTTAATACAATTATAAGTTATTTCCTTAATCTTAATATATATTTTTTCTAGATATTTAGATAACCTATAGTTGTTAATCTATAAAATAATTAGCACAGGTCTAATTGTTTGGTTAACATATATTTGTCTAATTGTTTTTCTTTAACAGAAAACCATAATTTATACATTTTATATGTACATTTATTAGATCCTCTCCCTGTCAGTTACAGATATTTGAGATAAATGTATTTACTATAAATTTGCTTTTAAGAAAAAGTACAATCTTCAAGTAGTTTCTAATTCTCAAGTTATTGTACAAACTTATAAGATGATAAACAAATATAATTCTGTCTGCAAAAATATGTAAGGATTTTAACTATATTTTCATTGATATTTCTTATCAAAGTACAATAATTTGTTTATAAATTCTAAGGCTTTGAAAAATTGTTCTAAAATGTGACCAGGAGGAATTTGAGAAGATAATGATGCTTCAACAGAGAGGAAGCACGCATTGGAAATCAAAAAAAAAAAAAAAATCATCTTTGGGTAAAACAAGGTCTTTATGTTCTAAATTTGAATGATAAAAATATTTTTCTAAATAAAAAGATCTTTTGGTTAAAGTATAATGGCAGCCATACCCTAAAAAAACCCCAACATGGCGCCTGAGGGGCTTCTCTTCCTGCCTCTCCCTTTCCCGCCGGCACCGAAAACTCCTGCAGCGCCAATGCTCACTCCTGAGGTGGGAAACCTTAGCCCCAATGAGAACTGATTTCCTGGGCTCCAGAACTGACATCTGGAAGAACTTACCAATAAACGGGTGACCGTCATTTACCTAAGCCCTGCCGCCTCTCCTTAGATCTATATAAGCCCACAGCCTTTTGTAATAAAGTGGAACTTCTCCGGTGATTTGTCTCGATTTGTCTCGCGTCGCGTCTTCTTTCAAGATCTTTATATCATTATCTAACCAGATGATATAAAAAAGTTAAAACAATTTTAAAAAATTATATATATATAGGATTTACTATAAAAATTTTAACTGATTAATTCAAAGATATTCCTGGCTATTTCCCTAATTTTACTATGCTGATATGAGCTAAGATTTTGCCCATATTTTGACATGATAAAAACCTATTAAAATGTTAAGTTTATTTCCTTAACGTTGTTTATTGCCTAATGATTCTTGCTGTTTAAGACAAAGATTAATTTTGGTAAATAAATTCACATCCTTGATTAAACACTAAGTATATTAAACTGCTGACTTACATCCCAATTTTGACAAAAAAAATTGTCCTTTAAGACTAAATTTGATTGATTCTAAGACACAAAGACACTGTTGATTTTTACATATTTTGTTTGTTAGATAATTATATGAGATTTAAGACAACATTTTATTAGGAATAAAGTTCTCCAAATTAAAATCATATGTTAATTTTGACCAATAAAATTTACAAACTTTAAAAATTCATTGATATTATATAAGTTCTCTGGCTGGACATATTATCTATAAAAAATATGGTGAAACTTATATACTGCTCCCTACACTGGAAAATAACCTTAATCATATTTTTAAAAACAATTAAGAGATATCTATTTAAAGGATAATATTCTAAAATATAAAGATATTTTGAGACCTTCTCAAAAAGAGATTGAGAGTTCTTACTAAATTATTAGGATGGATCAACTTGTCTATATTAAAAAATTATAATAATCAGTAAAAGGTAAATATATTCTTATCATTTAAATACTTGTACTATAATATATAACTTAAACTAATACTATGACTTATGCCAATCCTTTACTCAATTTTATTAAATAAAGAAAAGGGAGAAATACAGGACCCCAGAGAGACAAACTAGGTTTTACAAAATATTTTTAAATTTTTTCTTAAATTGTAATATTGAGAGCCTTAATGTTACTGAACATGATTCAGTAAATAATATTAGATTTCAAAGGAAAGTTTAAACCAGTCATCATGATGATGACTGAGAAACCTGGCTCAGGAAGGTAAATTTCCAGCTACAGAGTCTATACCATGCAGCTTCATGAGCTTGTCAGATAAGTAAAAATTATGAAAAGACTTATGGACCCATTTCCCAGGTCCACCTGTAATGTGTCTTGCAGTGTGGAGTGGAAAGTCCACCCACGAGACTAGATTAATTGTCCTGACTGTAATGGTCAGTTATACCTACATATTGATTCTGTGGTAAACAGACTATGTGGAATTATCTTTTGAGAAAAAGACAGTGTTGAAATAACGGATTGTTCTGCATCCGTATGGATGGCAGCTATGGACCAGATGTAACTAACATCAACTAAGGGCCAGTTCTCTGTGAGGGATCATGCCCTGAGTCTTAGCACTGCCCTCCTCTTCATCTATCCGTGTCTCTTGGCTTTGTCACAATATTACTGTTTGTCGGTCTGTGGCCTTTCTCCTTCCTTCCTGAATGCAGTCTCACCAGCCCAGTGCTGTGAGCTGGGCCCTCCATGGAGAAAAAACCTGAGTTTGCTGATCCTAAGGTAAATGCTGGTGTGGAGGCCATGGGGGCATTATCTATCAAGGAGACAGGGAGCCCTCTCGGGGACAATGCCTTGCACACTCCACCTGTGCAAAGGCCTAATTCTTCACCCCCCTGAGAGAGATCTCCTGCCCCATAGCAGCTTTGCTCCCCACATCCAGCTCAGATGGGAACCCAAGTGACAGACAGAGACCTAGTCCACAGCAACTGCCTTCCCACCACAGCAGGAAACACCTGCAGCCACTGGAAAGGGCCGTGTCTGGATGCTTCCCTTTTTTCCTATGCTTTTCCCTTTTCCTTTCTTCTCTCATCAGGGTTCCCCTTTGGTAACAAATTTAATAAAAGTGGAGGAGATGTTGGAACAGCCTTCAGTTACAACTAACAGCTGCGAGCATTTAGAGTTCCTCACAGTGAGGTTACATTAGGCAGAAGACGATTGGCTTATGGATGTTGTCTTGCTTATGTATGATTGACGGACACACCCCACTCGAGCCCTATAACAGTTGTGTGCATTTTAAAATTAAACTGAGCTACTGGACATTGACTTGAGGTTTGTCACCAGCCAGTTCTCACCAGCTCCTGGAGTCTGTGTGTTGATTCCACATCTCTACCCCCCACGACTGAGATAGCTGAGGAAGCCAAGCAACTAATTGACCACACCAGTGACAGGAACATATGTGAGACAGCAAATGAGAAACCTAAGCCAGCCAATTATGCTGGACTTTAGTGACTAAGACTACATTTACCTATATGGACAATTGTTGCAAAGATTATTAAAATAGATTTTTCCAAGAGTATTTATAATACTGAGAGACCTAATAAACTCCTTAAAAGTAGCAATTAAGAAAAAAGACGATAAATATCCTGTAGCCTGTAAGAATACAACTTATTGCATCATTAGTTATTGCCAGATAATATTTCAGATCTATAATATGCTGAGGTTAATATTCAGGCTTTGGAACAGGTGTATGTCAATTAACCAGACCTAGGCAAACTGCTGGTCTCATAATCCCTGAAGCGACTACCTTAAATGTTATTCCTTGCTTATTCAATTGCAGCCTTTGTGGCTATGTCTTAAAACTTACAATGTGTGGATTTTCTTAATGTTTGACTTAAATTACTTCCAAAATCCTTCATGGTCAGATAAGTGCTGATGGAAGGATGAGAACTAAGTAATAATGCTCTAGAAGACAATGTAATAAATAATGTGAGTGAGCCCTCTGCTCTGTGGTTTATGGAGAGGCCTAAATGCCATGCCAATGAAAATGTCTGTTAGTATGGCCAAAAGCAATGCCTCCCAATAAAATTAGGAAAAGATTAAGAATCTTCTAATGAGTGTTTGGTGAAATAATAATAATAACCTGGATCTTCCAAGTTGATTGTGTTATGAAGATGATGTTTTCTACTAATTCTTTTTGTGTTTCAATAGTGGATCATGATGACCTTGGACCAAGAGTCAAGTGACTGAAAGATAGAATTTCCCAGTTGCATTTTTAAAATATATATTAAGAAATGGGGAATATGTGGGAGACCAAACTTGCACATGACTGAGTCACACTCCCCAGGTGGGCTCTGAGATGCTCAGTCACGGAAATGTGGCAGAGCTTTCCACACCCTTCTTGGGTTCAAGGGATGGTGTCTCATGCATGGGTGTGTCTTGCTGCAGCCCCATGGGTGGAACTATGTGCATTTGTTCCTTTGTAATATAACCCAATGCCCTGTTTAGGATAGAATCTTCCATAGAAGTGCCTTGTGTGTGTCCCCTTTTCTTACTGTGCCCTTGGGTGTGGCCTACCCAGGTGTCAGTCAACCTGCTAACAGTGGACATCATGAAGATAGACTCAGCCCCCTGAAACCTGACCCCTTGCCTCATTTGAATAGTTTCTCCTCAACAAAATGGGTCAGTGCATGCTCTCTCTCACTTGAGCTCTCTCTCTTGCTCTCTCTCTCTCTCTCTCTCTCTCTCTCTCTTCTTGTGGACCTTTAAGGTTAGAGGATCCATTACAGCAACCCCAAGGAAAAAGATACTTGAATCTCTTGTGTGGTTATTTTGTGCAGCCCAGTCAGCCCAGTTTAATTGGAGTAACCCCTGGGCCTTTTAGTCTCGAGAACTGAAACCCAGCAAAAAATTATTTTGTCTGTCCTGTATAATAGATACTAATCTGAATCATCTAACAAATATTACTATTATATGGTGAGATGCTGGTAGTTCATAGCACACAGCTCTAATGATCACCTAGAGTTACCTGGAACAAAGTGTGTATTGAAGATAAGACACAGACATATGGAATGACTCTTGTGATAGAAAATTTTAGGGAGGAAACATAAGGACTATAAGGTTTATGGGCTGCCCTAGATGCTTCTAAGTGTGCTGAAGATAAGCTCAATGTTAAAAATTCTCAGTTTAATGAGTGATCAGACAAGCAGAAGCTTTCTCTGTCTACTACAAAATAATCGCTCACTTCCCACAGCCAAAAATCAGATAGAGTCAGATCCTGCAGGTTGCTGAATTTCAAAGTAGAGTGAATTCTCAGCCTTTTCAATTATCTTGTTTTAAAGAGCAGCACACTAATTGGGTAAAAACTGGACCCTGAGAACCAGGACCTCACTTTCCAACCAAAATGCTCCTACATCCATCTGGAAAAGGAATCCTGCCTTCCCAGTTTGTAGTAACTTCATCTCCTGTGAGTTCTGGTAAAGGAAGACAGCAATTCCCCTCATGCTTTGTCTCTCTTATCCCTCATCCCTCCAGGATAACTAGGTCCTCTGTGTCCCATGGGCCAATTAGAAACGAAAACAATAGAGGAGAAGTTTCTCAAACTTTATGACTTGCAAGATTTTGTAAAGTCATATCAGAGAACATCAGGGGAATACTAGTGGGAATAGATTCTCAAGATATCACAGCCTTGAGGGAGAAATGTAATAGGGTCTGGTCATATCCCATCCCATTGGACTGCAGATCTAAGTAGGGAATTACATGATCTTGGTTTGATGCAGTGAGAAGGAAATTGCAGGTGCTCTAGATGCACTGCACAACACAGAGGTATCAGGAAATGGAAGACAGATCTCTTGGAAGTCAGCGGACCTGACATGTTGGCACAGGTCTAGGAGTCAAATCATTTGGGGACCACCAGCACATTGCCTCAAAGACAAAAAAATTTTGCTTTACCTTAAATGCACAGTTTTGAACAAAGAGTCACCCACCAGGCCTTGTAGTCTTTTCTGCATTTGGAGGCATGATTCATCACATCAGGGTGTACTGTTTCAGGACATTCACCAAGATACACATATGGCAATCAACTGTATTTATTTATTTATTATTAAATTTGTTTATTTTATAGTAGGATGCATTTTGACATATTGTACACAAATGGAGCACAACTTCTTATTCTGTAACAGTGGTACCTTCACCTTATGAATGTAGCCCTCGTTGCTCTAAGGCTTATTTTTTTTAAATGTTTATTTTTTAGTTGTAGTTGGACACACTACCTTTATTTTATTTATTTTTATGTGGGCTGAGGATCAAACCCAGGGCCTCACACATGCTAGGCGAGCGCTCTACCACTGAGCAACAATCCCAGCCCCTAAGGCTTATATTTTTACAAAATGTTTTTTCTCTTCTCCCCTCTCCCCTCCCTAACCAGATTGGGGAGACAGTGTTACCTTTTCTTCCCCTAGTTTAATGCCCTTGAACACACCCACTACAGGAAGGAGATGCCTGCTGAGGATCTGGGAAGTGAATATCTCCCAAATTAAAATGTGAATCCTAACAGCCATCAGGGTACCCTGGGGTCCCCCTACCAGAGCACACCTGGAATGTAACCCTTGAAGTTCCTTTAAAACCTCCCTGTCCCTCCTGATCAAGAGAGACACACGGTGTCCTCATTATTAAATTGGCATTGATTGGCACTGGGGACAGGAATCAATTCCTCTGGCTGTCCATGGTGCAGAGTCACTCCAGTAGTGTAATCATACATGTATATGGGGTAATAATGTCTTCCTCATTCTACTGTCCTTCCCATCCCCACAGTCCCCCCTCCCCTCACTCCCCTCTACACAAACCAAAGATCCTTTATTCTTTCCTATCCCTCCACCCTACTATGGATCAGCATTGGCTTATCAGAGAAAACATTTGGCTTTTGGTTTTGGGGGGTTGGCTTATTTCACCTAGCATGATATTGTCTAGTTCCATCCATTTACCTGCTATGCCATAATTTCATTCTTCTCTAAGGCTGAGTAATGTTCCATTGTGTACAAGTACCACATTTTCTTTATCCTTTCCCTTATTTAAGGGCATCTAGGTTGGTTCCACAGTTTAGCTATTGTGCATTGAGCTGCTATAAACATTGATGTGGCTGTGTCACTGTGGTATGCTGATTTTCAGTCCTTTGTGTATAAATTGTGGGGCGGAATAATTGGGTCACATGGTGGATCCATTCCAAGTTTTCTGAGGACTCTCCATACTGCTTTCCAGAGTGGTTGCACCATTTTGCAGTCCCACCAGCAATGTATGAGTGTGTCTTTTCCCCCACATCCACGACAACATTCATTGTCACCTGTGTTCTTGATAGTTGTCATTCTGACTGTAATGAGATGGAATCTCAATGTAGTTTTAATTTGCATTTTTTTTAATTAATAAAGATGTTAAACATTTTTTCATATATTTATTGACCAATCGTATTTCTTCTGCAAAGTGCCTGTTTAGTTACTTTGCTCATTTATAGATTGGGTTATTTGTGGTTTAGGTGTTAAGTTTTTTGAGTTCTTTATATATCCTGGAGATTAGTGCTTTATTTGTGGTGAGTGTGGTAAAGAGTGTGTAGGCTCTCTCATCATGTTACTGATTGTTTCCTTTGTTGAGAAGAAGCTTTTTAGTTTGAATCCATTCCATTTATAGTTTCTTTTTTTCCCCAGGGTTTGGAGGAGGTGTACCAGGAATTGAACTCAGGGGCACTTGACCACTGAGCCACATCCCTAGCCTTATTTTGTATTTTAAAGACAGGGTCACACTGAGTTGCTTAATACCTTGTTTTGTTGAGGCTGGCTTTGAACTTGTGATCCTCCTGTCTCAGTCTCCCCAGCTGCTGCAATTATAGGTGTGTGCCACCAAGCCCAGCTTCCATTTATTGATTCTTGATTTTACTTCTTGTGCTTTAGGAGTCTTGTTAATGAAGTCAGGTTCTAAGCCAACATGATGAAGATTTGGGCCTACTTTTTCTTCTATTAGTGCAGGGTTTCTCTCTGTTATAGTGTCTAAGTTTTTGATCCACTTTGAGTTGATTTTTTAAAAATTGTTTTTCAACCTGCAAAAAAATTTCTAGTTGTAGATGGATAACAAGACTTTATTTTATTTATTTATTTTCTTTTGTGGTACTGAGGATCGAACACAGCGCCTCATGCATGCTAGACAAGTGCTGTACCACTTAGCTACAGCCCCAACCCAATTTTGAGTTGATTTTTGAGCAGGGTGAGAGATAGAGGTTTAATTTCATTTTGCTGTATGTGGATTTCCAGTTTCCCCAGCACCATTTGTTGAATAGGTTATCTTTCCCCCAATGTATGTTTTTGGCACCTTTGTCTAGTATGGAATAACTGTAATTATGTGGGTTTGTCTCTGTGTCTTCTATTTTGTACCATTAGTCTACATGTCTGTTTTGGTGCCAATACCATGGCATTTTTGTTACCATTGCTCTGTAGTATAGTTTAAGGTCTGGTATGGTGATACCTCCTACTTCACTCTTGCTAAGTACTGCCTCAGTGATTCTGGGTCTCCTGTTTTTCCAAATGAATTTCATGAGGCAATCAACTTTAAATAGCTCAAAACAAGACAAGGTTCTCCTTGTGGTGTGGCTGTAAAGTACCCTTATGGTCCTGCAAACCTAAAGGTGTTTGAAGTGACCTTGAGCTCTCTAGTTACTATTTGGAGCTCTGGCAGAATGTGATAGAAAAAGACACACTGATGTTCCTTAAATATTGAGCAGAACAGCATCTTCTTGGGAAAGTAACACTTTTCACATGGTTTTAGGTTTGCTGTTGTCCTTATCTGGATAATTTCTAATTCATGAAACCATGTGACCAGGCATGAGAGCATTTTATTACCAAGTGAAAGTCACACACGTACATACACACACACACACACACACACACACATGCACACATGCACACATACCCACACATACAGGAGCAGGTTCAAGCAGGACTTGAAAACATAAATCACATAAGCAGGTTGCTTAGAATAGCAATGCTCCTACTCCTGCTGCCAAAACCATCTCTAAAATTGATGGAACCCAGAGTAAGTTAACCAATGGAGATCCATAAATCCCATGTCTACATATTGAAAATCCACACATCATTATTACGTGTTAAATAAAACATGTTCAGTTCTCTTATTTGAAATACTCTCCTGTGAGCATACATGAATGACTAAATTCTAAGAATAACCCATGAAACTATTAGGTGCAATTTTTTCTTCCAAAGGAACCACAATTCCTTAAGAAACTAGGAGCTTTCCAGAAAGGAGAATGGAAGTCAATACTGGACCTCCAACCTGCTTTGCTTGATGAAACAGCTGGCCAAAGTCTGGATGTTACTGCAGTGGGGTCAACTACCAGGCAGCCTTAGAACTCTGCTGAAGGAGACTCATCACCTTAAACCACAGATGCATCATCCTCTGCAGTCAACACCTGGCAGGATTCTCCCAGTGATGTTGATAGACAGACTCCCAGTTGGGTTTCTGACCACAGAACAAACAAAAGGAAAAAGAGACTCCTACCCAGGTATTGAGATTAGAAGGATTTGTCCTCTAAGACACCAGAGGTGATGGGGGGATTGCTAGCCTGCTCACGGCATTATGGGAGAATCTGGAATGAAATCTGACAGCAGAGGCCTGGACTTCACCAGAGCAGCCTCCAAATTATTGTTCTTGGTGAAGCTATTTGTGAGGGATGAAGTGACAGTGTACTCTTTGTCAAAAAGACCAAATGACGGAAGACATCAGCTCTGATATAGGGATCTGGAGGGATCAGGTCTGCTGAATCCCTAAAGTTAGATTTCTGCCAAGTAATATAACGGGTAGGGAGAAAAGAATTGTTTCTATATTGGCCACAGAAGCAGCTTCAAAACAAAACTCTAAGAGCTACTGACATACAGTGGCCATTATTTAGCCTTCATGTGTTAAGTGGGGGCAAGAACTTCACAAGTGGGAGCACCCAGCCCTTAGCACCTAGCAGTTCTAAGTGCATTTGCAGTAGATTTTGGTAAATCAAAGCATTGCCTGGATCACGGGAGTCAGAAAATGTGTGTGCTTGTGTCCATTAAGACAAGAAAAGGTATCATGTAGCAGACTGCAGGTGAAGGCAACTCCCACCCTAGGAGTTCAGCAATTTAAGGCCAGGATATGAGGGGAGTGCTGGAGTTGGGAGAAGTTTGTCAGTCAACCTTCAATCACTGTGACAAAATACCTGAGGGATTCCACTTAAAAGGAAGAAAGGTTTGTTTCAGCTCATGGTTTCAGTCCCTGGTCACATGGCCCTGTTGCTTTGGGCCTATGTGGGATAATACATCATGGCAGAAGCACATCAGGAGGAAGGTCTATTTACCTCATGGCAGCTGGGAAGCCGAGAGAGATGTGGGGTGGGGGAAGGGACTGGAGTCTCAATATCGTCTTCAAGGCATGACCTCAGTGACCTTCCTTCCTTCCATTAGTGTTATGGTTTGGGTGTGAGGTGTCCCCCAAAATCTCATGTGTGAGACAGTACAAGAAGGTTCAGAGGAGAAATGAGACAATTAGGGATGTGGCTTTGGGCATATATTAGTATCTGGCAAGTGGACCCTCTCTGCTTCCTGATCACCATGTGAGCTGCTTCCCTCTGCCACAATTTTCCGCCATGATGTTCAGCCTCAACTGGAGGAATGGTGCTGGATTTCTAACAACTGAGACTTCTGAAACCGTGAGCCCTCAAATAAACTTTTCCTCCTCTACAGTTGTTCTGGTTGGGTTTTTAAGACACAGCAGTGAATTAACTGACTGAAACATTTAGATTTTATTCTCCAAGGGTTCCACCACCTCCCCAAAGCACCACAGGCTGGGACCAATCCTTCAACACAGGGCCCTTGGGGGACATTCAAGATCCAAATTATAAAAAATACTTTAGTCATTAAATTATTCTGCTCTACTTGTAAGGTAGAAGAGCACTGAAATCACAGAATGGTCCCTGATGCTAAAGAGGGAGAACCCGTGGCATAAAATGAGGTCTAAATCCAAATCCTTCCAGTTCTCATTAAACACTAGTTGTACTTTTCTGAACCGGAATCCCCAGTACTTTCTAATCATGAGGGGGATCCCTGCCTGGATAGGTTGCATGGAGAGCCAGATTTAACCAGCTGTGTGTACCCCCAAGGAGAGGGTGAGAGATGCAAAAGACTGTAAAGTTACAAAACCACTATATGGGCCCCAGGGAAGAGTTCAGTCCCCAGCATTGGGAAAAGGAGGATGTGTGACATCACCTAGGACAGGCGGTCCCAGTGTCTTCCCCTTTCCCACCCCTGGGGAGAGAATTTGAAAGAATATGATAGAAGGTACAAATATGTCTCTCAGAAGATACAATGAGATGGAGAATGTATTTTTTTCACCTAAAATTTCCAAGGAAGCTGAGGAAGGCCGAGAAACATGAGAAAAATAGAGGAAAAGCCATTGCTCCACAGAGAGGCTGTTCTGTCCTTGAGGGGACTGCGCAGGGTAGGGAGGGTCACTGTTAAGGAGAAGTTGGTTTTGAAGGGGGACAGTGACAGGGGATGGCAATGGGAAGATGGAGCGCTGGCTGGATGGTGCTTGCCCAGCATGCATGAGGCCCGGGGTGATTCCCAGCAGCAAGGGAGAAAGGGAAGGGAGGGGAAGGGAAGGGAGGACTCTGCAAAGCTACGCAATCATTGGACAGGATTCCCCCTTGGACAACCTCCAGATGTTGGATGAAGCATTTTGGTTTTTGGTCATTTTGGCAGGTATTGAATCCGGGGCTGTGCACACGCATGTGCTCCACCACTGGGCGCACTCCCCGCCCATGGTGAAGCTATTAAGTGGATCATTTGATGGATGGCAAATAGACCTGAGATGCTGGGTGGAATTAAGGAATGGGGAAAGTGGTGATGTGGGTCATGAGGGATAGGGCTCAGAAATTACCAAAGACCAAGGATGACTTTTGATCATCAGAGACTATCATAGGACGTTTCAGATCAAGCTAATGAAGTTGACCTGGGTGACATCAAGATGAACATTCCAAAAGATGTTGGATCTGATGATCTCCCTAGCCTTGGGGGGTTCAGTGACAGCAGCACCATTAATCAGTGGTGCATGGGGGATTTCTGTGTTCCATAGAAGTTCAAAACGTCCCTCCCTATTCAGGCTCCATGCCTTTGTAACACCATGAGCAAGCCACGTCCTCAGAGGGATCGAGCTGACATGACTCCTCTCTCTCACTGCTACTTCTCCCAAAAATCCCCAGACAGAGCCCTTCAGTATGAGCCATGTCCGGGAAGTGAATCCCCAACTTCCCAGAACATCCTACACCATGGCTTCTCGGTCTCCTCCCCAGCCCGTGTGACTCTGGTCCACCAACGTCTCCCTTGGCCTTTCCTCTCTCCAGCTCAGAACCCTCCCTGGAGCCAGATCTTGTCTTGGGGCATTTGGGGTGGGGAGACAGGGAGGGAGTGCATGGGAAAGAAAGGAAGAGTCTTTTCCCTGGACAAAGCCTGATTTGTGAAAGTGGACAAGTTAACTTCTAAAAATATGCTCAAGTTCACTAATCACCAGGGAAATAAAAAGTGAAACCGAAGATGCCATTTAAAAAAATATATACCCAATTGTCCCCAGGTTGGTCATCGTGTTGACAAGGCTGTGAAAAAAATGGGAATTCTCCTAGACTCTGGGGGAGAATGTCAATATGCACAGCCATTTTGGTGTGCAATTCGACAGCATATCAGTGTCACAAATGACCAAGGCACTTTGATCTGGAAATTCTACCTCCAGGGGTATAACTGAACAGAAGGAAGCCTGTCTGCACCTTTGAGGAGACATGATCTCTGTGGATCCCTTCCCTTCCTAACTCTGTGTTTGGTTGTAGTGATGTGCCCCATCCACTAAGGCACATGTCACTGAATGGGGCTTAGGGAAAGTTCCCTCCCTGGTCCACTCTTTCCTTTTTTCTAGTGTTTGGAACTTGTACAGGACACCTAGAGTTCCAGTTGCTATTTGTGACCTGGAGAAGGAGCACTATATGCCAAGGAAGATGAAAATGTGAGGAGCCTGAGACCCTCATGCCCCAGAGAGCCCCCCTTCCCACCTGACCTGCTTCCCTACATGTGGTTTTGGACACAAGAGAAAAGAAGCCAGTAATTGTTCAGTCACTGTGATTAGGTCTTTCTCACTAGTAGATAAAGGTATTTGTTTTCTTTTCCTTTCTTTTTTTTTTGTGGGACTCTATTTTTAGACTGGCAAATCACAATTATACATACTAGTGGGATTTTTTTGTTACATATTCATAAAAGCACATAATAGAATATAATTCCCTCAACCACCCCCCCCACCTTCTTTCCTCTTCTCCCCACTTCCCTCTACTCTATTGGTCTTTCAATGTTTTCATTTCTTTCTTTTTTTGGGGGGGGGGGGCAGGGGTAACCAGGGATTGCTCTCAGGGGCACCTGACCACTGAGCCACATCCTCAATTCTGTTTTCTATTTTATTAGAAACAGAGTCTCACTGAGTTGCTTATTGCCTCCTACATTGTTGAGGCTGGCTTGGAACTCATGATCCTCCTGCCTCAGCCTCCCCAGATGCTGGGATTACAGGTGTGAGCCACCGTGTCCAGCAGTCCTTTAATTTTCAGGAGATGCTCCCTCCCCTACGTCTCCGTTTTTTCTCTCAGCTTCCATATATGAGATCCCTGACTTTCTGAGTTAGCCAAGTTTATTTCTAGCTGATACAAATGTTTATTATGACATTGCTTTAAATAGAGGAATGACATGAACAGTCTAAATGTCCCTGGCTTCTGGAATTTCCTTAAGGATTTCAAGACTCTTTGCATCTCAGTACACAAAAATCCTTACATTTGTCCTCTTCCCCTTAAAGACACCTGGCCTGGCCACTCTTGAGCACATTCCTCTCAAGTTGCTGGAGACCCACATTTGTAAATTGACTATTTCCAATTTCCCAAAAAGAAGACCTACAGGAACTAAGAATCAAGCATCTATCACCCTATATTTTATCAATAAAAGATAAATTTGCTCACTGATCATCTAACAGGGGAAAACGTTTTTTTCCATAGCATTCATAATTAGGGGAAAACTCGATCAAACTCTTTTTTTTTTTAATTTAATTGCCAGAGACCACTTCTAAAGTTGGAAATAGGGTGTTTACTGTCAAAGTCATTAGAAGGCAGGCAGGGAAAAGGAAATAGAGTTTATTAGTGGTTTATAAACATCTTATGGCTATGAAAAACTGTTAAAAGATTTTAAGTAGTTCATCCTCATGTAGGTGCATTAGTTGATTTGTTTATTGGACAGTTGAAGGCATACAGTACTAAAAATAAAGTATTTGAAAATATGAGCTATCCCTATCCATGGCATAAACAATCTTTCATATCCTGCAATTCATGATGGCTTCCTACATCACTGGCTGATACCTGGGGCTCAGTGTGCAGTAGAGTAAGGAGGACTGTTATATGTGGCAGAAGCAGTGCTGTATTTCATATGGTCTTGAACATTTTGAATTCTGGGCGGGTTTCTTGTCCAATTTAATTTCTGTTTTGCCTCATTCTATCCTGGTGAAGAACTTATCCCGGTGGGGAAAGGGTCAGCTCTGTCTCTTGTTGGTTTGCATCGTGTTATTATATTCAGTCTCCGAATATCAGAAGGAGATCCTCTCAAAGGAGGCAGCCACTGTGTGTAGGCTCCTGCACATTGAGAACACGAACCGCGCCCCCTAGAGGGCAATGTCTGAAATTGACATTCTTACTTTGAACTTGAACCTTGCATTCTTAAGATAGTTCACACACTGATGCTCATCAGTCTTACAAAGCACACCAGGGTGGTGATGGTGATGGGTGGGGGGAAGAATCTGTGACTTATTAGGAAAGGATGCTTTTCTATTGTAATTAAAAATATAAATTGATACCCCGCCATCCCGTATTTCCTTCTTTGACCACAACTATCTCATGTAACCCACTTTGGAGATATTTTACCTAGAAAGGTAACTTCTAAAAATTTTATTTAAAAATGCACAGAAAAAACATTTCCAGCAGACCTACACAAGAATACTTATGGTGGTTAGTTTTGTGAGGTGTGATAACAAGTGATTTTATTTATTTGTAAAATTTGCTTGTTTTCCAAAATTTTCTCGAGTAAACATGAATTATTTTGGGGTCAGAAAAAAATCCTTGTTTCTTCCAAGTGTGCAGTTCCTTTTGACTGAAATGGCAAGAGAAGGGGGGCGGGGGAAAGGGGAACAAACAGAGCAGGGGAGGGGCCACATGTCGCCTCTGTCCCTAGGAGGCCAGGGAAGGCTGTGAAGGCAGTGATGGACCCTCTGGCAAGCCTCGGCTGGCTCCACACACAGATTCTGATGATTCAATTCCTTCCTTTTCCTGGTGAGTAGTGGCATGGGTGTGGGTGTGTGTGTGGGGGGGGGGGTGAGGCTGTGTGGGGGTGTGTGGGGGAGAGATAAGGCAGGTGGGAAGGAGCTGGGGCTTCCCTGGAGGCAACCTTCTGATTCCCCCATGCGTTTCTGATGGCTGAGGCTAGGAAAAAGGACTTGGGGACTCTCTGGGAGAGTGCCAGTTGCCACCCTCAGGCAAATCACTGTCATATGCTGAGTGGCTCCTTGCCTGCTGGGGCAAAGGACCCAGTCTTGAAAAACAACAATGTTTTTCTGATGCCAGGAATAATTCCTATTGACTATAGGAAATTTGGAAAATATGAGAAATGATATAGAGATGAATAAAAAAACATGCTACCATACTTCACGGAACTAAACACCACAGATACTCTGTGTACTCCTCCGGGTGAGTTTTCTGTGCTTCAGCGTATTTTTCTGACTTCAGAAGACAATTTCTTGCCAGGCTGTGCTCCGCGGCAGCTGCTCTCCTGATAGCAATGTCCTCAGCATTTGGTTTCTTGTTGCTTTAGCAAAAAAGAAGAGGGGAAAATTTTACAATTTACAATGCAAATTTACACTCACATCCTTCCATCTATGACCTACCCAGTCCTCCAGCCAACTTCCCTCCTCTACTCCTAGACTGAGAGGTAGGATTGCCTCCCCTGAACCAGCCTGACTCAGGGTCTCCTACTCTGCTCTGGCTGCAAAACCTTGTTAGAGTTGAAAGAGGGACTGGATTCTGCAATCAGACCCACTGGGTCGCTACTCTGGTTCTGCCACCTAGTGTTCATAAAATCGTGGACATTTACCCCAGGACAAACAGGTGTGCCTTTTGAGATTGTTACCTTAGCAATAAAATGGCCCTCCTAAGAGTCACCACTAGAGGAGAGGTGGGGAGCCACTACCCCTACCTGAGCCTGGGAGTAGAGGAGGGAAGCAGGATAATCCCTAACCCAAGGTGCTGTCTGAGAGATTAAGTGATGGTGCACATTCTGACAACTGTCTGACATAGCAACTTAAGTGTGTGGTGTTATACTTGCAAATGGATAAAATTTAAAAAAATTGTTTTGTAATTGGTGATTTTATCATGATCCAGTGGTTAAAAAAGAGACAAGATTTTCCTTTGGGAGTTAAGGGGTTGTGATAGCACAAGAGATTGTGTGCTTTCCTGGGCTTTTCGTTGTACAGCAATGGAGCAGTGTTCTTATGCATTATAGACAGTTTTCTAAGTAACGGCTTCTCAATAGTCTGTTGGATGTGTCAGAAACATTTGAAGATTTAACATGTTTATACCTTTTTTTCGTGGTATTTCCACCTCTGGGGTTTAACCCAGAGAGGGAAAAATAACGTCATACACTCAAAGCTTCTGCATGAAGACATTCATTGTGGTCTAGTTAGAGTAATGAAAAGCCAGAACCCAAAAAGAGGGTGATAACACCTTGTCAAGTGACATTAAGGTGGTGAACCGATGGCTTTAGTAAGTGACTTTGGTTGGGCCACTGAGTTTTCCTGAGATGAGAAGATGGAAAGGACTTGGTTAGAAGGAAGGACAGGAATAAGCATGTGTTGAGCCCTGTCATATGCAAGATCTGGACTGGGGTGTTACAGACCTGATCTCATTCCAGCCTCACACACCATGTGTTACCTGGGATGTTTGGTCAAGTATAATGAATACAGGAAGGGACAAGCACCAGGCACAGGAATATTGGCTGGGAATCTGGCTTTATACTTAAGTCTTCTTAACACACAAAGCCCAAGTTTTCAATTCTGCCAATGTTTCAACAATATCAACACAGGAGGATTGACACAGCTTAGAAATCAAACCTAGAGCTTATATATGGGCTCAGTAGATCCATCACCCCATTTAGCATTTGAAGGAATGTGGGCTCTGAGAGGCTGATCAACCTGGAGGAGATCAATTGTAGATCTAATAGGTTTCACACTAGGATTCCAGCTGCCCCCAGACCATGCGCTGCCTCTGTGTGATCTGGCTGTGAAGCCAGGTCTTTCTAAATTCCATGCCCTTGCACTTCACCCCTGATCTTCCTCCCACCTTTCCCACCCACAGGACTCCAGCTCTATTAATTCAAGGGCTGTGGGGCGGGGTGGGGGGCAGAATTCCCAAATGGCCCTCTGCTATTGGAAAGAACTTCTGTCCTCATAACTCTGCTCTTCCTTCATGCTGTAGCCCTGAGGGAAGCAATTCCATTTATATCTCAATAGGAAACAGCTCCCCTAGAACCTTCCTTCCCCTGCGTGCCCTACCTTTCCTTTTCTACTCAACCAATACTATCATTCTCCTGTTTGGGTCATGGGATCTTTGGGGGTCAGTGGTTAGTTCAAGAAGTCCCAGTCTTTTTTAAAAAATTTATTTATTTGTTATTTTCCCATATTTATTATTGGTGCATTATAGTTTGACATATTGAAGGGATTTGTTGTTACATGTTCATGTAGGCACAAAATGGACAATGATCTAAATGTCTTTAATCAATAGCTTCTCCAGTGTTTTTTTTTTTTTTTTTTGCAATTCAGGTTTTGATTTAATGCATACACCCATGAAGCCATTAGTACAGTTTGGATCCTGAATGTCCTTCAAAGGTTCATGTGTTAAAGGCTGGGTTCCCACAGTGGTGTTCTTGGGAGACTGTAAAGCCTAATGAGATGTCTTCATGTTCTGCAAGGGAACTGTGGGACCCCAGTCTCTTCCTCCATCTCTTTTGCTTCTTGGCCACGAGGTAAGTGGTTTTTCTCCCTCTTGTGCTCCCACCACAATGTGCCATCTTGTCACAGTTTCAGAAAGTGGGGCCAAGTGTGAGCCAAAACAAACCTTTTGTCTTTATAAGTTGATTTGCTCACCTATTTATTATAGTAAAGGAAAGCTGACTAATAACAACAATCAAGGGAGTAAACATATACATCACTTCCCAGTTTCTTTGTGCCTGGTTATGGTCCTTCCCTTACCCTCAACCCCTCATATCCAGATAACCACTGATATGCTTTCTGTTCCTAATTAGTTTTTGTTTTCTAAACCTTTACATAAGTGGAATCTAGTAGGTACTCCTTTTTATCTATTTTTTCCCACCTAGCACAAATCTCTCTTTTTAAAAAAATATTTATTTTTTTAGTTATAGGTGGAAACAATATCTTTATTTTATATTTATGTGGTGCTGAGGATCGAACCCAGTGCCCCATGCATGCTAGGTGAGCACTCTACCACTGAGCCACAACCTCAGCTCTATAATTCTCTTGAGATTCATCCATATTGTGCACATAGTTTCTTTCTTTTGTTGTTAGGTTGTCTTCCATTATGTGGGCATACCACAATTTCTTTATCCATTCATTTTTTGATAGACATTCAGATTTTTCTTGGGACCATTACTATTACAAGTAAAGCTTCCACAAATCTTCATGTATGAGTATTTGTTTGAACATATATTTCTTTCCCTCCTGGGTAGTCACCTAGGAGAGGACTAGCAGGTTAATACGGTAAGTATATGGCTAACCTTTTAAAAGGAATTGCCGGGGCTGGGGATGTGGCTCAAGCGGTAGCGCGCTCGCCTGGCATGCGTGCAGCCCGGGTTCGATCCTCAGCACCACGTACAAACAAAGATGTTGTGTCCGCCAAAAACTAAAATAAATTGCTATTTCAATTTCATTACTTGAAATTGGTCTGTTCAGATTTTCTAAATCTTCCTGATTCAATTTGAGCAGGTCATGGATGTATAGAATTCTTTAATGTCTTGCAGATTTTCCATTTCATTGAGTATGTTTTTTAAAATAAGTTCTGATAATTCTCGGCACTTCAGAAGGGTATGCAGTGATATTGCCTTTTCACCTCTGATGTTTTTGAATAGTTCTTCTCACACTTTCAGTTAGTTTGTCTAAAAGTTTGTCCATATTATTTATCTTTTCAAAGCACTCACTCTTCATTGCACTGATGTTGTGTATTGTGTTCTTAGTCTCAATTTCATTGATTTAGGTTCTGATCTTAATTATTTCCTATCTTCTCCTAGTTTTGGAGTTAGCATGTTCTTCTTTTTCTAAGGCATTGAGGTAGAGCATGAGCTTAATAAGTTAGGATTCTCCCTATTCTTTTAATACACACAGTCAGTCATACTTTTAGAATTGCTTGTATACCATCCCAGAGACTTTGATATGTTCTATTCCTGCTCTCATTCATTTATAAACATGTCCTCATTTCTTATTTCATCCATTCTTCATTGCAGAGAGTATTGTTCAATCTCCATGTGTTTCTGTGTTTTTTATTATTTTTCTTGCTGTTGATTTCTAGATTTATTCTATTATGATCTATAGAATACATGAGATAGTATTGATATTTTTGTACTTGATAGTATTGATATTTTTGCATTGTGGCCTGGATTGTGATATAATTTGGAGGCAGTTCAATGTGCTTCTGATAAAAAGGTAAACTCAGTTGGTTTGGAGTGAAATATTCTGTAGATCTACTTGATTTAAAGTGTTAATTAGTGTGGAGATATCTTTATTGATTTGCTGTTTTGATGACCTATATATTGATGATAGGGTGTGTAGAAATCAACTAGTATTTTTGTGTTGGGGTCTATCTAGGATTAAATGTATTAGAATTTTTTTATGTCATTGAGTGCATCAAAATTTGGGGCATAAATGATTACTATTGTTATATTCTTATTAGAATTTTCCCTTTACCAAAATGTAGTGGCCTCTTTTTTTCATCCTGATTAACTGTTGCTTGAAAAAGTTTGCCTGTCTGATATGAGAATAGCTACTCCTGCTTCTTTTCAGGAAAAAAGAAATACGCATGGAATAATTTATTTCATTCTTTTACCTTCAGCTTAAGGGTGTCTTCACCTATGAGTTTCTTGTAAGCAGAGCATAGCTGTATGGTGTTTTCTGATCCATTTTGCTAATGTTTGTCTTAATGGGGGAATTGAGACCATTAACACAAACATAAAGTACAAAACTACTCCCTAAATTGGATAAAGAGTATTTACTACAAAACATTTAAAAGGCAACAAAACTAAATTTTGAAAAATGGGAAGAATGACTTACAATTCCAAGTACTTACTGTTTGGTTGAGCTTTAATGAATGCAATAATAAAAATAGAATATGATATAAATATTGTTATCAAATAGAAAAATCTTTGATTTCAGGATTTATTACTTCAATAAAGAAATTTAGAGGGCTAGGGTTGTGCTCAGCAGTAGAGTACTTGCCTACACATGCAAGGCCCTGGGTTTGATCCTCAGCACCACATTTTAAAAAAATGATTAAAACAAAGATATCATGTCCAACTACAACTAAAAAATATATTAAAAAAAAAAGAAATTCAAGCCGCTGCCCGCGCCTGCAAGGTAGGCAGACCTGCGACAGACCGGCAGATCAGGCCCAGCGGCCTGCCGGTGTGGTACACATGTCACCCCAATTGGAGTAGGGGCAGAGCAGAGCCTTCGCCCGCACCCATATCAGGCCCAGCAGCCCGCCGGCGTGGTAGTCACGTAACCCCAATTGGAGTAGGGGCAGAGCAGAGCCGCCACCCGCACCCGCAAGGTAGGCAGACCTGTGACCGACCTGCAGAATAGGCCCAGGGGTCCATGGGTGTGGTAGACACGTCACACCAATTGGAGGAGGGGTAGAGCAGAGCCGCCGCCCACGCCTGCAAGGTAGGCAGACCGCCGCCCGACCCTGCAAGAGAGACTTTTCAACTATACAAGAGCAATATAAATATATAGGGGGAAAAAAATTTCAAAAACACAACAGTTTCACCAAGCAGAAAGAAACGCAAGCAGTATGAAAAGACAAGGAAAGAAAGGACCACAAGCAATGCAGGTCAACTCAACTTTAGAAGAGGTAACAGCTGCAGCAGATGGAATGTCAGATAAAGAATTCAGGATATACATGCTTCAGATGATCTGGAGTCTCAAGGAAGACATTAGACAGCAAAATCAGACAATGAAAGATCACTTCAACAAGGAATTACACAAACAAATCCAGGAAGCAAAGGATCAACTATACAGGGAGATAGAGGTTATAAAAAACAAACAAACAGAAATCCTAGAAATTCAGGAAGCAATAAACCAACTTAAAAACTCAATTGAGAATACTACCAGCAGAGTAGAACACTTAGAAGATAGAACATCAGACAATGAAGACAAAGTATTTCAACTGGAAAAGAACATAGACAGCTCAGCAAGACTGTTAAGAAACCATGAGCAGAACATCCAAGAAATATGGGATAACATCAAGAGACCAAACTTAAGAGTCATTGGGATACAGGAAGGTATACAGGTCCAAACCAAAGGAATGAGCAATCTATTCAATGAAATAATATAAGAAAACTTCCCAGACTTGAAGAATGAGACAGAACCCCAAATCCTAGAAGCCTACAGGACGCCGAATGTGCAAAATCATAAGAGATCCACACCTAGACACATTATAATGAAGATGCCCAACATAGAGAATAAGGAGAGAATTTTAAAAGCTACAAGAGAAAGGAAGCAGATTACATTTAGGGGTAAGCCAATCAGGATAACAGCTGATCTTTCAACACAGACTCTGAAAGCTAGAAGATCCTGGAATAACATATTTCAAACACTGAAAGAAAATGGGTTCCAAACAAGAATTGTGTATCCAGCGAAATTAAGCTTCAGGATGGAAGATGAAATTAAAACTTTCCACGATAAACAAAAGTTAAAAGAATCTGCAGCTAGAAAACCATCTCTTCAAAACATCCTCGGCAAAACACTACAGGAAGAGGAAATGGAAAATAACAATGAAAACCAACAGTGGGAGGTAGGACAGTAAAGGGGGGAAAATAATCAAAGAGGAAAACAAACCATGTTTAGTAACATAAATAAACAAATATGGCTGGAAGAACAACCCATATCTCAATAA
The DNA here is from genome assembly GCF_021218885.2 of Marmota monax. NCBI lineage: Eukaryota > Metazoa > Chordata > Mammalia > Rodentia > Sciuridae > Marmota > Marmota monax. The sequence continues at coordinate 57,454 of NW_026695201.1, read as the reverse complement.
TAACCCTAAATGGTAATGGCTTAAACTCACCAATCAAGAGACACAGGCTAGTAGAATGGATCACAAAACAAGACCCAACAATATGCTGCCTACAGGAGATGCATTTGATAGGAAAAGACATACATAGGCTGAAGGTGAAAGGTTGGGAAAAATCATATCACTCATATGGACTTCGGAAACAAGCAGGAGTGTCCATACTCATATCAAATAAAATAGATTTCAAGCCAAAGTTAATCAAAAGGGATAAAGAGGGACACTACATACTGCTCAAGGGAACCATACACCAACAAGACATAACAATCATGAATATATATGCCCCAAACAATGGTGCAGCTATGTTCATCAAACAAACTCTTCTCAAGTTCAAGAGTCTAATAGACCACCATACAATAATCATGGGAGACTTCAACACACCTCTATCACCACTGGACAGATCTTCCAAACAAAAGTTGAATAAGGAAACTATAGAACTCAATAACACAATTAATAACCTAGACTTAATTGACATATATAGAATATACCACCCAACATCAAGCAGTTACACTTTTTTCTCAGCAGCACATGGATCCTTCTCAAAAATAGATCATATATTATGTCACAGGGAAACTCTTAGACAATATAAAGAAGTAGAGATAATACCATGCATCTTATCTCATCATAATGAATGAAACTGAAAATCAACGATAAAAGAAGGAAGGAAAAATCATGCATCACTTGGAGAATGAACAATAGGTTACTGAATGATCAATGGGTTATAGAAGACATCAAGGAGGAAATTAAAAAATTCTTAGAGATAAATGAAAACACAGACACAACATATCGGAATCTATGGGACACATTGAAGGCAGTTCTAAGAGGAAAATTCATTGCTTGGAGTTCATTCCTTAAAAAAAGAAAAAACCAACAAATAAATGATCTCATACTTCATCTCAAAATCCTAGAAAAAGAAGAGCAAAACAACAGCAAAAGAAGTAGAAGGTAAGAAATAATTAAAATCAGAGCTGAAATTAATGAAATCGAAACAAAAGAAACAATTGAAAAAATTGACAAAACTCAAAGTTGGTTCTTTGAAAAAATAAACAAAATCGACAGACCCTTAGCGATGCTAGCGAAGAGAAGAAGAGAGAGAACTCAAATTACTAGCATACGGAATGAAAAAGGCAATATCACAACAGACACTTCAGAAATACAGAAGACAATCAGAAATTATTTTGAATCCTTATATTCCAATAAATTAGAAGATAGTGAAGGCATCGATAAATTTCTTAAGTCATATGATCTGCCCAGATTGAGTCAGGAGGATATAGACAACCTAAACAGACCAATATCAATTGAGGAAATAGAAGAAACCATCAAAAGACTACCAACTAAGAAAAGCCCAGGACCGGATGGGTATACAACAGAGTTTTACAAAACCTTTAAAGAGGAACTAATACCAATACTTTTCAAGCTACTTCAGGAAATAGAAAAAGAGGGAGAACTTCCAAATTCATTCTACGAGGCCAACATCACCCTGATTCCTAAACCAGACAAAGACACTTCAAAGAAAGAAAACTACAGACCAATATCTCTAATGAACCTAGATGCAAAAATCCTCAATAAAATTCTGGCGAATCGGATACAAAAACATATCAAAAAAATTGTGCAACATGATCACATAGGATTCATCCCTGGGATGCAAGGCTGGTTCAATATACAGAAATCAATAAATGTTATTCACCACATCAATAGACTTAAAAACAAGAACCATATGATCATCTGGATAGATGCGGAAAAAGCATTCGACAAAGTACAGCATCCCTTTATGTTCAAAATTCTAGAAAAACTAGGGATAACAGGAATATACCTCAATATTGTAAAAGCAATCTATGCTAAGCCTCAGGCTAGCATCATTCTGAATGGAGAAAAATTGAAGGCATTCCCTCTAAAATCTGGAACGAGACAGGGATGCCCTCTCTCACCACTTCTGTTCAACATAGTTCTTGAAACACTGGCCAGAGCAATTAGACAGACGAAAGAAATTAAAGGCATAAAAATAGGAAAAGAAGAACTTAAATTATCACTATTTTCAGTTGACATGATTCTATACCTACCAGACCCAAAAGGGTCTACAAAGAAACTATTAGAGCTAATAAATGAATTCAGCAAAGTGGCAGGATATAAAATCAACACGCATAAATCAAAGGCATTCCTGTATATCAGCGACAAATCCTCTGAAATGGAAATGAGGACAACCACTCCATTCATAATATCCTCAAAAAAATAAAATACTTAGGAATCAACCTAACAAAAGAGGTGAAAGACTTATACAATGAAAACTACAGAACCCTAAAGAGAGAAATAGAAGAAGATTTTAGAAGATGGAAAAATATACCCTGTTCATGGATAGGCAGAACTAACATCATCAAAATGGCGATATTACCAAAAGTTCTCTATAGACTTAATGCAATGCCAATCAAAATCCCAACGGCATTTCTTGTAGAAATAGAGAAAGCAATCATGAAATTCATATGGAAAAATAAAAGACCCAGAATAGCAAAAACAATGCTAAGCAAGAAGTGTGAATCAGGCGGTATAGCGATACCAGACTTCAAACTATACTACAGAGCAATAGTAACAAAAACAGCATGGTACTGGTACCAAAACAGGCGGGTGGACCAATGGTACAGAATGGAGGACACAGAAACCAATCCACAAAACTACAACTATCTTATATTTGATAAAGGGGCTAAAAGCATGCAATGGAGGAAGGATAGCATCTTCAACAAATTGTGCTGGGAAAACTGGAAATCCATATTCAACAAAATGAAACTGAATCCCTTTCTCTCACCATGCACAAAAGTGAATTCAAAATGGATCAAGGAGCTTGATATCAAATCAGAGACACGCCGTCTGATAGAAGAAAAAGTTGGCTATGATCTACATACTGTGGGGTCGGGCTCCAAATTCCTCAATAGGACACCCATAGCACAAAAGTTAATAACTAGAATCAACAAATGGGACTTACTCAAACTAAAAAGTTTTTTCTCAGCAAAAGAAACAATAAGAGAGGTAAATAGGGAGCCTACATCCTGGGAACAAATCTTTACTCTTCACACTTCAGATAGAGCCCTAATATCCAGAGTATACAAAGAACTCAAAAAATTAGACAATAAGATAACAAATAACCCAATCAACAAATGGGCCAAGGACCTGAACAGACACTTCTCAGAGGAGGACACACAATCAATCAACAAGTACATGAAAAAATGCTCACCATCTCTAGCAGTCAGAGAAATGCAAATCAAAACCACCCTAAGATACCATCTCACTCCAGTTAGATTGGCAGCCATTATGAAGTCAAACAACAAGTGCTGGGGAGGATGTGGGGAAAAGGGTACACTTGTACATTGCTGGTGGGACTGCAAATTGGTGCAGCCAATTTGGAAAGCAGTATGGAGATTTCTTGGAAAGCTGGGAATGGAACCACCATTTGACCCAGCTATTCCCCTTCTTGGTCTATTCCCTAAAGACCTAAAAAGAGCATGGTACAGGGACACTGCTACATCAATGTTCATAGCAGCACAATTCACAATAGCAAGACTGTGGAACCAACCTAGATGTCCTTCAATAGACAAATGGATTTAAAAAATGTGGCATTTATACACAATGGAGTATTACTCTGCATTAAAAAAATGACAAAATCATAGAATTTGCAGGGAAATGGATGGCATTAGAGCAGATTATGCTAAGTGAAGCTAGCCAATCCCTAAAAAACAAATGCCAAATGTCTTCTTTGATATAAGGAGAGTAACTAAGAACAGAGTAGGGACGAAGAGCATGAGAAGAAGATTAACATTAAACTGGGATGAGAGGTGGGAGGTAAAGGGAGAGAGAAGGGAAATTGCATGGAAATGGAAGGAGACCCTCAGGGTTATACAAAATTACATACAAGAGGAAGTGAGGGGAAAGGGGAAAATAATACAAGGGGGAGAAATGAATGACAGTAGAGGGGGTAGAGAGAGAAGAGGGGAGGGGAGGGGAGGGGAGGGGAGGGGGGATAGTAGAGGATAGGAAAGGCAGCAGAATACAACAGACACTAGTATGGCAATATGTAAATCAATGGATGTGTAACTGATGTGATTCTGCAATCTGTACACGGGGTAAAAATGGGAGTTCATAACCCACTTGAATCAAAGTGTGAAATATGATATATCAAGAACTATGTAATGTTTTGAACAACCAACAATAAAAAATTTAAAAAAAAGAAATTTAGAAAACATTATATATTCTGTATTAATGAGAAAACTGATAAAATTAGATTTTATAAGGGCAAGTATAATAAATGAGCAGCAACCCAGTATATATCAATAATTAGTGACAAAAAATAGAAAATGTTTTCATTAACAAAAGCCATAAAATATTAACCAAGAAAAATAAATTCAACAAAAAGCATGCAAGACTTGTAAGAAGAAAGTTTAAGCTATTAATATGGGATCTTAAATATTATACAAAGATATGTCATGTTCCTTGTGGGAAGATTAATAAATAGCTAACATTTTATGGTTATATGTACAAACCACACAAGTCCAAATGGAACTACTTTGAATTTGAATTACTGTTGGATAAACAACTGCAATAACCATAAGAAATAATACTTTATTAAAACACAGGAAAGGAGTATTGTGGAAGAGTATGCCATAGAAGATTATTTTAAATACATATTGAATTAAGCAAAATGTTGTGTCATTGATGACAGAATATTAAATAAGGCATTACAAAGGTATAAACATTCCAGCTTGAAATTGAAATGTATATGGGGACCCAAAATATTATAAATTTGGCATTTTAACTCAGTGGGGAAAAGAATGGATTACATAATAATCATGATAACTGGATATCTTTTTGGGGAAACATTAAATTCTTTCCAACTAGATTCATTTTCCTCATATTCCAAAACACTGAGCATCAAACATTCTAGAAATTTCCAGATTAAAAAAGAAAATCATGTGCCTCCCAAAAAAGATTAAAAAATGGAAAAAGAACAAAATTGACTTCACCAGCCACACTGAATTCCAAAAAATATAAAGACTTTAAATTCCTTATATATCTGATAGAAAATAATGTTCAGTACTGAGTTCTCAGTGAAAATATCTATTAAGCCCTAATCTCCTACCATGCTGTGTTGAACAATTCTATGTTTGTATGTGAATAGAAATGCTAATAAATCTGTGACCATTGTCTCTACTAAGGAAATGCCAAAGGTACTCCATTTATCATAGCAAGGCTCTGCATAGTTGTGTGGAAGATAAAGATACAACCCTACATCTCTGTTTGGGAGTCTGCTGCTCACCCTTTGCAGCCTTTTTCCTCATCATACTGGCCATAGAGATGAATAGCTTTGTTCAAGTCTGGCAGATGTTTTCTGCCCAGGCAAGGCCTAGTGCCTGTTCTCTACTGGAATAAACCCCAGGTCAGTGAGTGTAGTTGCATTGTTTTGTCCTCTATGTGTCCATCCTTAGAAAGCTTCAGTGCTCAGAACTGAACACAAGTTCTTCCCTGTGTCTCCCCCATCATGTCACACCTATCTGAGGACAGGGCCATGTGCACACAAGGATTTTTCTGCTTTTAAATGGAATGCTGTGAACAATGTGGGTGTTATGTTCTGGGCATGTCCCTTAATAGAAAATAAACAAATCTCTTTAAACTTTTCCACATCTTTCTTTTTGTTTTGTTTTGTTTGTTTGTTTGGAGTATTGAAATTTCTGCTACAGGGTGGAGTTACTCCTATGTTTGGGATAGACTCCAAATCATGCCATGGGTAAAAAAAAAAAAAATGATTATTTTCAGATATTTGAGTGTTTTCAAAACCTTTAGAAAACAGTGTGGCTTCATTTTGTCATCACAAGATAACAATTTATAGATATGTTGGTCATGCATATTAATGATTTTAGACTTTGTGATAAGGACAATAATAACTCCACGAAACGCTTTAAATCATGTGTGGCATGATCCAATTTACATTTTTGGAAGACCTGTCATTCACAAGTGAAGCAATAATGACTCAGGAGGTCATGGATTACAGGACTTAGATGAGATGAAGTTATTGGCATTATAGGTGGAATCACAAGATTACTCAGAGGTAGAGTTCATGAGATTTTTGATTAAAATGAATATGGAGAACAATGGGAAGAAACAGTCGAGAGCATGTCCAAAGTTTCCAACTACAAGGGGGTGGACTGGAAAGACATTTTCTAATGCAGCAACACTGGAAGAGGTTTAGAGGAATAAAGAAAAGAGTTTGCTTTTGGACATGGTCACAGTATTGGGACTAGCCTGGAGTGCATTTGGAGGACATTATGGTCATGAATCTGGAATTCCATGAACCAGAATCACAGACCTTCTCTCCCAGGAAGCCTGGAACATTATAAGGAGAAGATACATCTGGGACATAATCCGCTTTAAAGTCCAAAAGAGACTTCAGGGAATGAGGATGCCAGATAAAACATCTTGGATGCTTTGGATATATTACACATAGTTACATTGAAAATGTTTTCTGTTTATTGGACAATTAAATTTACTTGTCTATCTTCTATTTTATTTGCTAAATCTGACAATCCAGAGAATATACATATGTTCCTGACTCCCTAATATAATCTAATTTTCTGGCCTCTATACATCTCTGCCCTGGAGGAGATGTCTAGTTGAGGGCTCAGGGTTGGAACATGAGCTTGTCTAGAGCAGCTAGTTGCTTTGCTGATGCTACAGTGTGTCCTGCAATAGGACCAGGTGAAGGGGATGTTGCCTGTAAATCTTTTTGTTCTATTCTGAAGAGCCCCTCATAAGGCTTCCCCTCTTCTGTCAAAGAGAAAGTTTTTCTCCAAGTGAGAGATGTTTTCTCTCTCCACACTTGCCCCACTCTGGACAGGTCTCTTATCTGGATGATGCCTGCATCAGCAGTCCGAGCCACAAGGGGGCGATGTGTGACACCAAACTCTGAATGGGAAGGATATCTGCACCTGCCTGCAGGGCTACAAAGGGGCAGGCTGCACAGATATGAGGATGAGTGTGCCATGGGTGAGTACACAACCTTTCCCTGCTTCCAGTGTCAGATCAGTAAGTGTTTCACTGGGAGCTCATGTTACTCCAGGAGTGTGTTACACCCAACTCTCACCTCTCCCATTAAGTATCCTCTTTGCAATTAACTCTTCACCATCACCTTGTATTTCATTTGGAGAATTAAATATATGGAAGGTCTGTACTTGATTCTTCATATAAAGCCTTCCTCAGCAGCAGTTTAGCTAGCTACAGCATACTGAAAGGCACTAGAGCATTGATAGCCTATGCTCTTTTTTTTCTTTGTAAATTATGCAAAAAAAATAGAGAGTAGAAGTCTACATGTAGCAAAATGAAATGTCACCCCTATCTCTCACCTTGTTCAAAAATCAACTCAAAGTGGATCACAGACTTAGGCACTAGGACAGAGACCCTGTGCCTAATAGAAGAAAAATAAGGCCCAAATCTCTACCATGTCATCTTAGGAATTGATGTCCTTAACAAGACTCCTATAGTGCACAAGTAAAATCAAGATCAATAATTGGGATGGATTCAAATTTAAAAACTTCTTCACAGCAAAGACACAATCAATGTCATGAAAACAGAAGCCAACAGAATGGGGGAAAAATCTTCATCACACACACCTCTGATAGAGCATTAATCTCCAGGATATATTAAAAACTCAAAAAAAAAAAAAAAAAACACCAAAAAACCCAATAACTCAATCAATAGATGGGCAAAGAAACTGAACAGACACTTCAAAGAATAAATGCAATCAATCAACAAATATATGAAAAAAAATGTTCAATATCTTTAGCTGAAGTCAGAATTAAAGACAGACATTCAGTGTAGATAGGCAAGAATCCGATCTAGACAAGGGAGTCCAGTTTAGGTCCAGGAAGTTGGAGACCACCTCTGAGGAACTGAAATTTTAATGTCTTCAGAGCCCTTCCTCTGCCTTTATCAAGATAACCTGCCAAAGCTCCAACCTATTGCTAAGGTAACCTGTCCCAGGGATTGTCCCTCCCTTCAGAGAGTTGTAAAAATTGTTAATTGATGCACCCTGGGACCACTTCCTGCACACATCACTCCATCTTAGTCCCTCCAACCCATCTGCTTCTCACCTTTTGACCATCCCACCTGGGCAATCTCCTGAGCCTAGTCACACATGCAGGAAGGAAAGAGATAAGGAGAAGAGAGCAGGAAAGCAAAGGAAGACAGAATGCTGTCACTCTTTGGGACACCAGGATACTAGCTATGGCCCCCTTCTCTTTCACAGGAGAAGTTTGCATTACCCCTTTATAAGTAAGCCCTGTTTTATATTCTTGCCTCCGAACCCTTTTGAAAGTTATACTTAAACATGTGAGGAAGCAGATCTCATCACTGATAACTGGTGTATCATAGCCATGAGAGAAATGCAAATCAAAACTACACTGAGATTCCACCTCACTCCAGTCAGAATGGCAATCATCAAGAATACAAGCAACAATAAATGTTGGGGAAATTATACACTCAAACATTGCTGGTGAGACTGAAAATTGGTGCAACCACTATGGAAAGCAATATAGAGATTTCTAAGAAAATGTGGAATGGGACTACTATTTGATCCAGTCATCCCACCCCTCAGTTCATACACAAAGGACTTGCAATCAGGATACAACAGTGAAGCAGCACCACTGTCTGTCCCTGGAGTCCAGTGATGTTCCCTGAACCTAGCTGAAGGCTGCTTGTTAGGAGGAGGCCCTGCTGCTCCTTCTGGGTAGGATTTGGAGCTCTTTTCTCTAGAGCAAGCACATTCTATAGGTTTCACTGGCTTCTTTTATATGCATTAGAGGCACAATTATGGATACAACAGTGATTAATAGAGAAGTAATATGTCCAGATCAAAGGAAAATTTATTAGTGGAATATTAACCAGTGTGTGCCTTTGCTAGAAGACAAACTGCCAATATCAGGGGAGATTTATTGAGATATCATCCTGGACTTAAGGACAATGGTCTATGTAGGGGACAGAGGTAGGGGACATAGTTATCTGCCCTCATTTTATGATGCTATTTTCAAATCCATTTCTCCAACCTTGCCAAAGACTTTCATCCAGGGCCTCACACATTCCAAGTTTAAAGACAGTTTTTTTTTTCTTTTTTATTTTTATTTTTTTACTTTAATATAAATCTAATACACATAGCAGACACATGCTGATGGTAAAGAAATTTGAATTTTGAGAAACTACTAATCTAAATACTTAGATTAATCTACATTAATCTAAATACACAAATGAAAGAATACATTTCAACTTACAGTGAGAGGAAGCAATTGCTGAGCCACAAAACCTAACTACTTAGGAGTATATCTATCAACATGTCATCATATTCTTCTCAATACAGTTTTTTTGACTTGCCTGAGCATAAGAAACACATCCCATGCCCTTGGAGCTGAGAAGGCCTGCCCCTCTCCACTTTTAGATAAGTCCCTCAAAGGGATAAATAGATCTTTGTGAAACCTTCTGAATGTGGGTTCACAGGCTGGGCCTTGCTCCAGGCTGGGCCCCAGAGAAGAGAATAGCTGTATGAAAAATGTTAAATATGATATATCAAGAAATATGTAATGTTTTGAACAACCAACAATAAAAAATTTTAAAAAAAAAAGAAATTTGAGAGATTTACCTGCATCTTCTTGCTGCCTTTAGAATGGCGGTGCTGCTGTGGGCCGTGCTGTCATTCTAGTTTTAACAGACAAGCTGAGAACCTGGGTGGGAGGTGAAGGAGGCTTTGTTTCCTGTGGGATTACATCATTATGCCAAGAAGCATCAGGTGTGTTTTCTAGGGAGGAGAGAGAGGGCTTGGTGTAAGTAGATACCACTGAGGGGCAACAGGTAGCTATGAGTGGTCTGCAGCAGGTAGCTTAGAGAGGGATGCAAGGAAGGTCTCAGGGCCCTGCCAAATTCATTCATGCAGCTGTTAGAAGAAATTAAATAAAGAAGTGCCAGAAACTAAAGAAATGTTTGAAGAATTATAGGTGATTTAAATAGTCTCTATCAATTCAAAATATATAAATTTAAATTATTCCAAACTTGACAAAGCTAACCTCCTAATTAGCACATCCTCTTTAGTTAAGCACTGAAGCTCAAGGCTTTAGTAGAAATTGCTTCAAAGCTCAGTCCTGGAAGAAGAACATACTAATTTCAATTTCATAGACTCCTTGTGCTGTTGGAGGGTAAAATATTATAGAATTTTGCCCTCCAAAAGAATTTCTCAAAACCTAATGTTTGAATCACCTGCAAAATCTGAAATGTATATATTGGGCCGCACCCATCACAATCTATGTGATAGGGCCTAGGCATCTCATTTAAACCAACAACTTTAAGTGGCTAATTTGCACACTAAAGTCTAAGAAACACTGAGAGATATTGAATTGTTTTCTTAGTTTTCAGAGTTCCATAAAATTATGCAGAGAGTATTTCCTGAGGTAGAATATATATTAACGAAACTCTAAGAATGAAAACAAAATGGTTTTCTTTTTAATAAATTTAATCATTAAACTAAGTTAATATTCCATCGAGTAAGTTTCCTAGTGATTCCAATTACCATAGGTAGATATAAAAGAGGTTGACTAACTGAAAAGTGAACTAGTGGTAAGCCAGCAGAAAGCATGTTCCAGAGGTTTCTGGAAGTATACTCACAGCAACAGGAGCAGCAGCAGCAGGATAAGCCATCTTTGCTGACATCTGAGGGTCTGAAGCCAGAATTAGACAGGCAGTCAGTATAGACAGGCAAATCCTCAGGTCAGATCAAGGAGGCCAATTTTGAGTGAGTCCAGGAAGTTGGAGATGTCTCCTGGGGGATTGAAATGTTAATTTATCAGAAACCTTCCTCCACCCTTATCAAGAACCTGCCCCTGCTCCAGTCTGTTGCCAGGGTTAACTGTCCCAGGAATTGCCCCTTCCTACAGGGAGTCAAAAGGTTGTTTATTAGTGTGTCCTGGCCTGCTCCATCCTGCCCCCCTTCAGCCCACCTGTTTTCCACCTTTTGGCCAGCCCACCAAGCAGCATTTCCTAGGCCTAGTCAGGAACACATTCAAAAGGCTTTGTCTCAGTGTGAATTATCTGTTGTTTACTGAGAGTGTGTTTGTGGCCAAAGGATCTCCTACACTCACTGCAATCATAAAGATCTTCTCCACTATAGATACTTTTATGATGAACAAATGTGGATTTGAGTATGAAGACTTTCCCACAATCATTGCACTTGTGAGGCCTTGCTCTCCTGTGTACTCTCTGGTGTACAATTAGGTTAGAATGATGGCTAAATTCTTTTCCAATTTCACCACACTTATAAGGCAATTGTCCTGTGTGGATTCTCTTGGGCTGAATAAGGTTGCCTTTTCCACTGAAGGCTTTTCCACCTTCATTGCACTCCTAAGTCCTTTCTCCAGCGTGGATCCTCCGGAGCTGGACAGTGTAGCTTTAGGACTAAAGGCTTTCCCACATTCCCTACACTTGTGATGCATTTGTCCAACATGCAGGATCCCCCTGCTTGCAGTTCTCTGCTCTGTTTTCCTCTTCTTTTGGGTGATCTTTTGCGGCAAGGGCCCAAGCTCACCCAAGCTCTGCAGCCCCCAGAGCTCCTGGAGCAGCAGGGAGCCCCCAACACCGGACCTCAGCCCGTCCGCCCAGCCCTCCGACGCCCTGCTGGCCCAGTGCCTGCTCACCCCGAGATTGTGCCCAATGAGATGTCTCTGCTCCTCGCCCTGGTGGGGCACGCTACCCGCCGCTGGGCTGCCCTCCGGACTGGCGCTTCTTCTGCAGTGACACCAGCTCTCACCCCGTGACCACCAACCGGCTCCTCACGCGGTGCTCCCCAGTTGGTGCAAAGGGGTACACAGCACCCAACTGCCAACAGCCTCCCCTCGAGACCTCCCCATGACCATCTGCACAGATGGGCCAGGCGCTGCGGGTCCCCTGCTCCCTCATAATTATTCCAGCTTTTAAATGACCTTCTATTTTCTACATTAAACATAAAGCAACACTAACCTTGGAGATGGAAACTAAGAAGAAAAAGTTTTATTTATATTGGCAATGATTTCTTATATTTGATATACAAAAAAAGACAAACTATTAAGGTTAAAAAATGATGAACACTATTGGAATCATAAGCTTCTGCTGTTTGAAAGATTCCATCAAGTAAATGAAAAGACAACTCACATATAATATTTATAATAATAATAATAAACTTGATAGATTAACATTATTCAGATATCTTATTTTAGGCTTATATCTATTATTAAATTATTAAAATTTATATACTTAAGGCCACATAAAAGTTTCTAACTTGGGAATAGTAAGACAAGCAACTTAAAGAGGGATCAAATACTACACAAAGAAGAGAATGTAAACATCGAAGAGTGCCTGAAAAGATGCTCAAAAGCATGAGTCATAGGAAAACAAAAATGAAGACCAACTCACATCCATCACAATGTCTAAAATTCAAATGACCATGCCAAGTGTTGGAAGGATTTAGAACAATCAGTTGCAGCTCCATTCACTGTGAGTGAAAGGGATAAATGTTACAATCACTTTGAAAACCAGTTTGGTGGCTGCTCTAGGTGAACATACATTTATCATGTGACCCGTCAATGCTGTCACCAGACATAGAAGCACAAAGCTACAAAAGGACCTGTAACATGAACTTCAGAAGTGCAGTACTCAAGAGCAATTCCAAATGGAAGCAATCAACATGACAATTAGAAAGTGCATGGTTAAAACAAGTTATAGTCCTTACAATGGAATACTACTCAGCAATAAAAAAACAACATCTGATACTAGTAATAACAGGAAAGAATCTCAGAAATGATATGCTGAGCAAAAGAAGTCTCAGATAGCAAAGAATGTATGACAAATTATTCCATTTATATTTAGTTGCACAGGCACTTTCCTTCCTGCAAGTTGTTCTTTTCAGGTATTTTGTTCACAGTGAGAAAAACCTGACAAAAACAATTCTATTTCATGAACTTAAAAAATATGATAATATTGGCATATAAACAAATATGCTAATGATATATCAAATCAGTGGAAGACAGGATAGCTTTTAAAAGAAAATCATCTATTCTGGCACAATTAGGTGTCCATCTAGAAGGAAATGATGCTGGGCCACTGTCTCATCAGACTCAAAAATAATTTATGAATAGATATAAGCTAAAATGTAAAGGAAAATTAACTTAAATATTAATTTCAAGATAGTAGATGTATAACATTGGCATTGGGGAGAAGTTTTTCAACTAACACTGGAAACTCAGCACATGTAAAGAGAAAAGTAACTTATTTGATAACACTAAAGTCTTCCAATTCTTCTCCATGATATATCTCTTCCTTTGTTGATACTTTTGGGGGTTTGTTCATTAACCTTGAATCCTATGACCCTGGGAAAAATCACAAATTAATACCAACAATTTTAGGAAGATTTCTTAGGATTTTCTACATACATTTTTTTTTGTAAATAAAAGTAGTTTAACATCTTCATTTCTGCACTTTATTTCTCTCGGCTTGTCTTTATTTTTCCTTATTTTGTGGACTAATACCAGGTTTCTGTTCTCGTGACTAAACGGCTCAGGGGTCACTCTAGTTAAACTGGGCTAACTGGGCTGCACGAAATAACCACACAAGAGACACAAATACCTTTTTCTTTGGGGTTGCTGTGACAGCTCCTCTGACCTTAAGGGTCCGCAGAAAGAGAGAGAGCAAGAGCACGTTCTGACCCCTTTTATTGAGGAGAAGCTATTCAAATGAGGCAAGGGGTCAGGTTTCAGGGGGCTGAGTCTGTCTTCATGATGTCCACTGTCAGCAGGTTGACTGACACCTGGGTAGGCCACACCCAAGGGCACAGTAAGAGAAGGGGACACACACAAGCCACTTCCATGGAAGATTCTATCCTAAACAGGGCAAGGGGTTATATTACAAAGGAACAGGTGAGCATAGCTTCACCCATGGGGCTGTAGCAAGACACACCCATTTCTGTGACTGAGCGCCTCAGCACCCAGCTGGGGAGTGTAACTCAGTCACCCATAAGCTTGGCCTCCCACAGACTAAGATATCCAGCATGATAGTAAGTGAACATGGTTCCAGAAGCTATCCTCACCTTGTTTCCTAGGTTACATGGGGAATATTCAGCATGTTACTAGTACCTGTATAAGTTGTTTGTTCTTCATAGATGCATTTTGTCATTAAGAATAATTTCCTCCTATTCCTAGTTCACACACACACACAAAGAATTAAGTCAGGAATGAGGTGAAGGAAGAAGCCACCAGCCAAGAAGTGGGTGGCTTCTAGAGCCAGAAAAATCAAGGAAGCCAGATGTGCCTGACATCCTCCACTAGGTGACAGCCCTGTTCCCCAGTGATTTTAAACCAGTGGGACCTTCTGTGGACTCCTAACCTACCACTCTGACATAATGGATTTGTGTTCTCCTCAGCCATGTCGCTTGTGGAAATTTGTTACTGAGGCAATGGAAAATCATCCCTAGGGCCTCTGTCACTCACCTCAGCAGTGAGGAGATCTGAGGGACATGGTGAATTCTCTGTAAATTCTGAAGGTCTTAGGTCAGCAGGTCAGGAGTTACTATCACATATTTGAAGTGATACAATAGGTACTTGTCCTCTGTTTTCTTTTTGTCCTCTTCTCTGGGTCTTCTCTTCCCCTTTTATGGGGCTTTCACTCTATTTTCTGTAGTAAGCTGATTTGCTAAGTGTGACTATTTGAGTTGTCCTGTGATCATTGATTGTTTTATGAAGGCAACCAGCCCTTGAGGCACAGAGATAAAAGAGAGAACTTTGCAGACTGCTGCAATAACCTCAGGGCCAGAGGTCCTTACTATTGGCTGCTTTATCTTTACATTCAATAATGGGTCTGAGGACTTTCCAACCATTCAGCTAATTTTGCCAGCAAATTCCTCTGTATTATAAAGGCAAAAGCAGTCATACAAATCCTTAAAACACCTGGTGAAATGCAGGTTGACTTCACATCTCCCCATAGGAGTGGCCATGTCTCTACCCAGGGAGGTCTCTTGAAGAGTCTTTTGTTGTTGCTGCTGGTAATGGTCCTGGATTCATTGATAATGATTACAGTTTTTGTTCTAGCTGCCATTGTTTCTGTTCATTCTTAACTATTTCTAGGACATCATTGTAGAGTAATAGCTTTATTTTAATTGTGGAAGGTAAAGGACACAAGAATTTTCTGAAGTATTTTTTTAAAATTTTTATTTCAAAATTTATGGAATGATATGATTTTCAATTAAGGTTCATAAATAAGTTCATTGTTGTGACTCAGTGACATGCACAATGTATGTATCAGAATCATCACCAATGTGTTAAATTGTGCCTGCATCAGAATCACCTGGGATACTTACAGAAAGATGCAGATCCTAGATGAGAGTTCAACTCCCACTAAAGCACTTGCCATTGCAGCCAGGGAAGTTGTACCCACAATCCCATAGCTGATGGTGAAACAGACAGCCTTTGAAATGAAAATCTTCAAATTCTTTTAACCTTGATCTTCTTTATACTGAGGATGGAGGCCAACGAACTGCCTGGCCCTGATGGGCACTGTAAAGGGGACCATGTACTGAGACAGGTTTCTGGCTAACACAGCCTAGCTACATATACACTTGGGTAATTCCTGTCTTTTTTCCCCACTGTGCCCTCTGTTCTTATAAAAGCTTTCAATGACATTGAGTCACCAACAATGGAGACTCATGAAAGAAAATATTCTCCTCTATTTTACTCAACCCACAATGGAAAGAGACCTATATTTCCATTGCCATCTGGACTCCTGAGTTTTAATGCTGAAGAACAAACAGCAAAATATGTCCTTCCCTGTGAAAACTGCAAAGGCACATCAAGTTTAAGAATCACTCCATCATATCTTAGATTGGAGATTTTTGCAAAATGGCAAAGAGGGAAAATTATAATTTTTAAATTTAGACTTCAGAATTAGTGAATATGGTTTCTTCATGATGTTTTTATTTTATAGTCTTTGTTTAAATTTTTATAATCTTTTAAAATTTGTTCTAAGTAGCTATACATGACAGTAGAATGCATTTTGACACACTGTACACAAATGGAGCACAACTTCTCCTTCTTCTGGCTGAACATGGTGCAGTCACACCAATACTGTAATCACACATGTATATAGGATGCTGGTGTCCTTTTCATTCCACTGTCCTTCCCACATCCTCTCCCCTTCCCTCACTCCCCTCTGCCCAATCCAAAGTTCCTTCATTCTTGTCTACACCCCTTCCCCCTCCCATTATGAATCACCATCCTCTTATCAGAGAAAACATTCAGCCTTTGGTTTTTTGAGTTTGGCTTATTTTATTTTCTATTCTTAACACTTGTTCTAGGGACTGGTCTAGAAATGGGAAACAAAGCCAAAAGAAAAAAGAATGAAAGAAAGAAAATAAACTTTTTTATATACAATTTTGCTTTAAAAGAAAAAATGTCACTGAAAAACTGTTATGCTGTTTCACCCTCCATGTCCATGAGTGATGTTGGCCTTCAACGTATGGCTACAGCAACATAAAAAGAAATCTCTATCATACATGTATACACACCTACTCACATCCTAGGAACACTCTGAAGACACAAAACAGACTTGAGTACAATTGGTGTCTTGCCCACACCACTAAAAAACAAGGAGAGGGCTGCCATATGCAAGACTTTGCATAGGCTTGGTGTGGACATCAGTCTCCTTTCTGAGGGAAGTCAGGTTAATAAAATGGGACAGCATACTTAATGGGGGACAGGAGGGCAGTAAATTTTGGAGAACATGTTAATAAAGGAAGCAGATTATGATAAGCTATGAATGAGAAGGCCTTTTTGAAGTCACCAATATCCTTCCCCTCATGGACTCAAAGAGCTCAGACCTGATGGTGCAGTGCAAAGTCCAGCTGGCTTGGCTCAGAGGAGCTACCTGGTGAGGTGTGGATCTGTGAAAGGTGCTTGCTGAACACCACTGACACTGTCCAGCAGTACCCTGCTGCTCACTAGGGTGCTTCTAGGACTGCCAAGGAATGCCATGTTGGGACCATAAGACTCATGTGTAGGGGGCAACTGTTGTCCCCAAGCTGATCATCTGAGGAGAGCTGCTGAGGTGAGAACCATGCTGTGGCAGGTGTTGTGCCACAGAAGCCATTAAGAAGCAGTGTCACAAAGTTTACCGTGCAGTCTTAGGTGCTCTTTCCTTAATGCTGGACCTGGTAGTATTTGGCTATGGGTATCTCATCACTGTCAGGAAGTAATTTTGTCTTTCTGCCTACCCTAGTAGGACACATCTCTGATCACCTCTTCAGACCTGCACCAGCTTAAAGGAAGAGGGCCCAGATGCTCCTTAGCAGATAGGGTTATTCAGATAGGGGGAGGAGGTAGGCCAAGGCTTCCTTATGCTTTAGAGACCTGTGGTGGCTTTGCTTCTTGTGTGGCTCCTAGAAGGCAAGGCTCTCAAGACAGGAGCACACAGCAGGGCCCTTAAGGATTTCATGGGCAAGCAAACAAAACAACCCTGTTCACATGGAACTGTCAGACCTGATGATAGTGCCCAGGGGCCGGAAAGAGGGCAAAGCATGAGGAAGGTAGGAACAGGGTGGGAGATGGTTAAGAGGATGAGCCAAGGGGGTGCACTGGGTCTGGAGGAGATTCCAGGTTCCAGCTTAGAGGAGAAGTCTCCCTGTACCTCCAAATCCTTGCTGTCCCAGCCACCATCCCACTGCATGCTATGTGGTCATATCCTACCACTTCCTTGTCATGAGCCAGTTCATGCTACAAGTTATGTAGTCTGAAGGGAATTAAAGGCCTGTGTCATATCCTAGGAAAAGAAGGATGGAGCATGAAAAACACACATGGAGAAACACCCTGTGGTGATTGGAGAGGAGATGTTGGGGGAAGTTCCCTGTTAAGTGTGTGTATCCGTTTTCTTAAGGAGAGGTCAAATTGACAGGGACCTTAGACATCATCTAAGTCTAGGTCCACCTTTTACAGATAAGGGGCACCAGCTCACAGAGACAAAGAGGCCAGCTAAAGGCATACAACCAGGTCATGGCAAGCCTGGAGTTACAGACCAGATATCAGGAAGAAAACTGGTGGACTGCACACTGGAGGGAGCCAGTGGGAACTGGAGGCTTCTGGGCTAACTTGGCAGGGACAGGATGAGGCTGTACAGAGGCAATCTTTTAAGGGTTGTGCTAAAGTGGCTCAGGAAAGAAAGCAATCCTCAGAGAAGAACCAAAGGTAAGTAGAAAACAAGAGCCAGTTAAATCAAGGCCCTTGATCCTTGATCATGCTATAGAGGTCAAAGCTCTAAGGGTACAATTTAGGAACATTCCTAGGAGAATGCTCAGCTCCTCTGATGTTTACCATCTAAGTGTAATGGTTTAATTTCTGATTTTTAAAACAATCAGTTACATATCAAGTTTTTCTTCAAAGTATTTCTAAGGAATTATAAGCACAGTATTTAAGTAAATGTATACAATATCTGGTACACATATTTTAAAATTTTTTCCCTTAAAGTTCAGTGTTTTTTTTTGAATTATCATTTTTTTCTTTTATGACAATGAGACCATATGGATCTTCCTTCATTTTTCTAAACTGATGTGTCAAAATCAAATTGCTGTTCTTAACCTAATATTGTGCACTCAAGTCAATTTATAAGGTTATGCCTTATTTGATTTTTTATAAAGTAGTTCAGGAAAGTCCATAATATACAAATGGCCTCAAGATCTCCTTTTAGACAACTAATTTACAGGCTTTAAAAGTTTCTTCATTCAAGGACCAACTTAACTGCATTTCTCCCATCTCCTTGCTTGACTGATGTCAAGGAGGGAAAATTGGGGTAAAGAGGAGAGACAAAGACACAGGAGAGCAAGGGCAGGGCAGGGAGCTGAGAGGGCACGAGGGTGAAGGGATAGAACCCTAGCTAGAGGCTATCTAGGAGCTAAGACCTGTCTAGTGGACCAGAATATATGCTTCTGGAAGGTCAAATGAGGTCAGAGTCACTTACAGATCTGATCATAGATGGTGAAGTGTTTGAAGCAGGCTCTGTGAGTGTGAAAGGTGCAATCGATTCTTTAGCTCCAAGTTAGTCCTTTCCTTCTTCAAAACATCATGTGTCCTGGTCACTGAAACAATAAAAGAGCCCCACAAAGCAGGAGTTACCAACTGGGCCCTATTTTCAGCTGTGTTCTGGAGGAGCCTCTCCTGTTTGGATACTTGGGCTCGAAAATCCAGGAGCTTCCTTTCCATTGACTCAACCTGGGGAAGAGGGACAGGCTCTCAGACAACAGATTGGAGATTGGATGCATCCAGTGCTTTGTGGTTCCTACCAATCAGAAGCACAACTCCACAATCTTCTCAACACTTCCCAGACTGAGTTCTCTCCATTGCAGCCTCTCAATCCTCCAGCTGAGAACAGCTGAGGAAGAGACCATAGGTAGGAATTTTGAGAAACTAGCACAGACCTACATTTCTGTGGTCAAGGAGACCCTGACTCCACACCTGCAGGAAACTCCCAACTGCAAACAAGACCTCCATATCAGTCCTTGTAAAAGTTTTCTCTCACCCTTCCCCCATACATGAAGGACTTGGAATTTCAAAGATATTATGTCTGGGACACAAGGATGCCCTGATGACAGTGCTCAGGTTTCAGAATGTCTGTACCTACCTGAAGAAGGTAAAGTACCCTCCTGGAATTAACATAGATTCATCCTAAAACATACCAGCAACATTAATGGAGAACTGGAAACTGGAGAGGGGATCAAGAATCTAGCCCACCTCAGGGTTGGCAATAAGAAACAGCCTAATATATGAACAATTCTTTAATGGCAGGGTGGGTAGTAGTTGTCTATCTTTCCCTAAGACTGGCACAGAGATAAAAATTTTAAAAGTATGTTGGGATTCTAGGAGCATGACCAAAAGAAGTTGCAGGGTCATAGTGACATCCTCTGACCTTTTGACCTAGAAGACCTAAGGAGTGAAGAAGTTTAAAAGACCCCCGAATTTCTGCTCAAACTTCAGAATTATTGGAAGTGAACATTTAGGGATTACCAGGGTGTCCATGTCTGTGCTCCTCCATTTCCTTTTCTTCTCTTTGAATTATTATCTTGGGGCTGGGTGTGAGGAGGAGTTAAGGTAATCAGAGCTTCAATGAAAGCAGCCACGATAGACCAGGGGTCTTCCTCCAGAATCCTCCACTAAGGTCTAGCACATTCTAACAACCCATGTAGCTCCTGACCCTCAGAAAGCCCTGCAACTGAGAATACAGAATCTTATAAGGCAGAAGAGCTAGGCTTTTACTAGAAAATGACAAACTGAATGTTATAATGTAATTTGAGAAGAATGCAGATATACCTATTAGCCATGGTGGCAAAACACTAAGGATTTGTTCAAGAAATGCTGAAGAACTATAGGATTTTAGTGAACTATTGTGAATAAAGAATTGAGGACAGTGAAGCTAGACTTGGACAAGATTTAAAAAAAAAAAAAAAGCCATAATCTGGAAACCAATGTTAAACCACAATGCAAAGAAAAGGCCACCAAGAAAAAGAAAGAAAGAAAGACCATTTCCAATACCATGGTTTTCCAGGAATGAATAACAGAATTTTCCTATAAATAAAGTCTGAGCATAGATATAAATTTTAAATTGAAGCTAAAATTGTGCAACTTGTATTATTTAAAAAATGTTTCTTCCCTTTTCTAAAATTCTTCCCCGCCCCCCCCTTGATATGGCTGAGTGAACCCTGGGGAGCTTTACCAATGAGCCACATTCAGAGCCCTTATTTTTTGAGACAGGATCTCACTAATTTGGTGAGACTGGCTTTGAGCTTATGATCCTCCTGTCTCAGACTCCCGAGCCACTGGGATTAAAGGCATGGACCTCCCATTTCTAAAATTGTAATTATCATATTTGTGCACCCAGCTTTCTTTCAGGAGACTTTAATTGAAAACTCTCCTGAAGGCTGGGATGTTTCAGTGCTAGAGCACTTTCCTTGCATGCTGAGGCCCTGGGATTGAGCTCCAGTGCTAGAGAGAAGGAAGGAAGGAAGGAAGGAAGGAAGGAAGGAAGGAAGGAAGGGGGGGGAGGAGAGAAAGGGAGAAAGAGAAAGGGAAAAAGTGAGGGAGAGAGGGAGGAAAAAGGAATGGAAGGAAGGAAAAAACAAAGAAAAGAAGGCAGGTAAGGAAAAAGATCAGGAAAAGAAAATTATAATGAACACCAATTAAAATGTTTTCTGCTAACCTACATATTAATCATCCAATACAGGAACCAAAGCCCTTGTATAAGTATTTAAATTAATTAAAATCTTACAAAATCAAATTTCAGTATCTCAGTCCCACCACTTATTTCAAGAGCTCAGTAACCACATGGGCTGGTGGCTATCATATTGACAGTGCAGTGCAGATACCGTACATTTCTGTCATGGCAGAAAGGTCTATTGGACAACACTGATAAAGAGGAAGTATCACATCAAGGTACTGATACTGTGGATGTGTTAAAAAATATTCAATAAAATTCAACACCATTTATGTTAAAAAAAAAACACTTAGCAAATTGTGACCTACAAGAGGACATCCTGAAACCAAAAGAAGACCTTCTTACCAAGCCAGTCAAATCGCAGCATCTCATTCATGATTTTGACAAAATAGCATCATTTGGAAAATAGCCTCTATGCTGTGTGTATACAAAAGAGCATTGGAATGACTTTAAAAGTCCCAACTCTTATGTACAAATCTGGGTTGATTATCAATTAAATGTTACAAATAGAAAACCAACCAGGAAAACTAATTCATCTAATTCATAATAGCACGGCACTAAAAAAATAGACTGGAAATTCTTCCATGAAACAAAGCCAAGTGAGGGGTGTGTTACCACAGTGAAAGTTCTTTACTGACTAACTGCTCAACAGGGGTCAAACTAGACTTCTGAAATTCATTAGGAATTTTCTAAAATTTTTTGACTGTGGTCTGTCTTTAGCTCATTATGCACATATGTGAATATACTTTTTCAATTTAACTATTTTGTTCACTTTTTTCTAAATTTTTTTGTTGAAAGAGTTCATTAAAAGTGATTTAAAAAACTATTGCTACTGCAGTTCTAGATACTAGTAGAGCTAAATTTCAATTTATATATGAAAATAGGGCCCTATATGATAACTTTGATCTTAAATCTGGTATCAGTAATCATAAGGTCTTAAAACCACTGAACTGACGTTTAGTAACTCCTATTTATTCCATGCTGGGCATTATGCAAAGTGCTTAATTCCATTTATCTTATTTACTTCATGTAACAACTATGTGATATGAAGTAGGTAGTATTAATACCATAGCCTAACAGACTGATCTTAGTTCAATAATGTGCTCCAAATTGTGCTCCCAATGAGTCATTCTGTCAGAATTTGAACCCAGCGAGCTTCCATTTATTTTACGATCCCAAGATCTAAGGCTCCTAATGAGGAATATTAAAAAAAAGATAAGTTAAAATTTTTAATTTTGACTGCTTATTAATATCAGGTAATTTTAAGTTTTTGTTTCTTAGTAGATTATTAAGACCACATGCCAACAGAGCACCTTATAGGAGTCTGCCATGACAGAGGAAGGCAGGAAGGGCTAGTGCAATGAACTGGCCCAGGGCAGACCTGGAGCAAGAGCTGAGCCGGCACCCAGGCAGCTGGCTGCAGAGCCTGCACTCTTCATGGTGCTAGAAGTTCTGCAGGACTGTAAATATGTTCTGGTGGTTGCCATCCAACCACAATGGCTCAGCTCTCTTCTATCAATGTGGAGAAGGGCCCAGGACAGCAAATCACAGGAGCAGTGCCTAGGAACCAGGGAACAGAGGCCAGCAGCCCCAAGTGAAGAAGGAAGTCAGATGAGATGATGAACCTGCAAGTGATGCTGATGTGCACCTGTCTGCAAACCACTGCCCAAAAATGTGGGAGAAGGACCAGGTGGCAGGGAAGAGGATTGTGGGCTGTGAACACGGCCAGTGGCAAAACTGTCAGACAAGTGTCAAGGTGCACAGTTTCATTATCCCATGATATATTTTACTCAATAAGAAATGTTAATCTTAACAAGGTGATGGTGAAGTGTACTGAGAATTTATTAGGTCAGGGACTGTTCTGAGCACTTTTCATCTCACTCAACAAACTCAAATGAACTCCTACTTGATCTACAAGGTTATGCATCTATGAACTCAAACTTGGCCATTTAATTAAATACCAATCAAGTTTGGTTTGTAAAAAAAAAAAAATTGACACACACCAGGTACAGTGACACACATTTGTAATCCCAGTGAAGTAGGAGAATCTAAAGTTCAAGGGCAGCATGGGCAATTTAAAAAAGGTCTGGGGAAGTAGCTCTGTGGTAAAGCACCCCTGGGTTCAGTTCCCAGTACCAAAAGAAAAAAAAAGTAAGTAAGAAGGAAAAGCACTTGTCCACTTTGTCAGGAAAAACTAGGTTCTTGCCCATGAAACAAGGTGCTCTTGAAAAAAAGAATTCAGTAAATGTCTAGATTTTGCTCAGCTTCAAATTCTTGAACTGCTTTCTGAGTGCAGAAAATATTGTGGCCCAAACAGGCCATGATGTTCTCTAAGCCTCCTGAGCTCATTATGCACATCACTACATTTTGTGCTTTGGAACTTATAAAGACAGTGTGATGATTTAAAAGTCCATTGATTTTTCATTCCCATAGTGAAAAATCAGCCTTTTTAGTTCATCTTCAACAAATTCCACTTGTCAAACTGATAGAATTAGCCAGAAGGAACTTCATTTTCTAGTCTGGAGCTAAGTGCCTAAGTATAGAAATAGTATTTCTAACTACAATGGTTAAAATAAAAATTTTACTACATAAACTATATGGGTGAAAAAAAGCTTGACTTAAAAAAAAAACAGTTGTCCTATGTTAAGCATAGTTTTTATTTTCCAAATGACAATTGACAGCTTTATTTTCTAATATTTTCTGTATCAGCCAAAGTTCTTTCTGAATAATATGGTTTTGTTACATTTCAGTATTTAGTTTTTTAAATATGTCCATAGTCTTTCAGCACATTGGCTTTAACAAGAAAATTATACATTTCCAATAAAATTCAATGCTGACCATTTGAACATTGTATGTAATGGTAAAAGAAGATCAGAACAGTGTTGAAGATTAAAAAAAAAATAAAGTATGTAAAACAGAGCAAAAATATTTAAAGAGTGATGAACTATTTCTGGTTTTAAAACAAGTAACATGGCTTCTTCAAGCCTCACAATTCAAAGAGCAGACTAACTGTATTTCTTTTATTGTAAAAATGACAATTTATAAAACTGTGAATTTCTACAATTGTGGTACAATATAGTATTTTAACAGATGAAGCTTTTTTTTTTTATTTCAAGGAGTATCTATGTAATCATCAAGGCCACTATGTACAGACACAAGAGGGGAGCCTAATTTCTTGGTCTCTTCCTCCTTGGACAGAGTCTTGACGTCCTCCTCTTTGGCCTGGAATGCTCCTCACAGAGCTTGTATTCCTCTTTGGTCTCAGCCTGGTCAGCCAGAAGCTTCTTCTTGGCATTATCTGCCTTCAGTTTTAGAATATGTTCCATGATGATCCACTTGTTTTTGCAGACATTGCCCTTTACCTTCAGGTAGAGGCTGTGATACATGTGGTGGTTAATCTTAGATTCATGGTATCTCTGAGCAGCCTACACAGCATCCGCATCCTCTGCACCCAGGTGACCTTCTCCTGCATTGGAGCATTAACTATACTCTTCTGCTTACCTATGCCCACATGCCTGTGTCTCTGGGGAGCCAAGGAATTTTTCTGGCATGGAGCCTCAGAATGAATAGTCACTGGTTTTGTGGACGATCAGCTATCTTTGATCAGCTTCCAAATCTGCTGATGAGAGTTGGCATTGAAGATTTCATTGGTTTCATTGGGATCCAACCAAAGCTTCTTTTGCCACAGCAAGGGAAACTGGAGGCACCTCTACTGAAGCCCGAGCATCCTCCTGGATGCTCCTGTAGCTGTGAAAGAAAAGAGCCCAATATAGTTTGAAATTTTTCATAATATATCTAAGATTTAAACATTATATACTTTTTTTAACATGTTTATATATATATATGATACATATATCATATATATATATATATATATAATGTACACATATATTCAAACAATTGTCTTCATTTGTTAACAGTGCACAAATGGTTACACAGTACAGAGATCATATTTACTTAAGCTTGTTAGCTTATTTCTGAAGAGTTCCGTGAATCTTATTAGTTTTTCATTTTTCACATTTGAGCAAAATATCCTGAATTCAATGCATGACTCTCTCTCTCTTCATATATATATATGTGTGTGTGTATATATATATATACATATATATATGTGTATCTATGTATGCATATATATATTTAAATAAATGTGATACAAATCACATAGGCCAAATCTGGCCTGCCATTTGTTTTGTTTGTTTGTTTGTTTTATACTAAAAAATGTTTTGAGGATTTTTTTAGTTTGAGTCAGGGTCTCTTCATATTGCCCAGGATAGTCTTGAACTTGTGGGCTCAAACAATCTTCCATCTTCAGGCTCCAAGAAGCTGAGACTACTGGTCCCACCATGCCTGACTTTTTTTTTAATATTGGGGTCTTGCTAAGTTGCCCATGCTGCCCTTCAACTCGATTCTCCATCCACAGCCTCCTGAATAGCTGGGACTACAGATGTGCATCACCTAAAATATTATTATTTTAGGGAGAAATATTGGACAAGATAATTCAAGTCTTTGAGATCAGACGTCAAAATCAATAGTGAGTATAGGAGACCCCTGAAAGATCTGCTTAAAATGTGGATTTCTAAACTCCATGCTTCAAAACCAAGATAACCCACCTGTGCATACCCAGCTGTCAGTCATCAATTCCTGCTATACAAATTGTATTTGATGATTCAACCTCAGAAGTAGATAATAGGCAAATATGACTATCTCAACTCAATACCTTCTAACAGAAAAAAAAATAGTATCTCTAAATATTGTAATACTGTATTTTATTTCTGAATTTCAACATGTATGATAATAATCCTATCACAACTTCATTTTCACAGTTGCCAATTATTTAGAAAAGTCCCTCTTTTTGGCAGATGAGCCAGCCATGAGGAGACAGTAACTCCCAGTCTAGTTCCCTCACTCCACAAGTGAGACTGCAACATCAGGGAATGTTCATGGCTTACCTGAGGTGCTTCTTCTCTTCACTACTTCAGCCTCATTAGGACTCTGAGCTCATGATTGCCTAGAAGCCTGGGGTTCTCTCTAAAAGAAAGATGTTAATCCTTCATTTAATGGCAAACTTGTTTTCTGTTGTAAGTTTGTGTGCATGTTGGGATGAAGCTATGTCTGGGGACTGTCAGTTGGAACCCAAGTCTGCTCATTCTATTGTGCACTAGTAGATTAGACTTGGTTTTAAATTTCTCTGCGTCAAACCAACATTAGGAATTTAAGAAAATGCTAAAGTTGGTTTAACACTAGTCATATATTAAACACAACTTGTACAGAATTACAAGTATCAGCAAATTTCAAATGCAATTTGATGGTAATTTCTATCATCATCTAGTATTAGATGAATCTTTGAGGAAGACATTCACTCCCAACTAAAAGCATAGGACATACAAATTTCTTGAGGCACCATAGAAAAAATATGATTTAGGGAAAGATGAAAGACTAGTTTAAAGTTAAAAAATTTCAAAGCCAATCTCTTATGCACATTGCATAATGAATTAACTAAAATAAATCAACAGGGAGAACTTCAGCTATGAACACTGAACAAGGTATTCATAGACAATTATCAGAAAAAATACATCTTTGAAGCAATGCAGTGAGACCCCTGAATAGAGGTGACAAACTAGTCCTGTATGGTGATATCTATTTATCCAGAATAGAATTGAAGTTCCACTTTAAACTGACCAAAAGGAATTTTAATTTTTTTTTTTGGGGGGGGGGGGACAGGGTCTTCCTATGTTGCCCAGTTTGGCTTTGAAATCACATTCCTCTAGCTCAGTCTCCCAAGTTGCTGGGATCACAGGTGAGTACCACAAGGCCAAAAAATTTTTATAATGGTATCAATTTAAATGTTAGTCCAAAGAGGGACAGCTTTTTAAAAATGTAAAACAGTCCTTCATAGAGTAAGTTATTAAATTTTCATAGTTGGCTTAAAAAGAGTCCACCAATTAAGAAAACATTCGAGTGCAACAAATTCTAATACTTTCCCATTATTTCCATAAATGTCTAACATTTTTTCTAGATTAATCATTAGATTAATCAATAGAAGAAATCATGTTAATATAAGTAACAAGAAATAAATTGTCCTGTCATAAAATTACACAAGAATGGCTATATATTGATAACTAGAGACTAAATAAAAACAGATTAATCTGTTGACTGTTTATTCAAATAATCACTAACCTAACACAGGCATGTTCCTAAGAAAAGATTCTAAAGAGTAAAAGGATCTCTGGCAAACACAAATCCCTCCTGTTTACCAAAATCATCACCTATAGCATACTTTGCATCAGTGACATATTATTAACAACTACAATATCCTGATTGTGCAAAGGTCGCACAATCATTTGTTCCTTAAATATGGACTTGTATGAATGACCATACCAGGATAATTGTCTTAATTTCAGTGAAATTGACCTCTCCATGAAAACATAGGGATATTAAAATAAGATGAGAAGACCGTCATGGTACTTAATTTCAGTCCACTTAAACAAATCTTAACCTAATTATAAGGAATAATGCTTAACCTATTGAAAACATTCAGTTGGGGTGACATTTGAGCGGAATACAACCTCTAATGATTAAAACTTAGATAATACCAGTGAAGTAGCACAATCATTAATTGACCCAAACATTTGATTGAAAAAATAAGTTTGTCTAGAGTCAATAGTGCAATACTATTCTTTTTTTTTTTTAAAGAGAGAGAGAGAACTATTTATTATTTATTTTTTGGCAGACACAACATCTTCGTTTGGGGGCTGGGGATGTGGCTCAAGCGGTAGCGCGCTCGCCTGGCATGCGTGCGGCACGGGTTCGATCCTCAGCACCACATACAAACAAAGATGTTGTGTCCGCTGAAAACTAGAAAATAAATATTAAAATTCTCTCTCTAAAAAAAAAAAAATCTTCGTTTGTTAGGTGGTGCTGAGGATTGATTGGATCTACAGACTTGCTGCTGTGTTACCAAGACTAGGAGGCTATAGTAGAGTAAGCACTACTGTAATTTCAAATCCATTAATACAATGTATACCCTATCCATTTCTAATATAATCCCTATGGAGAATCACCAAATACTACAAATAACAAACTCTATTTACTTGAAAGAGCCTTAAAAATTGCTCATCACAAATTTATCCACATCATATAGCACTAGTAATTGTGGCCACTCTTATCCAAAACCACAAAGTTTTATTGGAGTCACAGTCCTAATCATCCCACAGCCTCACATCATCAATGTTATTACCTCACAAACTCAGACTATGAATCCATAGTAGAACTACTATTGGTTTGTGGAATACAGATATTAACTCCTTTAATAGTAACATGATGAGTACTGGTAAGTCTAACTAACCTATCTGCATCACCAAGTATCACCTCAGCTGGAGAATTATTTGTAGTTATAGCATCATTTTCATGACTTAGTTTTACCATTATCCTAAGAGGACTCAATATACTAATTATGGCCTGATATTCCCTCCACACATTAATCACAATGCGAGGAGAATTCACATACCACCTTACTAACATGAAAACGTCCTTCACACTAGAAAACAATATTTACACATCACCTACTTATATAACTTCTGTCACTTAACCCACAAATATTTTAGGATCCACTTAAACAAAACATTGGATGGTGAATCTTCCACTAGAAGCTTAAAACTCCGTATTTACCAGAAACTGTACAAGAATTGCTAACTCATGCCTCCTTTGAACTCATGTTGTAAATTTCTAGCTCATTTATAACAAAATGACTCTCAACTTTTAAAGAATAGAAATAAATAATCTGTTGATTTTAGCAGCCAAATTAAAAAAAAAAAAAAAAAAAAACACCTTCGTTTGCTTTGTGGTGCTGAGGATCAGACCCGGGCCGCACGCATGCCAGGCGAGTGCCCTACCGCTTGAGCCACATCCGCAGCCTCGCTACAGTGCTCTTCTAGAGTCCCTATTGACAGTAGGCTTTATGACCTGGATGTTCGATGGCGTAACCATCATTAACGATCCATTTGTTCAATGAGTAAAGTCCTACATAATCTGAGGTTAGATCAGAACAATCCATGTTGGTTTATATGAATCCAATATTTCTCCTAGTACAACAGAACAAGAGACATAAGGCCTGCTTGTAAGAGCACCCTAAATTTAATGGCTGGTATAATTTACAATCTAATACATAACTATATGCCCTGACTCTAAAAAAAGCTTGTTAAAATGACTGATCCCCTTAATGGGCTAACATTTTATAATCCAATATTCAACTTCTCTTCCTAACAACAGGTTCACAGTTAATCTACTTATTATCCCTATTTTTCTTATCATAGTGTTATTAGCACTACTTGAATAAAATGCTTTGGATTATATGCAACTTCCTAAAGGTTCCAACTATGGTAAAAGGCATAATATTATCATTGTTTATTCTAGGAACTCTCATAATTTTATTTATATATTTATTCATTTTTGGTACCAGGAATGAGACCCAATGGTGCTCTATCACAGAGTTACATCCCCAAGACTTTATAATTTTTTTTTTTGAGACAGTCTTACTTAAATTGCTTAGGACTTGCTAAATTGCTGAGTCTGGCCTTAAATTTTTGCTTCTCCATCCTCAGCTTCCTGAATTGGTAGGATTATAGACAGGAGCCACTATATCCAGTGGGACTCTCATAATTTTAATTATCCCTTATCTTTAGCCACCGTTATACCAATCATTTCATCAACACTTGCATTCTGTGAAGCTGCTGTGGGCCTAGCATTACTGAACAGTGTGTAACACATACAGCATAGACCACATGTAAAACTTAAGCTTCCTCCAATGCTGAAAATTATCATACCCATAATTACATTTTCATCAGTAAGATGATACTCTAAAAATTCTATAAACTGAATCACAGTATAGGCTACCAATTAGTTTCATCAAGTTATTTCTCTTAAACCAATTTGGCAAAAATACCCTAAATTTTTCATTTTTTTCTCCAACTCACTATGAGCACCACTTTTAAAATTAATAACCAACTCTTTCTCCAAGCAATTACAGTAAGTACCATATTTCCAAAACATCAGATACGGAAAAACTACATATCTATATATTAATTTTCTACAAATATGCTTAGTCATGGCATTTACTGTCAGAAAACTAGTTCTAGTCTATATTCTTTTTGAGGTGACTCTAATTCCAACTCTAATTATTATCACCCAATGAGGAAACCAAGCTGAATAATGAAGTGCAAGACTTTATTTCCTGTTCTATATGATGATTGTCTCTTTACCTGTACTGATAGCATTATTCTATGTTCAACACTCTACAGGTTCATTTAATTTTTTTTAATAACCTACTACCGAATTACCAAGCTCCTTATGTAAAGGCCTTCTATGATTGGCAAATTTAATAGCATTCACAGTAAAGATATCCCTTTACAGACCCTGCTTCTGGTAACCAAAAGCACACATAGAAGCTGCAGTTTCTGGATCTACAGACTGGATCTACAAAAACCCAGGTCTCAAGATCTTGTCAAATGTTTTCATAGCACACCTATGTTCTGCTGTGAAAAGTAGGTTACTTGTACTACAAAATTAACAATATGGTTGATGTCACCACTGCAGGTTAAAAGATCATTAGGTCTGGAACCACAGATACTTCGAAGAGAACACCTGAACACGATTTTAGAAATATTTAATTTAAGCCTGCACAGAATGGCTGACTCAAAAGCAACATATAGAGAATGTGAATTTCCGTTTGAGAAGGAAAAATATTAGAGACAATAATAAAATAAAATAGTAAAAACACAAGTAATTTCTTTTCCATTATTGGAAACTTCTTTTTCCAGAAGTGTTTTTCTAAGACTTGTTGAACAACTTAAGATGTTGGACTTACACAATAGAAATAATGATGGTTTTTCTTTTGGAGAGGCACTTTATACTTTTATTATAAACCAAGCATTTTGGCCTTACAGAAAAGTATTATTTTAGTAATGCAGTTTTCATGCTCAAAATTGATTTGTGTGCTATAAAATTACTTTAAACACAACACAAGTCAGGGGAGATTAATAAAATAAAGCTTTTAATTTAAAAGAGAGCTGGAAGCTGTGCTGCACACCTGTAATCCCAAATGAGTGGGGAGGAGCCTAAGTTCAAGGCCAGTCTCAGCAACTCAGTGAGGCCCTGACCAACTTAGTGAGATCCTGTCTCAAAATAGAAAACCATAAGGTCTGAGGATGACTCAGTGGTACAACATCTCTGGGTCCAATTCCTAGTACCAAAAAATTTAAAAAAAAAATAATTTAAAAGTGAACTACCATTTTTGTTTGTCTTTGCAAGTGACATCATTATCTGGATGCAGGATGACAGATAATATATTTAAAGGATTTAGGAGGAGGATTCAGATTGAAAGACAACCCCACTTATAATTTAACCAGTGAATATTAATTCTTCAAAAACCTTCTCGGTATCAGATTTGACATGTAATACTTGGCTGTTTGAGGATGCTTTAAAGGCACCCCTGTTGTGGCGGGTGTTGAGAATAACCTGGAGCAGATAGGGTGGCAAACTTTGCTTCCTTGAACCCTTGAGAGTTGCCCTCTACCTGGTGATTGACTTTCAGAATCCTTATCCCTTCGGTTGGTGTCCTTCAGTTTTGAGTCATCAGTGGTTTCATGAGGTGTATATGGTGCATCATTCCTCTAGTGGTTTTTGAAGGAATGTTTGTTTGGGGTGTCTTCAGGACTATTAATGCTATTGATTTGGGAACAGGTATGTTTAAGCCTTATAGGCAAATTTTTAAAAATCAAATCTGAAAAACAATTGTGGATCCAGATTCTATTTATCATTTCCAGGAGATTTAAGGACTAATTGGCCTCATTTCCACCAGAACTTTTTGCATATGAGAAGTGTTTCTCCTTCTTTTTCTATCAGTGAATGGTGTCTTTCTTTATCACCTGTTGTCTATCTTCCTTATCTCTATCTCCATTTTATTTTCTCTTTCCCTGACTCCACTTTTCCCTGTATCTTCCCCTGTCTCATTTGGTCTACTTTATTCTCTTCTCTTCCTTTTGTAATTTCCTCTCCTTTCCATACCTCTGTCTCTATTTGCTTTTCTCTCCCAAATACCATTGCTCCCCATTCCACCCACCATTTCTCTTCATCAGGAACTTGTTCATGATATGGTTAATGACATAGCCAGTGGCTGGTCTCTGGGGGACTTGGCAGTGCATGGCGGGGAGGGGCTTATGTGGCCAGGGTGGTCTTGGAGGTGGCTTGATAGGGCATCCAAGGGCCATGCGTGGGGATGGAGGCAGCGAGCTCTGGCCCTCTCTTGCCATGCATTAGGCGGGAGTCTAAGTCCTGGACGCTGGAGGAAGCGCGGGGATGAGTGTGGGACGGAGGTGGTCGCTCTGGCGCTGCATTGGGCTGGGGACTGCAGAGATGGCTGCTGACCAATTGCCATCCAGGGTCAGGGCGGCCACAGGGTCAGTGGTGGTCCCGGAGGGGAGGCGGTTGCAGGCGGGGCGGGGTCTCCCGGGAGGATGGAACCTTGAGATGGGCGCCCACGAGCGGTAGACGTCACAAGCGGGCACTATGGGAACCGGAACACTGCTGTCCTTGGTGATCAGTGAGCAGTTGGAGCAGGACGACGACGCTGCGGCAGCTGCGGACCAGAGCGATACTCGTGATACTCAGGATACTCACGGGTTAACTTGACTTTTCCTTCTTGGTTTTCGGGTCTTCACAATCGTCTTTCCCACTGGGATCTTTTTGTAAGTGTCATGACATTTCCTGAAATTTCATGCTGATGAGTACCTAGGTAAGGAAACTAATAAGTGCTGTTCCCGTTGTACTTTTTCTTTACCCACTTCACCTCATCTATCTAGGTCTAGGTCTTGGTTGATGACTACTTTGGGGAGGGGAGGGGGGCCTAAAGGTGCAGGGACACCCTCCTTGCCTTTCTTTCTGAGGGCCCCCTCTGTTGCATCTCTATCCTACCTCTTCTCTGTCCTTCCCTTATTACTGTCCCTTCTGTTTCCATTCACCATTTTTCAGCCATGACCTTAGCACACAAAGTTAGGGTGTAAATTGGAATTGATAAGCTGGGAGATCCCAACTGCTACAAGGAGAGTATGTCCCTGTGAGTATGTGGCCAGGATGCCCCAGGACCCTGTCGGTGATAAAAATCTGGTGTTCCAAAGGTCGCCCCCCTTCTGTGGAAACCAAGTGGACCAGGACTGTCCTTTTCTTTGAGTCAGACAGGTGCTGGTTTATTTCACTTTTTCACTACTGTCCCTGCTTTAGAGACCAAGGATAGGGTTCCACACTGACTCATTTGGATCTTTGACATCCACTGAGTTCTTTGGATCTTTTGGGCGAAGGGAGGAGTGTTGGGTGTTTTGTGAATATTCCAAGACCATTTCTAAACAGCAGGCAGCTTTTTGTTCTATATCAGTTTTGTTCTTTTCCTCTTTGCGTTCACTTCACCTCCTTATTGAGTTTGGATGTAGGGGTCTCCCTCTTCATGAAAAAGAATTCAAAATTAGATATGAAGGTGAGTATTTAGGATGAGTAAATAAATCACAGCACATTATACATGCATACATGTGTGTCTTTGAAATTTAGATCCTCCCCCCCCCAGTGTGTTCTTTAAGCAGTTTGCCAGAAATGCCTACTTAGAAATGCTACCTTATTGTAAGAACTGTGCAAGTGGGGAACAGTGACACTTAAGCCTCATTAGGTTGACAATACCTATAGCTCTGGTCTCATGATTTTGATAAAACCTTTCAAACTGAATTGGAAGAAAGCCCAATGGGCCCAGGTAGAAAAGTTTCACCCCCCAAGTTGGCAGGATATTGAAGTTTGGCTGAGTTGAAGAATCACTGTTCAGTGAATGTAGGGTAACACCAGCCCACTCCACCCTCCCGAAAATAGAACAACCAAGTACAATATCATGTGGTATATGTTTTTGTCATTTTACCCTTCTTACATACTAACATTTCTGTTGTTAGGACCCTGCTCCCTTGGAACATTTCAGCAATCATTAATGGCAAAAGCAGCTACCACCCATAAGTTCAGAAAATGGAGATTTCCTGAAAGACGTAGATACCGTGAATGCATTGTCATATTTTGAGGTTTTAAATGCGAAGAGGTAAGATCTTTTTGGAATCATAATTTTTTTCTTTTGCTATATACATTTTGTTATGATTTTACTTATTTGGAGATTTGTTGTCTGTACACCTGGGAACTAAATTCAGGGTCTTGCACATGCCATATTTTTAGAGAGACAGAAAGGAGAGAGAGAGAGAGAGAGAGAGAGAGAGAGAGAGAGAGAGAGAATTTTTTTAATATTTATTTTTCAGTTTTCGGTGGACACAATATCTTTTTTTTTTTAATTTTTTTATTGTTGGCTGTTCAAAACATTACATAGTTCTTGATATATCATATTTCACAATTTGATTCAAGTGGGTTATGAGCTCCCATTTTTACCCCATATACAGATTGCAGAATCACATCAGTTACACATCCATTGATTTACATATTGCCATACTAGTGTCTGTTGTATTCTGCTGCCTTTCCTATACTCTACTATCCCCCCTCCCCTCCCCTCCCCTCCCCTCCCCTCCCCTCCCCTCTTCTCTCTCTGCTCCCTCTACTGACATTCGTTTGTCCCCCTTATATTATTTTTCCCCTTCCCCTCACTTCCTCTTGTATGTACTTTTGTATAACTCTGAGGGTCTCCTTCCATTTCCATGCATTTTCCCTTCTCTCTCCCTTTCCCTCCCACCTCTCATCCCTGTTTAATGTTAATATTCTTCTCATGCTCTTCAACCCTACTCTGTTCTTAGTTACTCTCCTTATATCAAAGAAGACATTTGGCATTTGTTTTTTAGGGATTGGCTAGCTTCACTTAGCATAATCTGCTCTAATGCCATCCATTTCCCTGTAAATTCTATGATTTTGTCATTTTTTAATGCAGAGTAATACTCCATTGTGTATAAATGCCACATTTTTTTTATCCATTCATCCATTGAAGGGCATCTAGGTTGGTTCCACAGTCTAGCTATTGTGAATTGTGCTGCTATGAACATCGATGTAGCAGTGTCCCTGTAGCATGCTCTTTTTAGGTCTCTAGGGAATAGACCGAGAAGGGGAATAGCTGGGTCAAATGGTGGCTCCATTCCCAGCTTTCCAAGAAATCTCCATACTGCTTTCCAAATTGGCTGCACCAATTTGCAGTCCCACCAGCAATGTACAAGTGTACCCTTTTCCCCACATCCTCGCCAGCACTTGTTGTTTGACTTCATAATGGCTGCCAATCTAACTGGAGTGAGATGGTATCTTAGGGTGGTTTTGATTTGCATTTCTCTGACTGCTAGAGATGGTGAGCATTTTTTCATGTACTTGTTGATTGATTGTATGTCCTCCTCTGAGAAGTGTCTGTTCAGGTCCTTGGCCCATTTGTTGATTGGGTTGTTTGTTCTCTTATTGTTTAATTTTTTGAGTTCTTTGTATACTCTGGATATTAGGGCTCTATCTGAAGTGTGAGGAGTAAAGATTTGTTCCCAGGATGTAGGCTCTCTATTTACCTCTCTTATTGTATCTTTAGCTGAGAAAAAACTTTTTAGTTTGAGTAAGTCCCATTTGTTGATTCTAGTTATTAACTTTTGTGCTATGGGTGTCCTATTGAGGAATTTGGAGCCCGACCCCACAGTATGTAGATCGTAGCCAACTTTTTCTTCTATCAGACGGCGTGTCTCTGATTTGATATCAAGCTCCTTGATCCATTTTGAATTCACTTTTGTGCATGGCGAGAGAAAGGGATTCAGTTTCATTTTGTTGCGTATGGATTTCCAGTTTTCCCAGCACCATTTGTTGAAGATGCTATCCTTCCTCCATTGCATGCTTTTAGCCCCTTTATCAAATATAAGGTAGTTGTAGTTTTGTGGATTGGTTTCTCTGCCCTCTATTCTGTACCATTGGTCCACCCGCCTGTTTTGGTACCAGTACCATGCTGTTTTTGTTACTATTGCTCTGTAGTATAGTTTGAAGTCTGGTATCGCTATACCGCCTGATTCACACTTCCTGCTTAGCATTGTTTTTGCTATTCTGGGTCTTTTGTTTTTCCATATGAATTTCATGATTGCTTTCTCTATTTCTACAAGAAATGCCGTTAGGATTTTGATTGGCATTGCATTAAACCTATAGAGAACTTTTGGTAATATCGCCATTTTGATGATGTTAGTTCTGCCTATCCATGAACAGGGTATATTTTTCCATCTTCTAAGATTTTCTTCTATTTCTCTCTTTAGGGTTCTGTAGTTTTCATTGTATAAGTCTTTCACCTCTTTTGTTAGGTTGATTCCCAAGTATTTTATTTTTTTTGAAGATATTGTGAATGGAGTGGTTGTCCTCATTTCCATTTCAGAGGATTTGTCACTGATATACAGGAATGCCTTTGATTTATGCGTGTTGATTTTATATCCTGCCACTTTGCTGAATTCATTTATTAGCTCTAATAGTTTCTTTGTAGACCCTTTTGGGTCTGGTAGGTATAGAATCATGTCATCTGCAAATAGTGATAATTTAAGTTCTTCTTTTCCTATTTTGATGCCTTTAATTTCTTTCGTCTGTCTAATTGCTCTGGCCAGTGTTTCGAGAACTATATTGAACAGAAGTGGTGAGAGAGGGCATCCCTGTCTTGTTCCAGATTTTAGAGGGAATGCCTTCAATTTTTCTCCATTCAGAATGATGCTAGCCTGAGGCTTGGCATAGATTGCTTTTACAATATTGAGGTATGTTCCTGTTATCCCTAGTTTTTCCAGAGTTTTGAACATAAAGGGATGCTGTACTTTGTCAAATGCTTTTTCCGCATCTATCGAGATGATCATATGATTCTTATTTTTAAGTCTATTGATGTGGTGAATAACATTTATTGATTTCCGTATATTGAACCAGCCTTGCATCCCAGGGATGAATCCTACTTGATCATGGTGCACAATTTTTTTGATAAGTTTTTGTATCCGAGTGGCCAGAATTTTATTGAGGATTTTTGCATCTAGGTTCATTAGAGATATTGGTCTGTAGTTTTCTTTCTTTGAAGTGTCTTTGTCTGGTTTAGGTATCAGGGTGATGTTGGCCTCGTAGAATGAATTTGGAAGTTCTCCCTCTTTTTCTATTTCCCGAAGTAGCTTGAAAAGTATTGGTATTAGTTCCTCTTTAAAGGTTTTGTAAAACTCTGTTGTATACCCATCCGGTCCTGGGCTTTTCTTAGTTGGTAGTCTTTTGATGGTTTCTTCTATTTCCTCAATTGATATTGGTCTGTTTAGGTTGTCTATATCCTCCTGACTCAATCTGGGCAGATCATATGACTTAAGAAATTTATCGATGCCTTCACTATCTTCTAATTTATTGGAGTATAAGGATTCAAAATAATTTTTGATTATCTTCTGTATTTCTGAAGTGTCTGTTGTGATATTGCCTCTTTCATCCCGTATGTTAGTAATTTGAGTTCTCTCTCTTCTTCTCATCGCTAGCATGGCTAAGGGTCTGTCAATTTTGTTTATTTTTTCAAAGAACCAACTTTTAGTTTTGTCAATTTTTTCAATTGTTTCTTTTGTTTCGATTTCATTAATTTCAGCTCTGATTTTAATTATCTCTTGCCTTCTACTTCTTTTGCTGTTGTTTTGCTCTTCTTTTTCTAGGATTTTGAGATGAAGTATGAGATCATTTATTTGTTGGTTTTTTCTTTTTTTAAGGAATGAACTCCAAGCAATGAATTTTCCTCTTAGAACTGCTTTCAATGTGTCCCATAGATTCTGATATGTTGTGTCTGTGTTTTCATTAATCTCTAAGAATTTTTTAATTTCTTCCTTGATGTCTTCTATAACCCATTGATCATTCAGTAACCTATTGTTCATTCTCCAAGTGATGTATTCTTTTCCCTTCCTTCTTTTATCATTGATTTTCAGTTCCATTCCATTATGATCAGATAGGATGCATGGTATTATCTCTACTCCTTTATATCGTCTAAGAGTTTCCCTGTGACATAATATATGATCTATTTTTGAGAAGGATCCATGTGCTGCTGAGAAAAAAGTGTAACTGCTTGATGTTGGGTGGTATATTCTATATATGTCAATTAAGTCTAGGTTATTAATTGTGTTATTGAGTTCTATAGTTTCCTTATTCAACTTTTGTTTGGAAGATCTGTCCAGTGGTGATAGAGGTGTGTTGAAGTCTCCCATGATTATTGTATGGTGGTCTATTAGACTCTTGAACTTGAGAAGAGTTTGTTTGATGAACATAGCTGCACCATTGTTTGGGGCATATATATTTATGATTGTTATGTCTTGTTGGTGTATGGTTCCCTTGAGCAGTATGTAGTGTCCCTCTTTATCCCTTTTGATTAACTTTGGCTTGAAATCTATTTTATTTGATATGAGTATGGACACTCCTGCTTGTTTCCGAAGTCCATGTGAGTGATATGATTTTTCCCAACCTTTCACCTTCAGCCTATGTATGTCTTTTCCTATCAAATGCGTCTCCTGTAGGCAGCATATTGTTGGGTCTTGTTTTGTGATCCATTCTACTAGCCTGTGTCTCTTGATTGGTGAGTTTAAGCCATTAACATTTAGGGTTATTATTGAGATATGGGTTGTTCTTCCAGCCATATTTGTTTATTTATGTTACTAAACATGGTTTGTTTTCCTCTTTGATTATTTTCCCCCCTTTAGTGTCCTACCTCCCACTGTTGGTTTTCATTGTTATTTTCCATTTCCTCTTCCTGTAATGTTTTGCCGAGGATGTTTTGAAGAGATGGTTTTCTAGCTGCAAATTCTTTTAACTTTTGTTTATCGTGGAAGGTTTTAATTTCATCTTCCATCCTGAAGCTTAATTTCGCTGGAAACACAATTCTTGGTTGGAACCCATTTTCTTTCAGTGTTTGAAATATGTTATTCCAGGATCTTCTAGCTTTCAGAGTCTATGTTGAAAGATCAGCTGTTATCCTGATTGGCTTACCCCTAAATGTGATCTGCTTCCTTTCTCTTGTAGCTTTTAAAATTCTCTCCTTATTCTGTATGTTGGGCATCTTCATTATAATGTGTCTAGGTGTGGGTCTCTTATGATTTTGTACATTCGGCGTCCTGTAGGCTTCTAGGGTTTGGGGTTCTGTCTCATTCTTCAAGTCTGGGAAGTTTTCTCGTATTATTTCATTGAATAGATTGCTCATTCCTTTGGTTTGAAACTCTGTCCCTTCCTGTATCCCAATGACTCTTAAATTTGGTCTCTTGATGTTATCCCATATTTCTTGGATGTTCTGCTCATGGTTTCTTAACACTCTTGCTGAGCTGTCTATGTTCTTTTCAAGTTGAAATACTTTATCTTCATTGTCTGATGTTCTGTCTTCTAAGTGTTCTACTCTGCTGGTAGTATTCTCAATTGAGTTTTTAAGTTGGCTTATTGCTTCCTGCATTTCTAGGATTTCTGTTTGTTTGTTTTTTATAACCTCTATTTCCCTGTATAGTTGATCTTTTGCTTCTTGGATTTGTTTATGTAATTCATTGTTGAAGTGATCTTTCATTGTCTGATTTTGCTGTCTGATGTCTTCCTTGAGACTCCAGATCATCTGAAGCATGTATATCCTGAATTCTTTATCTGACATTCCATCTGCTGCAGCTATTACCTCTTCTAACGTTGAGTTGACCTGCAATGCTTGTGGTCCTTTCTTTCCTTGTCTCTTCATACTGTTCGCGTTCCTTTCTACTTGGTGAAACTGTTGTGCTATTGAATTTTCCCCCTATATATTTATATTGGTCTTGTATAGTTGCAAAGTCTCCCTCGCAGGCGCGGGCGGTGGCTCTGTCCCTCTGCGGGCCGCTAGGCTTGTTCTGTCGGTGGTCACAGTTCTGTCTACTTTGCAGGCGCAGGCAGCGGCACTGCCCCTCTGCAGGCCTCTGGGGCTGTACTGCCAGTGGGTCGCAGGTCCGCCTAACTTGCAGGCGTGGGGGGGGCGGCTCTACCCTTCCTCAGGCCACTGGGCCTGTTCTGTCTCTCGG
This sequence comes from Marmota monax, assembly GCF_021218885.2. Lineage (NCBI taxonomy): Eukaryota > Metazoa > Chordata > Mammalia > Rodentia > Sciuridae > Marmota > Marmota monax. Next base: position 17,108 of record NW_026695201.1, on the reverse strand, counting down.
TTGCAGGTCTGGCCTGTTCTGATGGTGGTCACAGTTCCGTCTACCTTGCAGGCGTGGGGGGGAGGGGGCGGCTCTGCCTCTCAGCAGGCCGCTGCTCCTCTTCTGCCGGTGGGTTGCAGGCCCGCCTACCTTGCAGGAGTGATTGGAAGCTCTGCCACTCCGCGGGCCACTGGGCCTTTTCTGTCGGTGGTCACAGTTCCGCCTACCTGACAGGCGCGGGGGGTGGGGGGCGGCTCTGCCCCTCAGCAGGCCGCTGGTCCTGTTCTGTGGGTGGTCGCAGTTCCCTCTACCTTGCCGGCACAGGGGGAGGGGGCGGCTCTGCCTCTCAGCAGTCCGCTGCTCCTCTTCTGCCGGTGGGTCGCAGGCCCGCCTACCTTGCAGGAGTGATTGGAAGCTCTGTCCCACCGCGGGCCACTGGGCCTTTTCTGTCGGTGGTCACCTGGCAGGCGCGGGGGGTGGGGGGTGGCTCTGCCCCTCAGCAGGCCGCTGGGCCTGCTCTGTGCATGGTCACAGTTCCCTCTACCTTGCCGGTGCAGGGGGAGGGGGCGGCTCTGCCTCTCAGCAGGCCGCTGCTCCTCTTCTGCCGGTGGGTCGCAGGCCCGCCTACCCTGCAGGAGTGATTGGAAGCTCTGTCCCGCCGCGGGCCACTGGGCCTTTTCTGTCCATGGTCACAGTTCCCCTACCTGGCAGGCGCGGGGGGTGGGGGGCAGCTCTGCCCCTCAGCAGGCTGCTGGGCCTGCTCTGTGCGTGGTCACAGTTCCCTCTACCTTGCCGGTGCCCACAATATCTTTTTTTAAATTTTATTTTTATGTAGTGCTGAGGATCGAACCCAGCGCCCTGGGCACACCAGGCAAGCACATTACTGCTTGAGCCACATCCCCAGCCCATCTACCCTTTCTTAAAATTGTGTTTTGAAATGGGTTCTTGCTAGATTGGTCTGGCCTTCAACTTGTGAAATTCCTGTTTCAACTCTCAAGTAGCTGAAATCATGGGCATATGCCATCACACCTGGCTTGACAATACATTTTTAATAAAGTCCCACAGTTTATTTCTATAGTTTTCTACTTTGTTTTGCTGTTAAATGTAATTCACAAACCACAAGTAGTACTTTTTTTACTTATTTTTGTCATTATTAGTCTGCCTGTAATTTTCTTAGTTGTGAATAATTTTAAGGTGAGTCAATCAGTTTTCAAATATCATTTTCTTATAGTGTCTTCTTGTCTGCCATAAAAAATGCATGGCAAACTTAACCATCGTTTGCGGACATCGGAAACTTCCGGGGAAAATGCACTTATTTGGAGAAGAGTTGTCCTGTGTTGCCAAAAAGGAGCCAGATGGCATTCCTTTCATAATCAAAATGTGTACTTTAGAAATTGAAAAGACTGCCTTGTGTTTACAAGTATATTGTTTACTCTTAAAACTCTAAAAACATAAATGCCTTTGTGATTTGTTTTAATGAAAAAGAGACTTTAAGAAAATCAGCACTCTCCATTTGTAATAACTAAATTTATTCACATTTATTTGGAAAAGGTTAATTTATTTAACTTCAACTTGTATTTTTTAAATACTAATAAAAATTGAAGTAGATACATCAACTCTGTCTACATGTCTGCATTTAGCCCTTTGTACTAAAGTAAAATATTGCATTCTGTTTTTCTTTTCTCTTCAAGGGAATTTATCGAGTCAGTGGCAACAAGGCAAAAATCGCAATACTGTGTCAAGCTCTGGAAAACGGAAGGCATTTAGTAGATCTGTCCGAATTTTCTTCACACGACATCTGTGAAGTGTTAAAATTTTATCTTCAACAGGTTAAAGTTTTATTCTAAACCTACCATCAAATGCAATATTTTATAATGATGTATTTTGATGTGGATATATTTCCATCCAGTATTCTGGCCACTCCATGAGCTGCGTCAGTTGTGAGGGCTTTAGTTCTTGGAACTTTTCTTGATTTCTATTGCCATTCTCCCACCCACCGTCTGTCTTTGTAATTTGCACTTGAAGCTCTTGTTTGGAGATGTGTGTGTGTGTGTGCACATACACAAACACACATATAAATATTTATAAATTTGTTATTTGTACTTGTGGGGATCAAAAATTCAGGGTCTTGCACTTGCTTGGCAAGCATACTTGTTCTCCAGTTCCCTTACCTTTTCTTTGTTGTTCTTTTTTCTTCAAAAACTTTCTAAGACAGTTCCTTGTCTTTCTCTTCTTGAATAAGTAAATTACTCCATTTGTGAGATCATGTGTTAATATTCAAGAAGTCTGATTTTCTATTCTTTTGATAACATTTTTTAAATGATTATATGATGCTCTTTTATTGTGGATATTCATAGATTTTTCTCATTAAGGGTTCTTTTCTCTATTTGGCCTCTAACCTCTGTAGAAATACAATGTGACCCTCATATATAACATTAAATTTTCTATAGCAACATAAAAATTAAAAATAAAGTGGAGTGAATTTTAATATATCATTGAACATTTTGAATATCTAGTTTTTCAAATTATGAGGTATTTTGTTTATTTATTTATTTGTGTTGCAGCTCTTCTTCTTTGAAATCTGGTATCTATTTTTCATTTAGTGCACACCTCAGTTTAGATCAGCTGCATTTCCAGTGCTCTCTCACCATATCTGACTAGTTGACAGCATAGTGACAGCATCATTTTACACTTTCAATTTGTTCTTTTTCTACCCATTTTGATTTTTGTCTTTCATGGTGCCTAGATATATTAGAGTTTGGACTTGAAATCACTTTGGAAGCACTTGAACACATCAAGGCTTTTTAAAAACTTTGAACTTTACTATAAAGTGGTCTAGATGGACTGTTTGGTATATGCCTAACTACATGTCTCTAGTTCCCTGTTCTGGCACTGGTGCGATCTTCCTGGGAAGGCATTTTTTTTAATTGTAGGTGGACACAGTACTTGTAATTTATTTATTTATTTTTATGTGGTGCTGAGGATCAAACCTAGTGCCTCACACATGCCAGATGAGTGCACTACCGTGAGCCACAACCCTAGTCCCCTAGGAAAGGTTTTTTCTCCTTGCCTAGAGATACAGTACCAATACTGTGGGAGCCAGGGTTACTAAGACTGTAGGATCTGTGCTTTCAGTGTGTATATAGCCAACATATCCCCATTGGAAGACAGTTACCTCTCTGTTCCTTATGTTTGGCAATGCCTCAATTCAGAGAGCCTCTGTATCCCATTGCCCAGAGAAAAAATTTCCAGAGCTTTAGGAAGGAGATTGCCCTAGTACATGGAGTGGAGACAGGATTCTATAGAGATCTAAGCTTTCTCAGCTGGCCCACCTGCAACCTAACCCAAGATCAGAGGACCTGGTAATGATTGTCCATGTCCCTTTAGGATTCTGAAAAACATGTTGAGTGACAAAGGGTCAGTTCTCTTGGAAATGCTGCATCAGGACTTATTCATCTGCTCTTCTACTTGTGAATTGTTGCTTTTGGTTTTCTCTATTTTCCTAGTCCTTATGAGCCTACTGTATTTTAGTGGAATTGCAGGAGGGAAAGAAATTAAGTATACATTGCTTGATCTACAAAGTTAGCCCAGGAAAGCATTGATAACCCTTTAATCACATTCTACAGACCCTTCAACTGAGAAATGGAGGTGGATACCTTTGAATGACTGGAAGTCTCATAATGTGTCATCCTTAATCTTGTTTAGTCAGTTAGGGAGAGGAGATGAATTGGGTCCAATACAATAAACTTGCATTCTGTTGAGGAATTCTGTATGTCTAAGACTTTCATTTGGGAAAGTGTGCTCAATTCTTGCAATAGTGTTAGAGAGTAGCCTTTATCTGACTCATTGACCTAAAGCTCCAAGAGGTGAAGTGACTTGCTTCAGATCCCAGAGTGGTGAATATAGAAACTGATCACAGGGCAACACCTTAACTTCCCACAGATATTATAGGACATCAGGTAGCTAACAGTTCACTGAATTTTCTATTGTAGATCAGTAGAAACATTGAAATTCATTATGGCAGTGGATATTTGTTGTAAAAACTTCTTTTTTTGATCTATTCATGGCAAATCAGCCTGTTTTAAAGTTTCATGAGATGTTGACAGTATGTTTTTCTAGGTCATATTATCTTGTGCTAATCTTCATTCTTGCCCAAGTAAAATCTGTGCTCTTTAGCACTTTGATATTTTTACCCCTTACTCATAAAATCCATGGGTTTCTGATTCATTTTATAGATTTTGTTCACTATTCTATGTTTGTTCCAGTAAAACAGCTGAAGATTATGCTATTTGGGGGGCAGATGTGAATATAATGTGTTTAGGATAGAGATGAAGAGTTTTAAAATCCCATAATGAAGCTTAAAGCTTAAACTTCATTTAAAGTTTAGAATTTCACTCATTATCTATTAATTTGTTATTAACATAAATATGATTTATAGTCAAGATTTTGATTTGCTTTCTAAGTCACTTCTCTACCAAACATATATATTTTAATTTAAGAGCAGGGATGAAGCTCAGTACTAGAGTGCTTGCATAGCATGCTTGAGGTCCTAGGTTCAATCTCCAGTACTGAAAAAGATATCAATAAATACAGATTGACTTTAGATTTTGTTAATCTAAAGGGACATGCTAAATTAATTGAGTAACTCTCACTTATAGTTGACTTTAACAAAGAAAACAGGCAGAAGATTTTTTCAAAATATTTATTTTTTGGTTGTAGTGGGATGCAATACCTTTATTTTATTTATTAATTTTTATGTGGTGCTGAGTATCAAACCCAGGTCCCTGCATGTGCTAGGCAAACACTCTACCTCTGAGCCACAACCTCAGCCCAAAGGTATTTTTAATATAATTTTGTTTCTTTAGCTACCAGAACCATTGGTTTTATTCCAATGGTACCAGGAATTTATGGAGCTTGCAAATATCATCCAACATATTAACCAAGAACAGGACACCAAAAGGGACAACTCTGAAGACAACACATCTCCAAATATGTGTATGGAAATCAACCAAATTCTTCTCAAAACCAAGGATCTTCTAAGACAATTGCCACCGTCCAATTTTAACACTCTACATTACCTTATCATCCATCTTAGGAGGTAAGAATTTTCATACCATCTTAGCCATTTTTAATTGAACAGAGCAATAGTATTCAGTACATTTATATTGTTGTGTTACGATTTTCAAAATGATTTTTAGGATGTTCTTATTATGTGTTGGGAGAGGGATACATTGAATATATGTTCATGCAGCAAACATGGTTCCCTCAGATGCTTCCTGTGTGCCAGGCTCTGGCTGGTGAAACTAGGATGGAAACATAGGTTTTCTGCTATTTGTGGGCTTATGCTCTTGGGGTACAGATCTGTATATAACCACAGTTCACCATCATGCTTTTTCTAGTAGCTGTGCACAGCTTGTAGGCATGCAGAGGAAGTTTTGGGGGTAGGGATAGAGCAGAAGAGGCAAATGCCCTTGAGTTCAACTTTAAGAACTGCGTGATGATTTGGTAGAGAATGTGCAGAAGAGCATACGAGGCAGAGAGAAACAGACATGGAGACACAAGAAAGCATTTTGCATTTGGAAAATCTGATTTCATTAGGCTACAATATAGCAAGCAGTAGCAGGAACTGTGCTACCCTTCCTAGAGACTTGATAAAAAATCTTACGTACCTGGCAGATGAGTTGACCATGTTGTTTCTATACCCACTAAAGAACTTGGAATCAGGAATTTCACATATTCAGATTTGCCTGCTAGACCTTTCTGACAGCAATTAAGATCTCCTTTTTTAAATTTTTTTTAATTTATTTTTTGTGGCTGGAATTGTGGCTCAGCAGTAGAGCATGTGCAAGGCCCTGGGTTCGAACCGCAGCCCCACATACAAATAAATAAATAAAATAAAAATTTTAAAAAATTTATTAGTTCAAATCTGTTATAAATGACAGCAGAATGCTTTTCAATCCATTGTACACAAATGGAGCACAAATTTTCATTTCTCTCTACATGATGTAGAGTCATACCACATGTGCCGTCATACATGAACTTAGGGTAATGATGTTCATCTCATTCCACCATCTTTCCTACCCCATACCCCTCCTCTTCCTTCCCTCTCTTGAGCCCAATCAATGTTCCTCCATCCCCAGAGACCCAATTATGTATCAACATTCATTTATCAGAGAGAATTTGAGCCTTTGATTTTGGGGGATTGGCTTAATTCATGATATTCACCAACTCCATTCATTTACCTGTAAATGCCATTATTTTATTCTCTTATAATGCTAATAGTCCATTGTGTATATATACCACAGTTTTTTTTAACTATTCATATCTTGAAGGGCTTCAAATTATTCCATGAAATAGAAAAGGAGGAATCCCTTCCAAACTCATTCTGTGAAGCTAGTATGACCCTGATACCCAAACCAGCCAGAGACACATCAAGGAAAGAAAATTTGAGACCCATATCCCCGATGAACATAGATGCAAAAATTCTCAATAAAATTCTGGCAAATAACATACAATAACATATGAAAAAAAAATGCTCCATGATCAAGTTGTGTACTCCAGGGATGCAAGGTTGGTTCGACATACAGAAATCAATAAATGTAATTCATCACATCAATAAACTTAAAGAGAAGAATCCTATGATTACATCAATTGATGCAGAGAAAGCATTTGACAAAATACAGTACCTTTTCATGTTCAAAACATTAGAAAAACTAGGGGTAGTAGGAATGTACCTCAACATAGTAAAAGCTCTCTCTGCTAAACCTAAGGCTAACATCATTCTAAATGAATAAAAATTGGAAGCATTCCATCTAAAAATTGTTCAACATAATCCTTGCCACTCGAGCCAGAGCAATTAGATGAAAGAAATTCAAGGGAATACAAATAGGAAAAGAAGAACTCAAATTATCATTCTTTGCCAACGACATAATTTTACACTTGGAGGATCCAAAAAACTCCACCAGAAAACTTCTAGAATAATAAATGAATTTGGCAAAGTAGCAGGATACAAAATTAATACCCATAAATCAAATGCATTTCTATACATCAGTGATGAATCCTCTGAAAGACAAATAGCAAAACTACCCCATTCACTATATATATATATATATATATATATATATATATATATATAGTGAATATATATTATATATCATATATATTATATGATAATATATATTATATATGATAATATATATTATATAATATATATATTATATATCATTATATATATATGATATATATTATATATCACAGCTTTTTCACCCATAGATGAATCTAGTATCATCCTGATAGCTAAACCAGGCAGAGACAGATTTCCTTAGATAGTCATAGAAATAACAAGCTGAGAGTGTTTGAAGTAAAACCAGAACATTGATAGTGGCAATAGAACAGAGAGATGTTCAGGAGAGAGAATCATTTAGGCTAGAAAACTAGTGGTGGGCAGCTGGGAGTGTGGCTAGTGATAGAACACTTGCCTAGCACATGGGAGACACTGGGTTTGATAGTCAGCACTGCATAAAAATAAATAAATAAAATAAAGGTATTGTGTCCATCTCTACGTAAAAATTATTTTTTTAAAAAAAGAAAACTAACTGGGCAGTGAGAGAGAAATTGACAGTGATGTTTCTGATTCCAGTATAAGAAACGGGGAATATATCCCACATACAAAGACGGAGCAATTTTTAGAGGTGTTTTTCTTCCTTCTGCTACTGAGTTCAGTAGTTCCTTCTACTTACATGCATTTTATCCTAAAATAGTACTCTGAAACTCAGTTTGGTGTGTGGTAAGTATCATAATGGAACAAAGGATTCTTTCCCTAGACCCACCAAACTTGACCCTTGAAAAACGTTTTGTAGTCTTCTATAGCCCGAGTTTTCTCCACCCTTCTCAAGTCATAGTAAACTACCATTAAGGACATCTATTAGGCAAATCTCATACACTTTATGTGTTCTTCTTTTCAGGGTTGTAGACCATTCTGAAGAAAACCTGATGAACTCAAAAAACTTGGGGGTGGTATTTGGACCCTGTCTGATGAGGCCCAGGCCTACAACCACTCCTGGTACCATCTCCTCCTCTCTTGTTGCATATGCCAATCAGGCCCTGTTAGTAGAGTTCCTCATTACCAATGCACAGATGATCTTCGATGGGTCCCTAGAGCCACAAAATGCTTCATCTAGTACTGATGTTGTTACACCTTGGGTGGATAAAAGCCCTCCTTCCAAACCCGTAATATCAACAGAACATTCCACAAAGTCCCAATATTTTTCTACAAAGCAAGTGAGTTTTGACCATTACAGAATTGGATTAAATATGTGATGTTTATGTTAACAAGTTAATAGTCTTTGAACAGTTTGTTTTTGAGATGTGTTTTGCTTTTAGTTTAAAACTTTTCTTGTATCAATAGGATATCCACACTGCAGGTATTGAAATTGAAAATTTTGAATTGGCTATATCATTTGAGGAATCAGAATGCAAGCAAAATGCATTGGAAAAATGGGATGCATGCCTCATTGGTGAGTGGTCATGTAACATATATCTTTGCATATTTCAAACCTTGCCAAGAAGTCATGATTAAAAACCAAGGTGAGGGATGGGCTTGTAGCTCAGTGGTAAAATGCTTGCCTTGGCATGTGTGAGGCCATGAGTTGGATCCTCAGTACCATGTAAAACAAATAAATAAAGATAAAATATTGTGTCCATCTACAATACTCATCCTTTAAAAAAAAACAAGGTGTATTAAGTCGAGGTAAGTTCAAACTTCAAGGTTTTATTAGTTAACTTTTCTAGCCACTGAGAAAGTTTAATGAATGTCATTTAAATGAATATCATGCTTTGTTTCTTTCTTGTAAAAAGATATCTTGAAATTCATAAATTATTTTTGTTCTCTTTCTGAGATTTGTTTTCACCTTTACTTCTTTTTCATCAATTAAAGTCAAAACAGAAAAAAGCTGGACTCCTGAAACTCAAAAAAAATAGACTCCTAAAGTTTTTTGATGTCCCTTTACCTGTGGCCTAACTTTAGCACATTAAGCACACATGTCTTCCATTTTCTTGGCTCCAGTCTTTTTGTTCACTGTTTTTTGATTGCTTTATTTCAGTGAATGGTTTCTGGTAAGAGGGTTGAAAACCTTTCATTTGTTACTGCTTTAGTAGAGCTAAATCCGAATTTTTCAATATATAGCCATAAATGTTAAATTTGATATATAAAATTAATGAAATATCAATTAGTGTAGCCTGAGAAAGTCTGACAACAAAGACAGTCCATTACCTCTCTGCAAAGAAAAGCACTGGACTCACTGATTCCATTTATATGATTTGATCTTATTAGCACTTCTGTGCTATGAACCTTGGCCTCCTTTAAGCCATAGCTAACAGTCTGAGGAAGGTAAATAATGCCAAGGGTCATGTCCCTAAATTATCGTGGATTCAGGGTTTGAACCTCATCCTCTCTCATTCATAAATGTAACCTGGTTTCACTGTCCAATGAAATTGGATTCCCAGGTAGCTATAGTAATAACAATAAATAATTTTAAAATATTTGAAATTTTCATTACATACCAGGTAATTCTGTGCCTTTTCTTTAGAAGATCATTAACACCACATGCCAACATATCTCCACATAGGAGCTTGTCTTGACAGAAGAAGGCAGGTAGGGCTAGTGCACTAGGCTTGCCCAGGGCAGAAATGGAGCTGGAGCTGAGCCAGCACCCAGGCAGCTAGAAGTGGTGCTAGAAGTTTTGCAGGACTGTAAATATGTTCTGGTGTTTACCATCCAACCACAATGGCTCAGCTCCCTTCTATCAATGTGGAGAAGGGTCCAGGAGAGCAAAGCACATGATCACTGCCTGGGAACCAGGGAAGAGAGGCCAGCAGCCTCAGGTGAAGAAGGAGGTCAGATGAGATGATGACCTGCAAATGATGCTGGTGGGCACCTGTCTGCAAACCACTGCCCAAGGATGTGGGAGAAGGACCAGGTGGCAGGGATGAGAACTGTGAGCTATGAACAGGGCTGTTGGAAAGCCATCAGACCAGTGGCAAGGCACACAGTTGTCTGATGTTTCTCAGCAGGGAGACGAGGATCATGGCCAGATGGCTGCACCTTTCTAGCAACAGAAGCGTCTGGGGTACATGCAGCAAAGACAGAGTGGGAGATGCTAGGGTTCTAGGTGAGAAAATAGGGACCTTGGGACCAGATGAGAGGAGAAAGAGAAGGAGGTAAATCTGGAGTCTCCAGGACCAGTAGCACAATGGCAATTTTGACAGCTCTTCAACCTTCCTTTGTCCAGAGGATGTTACCATGTATTAGTGGATCAGCTGGGAGAGCATCCAAGTCCTCTTTGGTGTGTTGCCCTCAGTATGGACAGAATGTAGCTGGAAAGCAGATTAAGTGACAGGCAAAGTCCTTGGGATTCAGGACATGGCGTTTGTTGGTGTACAGAATAGTGTTATGGTTCTGGAGTTACCATTGTCTGCCTGTTGAAATCAGGAAAGTCTTAACACAGAAAATATTCATTCATAGGTAGTAAAACAAGTTACTACAGGAAGTGTTGTTTTTTATTTTATTTGCTTTGTGACTATTTGTTTTATTAAGATAAATTTTAAAAAGTAATGCTTTAATTAAAAATTTGCCTTTAATATTGTATGGATTTTTAATTCCTCTGCATAGATGACTGAGAAAATAATGTTGGAAAAAATATGTAAGACTCTGTTGTTTGAGAGAATGACCATTCATAAATAAGCACACTTCCTTATTAACCAAGCTTCATGAAGTTAAAAAAAAATCTCTTTCAGATCACAAAGAACTTGAATCATCATCACAAAAGATGGACAATATGTGTAAAACCATGAAACCACTTAGTCTGAAATCTGATGTGACAACAAATGATATACAGAGGCCTATGCCAAGCCCCAAGATCAGATGTTTCTGTTTGCCTGTAGATAGGTTCCATCTTGCAAGCTCCCCTAATGAGAAAAACAGCAGAAATGTGGGAATTGTTGATTCAGACAAGTTTTGCCAGAATCTTACCTTTGAAGGACTTAATAGAAAAGATACCCCTACTAGTTTTGGCTCCCAAATTAATGGTTTTGATCAGCAGATTCCACAAAAAACTCAGGGACAACAATGTGAACCAAAGAACTTAACTGGCACGAGTGCAGTGATTGTGCCAAGTGTACTCCAGGAAAGGGGGACAATGAGCATCAAGGTTAGTGGTGACCATTCTAGCAGTTCCACACAGCCCAACATGCCAGCCAGTTCAGCAAGAGAGGCACCAGTGAGACTGTCCTCTCATTCTCACCGTCTTGCTCCTGCAAGAGCACCCAGAATACTGCAGCCCCATCTCGGGACAACATTTTACAAACCACCTACCCCGACCAGCAAAGTCAGGGGGACTGAGGAGAGACCAGCTTCACCTTCAGCAGCAGTGCCTCCTAGCACAGCTCTTACTCTCCTGAGACATGTGGAGAAATCTGTTCCAGAGGCAGACAGCACATCAGCTTATGCTTTGAAGCCAGCTGCTGAGCCTAAAGAGAACTCTGAGGAGCTCAGCCTACCTGACATGAATCCAATGTGCCAGGGACTCAGGCTAAAACAAATGGAAGAGTTACAAGACCTTGAATTTGAAATGCCACAGTTTGTGTAGTTGTCAAAATTCAGTTTTTCTTTTTCTTGTTTCATTTTTATGCATTTTGTTTATTTAATGAAAGAATATTGTAACAGAACCCCTTTTGTATAGGATTGCCAAAGTCTATATTTTGCCTTTTGGCCTTGTATTGTCTTTGCTAGTCATATAGAATGGTAGTGTTTTAGTCATATAGAATGATAGTGCTTACTTTTATTGTCTTTAAATTCTGTGTGTTTGAAGTTATGCATAAAATGAGTATTATAATTTTAAATTTAAAATAATTTTCTCTATAAATTGATTCATGTAAATGCATCTTTAATGTATAATATTGTTCTCAACAAATAGGGGCAGTAGGAGAAAATGAGCTGTATTTTGGAGCAAACCTTGTGCTGATTCATAAAATGCTTCTGAATGCAAGTGCCTGTGTTGAGAGCCACAGCCTGAGGGGCCCCAGCAAACTTCCAGCTGCCAGCAAACTTCCAGCTGCCGGCTGATGATTGGCTCACAGCAGCCCCAGCAACATCTAGCTGATTGGCTCCTCTGCGGTGATGCTCATTGGACTGTTTCCCTGCCCTTTCAGACCACGGAGCTGCTCATTGGGGGACTTTTTTGGCTCCGCCCACGTGACCCAGCCAATCGGCCTCAAGAGCAGGAGGATTGTGGGAGGTGGGGAGAAGCTTGTGTGAGAGGTGGAGAGAAGCTTGGGTGGGAGAGAGAGGCTTGTGGAAAGCCGGTGGTGGCAGTTGAGGCTCTGAGGGTTTTTCCTGAGAGACTATTTTGTTTGTCGTGTGTGGTTCTAAAAATAAAGTTAGTTTCTTTTGACAAGTGGCTCCTGATTGTGCCCAGCCAGACTGCGGCATTTGGTGGCTCGCACGGGGAGCGACTGAGGGTAAGTGAAACTGCTCGCCCCTGAGGGCAGGGCGAGAGGATGGGTAGCCATTTTAAGATTCCTCTTTTATTTTGCTTCACTTTTGTTTTAAGTTGCCTGTCCCTGGAGATGAGTGAGACGGAAGAAAAACCGCTCACATCTGAGGAAAAACTATTTACGTCTGAGGAACAGATAGGGAGAAAGGACGGATGCACATGTCAGGAGGATAGAAAGGCTATAATGACTTTTTGTTGTTCCCTTTTTATTTCATTCTGTCTCGGTTTTGTTTGGCGTCATCTTGTTGGGTTGTATTATAGTAGAAATACGGGATCAGAAATTAGTAAAAAACAAACTGAAAGAGTGTTAAGTAAATTGTTAGAGGAAGGAGGCATCCCGGTAAAATCAAGAGCAGTCAGGGCATACGTTGATACAATACAAAAATGTAGCCCATGGCTTTTTAAGGAGGAGTTGTTAAATATATCACAATGGAACCATCATGGTGAAGATTTAAAAAGAATAGAAAAGAAAAGCCCAGGGACTCTGCCAGTTGGCACATTGCCATTGTGGACGTTCATATCTTGTTTGCTTAGTCCAAAGCCTTCAGTTCAGACAATGGTAGAGGAAGGAGAAGACATAATGATTCAAGTAAAAGAGAAGGTCTCTCAAGTTAGTCAGACAGAGAAAAAGATTCAAGTAAAAGAGAAGGCCTCTCAAGCTAGTCAGACAGAGAAAGAAAGTGTAAAACAGAAAAAGCCATCAGGGGGAAAGTTACAACAGGAGACTGCTACTAACACCTTTCTATCACCAGAGGGTGTAAGTGTCCAACCAACAGCACCACCTCTACAGGAGACTGCTACTAACACCTTTCTATCACCAGAGGGCGAAAGTGTCCAACCAACAGCGCCACCTCCATATGCTGGGAGGCCCCCAACCCCCACAGTTGATAGTTGGGATCCTGAGACAAGGTCTCAAATATTAACATGCCCTGTATTTGAGGCAGGAGGGCAGCGATTTTACCAAGTTTTAAATTTCAAAACAGTGAAGCAGCTAAAAGAGGCTGTAACAACCTATGGTCCTCAAGCACCCTTCACTGTAAGCTTGGTCGAATCCATTAACAACTTGAACATGACGCCAGCAGATTGGGCTAATATGTGTAAAGCTGTGCTAAATGGAGGACAATACCTGTTATGGAAGGTTGCCAATGAGGAATTTTGCAAGGAGACGGCTAGGCGAAATGCAGCAGCTGGTTATCCTCAGAGAAATCTAGATATGTTGTTAGGAAAGGGACCTTATGAGGATCAGCAGCAACAAATTGCATATGATCCTGGCGTATACGCACAAATTGCTGCAGATGCAATTAAGGCATGGAAGACTTTACAAGGACATGGAGGTTTACAAGGTCAATTATCTAAGGTAATACAAGGAGCTAATGAACCTTATGCTGAATTTGTAGATAGGCTTATTCAAACAGCTACCAGAGTTTTTGGGAATACAGAACAAGCAATGCCATTACTAAAACACCTGGCTTATGAGCAAGCAAATCGTTGGTGCAGAGATATCATTAGACCATGGAAACATGAAGATTTAAACACATATATTAAATTATGTAGAGACATTAATGAACAAGAGCAAGTCGTGGCAGCTGCAGTAAAACAGGCTTTAGATGCCAGAGACATTAATGAACAAGGGCAAATTGTGGCAGCTGCAGTAAAACAGGCTTTAGATGCCAGGCCAAGAACATGCTACAATTGTGAACAAACAGGACATTTTAAAAGGAATTGCCCCATTGGAGGAGGGTTTAACAAAACTAGGTATCAAAGGAGTAGAATACCAGGTATTTGCCCACGATGCCGTAGAGGGAGACATTGGGCTAATGAATGCCGTTCTCAAACCACCATAGAGGGTACTCCATTATCAAAAAACGAACAAGGACCAGGTGTTTATCCACAATATCGTGGAGAAAGGCATTGGGCTCCATTGCCAAAAAACGGACAGGGGGGCCCAATGCTCCGGGGCCCAAAACCACAAATATACGGAGCACTGGAGGAACCCAGCAACCCCATCAGGGTAGTGCCCAGGACACATTGTCCATCAGATCCCTCATCAGACAAACCAGAGGGAGCGCAGGGTTGGACATCTGCGCCTCCGCCAGAGCAGTACTAACTCCAGAGATGGGAGTTCAAATCATTCCCACAGGGGTGAAAGGACCTCTTCCCAAAGGAACAGTAGGCTTATTATTGGGACGCAGCTCTTCTACTCTAAAAGGACTTATGATAAGTCCTGGGGTAATTGATCCCGATTATGAAGGTGAAATAAAAATTATAGCCAGTTCTCCAAAGGGTATATCAGTAATTTCACCAGGAGATAGAATAGCACAGTTACTAATAATACCCAGCCTACATGATAAATTTTCCAGTCGTACTGTAGAAAGAGGTTCCAAGGGATTAGGCTCCACAGGTGTAGATTGGGCTATGCTTTCTTTAAATTTAGATTCTCGCCCCATGCTAAAACTAAATATTCAAGGACATGAATTTAATGGGCTACTGGATACAGGTGCAGACCTTAGCATCATCTCTCGTCAAGAATGGCCAAAACATTGGCCATTACAACAAGCCACTCAAACGCTTCGAGGCCTAGGAGTGGCAACTAATCCCCATAGAAGTGCAATGGTATTAGATTGGAAGGATCCTGAAGGATGTGAAGGAACTATACAGCCATATGTATTGGATCATCTTCCCGTAAATTTATGGGGACGAGATGTCCTAGATCAATTAGGTTTGACATTAACAAATAACATCAACCAAAATGCACCCACTATTATGACTAGACAAGGTTTTAGGAAAGGAAAAAGATTAGAAAAACAAGAACAAGGTATAGCAGCACCAATACAAATAGATCAAGGGAGATACAGACATGGGTTGGATTTTCAGAAAGGGCCACTGAGACAATAAAAATTACTTGGAAATCAGAAAGACCAGTATGGATTCCTCAGTGGCCCCTGACTAAAGAAAAGATACAAGCAGCCCATGACCTGGTCAAACAACAATTAGCAGAAGGACATATACAACCTTCTGTATCTCCCCATAATACTCCCATTTTTGTCATCAAAAAGAAATCTGGTAAATGGAGATTATTGCAAGATTTAAGAGCCGTTAATAATGAGATGGTTATTATGGGACCTGCTCAATCAGGGATTCCTCAGTTGTCTGCTTTGCCAAAAACCTGGTATGTTTTAGTTATAGATATTAAAGATTGTTTTTTTTCAATTCCAATTCATCCTGAGGATAGTCCACGTTTTGCATTTACTATCCCTGCACTGAATCATGAAGGTCCTGATCAGAGATATGAATGGAAAGTACTCCCTCAAGGGATGGCTAACAGCCCAACTATGTGTCAAATTTATGTTAACAAAGTAATCCAGCCACTTAGAAATCAAAATCCTGAACTACAAATATTTCACTATATGGATGATGTATTATTAGCACACAAAGATAAAAACACATTGCTAGAATGTTATGCCACACTTACAAACTTATTAAAAAATTATAATCTAGAGATAGCAATAGATAAAGTACAATTAAATTTTCCAATTAATTATTTAGGAGTTCTATTATCCTCAACCATGGTCCGTCCACCAAAAATTCAAATACGAGTAGATCAACTCAAATCACTTAATGACTTTCAAAAGTTATTAGGAGACATAAATTGGATAAGGCCTTATTTAGGTATACCAACAGGAGAGTTGGGACCTTTATTTGATATCCTAAAAGGTCCATCAGATCCAAATTCACCCCGAATGTTAACGCCTGAAGCAAGAAAGGCATTAAAAATCATTGAAACATATATGGAAAATATGCATTTGGATAGAATTGATATAAGTTTGCCTTTATTATTTATTGTACTACCAACAAAAAATATTCCTACAGGAGTATTTTGGCAAGAAGGTCCATTATTATGGATACATTTATCTTATTCTCCTAACACTATTCTTACTAGGTATCCTGAGGCTGTAGGACAATTAATACTCAAAGGAATAAAAGCAGCAAAGGGAGTGTTTGGAATTTCTCCCCATAAAATTATTACTCCATATACTATGAATCAAATTGATGAGTTAGCTAATGAGTTAAATACTTGGGCAATAATCATGTGTAAATCTAATGTTTCATTTGATAACCACTTACCATCTAATCCTTTATTGTCTTTTTGGTCATTGCATCCTGTAATTTTTCCAAAAATGACAAGAAAAACACCTATCATGAATGCTCCAAATATATTCACTGATGGGTCAAATAATGGTACAGCAGCAGTAGTTACCCCTGATCAAACTTTTACATTTTTAGTACCCAAACAATCAGCTCAAAAGGTAGAGCTTAATGCAGTTTTACAAGCTTTTGTGATGTTTAAAGATTCTGTATTTAATTTATTTTCTGATAGTCAGTATGTAGTTAATGCTATAGTATCTCTTGAAGATGCTGGTAGGATTTCCCCTTCTTCTACTGTTTTCTCTTTGCTTTCCACTATACAAAGTCTAATCTGGGACAGAAAAGATCCATTCTTTATAGGACATATCAGGGCACATACAGGATTGCCTGGAGCCCTTAGTTTGGGCAATGATTTAGCAGATAAAACTACAC